>NC_138177.1:94469478-95905619 GCF_964165515.1 Mesoplodon bidens | reverse complement strand
TGTTGTTTTAGATTCCACATATAAGAGAGATCATGTTTCATATGATCATACGTTATCAGTGTTCATCTTTCTTATCTACTTAGTCAGTGTTTCTCTGACATATTGACTTAGCATAATGTCCTTGAGGTCCATCCATGTTTTCACAAATGGCAAGATTTCATTCTTTTTTATAGCAGCTGAATAATATCACATTATGTGTGTGTCTGTGTGTGTGTGTGTGTGTGTGTATTTACATCTTCTTTATCCATTCATCCACTGATGAACACTTAGGTTGTTTTAATATCTTCAGATAGAAGATAATGAAAACACTAACTGGAAGAATACCTGCACCCCCATGTTCATTGCAGCATTATTTACAATATCTTATGAGCTCTGTAGTGGAGTTGTAGTGGATTGTATGGTAGTTCTATTTTTAATTTTTGAGGAACTTCCTTACTGTTTTCTACAGCAGTTGCACCAATTTACATTCCCACCAACTGCACGAGGGTTCCCTTTCCTCCACATTCTCAGCAACGTATGTTATTATTATTATTTTTTTTTGGTGATAGTCATTTTAACAAATGTGAGGTGATATGTCATTGTGGATTTGATTTGCATTTCCCTGGTGATTAGTGATGTTGAGCCTGTTGTACCTGTTGGCTATCCAAATATCTTCTTTGGAAAAGTGTCTATTCAAATCTGCCCATTTAAGAATTTATTATTATTGTTGTTATTATTATTTGCTATTGAGTTATATGTGTTCTTTATGTATTTTGGATATTAGACCCTTATCAGGTATATGAATTGCAAATATTGTCTCCCATTCAGTAGGTTGCCTTTTCATTTTGTTGGTTTCCTTCACTGTACAGAAGCTTTTCAGTTTGATGTAGTCCCATTTGTTTATTTTACTTTTGTTGTCCAATTAAAATCATTGCCAAGAATCATGTCAAGGAGCTTACAGCCTGTGTTTTCTTCTAGGAGTTTTATGGTTTCAGGTCTTATGTTCAAATCTTTAATCTATTTTGAGTTTATTTCTGTGTATGATGTGAGATAGTGGTTCAGTTTCATTGTTTTGCATGTGGCTGTCCAGTTTTCCAAACCCCATTTATTGAAGAGGCTGTTCTTTCCCCATTGTATTTTCTTGGCTCCTTTGTTATAAATTAATAGACAATATACATGTGAGTTTATTTCTAGGCTCTCTGTTCTATTCCATTGATCTACATCTCTGTTTTTATGCCAATACCATACTATTTTGATTACTATAGCTTTGTAATATAGTTTGAAATCAGGAAGTATGCTATCTCCAGCTTTGTTCTTCTTTCTCAAGATGGTTATGTCTATTCAGGGCCTTTTGAGGTTTCATACAAATTTTAGGATTGTTTGCTCTATTTCTGTGAAAATATCATTGGAATTTTGATACGGATTGCTTTGAATTTATATATCACTTTGGTTAGTGTGGACATTTTGACAATATTAATTCCTCCATTTCATGAGCATGGAATATCTTTTCATTTATTTGTGTCTTCTTCAATTTTTTAAGCTAATATCTTGTAGTTTTCAATATATAAGTATTTCACCCCCTTGGTTAAATTTATTCCTAGGTATTTTACTCTTTATGATATAATTGTAGATGGGATTGTTTTCTTAATTTCTATTTCTGATAGTTTGTTATTAGTGTCAAGGAACACAACACATTTTTATGTATTTATTTTGTATCCTGCAACTGTACTGAATTTGTTTATAAGTTCTAACAGTTTTTTTGAGGGAGGCTTCAGGGTTTTCTCTATATAGTATCATGTTATCTGCAAATATTGACAGTATTACTTCTTCCTTTCCAATGTGGATGCCTTTTATTTCTTTTACTTGTCTAATTGCTCTGGATAGGACTTCCAATACTATGTTGAATAAAAGTGGCAAGAGTGGACATACTTGTCTTGTTCTTCATCTTAGAGGAAAAGCTTTCAGTATTTCACCAGTGAGTATGGTGTTAGCATGGGTTTGTCATATATGGCCTTTATTATGTTGAGGTATGTTCCCTCTATACCTACTTGGTAGAGAGTTTTTATCATAATGTTGAATTTTGTCAAATGCTTTTTTGCATTTATTGAGATGATCATATGATTTTTATCCTTCATTTTGTTAATGTGGTATATTACACTGACTGATTTGAGGATGTCGAGCCATCCCTGCATCCCTGGAATAAATAACACTGATCATGGTGTATGATCCTTTTAATGTATTGTTGACTTTAACTTGCTAATATTTTGTTGAGGATTTTTGCAATTATGTTTATCACGGATATTGCCCTATAATTTTCTTTTCTTGTAGTGTTCTTGTCTGAATAGCAGGGTAATACTGGCCTTATGAAATGTTTTTGGAAGAGTTCTCCCCTCTTCAACTTTTGAAATAATTTTAGAAGCACTGATATTAGTTCTTTGGATGTTTGGTAGAATTCACCAGTGAAACCATCTGATCCTGGACTTTTGTTTGTTGGAAAGCTATTGATTACTGTTGCAGTGTTCTTACTAGTAATCAGTCTTCAGATTTCTTATTGCATCATGATTCAGTCTTGGTAGGTTGCATGTTTCTAGGAATTTATTCATTTCTTCTAGGTTGTCCAATTTGTTGGCATATAACTGTTCATAATAGTCTCCTTTGTATTTCTGTGGTATCAGTTGTAACAACTCCTCTTTCATATTTTATATATTTGAGTCCTCTCTTTTGTTCTTTGTGAGTCTAGTTAAAGGTTTGCCAATATTATTTATCTTTCAAAGAAGCAGCTCTTAGTTTTATTGATCCTTTCTATCCTTTCTATTGTCTTTTTAGTGTCTATTTTATTTATTTCCTCTCTAATCTTTGTTATTTCCTTTCATCTAATTTTGGGCTTCATTTATTCATTTGCTTTTCTTTTTTATGTTCCTTGAGGTAAAGTTAGTTTGTTTATTTGAGACTTCTCTTGTTCCTTAAGGTAGGCATTTATTGCTATGAAATTCCCTCCTTAGAACTGCTTTTGCTGCATCCCATAAATTTTGGTATGTTACATTTCCATTTAGCTTGTCTCAAGATTTTCTTTTTAATTTTTCTTTTGATTTCTTCTTTGACCCCTAGATTGTTCTGTAATGTTGTTTAATCTCCCCATATTTGTGAATTTTCCAGTTTTGTTCTTGTAATTAATTTCTAGTGTTATACCATTGTGGTCAGAAAAGTCGCTTGATATGATTTCTGTCCTCTTAAGTTGATCAAGACTTGCTTTGTGGCCTAACATATAATCTACCTTGGAAACTTTTCTCTGTGCACTTGAAAAGAATGTGAATTCTGTTGCTTTTTGGATGGAATGTTCTGTAAATATCTGTCCATTTGACCTAACATGTCATTTAAGGCTGATGTTTTCTTATTGATTTTCTGTCTAGATGATCTATCCATTGATGTAAGTAGGGTATTAAAGTCCCCTACAATTATTATATTGCTATTTCTCCCTTTCGATCTGTTAATATGTGCATTATATATTTAGGTACACCTATGCTAGATGCATAAATATTTACAAATGTTATATTCTCTTGTTGGATTGTCCCCTTTATCATTATGTAATGCCCTTCTTTGTCTCTTATTACAGTCCTTGTTTTAAAGTCTATCTGTCTGATGTAAGTTTAGCTACTCCAGCTTTCTTTTGGTTTCCCTTTGTGTGGGATACCTTTTTCATCCCTTCACTTTCAGTCTGTGTGTGTCCTTACATCTAAAGTGTTTCATTTGTAGGCAGTATAGATATGGGTCATTTTTTAATCCATTCAGCTACCTTATGTCTTTTGGTTGGAGAATATACCCCATTTACTTTTAAAGTAATTATTAATAGGTGTGTGTTTATTGCCATTATGTTCATTGTTTTCTAGCTATTTTTGTAGCTCCTCTCTGTTTCTTTTTCTATTTCTCTCCTTTTGTGATTTGATGACTTTCCTTAGTGGTATGTTTATATTACTTTCTTTATATCATTTGTGCATTTACTATAGGTTTGTGCTTTGTGGTTAACATGAGGCTTACATATAAACAACTTATATCTATAACAATCTATTTTAGGTTGATAACAACTTAAATTTGATCCCATTCTAAAGCTCAACAATTTTACTCCTCCCTATGTTTTATGTTTTTATGTTATGTTTTATATCTTTTTATCCTGTGTATCCCTTAAATAATCATTGTAATTATAGTTATTTTTACTACTTTTGTCTTCTAACCTTTATACTAGCTTTATAAGTAGTCCACTACCTCTACTATATGTTTACTTTTCCAGTGAGATTTATTCTTTCATATGTGTTCTTGTTACTAATTAGCATCCTTTCTTTTTAGTTTAAAGAAGTCCCTTTAATATTTATGTAAGGTTGGTTTAGTGGTAGTAAGCTCCTTTAGCTTTTCCTTGTCTGGAAAACTGTGTCTCTTTCCTTCAATTCTGAATGATAACTTTGCTAGGTAAAGTATTCTTATTTGGATTTTTTTTTTTTTTTTCTGTCAGCCCTTAGAACATATCCTGCCAATTCCTTTGGCCTGCAGGGCTTGTGTTGAAAAAACTGCTGATAGCTTTATGAGTGTTCTCCTATATGTAACAAGTTGTTTTTCTCTTGTTGCTTTTAATATTCTTTCCTTGTCTTTAATTTATAAAGTGTCTTTGTGTGGGTGTCTTTTTTTTTTAATAAATTTATTTATTTATTTTATTTTGGCTGCATTGGGTCTTCATTGCTTCGTTCAGGCTTTCTCTAGTTTCAGCGAGCAGGGGCTACTCTTCGTTGTGGTGTGTGGGCTTCTCATTGCAGTGGCTTCTCTTGGTGCAGAGCACAGGCTCTAGATGCACGGGCTTCAGTACTTGTGGATCGCGGGCTCCAGTGTGCAGGCTCAGTAGTTGTGGCACATGGGCTTAGTTGCTCCATGGCATGTGGGATCTTCCTGGACCAGGACTCGAAACTGTGTGCCCTGAATTTGCAGGTGGATTCTTAACCACTGAGCCATCAGGGAAGCCCAGAGTGGGTGTCTTTGGATTCATCTTGTTTTCAACTTTTCTGGGCTTCCTGCATCTGGATGTCTGTTTCTTTCCCTAAGTTAGGGAAGTTTTCAGCCATTATCTCTTCAAATAAGATTTCTGCCCCTTTCTCTTTCCCTTCTCCTTCTGGGAGACCTATAATACAAATGTTAGTTCATTTGATGTTGTCCCATAAGCCTTTTAAGCTATCTTCACTTTTCTTAATTATTATTATTATTATTATTTTTTGCTCCTCTCATTGGGTGAGTTCTACTGCCTTGGCTTTGAGTTGACTGACTCTTCTGCTTCACATAGTCTGCTGTTGAAACCATCTAGTATATTTTTTAGTTCAGCTATTGTATTCTTTAGCTCTGTGATGTCTATTTGGTACTTTCTTATATTTTCCATGTCTTTGTTGATGTTCTCATTGTGTTCATCCATTCTTCTCCCCAATTTTATGAGTATCTTTATGACCTCTACTTTGAACTCTTATCAGATAAATTATCTGAGTTTCATTGTTTTTTTTCCTGAGATTTTACTTGTTCTTATTTGGGACATATTCCTTTGTTTCTTCATTTTGCTCTACTCTATGTTGCTTTCTTATATCCAATAGATGAGACAACCATGTCTTCTAGTCTTAAAGGAGTGGCCCTGTGTAGGCCTTGTCCATGCAGCCTATTATATTTTTAAGAGCTTCCAGTAGTTGAGAATGTGCCAAGACCTATCAGTGTCCCATTGGGAATGATTTCAGCACCTAGATTCAGGCTGAGTGGAAGCCAGACACTCTGGCAGCAGTTTTTTTTTAAAAGCCAAATAGTAACACTCCTCAGGGCCACAAGCATGAGCCCTGCTGGCCATCAGAACCAGGTGATCTGGGGGTGTCCCCTGATAGCCAGTTGTAGAAATTGGTGTTCCAGATAAGTGTATAAACTCCTTTCTGGAAGGTACTGGAGAGCTGGAGCAAGGCAGAGGAAGTATGCCAAAAAGGGGTACATTTCTTGAGAATAGCTGTGTAGGCCACTAAATGTGCATCAGACCTGAAGTAGGTGTTTTGACTTGTGCCCCTGATATAGCTTTGGGGGAGCTCATTAATATTTTATCCTAATAATAATTGGCAATCCACTGGGTTATGTGAGTTTGGCCTATTTCAGGAAAGCAGGCATAAGAAACTTTCTGTAACTCTGTGAGAAGCCAGTAAACAAATTCAAAATACTTATGGCAATTTATCCTTGCCAGAAAGCAACAAGGCAGCCTATGTCCTCATTTTCTTGTTCTCACATGGTCACTAAGGCAACCTACAATAATGGAACTGTTGTTTTTCACAGGGCATGAATGTGTTAATGTTCTTGGGCATCTAATGGCAAAATCTGCCTAGCATGGATTATTTTACTTATATGAAAAGTGCAGAGAGTGTTTTTTCCATGCTGTAAAGATTTCAAAAAGAAAAAACTGATTTTTAAATTTTGCGGAAATCTTATATTCTCTATATTGACTAGGTGCAGTGGTTTTCAAGCCTTCCTCTGCATTAAAACCTCCTAAAATGGTATTCAAATTAGATTGGTGGACCCACCTTGCATTCTCATTCAGTAAGGCTATTGTGAGATACAGGAGTATGCATTTTAAAATAGGATTTGGAGTTACAGAACTCAGATTTGATGTCTAGCTTTGCTACCTATTAGCTGCATGTCCCTGGGCAAAACATTCAACATCCTTGAGCTTCAATTCCTTACCTATAAAGTTGGAATAATATTCATACTTAATTTACAGTATTGTTGAACAAATCAAAGAATAATATAATAATAGCAGCTAACATTCAGTGAGTTAATAAGTGCTTACTGTGTTACGGTCAACTTTTGAGGACTTTAATATTTATCTTCTTTACCTTCATCATAATCCTCTGAGGCTGGCACTATTATTATCCCCGTTGTATAGATGAAAAGACAAGCATATGACAATTAATTCTTCTGAAGTCATACAACTAGCGTGTGGCAAGCTAGATTCCATACCCAGGTAGTCAGACTTCAGAACTGGCATTTGTGTTTAGTGTATTATATTCTTTTAGTGAAAAAATAGATGTGACTATTGTAAACCCTATTTTAATATAAATATAATAACTGTGATATATAGTTTGCAAATATGGTAACCTCATGTACCTGGATTTCTTGATTCGTCCTAATTGTTAAGGTTTGAATATATTTTTCTGGTCACTCTGATTACATGACAAATTACCATAGAACTTAATGGCTTAAAACAGTCACACTGTGTATTATCTTTCATGATTGTTACAGGTCAGGCATTGAGACAGGTTACTAGGAGGATGGATTGTTTCTGCTCCATAATGTCTGGGCTCTCAGCTAGAAGACTCAAAGACTGGGAAATGGAATCATCTGAAGGCTCTTTAACTTATGTGCCATAGAGTAAAAGAAACTCCCTTTCAATTTGGCCTGGAAATAATTTAGAAATAACATAATCTTATGTGCCCAGGCACATTTTTTTCCAAATATTTTTCTATATGTAACACATATCTATAAAGTTCTAACAATTTTATACCTGTATTCTAATTTTTCCCATAAAACAAATAGGAATCATGTATTATAACAAGCTGTTTTTATAAAACATAATCTAAAAAAATCCTATATGCTTTCTCATGTTTCTGAGTCTTTGTTCATTTTATTTACACTATTTTTCCCCAAAGTAATTCCTACCTATCTCCCAAAATATTTCAAATATCACTGTGTCTTTGGGCACCTTCCCTGAGACTCACCATCCCTTCTGCAAAGTTAGGAACACTTCTTCTGTATGCTCACCTTCACATAAGAACTTACAAAAATGTCCACCAAACTCACTTTGGTGGATGCTTATAAAAGTCCCCTAGTCATCCAGCTATATGGGAATATCCTATCCTTTAATTATTAATAAAATGGCTCAGTTGCACTACTCAGAGAGTAGCAATTCCAGTAGCTTTTCAGATGTTCTGCAAATTATCTGGCATATGTGGTATTGACTCCCATTTTCCAGCACTCTTCAAATCTGAAGCTCCTTATATTTTGTCTCCGTCATTGCATTCTCCCCTCTGTGCCATATTGATCAAACATGGAACATATTCCTATCTCCTTCAGTTACCCTAAGCAACACTAAGACAAAGCCATGTTGATTAGAGGCAGGAATAAAGGTGTACTATGCACCCTACAAAACACAAACCAAGAATTGGAGCTGAATATTAGGTAATTAACTAAATATTATTATATAAATTCCCATCAACTATATCCTGTCCTGGAGGAAATTTCTTATTTTCCATGTTCTTCTTCCTTTAGTTTCAGCTTACTATTATCTTTGGACCTTGCTGTCTAGAACATCACTCCTCATACTTCTAGTTTCTCAAACCTGTCTCTCATGCTACTCGGATTCAGGTGACAACTCTAAAATATATGTCATCTTTCTATATAGAGAAATGTATCTTTGTCTTTGTTTTATTTCATACTACGTCATGCCCTAGTCTAGGAAGATGGGAGAGTTGAGAGAAATCAAGGTTTCTTTTATTTAGGGAAAGCTATGAAAGAAATGTTTAAACAGTATTTGATGTATAACAGCTATTCAGATGTAAAAAATGAGAGAATAGATGGGTGAGTGGATGAATGGATGTTTTACTCTTTTGTATTATATGTATAATTTTAATGGCTACTTATTATTACAATCGATTATTTTGCCGTTTTTACTCAGCTTAGCCCCTGTAGTGGAAGATTTGGGTTGTTTTTACATTATGATAATAATATTAGTAATAGATAATGTTTATTGCATGCCTACTATATGCAGATACTTTAAATGAACTTATGTAGTACTCACAACAAAACTATGATATATATGCTATTATTATCCTAATTTACACATGAGGAAAGTAAACAGCAGGGTGGTTAAGATCTTATCCCGCATTACCCAGCTAGTAAGTAGTAGATGATTTGAACTTAGTATACCTGATTCTGGAACTCCGTATTTATAATTTCATAAACTTATTTTCACACACCTGTTTCACACACCTGTTTTCATTTTGGTTGTCTTTGCTCTGTTTCCTCATGTCCTGTTTTGTGACTCAGCCTTTATTTGGCCACTAAGTGGTGACTTGACTGTTGCTAGTCTCATCCAGATCATCAACACAAACATTCCTTGTGTTTTGCACATAACAGCACATGCTGCTTTTGCTAAAGAGAGAGGGAAGCTTTGGCCCACTGTGTTTAACACAAGTTCTTGGAGTCGCTGCTGAGTTTTCCCATTCACTCAGTTTCTTATATTGCTCCCTAGAATGTATTAGAAGAAACTCTTATTGGGCTTACCTTCTCAGTTTCTTACAGCTGCCTCTCTCAGGATATTTGTAACAAGTTCCCCTGAGGCTAGAGAGAATTCTAGTGTCTCTATCAAGTATTCATCCAAATCATTCTCCCATGCTGAGAATCAGTGTATTTGCCAGGATAAATCCCAGATGTTTTGTCTTTTTCTATCTAGGGTAAATTGCCTGGAGTCCTTGTTGAGAGACTGGTACCAGAGAGACAGTTGTTTCTTTCTGTCCTTGTTTTGTTATATTGTCCTAATTTTAGTATTTCTTTTATAAATTATAATGCCAAGGTAGGCCTCATCTTGTAAAATTCCTGCCATGCTTTAAAAAAAAAACAGGGCTTCCCTTGTGGCGCAGTGGTTGACAGTCCGCCTGCCGATGCAGGGGACACGGGTTCGTGCCCTGGTCCGGGAAGATCCCACATGCCGTGGAGCGGCTGGGCCCGTGAGCCATGGCCACTGAGCCTGCACGTCTGGAGCCTGTGCTCCACAACGGGAGAGGCCGCAACAGTGAGAGGCCCGCGTACCGCAAAAAAACCCCAACAACCCAAAAGCTTCTTTAGAAAGTAAGGCAGTTCACAACTGGCACAAACACCATCCAGTACTATGGCCAGGTGAAGAGAAAGATCACAGTTCATATACTAAATCGCTTAAAAATTTTATTCCCAAGAAACTAATTCAATTGCTTTTTTGTTTATTTGTTTGCTTACAGACTTCTTTGGGAACTAAAATTGGATAAAGAAATTATATAAGGAAGTAAATGTAATTTATATTAGCAGAATATTTTGAAAGTAGCTTCTTGCATTCACTTGTTCATCCAACAAATGTGTTCATTGCGCATTAATGGTCAGATATGTTGTGCCTACAGAGATGGTTATACATGGTACAGGTCCTGCTTCCCTGGTGGCACAGTGGTTGGGAGTCCGCCTGCCAGCGCAGGGGACGTGGGTTCGGGCCCTTGTCCGGGAAGATCCCACATGCCACGGAGCAGCGGGGCCCATGTGCCAAACTACTGAGCCTGTGCTCTGGGGCCTGTGAGCTTCAGCTGTTGAAACTCATGTGCCACAACTACTGAAGCCCGTGCGCCTGGAGCCCGTGCTCCATGACAAGAGAGGTCACCGCGGTGAGAGGCCCATGTACCACGGCGAGGAGTGGCCCCCGCTCGCCACAGCTGGGGAGGACCCACGCACCGGAGACCCGGCACAGCCAAAAAAAAAAAAAAATCATTAAAAAAAAAAAAACACTATAGATCTAAATCACACTCTTTTTTAAGCACTTTATTTACAAACTTGAGTGTAAGTTCATGACGGCAAGGTTATAAAAAAAGGAAAATTCCAAAAACTGAAAAGTTAAAACCCTAGGAACATATTAAAAACTTTTAGAAAGTATATGATATTTCAGAAGTTATAATCTACCAAGGGGTAAAAATATACCTAAGTTAAAGTATAAGCAACATTTGTTAAAACTGAAGTACAGCTTTGGTTCAAATTAGAGCACTTGTATCAGCCTGAGTAATACTTCCAGGCTGTTAGAAAGAGCTAAGTAGAAGACAAGAGCTATACTCTCTTACCCTTAAAAAGATAGCAGTAAAACTAACTCATGTATTGAATAAAACACTTTCTAATTTACCACATTCATATTCATCCTCTTATTTATTTTTCACAATAACCCTTTCAAGAAAATATTTTCATCCCAATTTTGTAGGTGTGAAAATCAAAGTTAAGAGAGATGAAATCACACCCCAGGTCACAGGGATTTTAAACTTAAGTATTTTGGATTACAGTTACAGATGCCTAGCTATGAGTATTGGCTTGTACTCAGAGTGTGTCTTAATAACTTAGGGTAATAGAATACTTGGAAAGCTAAAGAAAGTGGTAGTTTTCTCCCCAGGAAACAACACAGACATGCACACATACAAAATTAGAGTGTTCTTTCAGAAACACTTTTGAGACATATTCAGGGATACCCTATATATCTAAAGACTCCAGGATAAGAAGGTCAGGCCAAGGGTTAGTGGTATATTGTAGTTCTATAACATTTCAGTTTAATAAGTGGAGAGTTTATGTAAAAACAAAAACAAAATAAGACAACAACAAAAACAGTTTAAAGCCTTCCCCACCCCTGACCCTTCTCCACATCACTGAAAATTAAGAATTGAGTTTTTTTGTAATTGATGTCACATCTTGAGTTCCAGGGAGATGTTACTAAGTGTTTCCTCCTAATGTATTTATATATTCACACCGGGGCAAATGGTTTTCTATAGTTGTTATTTCCTTCTGTGTGTCCGCATGACACATCTTTCATCTTTCTCTGTTCCTATAGCAGTAACCCATATGATCACTATATGGAACATTTACAGATCCATTGTTTTATGAACCTTCTATGATTTTTCCAATTACTACTAGACAATTGCCTGTCATAATTGGTAGCCATAGGGTGAACTGTTCTTTGATGCATGTGGTACAATATGAGGGCTCTGAAATTATTTTCCTCCCACAGTTAATGAATAAATTACTGGAGAGAGATCTTCGAATAATAGCATTACATTAGAAGAAATTGCACTTCCATTCTTGCTTTGTTCTTAGAAAAAAGAGGGAAAAAAATTAAGAATGACCTTTAGTCTTTTAGCAATTAGACCATATTTTCCTCTTTGGTTAATAACAGTGACTGATGAAAGCAACTGCTTAGAACTTGGACACTTACAGCACCTTAGGATAGAAATTATCTGTGGATGTCTGAGCTCAGAAACATGCAGGATTGGCAAACCCTCAGCGTTTTAGTCCCATGTCCCCTAATAGGACACTGGAGCATTGTGATGGTCTTTTGAATGTGTCAGCTCAGCTAGGCTACAGTCCCCAGTTATTCAGTCGGACAGAAATCTAGGTATTACTGTGAAAGTAACAATATATGTGAAAGTATATGTGATTGTAGCTCATAATCAATTGACTTTAAATATGGGAGGTCATCCCTAATAATCTGGGTGGGCCTAAATCAAGCAGTTGAAAGAATTTTTTAAAAATAGAGCTGAGGCTTACCTGAGAGAAGAAATTCCACCTGTGGATAGTAGCTTCAGCCTATGCTGTGAGTTTCAGCCTACTCTTCTTGATAGCCTGTCTGACAGATTCTGGGCTTGCCTAGCCATCCCATGATTGTGTATAGAGAATTTGTTGCAATAAATCTCTTATTTACCTCCTATTGGTTCTGCATCTCTGGTTGAACACACTGGAACACATATACAAGTATCAACTGATATAGAGCAGTAATTTCAGGTATCTAAGTCTTCAGAAAATATACAAACTCAATGTAAAGAGTGACCCTGAGTTAGAAACATGATGATTCCCTTGTAGTTTTCAAAACATTAAACAGGTCTGGATCAGAGAACTGCTATTGTAGATACACTCTTTCTTATTATCATCACTTAATTTGCGAATATATTATTTAGCAGTCTTAATTATAATATTTTCTTAAGTAAGAAGTACATAGATATATGTATCTATATCTGTATGTATATATATTCTCTATTGTATATCTATGTATATATCTAATACCCCTCAACATGTATTTGCATAGGGATAGCCATAGAAGAATCAGTGATATTGTGTATTGATATATTTAACAACACCATATCTGGTTAACTTCGTAAAACTCTAGAAAGAAAATTTATTGGCATCATATTACTACCCTAAGCTTATAATTAAGATAAGAGTTTTGCCCCTTGCAGCATTGCCTAATAATTTATGGTAAAGTAACCCCAACACAATATTTCATTGAAAGTTATCTTCCTACTATTCTCAGTAATAAAAGAGTGGCTAGATTTCCGATGTCAATGTCTTTAAAGAATCTCTAGCTACTTCTATTTTATATTTCATTATTGCACATAAATTATATATAATATCTGCCAATACCTAGAAAAATAAGCTCTGAGAATGAAATGATAATATCAACTTATTATGGATCAGAACATACACATAGAAATTTATATGTAAAAGTTCTTAATTCTGTAAGAATTGCTTATAAATTTATTGTATTAATAATCTAAAAAAAGATAGAGAAATTGAAAGGAGTGGGTGATGGAGGTTGGTCAGAAGAAATAAGGAAAGAATGAGAGACAAACTTAAGTAGTGCCTGCTCAAGCACTGTTTAAAGAAGGAGGCTGGTTCGTTGAGAAAATCATTTCTAAGCAAGAGTGAATGAATCTAACTCTTCTATTTTGATTTCACATGTTCATCTGTCCATCTTCCTCCATTCCTCATTCTGAGACATGCCAACATACCATTAGTAGTACCTGGGGTATATGCTGTTGATGATCATGTATTAAAATATATGATAATTAACTATTAACTATGTTCCAGTTACTATGCAGAACATATATATGCCTTATACAATATAAAGCTCACTCTATCATAAGAATGATTATCTTAATAATATGATATTATATATCATGTAAAATATGGTTATCTTAATTTTATAATTAAAAATAAGAGATTCATAGAAGTAAAGTTACTTGCCTAAGGTCACATAACTGATAGATTACCTGGTATTATAACTTTATGTGAATACAGTGCTCATAATGAAAAAACACAAAAACACACAATAATGCAAGTCTGGTTGTGATATAGGATCTAATAGTTATATAACAGTAGACCATAAGAGCAAAAAAGGGAACTTCAGTTTCTAAGTTGGAGTCGTATGAGCAGATTTGATAAATCTTCTGATAAATTTGAAAGTTGGGCGAAATATGTGAAACAATGATTTTAACAACATTGGATATCAGGTAACAAAGAGTAATGATCTCAAAGAGACAGGGAAGAAACAGGATGAAGACTAAAATTACACCCGTTTATTGTTGTCAGAGTTTCCAGATTGTAGAGAAGGGGAAACCCAGGAGGAGTCCAGTGGACTCCTTGAGCTGAGTAGAGGAAACTGAGAATCTTGGAAGATTAGAGCTTGCTAAGTTGAGTTCTGTAGAAGAGAGGGTTGCACAGAGAGAGAAATGTATAGATTTGTAAAGGTGCCCCTCAAGTATTCGGCAGATATTGATCAGCGCTTGCATCAGTGCATGTGAGGAACTATCAGAGGCCAGAGAAGATGTTCAACATAATTAGTCATTGAGAAATGTAAATTAGAACCACAATGAGATATCACTACATACCTAGTAGAATGTCTAAAATTATAAAGATTGACCATGTCAAATATTGGCAAGAATGTGGAAGAATTGGAACACTCATACATGGCTGGTGAAAATCTAAAATGGCAAAACCACTTTGAAGAAAAAAATAAACATACACATACTGTATAATCTAGTCATTCTACTATTAGGTATTTATGCAAGAGAAATGAAAGCATGTGTCCAGTTCAGAGACTTGTACATGAATATTCATAACAGATTTATTTGAAATAGCCAATACCTGGAAACACAAATTTTCATCAAGAGGTGAATGGATAAATTATAGTATGTCCTTACAATGGTGTACTACTTAGAAGAAGAAGGAATTAACTGTTGATAAACACAACAATGTGAATGAATCTAAAAATAATAATGCTGAGTGAAAAAAGCCAGACAAAAGAGTATATATGATATGATTCCATTTATATACAATTTTTGAAAATACAAAGTAATCTATAGCTATAGGAAGCAGGTCAGTGGTTTCTCAGGGGAAGGTCTGGAAGGGATGGGAAAAAGGGATTACCAAGGGGCCTGAGGAAATTTTGCAAGGTGATAGATGTATTCTTTATCTTGATTGTGGTGATAGTTTTATCAGGGAATACACATGTCAAAACTTATACAACTTATAAAACTGTACACTTAAAATATGTATTATTGTATATTGATTTTATCCCAATAAAATGATTTTAAAAACAAAAACAATAAACACAACATCAACAAACAAAATTAAAAAAAACAAAAATACTAGCGTAAAGGAAGATTGTGATTATAATGGAATGGATTGTAATGGAGTGTGCTTCCTGTTGATAGTCTTGAGTCAGGGACAAGGCAAGAATGGAATTATTAAAAATGGAATCTTCCAAAATTTTAGTATTGTAGGAGTGACACTTCTGATACTCTTCTTCTTTCAGAAAATGCCTGCTGTGTATTCTTGGTACTGTCATCTGGTCTCAATTTAGTAACTTGGTCAGCATCATTCTCAAACCTTGCAAACCACCCAAGTATTGCAGTGAAAAGCAATGAAGCAGTGTCAACAAGAATCCAGTTTGATCTGATATTTATCAAATGCCTATCATTTGAAAAACAATGAATTAATTCCCTCTGCAACTGTGAAGATGACCATGACACAAACAATACTATTGTGTTGGACACAATTTTAACTGCTTAACATATATTAAGTTATTTGATTCTCACAACACTCTTTTGAGATAAACACTACTAATGTCATCTCAATTTTCCAGATGAGGAAACAGGGGTAGAAAAGATATGGTAACTTGTTTCATGGTCTCAAAGCCAGTAAGGGCTGGGAATTGAATTTAGGTATTCCACATCCACATTCATTGTTCTTTTTGACTTTTATTTTGTTTATTTTTTTTATACAACACTTTCTTATTAGCTATCTATTTTATACATACTAGTGTATATATGTCAATCCCAATCATATTCATTGTTCTTAATTACCAAGTTTTTGTTTTCTGGTGCATACAAGTTAATTAATTTGGTAGTGTTATTTTGAGCAGCCAATAGACTTCCTGAAAAAAAAAGAAAAAGAAGCAGAAAAATAAAAAGAAAAGTAGGATGAGAGGATGTGTTTCTTTCTTGAAATAAAAGTGTGTTACAGAGAGGGAATTTGGTGAATGTGATGAATGTAAGGGAGGTAGGGAGATACATTTTTTTAATGAAAGTCCTGAGACAAAGGGATGTAATTTGCACAACAGAGGCAGTTTGCAAGGGTGTCAAGCAAGTCAGTAATGTTAGGACTTCATTTGGTTTCATACCTTTAAATAAACAGTCAATCAAGCCAGTAAGCAAATAAGTAAATAAATAATAAAAAAATTTCTTTAGAAATTACTTGATTCATTCAACTTTTATATTTTAGAGTAGCTGTCATTTGAAAGGCAAAGTTACAAAGATTATAAGTGGCAATAAAGATTCAATTAATTATGTATTCTTAGTTATGATGTTGGCCATATTTTCAAAATATTTTCAAAATCAAAACCTTTCTCGTACTTTGACTGCCATCCCTCTAGACAAATTCATATTAACACAGATTTCTATTTTTTGACCCCTACATCTCCTGTTATACTCTATTCTCTACAAAGTATAAAGAGCAGTCTTTTTAGAATAATAGTTTAGATCCAGTCACTCTGTTAAAAGCCTTTGATGGCTGCAGTTTTACTGAGGATTTGATCTAAAATCTGCTTACTGTGTTTAAGACCATTTGGGATCTTGTTCCAATGACCTTTCTAATATCATCTCTGATTACTCTCTGTCCTCTTCAAGCATACTTGTCCTTTTGATGTTCCTTGAATACACCAACAAGATTCACCACTAAGCACCTTGCTTTCTTTGTCTTGGTACATCTACTCTCTTGCTTGCTTCACATTTCTGCTCAAACATCATTTTAACAGAGAGGCACAGCATAACCTCAGTGTATAAAAATCACAAACCATTTACGATTTTTACCATTATCTCCACCTGGATAGATTTCTCACCTTACCAACCCCTATTGCTAGTGATAATATTTCATTGTATTTATTTTTAATTGACAACTTCTGTCTACCAGAGTGTCCTTTAAGAACAAGGGGCTTTCTCTTGTTTGTTCGTTGCTATATCCCTTAGAATAGAGCCAAACTCAGAAAAGGAACTCAATAAATATCTATTGATTGAATACATAAATGAATTCCAGATATGCCAGTTACTGCAACTCAGGAATGTTATGTAAAAGCTCTATGTTCTAGCTTCTTAATTTACCCAGCAAGAAGCTAGAAAATCTAATCTGCAGAGTCTGTTTTAGGCTAAATGACAGTATATGCTATGGGGATACTTTAGCATATAGTAAGCCTTAATAAATTGATTATATTACATTGACAGTTTGGCCAGAAACTATTTGGAAGCATAGCTTTTTAGCACCTTAATTTTCCTATTCTAAATTGCTTCAGTCAATTTCCTCTAATAAAAATCAATAACAACCACCACAAACATATATTTTGGAAGAGCAAATGAGACAAGTGAATAAATTTTGGATTAGCAATTATAAATGCTCTATTGAGAATTTATAACTTATTTTTAACTTAAGTTTGTTTTCTATGCAGTAGGATATTGAAGGAAAACTGAAGTATTAGTCTACACACTTTTGGGGAAAATATTATTTTAAATGAAATACGATGGTTTCTTTCCTATCTCAATATTCCAGGTACATGCAGCTTAGACCTCATAATAAGCTAGAGAGTGACTTAATACATCATTCATGATTAGTTTGAATAATCATCAGAATGGTCAGACATTGGCAGGCGTTCCTGTAGTGAAAGGAAATGATCTACTGTTCACAAGTGCCTCAGAATTCTGGAGGTTCTTAGCTGCTGCTGCTGCTGCTTTTCTTTTCTCCACAGTTAGTCATTCTCTGCAGCCATTTATCTTGAATAATCCAAAAGAAGGAAAGGTCAGCCAGATTCAAGACTTCAAAGGTGCCATTTCCTTAGCAAACACGCTCTCTTCTTGATAGATTTTGAAATATTTTGCATCTATAAAGGGTTCATTCAGAATGATAAATTATGAGCTTTTCCAATCTTTAAAATAAGGGTATGTTTTGAGCTTGTGTCAGCAAAACCATTCAAACTCAACTTTCTTTGTCCCAAACAGTGAAAGGATTCTTTGCTGAAACAGATATCTAAGTTTTATGGGGATAATAGTTTTCCATTTTTCTATCCTTGTATAGAAGTTATAATTAGGGGTATTAACTGGAATAATTGTTTCTTTGAAGTAAAGCTAAAATATGTAGCTATTTAAATTTCTTCAAATCACAAAAATATTTTACTCATATATGTGGAATCTAGAAAAATGGTTTAGATGATCCTATTTGCAAAGCAGAAATAGAGACACAGACATAGAGAACAAATGTATGGATACCAAGGGGGAAAGGGAGGGGGGTGGGAGCAATTGGGACATTGGGATTGACATATATACACTATTGATACTACGTATAAAATAGATAACTAATGAGAACATACTGTATAGCACAGGAGCTCTACTTAATTCACTGCAGTGACCTGAATGGGAAGGAAGTCCAAAAGGGAGGGGATATCCATATATGTGTGGTTGATTCATTTTGCTGTACAGTAGAAACTAACACAACATTGTAAAGCAACTATACTCCAATAAAAATTAATTTAAAAAAAACAGGTACCTAGTAAATATTTGTCAAATAAATGACTGGTGGGTCTTTAAAAAATACCCAACATTTATCTAGTTAATAGTTATCTATCTTTTTTTAAAAAAATTAACTTTCTCCCTGGTTCCCTTGATTATAAAGCGTTGCTTAAACAGTACCTGGGCTCCACTATTTACCACCATAAACAGCTAATCTGCCTAAGAAACACCTACCTAGCTTTTAGGACAGCTCAAGAAAGACTGCCTCTCTGATTCCTTCCTTGCTTCTATACTGGACTGACTTGTTTACATATAGGTACTTCTTGACTAATTTATCGAATACTTGAGTTATTTCATTTTTCTTGTTTTAGTTACCTGCTATTTAATACAGTTCTGTATTATGGCTCAATAATTTATTTTAAAGCAACACACATTTTTGTGAGTAGATGGTGAATATAATGACTATAACATTCAATGCTTATTCAAAAAACAGTTATTGAACATCTCCATGGAATGAAATAAAAAGAGTATAGGAGAGCTACTGAATCACAAACATATGCAGGACAAAACCCCCTTTCTCACAAAATTTTCACTTTAAAAAATGATGAAAACACTAAGTTGCATAATACATATAGGTTGGGATGATCTATGCACTTAACAGCATTTGTCCCATTGTTCGTTCATTCATTTATCTATTCACACTTTAGGTGAGACTCTTTGGGCTGCCAAATACAAGATCTTCCCAGACAATATTTTTTAAGAATGCTGCAACTGAAATCCATAAGGACTCTGGGCTTCACAGGAGACTGGCTACTCTCACAGTCTCTTTTATGGTCTATAGCTACATAGTTCAATATGATAGCCACTAGTAAGTGGTGGCTTTTCAGCACTTGAAACATGTCGAGTCTAAACTGAAAAGTTATGTTTAGTTGAAATGCCTAGTCTAAACTGAGAGGTGCTTTAAGGGTAAAATGCATACCGAGTTTCCAAGACTTAGTATTAAAAAATGCAAAATTTCTCAATAATCTTTAAAATTAATGACATGTTAAAATGACAGCATTTTGGACACATTAGGTTAAATAAAATATATTAATAAAATTAATTTCACCTATGTTAACTTTTTAATGTGGCTAGTAGAAAATGTCAAATAAGATACATGGCTCATATAATATTTCTACTGGACAACAGTAGTCTAGGACAGGAATTGGCAAACTATGGCTTGTTGGCCAAATTTGGTGCATCACCTGTTTTTGTAAACAAATTTTTATTGGAACACAGCCACATTCATTTGCTTACATATTTGTTCATGTCTGCATTCTCACTGCAATGGCAGAGTTGACTAGTTGCAACAGATACCATATGTCCTGCAATGCCTAAAATATTTGCTATCTGTCCCTATACAAAAAAAAAAAAAAATTTGCAGATCTCTGTTCTAGAAGAATGCTCTTCCATGATATCTCTGCTTCTCCCTGTGTGTCCCTTCTGCCTCGTCCTGCTATGAATTAGTCAAACCCCTTTGTAATCTGTAGTCTAAATTCTGGAAGGAAACAAAAATTTTGGTTTATCAAATTTCAATTGATCCTATTTGATCAGACCATTTTTGGCCAGGCTGTTTCATCCAACCTATAAATCAGATACTCATTTCAATCCAATATGTGGCTAACCCTGGGCAAAAACGCAGTCTAATATTTTTGCCCTTCAGAGACATCTGTGAGCAGGCAGAGAGGATGCTGGGCCCAGCAGGCACTGTGATCTGTGTGTCCAACACATTTAGCCCTATTTTAGTCCCTAAATAGGTAAGAAAGGTAAGTAAGAGAGTGACAAATACATATACAGATAGTAGGAAACAACCAGTTCAGATTCTAGGTTCTAGGGAGAGTCTTTAAGAGCAGCCTTTGGGGGCAGATGAAGGATTAGTTGAGCCTTAAGAAAGTAGGGGAAATTGTTCAGCTTTCTGGCTTCTTCCTACTTTAATCTTCATGAATTATAGTGTTATGTTCTTTAAAATGAGGTTTATTCCTAGGATGCATTCATATTTAAGTATAACTATTAAAATATATATTCTAGCATAAATTTTAAAATGACTTTGGATTTCCATTTTAAATTATTTTAATTATAATACTATTTCTTTTGTAATTAAGAAGGTTCACTTTGTTATAAAGCAGAAACTAACACACCATTGTAAAGCAATTATACTCCAATAAAGATGTTAAAAAAAAAAAAACTGATCGAATTGCCTACCCATTTGAACAGAGTTGTAGCCAAAAAGCAAATTGCTTTTCTATCTAATATGACAGAATTAAATAAACCTGTCCACTTTCATTGTAAAAAGATTTATTTCAAATTTAGATGTAGGAATGTATAATTTCTTGGTATGGTTTTTATTTTAGAAGTAACATCAGTAAATGTGTAAAATTTGATAGTATAGATGGGTGTATATGATTATTGTGAAATCAAAGTGAATTTCATTCCATTTCTAAAGACATGTAATAATTTTCCTTCCTTGTAAAGAACACGCACACTAAAATGTTTTAATTTAGGTTTAAAACTTCCCTTAATAATTTTATAGCTTCCCTAAGATGAGTTCTTACCTTGAGGGTCAATAATGACTTTAACCTAAAAGCAACAACTCTGCTTTAAATATTTCAAACTAAATGTGTCCTAACATAAAGGTAAACTAAATAAAAGGTAAATAACAATGTTTCTGAAGTTTAGTTAGTAGATAACAGTTGACTCCTTCTCAAAGAGTGGGCCCACCCTCTTTATTCCACCCTAAAGGAGGAAGAGTGCGTAATATAGATTAGTCAAAATTTAAAACATTTTATTGGGTACCATGCTAATAAGTGTTATTTTCAGATGATGTCAGATAGCTAAGTGTGACTATTTTCAAGGTTGTTCCTTTATGGAAGTTGCCGTCTCCTGGTTACGTTTTGGATCAGAATGCACTGTGTTGTGGGGATGTGTGACCTTACTGCTTACCAAACTCAGTTTGATTGCTGGAGATGGGGGAGAGGTAAGGAAGAATGAGCCGACCATTTAGTCTGCTTCATTATGAGGCTGTTTCATTTAGACCAAATAATATATAAAATAAATTCTCCATGTGGTTCATTTTGGCATGCTAAAATTCTAAGAATCTAAGATTGAAATCTTAGTTTATAAGAAGAATGTTAAATTCTTTTGCTGCTGTGGTCCCTCTATCTCCACTGGGAATTCAAAGGGAAAAAGAATTGGTTAGATCAAGGCAGAATTCACGTATCCATAGGTTTGCTGAATATTATCATGATGCCACCTCAGCTATTCTGGAATTAGGAAATGGAGATTAACCCAGTTTATAAAAAATAATCTCTCATCCAAAACACTATTACCCTGGGTTATTTCTTACCAAGTTATGACCCTCTATCTCTTATTCCTTGTACAAGTAAGATTCTATTGAATGGTTAAACCTACTTGACATCTATTTTTTAATTTAACCTGCCTAAATAAGCTGCTTTATGGAAACACTAAAGTTTTTAATAAACTTATGATTACCATCTTTGATAACTTGTCTTCAGCACTACTTGACTTCCATGTACACTTTTTACTGCTATTACCCATTCCCTGGGTATTAAAATTTTTTTCACTCTTGGTTTCTAAGACAGTTCCCCCTTCTGACTTTTTTTCCTAGATGTCTAACCATTAGTGCTCTGTTCATCTTGCTGGAGGCTTCTTACCCATTGGAGTTCCAAAGGTTTTGGTCATTTATATATATATACCAGGAGAACCTCATTTTACCCAGTGCTCTTAACTATCTTCCATGTATTGATGTCTCGCAAATCTATGTCTTCAGTCTTGAAATCTTTGTGTACTTAACATCTAATTGCTTCTTGAATATACCTCAGTTTCCTCAAATACTACAGGTACCAAAGTGCTCATGATTTCTCATTACCACCACCTCCAAAGTCTGTTCCTGTTCTTGTACTCTTTATCTCAGTTAAGGGTATCACTGTCTACCATCAAGCTTTGAATCACAGTTATTAAACTTTTATATTTCTCATACCACTCACCAAATTCTGTCCATTTTACTTCATGGTTCTTTCTTTAATCTGCCATCTCTCGATTCAACACAATCCCAGTTTTACATAAAACCTTTTCAGGATTTTTCTTGGAATTTTTTGTTTTCATCCTTTTTCCATTCCAGTCTAAACTTCACAGTGCTACCATGATATCTCACTAAAACAAAAATCTTTTTGAAATCCCCTTTTAGCTCTTTGATTATAAGATGAAATTAAAACTCTCTAATGTGTCATGTAAAGCTCTACAATTTGATCTCGACCTACAGAATTAGGTCACTTATCACTCCAATTCATAGAACTATTCTCCTACTGGTAATACTTCAGCCTTGCCTTCCATTCTTGGGAAACATCTATTTGCCTTTCAATATTCAAATATTCTTTTTTTCCCTTTGGAACCCCTGCCAGAGCTCTGTCTTCTTTAGCTAGTGAAGCCATTCAACATTAAATATAAATTAGGTTTGGAAAGTTTGAGTCTGCAGGTGGTAGCTTATTTATTTAACCTAGAACAACTAATATCAATGAAAGGCCCTGATATTTTGAATGGCCATTTGTAGTTCTTCAAATGTCTATTTTGGTCATTTAGTGAAAAGAGCATGTAATTGAAAGTGGACAGATTTATTCAAACACAATTAATATAGTTTATATGAAATAAAGGGAAAAGAGAAGGCATAGTTTGCATCCTTTTGGTCTTTGACTATCTTAAGCCACTGCCTATACATAATCTTTTCATATCCTATTACAGAAAATGCTTTATACGTCTCTCTTCCCCACTGGATGGTGAGTTCCTGCAAGACAGATTATTCCTCATCCTGGGACCTCTGGCTAACAAAGGAAAATGTGGCTACGGTTCAAACTGCAGGTAAGAGAATTCGATAATCTTAAAGAAGACTCATTCGAGGAAAAACACAGGAATGCTGAAGTCTCAATCTTTCTTTTCTTCTCATAAAACCTCTCCTGTTATGAGGTGTATAGGATTCCCTCTCTCTCTCTAAACAATAGTCCATTCCACAATTGGAATTCAGTGTTCATTAATAGGCCAAATAAAGCCAATTGCACAGCTATCCTTCTAAAGACATTCTTTGGGAGGGGCTGTCATGAGGGACGCACTTTTGGAGGCCACTCTCATATCTTTATTGATTAATCATAATGGGTGGGTATTCTGTGATTAACATCCTATATTTTTTTAAAATTCGTTTTTCATCAGCAAACCCTATAACTCTGTTCATATGTTACTTTTAAATTATTGTCTTTAACTTACCTCTCCTAAACCCACTTGTGGTGCTGTTGTTTGGATTAGGGTGGGGTGGTGGAAATGGCAAAAACTGGAATGACTCAAAGATATCAATATTTAGCAGATAAAATCAAGAAAAATGGAGGTGATAAAGGAGAAGGTGTCAAGAGTGACTTCTAGGTTTCTAGCTAACACAACTGGATGGATGGTAATACTCACTGGGGCAGAAGATATTAAGCCAAGTTCATGTTAGGGACTGGAAGCCCATGAATTTATTTTTGGATATATTAAATTTGAGATACTTCTGACATACCTGCAAGGAGATGTCAAATAGCTGTTGTAAATGTTGGCATAGAGCTCAGATTAGGGTCAGTAAATGTAAGTAATTAATTAGCTAGCTAGCCAGTTAATTAAAAATAGCATCATGGCATTTGAATTAACTTATTGATAAATGGTTGATATTGATAATTTATGAGACCTTACCATTATTGGTAAGAGCTCACAATCTTCAGAGAGACAGGCATATATGTGCAAAATATACAAGTAGTTACTTAGCCATACCATAAGTATTGTAATAGAGGAATAAACCAAACATCATGAGGCCATATAGAAGGAAGCAGATAATTCTGCTGAGTGGTGAGTCTGGAGTATAAAGATGAGAAAATGTAATAGAAATCATGAAATTTTAGCTGGGTCTTGATAGAACATTGAACAGTGTCCTTCTTAACTGCCTTAATAGTACATTCTCAGAGGCATTAAGCTCATGGCATACTTGAGGACCAGCAAACAGTCCTTTCGGGAAGAATATAATCAGGAGAGGTATACTTTTTCTGCATCTCCAATTGCTACAAAGAGGAACCATTGAAAGCACTACTCATCAATTTTTCTCTTTCTGATAATCTTACATTTTGTAATTCAACCAATTCTTTCATTTCAACAAAATTAGGTTAATAAACGTCTATACTCAATTCTTTCCTTTTGTGCCTGCACTATGTCTGTGTAAATATTCTGTAGTTTTAGGCAGTATCTGATATAAAATGCGCATGTAGTGCTTCGGGAGGCTTGTTATCACAGTGCATGATTTCCAGTAGGAGAATCATGTACTCCTGATAATAAAAAAATATAGGTGTGCATTCAAAGGACAGTTCCAGAAATAATTACTGCCCAATAAGAACAAGGTAATTTTACAGCTGTTGTGTCAGACTTGGAGATTCAACCTTGGTGTTTTGATTGTTGAAAATGAGATATGTTTAAAGAACACTTAGACTGAATGCTCATGTAATGTATTCCATCAGAGTGCCAGAGACAATGAAGATCAGAAGGCAAGTAGATTAAGAAACACCAAAGGGACAGTATGAAAGCCACATAGGAAACTGAATACAAATGAACATCTTCACCTTCATAGTAAACTACACAGAGGAATTCATGGATTAACAATTTAAAAAATCCAACTGAATCTTTGTTAAAGCATAACCTAAACATCTAATTGTTACTAATTTTATTGCCAAATATGGATGAAATAATAAAATGTATGATTAGCTGTTGCACCAAAGAATGGTATAGAGATTAAATAATAGTTAATGCTTAAGTTAGATATACTTTCTCTTTCTGCCTTTGAAATTTAAGAAAATTATAAAGACTAGATGTTACATAAATGAGATCTCTCTGGGAAGAAGCTGAATAATTAGGAAGTGAAAGGATAACATTGTGGGTTCTTAAAAGGCTAAAGACTATTAAAATTGACATATCACCAGTTCCAAGCATCATACATCAAGGAATGGTAAGGAAGTGAGAGTGGAAATTAGAATAACTTCAGACAACACTTTCTTCTTAAGTGTGTTTAATTCAGGAAATATACCAGGGGAGAAAAAAGATGGTAACAAAATGCTTGAATTTAACTTACAACCAAAGAAAAATGTAAATGCACAGCAGAAAGGGATGCAGCAACTGTGAGATTAAGCAATGATTATGTGGCTAAATGAATGAACCTTAGAAGTGCTATAGCATTCAGGAGACGGCATAGGTGGGTGAATGGTTTAGGTGACTTTTACCGTCTTTAGTTTTTGTGCCTGCATTAGCCAACCCAATTCCCTTAAAACATTGAAACTTTTAAAAGTATGTTGGGAAAAACAGACTTTATGCTTTACTTAACACTGACAATTTGAAATACATGTTAATTGTATCTACTGTTTTTACTAGCTTGGAATTTTTTATTGAATTCCATATTTTAAAATATTTGCAAGTTTACTATGATGATATACTCTTTCATTTATGTAGCCCACTGTAATGGATTAAATTTTTCATAGTGGTTTTCACTACACTGTGAAGTGGTAGGCATGACTGATGTTATTGATCCCCTCAGAAAAAATAGGCTCAGATAGGTCTAATGGTTTTCCTATCTCAGACAATTTATTAGTAAAAGTCAACATTATTCACTAATTCAGAGTCCTTTTTACAGGACTGCATTATAGATTTTGGGGTCAGAAGAGCATAAAAATTGGATGCATTTTAAGTTTTCTTCAGGACATGTAAGCTTTTTTTTCATCAGAATTTTAGAATGTGGCCATATTTGCTCTCTCTGAGCAGGCAATAAAGATTGGATTTGGAGAAGACATAGGAAGAATTTCCTGGCTAAACTGTGTGAGCATGAGAGTGGATTCTTGAGTAACATGAATTTTTTTCCTCAAATAGAACACACATAGTCTTTTAACTGACTTGAGAATGCAGTTTTGGGTAAGATAGCTGTAGAGCTTTCTATCAATAATATGGCCCCAAGAGGTGCTCTGGAACAGTATATATATAGACATAATTTATACTACTTTCCTTTTCAGCAGTACTACAGACATAAATTTTCCTTACTGTTAAATATGCCAGGGGTTAGAAGTATAAAGCTGAGCTAGATAGGTCTCAGTTCTCAAAACCACATATTTCTAAATTCTCAATGCATTCTTCTTTTCCTCCCCCCATGTTTTTTTTCCCCTTTTACTTTTTAAAGGTTTGTTAAATTTAGAGACATAATGGTGGGAAAGGACTGGCACAAATGGGATGTACTGCTCACCAGGAACTATAATAATAATAGATATACTTTAAGAAATACTTCTACATTTCAAGCACTGTGCTATACTTGTGAAACATCCACAGCAACCCTATTCAATGGCTATATAAATACCATCATTACTTAATGTAGAGAATTAAGCTTAGTGAGGCTAACTGATTTATTCAGAGTTGGGTGTTTGAATCAAGATCAGTCTCCATTGCGTTGCAGTACAGAAATTAGACATTTTAAAAGGTTTCACAGCAAGATAGAGTGATGGATCAATCTTGGATGAGGGTAGATGGCTGCTGAGTCAAGACCTTAGAGGGTGGCATTTATCTCTATTAGCTCCTAGGAGTTCAGTCTGGTCTTCAGCTTTTTAAGGTCATCAACTCAGTTTTGTTAGTGCTTATACTTGACTGAGCAGTTGTCTGCTGATATATGTTAACCAAATTCACAAGAGATTGACATATGTAATAAAAATGCAACTTTATAATTTCCCATGTGAAATATGACAGGTGGATTGGATATTTGCATTGGAGTGACCAGTAATGATCAGAAGTTACTTCAAGCAAGGGAAATCAAAATAAGATGACTTAGTCATATAATTCAAATAATACCAGTGTCGGATACCCTTAAGTCTCTCTACAGACGGTAACATATACACATGTTTCTGTTGTAAAATGATACTTGGATTCTTGAAAAACTCTATCCTGAAAAACTGTGTACTAAAAATTACATTATTATGGGGAAAATGGGGTTGGGACAAATCACCCAAAACCTATGTAATTGTGTATCCAGAACACTAACAAAAACAATAATTGGTACCTTGAGAGATTACTTGGATAACTTGGGAAGGCAGCTCACAATAGCTTCAGTTTGCACCATGAGATACTATAAATGCCAGGAGCAACTGAGTGTAGATTGTGACTTGTGGGCCTGGGACGATGCAGATGGAAGCATAACTCAGAGTCACTATGTTTGCCACAACAGGGAGTACAACCTGCCACAAGCCTAGACCAAAGGTGGCGGTACATTTTACTGGGGAAAGTGACCTGGGTACAGGGGCTCATTATCATTCTAGTCTCATAATTCCAGCTCCACATGCCTAGAAAAAAGGCATTTGTAAAACATCACATTTCTGTTATGTTAACATTATTCCTGTATTTGCCACTCACATAAGAGCTGCTTGGTGTTATAGAGGATGTGTCGTAGCAGAATGGTCTGCCTGTGTTTGTACCCTTCTGCCTGGGCAGTTCTTGGGTTGGGTATATTAAATTGCCTCAGTGATTCTCCTTTTATATTTATACCTGACTACTGGCCAGTTCTTCATTTTAATTGATACGTTCTTAAGCTATGTAGTATCTTAATGAGTATCCATGTACCTCACTGTCACCCTCTTTAGATGGAAGAGAAATAGAGTTACTACAACCCTAGAACTCTGCCAGTCCCACTGAGAAAATCCTATCACAACATCCATAACCCATGTTAAACAGTCTTTGCTTGAACTCTTATAGGGATGGAGACCTTAAATGGTCTATCCTTTCATCTACTTATAAAAACCACATATGCTCATGACATTTCTAAACTTTTGAGTGTTTGGAGAAGACATAATGTATTTAAATGAGTCTTTAGCTTAAGAATAAATTGAATAGAAAGAAATTTCTGATTCTAAATATTGAGATACTATGATGAGATTTATTTGGATAATATATGTAGACTGGTCAGTGGCCCTCGGAGACATCTTTTTGGATATGTCAGTTTATCATAAGGAAGGCTCATCTACAGACTGGTGAAGGAGGATGATGGGGGCAATGAAAATTTCACTGAAGTGTATTTTTACAGAATTAATGACTTGTAAACTTCTCAAGCAGTTAATGGTAATTGTTTTATGAAGAATCTTAAAAATAAGCTAATTTTTATTAGATGTAATTTTACATCCAATTTGTACATAGAGAAATTTAAGTTGACTAAACCTTGTGATTTAAGTCTTTTGTAAATTATAGTAACATATTTAAGATGGATACTGTATTTTTTAATTTATTTTCCATAAGATGTTATGGAAAAACCTGGATGAACTTTTTGGCCAGACTAATATTTAATTTTGCTTTCAATAACTTGATTCCTTGACCCTCTTAAATACCATGTGCCAAGCCTTCTTTGTTGATCAAAAAGCAGAGCCGTAAGTAATAATTTTTAACTTTAGAAAATATTTTTACTGAAAAAAGAAATCATTTTAAAATATTTGAGTCTATTAAAATAAAGACTCAATTATTTGAGTCTAAATAAAATAAAGTTAGAGATAGAAGAAAACACCCACAGAAATAATTTTCCTAATGATCCTGGTCCCTGACAAATGGACTATGTAATAAAAAGCCATTAATATTGTTATTGTGATTTATAATCTTGCAGTGTTTCACAGAAGAGTAGATAAAAATTTACTGCAGACAGTGAGGGGAGACCATGCCTTAGTAAAAAGCAAATTCCCATCATGGGTTGGAAGCTAAATAACCAATATATTTACATGACTGAAAGATATAACTTATAAAGTGATCCAGGAAACTGGGCATAAACCTTCACACAAGAGTTTGGATTTAGAGCTCATATGTTAAAAATTCTAAAAGAAAGAAAACTATATAGCAATATACACATTGAGGAATGTGGGAAGTTCTGTGAAGACCTCCAGATTCACCTGCTTAGCTTCCTTTCACCTCTTCTTGGCTTCTTTTCTAACACTCATAATCTCACTTTTATCTGTTAATACCCTTGTCGACTTTTTCATTTATTCTCCAGATTATCAAATTGCTGACTTTTTTTTAGCACCTTCTATGAAATAGGTATAGAAGTATTTTCTAAAGTTAAATAAAAAGTTTAATGTTAGTCACTTCTCATCGTTACCAGCATATTCTTATTTTTGAGGGGTCAGTGTTGGAAGGGGAAGGGCTGATGGTTAGAACTACAGGGATTGCAGAGTTTGCAGAGATTCACAATTCAATGCCATAAACATATACAGAATTTTGACTAGATGTTATACAACTGTCCCCTCACATTTTTTTTGATCTGCAGTACATAGCAAAGCACTTTTCTTCTAGTAGGGACTTTGACAAATGATTAATTATTGTAAGTGATGATTGGTAAAGTCAGCTGTGTTGTTTTCTTTCCTTTATTAAAATACAGAAATAGAAATAAAAGAAAAAAATTGCCTATAATGATTTTTGGAGAATAAATTATACTTCATTCTCTAACTGGTTTGTTGAACATAAATGACTTGTAAATTATCAGCAAAATGCAATTTCTTCTTGAATTTTTATTGATCCTCAATCCTTTTTTTCAATGAGGGTGAACTTCTCTGTCCCAGAATGAAAAGTTTCAGTAGGTCCTAGAGTTTTTACATTTTGACAGAAATAACATACAGCTCTAAAATTGCTTCAGTAACAAACACAATCTTGATTCAGGAATTAGCATGAACTTTGGAATGATCAAAGAACTGAAGCTTCTCTGTGTTAAATATTCTTCCCTCCTGCTTCTCCACTGGCTTCAAACAGGAAGTCTATAGATAACATGGTTAGTAGCTCTCCTTTATCCTTCCAACTTGTTTGTCTCCACCCTTCAGAAATGGTTAACTCTTTCCCGAAGTCAAAGTTTGAGGGTGGTGCATAGAGGGGGAGCAGGAGTAGCCAGTTTTTTCTTAGCTAAGGTGTCTGCTCATTGGGCTGCTAGTTAAATTTCGTACCACTCTGTGGGGATGCAAGTGATTAGAGCTGAATGTCTCATTGTGTGACTTGGGATTTTTACAAGTTCCCTGGTGGGCTCTTTTTCTTGCAATTTAGTTGACATTAGTGAATGCACCCTGTGCAGAGTGGAGTTCCTTTCTCTGTCCTGGACAGCTGGCAGTACAACTTCATATCCTTCCTGTTGAAGTCTCCTCATATTTCTGGGCCACCCCATTGCACAGAACCCAAAAGACTCATAATGCATGTTTTCCCCATTGCCAAACAGTATGTGGAAAATTTCCATGTATCCCTTTTCCTGACAAACTCTAGGAGTACAAGCAAATTCCATTATCGGTCTCCTCGGCCTGCTTCCAAAGCAGGTAGATAGCTTTTCTCTTGTCCTCTAGATTCTTTTCAGGTAGGCCAACCCCAGTCCACAATCAGCCTCAAAAGTGTCTGATGCCAGTTTTATGTGTCTAATTGCGGAAAATTTATCTCAGCTCTGTAGGTGGTTCTTTTGAAGCCCCCTTTACCAGGATTTGTGTTAGAAGGTAGCATCGTATGTATCTGGAGAGGGAGACATAACTCAGAAGAAATCTGTCCACTTGTTTTAGGTTTTGTTGTTGTTTTCTCATTTCCTCTCTCAGACACTTTTTACACCCTTGAGCTTAATGAAGTATCCGAGAGATGTAAGCAAGTTTCTTTTCATCCAGTTCGTCAGTTTTTCATGTCTTTTTAATATCCTTGGTTTTGGTGAGAGGACCAAGAGATAGGAAGAGATTTTAATTCATCCCTTCTGTTAATTCCTCATATGGGGTTGGAGGTATACCTTGTCATCTCTCTTACTGGTTTCTCTGTTGAAATTGAGGAAAAGAAGACATTCATTCTGGTATTTTTTAACACTGCAAACATAGCAGTTATTAAATGTGTTGTAAATATTGATTTACAAATGAATTGATTCAACCAAGGATGACCATGTTCTAGAGGGCATGCATTCTTCTTACTTACGGTTATATTGCCAGTAGCTAGTACAGTGCCTGAAATGTATGAATATTCAAAAATAATAGTAAAAACAAAATTTCTGCCCACATTTCATGGCTTTCACTTTGATATACTCTGATCAGTGATTGTTTTTTCTTCTCAGTTCAGCTAACTCAGCAAGGCTTTTTAGAAGGGATTCCTAAGTTAGTCTTGAAGCAGATTGTGGGCGGTGGTGGTAAATATATGTGGAAGCAGGTTTGGAAGGAGCATGGTGTGCATTTCAGGCCAAGAGATCAGCAAGTGCCAAAACGTGGGGAAGAACACCTTGGAGCCCTTGGATACTGCTGGAGTGTGCGGCAGAATGAGAAAGCAGGGGGTCAGATCGGACAACACTGTGGGGGTTTTATATGCCACATTGAAGAGTTCGCATTTGTCTTTAGGATAATGGGGGGCTTTTGAAAGATTATAAGTGGAAAATATATTTTCATCAGTTTGTAAATGAAGGACTTAAAGAAGAATATTCATTAATTTCAAGTACAGTATATTCTGAAACACTCATCATCAAATCAAAGATTTGTGTTTCTCCTGGTTACATATATACAGCTTTGAATGGACCTTCACCATTATCAAGGAGTTATAATTTTCTGGCCTTCAGTTTTAGAAAAAAAAGGAAGTCTTGCTTCAAATAAGGAAGTGCACATCTTCTTTAGCCATTCATCTCTTGATGGACACTTAGGTTGCTTCCATGTCCTGGCTGTTGGAAATAGAGCTGCAATGAACATTGTGGTACATGACTCTTTTTTTTTTTTTTTATGCGGTACGTGGGCCTCTCACTGTTGCAGCCTCTCCCGCTGCAGAGCACAGGCTCCAGATGCACAGGCTCAGCGGCCATGGCTCACGGGCCCAGCTGCTCCGCGGCATGTGGGATCCTTCCGGGCCGGGGCACGAACCGATGTCGGCAGGCGGACTCTCAACCACTGCGCCACCAGGGAAGCCCTACATGACTCTTTTTGAATTATGATTTTCTCAGGGTATAGGCCCAGTAGTGGGATTGCTGGGTCGTATGGTAGTTCTATTTTTAGTTTTTAAGGAACCTCCATACTGTTCTCCATAGTGGCTGTAACAATTTACATTCCCACCAACAGTGGAAGAGGGTTCCCTTTTCTCCACACCCTCTCCAGAATTTATTGTTTGTAGATTTTTTGATGATGGCTATTCCGACTGGTATGAGGTGATACCTCATTGTAGTTTTTTCTTTTTTTTTTTTTTGCAGTACGTGGGCCTCTCACTGTTGTGGCCTCTCCTGTTGCGGAGCATAGGCTCCGGACATGCAGGCTCAGCAGCCATGGCTCATGGGCCTATCCGCTCTGCGACATGTGGGATCTTCCCGGACCGTGGCACAAACCCGTGTCTCCTGCATCAGCAGGTGGACGCTCAACCACTGCGCCACCAGGGAAGCCCCATCATTGTAGTTTTGATTTGCATTTCTCTAATGATTGGTGATGTTGAGCATTCTTTCATGTGTTGTTGGCAATGTGTATATCTTCTTTGGAGAAATGTCTGTTTAGGTCTTCTTCCCATTTCTGGATTGGGTTGTTTGTTTTTTTGCTATTGAGCTGCATGAGCTGCTTGTATATTTTGGAGATTAATTCTTTGTCAGTTGCTTCATTTGCAAATATTTTCTCCGATTCTGAGGGTTGTCTTTTCATCCTGTTTATGGCTTCCTTTGCTGTGCAAAAGCTTTTAAGTTTCACTACGTCCCATTTGTTTATATTTCCATTTCTCTAGGAGGTGAGTCAAAAAGGATCTTGCTGTGATTATGTCATAAAGTGTTCTGCCTATGTTTTCCTTTAAGAGTTTTATAGTGTCTGGCCTTATATTTAGGTCGTTAATCCATTTTGAGTTTATTTTTGTGTATGGTGTTAGGGAGTGTTCTAATTTCATTCTTTTACATGTAGCTGTCCAGTTTTCCCAGCACCACTTATTGTAGAGGCTGTCTTTTCTTCATTGTATATTCTTGCCTCCTTTGTCAAAGATAAGGTTACCATATGTGAGTGGTTTATCTCTGGGCTTTCTATCCTGTTCCATTGATCTATATTTCTGTTTTTGTGCCAGTACCATACTGTCTTGATTACTGTAGCTTTGCAGTATAGTCCAAAGTCCAGGAGCCCGATTCCTCCAGCTCCATTTTTCTTTCTCAAGTTGCTTTGGCTATTTGGAGTCTTTTGTGTTTCCATACAAATTGTGAAATTTTTGTTCTAGTTCTGTGAAAAATGCCATTGGTAGTTTGGTAGGGATTGCACTGAATTTGTAGATTGCTTTGGGTAGTATAGTCATTTTCACAATGTTGATTCTTCCAATCCAACAACATGGTACATCTCTTCATCTGTCTGTATCATCTTTAATTTCTTTCATCAGTGTCTTATAATTTTCTACATACAGGTCGTTTGTCTCCTTAGGTAGATTTATTCCTAGGTATTTTACTCTTTTTGTTGTAATGGTAAATGGGAGTGTTTCCTTAATTTCTCTTTCAGAATTTGCATCATTTGTGTATAGGAATGCAAGAGATTTCTGTGCATTAATTTTGTATCCTGCTACTTTACCAAATTCATTGATTAGCTCTAGTAGTTTTCTGGTAGCATCTTTAAGATTCTCTATGTATAGTATCATGTCATCTGCAAGCAGTGACAGTTTTACTACTTCTTTTACAATTTGGATACCTTTTTCTTCTCTGATTGCTGTGGCTAAAACTTCCAAAACTGTGTTGAATAATAGTGGTGAGAGTGGGCAACCTTGTCTTGTTGCTGATCTTAGTGGAAATAGTTTCAGTGTTTCACCATTGATAATGATGTTGGCTGTGGGTTTCTCATATATGCCCTTTATTATGTTGAGGTAAGTTCTCTCTGTGCCTACTTTCTGGATGGTTTTTATCATAAATCAGTGTTGAATTTTGGCGAAAGCTTTTTCTGCATCTATTGAGAATATCATATGGTTTTTATACTTCAGTTTCTTAATATGGTATATCACATTGATTGATTTGTGTATATTGAAGAATCCTTGCATTCCTGGGATAAACCCCACTTCATCATGGTATATGATCATTTTAATGTGCTGTTGGATTCTGTTTGCTAGTATTTTGTGGAGGATTTTTGCATCTATGTTCATCAGTGTTACTGGCCTGTAGTTTTCTTTCTTTGTGACATCTTTGTCTGGTTTGGTATCAGGGTGATGGTGGCCTCATTGAATGAGTTTGGGAGTGTTCCTCCTTCTGCTATATTTTGGAAGAGTTTGAGAAGGATAGATGTTAGGTCTTCTTTAAATGTTTGATAGAATTTGCCTGTGAAGCCATCTTGTCCTGGGCTTTTGTTTGTTGGAAGATTTTTTTTTTTTTCAAAATCTATTTTTTTTTTTACAAATTTAATCAGTTATACATATACATATGTTCCCATATCCCCTCCCTTTTGCGTCTCCCTCCCACCCTCCCTATCCCACCCCTCCAGGCGGTCACAAAGCACCGAGCTGATCTCCCTGTGCTATGCGGCTGCTTCCCACTAGCTATCTACCTTACGTTTGGTAGTATATATATATGTCCATGCCGCTCTTTCACTTTGTCACAGCTTACCCTTCCCCCTCCCCTTATCCTCAAGTCCATTCTCTAGTAGGTCTGTGTCTTTATTCCTGTCTTACCCCTATGTTCTTCATGACATTTTTTTTTCTTAAATTCCATATATATGTGTCAGCATAGAGTATTTGTCTTTCTCTTTCTGACTTACTTCACTCTGTATGACAGACTCTAGGTCCATCCACCTCATTACAAATGGCTCAATTTCATTTCTTTTTATGGCTGAGTAATATTCCATTGTATATATGTGCCACATCTTCTTTACCCATTCATCTGATGATGGACACTTAGGTTGTTTCCATCTCTGGGCTATTGTAAATCGGGCTGCTATGAACATTTTGGTACATGTCTCTTTTTGAATTATGGTTTTCTCAGGGTATATGCCCAGTAGTGGGATTGCTGGGTCATATGGTAGCTCTATTTGTAGTTTTTTAAGGAACCTCCATACCGTTCTCCATAGTGGCTGTACCAATTCACATTCCCACCAGCAGTGCAAGAGAGTTCCTTTTTTTCCACACCCTCTCCAGCATTTATTGTTTCTAGATTTTTTGATGATGGCCATTCTGACTGGTGTGAGATGATATCTCACTGTAGTTTTGATTTGCATTTCTCTAATGAGCAAAGATGTTGAGCATCCTTTCATGTGTTTGTTGGCAGTCTGTATATCTTCTGTTGATAAATGTCTATTTAGGTCTTCTGCCCATTTTTTGATTGGGTTGTTTGTTTTTTTGTTATTGAGCTGCATGAGCTGCTTATAAATTTTGGAGATTAATCCTTTGTCAGTTGCTTCATTTACAAATATTTTCTCCCATTCTGAGGGTTGTCTTTTGGTCTTCTTTATGGTTTCCTTTGCTGTGCAAAAGCTTTGAAGTTTCATTAGGTCCCATGTGTTTATTTTTTGTCTTTATTTCCATTTCTCTAGGAGGTGGGTCAAAAAGGATCTTGCTGTGATTTATGTCATAGAGTGTTCTGCCTATGTTTTCCTCTAAGAGTTTGAGTGTCTGGCCTTACATTTAGGTCTTTAATCCATTTTGAGCTTATTTTTGTGTATGGTGTTAGGGAGTGATCTAATCTCATACTTTTACATGTCCCTATCCAGTTTTCCCAGCACCACTTATTGAAGAGACTGTCCTTTCTCCACTGTACATTCCTGCCTCCTTTATCAAAGATAAGGTGACCATATGTCCGTGGGTTTATCTCTGGGCTTTCTATCCTGTTCCATTGATCTATCTTTCTGTTTTTGGGCCAGTACCATACTGTATTGATTACTGTAGCTTTGTAGTATAGTCTGAAGTCAGGGAGCCTGATGCCTCCAGCTCCATTTTTCGTTGTCAAGATTGCTTTGGCTATTCGGGGTCTTTTGTGTTTCCATACTAATTGTGAAATTTTTTGCTCTAGTTCTGTGAAAAATGCCAGTGGTAGTTTGATAGGGATTGCATTGAATCTGTAGATTGCTTTGGGTAGTAGAGTCATTTTCACAATGTTGATTCTTCCAATCCAAGAACATGGTACATCTCTCCATCTATTTGTATCATCTTTAATTTCTTTCATCAGTGTCTTATAATTTTCTGCATACAGGTCTTTTGTCTCCTTAGGTAGGTTTATTCCTAGATATTTTATTCTTTTTGTTGCAATGGTAAATGGGAGTGTTTTCTTGATTTCACTTTCAGATTTTTCATCATTAGTATATAGGAATGCCAGAGATTTCTGTGCATTAATTTTGTATCCTGCAACTTTACCAAATTCATTCATTAGCTCTAGTAGTTTTCTGGTAGCATCTTTAGGATTCTCTATGTATAGTATCATGTCATCTGCAAACAGTGACAGCTTTACTTCTTCTTTTTCAATTTGGATTCCTTTTATTTCCTTTTCTTCTCTGATTGCTGTGGCTAAAACTTCCAAAACTAGGTTGAATAAGAGTGGTGAGAGTGGGCAGCCTTGTCTTGTTCCTGATCTTAGTGGAAATGGTTTCAGTTTTTCACCATTGAGGATGATGCTGGCTGTGGGTTTGTCATATATGGCCTTTATTATGTTGAGGAAAGTTCCCTCTATGCCTGCTTTCTGCAGGGTTTTTATCATAAATGGGTGTTGAATTTTGTCAAAAGCTTTCTCTGCATCTATTGAGATGATCATATGGTTTTTCTCCTTCAATTTGTTAATGTGGTGTATCACGTTGATTGATTTCCGTATATTGAAGAATCCTTGCATTCCTGGAATAAACCCCACTTGATCATGGTGTATGATCCTTTTAATGTGCTGTTGGATTCTGTTTGCTAGTATTTTGTTGAGGATTTTTGCATCTATGTTCATCAGTGATATTGGCCTGTAGTTTTCTTTCTTTGTGACATCCTTGTCTGGTTTTGGTATCAAGGTGATGGTGGCCTCGTAGAATGAGTTTGGGAGTGTTCCTCCCTCTGCTATATTTTGGAAGAGTTTGAGAAGGATAGGTGTTAGCTCTTTTCTAAATGCTTGATAGAATTCACCTGTGAAGCCATCTGGTCCTGGGCTTTTGTTTGTTGGAAGATTTTTTATCACAGTTTCAATTTCAGTGCTTGTGATTGGTCTGTTCATATTTCCTATTTCTTCCCGATTCAGTCTTGGCAGGTTGTGCATTTCTAAGAATTTGTCCATTTCTTCCAGGTTGTCCATTTTATTGGCATAGAGTTGCTTGTAGTAATCTCTCATGATCTTTTGTATTTCTGCAGTGTCAGTTGTTACTTCTCCTTTTTCATTTCTAATTCTATTGATTTGAGTCTTCTCCCTTCTTTTCTTGATGAGTCTGGCTAATGGTTTATCAATTTTGTTTATCTTCTCAAAGAACCAGCTTTTAGTTTTATTGATCTTTGCTATCGTTTCCTTCATTTCTTTTTCATTTATTTCTGATCTGATTTTTATGATTTCTTTCCTTCTGCTAACTGGGATGTTTTTGTTCTTCTTTCTCTATTTGCTTTAGGTGCAAGGTTAGGTTGTTTATTCGAGATGTTTCCTGTTTCTTAAGGTGGGATTGTATTGCTATAAACCTCCCTCTTAAAACTGCTTTTGCTGCATCCCATAGGTTTTGGGTCGTCGTGTCTCCATTGTCATTTGTTTCTAGGTATTTTTTAATTTCCTCTTTGATTTCTTCAGTGATCACTTTGTTATTAAGTAGTGTATTGTTTAGCCTCCATGTGTTTGTATTTTTTACAGCTCTTTTCCTGTAATTGATATCTAGTCTCATAGCATTGTGGTCAGAAAAGATACTTACAATTTCAATTTTCTTAAATTTACCAAGGTTTGATTTGTGACCCAAGATATGATCTATCCTGGAGAATGTTCCATGAGCACTTGAGAAAAATGTGTATTCTGTTGTTTTTGGATGGAATGTCCTATAAATATCAATTAAGTCCATCTTGTTTAATGTATCATTTAAAGCTTGTGTTTCCTTATTCATTTTCATTTTGGATGATCTGTCCATTGGTGAAAGTGGGGTGTTAAAGTCCCCTACAATGAGTGTGTTACTGTCGATTTCTCCTTTTATGGCTGTTAGTATTTGCCTTATGTATTGAGGTGCTCCTATGTTTGGTGCATAAATATTTACAATTGTTATATCTTCTTCTTGGATCGATCCCTTGATCATTATGTAGTGTCCTTCTTTGTCTCTTCTAGTAGTCTTTATTTTAAAGTCTATTTTGTCTGATATGAGAATTGCTACTCCAGCTTTCTTTTGGTTTCCATTTGCATGGAATATCTTTTTCCATCCCCTTACTTTCAGTCTGTATGTGTCTCTAGGTCTGAAGTGGGTCTCTTGTAGACAGCATATAGATGGGTCTTGTTTTTGTATCCATTCAGCCAATCTGTGTCTTTTGGTGGGAGCATTTAGTCCATTTACATTTAAGGTAATTATCGATATGTATGTTCCTATTCCCATTTTCTTAATTGTTTTGGGTTCGTTATTGTAGGTCTTTTCCTTCTGTTGTGTTTCTTGCCTAGAGAAGTTCCTTTAGCATTTGTTGTAAAGCTGGTTTGGTGGTGCTGAACTCTCTCAGCTTTTGCTTGTCTGTAAACGTTTTAATTTCTCCATCAAATCTGAATGAGATCCTTGCTGGGTAGAGTAATCTTGGTTGCAGGTTTTTCTCCTTCATCACTTTATGTCCTGCCACTCCCTTCTGGCTTGTAGAGTTTCTGCTGAGAGATCAGCTGTTATCCTGATGGGGATTCCCTTGTGTGCTATTTGTTGTTTTTCCCTTGCTGCTTTTAATATGATTTCTTTGTGTTTAATTTTTGACAGTTCGATTAATATGTGTCTTGGCATATTTCTCCTTGGATTTATTGTGTATGGGACTCTCTGTGCCTCCTGGACTTGATTAACTATTTCCTTTCCCATATTAGGGAAGTTTTCAACTATAATCTCTTCAAATATTTTCTCAGTCCCTTTCTTTTTCTCTTCTTCTTCTGGAACCCCTATAATTCGAATGTTGGTGCGTTTAATGTTGTCCCAGAGGTCTCTGAGACTGTCCTCTGTTCTTTTCATTCTTTTTTCTTTATTTTGGTCTGCAGCAGTTATTTCCACTATTTTATCTTCCACCTCACTTATCCGTTCTTCTGCCTCAGTTATTCTGCTATTGATCCCATCTAGAGTATTTTTTATTTCAGTTATTGTGTTTTTAATCGATGCTTGATTCATCTTTAGTTCTTCCAAGTCCTTGTTAACTGTTTCTTGCATTTTGTCTATTCTATTTCCAAGATTTTGGATCTTGGAAATAGAATCTTGTATCATCTTTACCATCATTATTCTGAATTCTTTTTCAGGTAGACTGCCTATTACCTCTTCATTTGTTAGGTCTGGTGGGTTTTTATCTTGCTCCTTCTCCTGCTGTGTGTTTTTCTGTCTTCTCATTTTGCTTATGTTACTGTGTTTGGGGTCTCCTTTTTGCAGGCTGCAGGTTCGTAGTTCCCGTTGTTTTTGGTGTCTGTCCCCAGTGGCTAAGGTTGGTTTAGTGGGTTGTGTAGGCTTCCTGGTGGAGGGGACTAGTGCCTGTGTTCTGGTGGGTGAGGCTGGATCTTGTCTTTCTGGTGGGCAGGTCCACGTCTGGTGGTGTGTTTTGGGGTGTCTGCGGACTTTTTATGATTTTAGGCCACCTCTCTGCTAATGGGTGGCGTTGTGTTCCTGTCTTGCTAGTTGTTTGGCATAGGGTGTCCAGCACTGTAGCTTGCTGGTCGTTGAGTGAAGCTGGGTGCTGGTGTTGAGATGGAGATCTCTGGAAGATTTTCGCCGTTTGATATTATGTGGAGCTGGGAGGTCTCTTGTGGACCAGTGTCCTGAAGTTGGCTCTCCCACCTCAGGGGCACAGCACTAACTCCCGGATCCTCAATTTGGGATGATTTGTTGTCCATTCATGTATTCCACTGATGGAGGGTACATCAAGTTGATTGTGGAGCTTTAATCCGCTGCTTCTGAGGCTGCTGGGAGAGGTTTCCCTTTCTCTTCTTTGTTCTCACAGCTCCTGGGTCTCAGCTTTGGATTTGGCCCCGCCTCTGTGTGTAGGTCGCTGGAGGGCGTCTGTTCTTTGCTCAGACAGGACAGGGTTAAAGGAGCAGCCTCTTCGGGGACTCTGGCTCACTCAGGCAGGGCGGGAGGGAGGGGCATGGAGTGCGGGGCGAGCCTGCAGTGGCAGAGGTCGGCGTGACGTTGCACCAGCCCGAGGCGCGCCGTGCGTTCTCCCAGGGAAGCCGCCCCTGGATCCCGGGACCCCGGCAGTGGCGGGCTGCACAGGCTCCCGGAAGGGCGGTGTGGACAGTGACCTGCGCTCGCACACAGGCTTCTTGGCGGTGGCAGCAGCAGCCCCAGCGTCCCACGCCCGTCACTGGGCTCCGCGCTTTCAGTTGTGACTCGCGCTCGTCTGTGGAGCCCCTTTAAGCAGCGCTCTTAATCCCCTCTCCTCGCGCACCAGGAAACCAAGAAGGAAGAAAAAGTCTCTTGCCTCTTCGGCAGCTCCAGAGTTTTCCCGGACTCCCTGCCGGCTAGCTGTGGCTCACTAGCCCCCTTCCGGCTGAGTTTCGCCACCAGCCCCAGTCCTCTCCCTGCGCTCTGACCGAAGCCCGAGCCTCAGCTTCCAGCGCCGCCGAGGCGAGCAGACAAGCCCCTCGGGCTGGTGAGTGCCGCTCGGCACCGATCCTCTGTGTGGGAATCTCTCCGCTTTGCCCTACCCAGGTATGTGGGGAGTTTCTTGCCTTTTGGGGGGTCTGAGGTCGTCTGTCAGCGTTCAGTAGGTGTTCTGTTGGAGTTGTTCCACGTGTAGCTGTATTTCTTCTGGTGTATCCGTGGGGAGGACGGTGATCTCCGCGTCTTACTCTTCCGCCATCTTACCCGGAAGTCTGGAAGATTTTTAATCACAGTTTCAATTTCAGTGCTTGTGATTGGTCTGTTTATATTTTCTGTTGCTTACTGGTTCAGTCTCGGAAGGTTGTGCTTTTCTAAGAATTTGTCCTTTTCTTCCAGGTTGTCCATTTTATTGTCCTATAGTTGCTTGTAGTAATCTCTCATGATACTTTGTATTTCTGCAGTGTCAGTTGTTCCTTCTCCTTTTTCATTTCTAATTCTATTGGTTTGGGTCTTCTCCCTTTTTTTCTTGATTAGCCTGGCTAATGGTTTATCAATTTTGCTTATCTTCTGAAAGAACCAGCTTTTGGTTTTATTGATCTTTGCTATTGTTTCCTTCTTTTCTTTTTCATCTATATCTTATCTGTTCTTTATGATTTCTTTGCTTTTGCTAACTTTGGGTTTTCTTTGTTCTTCTTTCTCTAATGCTTTAGATGTAAGGTTAGATTGTTTCTTTGAGTTGTTTCTTGTTTCTTGAGGCGGGACCATATCTGGTGATGTGTTTTGGGGTGTCTGTGATCTTATTATGATTTTAGGCCACCTCTCTGATAATGGGTGGGGTTGTGTTCCTCTCTTGCTTGTTGTTTGTTATAGGGTGTCCAGCACTGTAGCTTGCTGGTCATTGAGTGGACCTGGGTCTTAGAGTTGAGACGGAGATCTGTGGGAGAGTTTTCACAGTTTGATATTACATGGGGCTGGGAGGTCTCTGGTGGACCAATGTCTTGAACTCGGCTCTCCCACCTCAGAGGCTCAGGCCTGATTCCCAGCCAGAGCACCAAGACCCTGTCATCCACACGGCTCAGAAGAAAAGGGAGAGAAAGAAAGAAAAAATAAACAAATAAAGTAAAATAAAGTTATTAACATAGAGAAAAATATTAAAAATAAAAAATGAAAAAGTAATTTTAAAAAGGAGAGAAAGAAGAGAGCAACCAAACCAAAAAGCAAGTCCACCAATGATTACAAGCACTAAAAACTCTACTAAAAAACAAAAAACAAAGAAAAAAACAAAATGGACAGTCAGAACCCTAGGACAAATGGGAAAAGCAAACTATACAGACAAAATTACACAAAGAAGCCTATACATACACGCTCAGAAAAAGAGGAAAATGAAAAAAAAAAAAATATATATATATATATAAAATTGATAAAGGAAGAGAGCAACAAAATCAATAAACACATCTACCAATGATAATAAGCTCTAAATACTAAACTAAGATAAACATAAAACCAGAAACAAATTAGATGCAGAAAGCAAACTGCAAGTCTACAATTGCTCCCAAAGTCCACTGCCTCAATTTTGGGATGATTCATTGTCTGTTCAGGTATTCTGCAGATACAGGGTGCATCAAGTTGATTGTGGAGATTTAATCCTCTGCTCCCGAGGCTTTTGGGAATCTGAGCTCTTCTGCCAGTGTTCAGTAGGTGTTCTGTAGGAGTTGTTCCACATGTAGATGTAGTTTTGATATATTTTTGGGTAGGAAGGTGATCTCCCCATCCTACTTCTCCGCTCTCTTGAAGGCGCCCCCTTCAGCTATTATTGAAAAGTTCATGCCTAAAGCAGTGTTGAGGATGTACTATGAAAATAGAGTATGGGAGACAAGTAGGCATCCATCATTCTGGTCCAGGTGAGAGAAAATTGAGGTCCTGAGTAATTGCAGTCACAGAAGAATTGGAGTGGAAGGGCAGATTTTCAGTCAGAGTAAGGATGCAGATTTGACAGGGATTGGTGATCACTTGAATGTGGAATTAAATAGAGATGGGATTTGGGATAACCCCTCCGTTAGGATTGAGGATGGCATAGGTTTTTCTTCAGCTGTTTTCTGCCAACTGTGAAGAGGCAATTTATAAAGAAAGCAGTTGCAAAGACTTCAGAATGCTGTAACCCCATATTCCAGTCTTTTGTTCCCTGCTTTTGGTAAAACAATTTCCTTATTGTTAATTAGAGAATAGCCACACCTGTCAACAGAACTTTCGTGACCAGACTGCATTCTTTTTTTTTTTTTTATAAATTTATTTATTTCATTTATTTATTTTTGGCTGCACTGGATCTTCATTGCTGTGTCTTGGCTTTCTCTAGTTGCGGAGAGTGGGGGCTGCTCCTCGTTGAGGTGTGCGGGCCTCCCATTGCAGTGGCTTCTCTAGTTTCAGAGCACGGGCTCTAGGCACATGGGCTTCAGTAGCTGTGTCACGCAGGCTTTGTAGTTGTGGCTCTCGGGCTCTAGAGTGCAGGCTCAGTAGATGTGGCGCATGGGCTGAGCTGTTCCGCGGCATGAGGGATCCTCCCGGACCAGGGCTCGAACCCGTGTCCCCTGCATTGGCAGGCGGACTCCCAACCGCTGCACCACCAGGGAAGCCCGGGACTGCATTCTTAATAGTTCACAAAGACACACATATTCCGAAGTGAAGTTTTGAAAACTTAGTTGAAGTAAAGCAAAACTTCTGCATTCAATTTAAATGCTTATTAAGTTGAATTGAATAAGTAATTCAAGGGAAGTGTATGATATTGTTTTCAATATTAAAGTTATATTTGAGGCCCAAGCAGACCAGCCTTTAGTGTGACCTGGAGCTGTCCAAGGTGGTAGTACAGTTCAAGAACTAGAGCTGACAGAAAATCTCAGTTTGGTCAAATCATTTTTTATTTATGTTTTTTCACTTATTATAAAGCAAGTTGTTAGGAGTATGAAGAGGATTCTAAAGGAATTAAAGGAAATAAGAAGGAACTAAAGGAAATAAAGGAATATCTTTCTTTTATGTAGTTTAATGACAGAGGATTGATAATCTAGTTTTGCTTTAAGTATTTCAGAGCTTGTTTGTGGGTGCGTGCATGCCTGTGTGTATGTGTATTCCTAAATTTGATTTTAAGATAATTTTTTAAAAGTCAACTTTTGAGTTTATGGTTTAGTAAGTATTTTTTTTTAACTGGACTTTTCTCTCCTTGCAGATCTATAATAGTGTGGCATAACTAGTATTTTTTTAAGTTATTGTTCAATTTGTTTCAAGTCCCTGACATTTAATTTTACTACTGTCCTTTTCCTCTGAGAAGGTAATGGTGATATGGTAACTACTGTTCCTTGGACAGATCAAATGTTTCTGTCTCATTAGAGGACCTGGCACATGATAGTTGCTCGGAAAGTATATGTCAAAATTAGCAGTTATTGCTCAGATTATTTTTACCCACGGCAGTGTCAGTGTTTCATGCTGCTTTTCCAATGACTAGCATTTTACTATTGTACTTGTTAATGGTTTGTGAAATAAATTCTTGCACAGATGCGTGATTTAATAAGTGGATAAATGGGTCTTCTAGGGTTTTGAGTATTTCCATACCAATACATTGTTTAAAATCAGCCTGCTCATAACTAACTATTTTTAGGAGCTCTAAATATTTTGATATCATCTCCCAGCTCTGTAATTTCAGAATTACAGAGGTAGCGCCTCAGGGTTCAGACACTTCAGTTGCACCAGGGGTACCCTCACTTTCTTTAGTTTTGGATGTTGCAACAGTGGTTCTCCTTTCATAATTTTACCTTTATGCCACTGTGGAGATGTTTTAAATTTCCTTTTATTTAGGTGATAAGGACCTGTAACATCCTGTCAAGTTATTATTATGTTTCTGTTTTTTTTTTTTTTTGCGGTACGCGGGCCTCTCACTGTTGTGGCCTCTCCCGTTGTGGAGCACAGGCTCTGGATGCGCAGGCTCAGCGGCCATGGCTCATGGGCCCAGCTGCTCCACAGCATGTAGGATCTTCCCGGACCGGGGCACAAACCCGTGTCCCCTGTATCGGCAGGCAGACTCTCAACCACTGCACCACCAGGGAAGCCCTGTGTTGGGTTTTTTGATGCAAGGTGCAGTATTAATCTAATCCTGTGTCCACTAATGCTGCATAACCCTACCATCTTCTCATGCTTGTGCCCTGAGTTAGTCTCTCGACAATTTGCAAATGCTACATTGTCGTGCTATTTATTTATCTACTTTTTGATTCAGTCTCTGTCCACAACTAGATCGTAAGACCCATGAAACAGGGACTGTCCTAACATGCTCTTGAAGCATGTTCCCCAGAATAAGATGTAGGATAAATAGGAAATGAGAAACAACTCTATATGTTCTTCAGGTCCCTCATTCTCACTTTCACAAAGGAGGAAATTCAATAATAGAACATCATGTTTTTGTTGTTGTTCATGTGGTTGATGCCACTGTTGATGACATGAGAAAAGCTCTGGATCAATCCCTCTTACCATGAAACTTGTCTAGTGAGTTGATTGTGACTTTACCTCAACCAGTGAGAAGACAGTATGAGGTTATCAGTATATGCTTCATGGAGGGTTGTGCTTTACAGATGAAAGTAAAGCATCCCTGCTCAACAGAAAGTGAATTATTTCAGTTATCTAAATTAACAACATATCCAGGTTTCTCCCAGGCAAATAGTTGTTATTTGGGGACAGTGGTGTGGATATTGTCGGATAACATTTAGATTAACATTTAAAGTTGCACAGCAACATACCTACATAGTCCTATGGCTAGAAAGTAATTATTGGCTAAATCACACACATTCTCTTAGTTTTTAAAATGAATTTAAGCTTATTATCTATGCACTGATGCTTTTAACTGTAAGGAACCGTAAGCAATATCCTTTGGACATTAAAGAATTAATAGTAAAACATTTTTGAAGCGTTTTGTGTTTTTGAAAGACGTCACTTTTTTTCCTGTAGGTAGAGGTATTCACAAAATATCTGAAATAATTTGCTTTGTTTCCTAAGGTAACCATTTTTCTGGTGGCTTTCTGACTTACGGCCAGTCTTTTTTGCCAGAATATCAAGGTTTCTTGAGGACAAAAATAGTCTCATTTCAGCCAGCAGAAATGTCATTTGGAACTGCAAGTGACCATTACCACAGAAAACATAAACCACTTATTAATGCTTGCAACACAACAAGTAACACAGTGATTTCATAAGAGATTGCTTTTTCCATCAGATGGAAGTTAATAAAAAGAGACAGCAAAAGGAAGAGGAAGGCAGCAGAATGTTATTGCATAGAAGGTATAGTCTTGAGGAAAAAAATATTTAGGAGAACACCAGGAGCATTGGAATATACATATACAGAGAGTTGAAAAAGGGGGGTAAAAATAATACATAAAAATAACAGAAAGAGCATAAAAAACAAGGAAATGAAGGAAGGAAAGTACAGGAGGAATGAGAAGCAAGATTTAAGGATTTGCTACAAGTTACCAAAAGCATAGTCATAGTTGTAGTCTAGTGGACATTATTAAGTTCCAAAAGGACATTTTAAGTTCTTTGAAAAATTAATAAGGGGAGGACAGAAAAGAATACAAGATTAAGAGACAGAGTCCACAAAATGCTAGGACACAATACAGTTAATATGTAATTAGAAGTTTGTGGGTTTTTTTAACTTTTTCATTAGCCTTTTAAAATAAATTTACCTAATATATAATTAGATAATTTCAAATTACTCTGTTTTGTGGTTAAATTCCACTTAAGGAACTGTGACCTGATATTATATGTAGGAGAATCATATGTATCCAGGTGGGTTGTAGTGACCATCTGATCACTGGATGGATGCCATGACTGGACAGATTATTGCTGATTTCTAGCTGCACCCACACCTTTTCCACCTTGTAAAAAAGCACAATTGGAGAAGGCTTGCATAATTAGTAACCTAACCAATTTTATTCTATTCTGGCATCTTTATTTATTTATTTTTTTGGTTAAATAACTGATACTTTATTTGACATCTAATTAATCTTTGAGTTCTTTGATATATTCGATTTTGCTAAAGAGCTGAACCACAATCAACTGAAATTTAGATCCGTTTGTATTTTTCCTTTCCTTGAGCACTTACTATGATTCTGGATAAATCCATGAGTACAAAAAGTGCATAGAAGATTGGAACAAACAAAAATCACAGCATCTAGGGGACCTGAAATGAACATGTGCTTAGCAAATATTTGTTGAATTGAAATACATCTCAGAGTTGGAAGGGACTTCAGGGGCCATTTGTTAATCCAATTCTATCCTACTTTATGCAGAAGATTTTTAATACCAACAAGCAGTGTTCAAGAGATCAGAGACGATCTGTAAGTGAGTAAAGATAGAACATATAAAATCGCCTCCTTCCACCCCTCTTTTGTCAACCCTTATGGCAAATCATTGGTTGTTATTTTTTTAAATAACTGTGCTCTTGATTTATTCCTAAAGACATAGCCTTTTCTGTTTTTAAGAATGTTACTTTCTCTTTTCTCTTTTGGTCCCCTAAATATAAACACTTCCACACCACTGTTTCAAAGGATAATCTAAGCTTTATGAGGATGAGGACAGGGGCAGGAAGAGAGTTTCTGAAAGGAATATGTGTTTTCTGTTTTCCTAAGATATACTGGGAATAATGTAAAATTGGATAAGAGAAACTAGATGAGTAATGTCAGGTAACAAATTTAGCACATTTAATTAAGAAGTAGGACATATAGCACAAGCAATATTTTTTGAACACTGATTTACTGAAAAATAAGCAGCTATTTATTCAGCACTTACTAAATGTCAGGCCTTGGACTTGGTGCTTCAAAAGATTATCTTATTTAACCTTCATTTAGTCCCATGAGGATGGTATTATTTTCCCCACTGTATTACTGAGAAATGTATGATCTAGAGAGAAGTAACATGCTTCAAACCAGACAAGTAATTTATTACAATTTCAATCAATAGACATTATTTTTTTCAATTCCCTGTCATTTGGACCATGTAATAATTGTGACAGGTTAAAGATGACATTTTATCATTTTAAAGATGATAAAAGGAAGAAGAGGAGTAAGAAAGAAGGAAACAAGCTTTTTTTTAAATATAAACGGAATTTTGATGGGAAATTTAAATCACTCCTGTTTATTCAATTGATAGGATAATTTAAAAGTCATTTCATCTATTTTTGTAATATGTTCTAAAGATCTCTCTTAGGCAAGATTCAAGTAAAATTTGTAGAACTAACTTAGATTATTATGTGATTTGGAAATAAGCTGCATTTATAAATATTTTGTAATTCATGCTGTTCACTTACTTCCATAGTTGGTGTAATTAGTTTCAATTGTTGAGGTTTTACTCTAATAGTTACCAGATGAAACTTTTCCTTTTTCATACACAAATACACATGCACACATACACAGGCACGTGCTTTCATTTTCCATTTCCCATTCCTTAGTTCAACATCGTTACATTACCTTACACCTTCTTTTTACTCTATTATAATGTCATCCAATAGCAAGGGAAATGAGAAGAATGTCACAGAGGGTTTTGTTTTTTGTTTTTTGTTTGCTTTAGTCACATAAAACTTCACACTTTTTTTCTTGTTTGTTTGTTGGATAATTAGAAAGACATCATATAATTGATTAAGAGCCATATGTGAGCCACGTCTTTGTAAGCATATGCTAGAGCAGAAGTAAATTGCTAAATATAACAAACTACAAATTTCTTTCCATTAATGTAGTACACTGAAATAAGACTTTATTTTGGTTTCAGGATTTCTGGAAGAAACAAAAGTGAACCCAGATTTCCTGTGTGTTTGAGGCTGAAATAACATGTCCTCTTGGGCACTGGAAGATTGCTGTTTAGAACTGATAGCCCCCATATCAGTCAGTGAGACAACTTTCTTGTAGTGCTTTAAAAATATTCCAAGGTAATTTTCAGGATAGAGTTTTGACCCATTACAGTTAAAATATGTAACCCTGTTTGCTGTTAGCTTTGCCATTCTTTCCTGGTTATACCATATCAACTTCTAAGGCTCAGTGGATGAGTCTTCCCTTGAGTATGATGTGACATCTAAGATAAATCTGGCCCAGAGTGAGGGGGAAGAGAGTGATACATGTTTCTACTTTCTACTATAATCTTTGTTGAATGCCCTCCAACTAGTTTATGGCTTTGCACATTTTCCACATCTGGAGGTATTTGAACTTGCTAAACCTTTTCATAAAGTCAGTGAAAAAATAACTAGTTCCTGGGGAAAACTCAGACTTGTCTTTCAATGTACATGAAAGAGTCATTATTGATTTACTGCAGACAGCAACATGTGAGAAACTCACAATCAATCAACAGTGACATTCCCTCATGTCTACTCACTTCCCTGAAAATTTCTTTCTCCTTTTCACTTTTATTGAAATCTCAGATTTTCCTCTGAGTACGCAGCTGCTTCTAAAGTAATCTCAAGCCCTTTGCCACACTCCTCTATCACTAAGTCTGGCAGTGGAAAAGTCCTCATTGCTCCTGATTTTCAGGACATTCTTTTTGTCTACCAATAACTCATTCTCACTTTCAGCTGATACCCATGCTTTCTACTTCACTGAGAAGATAAAAGCAATTACAAGAGGGCTTCCACGTGCTTGTACTTCCTTATCTAAACTACCAACAGCATTTGTACACATATACTTTGTCTTTCTACTTGTTTCCATAGAATTCTCTGTGTTCCTATTTAAAACTAACCTCTCATAGATTATTCCAATCAGCATTATAACATGGTGCTCTTATCTAATTTTAGATATCAGCAGAAACAAACATGTCTGATGTCATATTCTCCTCTAGGTATACCCAATTTCTCTTCTCTTCATAGCAAAACTCCTAGGAAGTCTTGTTTATATCTGTTGTCTCAAATTGCTCTTCTCCCATACTTTATTGAGTCCATTAGGATGAGGATTTTGCCACCATCTGTCTACTGAAACCACTTATCAATGTCATCAATGATTTCCATTTCTAAAGACTATGAATAATTTTCAATTTTCATATTATTTAGCTAATATGAAGCATATGATAATTTAGTAATTTAATAAATCTTTCTCCTTGAGACATTTTCTTCACATTGTTTTCAGCACAATATATTCTAGTTTTCTTCCTGTCTCATGAACTACTTCTCAGTCTATATTACTGGTTGTCCCTCATTTATTTAGCTCTAAATATTTGAGGTTTAGTGGTCCGGCTACTTCTCTTGGTGATCCCCTCCAGTTTCACCAGCTCAAATACTGTCTAGATATTGATGATTCCCAAAATGATATATTCAGTCTAGACCTCTCTACTGGACTCCAAACACCAGCTGCCTACTCAGCAACTCTACTTGGATGTCTAATAGACATTTCAAACTTATCATGTCCAAAATCAAACTCCTGATCTCCTCTCCCAATGTTTTTTTTTTTTTTTTTGCATCTCAGGAGACATATTTCTTTCCAGTGGCTTAAGTCAACAACCTTTCATAACCAATTTCCAGTGCATTCACACATTCTATTAGCCACCATCAACATTAACTTAGTTTTTTATATCACGTGGTCTCTCTACTTTTTCCCTTAACACTAGAAGTAAATTCTTCACACAGCAGCCAAAGTGGTCCTATTAAGACAAATGTATTTCATGTCCATCTATTCTCAAAACCCACTAAAATCTTTCCATCCCACTCAGAATACAACAAACCACTTACAGGGATCCACATGATCAGGCCTCATTTTCTGTTAGTCTTCTCCTTGCTCAATTTCCTTGTTCCTAGTCTCCTTGCCCTTTCCCAAAATTTCCATGTATGCTCTTGCTTTTCTAAATATGTACTTAAATTTTCTCTGCTTGGAATTCTCTTCTCCCAGATATCTGTGTAGTTCACTCCCTCACCTTCTTCATGTTTTTGCTCAAGTATCACATTTACTGTGGAACCTGTTCTATTTGTCACTACCCTGCAACATGCCACTGCCTCTCACTCTTCTTTTTTTTGTTTTTCTTCCACATATTGTATCACTTTTTGACATATATTTGCTTATTTGTTTGTTTATTATTTTTTTATTAGTCTGTAGTGTTATGAGGGCAGAGATTTTGTCTTGTTGGTCACTGCTATGTCTTTAGATTCCAGATAGTTCTAGGTATATGGCAGACATTCTAAAACTACATTGAAAATCTTTCACTAGTCCCTAGTGATGCACATGTCATGCAATCAGTGATTGGCTCCAAACTTCTATAGCAGGCTTACCTTAGTCATTTTGTTGCCTTTGTTGCAACATGGCAACCCATTTTACATGTTTTGAACTTTGGGGCCTCAATTTTAACATTATGATGGGGTTTTATTGTATTTTTGTAATGAATAGAAGAAAAGAAGAAAGAAATTAAGTGAAAAAGGAAGGAAGGAAGAAAGGAGGGGAAAAAGGAGGGAAAAGGAAAAACAAGAAAGACAGAAGAAAGAAATTCCTCTTAGTCCAAGATGAATAAGCTTTGAATCATGAAAAAAAAAACTGGTCAATAGAATTTTTCTTTTTAATGAAGAGGTTTTTAATTTTTAAAATAAATCTATTTATTTATTTTTAGCTGCATTGGGTCTTCATTACTGCACTCTGGCTTTCTCTAGTTGTGGCGAGCGGGGGCTACTCTTTGTTGTGGTGCGCGTGCTTCTCCTTGCAGTGGCTTCTCTTATTGTGGAGCACGGGCTCTTGGTGCACAGGCTTCAGAAATCGTGGAACTCGGGCTCAGTAGTTGTGGTTCACAGGCTCTAGAACTCAGCCTCAGTAGTTGTGGCACACAGGCTTAGTTGTTCCGTGGCATGTGGGATCTTCCCGGACCAGGGCTCGAACCCATGTCCCCTGCATTGGCAGGCAGATTCTTAACCACTGTGCTACCAAGGAGGTCCTTGGTCAGTAGAATTTGAAATCAATGTGCAACTTGACTAAAAATTTAAGGTGATGCTAAATCACAGACCGGTTTAACTAAGCCAAAATCATCTAGTAACCAGATAAAAATATAATACATCATTTATTTAGGGGAAACTATCCTGACAACAGACTTGTGACCAAAGGATTTACAATAATTTTAATAATTGAGTAATAATAATTTTCATGCATGGTGGTGGTGATGCAATCCCTGATTCAAAGAATCTTCAGTCACGACTTTCATGGGAGCCCAATCAGCTGATATGGACAAGGCAGGGACAGATAATCAAAATAAAATTGTAGAGATCTTGGGGTAAAGTATGTGTTGGGATTCTCAGTCATTTCTGTTTTGCTAATTAAGATAGGTAGATGGTTACAAAACTAGCTTGGTAGATAGAGATGAGATTAGATAGATAAATATAATACAGAGACACTTAGATATATAGCTATATAGATTGTTTTAAATTTTATTACTGTGATGACTAATTTTAAGTATCAACTTGACTAGGCCATGGGATGCACCTATATTTCATCAAACGTTACTTTGGGTGTGCCTGTGAGGGTGTTTCTGGATGGCACTAACAATTGGTAGACTGAGTAAAGCAGATTGCTCTCCCTGATGTAGGTGGGCCTTGTCCAATCAGCTGAAGTCTTAAATAGAACAAAATGGCTGAGTAAGAGAAAATTCCTTCTGCCTAACTGCCTTTGAGCTGGGACATCAATTTTTTTTCCTGCCTTTGGACTCATACTAAAAACATTGGCTCCTTCTATGTCTTGAGTCTGTAGTCTTTTTGACTGGAACTACACCATTAGCTCCCCTGGTTCTCCAACTTCTTGACTACAGATCTTGGGAATTATCAGCCTCGATAATCACATAAGTCAATTCCTTATAATAAATATTTTTACATATGATGTATGCTGTATTATGTACACATATATTTTATATATATATATATATATATATATATATATGTGTGTGTGTGTGTGTGTGTGTGTGTGTGTGTGTATACACACACATACACCCTATTGGTTTTGTTTCTCTGGAGGACTCTAATATAACTACATTTTGTTTTGTTTATTTGTTTTGGGTTAAGGTTATTAAAGTCCAGAAATATTTAAAAATCTGGTTAGGTTAAGTCTTAGACTCTTTAGGTAGTCATGTTTCTAAGAATTTAATGCCACCAGTAGTTCTCTTTGTTTTTCATCTGCATCAGCTTCTCTTACTTCCCATATGATTAGCAGCAAAAGAGCTAAGTCACATTAAAAACGTTCTTTAGTGCTCACATGCTCTTTTACATCTCTGTGATTTCATACAGGCTCTTGCCTTTTAATGGAGTAACCATCTTTTCCCTTTCATTGCCCAGCTGATCTTCCTTTAAGCATCACCTCCCTCAGGAAATTTTCTTTTATGTCCCAGTCTACTGAAGGTATCCATTCTCTATGCCCTACTTGCATCCGATCCAAGTCACTGTTATAAGACATATTACAGTACTACAATTATTGGTATACCTATATGAGTTCTCCAGTAGAAAATATTAAGATCTTTTTGAGAATAGTAGCTGTGCCTTTTTAAAACTGCTTTTATCTCCAACTCCTAGAACAGTGTCAGGTATGAGTATTTGTTGAAAAAATTATTACAGTATGAATGCCAATGAACTACTTTATCATGTATAATATTTAAGATCATTGATAATCATTCATTTCTGGACTAATTATTTCTCATATTACAAATTTTCTTAAAGCTAAAAACAAATCTCAATTATTTAAAATTAAATTAGCAAATTCAATAACGTTTTTCTTGACTGCATGTAAAAAGGGTAGATCCTGCTTGTAGTATGCGGGATGTTACTAAGCAATCATCATGTTTGACTGTGCCTTTATTTGTGTAACATGCATTGGTTCTCTAAACAAAATTGCTTTCAAAATCAGCGCTGAAGACGTGCCAATGTCTTTAGTAAATCAGATTTGACTGATGAAAAAGAAGGAGCTGTCATCATCATTTTACTGAATCATTGGTAGAGAGTTTGAATTTTCACTGTAGATTATAAATCCAGGACAAAGGATCTGGAATCAAATGCTTTTAAAAAGTCCCATGCTGGCAAAGACATGAAATGAAATCCACTTACTTCTTAGGTTGAGGGTGTGATTCTATAGGCAGATTTTACCTAACAACAACAACAAACATCACTTTGTGTCTTACAAATATCAACTAGGGGGCACAGTAACCTGTCATGTAATTCAGTTAGGGTTATGTGTAATCTTGTAAGTATTCTTTAGTAAGTGATTTTTAATTTCTATACTACCTTTATAATTTTTAGACCTCACTGTAATTTCATATCTATGGTCTTTCTAATCTTAATATTCACCAGTACAGACTGTAGTATTATTTGGCTGACTTACATTTTGTATTTACATATTAATTATTATCATCTAGACTAATATATTAGTTTCCTGTTGCTGCTACAACAAATTACCATAAACTTAATGATTTTAAACACATAAATTTAGTATCCTATGGTTCTGGAGGGCAGAAGTCTGAAATAAATCTTATGAGGTTAAAATCAAAATGTCAGCAAGGCTGTATTCCTTTATGGAAACTACAGAAAAATCCATTTTCTTGGCCTTTCAGTTTCTAGAGGTGGCTTGCATTCCTTGGCTTTTGACCCCTTCCTGCATCTTTAAAGTGCTTCTCTCTCATCTCTGCTTCTGTCATCTTCTCTTCTTTTTCTGACTCTGAGCATCAGTCCTTCCTCTTATAAGGACCTTTTTTTGTAAAAACAAAAAAAAGTTGTATGTTTTTAAAAATTTTTTTGATTTATATTGGAGTATAGTTGTTTAACAATGTTGTGTTTCAGGTGTACAGCAAAGTGATTCAGTTATACATATACATTATCTATTGTTTTTCAAATTATTTTCTCATTTAGGTTATTACAGAATATTGACCAGAGTTCCCTGTGCTAAAGAGTAGGTCCTTGTTGGTTACCTATTTTAAATATAGTAGTGTATATATATATGTCAATCCCAAACTCCCAATATATCCTTCTCCCCTACCTTTCCCCTTTGGTAACCATAAGTTTTTTTCCTAAGTCTTTCAGTCTGTTTCTGTTTTGTAAATAAGTTCATTTGTGTCATATTTTTGATTCCTCATATAAGTGATATCATATGATATTTGTCTTTCTCTGTCTGACTTACTTTACTTAGTATGATAATATCCAGGTCCATCCATGTTGCTGCAAATGGCTTTATTTCATTCCTTTTAATGGCTGAGTAATATTCCATTGTATATATGTACCACATCTTCTTTATCCATTCCTCTCTTGATGGACATTTAGGTTGCTTCCATGTCTTGGCTGTTGTAAGCAGCGCTGCAATGAACATTGGGATCCATGTATCCTTTTGAACCATGTTTTCTCCAGATATATGCCCAGGAATGGGATTGCTGGATCATATGGTGGCTCTATTTGTAGTTCTTTAGGGAACCTCCATACTGTTCTCTGTAGTGGCTGTACCAATTTACATTGCCACCAACAGTGTAGGAGGGTTCCCTTTTCTCCACACCCTCTTCAGCGTTTATTGTTTGTAGACTTTTTGATGATCACCATTTTGATTGGTGTGAGGTCTATCTCATTGTAGTTTTGATTTGCATTTCTCTAATACTTAGCAATTTTGAGCATCTTTTCAAGTGCCTCTTGGCCATCTGTATGTCTTCTTTGGAGAAATGTCTGTTTAGGTCTTCTGCCCATTTTTTGATTAGGTTGTTTGTTTTTTGATATTGAGCTGCATGAGCTATTTGTAAATTTTGGAGATAATCCCTTGGTTGCCTTCATTTGCAAATATTTTCTCCCATTCTATAGGTTGTTTTTTTGTTTTGTTTATGGTTTCCTTTGCTGTACAAAAAGGGACTTTTTGATTACATGATCCCATCAGAAAATCCAGGATAATCTTCCCATCTCAAGTTTCTTAATTTAGTCAAATCTACAAATGCCCTTTGGCTATATAAGGTAACATATTCACAAGTTCTGTGGATTAGGATATGAACATCTTTGGGAGGACATTATTCTGTCTACTACAGTCCATATACTTTTTTTTCTTTCTATATTTAGCCACATAAAGAATTGTAACTCAGTATTAGAAAATATCATTGGAAGTCATAACTCAATAAAAAAACTTTCTAATAATTATTTTTGATTAAAAGTAGTCTAATTACTTGAATACTATCCTACTCCCCAATATTAGAAACACATAACCATAAGCTAGCTAACCATCCATCAGTTATGTTATAGAGGAGATTTTTGCCTTATGCAGAATTAAAATAGATGGCCTTTATATTTCCTGTAACTCTAAGAGTCTCTTTAGTTTAACTATTGTCAGATAAAGACACTAGATACATAATGTCATTCACTCATTTATTTTTCATTAAATCTTCTAAAGTTAATGGAGTGATACAAAATAAATGTAAAATATGCTGTAATGCTTGGGATATGGAATGACCTTATACGTTTTGACATTTATTTTTTTGTGTCACTATGTGTGTACAACTGAATTGTTATAGTCTGCTCAATGACATAACTGATTTTCAGCAGTAAAGTAGAAGCAGCCTAGATTGTATCCTGAATTTTAACAATCTGAGAGTTGGTGAGCAGAGGAAGGAGGTTGAAAGGGTGATGAACTACATTTAGAAGAGATGAATGTGCCCCATTTTAGGATGACCTACCAATACAAAAGAGCATTTTGTTCAGCATCCTTAATTTTTACATGAGGAAATGGAAACCAAAAAAGTTTAGTGAGTTGCCCAAAGCCATACAACTAGATAGTTGCAGAGTTGATATTAGGCCGCAGATTTTGTAACTCCTAATTTAGTACTCTGTTCACTCCACTATGAACTTTCTAATTTCCTAATTATTATATAATTTGCTCAGAATTTGATATGGTTTATCTCTTCCTTTATCTTCATTTTACATGTTAAATTAATATTAATTAGGTTGAGTCCCTTGAGAGATACATTTTCCAAAAGCAATGACCATGTACAAATGGACAAAATGAAGTATGTTTTTATTTTATTTCTATCTGCAGTGTTTAGATGCAAATAAAAAAGGAAAAGGAATTTAAGAATGCTTTCATGCCTTTTTCTTCCTTCTATTTCTTCTTACCAAGAGATATTAAAGATCAGTTGAACTAAATTAGAGACCCTATTTTAAACAGTTAGTAATAGAAGGGCATCCAGGTCTCAGATTAATGAATGCAGTCATTGTGTAGGAGCGTGTGTGTGTGTGTGTGTGTGTGTGTGTGTGTGCGCATGTGTGGTGTTGGCAGGGGGCAATAAATGTCACTTGAAATGCTTAAATAAGCATTGGCAGATGTGTTGTATATATCATCTTTAAAAGCTGCATCCTTGATGTGTAAATAAGTGCTTACCTCATCTCAATTTTTCTTTTTCTTTTAACTATATTTGAATGTGTTCACCTTCCTGCTGCATGTAAGCTCATGTATAATTTTATCACTTCTTAATATCCATTTTTATTTTAGGACAAATATTTAGATTTGGAGTCTTTTCTTTCTTTGCCTGACAGGGAAGTCATCATGCTTTGGCACCAATGGGGGCACTACTAGTAAATATTGACTCCTTCAACCCACTTGATTCCTTACTCTCAAGTATCATATGCCCTGTTTTGAGTCACTATATGTTACAGTAACTAACTACCTCTTTGGCATGATCTTCATAGCACTTTGTACATTTCCTCCTACTTATCCCTGGAATCTTTTAAGGTATATGGCAGTCAAACTAGAGTCATTTTATTCCCTGACTTGATCTAGCACTCAGCTTATTGTAAAGAAGAATACATCTGTAGCAAAATATAAGTAATAAGCAACAAGTATAGCAAAAAGTCTTTAGTGTGTCTTGAGCTGGATAATATTTCAGTTTGTTTAGTACTACAGTAATATGCACTAAGATGTAGTCATCATGCCCCAAAACACATGTAGGTGTGAAAATACTCACCAGATACACAATTCCATAAGCAGCCGTAGACATAGATCATTCCCAGAAGCAACGGCATCTTTTGTAAGGCAACATTTCATCAGTGACATTTTGGTGCCAGTGAATCAATATATCCAGTACTGATCTCTATTTGAAGAAATCCTGCCTTTTGGAACTGGTCCCTCTAGTAATGCTATTTAAATCATCAGGGGATAATGCTTCTTAATCACATTCAGTTTAGTTGGAAAAATGAAAAGGATCTTCTGTTCAATTTATGTCCTTCCTGTGGAGTTATCTAGATAGCTGTTTATTTGTGCTATTGAAACAATTTTATTACTGATATTTCTTTTCAGAGCATTTTAGCCTACAAAGTTAATTATAAAAATTTGGATTTCTGGTTATATTTAATTCAGATAAATCTAACTTTACTTCTATTTGCTTTTAATCATTTAACTTTATTCTCTTTGGGAGTGTTGTGCTCATATAGTAATGCAGTACAAATATGGAGCCAATACTACTTCTCTTCCTATTGTGGTATTATAAGAATATATAGTAAGATAATAATTTCAATGGAATATTTTAGATCCTTAAAAAAATAACTCAGTCCCTAGAAGAGGTAGAAAAATATAGGTAATATACTAATTTATCCAATAAGGTAAGACATTACATAAAATAAAGATAGTCAAAACAATAAGCACACATTAATAAAATGTTTAGCCTCATAAACTTATGCAAATAAAATGGACACATAGATACACCAAGGAATAAGAGGATATGCTAACTTTGCCAACAAGCATGATGAAACACAGCAAATAATTCACAAGAGTATTGAATTTGTAGCATCCCAGGGAGTTACCAAAAGTCAAAAATAGCACTAAGGATGGTGAGGTAAGACAGGAAGTTAATCAAAAAATTTAAAAGACATCATCTTGCAGCATTCTTCAAGATAAATAACCTGGTATGAATTCCAAACCCTTTAAAACAAGGTTCTTAAAGTTTGTCTTACTTCCCTACCCCTAATATATTGTCTGATGAGAGCATAGGCCAAAAACACAGATTATATCCGTAGGTCATTTAGCCTAGGATTTTAACGTTTTTTCTTCATCTATTCATTTGTTCATTCAACAAATGTTCATAAATATTATGTCTGAATAGGCACTGTGCTAGTTGATAGATAGGAAATAATAAGATTATGATCAAGACACAGAGCCTGCCCTCAGCTACATTATAATTTAGTAGGGGAGACACAATATAATAAATACCCAGTTTTTTTAAAAAAGAAAGTGGTAAGTATAGTAAGAGTGATTGGAAATAGAGTGTTTTATAAATCTGGGAGGAGAAGAAATACAGTTCAGTCTGTGTTCATTGAACACCTATTCTGTGTCAGACACAGTTCCAGTGGCTGTAGATGTAAAGATAAATAAAACATCATTCTTATCTTATAGGAGTTCTTAGTTTATCAGGATTATCTCCTCCTGGGGTGCAGGGTGTGTCAGGAAAGGATTTATGGAAGAAATGATACTTGAGTTGCATCTTAAAATTTAGGTAAATTTTTGACATATGGAGAAGAAGGATAGAGCTTTCCAGGGAGAGGCAAAAGCATGAACATAGCAGCATCTGTGATCCTTTTCTCTGAATTTATTTTTATTCTGCTGAAGGCTTGGTATGAGAATAACAGAGGCATAGCTTTGTGATTATGCTTTACAACACCTGTTTTTAAAGCACAAAAGATGTGTTTTTAGAAAAATCTATTGTTTTGACAGTATTTTTGAGTATTTTTATTAGCACCATTTAAATTACTGGCACTTTTGATAGAGTTGTTCTAATTTTGTTTTTGTGTCTTGGACCCCTCTTCCCCCAAAATGGTTTTCAACCTCTTGAGTAAGTAACAAGTGAGTTAAAAGTTAAACTTCACTAAGGTATGGTGTGCAGGTATTTTTGAAATAGTATATTTCTTCTTAAATATTAGGTGTTCATGGGTAGGGTCTATCCTAGATATTATACAATTGCTCTCATCTATTTTTGCCCTTCGTATGAGAGAATCAATTCTTGAGTTACTTAGGTGGACTTGCGTTTGGATGAGCAGCATCAGGAGAAATGCTGTTGTGTCTAATTAAGGGTCACGTCTTTTCAAGGGCTTTATAAAGTTTCTATTGAGAAAAGCAAGGAAACCGGTATAAACAGAGGGACTGAAAAAGCAATCCAAGAGAAAAGAGCAAAGAAATTGTGTTCATAGAAATGGTCATTTCTCCATTACTGCTATGGTCTGAATGTTTGTCTCCCCCCAGATTCATATGTTGATATCCTAATGCCCAAGGTGATGGTATAAGGAGGTGGGGCCTTTGGGAGGTGATTATGTCATGAGAGTGAAGCCCTCAGGTCTCACAAATTTATGATCTTATAAGCTATACTCTACAAAAGAATCTGCTAATTTTTAATGAATGATCAAATAATATTAAACAGAATATCTTAGTCTGTTTAGACTACTATAACAAAATACCCCAGACTGGGCAGCTTATAAACAGATACTTATTTCTCACAATTCTGAAGGCTGGAAGTTCAAGGTACCAGCATGGTCAGGTGAGCTCCTTCTTCCAGGTTGTAGACTTCTCTTTTCTTTTCTTTTGTGGTACGCGGGCCTCTCACTGTTGTGGCCTCTCCCATTGCAGAGCACGCGCAGGCCCATCGGCCACGGGTCATGGGCCTAGCCACTCCGCGGCATGTGGGATCTTCCTGGACTGGGGCATGAACCCATGTCTCCTGCATCGGCAGGCAGACTCTCAACCACTGCGCCACCAGGGAAGCCCTAGACTTCTCTTTATATTCTCACATGGTGGAAAGAGTGAGTTATCTCTCTGGGGCCTCTTATATAAGAGCACTAATCTCATTCATGAAGGCTCCATTCTCATGACTCAGTCACGTCCCAAAGGCACCATATCTTAATATCATCACATGGAGATTAGGTTTCAACATATGACTTGTGGGAAGGGGAGGGGTTACACACATACTGACCATAGCATAGAGTCATCCTAGAGTTTAACAAAGAAGTTTTAAAAACATGTAGATTTTTTGTTCTGGTTCTGCAAAAATGCCATTGATAATTTGATAGGGATTGCATTGAATCTGTAGATTGCCTTGGTTAGTATAGTCATTTTGACAGTATTGATTCTTCCAATCTAAGAACATGGTATATCTTTCCATTTGTGTCATCTTCATTTTCTTTCATCAGTATCTCATAGTTTTCCGAGTACAAGTCTTTTGCCTCCTTAGGTAGGTTTATTCCTAGGTATTTTATTCTTTTTGATGTGATGGTAAATGGGATTGTTTCCTTAATTTCTCCTTCTGATCTTTCATTGTTAGTATACAGAAATGCAAGAGAGTTCTGTGTATTAATTTTGTATCCTGCAACTTTGCTGAATTCATTGATGAGCTCTGATAGTTTTCTGGTAGCATCTTTAGCATTTTCTGTGTATAATATTACATTTCTATGGAAACACAAAAGACATCAAATAGCCAAAGCAGTCTTGAGAAAGACAAATGGAGCTGGAGGAAGCAGGCTCCCTGACTTCAGACTACACTATAAAGCTACAGTAATCAAAAAAGTATGGTACTGGCACAAAGACAGACTTACAGATTAATGGAACAAGATAGAAAGCCAGAAATAAACTCATGCACCTATGATCAATTAATCTCTGACAAAGGAGGCAGGATATACAATGGAGAAAAGACAGTCTCTTCAATAAGTGGTGCTGGGAAAACTGGACAGCTACATGTAAAAGAATGAAATTAGAACATTCTCTAACACCATACACAAAAATAAACTCAAAATGGATTGAGACCTAAATGTAAGACTGGATACTATAAAACTCTTAGAGGAAAACATAGGCAGAGCACTCTTTGACATAAACTGCAGTGATATCTTTATGGGTCCACCTCCTAGGGTAATGAAAATAAAAATAAAAATAAACAAATGGGTCTAATTAAACTTAAGAGCTTTTGCACAGCAAAGGAAATCGTAAACAAAACAAAAAGACAATATGCAGAATGGGAGAAAATACTTGCAAACAAAGCGACCAACAAGGGATTAAGCTCCAAAATATTCAAACAGCTCAATATCAAAAAATAAAGAACCCAATCAAAAGAAATGGGCAGAAGATCTAAATAGACCTTTCTCCAAAGAATACATACAGATGGCCAAGAAGCACATGAAAAGATGCTCAGCATTGCTAAGCATTAGAGAAATGCAAATCAAAACTACAATGAGGTATCACCTCACACAGGTCAGAATGGCCATCATCAAAAAGTCTACAAACAATAAATGCTGGAGAGGGTGTGGAGAAAAGGGAACCCTCCTACACTGTTGGTGGCAATGTAAATTGGTACAGCTCCTATGGAGAACAATGTGGAGGTTCCTTAAAAGACTAAAAACAGAACTACCACATGATCCAGCAATCCTACTCCTGGACATATATCTAGAGAAAACTGTAATTTGAAAATATACATGCACCCCAGTGTTCATTGCAGCACTATTTACAATAGCCAAGACATGGAAACAATCTAAATATCCATCGAGAGGGGAATGGATAAGAAGATGTGGTTCATAAATACAATGGAATATTACTCAGCCATTTTAAAAAAAGGAAATAGTGCCATTTGCAGCAACATGGTTGAACCTAGAGATTGTCATACTGAGTGAAGTAAGTCAGACAAAGACAAATATCATATGATATCACTTATATGTGGAATCTAAAAAAATGATACAAATGAACTTATTTACAAAACAGAAACACAACTTTGTAAATCAACTATACTCCAATATAAAATTTAAAAAAGAGCATGTAGGTTCCTCATTTTACAGGTGAGAGAACTGAGATCATAGCTTTCCCAAAGTTATATATGTGTGTGTGTATTTGTTATATAATGTATAATAAACATATACAAGTATTTATTATGTAATATATATATAATAAAAACACATATACATATCAGTGGCAAATTAGGGATGAAAAATGAGGGACTTTGTCTGAATCTGACCCTTTTATTTCTCACTCTTGTGCTGCTTTCCCTCCCAACAGAGAGAATGGATCATCACAATAGTCATTTTCTAAAGAGAATTGTTGCAAAATTACAAGGAATAAGATTTTTTTTTTTAAATAAAGGAGCACAGTACCATTTTAACCTTTTCAGGTTGCCAAGAAAAAGAGTCAGAAAGAATATTTACATTTCAAACTAAACATTTAATTGGGTTAAGAAGGATGGGATAAAATGAGAGTAGCAAAGTCATTTGCACTTTCAAAACATAGGTGGGCTGTGTTGAGCTTTTCATTTTTTACCATATCCGGGTTTATTGGTATGTAATTACAGATCCTTGCCAGATGCCATCGATCCATATTTTCTGTTCTAATTTGAGTTGATCCTGTTGTACAGAGAATGTCTCTGGCGTACAGGAGATACAGGAGAAGATAGATTTTTAAGATGAATTTTAAAGCAAATTCATACTGATCTCAGTTTATTTCTCTCGCTGTTTTTGCTTTTATGAATTTCATTTTAAAGTTATAAGAAAATAAACTTTAACTAGATTTATGTACTAAAGCCACCTCTAGCCAATTTAGGTCTTTGATGATTTTGTTTTTAGCAATACCAAAACACAAAGGCAGTTATACATGGTATATTATGTTATGAAGCATATAACAATATAATTATTGAAATTCCCTTACTTCCCATTGTGTTTATGTGGCTTAAAGCAACTGTCTTATTTAAGGCAAGAGTTCTAATTGACCGAGTAGTTTTAGATAGAAAAAACAGTTTGGTGTTGAAGATTATTGCTGAATCATTGTTTCACTTTATGTCTGTAGTGTCAGCAAGAACCATGGTGATAAGTTATTTAATATATTTCTAAGTAAGGAGATAGTGAATGCTTTCTCAGTCTAAGCATGCTAGGGCATTTTGCAATATATTTATCACACAGGTATGACTGCTTAAAAGTATAACAGTCACTGTAATGTGTGGCTATGCCTATGTCACCTCTTTTTAACTGTTCCCCAAGTGTCTGACTCCAGTTTAAATGTTCTATTTGAAATCTGCACAGTCACATTTATACCTCCTTTCTTTATAATTCAGCATTGCAGAGCAGAGAAATTCACAGTTCTGGCTCAAGGGATTACTGTTTTGTTATAATGTTCAAATAATGGTCTGCTAAAAATCTTCTTGTAAAAGAAAAAGAGGTTCACTGTCCTACTATCAAGGTCATTACTAAACTCTGTGCCTTCTGTTTAAAAGCACAGAGATGCCATCTAGCAGCCGCCCTCAGGAATTTCCTGCACAGAAATAGTCCTTTCTCTATAAAACCGAGCAATAATTGAATTCTACAAGCTTTTGTTTTTTCTTAATTTACGTATTGGATGAATGATGATTTGGCATATTGCCTGTAGTTCAGATACTCCATTACAAATGAAATTAATTAATTAATATCTCTTAAAAAGGGCAAAGGGATATACCTTTGAGTTTTTGTAAATGGAACTGGAAATTTGTTAATATGATTTTAATTAAGAAAGCATAATTCTCATGATTTTCTTGAGAGGAAAATTGATAATCTGTCTATATAAAAATACAAATAATTGATTAGTATTGAATTGGCTTCCTTTACTGAAAGAAAATACTAATCTTACCAATATTCTGGTATATTAAATGAGAGAAAAGAAAGTAAGTGGATGCTGAAAGTAACTTCATCCTGTGAATATAAATATTTGGGCATTTTGTTTTAAATTTAACAATAAAATTGACTTTCAAGTGATTTATCTTGCTGTAAGATGGTGATACCTAAGCACTTTATAAAATGTCATATATGATCTGTAAGTTTCAGTCTCAGGAAGAATGATCATAAACATAAATATTATATAATCTTCCATGAAATGGAATTGGTACTGTTGTTAGAAGCCTTTTTGTTTCAGATAATTTAATATATAATAAGCATGCTCTAAAATTTAGATTTCCAATATTTGGTATATGTGACAATCCTATACCTAAAAAAGTCTATTCAATTTTAATAGCTCTACTATATTGCCAGTCCGTGTGTATCCATGCATAATTTATGTGTAGTTTAAATATAAAATGCAATAATATAGAGGAATACTTAAATGAATTTATTTAAAAGTATGATTTTGAAATATATCAGTCCTAACGTTATAAAAATTTTTTTATTAGCTGTTTAGAATTTTTGTATATTTAAGTTTCATCACTTAATTATTACTTATTTGTCCACAAACTGTGGTCTTTTGTGCTAATTTAATTTCAATTTTGCCAAAAGTAATTTGCATCATGGATGTTAATTTTATTATCTAAACCCTTAAGTAGTTAGTAAAAAAATAAAATTTGAGAAAATTTCTATGTCATAACCTAATTGACAATCATTTTGAGAATTCAGTGGTGCCATTTGTGATTTGGGGGAGGGGAGATGATATAGTTTCGTGATTCTCAATAGTTTGCTAAAACGTAACAAAAGTAGTTTTATTCACTTTTTTAAACAAAATTTGTCTACTAGTCCAAAGACCTCTTTATAACATTAAAATCACTTGCTATGAACATTTTAATATTCTCTATATTGTCATATGTAGTATATAACAAATACTATCTGCTGTTCTTTGCATACTGTATTGCAATATCTAGAAACTGAAAAGGACAGTTTGAAAAGTTAATGTATGCCTTTCCTTTCCTGGATTTCTCAGCTCAGTTGTACCAAACAGCCAAAATTAAGTCTGAAGAAAAGTTTTCTGTTGTTGAATACCTGGAAATAAACTTATTAATACTAGAAAAAGATCACAACTAAAAATAGGTCATTTATTTGGAGAATTTATCTCAATATTTATTGGAAGCTCTTCTTTGTTGCTATATTTTTAATTTGGGAAAGAATGGAGTACAAGAAGTGAAGATATTTATGCATTTAAAGATATCAGAAAAATCAAATGAAACATGCAGTTGTTAGTAAAGCTCTGCATTTCTGAATTCATTTTAAAGAATGATAAATCTTACTTTAAGTGATTTTTTAATGCAGTAACTCAGTAATTAGCTTTGCTTTTAAAAAATGTTTTACCAAGAATATTTCAGATGAGATATATAGTAGAATGTGTTCAAAGTTGTAACAAACATAATATAATGAGAGGGGCAATGGAATATGTTACTATAGATCCAGAGAAAAAAATGAAAAAGAAAGATTAAAAAATATGAAAGCAGAATCAACACTTTGTACCTAGATGTAAAATGCTTTAAAGCTACACCTTAGTGTATGAAATATCCCATTAAGGATATTAAGACAAAATTATTATTTTGTCTTAATATCACAACCATAGCTTTAAAAGGAAATGATTTTATTCTTATCAGGTCTCTCTAAATATGAAAAGTACACAGAAATAATTATAAGCACAGATGATATGATTCTAAATTTTCACTGTATACTATATTAGGCCTAGAAATATTCATTCAACCACAGTATTAGGCTATGCTTTGTTATATCTTAGTTCAATTATGAAAAGAAACAATTTCTCTACACTACACAGTTATTTTAAAATAACTTTACAATATTCCAAAATACAATTTTAAATGGTTTTAGAACATGACATCATTTCTCCTATTGTGTCAAATTGCTCTTGACCAGTTAAAGAAGTAAAATAATTTTTGATATTGTATTTCCTTACTTTTTACTAGATGCATTATATCTTATTCCAGATAGTTATGATTTTCTTAGAATGCTGAAGCTCTCAAATTATCTCATTTTATCCTCAAGACTTTTCTCATACACTGCTGAAAATATTTCTCCATATTTTCTGATTTTTTATCAAAAGAAGTTAGCATTCACTTTAATTGCCAGTACTGGATAATTACCAGAGTTCAACAGATATGAGACAACTCATCCTTGCTATTTCCCTCCTTAGTTTGAAAGGATTCTCACTTCCTGTTTCTTAACACTGGTAATCAGAACTTCCTCAGTGCTCCGTAATTTCCTTAATGAAAAGAGAGAAACAAACACAAGTCCCTTTCACCAATGCCTCTCAACCACGGCAGAGAGTGGAGCTCTGCTGCTCTGCCCTGTGTGTTACAAGCAGCATCCCAAATGTTTTGGACACAAACCGCAGCACGTCTGCGATGGGAGTATTATTAACCACGATCAGCTGGAAAACGCTTCTCTGCTTTCAACAAAGAAACGGTTCACCATCTCCTAATACATGATTACAAATTGCATTATTTTAACTGCTAAGTCCTTTGCATTACCCGTCCGACTTCAGAAGAGAACATTAAACACTTGGATACCAAATAAGCTAAATTCTCCCAAGAGCCGCATTGCCCGCTGCCCATACACGTTATATTCGCTCCTGGTCCCTCCCCCCTCTCTCCGGGACTCTACCTTGTGGAGCTATTCCTCGGGTAGTTCACCTTGTTATCTTCCAAGCAGTGGGGATACGCCAGACACCACAAGATAGCTGGAAGAGCGGTCTTTCATGCGGCTTTTTTTTTTTCATAATTAAATGCATTTTTGGTCGGTCTGTAACATATTGCACATTTATTTCAAACAAGAGTTAAAATATTGCCCATACCTTGGAAGGGTCTAATCCAGCAAGCAAAGACAGCAGCAGGAGATTGAGTAGGTTGGATGCCGCCTGCATTCTGGTCTGGGTTTTTGCCCCTGTTTACTCTCTTTTATGTAGCCACTCCACTCTCACTGCAGAGACCTTTCCTTCGTCAGTTGCACTTTCTGCCTGCCAGTCAGAGCTGAGTGGAGACAGAGGCGGCGGCAGGAGCAGTAGCAGCAGCAGCGGTAGCAGTAGCGGCAGTAGCGGCAGCCGCCCTGGGGGGCGATCATTCCGCAGGCATTCTCAGGGCTGGGAGTCCGCGAGCTCTAGGAGTGGATTGAGCTGCAGTGGTCGCTGACCGAGGTGCTGAAGCTCCTCCAAACCGCGCGCCCCAATTTACCTTCTCTCCCGCGGCTATATAGCCAGACCACCTCAAAAGTTTTGACCCAAGAAAAAGATAAAGGGAGTAACAGCTGAGAGAGGTGTGGAGACCTGGACAACGGATATGACATCACTACAGCTCCCTGGGGCTTGGGGAGATATTTTGTAGGAAATTTGTTATCCAAACAAGGATTGACTCTCCTGCTCCAGTTCAGCATTTGCTGGTATCTTGATCTTCAGAGAAGTAAAGTCAGCTAGATATAGCATTATGAAACAAATAGTGCCTGGAATCGTCTGCTGTCATTGACAGAGGACTTGATATTGTATTTAGTGCTTTAAAGAAAGTTTGCAGTGCAGACTATCAGTGTGTATTTTCTGTTCAAGGTACACAGTCTATAGCTATTATATATGCATATATGAACTGTCATTTATAGCTATCCTATTGAAATAATCTATTTGGTTAAATATTCATGTGTTTATTATCTATCTAGGGCTTTTGGTCACCTAAAATACTACGTATAAATAAATGAAGAGGCTTTCTTTTCTTTTTTTTTCTTGTAAATGGGATATTCCACTAGTGACCCCACACAGCTGAAATCTCCCCTCCTCACACACAGCCATACCCAGAAATGTAGTTTCCCTGTCAACCTGAGGAAGAATTCAGTGATGGGTGGACAGTGGGATGGGAAAAGCATTATTTCTAAGCTTCCAAATACTTGTTTTCTAGAGCTCAAGAAAAGAGGTAGCTGCCTCACAAGAGCAAAGAAAGAGTAAATGACAAACTAACTTTCTCATACACCCTGCATCATTTAACTATACTCAAGAAACTTTTTTTTTTGTAGCTGGAAAATGTGTTTTCCATAAGATAAAAAGATGGGGAAGAGTTGTCAACCACCCTCTCATACAATTACACCTCTAATGCAACTTGAGTTTTGTCTTCTGTTGATTTTTCTAGAATTTCCTAAGGACTACAGTATATGAACTAGAGATATGGGCATTTCTTCTACATTAAAAAGAGAATAAATTGTTTGACATATCAGATACATACTGTGTATAAATCTCTACAATCTTTTACTGAAAACTCTTCATGTATATATAAATATGTATATTTTAAATTCAAGAAATCTCAATTAGGATTCAAATACTTTTGAAAGTTATAATCCCCAAGGATTTGCATCACATTGCATCTGTTTTTCTCCTGATATTATGAATATGAGTGCATGTGTGTATGATTACTTGAAGCTTTTTTTCCCATAAAACATCAATAACAAGAAAAATAAATTTAAAAAAATTTTTGAACAGATGGATCACGCATAAAAAAGAGATTGCAGAATAGCAGAAAGAAGGTGGAATTATTTGAGGGTTTTTAGTTTAATGATAACCCTAGCAATCATAACCACAGTTTGAATTTCCATTATTTCCTAGCAGAAACAGAAAACAGAACTTTTCTATTGAGGTAATAGATAAAACTACAGAGTTATGTCTGACACTCTTTGGGATAACTTTCTAGAGCATGTTTGAGGCTAACTCTGTCTTTCTCTTTTTACATTTGTTTCCCTATCTATCTATCTATCAAGGGTAAATCAGCATAGAGTATGTTTCAATGATCCATACATAAAAATTGTTGGGAATTTTATTCTGCACCCATTTTCAAACCTTTCAAATCATTGCACAATTTGAAAATGAGTTTATAGAGTTACAGTAGCTGGGTGGTTATAATAGTGCATTAATACTTAATACAACATGATTGTTTGATTATTTGTTTTTACATATGCTTTTCACTCTTCTCAGAATGTCTTCTACAATCTTTTTCCACCTCTCAGCAGGCAGGGCAGCATACTTATTTGAGTACAGGAAGCTGTATTTAACAGACACACAAAATATGAAAACATAATCATATGAATTTTATTGCCTCAAGATCAACTGCTATTCTTTTAATGACATTAATATTTTTTCTGGGAATAAAAACTATTCTGATCTCAAACATGTATGGTCCAATATTAATGATTGGACCAAAACTCCTACATAAGCACATTTTTTCCCCTTTAACTCTCCATTTCCCTGTATTTCGTGGTACTGGAAGATCATTTGTAACAAGCAGTTAATAAGAAGACAAATTCTATGAAAATGTGATACCAGATGATAATACTTAAAGATCAAGTAAGCAATGGATGGTAATTATGTTACAGATAAAAACAGATGATTTTAGCATATAGAAAACATACTTGCTGTAAGAGAAGCTTATTCATTTGTAGAGAACATTCAAGTTTAGTAATAAACCAAAAACTATTGATCATACCACTGAAAAGCAGAAGCTGTAGCTATACATAAATCCAACCATACCCTACTACTTCTTCTATCTCTCTTTAAAAAATAAAATAAAACTGCATAGTTTTTCTTAAACATAATTCTATTGTTTCTAATTAGTCATTTGTTTTGTAGTAAAACTTTCTTATAATACATTTCCATACAATCAATCTGACAGTATTGTAGGCCACATCATATCTTATCTGTACATACCAATTCCTCCTTTTTAGAAAGTCCATGAAACTCTTTGTATCTTGTGTCCTACATTAGATATTCAAAAGAATTTTATTATAGAGAGGAAATGGTATAACTACTTTTGTTTTCAGTCACTTCAGATTGGTTACTGTAACCTTAAATTGGTAACTGGAACTTAGAACAAAATGATAAAGTGTGATGCATAGCATAGATTTAGAAATATTGCATTTTTCAATACATGCATGAGAAAAATATTTGATATTTATGTATCTAATTAAAGATCCTCTATATCTACAATGGGTATAAAGTTGCTTTGAAATTTATAAAGCACTACAAAAATTTTTAGCCAGTAGTATCTACAGAGGCATACATAAAAATAAGTTTATATGAAATTGTACATATACAACACGTAGAACAAAGAATGAAACTTTTTTTAACATTTATGCCCAATATTACAAAAGTAAGTTCTTAATAGTATATAATGGATTATATTGTTAGCTGTTTATGTATGTTAGTCTTCTTTTGATAAAAAACTTATATGATATACTTCTTTCATATATGTTATACTGCTTCAGCATTCCAGAGATGTTCCATTATGTTAAAAAATGCTGTTACCTATTTTGATTTTTATCTATCATTTAATATTGATGAACTTAGTTATTTTAGAAAAACAGTTTTAAAAAGGATTATCCAGTAGGTTATATAAACCCTTGAGAAAAATTTCCCCTTTCATTATATAAATGAAAATAGTCTTTGAAACATTTCCTAAGGTCCTTGACCTGTCAGAGTACTGACACACTTTCATTTTTTGCTCTGTTCTCTTTTGTTCTCTTTTGAGGTGACTTTTTCCCTGTTTTTAAGTAATTTCTATCTAGATCCCCTACCTCCCCTAACTAGTCTGTCAAAATAGTACCTTAATCATTCTCTATTTACTATTATTTTTATTATTTACTGTCTCTTTTATTAGAATATATTATTCAGAAGGAAGGGTCATTGTTTGTTCTGCTCTACTTTAATCACCTAGAGTAGTGTCTGGTACCTGGTAGTCACTTAATCAGTAATCATTTAATGAATGAGTGAATGAGTGAATTTCTAACCCTAATACCTCCGTGCATGATATTTATATACCCAAGATTTGCTATATGTCACTAACTTAATTTCTTACAGGAACTTCAGACTCAGTATATCAAACCAATATTTTCCTTCAATCATATTAGTTTGTAGCACAATTTTCTCTCCATTGCAAAGCAAGAAGCATGGAAATCACACTTGATTTCTCTCTCATCGTTATCCCTGCATTCAATCCATCAAAAATTCTGTTAAATTTTCTGCATAATATCTCTCAATCCTTCTTATTCCTCCATGTATGCCTAGGTCAGGACCTTATTTTATATGATATGAATTATTAGAGTGATTTCTTTCCCTTTCCTTACCATCAGTATTTCTTTCTTTTCTAATTCCTTCCTTCCTTTGCCATTCAGCTGTGGTTGAGAGGGTTGATTTCTCTCTCTTCCAGCACCTCTGCACATTAGGAATCAAGTCTCCTTCTCCTGGTGGCTCTGTGACCTTAGTTTGTCACCTGTACCTGTGTGGAAGAGGAAGAGGATGGGGCAACCCTTTCTCTTTTAAGGCACATAATTTCTTCTATCGTCCCACTGGCCAGAATTTAGCCACGTGGCCATATCTAGCTCTGAAGAAGTCTGGATTTTTAATCTTCCTTCTGGGCAGCCATGAATCAAATAAAGACTGGGCATTCTGTTACTAGTTCTGGAGGTTGGAAGTCCAGGATTAACATGCTGGCAGATTTGGTGTCTGGTGAGGGCCCCCTTCCTGGATCACAGATGACCATCTTCTTATATCTGCAAAATGATCCCTGTTGCAAGGACTCAACTCTGCCTCAGGCATTATGTCTCTTCTACTTTCAATCTGCAATTTATTATCCACACAGCACCTGAGATGGTTGATTTAAAGACTAATTTTGCCTTGTTGTTTCTTAGATTAAAGGCCTTCAATGTCTCCCTGTCTTCTAGACAATCAAGTGAGGATTCCTTAAAATGACTAATCCAGGGCCCTGCATAATATGGTCTCTTGCCTTTTTCTCCAGTCTTTTCTACCCATTGTCTCCCAATAATTTGGATCCAGTACAATTTTAACGCTTATAGTTCCCTTAACATTGTTCTCTCTTAAAGAGGATAGAGAAGAACATTAAACATCTTTAATGGCATTTCTTTTGCCTGAACCATTCTTATTTTTCTTCTGAGTTTCTTTAAGAATATTATCTCATCTAGAAATCTTTTCCTAGGCCCCCAGTACCCTCTCTCAAGGTTCCTCTTCTCAGTTTCTTTTTTCCATAACACCTTGCGTGAACACTTTTGTCATTGTATTTACTACACTTGATTATTAGAATCTACTTTTGTGTCTTCTTCACTTGATTGTAAAGCTCCTAAGGATGTTTAGGTTAACAATTGCTGTATAACTAACTCTTCTGAAATTTAGTGGTTCAAAAAATATCATTAACTCTCATGGTGCTATGATAATTCTCACTTGAGGTTTCTTGTTCAGTGTCAGTCAGATGGAGGCTAGGGTCATCTCACAGTCAGTCTTGACTAGATATTCAAAATTGCTCACTCACATGGTTGCAGTTGATGCTGGCTGTCAGCTTGTTGCTCAGGTGGGATTGTTGACTAGGTTACCTCCATGTCTTCACTTTATGTGGCTTACATTTCTTACAGCATGGTAGCTAAGTTCTGAGGGAGCATCCCAAGAGCTAGTATTCTTGAAGACCTAGTCATGAACAGCAAAGATTCTTATGACCTAGACTCAGAAGCACAACAGTCACATTTGCAACATCTTTTGCTTAAGCAACTAAAGCCAACCCAGATTTAAAGGGAAGTAAACTAGGCTCCATCTCTTAATGTAAAGTACAATATATGCATACAGGGAGGGAAGAAATTCATAGATGCTGTATTTGAAAATATATTTTAAAAGGGATCATTTTGCACACTCATTTAAAATTCTCATGGTACCCCTACCAATCACGAATCTATCAGAGCTAGGATGTTTTTAAAATTTTTATTGGAGTACAGTTGCTTTACAATCAGCTATAGAATAGCTATACATATACATATATCCCCTCTTTCTTGGATTTCCTTCCCATTTAGGTCACCACAGAGCATTGAGTAGAGTTCCCTGTGCTATACAGTAGGTCCTCATTAGTTATCTATTTTATACATAGTATCAATCATATATATATATATGTTAATCCCAGTCTCCCAATTCATCCCGCCCCCTTCTTTCCCCCTTGGTATCCATATGTTTGTTTGCTTGTTCTCTACATCTGTGTCTCTGTTTCTGCTTTGTAAGTAAGATTGTCTATATCAATTTTTTCAGATTCCACATATATGTGTTAATATATGATACTTGTTTTTCTCTTTCTGACTTACTTTACTCCGTATGACAGTCTCTAGGTCCATCCACATTTCTACAAATGACTCAGTTTCTTTCCTTTTTATGACTGCATAATATTCCATTGTATATACGTACCACATCTTCTTTATCCATTCCTCTGTTGATGGACATTTAGGTTATTTCCCTGTCCTGGCCATTGTAAATAGTGCTGCAGTGAACATCGGGGTGCATATGTCTTTTTGAATTATGGTTTTCTCTGGGTATATGTCCAGTAGTGGGATTGCTGCGTCACATGGTAGTTCTATTTTTAGTTTTTTTAAGGAACCTCCATATTGTTCTCCATAGTGGCTGTATCCGTTTACATTCCCACCAACAGTGCAAGAGGGTTCCCTTTTCTCCACACTCTCTCCAGTTTGTAGATTTTGTTATGATGGCCATTCTGACCGATGTGAGGTGATATCTCATTGTAGTTTTGATTTGCATTTCTCTAATAATTAGTGATGTTGAGCATTTTTTTTGAAGATGGATTTTGATTTGGATATAATTTAGCAGGGGTGAAGCAAAAATTCCAGTAAGAAGGAATTGCATATTTATAAATACTAATATTACAGAAGACTTCTGCTTCTAGTAATGCAAGACTAGATAATTTAGACCTTCTCTTTCACTGAGAAGGACTGGAAGAGCCAGAGAAATAGAAATATGACTGCTTAAAGGCATTGGAGCATTATAATGACAATGACAAAGGATGAGACCAAGATCTAGAAGAGTGAAGAAATAGAAGAAAGCCTAGCAATTAGGGCTACATTTTCATTAAGAGCATCTGCCACCTTCAGAAGAGTCTACATGGAGGCTGGGAAACTTAGCAGACCTTCTAACAGCCTCACAGGGCTAAGGTAACTCAAACTGGAATTCCAGATTCTATCACCAAGGTACCACCCTGCAGTCCTCCTTTTTCCCTTTCCTCCTGCCCTATCCTTATTTTGGGTTGAGATATATAAGTACTAACACACCTATAAGTAAGGGGGAACCCCAAATAAAAGTCTTCATGAAGACTTTTATACACAGCTTCTGATCATCACTATCTCTAACACTGTATTAAGATGATATGGGATTACATATAACAATAGATCCCTGACAAACACAATCTTTTTTGGTTCTCATTCTAAACCTAAATATTTAGTTTTTTGTATAATTATTTTAAGAATGACTTAGCAGAATTTTGTGCCTGATTGGTTAGTGGATAATTATAGGATAATTGGAATTTTAATATTGGACATTCAGAGAGGTATCGGTAACAAAAAAATCATAATGCAACTATGTTGTGCTTCTTTTGATGAAAGTGGGAAAAAATGTTTGTTGGTTTTAATCAAGTTGAATTTGAGTTATGAAAGGACATAGAGTCAGAAAAATCTACATTATAATTCAAAATGTAACATTTGAGTGTGGAAAAAATTATGGGCTACATATATGTAGAGAGAAATTCTGTAGTCCATGATATATAACAACCAAATTATACAGCTTAAAGTATCTCACCTTCTTATTATAGTTTTCTATTTATGTTATTTAAAATCTCTTCCCTAAAGTACTTAATTCCAATTAGACAGCTTTTTTTCTTTTTAATAAATGGAACAAAAGAAACATTTCTTTTGATTATATACTCTGCTAAAACGATAAAAATTGAAAATATATGAAAAAATGTTCAACTTCACTAGTAAACAGGAAAATTAAAATTAAAAAATGAGATGGAATTTCATATTTCTAAATTTGGAAAAAATGTAAAAGTCTGAAAATATTAAGTGTTAACTGGGATGTGGGAAAATGTGGTACTCATATACTGCTAATGGGACTGCAATCTGGGAAAAAAATCAATGGGAAAATAATTAAGTAATAAAGTTGAAAATGTACATAGCCTGTGATACAAAACTCATATTCTGTAGATATGTTAGAGAATGTGTCACACACGTACATAAAAAGAACCTTTTGCATAATGGCTAGTAACAGGGAAATCAGAAAAAGTGTCTAAAAAAAAAAGAACAAAAAAAAAAAAAGAAAAAGTGTCTAAATGTTTCTCAATAGGAAAAGAAGAAATGAATTATTGTTATCCATCTTTAAAATAAATAAACTTGATTTAAATACATCAGCATAATAAGAGGATGAAGATAAAGTTGAAAATACAGCTCAAGTATAATGTAATTTATATGAATAAAACATGCAAAATAATATTACTATTGTTTGTAGACACTAATAATTATGAAAAATATGTGTTTTGGAAAATAACAAACTATATTTATGATTGTAGGTACACCTGAGAATAGAGGGAAGTAATAAGGATTTCAACATGATTAGTAATGATTGATTTCTTTTAGATATGTTATACATATATGCAAACCATAAACAATTATAATACATTAACATGGACTTCTCTGTGTATTTTTTAACATTTTCAAAATTAATGTGTGAAGAAGACAATTAAATTTGTATATATTAAGTAAAGGTAAGTGTCAAGAATCTCAGTGCATCATCTTATTAAATAATAATTTTGTAAAATTTTGTAACCACCGATGGGAAAAATATATAGCAATCGTCTAACTTTCATATAACTAGAATCTCCAACCATCATACATGTCAGTTTTCCATTTAGAAATAATTTTTTAAGTTTTAGAATCTCCGATCATCCAAGGTTGCTGAAGGACAGTACAGTGGTAATAACATCATAAGCCACCATATGCAAATACATACCTTAGGGAAAGGGCATTTAAATTTTTTTTTGTTCTCTGAAGACCTGCATCTACTTTTCACCTCAGCCATGAGCTTTAAGTATTAGGAAGTGGCTCCTTTGTCTAGGACCAGTTGACTCCTTTAGGCAAAGGACTAATTGGAATGGTAGGAAGGGGAAAGGGCTAGAGGTCTAGTAGACTGAAGTGGCAGAAAATATGACGGTGATGCCTTCTTTTGATATGTATTGCTAATTAATTATTTTCCCAGTCATCACTTCTGTTTCTTTGATGAAGTCCTTGAATTTGGCTTGTGGCATTTCACTATAATGAACTCTTGAATCTAGTTAAGAGTTCACCGTTCAAGGGTACTGATTAGGAAAAAAACCCTGATTTTCAAAGGGAATATTCAAAATGTGTAGCATGGTGCACACCTGCTGAACATTTAATTCCTGTTGGCTGCAGATATCCTGGGGGTTGGAGGGAAGGACAGAGGTCCAAGTGAAGGTACTGAGGCAACCCCATGTGTAGAGTGGCTGTAGGAAAATCCAGATATTTTTGGCATTATATACAATTACTTTTGGCTTTGTATACATAGTATTTATGTTATTAAATACTGATTACTTTACTTACCCCATTATTATGCCTTATATACTGTATACTACCAGTTGGTCAGCTGTCGACCAATTGGTAGGAAAGTATAGAAAACCCAGGCATATGGCAACAAAGTCTCCAAAATTTCAATTGCCAAAGGTGCAAGTTTGTATCATTCCAGGTTTAGAAAGTAGCAGGTATAGCCTGCTGTAGTGGGGGTGCGGGGGGGGGTGGTTGCAAAGGACCAGATACATTACATTCAAATTTGCATTTTATGTCAATATTTCAGCACCTGATGGGCCTTGCCAGTGTACTTGCTGCACATTACCAAGATGAATATTGATTAGTCCTGTTCACTCCCATCTCCTTGCATTTCCATGAGGAAGGGCTTTGCCAGAGAACCATGTCTGCTCGTTCTTCCTCCCCTTATTCACTTATTTCTGTGGGAGGAGGGGTGAAGTATCTGATTACTGAATTTGGGAGATGTCACTGGTCATAATCATTTAAACCCCTTCCTCTCCTTTTCTTTGAGATATGCTTGACATATGGACTTAAGCACCAAAAAGATCAATTGAGGAACAGTATGCAATCTATATATCTGCCTATAGAGTGTGCCAATATAATTGCAGGTTTTTGCAGTAATGGAACTATTTAATACTGTTGACTTAGTTTAATGGAGAAAATACTTTTTGCACTGACTCCAGTGAGAGGACAACCTTTCTACCCCATAACCACATCATTGGCAGAACAGAAGGAGCAGTGAGAGCCACAAGGAGATGCACAGATATTCCATTAGATAAGGGAAACTTTCCTACATAGTAGTCAACAAGGGATATCTGTTTAAAAGGATGTGTTAGAAGAAAGTCCAGGTCTCTGACTCTTAAAATTCAAACAATAAATATAAAAGAGATTGAAAATTATTTGAAATCATCTCTAACAACCATGACACGCGGACATCTTACAATGCATTCTCACATGGAATTAGAACTTCAGGGGACAACAAGGTGATCTGTAGAATCTGTGGAGAAAAGAAAAGAAAACCAATATGAATCAACTGTTTTTAAGCCCTTCCTACTTGCCAGTCACTGTGTTAAACCCTTAGAAGGATTATTTCACATCATCCTTGCAAAACTTGTTCTGTTCTAGTTTCCATTTTACAGGTGAGGGATCTGAGACAGAGAAAGTTTATGGCTTAACCAAGATCACACGTTTAATAAGTGAAGGAGTTAATGTTGAAGTCAAGCAATATAACTCCATAAACTATACATTTCCACCTTCATTAGACTGTCTTTGAAAACTTATTTATTTATTTTTGTCTGCGTTGTGTCTTTGTTGGTGTGCGTGGGCTTTCTCTAGTTGTGGTGAGCGGGGCTACTCTTCGTTGTGGTGAGTGGGCTTGTCACTTCGGTGGCTTCTCTTGTTGCGGAGCTTGGGCTCTAGGTGCGCGAGCTTAGTAGTTGTGGCTCATGGGCTCTAGAGCGCAGGCTCAGTAGTTGTGGTGCACGGGCTTCGTTGCTCCACAGCATGTGGGGTCTTCCCAGACAAGGGCTCGAACCTGTGTCCCCTGCATTGGCAGGTGGATTCTTAACCACTGTGCCACCAGGGAAGCCCCCATTAGACTGTCTTGGATTCACATTGCACTAGAATAATGACAGGCCTATTTTTCCATATTTCTTAAAGTTTAGTCCTCAGTGTACCAGCAACAGAATTATTCAAGACATTTTTTTAAATGGCAGATTCCTCAGTTCCACTCAAGTCCTTCTGATGTGGAATCTCTAGTTTTTAGCAAATTCCCCACATATTCTCATCCATACTACAACTGAAAAACATTTAATTGAATTCTGATGAAAGATTCCAATATAGCTAATGAAGATACTATAATAATCCTAATGCATATTATTAATATTTTGAAGAATGATTATGCTTAAGTATAATCAAGCAGAATAGTACTATCATGAAATTGAGTTCAGGCAACTGATGTAATCTCCGTTTTTCTAAGCCCCATGTGTGCAGGTACATAGGCACAAAGTTCTTTTGAAGTCTTTTAAATCATTTTACTATATATTATCCAAGGGGACACAGACTGAGGGCTAAAATATTTCTTACTCCTACTAAGAGATTTCTCCTTTTTCTCTTTGATCCTGCAGGGAAAGAAAAAAATGTATGTACATTTTAATCAGTTGCCTTTTTACACTAAAGCCATATGTGAAAGTCATCTATACTTTAGAAACAAAATCCCACATTACACCAAATATTTTATAATAAATTCTGAAGTGAGGAATAGATCAGAAGCTTTACTTGGAAAAGAGCTAATGGAACAGGAGATACTTTGAAATTCAATTCTTATTAGGCATTTCTAGTACCTCTCTCTCTTTTGTTTCTTTACTTGTAGCTATTTTTGCTTGTAAAAGTTCTTACCACCCAGATCAGCCTCAGTACAGGAAAAGGGGTGAGATGTCTTGAGAGGAGAAATCATAACAACCATCAACTAGTAGGTCAAGAGAAAGAAGGAAAGAAAAAAATTCCCCTACCACTGTAGGTGGCTAACAGCCACATTTTAGTGCCCAATCATATGCAGAGGAAGTAAATGGGAACAAAAATTCAGAAAACACCTCTAGTAACTCCATCTCTGTTCAGAGATCAGCATGATGGTACCTAACCAATGGCTTAAAAAATATATGGCGTCCACTAACATGTGCAATTAATGAGACGTATTTACATTAAATAGTATAAATAAGTTATGGGATCAGACATTGGAACTTGGTGAATGAATGGTGTCAAGTTTGAGAATAGGCAGTTCTCGCTTTCTTGGGTAGTGTATAAAGGTAAAAATGACATGAAAGCTAAATCTGTGCAAATAAATCCTAATAATCAATAGGGAAAAACACTATTATTCTATAACTTCTAAATATTCCTGTCAAAACATTAAAACTTTCTTACTGCTGGCTGTAAATGTATAGGGAAATAAAAATATAGTAAAACTAGTATGTATTTAGTGCACTGTAATTTTTTTAAATGAGAAGGGATTTTATGTTTATAAAAAATTATCAAGAGTACTTTGAACAGTGTTTGCTTCTTCTCCTGGTATAACATGATAGAGTATTTTTTCTTTGCCTTGGAGGATTGTCATACTCCATTCTAAGTTTGAAACAACTTCCAAAATTTTGGGAGGCTTTGCACATTCAGTGTCCTGAAATATCTCTTAGAGTTGTGTTCATGTGAAGTTTTTTGACCTCACTTCCTCTCAAAGTCCTTTCCTTTTGTCACAATCATTTTCTTCCATTATGCCCATAAATTCACCTTCACTAAGTTTCCCTGGCTGCTTTTCTAGAACCTCTTGAACTGTGATGGTGTCAGCAATCCTGCAGTCAGATGTTTCTTCTGTCACTCCATTTACTTTGGATCGCAGTTTCACTTCCAGCATTATCACTTTTCATTTCTTTTTTGTTCTTTCATCTTTACTGACAAGTGCCCTCTTTTGATTAATCATTTTGTAAAATGTCTTGTGAGTTTATCACTGGGAAAAAGGAGGCAACACAGCTGTACTTTTGCTGTGAACTAAATAACAGATGCACAGTGACCAGTCATTGATAGACTTTGAAAGAAGTGATGTGACTGATCACTAATCATGATGTACATCTATTATTTACATAGTGATTTGTGGTCTGAAGAGACAGAATTAAATTGCACTTTATGTAATTAGAGCTAGTACAGCATGGTAAATGAAATTTGAACCATGTTTTGGGGTGACTGGTGTTTTTTAACTAAACTGTGGTAATTGACATTTGTGCACATAGAACCATGCAAAGATAAGACTATCTGTACTATGCATGTTCCTTGAGAATGGAACTTCATAAATAAATAACTCATTAAGAAATGTTTAAATATATAAATGTTTAAAATATATAGTGAGGGAATAAAAATGGCACTGTTAAAGGACAATACATTTTCCTCTTTACCCGCTTTCTCCCTCGCCCTCACATCTATCAAATTGGGGTGAGGGTCTTTGAGAAATAACATAAAAGGAGAGGGCTTTGCTAGCACAATAATGTGTCACATTTAAGTCATATGATAAAGGTTTGTGTCCCCATGAACACTCCACTTTTTTTTTTTTTTTGCGGTACACGGGCCTCTCACTGTTGTGGCCTCTCCCGTTGCGGAGCAACAGGCTCCGGACGCGCAGGCTCAGCGTCCATGGCTCATGGAACTAGCCGCTCCGCGACATGTGGGATCTTCCCTGACTGGAGCACGAACCCGAATCCCCTGCATCGGCAGGCGGACTCTTAACCACTGCGCCAGCAGGGAAGCCCAACACTCCACTTTTTAAAAAAGTTTAAGTCATTTCCTGAAATTACAACTTCCAGCAACCTTGAAAAACATATATAGCATGCATTCTCAGTGGAGGTGATATTTCCCGCAAGGGGGTAAAACTTGGCTTTGGGAGAAAGAAAATAATTTAGATATTACAATATATTTTGGCCCTCCAAAGCTCAATCTTACATGACAAAATGTTATTCCTTAGTACTTTACCACACTCAATGAAAATTTAAATTAAGTTCAAATTTTCTCTTGAGAAGCAAAACTGAAAAGGTTGAGAAAGATTGATCTATAGTCAAGCTTAGACTGTGTGAGATTTGTGGGGGTGGAGCTGGAGGAAGGGTAAAGTAAATTTTAAAAAGACTAAATTAGATTAAGGAAAAACGAGTCAAGAAGGCATTCTTGGTCGTCTATTCCATATAATCTCGATGGGGAGAGTAAAAAAAGTGTTAGTACTATTTTTTTGAACCCTAAGTGTTTATGTCATTAATAGAAATTTTTGATTAATCTGATAATGAACTGCACCTGTAAGCTTTATCGGACATTGTGGAAATTAATTAAATCAAATATTTAAATTTCTATTCTATATAAAGCCTTATGTTGTGGATGTTATAAAGGAAAGTCCCAACATATAAGAACTATAGACTTATGTTGAGAAAATAGATATTAATATATGAAAATTAAACAGTGTATGAAGACAAATACATTCCAGTGCTGTGCAAGATCAATTATTGAATAAATTGTTGGTGCATAAGGGATCTGAGTTCAGGGGAATCCCAAATTTTAAAATTAATCCAGAAAAGCCTTGACCTGGACTTTAAAATATGTATAGTATAGGGATAAGAATTTTAAAATGGCATAGAAAGAATATTAAAACAAGCTGTTTTTTAAAAGATGTATTTACTTCTCTAAAAAAATCATCCTGAGTATTTTTTAAATAACTATTTTAGTGGGGTGCAGGTTATTAAATAATATTTTTGTAAAGTTACAAGTCATGGCTCTCATAAAAATGTAAAATAAATGTGTCAAAGATTTTATTTAACACATTAATTAATAAAGGAAGCAGAAAAAATGTTGTAACTGGTTTTATGGAAAATCCACAAAGCAGACATATTTACAGGACATTAGAAATCCTAAAATAAGTTTTCTTAATAGATACAAACTCTTTTTTTCTACAGTGGGGAAAGGAAATCAATTGAACCTCCACTAGAGAGATGTTTCATTTCTATGGACAAGAATTGTTTGCATAGCTATACATTTTTCTACAAATTAATTTCTGTGTCTCTAGGGTTGTAAAATAGCCTAATCAAAACAGTGAAAGGCAAAGATAATCTGGACAGTTGACTAGAAATCTGTCCTAAGATTTCTTTAGGATAATCTGGAAGGCAATGGGGAAGTTGCCTTTTAAGTTTATAAAGCTTAATCTAAATACTAAGTGACTTGTAGTTTACAAATTGATTTTTAAAACTTTTTAAAGTAGATGCCAAAATGTATTTTAGGATAAATACCCCCAGATAAGCCTTGCGAGAGGCAGAGCCTAACCACTCCTTGGGTGTACTTCTAGCTACTTGGTGAACTAGACATGGAATCGCAGACACGATGACCTAAGAGTAATTAAACAACAATCAATAACTCCACAAAGCTTATTTATAGCTTTTAAAAGATACAGTAATTCCATTAAGTGAACTTATTCTGCTCCTCTGAGAGTACATAGTTGTACATAGCTACTGTGTATTTTTCTTTAAGCAAAGCTATTTGGATAATACACCAGAAGCACAGGCAACAACTACCAAAAAAGCATTTTTCACAGAAGTAGAACAAAAAATTTCACAATTTGTATGGAAACACAAAAGACCTTGAATAGCCAAAGCGATCTTGAGAAAGAAAATGGAACTCGAGGAATCAGGCTCCCTGACTTCAGACTATACTACAAAGCTACAGTAATCAAGACAGTATGGTACTGGCACAAAACAGGATAGAAAGTCCAGAGATAAACCCATGCACATATGGTCACCTTATCTTTGATAAAGGAGGCAAGAATATACAGTGGAGAAAAGACAGCCTCTTCAATAAGTGGTGCTGGGAAAACTGGACAGCTACATGTAAAAGAATGAAATTAGAACACTGACACCATACACAAAAATAAACTCAAAATGGATTAAAGACTTAAATGTAAGGCCAGACACTATCAAAATCTTAGAAGAAAACATAGGCAGAACACTCTATGACATAAATCACAGCAAGATCCTTTTTGACCCACCTCCTAGAGAAATGGAAATAAAAACAAAAATAAACAAATGGGACCTAATGAAACTTAAAAGCTTTTGCACAACAAAGGAAACCATAAACAAGATGAAAAGACAACCTTCAGAATGGGAGAAAATATTTGCAAACAAAGCAACTGACAAAGGATTAATCTCCAAAATTTACAAGCAGTCATACAGCTCAATATCAAAAAAACAAACAACCCAATCCAAAAATGGGCAGAAGACCTAAATAGACATTTCTCCGAAGAAGATATACAGATTGCTAACAAACACATGAAAGAATGCTCAATATCATTAATCATTAGAGAAATGCAAATCAGAACTACAATAAGATATCATTTCACACTGGTCAGAATGGCCACCATTAAAAAATCTACAAACAATAAATGCTGGAGAGGGTGTGGAGAAAAGGGAACCCTCTTGCACTGTTGGTGGGAATGTAAATTGATACAGCCACTACAGAGAACAGTATGGAGGTTCCTTAAAAAACCAAAAATAGAACTACCATAGGACCCAGCAATCCCACTACTAGGCATATACCCTGAGAAAACCATAATTCAAAAAGAGTCATGCACCAAAATGTTCATTGCAGCACTACTTACGATAGCCAGGACATGGAAGCAACCTAAGTGTCTGTCAATAGATGAATGGACAAAGAAGATTTGGCACATATATACAATGGAATATTACCCAGCCATAAAAAGAAACGAATTTGAGTTATTTGTAGTGAGGTGGGTGGACCTAGAGTCTGTCATACAAAGTGAAGTAAGTCAGAGAAAAACAAATACCGTATGCTAACACATATATATGGAATCTAAAAAAAAAAAATGGTCATGAAGAACCAAGGGGCAAGATGGGAATAAAGACACAGACCTACTAGAGAATGGCCTTGAGGATACGGGGAGGAAGAAGCGTAAGCTGTGACAAAGCGAGAGAGTGGCATGAACATATATACACTACCAAACGTAAAATAGCTAGTGGGAAGCAGCCTCATAGCACAGGAAGATCAGCTCGGTGCTTTGTGACCACCTAGAGGGGTGGCATAGGGAGGGTGGGAGCGAGGGAGATGCAAGAGGGAAGAGATATGGGGACATATGTATATGTATAACTGATTCACTTTGTTATAAAGCAGAAACTAACACACCATTGTAAAGCAATTATACTCCAATAAAGATGTTAAAAAATTTTTTTAAACTGTTTGTCCTTCGAAGAATACTATTAAGAGGGTGAAAAGGCAAACCATAGAATGAGAAAAAAAATCTTTGCAAATTACAGGAGATTAATATCCAGAATATATAAAGAACTCCTACAACTTAACGAGAACAAGAACAAAAACCAACCTCACTAAAAAAATTGTCAAAGAATCTGAATATACATTTCTCCAAAGAAGATAAAAACCTGTCAATAAACACATGAAAAAATGCTTAACTAATCACTAGGGACATGAAAATCAACTACTATGAAATATCACTTCATATACACTTCATATACATTGATGACTCATCAGAAAAATAGAAAATTACAGATGTTGCGAGGATGTGGAGAAATTGAAATCCTGGTGCGCTGCTGGTGGAAATGTAAAATGATGCAGCCGCTGTGGAAAACAGTATGACAGTTCATCAAAATGTTAAACATAGAATTACCACATGATCCAGCAACACCACTTATAGGTGTGTACCTCAAAGAATTGAAATCAGGGACTCAGACTTACACACCAACGTTTGTAGTAGCATTATTTCTGATAGCCAAAAAATGAAAACAACCCAAATGTCCATCAACAGATGAATGGATAAATAAAATGTGTATATGCATACAATGGAATATTATTCAGCCTTAAAAGATGAAATTGTGATAGATGCTACAACATCTATGAACTTTGGAGGCATTATGCTAAGTGAAATAAGACAGACAAAAAGGGACAAATATCATATGAGTCCACTTACATGAGGTACCTAAAGTAGGCAAATTCATAGAGACAATAGAGGTTAGTAAGGCAGGGGGAAGGGAGTGGGGAGTGATTGTTTAATGGGTACAGAGTTTCTGTTTGGGATGATGAAAAAGTTCTAGAAAAGGATAGTGGTGATGGTTGAACAATATTGTGATTGTACTTAATGCCATTGAATTGTACACTTAAAAATGGTTAAAATGGTAAATTTCATGTTAAGTATATTTTGCTATTTATAAAAAAAGACCAGCCTGATGAACATTCTTTCATTTGAATATAATATTCCTGTTACTGACCCACCACCAACTAGAAATGTTTTATCAAGAGAGGGTATATTGACCATTATAAAATGGAAAAAAATGTCCATTTCTTCCCCTATCACGTAGTTATACAGGGTTACAGAAGTTCTTACACTTTTTGCTTTTGCAAAAAATGTGGTTTTTTTGTTTATTTTAATTGTTTTCTTTTAAGTTCTGCCCTTAGGTTTTGGAATCAAATCAAATGGACTTTTATATTCAGTGCTTCAGATTTATATTTGGGGTCATCAGACAAGGGCAACCTGATATGTTGTGTTAATAGTAAGACAAATATTTCTGTAGAGAAATAGAAGGAATCTTTTCCTTTAATGGGCTCTACTTACCACCTTAGTGGTATTTGCAAATCGTATTTACTACTTAGAGTTTATAACCTCTTAATTGAGTTTGAGCTTGGAAAGGGAGGAGTAGAAAGTCTGGTCACCAGCAACAGTAGCTTAATGCATTGGTTTTACTGCAAATAATGAAAAGAAAGAAGGCAGTTTCTGTACTTTAATCAAATTCTGCTTTGTAATGGTAGAAAATGTTGAAATGCATTTCTTATGTACTCTCTAATAGTCTTGGCATGTTGGTTTGAAACAATTTTCCATATTTGATTTTTATATACTATGACCCAAAGGTTTATGTCATCTTATTAAACTTAGATAGTTGTTTTAGAACAAAGGCCGTTGGCAACCAAAACATTTAACCAAAAACAAATACAGAAAGAAATAAGAACAGCAAACTGTTATTTTTTTGACAGCTTAAAAAAAATGTGTCCTTCAGTAGATCAAGAATAAGATAATTTGAGGTGGGAGGTGATGGTGAAACACTGATATCAGACGATATTAAGACACTAGGGCTATTAATACTCTACTTAAAAATGTTAATTTTAACAAATAAATTCAGACAGCCAGTTTAGAGCCAGTCTGTGATTAGAGGCATGCATTCTTAATAGAGAAGCTCCTCCTTTCTCTAAAATAATCTGTCCTTTCATTTATAGGAAACTTAGTGTCATATATTTCTATATACCTTAGCTATTATCTTTGAGTATTAACTGAAGATACAGCGCTACAACCCCACCTCTAAACCAGGAAGAAGGAACAGTAATGTATTTTTTTCTTTTTGTAAATGAACTTCTTAAAAATTTTGAGGTTACAGAGCTGTCATTTTTTTTAACTTGATACCTGGAAAAATACTTGAACAAACCATCAATAAACTTTGACAGGACCTTGGTGATCACTAGTATTAGCTAATAATAAATATTAGCTAATACTTTGGTCCACCAGCATCTACATCTTCCTCTGATCCATGGTAACCCCTTGATACAGATTTTTGTGGAGAAACTCACAACTTGATATTTTGAAAGTGTTTAATGAAGATAAAATGTGCTGAAGTTTCGTATAGAGCTTGCCATAGGGATGTCATAAAAACTTCCTTGATTTTTTATGGTTCGTAGGGCTTGATGTTTATCCCTTAATTGTTAGTCAGACATGACAAAATGTGACTGGCAAATTTTTAGGCTAATGAGGCAGTGTCATGGATCCATTCTCTAATGAACTTTAATCTTTTGCAAGTCCATGAATTCAGGTTCAGCAAAGAGATTATCATTTATATAATCATGACTGAGCATTTAATAAGAACATACATATCTTTCCAAAATGCACATCTGATCCTTCTGAAAATCCTTTGGTGGCCCCCCATTGACTCCATGACAAAAATATAAATCCTTTAGGATGGCACACAAGGTTTTTAGCATTTGGATACAACCTTGCTCTCTGTAATCAACTATCCTAATTGTTAGGTGAAAATAATTAAGTTATATTGATTTACTTTTAACTTTTCCAAAATACCGTGCACTCTCTCACAACAGTTCTTTACACAAACAGTTCCTTCTACCTTGAATATCTTTTCCCAACTTCTGTATTTGGTTTCACATCTCAATTTACTTCTTTCTTAGCCCCTCCAGGCTGAATCTAGCCCTTCTATTGATTTCTATTACATCCTAAGCTTGATTCTCTCATGGTATTCATCACATTTAATTCTAATCATATACATGCATCTCTGTTTTCCTCAGTATACACTCAACACTTTCAGAGCCAGAAATGTATCTTTTACATCTCTTCCCACAACATTCAACATAGTGCTCAAAATAGGCACTAAATGAAAAATGAATGATTAAATGCTTTTGCATTTACACCTCACAACAACCCTGCAGGGTAGGTAGTTTTCTCTTATTTTACTTTTGAGGAAACAGATTCAGAAAGAACTAGTGAGTAATCTATTTGTTACCTAAGGTGACATAGCTAATGAATTGCCAAATCAGAACTCAACACACACCCTCTGACTTCAAATAATGCCACCATCCAAATAATTCCTTCAAATATGTGCCCAAGAAAAATAGATTTGTGTAAATTGCTCATTGCCCAGTTTTTGGCATTTAAAGATCATTTGGTATAGAAAAAATAAATACCACTCTTTGTGTTTAGTTAGTAAAAACTATACTTGAGAAAAATATGTGGTTTATCCCTTATAAGTATCACCAGACATCTACCATATCTCAGGCAGAGGCTTTACAATTTTATATTAATTAGTCTTCTTTGCACTAATATACAGGTATCTCCAAAAATACTATTTTAAATATTGGCTTTTATTTGACTAATTGTTCAAAGAAAACAACAGGAGAAAACTTATTCTTTTCTTTGTTATATTATCGAGCCATTTGACTAAGAAAGGGTGAGTCCAGGTTAGTTTGTTTTGGGGGATGTTATAATATTTTACATAATAGAATAAATTAAATGTTATAACTTCATCTTATTATGCCTGAAACATCATAAACTGTCTGTTTATATTAGCCCGCTGTGTTAGTGAGGGTTTGTTAGTGACAAATTAGTTTTTGGCTCTTGTAATTTTTTTAATGTTTTGAGGCAAAAGTCAGCCAGAGAAAACAGCAGGCAAGATCATGGGCAGCTAACAACAAAAGACAGAAATTGAGCTAAGAGAGCAGGAATTTGAAGAGAATATAGGTACACACAAGAAAAAGAAAGTACCACCCCTCAACTTCACCTGGCATTGAATCCCACATTTAGGGATCTGTAGAAATACTGGGAAGGTACTGGATCTATTGAAATTTTGTTGGAGTGGAGTTTGAGTGATTTTTTTCTCATGTTAAGGAACAGTTTTTAGGTTATTTGTAGCAGAAAAATACTCCCACTGAGAAAACTTTAAAAGACAAAAAATCATCTGTCTAAATATATCTGAGAGTTGTATGTAAAGATACAGATAATCTATAACTGTTTTCCCTTGGTGGTATTTGCCAGTTTTGAGAATTAAGAATCTGAACTTGGACAGATGTACTGCCTGAACAGAGAGACCAACTGAGCTTTCGGCAGTTGTATGGACTTGAGGTGACAAAATAGGAAATCTGAGTAGAATCAGTGAACAGCCTGTTTTCCCTGGCAGACATTTGCTCAATTCTGAAGCAAGGTGGTAGGACAATCAGATAAGCTGAAGACTTCTGAAAAGCACAGTGGAATTACCTGTAGTCTAATGGTGCTCAGAAGACAAAGATGTGCCAGGATCCAGGAACCTACTGAAAACACCAGTTGAAAGCATGAAGGATGCTATCTAAAAAACAGGGGAAATGTAAGATTACAGTTAGTTTTAGAAAAGTTGTAGCCTGGACTCAACTCAGCTCAGTCTCTAAATTAAGATGCAACCCACCTGTCAATTTATCTGCGTAGTGGAGAAAGTGAACCCACTCTGATGGAAGATAACATTGTTTGGAATCTCTAGACTCTGTGTGCACTATTCCTAGCATTCAATCAAAATTACAAGGTATGCCAAGAAAAAAATAGATAATGGAAACAGATTCATATGATTAAGATGTTAGAAATAGATAGGGACTTTAAATAACTTTTATAAATACGTTAATGTAGAGAAAAAAGACGGACAAAATGAATTAAAAGATACAGAATTTCAATAATAAAATGGAATCTTTAAAAAAAAATCAAATGGGCATTCTCAAACTAGAAAATTACAATGTCCAAAGTTGTGATCTCAATAATTGAGATTAACAGTAGACAGGAAACAGCAGAAATCATGTCAGTAGCTCAAAAGGCATTTCAATAGGAAATCTACTTTCTGAGGTAGAAATAAGAAATAAAAAGAATGGAGAAAAAAAGAGATGGTAAGACATATGTGGGACACATTCAACCATATGTGTATTTGGTATCCCTAACATATATGTTGCTGGAGTCCCAGAAGGATAGGAAAGAAAAAATGTGGCAAATGTAATATTTGAAACAATGATAAAAATTATATAAAACTGAAGGAAGATATCAACCAACAGATTCAAGAAGCTCAGTGAATATAAAGCACATCATAATAAAGCTGCTGAATACTAAAGACAAAGAGAAGAATCTTAAAACTAGCCAAAGGGGGGAAATTATTTTCAAAGGAACAATAATATTTCTCAACCCTAAAGATAGAAGCCATATAACAGTGAAATGACACCTTTAAAATGCTAAAAGATAATTCAGATCAAAGTACAACTCCATACCGAGGAAAAAAAAGAAACAAAAAACCTCAAAAGTTTGGAAGTAAAAGGATAAGTAATTTACTATTCAAACCTTAATCACTAGGCTCATGTAGTTGTATTGCTGACAAAACAACTGTTAAAATGCATCACTGCAAATGTACAGGAGTTTGTTTTCATTCATTTAACTGTCAATCCAAAAGGAAGATAAAACAATTCTAAATGTATATCACCTAATAACACAGTTCTAAATAAATAAAGCAAAAATTGACAGAATTAGAAACAGAAATAGACAAAACCATCATCAGAAAGGGAGAATTTAATGTCTTTATTAATTGCTGACAGAATAAAATGACAAAATCTAAACACAACTTATAAACTGACCTAATTGACATATTTAGAAAATGAATCCACCAATGACAAAGACTATATTATTTTCAAATGCGTGTGTAACTTTTACCAAAATTGATTACATTCTAAATGATAAAGAAAGTCTCAGTAGTTCAGAGTATATTCTCTGACCTTAGTGGAATGAACTAGAAGTCAATAACACAAAGTGCCCAACTTCTTGAAAATTAAGATACACTTCTAAATAATCCATGGGTCAAAAAGAATTACAATCAAAATTAGAAAATATTTTGAGCCTGATGATAACAAATATGTATATCTAACTTGCACACAGCTAAAACATTCACAAGAATGAAATGGACATATTAGGGGAAAAAAGGCTAAAAATGAATGATAAATTTCTATTCCCCAAAGGTAGAAAAAGCATAGTAACTCAAAGACAAAAGAAATAGAATAAAGTAATAAAAGTAGAGCAGAAATCAATAGCATAGAGAATGAATGTCTAATAAAGAATATATCCAATCCTAAATTATGTTCTTTGAAATGATTAATAAATTTATAAACTCTTTAAGACTGATTAAGAAAAAAGGAAAAGGACACATTTTCAAGATTAGAAATAGAAAGGTAACCTCAACACAGTTTCTACAATCATTAAAACACTATTTAGAATTTAATTGGAGTGGACAAATTCTTTAAAAAACTAAGTTTTCTAAAACTTCTAGAACATGAAATAAGAAATATGGTTAGTCTCATATCTGTTAAAGAAGCTGAAAGTCTTACTAAAAACATTCACTGAAAGGAAATTCCAGGCCCATATGTCTTCTCCAGAGAAGTCTTCCAAATATTTAAGAAAGAAATAACACCAACCTTATCTTAGTGTATAAAATAGAGAAGAACATTCCTAACTCATAATGGAACCCAACAGTATATGGAAAGCATAATACATCATGAAGAAGTGGAATTTATTTCAGTAATGCAAGGGTGGTTATCCATTTGAAAAATCAGTCAAAGCGATTTAAACAATAATGAAGGGTTACCTCAGAAGTTTTATTAATTTGGAGATACTCAGATTATTCATAGAAAATGTGCAGAACTTGCCTTCCTGTAGCCCACAGTTATTTAAGCAGATAGATTATCATCGATATGATGATTACCATCAACTGACATAAACTGACATGAACAAAGAGCTGTGGAAGCTTATATTTCCTGGAGAAATCAGAGAAGACATTATCAGAGAGCAGCATTTAAATCATGACTACATTCCATTATTCAGTCAGTAATTATTTATTGAGTGCTTTCTGTGATTCAAAATGGACCAGGCAATAGGGAAACAAAGATGAATAAGAACTAGTTGTATTGTAAATCTCTTTAGCTATACTTATCACACATTTAATATTTGTCTTTATTCATAGAATACAAGCTTTTTGAGAACAGAAATTCATTTTAACTTGTTCACTGCCACATCCCTAGTACCTATTTTAGTGTCTAGCTCATCAAAGAAAATGCTTGCAGTAATGTTGTATGCCCTAAGATGTGTGTCCTAATTATGGTGGGCCACATAACTGGAGATTGGAGGGTGTGATATATGAAGTATTTCATATATAATAAAATAACTGAATATTCCAAAGTAGGGTCAAAATTACAGAAGTGGTGGGAAAAAGAGAAAACAGCAGGAAATTTCAGTCGAGGTAGAGGGAATGTAGAAAGTAATGAAAGGGGTGAGAAACAACCCACCTATTGACTTATTAACTATACTTCTTTGCCTTATGATTTAATGGTTGCTAGAGTTACTACACATAGTAGGAGTATGTGTGTGTGTGTGTGTGTGTGTGTATCCTTAAAATATGACCATCTACCTTTAAAAGATGTTATAACATTATATGTAATTAAATACTCTGGTAGGGCATACTTCCATTTCCCCCTTCTTATCTTTGTGCTGTTCTTATTATCATGAATTTTTTCTATACAAGTTATAAACTTTCAACATAGTGTTATTAATTTTGCTTTAAAAAGTAAACTATCATTATTATAGTATAATAGTATATAGAATAGAATAGAATTATTCTATTAACTCTAAAATAGTATTATTCATCCACATATTTACCATTCTGGAAATTCTATGTTCAGCCTGAGTAATTTCCTTTAGCATTTCATGTAGTGCTAGTGTGATGGCTCAAAATTCACTCAGCTTTTGCCTATCTGAAAATGTGAATATTTTGTCTTTATTTTTCATGGATGCTTTGTTGCAAACAGTACTTAGGTTGACAATTTTTTTCCCTCAGTACTTTAAAGATGTTGTTACATTGTCTTCTGAATTGCATTTTAAGAAATTTGTGTTATTTCTTACCTTTGTTGCCCTGTCCTCTTTTCTCTTTGTCTTTTACAAATGTCTCCAAATTCACGTATGTTAGACTGCTTGATACTACCCCACAGGACACTGGGCATGTGTTTATTTTTTTTTCAAGTCTGTTTTCTCTCTTCTTCAGTTTTGGTGTTTCTATTTCCTGTCTTCAACTTTACTAATATTTTTTCATTCTTTTCTAATTTTCTGAAAGCCCAGCCAGTGATATTTCATTCTGATATTTTTTGGCTCTGGAAGTTTACTTAGTCTCCAAGTCCATCTTCATAATTTTTATGCTTTACTCTAAGTAGCTGAATATGTCGAAAGAGTTTGTTTAAGGCCCTTGACTACTAATTATATCTTCTTTAATATATTGAGTTTGTTTACTGATTGATTTTTCTCCTAGTTATGGGTCATGTTCCTCACTTGACATAGTTTTTTATTAGATGTTGGACATTTTGCATGTATGTTGTTGAGTGTCTGGATTTTGTGGCTTTACTAGAGACAGTGTTGAATTTTGTTCAGGCAATTAATTCACTTGTGAATCAGCTTGTACCTTTTGAGAGGGCTTCAAAGACTTTGCAAAAATTTAACTATTACTTCTTTTGTCTGGATGCTTATTTTTCTCTTATCTATATGGTGGCTGCCAAATCCAAAGATGTAACTTTACCTCAGCAGGATGCATGTAAGATATTTTGAGGAAAAAATTAACTTCAGATTCCAGATCTTCTTGGTACTGCTACCTATGGCTGTGTATCTGTCTGATGTGGTTTGATCTTTCCTTGCTCCTTCCAGCCACTCTGTCTTCAGCCATCTGCCTTGTTTTCCTCTTTGATATGTGGGTACTTCTGGTTTGAGGTTGCATTCAAAATATCGTATTATTTTGATCTATACAATCCCTATACATATTAGACTTTTGGTTTCTCAATGGTTTCATGATTTGACATCTCTTTTGACTGTAAACTTCCAGGGTTCTATCAGGACCCTACTGGCAGATTCCTACTGAATCTTCTCGTTATCCTCCTGAAAACCAAGGAGAGCAATGAGAGTAACAGGCTCTCCTCGCATTTCTTTTTCCAAATAGCATTAACATTTTGGAAAACCAGAAACGGATTGTGTGTGTGTGTGTGTGTGTGTGTGTTTTCTCCACTTAAAACAATTTGGACTCCTTGAAGTACTCACTGATTCTAGGTCCTGGGCAAAGACTACAGAAAAGGAGCAGAGAATGTCTTGTGCCAGTAAGAAGAAATTTTTCAAAGACTAATAGGCTGTCATGTCGAAAGGACATAACAGCTCATATAAAGAGGCTCTGACTGGCCAAATATGGAACAATTAGAGGAATTTAAGTAATAATGACTGTAACTGAATAAAACATGTTGAATAAATAAAAAGCAGTTTGTTCATAAGATTACCTAAAGAAGAAAAAGTCAAAAAAAAGCAAAACAAAAAAAGCAAAAATAAAAAACAATCAAAATACACTACCAACTGGATGCTATTACAATATCCAAGGGAATTGAAATGTTACTGATGCGTTTAATTTCTTTGATAAATTCTTATTGTTTGCTATCTAAAATACATATCTTATGAATTTTTTCTCATATCTTCAGGGTCTTAAATGAAATTCTTAATCACCCATCTGTAGCTTCTTTTGATTGACCTTTCATGTTATAAAAACAAAATACTGACACAAAGAAAAAGCTTAGCCTATCAGTTTATTGGTGTAAACTTTTATCTACTGACAAATGATGTATGTATTCTGTTAGTAATAGTTAATAAATCTGAATATAAAATAACCGTGATAACTTACTGTGCTATTCAAAATGTGTTAACATTTTAATAAGGTTATCAGAGATAGGCAGTATTAAATGTGTGCCTCAGAAATAATTTTGATCAAATAGATAGTTTATTCTTTGCTTTTCTTTTTAAATTTGCATTTGTTTTTATTACTGATAAGCCATATTGGCAAGCAATACTTATAGGAGCTTTCAATTATTAGCTTATCCAAGACAAATCTTTTAAAAATTCAGTTGGTTTGTTAATTGTCACTGTTAAAACACCATGACTAGATAACCTTCTCATCCATTATAGTTATTTATCCCTAAAGTTCTGCTTCCAAATTAACAAACTATTTAATGACTGTATCAGTTTAATTTCAGGAAGCACTTATAAATTCTTAAAAGGAAACTGATGTACCTCTTTATGCCTAACCAAAGTTGTATAGCAGTATAAAATCTGACACCTCTCATTTTCTTTTTATTCTGTTACATTTGTAAATCTTTAAACAAATTGTAGATTTACTTTTTCACTTGTTCAGTTAATCTTTCACATTATGTTATAACTCATAGTAAAAATGGCTAGTATGCAACCTGGTAGTTACATTAAAAGCCTTTGCTATAGGAAAGGGAAAATGTTTCAATTTTTCAATTCTTCAGATATTTAGTAAAGCTAGAATTTAAAAAAAACACACTTCCAGACTATAAACTCTCTTACAAAATACATTTTTATTCCCTTGAAGGCTATTTTGAATTTTTCATTGTTTTTTTGTTATATTAAAAATTCCAGAAAGCATTGTGTTCATATTTCTAAAATTAAACCAACAATGTAATATACTTTAAAGTATCTCTGCCATGATTACATTGTAAACTCATGCTTTTGTTCTGTAGAATTACAAAGAAATAATAGAGAACTACCAATTCCTATTATAATTTTATTTAATTTGTAGCATAAGATCAAATTCAATAATAGTGTAATTTCAATTTTTAATTAAATTATAATATCTGTGTTCAATAAATAAGCCCACACAGTTTTATTGTAAATAATGACATAGTAGTGAATATACAGAAGCTGAAAACATTGTCTTCAAGAAGCTGCAACTCTACTGAAAGTAACACAGTATACATTTGTCAAATGAATGGTAGACATAAATATTAGGCATCCAGAGGTGATAAACTTGTGTTATTAATATGAATAGGACTTTGCAGAGTGAGAACAATGGAACAGGTAGAAAGATTGAGGGAGGGCAATCCATGGTGGTAGTGTAGGTAATAAAAAAAGAAACCAGACATTTTAAGGGTGTTTTGAGGTGAAAAATAAACCTGTTTGTCACAAAAAATCATGTCAGCAGAGAGATAATGTGTGTTGGGGGAGAAGTTGGCCAAAAGAGTGGAATATTAGGTCTGAAAAAGAAGATACAATCAAATTATGGAAGATCATGAATGGTACACTAAGAAATTTGAAACTTACAGGTAATCAGATGCCAGTAAGCATTTTAGAACAGGTGTAAATATCTGACAGTTCCTTAAAAAACTAAAAATAGATATGATCCAGCAATCCCACTCCTGGGCATATATCTGGAGAAAACCATACTTTGAAAATATATGTGCGGGCTTCCCTGGTGGCGCAGTGGTTGAGAGTCCGCCTGCCGATGCAGGGGACATGGGTTCGTGCCCGGGTCTGGGAAGATCCCACATGCCGCGGAGTGGCTGGGCCTGTGAGCCATGGCCGCTGAACCTGCGCGTCTGGAGCCTGTGATCCACAACAGTGAGAGGCCCACGTACTGCAAAAAAAAAAAAAAAAAAAAAAAAAAAATGTGCATCCCAATATTCATTGCAGCACTACTTACAATAACCAAGGCATGGAAGCAACCTAAATGTCCATTGACAGATGAATGGGTAAAGAAGATGTGGTACATATATACAATGGAGTATTACTCAGCCATTAAAAAGAATGAAATAATGCCATTTGCAGCAACATGTATGGACCTGGAGATTATCCTACTAAGTGAAGTAAGTCAGACAGAGAAAGACAAATATCATAGATATCACTTATATGAGGAATCTAAAAAGTGATACAAGTGAACTTATTTACAAAACAGAAACAGACAGACTTAGAAAACGTATGGTTACCAAAGGGGAAAGGTGGGGGGAGGAATAAATTAGGAGGTTGGGATTAACATATACACACTACTATATATAAAATATATAATCAACATGGATCTACTGTAGAGCACAGGGAACTCTACTCAATATTCTGTAATAACCTATTTGGAGAAAGAATCTGAAAAAGAATAGATATATGTATATGTACAACTGAATCACTTTGTGGTACACCTGAAACTAACACAACATTGTAAATTAACTATACTCCAATATAAAATAATTTTTTTAAAAAAAGAACACATTTCATATGTGCCAAGTTCTCTTATAAGAACTTTGCAAATAATAGCCATTTACTCTTTAACATAATCATGTGAAATTAGATATTAATTTTCTGTAATTTTATGCACTGTTTATATAAAGAATCTGAGGCATAGGGAGGTTAAATAACTTATCCAAGGTCACAGAGCTCATAAGTGGTAGAGCCAGTATTTGAACCAGGCCGTGGTGGTCACAAATTGTTCCTCTTAACCAAAATGCTTTATTGCTATGATTAGAGCAATTAGCCCCAAATATGTAAAGCATAAATATAATTCATTCAGCAATATTTTATAAAGCATAGAATATGTACATGTGGAAGAAATAAATGACCTGCCCATAGTTACTTGGGCAGTTAGTGCTGGACTTATCATAGTGTTAAATTCCTTACTCCAAATTCAATGTTGGTTGATCAGTCCTTCTATAGATGATACTTTATATGTTCCAATATTAATATCTGTCCTTCATTACTTATAATAAGGGAATGGATTGATTGTACGTCACCTTATTTATTATTTTATTTAGGTACAGTCGATTTATATTAGTTATTTATGTTAGTTTCAGGTGTACAACATAGTAATTCAAAATTTTCATACATTATACTCCATTTAAAGTTATTATAAAATATTGGTTATATTCCCTGTGCTGTACAGTATATCCTTGTAGCTTATTTTATACATAGTTGTTTGTCTCTCTTAATCTTTACCCCTCCTGTGTCCCTCCCCACTCCCCTCTCCCCACTGGTAACAACTAGTTTGTTCTCTGTATTTGTGAGTCTGTTTTTCTTGTTATATCCATGTGTTTGTTTTATTTTTTAGATTCCGCATATAAGTGATAACATGCAGTATTTGTCTTTCTCTTTCTGACTTATTTCACTAAGCATGATACCCTCAAGGTCCATCCATGTTGTTGCAAAATTTCATTCTTTTTATGGTGGAGTAATAATCCATTGTATTTGTAGTTGACATTATTTGAAAATAAAAATAAGGTCTAAGGCATCTTTTGAGTTCTGCCAGAGTTTGAACTAAGTCATATTAACCAAAAAACTGAAAATAAAAATAAATTATCCAGAATGTAATGAAAAAGGAAAAAGTTAGACCACAAAAATGAAGAGTCTAGGTACATATTACATTGAAAAGTTTTGTTTTAATATATCTCAGGAATAACAGAATTATATTGATTGGTCATTCAGAATTACCAGATTTCATATTTTCTTTAATAAATATCTTCTCTAAAATCAGAGTACATAAAAGTGTTTGTATGCATATTTTGTAGGATATTAAGTTTTTAATATTTTCCTGTCTTCTAAATGGTTATTTATCTATTAGGTTGTGCTGTTTTTGGCTAACATAAGCCATAATCTTCAACCCACTTATGTTAAATGCCTGTGAATATGTTATGATATATGGTAAAAGGGACTTTGCAGATGTAATTAAGTTTCTAATAAATTGACTTTAAAATAGAAAGATTATCTTGGATTGTTACATGGGCCTTTAAAAATGAAAGAAGAGGCGGAAGAGGCAGACAAAGATGTGGTGAAGAATAGAAGATAGGAGAGGTGAGGTATGAGAAGGACTCAACCCACTGTTGCTGGTTTTGAAGGTAAAGGGGGCCATGAGCCAAGGACTCAGATAATATCTAGAAGCTGAGAATGACCCAGCCTATATCCTGCAAGGAAACAGGGATCTCAGAGCTCCAGCTGCATGGAACTCAATTCTGCCAACAGTCTGCATGAATTTGGAAGTGGATTTTTCACCAGAGCCTCCAGCAAGGAAAGCAGCCCTGCTTTCACCTTGATTTAAGCCCAGTAAGACCCTTTTGAGCTTTTGACCTAAAGAACTGTGAGATAATAAATTCATGTTTTTTAGATTGTTACAGTTGTAGAAATTTGTCATTGTGTCAACAGAAAACTAATGCAGTTGCCCTCTTCATTGCAGGCATTTGTTTGGACTTTTCCAGTTACCTTCAGGAGAGTTTATGTGGAATAACCTTACATTTTCTGGAACTATATCATAAAATGTAGAGATTATAGAGATAATAAGAAGGCATTAAAGATACATTAACACACATAGTTATTATTATTATTTGGTTGTGGTGAGAGAGAAGAAATATTGAGGACACCTGGTAGACGCAGAAAAGTTGCAAGAGGGTGGGAAGGTCAAATGAGTGTAAAAGTGCTGTGTTAACTTTGAAGTGTTAGAGAACTTCCAAGAAATATTAGGGTGCATCATACTTTTATTAGTTATTATATACTTAGGAAACCTTCATATTACAAACAATCCAGGATTTTCCATTAAAATGAGCAAACATTTATCAAGCAATGTATCGTATTACATATATAACTTTTATAAAGTTTGCACACTACTTTTCCGTGTGTTGTTTAATTTGATCCTCACAATAATGCAAGTAAGTAGGTGTTCTCTTTAAGGGACTAACTATTATATTGATGACAAAATTAAGATAGAGACTTCAAGTAACTTCTCATTGTGATACAGCTTTAAAAATGAACCTGTAATTCAACCTGAGTTAAGAACTTGATTTTGAATTCGGGTTTTATATCTCAGAGTTGAATTCAGAACTTGAATTCAGTTCTTATATCTCAAAATATACATTTTAATAAGTACCATGGCATTGTGCCATTCTGTTGTCACCACTGTTAAGGAGACTTTGTCTGGGTGTTAAGGGGATTATATACAAGATTACTCTGTTAAAAAGAAAGATACTTGTATTATTGGTCACACAATTGCCAAGGAAATAAATCATTTGATTAGACCCAGATATGAATAACCTGGGTAACAAAGGCCTAAATTTTATATAAGAAGTTGCCTTAATGAAAGGTTTAAAGTTAATTTAGAAAATAAAGAGAACTACATCTTTAATTTAACATCATCTCCACTATAACACGTTTATATTCCTTTTTAGGGGATGGTGCCCATCCAAGTCTTGCTTTGGTATAACTTACTTAACTGTGAGATTTGCTGAGTGTTCAGATCCAGAGCATCTCAGCCAAAACGTAGGTGCTTCACTGAAAATGAATACAGAATGTAATCTCTTTGTCAGCTGGAAGCCATTCCCATCATTTAGAAATCTTAAGCTACTAGGTGTTTGTGTAAACTTGGTTTATATATTTTCTCACTCTCCCTCAGTTGGTAAAGATCAAGTTTTTCTCACATGCTGTCCCTTAGTCAGACAGATACTCTTCATAAAAAATCAAGAAGTAAATTATTTGAATCATCAATTTAAGAAACCAGAACAAACTGATCTTAATGTCGTCTTATTTTATGGTAAGCTACAGAGTAGAAAACAATAGCTAAAAATGGCTGCTTTGTATGGTCAATTTTGCACTAGTGAAAAGAAAAATGAAATAATTCAAAACAGCTAATTATTCAAAACATTATGCCTATTTATATTTGGTATCTTTTTTCTTGTATGTGTGTTTACATTGGGAAATAAATATAGAAATTCAGTTCAAGATAGCAGACTGAACATAATGTGTTTATTGCTTCTCTCACTAGTGATTCTCTTAAAATATATAGGATATGTATTTTTTAAGGATATTGTATAAAGTAAGAGGAGCAGAGATATCAAAGAAAATGAGGTTTCAATAAAACTGTGCAAGAAAAGAGTCAGATAAAAGAGTGTTAATGGTGGAAAATATGGGAGAGAAAACTGCAGCCTTTCAGGAGAGGGAACCAGAAACATTCTTGTGTTGACCAAGTGAGCTCCTCTGCCTGTTGAAACTCCAGCAGTGCGTGAATACAAAGGGATGTATAGAGGAGAGCCTGCTTCCTATTCCTCTCACATATCCCTGGCCCACGGAGCCAAGGAGCCTGATGATTATACCCTCAGGAAAAAAATATTAAAAAGAATGTTCTCTTAAACATCCAAGAAGCATCTTGGGAAAAAAGAGAGAAGTTAATGTGAGTGTTGGTAGAGCAATTAACGTCTCCTCAGTTTAGCTCTTTACACCTCCACTACTCTCCCACACCCTGGAACACAGCCACCCACCTTCTCACTCTGTGGGCTGTCACACGCAAAACTCCCAGGTTTCCTATTTCCTTACTATTCTTCAAAATGATTTTATTTTGATGGACTATCTGATATGTACAAAATAAATACAATGCAGATAAATAAGGTACTACAGATAATAACAAAAGCTAAAAACATACACTTACATAGACCATGACTGTCTGTGCTTTTTCTCACATCCTATTCCTTTCTACCCCAAGGGTAATCACAGTTCTGAATTTTGACTTGTTATATATCAGTTTCACAATTGTTTTGCTATTGATACTTTAATAGTAAAACCAATGTATCAGTAATTTTTCTTAACTTTATGTCATTGGCATCATACTGCACATATTCTTTTGTTACTGCCCTTTTCACTCATGCATGTTATATTTTTGAAATTCAGCCATACTGCTGCATGGTTCTGTAATAATTCCCTTAATTTGAGTTATAGTATTACACTGCATGAATATGTTGTCAAGTTGTCATTTACCTATCATAGACATTTGCATCTTTGAGGTTTTTGTCATTACAATACTGCTAATAAGTGCTTTTGTATACGTCTCTTTTTTTTTTTTTAATTAATTAATTTATTTATTTATTTGGCTGTGTTGGGTCTTCGTTTCTGTGCGAGGGCTTTCTCTAGTTGTGGTGAGCGGGGGCCACTCTTCATCGCGGTGCGTGGGCCTCCCACTATCTCGGCCTCTCTTGCTGCGGAGCACAGGCTCCAGACATGCAGGCTCAGTAGCTGTGGCTCATGGGCCAGTTGCTCCGTGGCATGTGGGATCTTCCCAGACCAGGGCCCGAACCCGCGTCCCCTGCATTGGCAGGCAGACTCCCAACCACTGTGCCACCAGGGAAGCCCGGTGATGCTATTTGAAGTTGTTTTCGTGGGATCTGGTTCCCTGACCATAATTACCTGATCGAGTCTTAAACTCTCTCTTTTTTTTTTTTTTTGTGGCACGCGGGCCTCCCACTGCTGTGGCCCCCCCCCGCCGCGGAGCACGGGCTCCGGACACGCAGGCCCAGCGGCCATGGCCCACGGGCCCAGCCGCCCCACGGCACGCGGGATCCTCCCGGACCGGGGCACGAACCCGTGTTCCCCCGCATCCGCAGGCGGACTCCCAACCACCGCGCCACCAGGGAAGCCCTTGTATACGTCTCTTGATGTATTTGTGCAAGTACAAGATAAATGAAATTACTGGCTCTTGTGAAGTTAGTACTGTTGACTCTATGATATAATGTCAAATGTGCTGATAAATGCTTCATTCATTTATTCGTGTTAAATTTATATTTATGAAGCATGAATTATCTGCTAGGCACTCTTCTAGGACCTAGGAATAAATCAGTGAGCAAATCAAAAAAAGAAATCCTTGCTCTTATTGGAACTTCTATTCTCTTGACCAATAGTACTGTATAAACGTTTCTGTTATTATGGAATTGTCTGTGTTTTTATTTTTTGCCAATATGGTTTATATAAAATAGTATTATATTGTGTGTTTTTAAAATAATTTTAAAAATAACTTTATTTGGGAATAAGTAACATGCATTAAACTGTACATTTTTAAGGGTACAATTTGATATTTTGACATAAATATATATTCATGACACTATCACCACAAACACGATAATGAACATATCTATCACCCCAAAATTTTTATCATGAAACTGTAATCTCTATAGGCCACCCCTCATTTCCCTTAATTTCACATACAATCATTGATAAGCTTCACTGTACACTAATGTGCATATCCTGGTATCTCATATAAATGGAATCATAGAATGTGTACACTTTTCTGTCTGTATACTTTCACTTGGCTTGGTTATTTGGAAAGATATACATGTTATAGCACACTTCAATAGTTTATTCCTTTGTATTGCTGAATAGTGTTCCATTGTATGTATATAACTCTTTGTTTATCCATTCACTTGTTGATGGACATTTGAGTTATTACCAGATTTTGTCTATTATGAGTCAAGCAGCTATTAACATTTGTACGTGAGTCTTTGAACGGGCATGTGCTTTTATTTCTCTTAGTAAATACATAAGATGGCTGGATAATGTGGTATGTTTATGGTTAACTTTTTAAGAAACCGTAAAACTATTTTCCAAAATGGTTGTACCATTTTCCATTTCTACCAGTACTGTATGAAAGTTCCAGTTCCTCCACCTTCTCAGAAACACTTGATGGGTCAGATATTTAAAATTTTACACATTTTGCTAAGTATGTAGTGATATCTCATTATGGTTTTAAATTATATTTCTCTAATGACTGATAATGTTGAGAGTCTTTCATAAACTTATTTACAACTGTATATATTCTTTGGTGAAGTGTCCAGACTTTTTTCCTAATCTTTAATTGAGGTAGCTATTATTTTATTATTGAGTTTTGAGTATTTTTTATATATTCTAGGTACATTTTTAAATCAGATATAAGTTTTAAAACATTTTCTTCTGATCATTAGCTTACCTTTTCTTTCCCTTAACATTGTCCTTAACAGAGCAGATATTTTAGTTTCAATAATATTTAATTTGTAAATTTGTTCTTTTAAGGACCATGCTTTTGGTACTGTTCAAGAAATCTTTGCCTGACTTAGATTTCCTCCTATATTTTCTTTTAGAGGCTTTATCATTTTATACTTAGGTCTGTGAACCATTCTGAGTTATTTTTTGAATATGGTATGTGGTATGAATCACAGCTCTTTCTTAACTTTGTGTGTGTGTGTGTGTAGATATGCATTTATTCCAGCATCATTTATTTAAAAGACTTTATTCTTTTTCCACTGAAATACCTTTGTAGCTTTGTCAAAAATAAGTTGTCCATATATGTATGGGTCTATTTCTAGCCATTCGCTTCTGTTCTTTTGGTCTGTCTTTGCCCGTATACCACACCATCTCGATTGCTGAAGCTTTAAAATAAGGCTTGAAAACAGATAGCATTAGTCTTTCAACTTTGTGTTTTTCAAATATTTTTTTGTCAATTTTAGGTCCTCTGTATTCCCCTATGAATTTTAGAACTATCATATAATTTTTGACAAAGTAGACTGTGACTTTGATTAGGGTGCATTGCATATATAGATAAATTTGAGAAGAAATGAAATCTTAATATTATTGAATCATTAGACATGAGTGATATATATCTTTATATTTATTTAGGTCTTTAAATCTCTCAGCAACATTTTTTAAATACCAGTGTACAGATATTTCATGTCATTTGCCATATATATTTCTAAGTATTTCATATTTTTATGGTATTGTAAATGTTATTTTTTCTAATATTCAGTGCACAGTTATTCATTACTAGTACATAGATATACGATGGATGTTTCCTTATTGACATTTTATTCAACAACCTTGCTATATTCAGTTATTGGTCCTGATAGTTCTTCTTTTGAGGATTCCATTGGATTTTTTTTACATAGAAAATCACACTATTTAGGAATAAAGACTGTTTTGATTCTTCCTTTCCAGTCTGGATGCTTTTTTTTTTTTTTTTTTTTCTTTTTCTTGCCTGGTTTTGCTGGCAAGTTGTACAATGTTGCATAGAAGGAGAGAGAGCAGACACTATTTACTTGCTCTTGATCTTAGGAGGAAAGAATTCAGTCTTTCACCATTAAATACGATTTTAGCTCTAGGATTTTCCTAGATGCCCTTTATAAGACTGAGGAAATTTTCTTTTATTCTCTTTTTAAAAATCAGGAATGGATGTTGAATTTTGTGGAATGCTTTTTCTGTGTCTGTTGAGATGATCATAAGGGCTTTCTTTTAGTTTGTTAAGAGAATGAATTACATTTATTAATTTTCAAATGTCAAACCAACTTTCTATTCCTGGAATAAACTCCATTTAGGATATATTATTCTTTTTATACATTGTTTAATACCATCTGTTAAAATTATAACTTTTGCATCAGTGTTCATGAGGGTTAGTATATTACTCTGTACTTTTCTCTTTGAACGTATTTGGTTTTGTTTTCTGGCCTCAAAGAACGAATTGCGAAGTTTCCCTCCTGTTCAGTTTTCTGGAAGTATCTGTGTAGATTTGGTAGTTTCTTTCTTAAAAGCCAGAAAGGAAAGGAGAACCTCAGTGTTACAACTACAAGAAATGTATTATGCCAGCAACATAAATGAACTTCAAAGTAGGTTCTTCCTCGGAATTTCCCTGTAAGAACTCAACCAAGCAAATACCTTGATTTTGGCCTCATGAATGCCTAATTAGAGGACCTAGCTAAATCTGCTTAGATTTCTGATATATAGAACTGTAGGCTAATAAATGGTAAGCTAAATCTTTGGTAATTTGTTATGCAACAATAGAAAACTAATAACTTCCAAGAAGGTTGGAAGTTTGTGTCTTTGAAAGAATTTGTTGTTAAATGTAGTAGCATAAACTTCTTCATAATATTCTTTAATTATCATTTTATATCTATAGAAATAGTATTTTTTCAATCCTGATATTGTAATTGTGTCTCCTCTCATTTTTTCTGGTCTGGTTGTAGGTGGCAGATAGCCCCATTCATCTACAACTCCTGGTATACACACCTTTGTGTAATTTTCTCCCATTAAATGTTGGCTGGGGCTAACGACTTCTTTCTAATGAACAGAGTAGTGCAAATGTGATGAGATGTCACTTCTAAGATTAGGTTACAAAATGTTTCTGGGTTCTATCCTCCTCTCCCTTTCTTCCTATTTCTTTGTTTCTCTCTCTCTTTCTCTTTCCTTCTACCACTTTCTCCTGCTCTCTCTCTTTATCAGGCCTCATTCTGGGAGAAACAAGATGCCATATTTGGATAGCTCTACAGAGAGAGGCCCATGTGGCAAGGAACTGATGTATTTTACCTACAGCCAGTGAGGGTATGAGGCTTCCAGTAGCCACACAAGAGACTTAAGAGCACATTTTGCACACAAGTCAAACCCTGAGAAGACTGCAGCTGTAGCCAACACCTAGACTGTAACTTTGTGAGAAACCCTGAGCTAGAGGACCTTTGTTAAACTATGCCTGGATTCCTGACCCATAGAAACTAGGTGATTAAAAAAAAAATGTTTGTTGTTTCAAGCCATTAAGTTGTGGAGAAATCCATATATATAACTAACACAGATTTTTGTACTGGGAGTACAGTGATGCTCTATCAGATATCTACATGTGTAGGGTCACTTAAGGAGCTGGTAGTGCATAAAGACTGGGAAGGATTTTCAGCATAGTGTTAGAAAAATCCTAAATTGTCTTTACTATAAGACTTAGTAAAAATATGGAGGTGGATAGCCTTTCCAGGGAGAACTTAAAGGGAAATGAGAAACATGTTCTTAGAAACTGGAGGAAGGGACATGACTTGTTATGGAGTGGCAGAAGCTTAACAACAGTATCTACTTAATGAACATGAAAAGTAGAAAGTATGCCTAGTGAGTTGGGTGATATGGCTACGGAGATTTGCAAGCAAAGAGTTGAGGGTAGATGTTGAGCGTTCACAAGACCACCCTCATGTTTGATGATTCACTAATAGAACTCACAGGACTCAGAAAAAGCTTTTATCCTCACAGTTACAGTTTATTGCAGTTAAAGGATACAGATTAAGATCAGCAAAAAAAAAAAAAAAAAAAGCAAGGGTCCAAGAGAAACCATGCACTAGCTTCCATGTTCCCTTTCCCAATGGTGTGGTATGAATGTGCTTAACTACACCTGAGTTGTTAAGAATAACATCTAAGGAGACTTACCTAAGCCTCCTTAGAGGCTTGAATCTGATTTATATGATGAGACTTTGAGCTGATGCTATAGTAGGGAAGGATTGAATCATTAAAGGACAGAGAAAGGACTGCAGTAGACAACCTATAAAATGGCCTTTAATGATCTTAACTTGCTGGTGTTCACAGCCTTGTGTAGTCCCCTTCCTACTTGTATGAGTTGGGCCTAGTAACTTGCTTCTAATAAGTAGAAAATGGTAAAAGTGATGGGGTATTGCTTTAGAAACTCAGGTCCGAATACTCTGGCTTTCTTTTTGCTCTGTTGCTATCATGCTCTCTCTTTCTGTCTCTGAGCCCTTGATGGGAGAAACAAGACTGTGATAAATATAATTCAGAAGTGCTAGATGCTAAGTTGGCATAAACTAGGGACTACCAACTCCATAATACAGGGTTTTTCAAACTCAGCACTATTGACATTTGAGGCCAGATAATCCTTTATCATCTGGGGTTGTCCCATGCATTGTAGGATGTTTAGCAGCATCCCTGGTCTTTACCTCCTAACTTCCAGCAGTGACAATCAAAACTGGCTTCACATTTTGCCACATGCCCCCTGGAGGGAAAAATACCCTTGGTTGAAAGCCATAGGTTTATCTGAACATGCAAAACAAATTTATAAGAGACAGAATAGCCAGATTTATCTCAGAAAAAAATTTTATACCAAGGGTAAGAATTCCTCTATCATATTTTAAGATATATTATGAAGCAGAAGAAACAAAGATATTGTGGTATTAACACAGTAATAAACAAGTTGATCAATGCAATAAAATGTAATACTGAAAAACAAACCTATACATACAAAGTTCATTTGTGGCAGAAATGGCTTTGAGGGTCAGTGGAGAAATATAAGACATTGAGAAATATAAAGACAATTGACAATTCGTACACAAAAAGAAAGGAATCAGATCCCTATGATACATTATCATAAGATGGCTAAGATGAAATTAAAAGTTTTATAATCTTTAGAAAGAAATATATTACCGCTTAAATTATTTAGGTTAAAATTTTCTCTGATTTTAATATTAGTAAAAATAATTGTCATTTATGAAGCATCTTGTATGTACCAAGTACTTTACATTTATCTCCAGTCTTCCAATAATATCTGAGGTGGGAATTCATATCCTCTTTTGGAGATCAGAAAATTGAGTTTCAGTGAAATGATGTTCCCATAGTCACCTTTATGGCAAATGATCTAGCAAGGATTTGATTTCATGAATGTTTGCCTTGATCATATTCTTTGATATGGACCACAGTCTCACCAGACTTAATATTATTTTTTGGCATGTTTAGTTTTTACTCCGAACACCATAAATTGTCTAAATTTCAGGATTAATTCTTACTCCAACAGATATTGTGTTAGAAAATCATTGGTTGAATTAAAAACTTGTGTAAGAAACAGATTATTCTTTCCTGTATTACCCATGATGGATACTTAGTTTACTTTCCTAAATTCCTTATCTTCTAATCATAAGATTTCCAGTTTAATTTGCTTACTTGATGCCCTACCTTCTTGATCCTGCTGCTGGTTATAGTGCCACTACTATTTTTGTTCGTTTTTATTTTAACATTTTATTATTTTTTTAAACTTTCTTAATGTTTCTGCAGCCGGTTGTGTTCTGCTGCCATCCAGCCGGGTGTCTCCTGGCTCCTGCTACACTGCTTTAGCAGTGTACAACTCTTGTATGCAGTGCTCCTCCTTTGTGTTCACCAGTTTTAGGCTCCATGCTCTCCGTAGACATGGGCTTCCAGGTACCCACTGAATTCCAGTCTATTATCTCAGATTTGCCTTCACTTTCCGCTTGGTTTTGTTCTATAGCTGTCTTTTGCCAGTGTCCTTATTACTGGGCTCTTTGAAATTTCTTTCCCTTTCCATTCCCACAGTATGCCAAGAGTTTACTTCAACAGTGATGATAGTCATACACGAGAGAGAAGTAAATAAGGATATTTAGAAATAAAAATCAAGTTAACTAAATTTATCTCAAAACAAGTCCACTTTGGGAAGCAGGATATATAAAAGAGTAAACTGTTACTTAATTATCAAAACTGATAGTCCTCAATTTTCAAAGATGTTCTAGCAGGTGAGTAGTGTTATTTAGTGCATCAGGAGTTGTAATTAAAGAGACTGCAGGCCTATGAAAGTGAATGTGTCTCATGATATTGGGCAAGCTTTACTAACATTAGTATCACTTCTAGAATCTTACGACTTCCATGAAATTGAATCTTAGCAGCATTATGTTTTGTTTTCTCTGTGTGTTTGTTTTAGGGTAGAATTGAGAATCATTACATCAGTTGAACCCTGTTAGTATCACATAAGATGAGAAAGTATTAAAATAAAAAGAATATAACCTACTACATATAATATATACTATTGCTTTACCACTTTTTTACAACTCAGCATTTTGAAAATTAAGTACTATTATAAACCTTTTCTCTCATACCTATTAAATTTGCCATTGATGCTAAAATTATAATGATTACTTATTGATGCTGTCTAGCATAATTGCAGTTAAGAGTCTTGCTGTGGGCCAATTAAACAGGAAATGATAGATACAGTTTAGCTTAAGACTCTCAAAAATGACACTAGAAATAGATATAAAATGACAAAGACCAAGAAAGAAGAAATCCATTGACAAATAGAATAGCAAAGGGCACGTTATAATATAGACTTAGTGTAACAAGTCATTTTATACTTGAAATCCTCCTCCATTAATGCTGATTAGTTTTGAAATGTAGTTTTTGAGTAATGGCAAGTGGAATGTTATATGACTAGCCATGTAGATGTAAGTTTTTAATCAAGAGAGCGAGTGAGCGAGTGAGCTGTTGAACTAATTGAGAACATCTGAGGATATTAAATTGTGTCTCTGTCATTTCTCTTGGAAGTATACTAGCATCTAATAACAAACTGTGATTGATATAATGTATAGCTTAACTTGTGATTGAGCAACACAGTTGACATTTTCCTCGTGACACAGAGATGCTGATTTAGAAGTAGAGGTTGTCTACAAAAATTTTCAGAGACATTTATTTTTTATTTAATCTTAAATGATAATTAAAAATTACTTTTCTTGGGATTCCCTGGTGGCTCAGTGGTTGAGAGTCTGCCTGTCGATGCAGGGGACACGGGTTCGTGCCCCGGTCCGGGAAGATCCCACATGCCGCGGAGCGGCTGGGCCCATGAGCCATGGCCACTGAGCCTGTGCGTCCGGAGCCTGTGCTCCGCAATGGGAGAGGCCACAACAGTGAGAGGCCTGTGTACCGCAAAAAAAAAAAAAAAAAAAAAAAAATTACTTCAGTGAAAAAAGCAGTAGATGTAGAAAAATGTAGAAAATCTAGTGATCTTATTAAAACAGAAAAAAAAACTTACTCACCATTAAAAGATTACTACTTTTAACATGAGTGCAATTTATGTAAGTCCTGTTTCTAAGTATTTTTCACATCACACACAGATTGAGGTATCATAATTTTATGCAAGTAATAGTAAGAGTTAATATTATTGACTGATTTCTATGTCAGGAATGCTGTAGTCACTTTATATGCAATATTTCATTTGTTGCTCACAACAACCTGATGAGGTAAATCATATGATTTTCCTCATTTTATAGATAAGGAACCTGAGGTACAGAGAAGTTAAGTAACTCACCCACTCAACATCACCAAGCTAACTAGTAGTTAACTGAGATTAGGGTCCAACTCCAGAGCCTAAGTGTGGAGCTGCTATTTACATTATATCATATTACCTTCATTTAAACAACTTTAAAAATCTTTTAAAAATATCTTTTTTTCATGTATTGGGTATAATATAAGGTATTACTGGAAGTACACAACTTACCTCATAGTAACTCTTTTATTGAATATTTAGGCTATTTTCAATTTGCCACTATTACAAATAATATTTCAACAAAAATTTGGGGCAAAAAAGTTTTTCAGCATTTCTTATGGTATTTTAGAATAAATTACTAGGGCTTCCCTGGTGGCGCAGTGGTTGAGAGTCCACCTGCCAATGCAGGGGACACAGGTTCGTGCTCCGGTCCGGGAAGATCCCACGTGCCGCGGAGCGGCTGGACCCGTGAGCCATGGCCGCTGAGCCTGCGCGTCCAGAGCCTGTGCTCCGCCACGGGAGAGGCCACAACAGTGAGAGGCCCACGTACCGAAAAAAAAAAAAAAAATTACTAAAGGTACATTTAATGTGTCAAAGGTATAAACATGTTCAGAGTTTTAAAAACATTGCTGAATTGCTTTGCAAATATATTTTATTGATTTAGGCTCCCACCAGCAAAGTGTGTGACTGCCTATTTCTCAGCAGCTTTGCCAGCACTTCAGTGTGATTTGGAGAAAGCTTTGTGGTGAGACGACATGGTTTTTCTTTTTTTTTTTTCCTGTTTCATAAATCTTCAATTGCCTACAAAAAGCTTAGAAAAGAAAGGACATACAAAACACTCAGTAGGAGTACTTTCTACTTAGGGGAATGCCAACAAGATGAAAAAAGAATTTTAAATAAACTCTGATTTTCAGAAAACAGAGGTTCATGTTAATTGGTATTGATCCCACAGCATTCATTACTCTTTGACATATAGTGTGAGATTAGCAAGGACAATTAGCAATCAGTGATGAAGAGTCATGTTCCTTTATGAAGCTGTGTTTTTGACACACACATCTTTGTGGAAATGGTGACTGAATTGTGCAGAAAGTAGTAACGCTGCAAAGATTATGAGACAATCACAATGGGTACCTTTTGTGTTTCTTCGGAGGTTAAAAATTGCTTGTCTGCAATAAACTGGGTTTGATCTTCTTCAGTTCCCAGACTGTTAGGTTGTGAAGACTGAATGATCTTGATCCCCTCACATACCCCACCCTCTCCCATCCACACCAAGAATTACTCAGGGTTTATAGAGTATGGGTTGGAAGACACTGACTTTTGGCACAGTACGGGTATCTACAGCTGTGAACATTTAAGGATCCAGTATATTTCTGAGGGTGTTACAAATTGCTACCCTGTTTTCTCCTGAACAGTTTCCTGATTTTGAAACCCTTGCAACTAGCATTCTGTTTTGAAGTACAGTTAAACTAAAATGTAGAATCCACAAAAGAGGAAAAGGTAACAGAAATAAATTATAAAATAATATTTGTTGGGAATGATTGCCACAAGTGGTAACCAACCACAGCTTTCTACTGAGGACTACTCAGTACCCGTTACCACACTCCGTGCCTTATGAATGTCATCGCATGTAATCATTGCAGCAAGCTGGTAGATGTTACATACATTACACACTTAGAAACAAAGATTAAGAATGGTGCATGACTGACAGTCACATGGGTAGCAAGTAGCACAGTGAAGATTCAAACCTAATTTTTAAAAGTTTTAAATGTCTTGATTTTCAAACTCCCATGAGAGAAGCCATCATTTACAAAACTGCTATCTATATTTGTCTATTAGGAGCTAATATATTTTAAAATTGCATTGGGTATGCAATAAATGCATTTTGTTATACACATTTTTTGAGAGATAACTTGAATGATGCCATGAGCTAGAATAAAAGCCCGATAGTTAAGCTCCCAAAGTCTCAAGAGAGAAAGAAAAATCAATTATCTTTTCTAGTACATATTTTCCTTTGTTTAAATAATTTATATATCCTCTTTATTTTACATGCAGCATTTTATAACTTTAGGCATCTTATTTCAAGTAGATTTCATTTTTATTGTCTTTAAAAAATCATTTTCAGTCCCAAGCAAACCATGTTTTGCTCAACATCTATATTATGCATGGGGAACTTGTGGTTGTACTAATAGTGTTTACATTTCCCTAATTCAATAATTAAAGTTTGCATGTGCTTATTTATTTATTTCCTATTCTTCTTCAAAAAGACTTCTACTGAAATTATCTTCTTTTACTAAAAATAGCAAAATATGAAGATGTGAACTTCATGTTTTTAATTTTCTGATGACCTCTCTTGGTAGTCCCTTTTCTAGTGTGTCAGTTCACCATTGTATAAACTTGCTCAAACAGGTAACATCTATCTTTTACCTTTTTAAGTTATTTAAATTTTAGCCTAATTATAACTATGTCTACATAACACAACAATGATGAGTTTTTAACTATCTCCATTGGTAAGTTTTAACTATCAGTATTGTTGGTACATTAGTATTTTGCTATCTAGAGGCAAACTAGATTAATTCAAGAAACCCAGAATGTGATTTTTTTGTAGCCTACAAACACTAAGAAATTTTAATATGTATTGCTGTTCAATAAAATACCTTTATCTTCTTGAAAATTAATATATTTGTAAAGTATGTTTAAGATACCAGGTACCATAAAATATACAGGAAGTTTCTGTCCTTAAGAGTTGTCTTTTTTTTTATTTTTAAAAATATAGTCATTATATTTAGAAATGTTATTGTTTACAGTGATTTAATTAAACTAACTAGTAAATGTTCCGTTATAGTTTATTGAATTGAAGGTGATCAGTGGACAGAATAACATTTATAGCACTCTGTTTCTGACATGGATTTAAAGGGATACCTCATGGGGTGTGCTTAAGGGAATAACTGCTAGCTTATTACGTAGTTGCCTGAAAATCAAATACAGGATACTATGGGGAGATGTAAAAAATTATTTTGAAATGTAGTTTGTACCTTATGAACCTAACTCATCATTATAACATAGGGCTCTTGGCAAAAAGTCCTAATCTTGAATCTTTGTGGAACTGTTGATTTTACTCTGTCTCTGCCCATGCAAAGTTCTTTTATTGATGAGGGAGTATTGAGTAAGCAGTGCACACCAATGCACTATTATATCTAGAAAAAATTGTGGGCTACTTAGAATTATTTGGAATTTAGGTAAAACAATACGTGAGTTCAATATTCCTGGCAGAATAATTGTAAACTGACTTTTCATTAGTATCTGTATATTTTTATATATTTTTATATACATATAATATATTGAAATATACATTTATATATTATTATATTTATATTATATCAAAGTTATTAGGCATATCAGAAGGAGAAATAAAGAAAAAATCTCTTTTACAATTGCATCAAAAAGAATAAAATATCTAGGAATAAATTTAATCAAAGAAGTAAAAGACCTGTATATTGACCACTACAAGACATTAACAAACAAAACTGAAGACAAATAAATTGAAAGATATTTCTTGCTCATGGATTTTATGGAACCCCCCAAAATCCCTCAGATAGTCAAAATAATCTTGAAAAAGAACAAGCTTGAAGCTGTCATGCTCCCTGATTTCAAACTATATTACAAAGCTACAGTAATTAAAACAGTATGGTATTGGCATTAAAAACAGACACATAGATTAGTGGAACAGAATAGAGAGCCCAGAAACCAACTCACATGCATATGGTCAGTTAATTTATGACAAAAGAACCAAGAATATGCAATGTAGAAATGACAGTCTCTTTAATAAATCGTGTTTGGGAAAATTGGACAGCCACATGCAAAAGAATAAAACTTGACCATTGTCTTGCACCATGCACAACAATTAGCTAAAATGGACTAAACACTTGAATGTAACACCTAAAACCACAAAACTCATGGAATAAAACATAGGTGGCAAGCTCCTTGATGTAGGTCTTGCTGATGATTTTGAATCTGACACCAAAAGCAAAAGTAACAAAGGCAAAAATAAGTATGTGGGACTACGTCATACTAAAAATCTTTTGCATACCAAAAGAAACCATCAACAAAATGAAAAGGCAGCCTACCAAATGGGAGAAAAATATGTTCAAATCATGTAACTGTTAAGGGGCTAATATCCAAATATATAAAGAACCCACACAACTCAATGGCAAAAAGAAAAAAAAAAGACAATCTGATTAAAAAATGGGCAGAAGATCTGAATAGACATTTTCCAAAGAAGACATCCAGTTGGCCGACAGGCACATGAAAAGATACTCAACATCATTAATCATCAGGGAAATGCAAATCAAAACCACAATGAAATATCACCTCATACCTGTCAGAGTGGCTATTATAATATCAAAAAGACAAGAAATAACAAGTGTTGGTGAGGATGTGGAAGAAAGGAGACCCTTGTGCACTGTTGGTAGGAAGGTAAATTGGTGCAGCCACTGTGGACAACATTATGCAGGTTTCTCAAAAAATTAAAAATATAACTACCATATGAACAAGAAATTCCACTTCTGTGTATTTATCCAAAGAAAAACACTAACTCAAAAAGATTCATGCACTCCCATGTTTGATGCAGCATTATTTATAATAGCCAAGATATGGAAAGAACCTAAGTGTCCATCGATGGATAAGTAGATAAAAATTTGTGGGTATTTATACAATAGAATATTATTAAGGCATAAAAAATAATGAAATTTTGCTATTTTTGACAATGTGGACTGACCTTGAGGGCATTATGCTAAGTGAAGTGAGTTAGGTAAGTCAGATGGAGAGAGACAAATATCTTATGATCTCTCATATGTGGAATCTAAAAAAAATAGAAAAAAGTACTGAGCTTAAAGATACAGAGAACAGGGCTTCCCTGGTGGCGCAGTGGTTGAGAGTCCGTCTGCCGATGCAGGGGACACGGATTTGTGCCCCGGTCCAGGAGGATCCCACATGCTGCGGAGTGGCTGGGCCCGTGAGCCATGGCCACTGAGCCTGCGCGTCCGGAGCCTGTGCTGCACAACGGGAGAGGCCACAACAGTGAGAGGCCCGCGCACCGCAAAAAAAAAAAAAAAAAAAAAACAGAGAACAGATTGATGGTTGCCAGAGGTGGGGGTAGAGGAGTGGGAAAATGAGTGAAGGGGGTGAAAATGTAAAAAAAGGAAACAAATTGAAAAACAAAACAATAACATTTAAAAAAACCCAAACAATGAAACAGATATCTATAAATCCATGCACAAAATGTCCTTAATTTTATTTTATATCTTTCTAACAAGTTTGGTTACCTGGTTTCCTAACCCATAATAAATTACTAGTTAAAACATATATTAGGGGCTTCCCTGGTGGCACAGTGGTTGAGAGTCCACCTGCCGATGCAGGGGACACAGGTTCGTGCCCCGGTCTGGGAAGATCCCACATGCCACAGGGCGGCTAGGCCCGTGAGCCATGGCCACTGAGCCTGCGCATCCAGAGCCTGTGCTCCGAATGGGAGAGGCCACAACAGTGAGAAGCCCATGTACCACAAACACACAAACAAAAAACACATATATTAGGTATAAATCTTACTTTTTGATTTTATAGCAGCACCTATGAATATGTGGTCATCTGTCTTTATTGCTCTAATCTACTTTGATATTGAACTATATTTAAATATGGTGGCATATCTCACTATGTATAGTGAGTACAGTTTGTCGTATTCTGGTGCCATTTCTAAAACGTTCTATATTCGCTGGACTTCATTTCTATATTGTGATGTTTGAGGTTTTGATAGACAAATAGAGTTGTGGCTGGCAGTTGACAAGTTATAAAGCTGTAATCTAGAGAATTTAACCAGAAAGAAAAACACTCATAAATTATAAACCAGAATAGAAAGAGCATGGTCAGCACCTTTTTTGGATTTGCTTTATTCACTGTTCATTTTGGCAGACTCATAAGTGTTGTATCTAAAGAATTTAAAATCTCAAAACTTCAAAAACCATATGCCCAAACTTTTAATTTCTAAAGATAGTGGAAAAATTAAACTTATTCCAAGTATTCTTTCTTACCTACAGTAAATCAGGCTTCTTCCTCCCTCCCCCTATTTTCTTCCCTAGGATACTAATGACGACAGGACACACAGGGCATTTTGTGAACTGGTAAACTTTAATATCTATCTGATTGTTTTCTTTTTGACTCACTTCCAAACGTGTGTCTCTCTAGTTTCTCCTGTATACTGTATTTCCTTTCAGGTGGTCTTGTATTTGTTTCTGCCACAGGAAATTTAAAGCAAAGAATTCAGGTTCATGAAGGATAAGATCATGCCAGATCAATCTTTCAGACATTCAACCAGTTGTGTTTCATCACCAATTATTTAATTAGAATATTAATATCACAAATATTTCTTAGTATAATTTTATGTAAAACACTGTGATAAGAATTTCTGCTTTAGGCCATGGTGGGATTTGAAAAACTGAATTTACCCTTACACTTACAAACTAGAAAACTACACAAAATATATGAAACAAGGTTTTCAGCTATTGAGCAGCAGGCAGCTCAGGACTGTGCTCAGGGAAAGAAGGAAAACAGACAAGGTGAGCCTATGATTACTTTAACTTACTGCCTAGAAGTAGGTTCCAGCTAGCAATTCAGGGAGGGAGAACCTAAACAAGTCATTGGGGAGTCACTGATTATAGGACAGAGTCACAGTTTGGGGAGATCAATTTGTGGAGCAGAGTACCAGAGATGAAGGAGTTGCTCAGAAAGAGAGAGAGGGGTCTAGAATGAGTGAGAATGAGCGAGTTCCGATCTGCAAAAGGGTCCTGGAAGGACCCTTGAGCTGAGTACTCTCTGTGAGTACTCAGTGTGAGTAGGCACTGACCAACAGAAAGCAGCAGACCGAAAAATCTCTGGGGCTCTCATAAAACCGGGGATAGTTTATTTTCCCAGCAGTCAGCATGTTAATACTTTGTAGTTTCAGGGCCTTGTATAGAATCCTCAGGAGAGAATTGCCCTAGCTGTGGGGCTAAATAAGCCCTGGAATAAGGTTTCTCTGGACATGACATACCCTATTAAAACTCAACATGAAGGCTGAAAAGGATTGAGTTAATTCCAAGTAACATAGGTGTGGTCCAAAAGAATACCCAGTGATATTTAAAGGAATACAGCATTGAGTGCTCAATACTGTTAAATTTGCAACATCTGGCAGCCAAATAAAATATTACAAGACATGGGGAGAAGCAGCAAAATATGACTCACACATAGGATAAAAATCAGTCAATAGAAATAGACCCAGAGGGGCTTCCCTGGTGACGCAGTCATTAAGAATCCGCCTGCCAATGCAGGGGACAGGGGTTTGAGCCCTGGTCTGGGAAGATCCCCCATGCCGCGGAGCAGTTAAGCCCACACGCCACGACTACTGAGCCTGCGCTCTAGAGCCCGTGAGCCACAACTACTGAGCCTGGGCACCTAGAGCCCGTGCTCTGCAAAAAGAGAAGCCTCCACAATGAGAAGCCCACACACCGCAACAAAGAATAGCCCCCACTCGACGCAACTAGAGAAAACCTGTGCACAGCAACGAGGACCCAACACAGCCAAAAATAAATAAATAAAATAAATAAATTTATAAAAAAAGAAAGAAATAGACCCAGAAACAAGTGAGGTGATGGAAGTAGCAGACAAGGATGTTAAAACATATATGAGTATGTTCCACATGGTCTAGAATGAGAAGAAACACATGAATAAAATGAGGAAAGAAATGGAGGCAAATGGTATTTCTAGAGATGAACAAGTAAAATTCCTAAAATTAAAAATACACAGAATGGGGTTAAAATGCATTAGGCATAGTAGAAAAAAAGAACAATGAATTTGAAGACATAGCAATAGAAATTATTCAAACTCAAACACATATATAAAAAAGACTGAAAAAACTGGACATAAGTGAATTATGGGACAATGTGAATCTAAAAGCAGTCAAAGAAAAGCACTGTGAGAAGCATCGGGCTCTTCCTAAATGCCAGATTCTGTGATAAGCACTTCTCAAGTATTTCATTTACCACTAGGAGGTGGGTACTGCATTTGTCATCATGTGAGGAAAGCATGAAATCATAACAAACAATGACTTTAAGCAAATGTTTAATTATAAAACAAAAATGTTATTTGTAACACACCTTAAATTTTCACAGATTTTTTTCATGTTACAAATTCAAGCATCATATGTCTTTTGAAGCTCAAAATAGAACTGGATGTTAAACCGGATAATTATTATTAACTACAAAACATTAAGAGTTTTATTTAAGGTCAGATAATTAGTGGAACCAAGAATAGAAAACAGATTTCCTACCTCGTTCTTATTTGCTGTTCCATTTCTACGAATCCTGCCACTGTCACAGCAGGTCAAAAAGGGAAAAAAGTTTTGGCTAAGATAAAGAAAGCTTTATAAATGAAGTTGGATAAAGACCAGTTTTTAAAACAACCATCAGAATTCCACAAGTGGAAGGAGTATAAGGCACTGCAGGCAGAGAGAACACTTGAGGGAAGGCACAAGGCAGGAGCTCTCCAGATCCATGTAACAGGCAATAGATAATATATGTTGGCTGAAGCAGCAGTTTCACAGAGGGACTTATTACAAGAAAGCCAGAAATATAGGTTGAAACTAAATCACTGAAAACTGCAAATACCACAAAATTTAATATAGAAGCATAGATATCTAAATCTCAGCTATCTGAAATCTGGCACTTAGGATGTTAGACCCCAGGAAAACCTCCAGCCTTAAAATCATCCCCCAAATTACCCTTAACACTGAGAGATTATTGAGCTTAGTTAGGAAGATTTTATTTATGTCTGGTACATCTGATGATCATATAAAAGGAAACGTGCTCTCTATTTCACAGAGTGTAAAAAGCCCAACTATTTTACCTATAAACCAGAAAGAATGGGAAACGTGACACTGGCAGGATAGACAAGCATGAAGAAGAGCCAAAGGAAGAGATGTGAGGCGGTAATGGAATCAATGGAAGATGCATTAATATCAGCGTTTATTAGAAACTAATGGAGGCCACGAGCAGAGGTTGTGCCTGCAGCAGAAAAGAGACAGTGTCGTGAAGGGACAGACGTAGAAGAGATATGGTAAATAATAGTCACCTACTGTTCATTCATTTTTAAATTCTTCATTGAACTATTAGATATGAAATATAGAAGTGATATAGAATATCGGCTTTTTCCGTCCGTTTCATGAAAACGCACAGAAAATGGTCTCTTCCCTGGTTTCTATCCAAACTCCAAATGAGAAAGGTCAGATTTAGTAAAGAATTTTTAGACATATGCAATTTAATACTCTGAGGTATTCTTGCATCGATAAGACCACTATCAGGCTACATGTACCACCATGTTAACTTGGCTCCACAGCAAAATTCCTTTCATTATAACTTGTAATTTTATGCTCTTGGGTATGATTTCCTGTAGTAGCAGCTGTTGGGTGGACCCCTCTTATCTTGTCCTTATGTTTTCCTCAAGAAAACTTCCATTACTGCTCCGTATTGAAGCAAGAATATTTAATGATATTAACCAATTTTCTTCTTACTCAGTTCTCCACATAGGAGTGATTATAGATGAATAAATTGGCAAAAGTGCCATTTTTTTGTTCACACATTCTTCTTTTGGACAGGTATTAAAGAGGAATCTTTTGTGGTTTTCGCCTCTTTCTCCTTCAAAGCAGCTTTCCTTGGGTTGTCAAACTCAATCAACCAGACTGTGCTCCTGCAGATGACTATAGCTGTCTGGCTGCCCATACAATGTCTATGTGGGTAAGACAATCACTCCAAAACAGTACCAGAAAGATTATTCAAGGCACCTGATTCCATCTGAAGGCTCTCATCCTCCTTAAACTTCCATTTTAGTTGGATTCAGTTCACTACTGTATTTGCTGCAAAAGTGTAGGTGACACTTTATCATATCATTCAACTAGAATCTCCTATATAAAGCTGTTCTTGAGATTGGTTTAGAATTCTACCAGAAGAAAGTCAGTGTTTCTCATGAACAAATGATATGCTGCTTCATTCTGTTTTATGCACAAAACAATGTACCCAATTGTGTTTCTTTTCTTGCTCCTCAAATTTGATACTCACTGCAGTAGTTATGTTGATACATGTTTTAGTAGTGCAGTAGCCTCCCTTTCCACGGCTCTGTTTTTACATTTCTATTTTGTCATTTCATTGTTTATATTTTTGCTGTTAGTAATCTCAAATCCTTTGTTTAAAGAGTCGGAGTGGATACAAATGTGGTTACAATTCAAATTATATCAAGTGAGGGCCCACTCAGTGCTTATCATTGTCCTACCCACTGGCAAACCAAAATACAGAAATGTTGACACACTTTACAGAACTCGTATTTCAATTAAAAAAGTAGGCATGAGGAATTAATAATTATAAGGCATTGTTATAGAGTTTTAAACAAAGTTCTATGGTGAAAATGAAAGTACCTTATTGCTTAGGAGATTGGAAGAGTTTTCTTAGGAATAAAGACATTTTAGTGCCAGCCTTGGCCCAGGCACAAGGCAGTTTGAGCCACATTTGAGAAACCATCGGAGAAGACAAGAAAAAGAGAAAAGATATTATTTTGTTCAAGGAGATTTGGAGAACTCTTAAGACTTTGACCGATTCATCTACAGAAACAGAGACACAGATGTAGAGAACAAATGTATGGACACCAAGGGGGGAAAGTGGCGGGGGTGGGTGGAGGTGGTGGGATGAATTGGGAGATTGGGACTGACATATGTACACCAATATGTATAAAATAGATAACTAATAAGAACCTGCTGTATAAAAAAATAAATAAAATAAAATTCAAAAATTCAAAAAAAAGACATTTTATTTGATGAATAGTAGTTTTACAGAACATTGAGAAATGTATCTTTTAAAGAAAGACCTGTAAAGAAGGAGAAATAGATTTATTTATTGATAGTATGTGATTATGTAAGGAAAATGGGTGTAATTGTAAGCCTCTACACTGTGGGATGGGCTGAGACAAGATTGTAAACTGCAGCCCACAGACCAAATCCAGCCTGTGACCTATTTTTACAGGGTCATGAGCTAAAAATGGTTTAAAGGTTGATGAATAAATGAATAAATAAATGTATATGTGTGATAGAGACCATATATGACCCACAGAGCCTAAAATATTCATTATTTAATATTTACAGGAAAAGTTTGTGAGACCCTGGTATAGGGTATAGTTTGGTAACTGTCCAACAGGGGTAGAAAGTGAAGCCAGAGATTTTTTGAAAAAGTCTCATATAATATGCTAAGAAGTTTGAACTTTAGCCTAAGAAAATGGTATGTGATGTGGTGGCTTTGTAATGTGTTACCTTGGCTAGAGTGAAATGCATACCCCAGAATTTCCTTCTCTATACATTTCCAGTTAGGGTAGGCCATAAATGGGAATTCTGTGCTAGATTTGGAGGTGAGAAGTGAAGCAACAGGTATTTTCTAGCTGGGACATATTGTCTCCAATCTGCTGTCTAATCCTGTCAGTGTGGGATTAGCAGGCAGTCTTGTATCTGTTCAACCTTCCCCTGAATTCTCCTTCAACTTCTTTGACTCCTGAGACAGGAGGGCATGTAGCTCCATGATGAAGAAACCTTCTGTTTCTGAAGTTATGTTAAAAGTCAAAACTAAAGAATAAATATTACCTAGTATCAGGTATACATAAATGTTTTCCTCTGATGATGAAAAATACAGTCTTTGGATCATGTTTTCCTTAAGAAAATTGACCACAGATTCTTGAAAGGTGTTACCACTTCTTCATAACCAGGTCATATGTGGTTCAAATGACCTAGAATAATAAGTGCAGGCTCTTAAGAAGGAGCTTTTTTTTCATGTGTTTGTGTATAAATCAGATGCTGTTTTAAATGGCGCTAAAGAGTTAAAGAATATTTGAGAAAACCATTTGCGGAAAGACAGTTTTGGCCTTTGACTCTCTACTTAAACCTGTGAATACACACACACACACACACACACCACACACACACACAACTATGCTATGAAATTTCGGAATTCATGCAAGTACTCATCCTTCAAGCAACAGTTTAAAGACAGAAATTTCCAAAAAAAGATTGAAAAATATATAAAAAGATAATAAAAAGTTGACATCTTTTTTTAAGAAATCAAGTTCTAGTTTCCATTGTAGTTGCTACACATTTAACTTCATGTACAATAACCATTTCCAGCTGAACCTCTGTGTAATGCTCCACTGGAGTGCACAAGAATAACTAACGACTATAATGAAGACATTGAATCATAAAGTAAAAGCGATATTATGTTACTTGGACTCCTTTTAGGAAGGAAAGGAGATATATAGTGGATTTAACCATGCTTTCTCCTCAGTGTCTCAAGTGAGTCAGTCATTAATGAAAGATTTTGCATTGCCAAGGTTTTACTTTATATTTTACTTAATTACTTAATTCACATCTAGTCAACGGATACTAAGTCATTAGCTTTAGATTGGTGCCTGTCCTTTTCATAGCTGGGAGTAGAATCTTCTCTGAAATCCTTTAGCATTTTATCTAAATCTCTTTAAAGGCACATGCCAGTTTAATCCTAAGGTTTTAATTCCTTGTGTAATTACTTAAAACTCTCAGATACTTAAAGATACTTCTGTTTCTCATATGTGTATTTAAAGAGTACTTTAATACATTATGCTAAAGAAAAATATTTGTTAAATACTTTTTACTATCTGGTCTTATTATAAATTATTTTGATATTTGATAGCTTTATGTTGAGTCTTATAAATTGTTTATGTACAACATATATAAGAAGTGTGTATTAAATTCATAGACTTGAAAGTTTCCAAATTTTGTCCAATTACAGTAGTCTATATTTTTAGCCCTATTTTAATATAATTGATATTTTCCTTTTTCACAAGTATAAGCGAGGCTAAGTGGTAATGTTGTAGATTTAGACTCAAAATTCCACCAAAGGTTGGAAATTTCAACATGCATTAGAATTAAATTTTTACCTTAACAAATATGTAACACCACAGGATTTATTGGTATTTTAATAGACTGAGATGTTTGCTTGTGTTTTAATGTCTCAGTGGAGTTAAATCTCCAAATCAATTGCCAATAGTTGAGATACAAATTTTCTACTTAAAATGCACTAATCAAAGTGCCCTTTCAATTCCTAAAAGACTTCAATTTACACTAATGTTTTTTCACAAAACTTGGTATCAGTCATTATTTTATTTTCATATTTACATCCTTGTCCTACTGCCCATTCAATCTGTGGAATTCTTAAGGTAACTGAGAATTATAAACCCAAAGTAAAAGCATTTATCATTTTTCATTTCTACAGGTGTTAAGTATGGTGGAGTTAGACAGTTTTTCCTGTAATTCTTCATCCTTAGGGATGCCGATCAAAGGTTAGAGTTCCTTGGGAGGTTAGTGGAAGTGCTATGTCTAGATGAATTTCATGAGTAAAGGCAGACTGTACAACCTCCAGAGATTTATTTTTCAGACAATGGAATTGCTTCTTTCCTACCCTCCTGCCAAACCAATAAATTAAGTAGCTGGTATTCCCAGAGTACTTCTCCTTTCCTTCAAGATGATTGCTCATTAAGGTGTCATCTTTCACTAAAGGATAACATCTGTTGGTTAAAGTATGAAGCATGAAGCATTCTCTTATGTTGATGGATCACTATGACTACCAGCATTAAGGACTTGACAACCACGCAGCTTCTCCAGGGCTCCAATAGCCATGGGGCTGCTCATTGGTTTGGATAATTTGGACTGTGAAGATGGTGATTTAATTCACAATTCTTAGAGTTTCATGCTTCAATTTTTGTAACTTCAAAATAATTGTAAAGTCTCCCACTACCACCAAAGTTGAGGTCACTTAATTCATACTTTAACACTCCATTTCTTCCCAAATCCTGTGGTTAAGCAAAAAGAATATAAGGGGCTCTAATTCAATGCTGTGAAACTCAGAATAGTCAGTTCTGTCACATTTCCAGAAATGATCTTTGAAAAGGAAGTGTAATCTAAGAGATAACATCTGGCTTGGAGACCAGTAGACATATTTTTAAATACCAGTTCTTCCCTGTATTAGTTGCCCTTGGACATGACACTTAACTTCTCTTGAACCTGTTTCCTCATCCAGAAAATGGTGATCGTAATACCAATTTTACAGGGAGTAAATTTAAAATAATGAATATAATATACCTTCTTTCCCATTTCAGTCCTTGCATTGTTCAAGTCTGTAATCTTAGACCCCACATAAAATCTGTCAACAAATCATATTGGGTCTACCTTCCAAATATATCCATTATTTGATCACTTCTTACTATCTACACCACTATCATTTTGGATCAAGACTTTATGTTCTCTCACTAGATTACTGTGATAGCCTCAATATATTTTCATGCTTCAGCTGTTTCCCCATATATAGTCTGTTCTCCAGAGAGCAGGCAGAGCTATTAAAAAAAAAAAAAAAGTCAATACATGCCACATCTCCTCTCAAAATCGTCCAAAGGCTTCTTCCTGTCTCAGCACCAAACTCCTTAAAATGTACTTCAAAGCCCTATATGATTTGGCCACATTTTACCTCTCTGGCCCTCCCTGTTCATTCTATTTAAAATTGACTCACCTTTCTCTGATGTATCTGCCCCCTTTTCTTGATTTATTTTTCTTCCATAGCATTTATCACAATCTACCAAACTGCACATTTTATTTTGTTTATTGTTTACCTTTTCTTTATATCAACCACTGTCATGCACCATTTCAGTTTGCTCAACTGTTTTGCTTTCCCCCCCCACTCCCAACCTCTGCTGCTTGGCTTATACTTCCCAATAAATTACTTATATTTAAACTTTCATTTTAGGCTTTGTTTTATTGGGAAAAAACAGGTTAAGACAGCAGTATCCAAAGTTGCCTAGAAAGCTGAAATTTGGAGGTGGATCATTAATCAGTCATATGGCAGTAAGAAACTTGCTGGGGTTAAGTGGAATGCTGAAAAACCCTGGGATACACACCAGCTTTACAATTCATATTATTCTCACCTTTGATGGATTGGGATGAAGGAAAAATAGTAAGGCATTATGTTATACTGTGACTGTGATACCTGGGAAATATAGAGGCAAAAAGTATTTCAAAGACTATGGAGATACTGGCACTGGGATCTTTGAAAAAAAAATCAGAGACTAAATCTCATAACCATCAACTGAAGAGTAGCAGGTCTCTATGGCAGTTTAAGGAGAGCTTCATCTCCTATAGTCTCAAGACAGACTGTATTGAAAATCAGGTCAGGATCTATGTATGAGGGAGGCAGAATTGCAAAGGAGATAAATCCATAGCCTTGACAGGTGTCCTTTTTCTTGTTTCTTCTGCTTGGTTAAGACCTTGATAGGAAGAGTAAGATTTTGAGAACAGGATGGGGACATTTTGATGGATGATTCCATGGAACTCAGACCACTAAATTTCCCTCAACTTTCTATGCATTGAAAAAGAGATCTCTGCTCCTTCACAGAGGAGAGAAATCTCCGCTTTCCTGGAGACTCTTTAAATACCTCAGCTGAAGCAGATACTATTCACCCTAGAAGAGGCAGCAGTTAGGAATTTGACATCAACTCCAGATCTGGGTTTATCTTCCTTTCCCACAGTGCCTCCTCCATTGTGACCAACTGAGAGTTTAGAGAATGCCTAATCTCTTAGGCATTTATCCCACATAACACTGCCTTGCAATTAGATACCTATTTTACAACAAAAAATGTCTAACAGTGACCCTGAGATATACAGACATTAACATGTATTTCATCAGTTGCAAGTAGCTGGTTTAATATAACATGTAGCTGGTTTAAATAACGTGGAATACTGAGCTAACGTGTCTGAAAGGGATTGACATCCTCTGAAGCTGGGGGCTGATATTCAGAGTGTGGTATATATGCTGAAATGACCATTGATACATAGTGTTTTGTCTCAAGTGCTAGAATATGTTAAGTCCAGGAACCAAGAGATGGACATACTCCAGTGATCCACTTTCAGAATCTGTACTTTCTGTCTTTACCACTTTAGGTTCTGTTACAGTTAACCTCCTGATTCCTCTTGATGGAGAGGGTGCTTCTGCTTAGGAAAACACTATTTGTTCCTAGAACATTAAAACTATATCTAGTTCATTTTGGTCTTTTCGTTCCAGCAGACTGGCAAGCAAAGAAAGGAATAACTGAAATATCAGGAGTAATTGACTCCAAATAAAATGAGGAGCTAGGATTGCTGTTACACAATGGAAGAGGAATACACTGGAATATAAGATATTCTCTTCAAAGTCTCTTGAAGCTTTTGGGATTAGTTATAAATCTGAATATATATTACAGCAGCCATAGGCTGACAAGGGCAAAACAGTGAAGAGTTCATTCCTTTTGGGAATTTGGGTCTCAGAGCAGCTAAACTGATATATGAGGGGAGATAAATCTAGAAGGATATTGAAAGATATATTTAATCAATATTAAATATAATCTAAAGATCAGTGGTTGATTGTAGCTATTTTAATAGCCTTCTTGCCTCATGACTTTACAGAGATTTCAGTATACCATCAGCTGGATAGTGATTCTGCCTTGGATTTGATTTCAGGGAGGAAACAAGTGGAACAGCGTGGTGCAAGAAGTGACCTGTATCAGATAACTCATGTGCACAACTTCATATCTAATTGTCTTCATTTGTTTTTAATTCCAGCCATGGCTGTTGTGAATCCATTCTGTACATGCTCTGAGAGTATGTCATATCAGTCCTTTGCTATACTTATTAGTTTCCTGGCCTTTACTGCTGTCATACCTAGGGATAACACGGTAGTGGCTTCTACAGTGTGGATGCTACAAGAAATTTCTTGGCATAAACATGCACATTTTGGTAGTGTGGGGGAGTTAATGCCCTGTGGAGTGAACTGCCTTTGAAAAAATGCCTTCCTCATTTTTCATCCTCTAACAGATAGTTCTATGTGAACTTCATAGAGCTTCTTAGGAGGACCCATGGGATTGAACAACCCCTTCTAGCAGTTGCCAACTTGATTACATACAGTGATATAGGCTTTCCCTTGTTCTTGCATCCAACGCTTCCTATGTTACTCCAATGAATGCCTTTTATTTAAGTCTTGATTCCTGAGCCTGATTCATTGCAAATCATGTAACCCTTTAGAATGTTAGTTCCATATGGATAATGGTTTTGGCCTGTTTGTTCACTGCTGTGTCTCCAGTGCCTCAAAGTGACAAGTCTGACAGAGGGCATGCCTTCATTAAACATTTGTTAAATCGATATATTAGCCATTGTTAGTGCTCCTCTCAGGCACCTTCAATTCAGTTATTCGTACTGCCCAGTTGTCTCTCAGTTTCTGTATGCTTTAAGAATTTGCATAGGCAACTTCCATTGGCCCGTTGAAGCCCATTGCCCACATGCATGGAAGAGCTGGAAGTTACCTGGGATTTTACATTCTCTCCCCTACTTCCAGCTGGGACTCACTACTGTAGGAATATGGAAGCCCAACTCCCTTGCCTCAAGGAAGGACAAACTCTGAAGTATAATTTATGCTTCAGAACTTTTGGTGTTATCAGATATAGGTTGTGCCTGAAATGATAGTCATGCTTGTCTTCTCACTCTGTGTCTTAACTCCCACCACTCCCTATTGGTTTCTTCTACAAGCAGCTCCTTAAAATCAGAAAAGCCCAACTTGAAACAATGAAAGAAAATGCCAAGAATACAACAGGTGCTCAATAACAGGCAATGTACCTTAAAATAAGTTATTAGTTATTATCATTGATTTAAATAAAATTATCATTATCTCCTCTTTTTGAAAAAAAGAAATGAAGCTTCTGCTTCCTCATATTTTTGAGACCCAGACTTTGAGACCCAGAGCTGTCCAGTTCTGAAAATGGGTTTCCATATTATTCTTTGTGACTGAGATTCTGTTTTAATAACATGGGAATTAGATGATGTATATAACATAAATATAGTACTGGGTGTTTTCCATGCTCTACTGATTATATGAATCAAAAGAAAACTATAAAAAAATATGAAAATTTTAAGCCCCGCATTCCAGAGATTCTGATTTATTAGGATTTTGTTTTTTAGGAAACTGTATTTTTAAAATTTTACCTGGGTGATTTTAATGATCTATCAGGCTTGGGAACCACAGAGTTTAGCCTCTCAAGACTGTAGTCCTGTTTTGTTCTTAAAATCATTGTGGTTAATTTCATGAATAGGTTTTATTTTATTTTCCTGTATTGTCTGTTGCTAAGCCCTTCAGAGACCTGGTTGGATGGACCAGTCAGAATCAATTTCGAGCTCCAACAACCAAAGGGTGGGCCTGTTACTAAGGTTATACTGTACAATCTCCTAATTAGTTGAAGCTACTTACAGTTAACAGTAAGCTACTATGTGTGTGTGTGTGTGTGTGTGTGTGTATATATATATATCTGAATGACATGTAATACAATATATATTATAATGTTGTAAGGTATAAGTCTTTGAAATAAGGATATTTTAACTATTGCAAATAAATTTTTAAAGGTTAAAAATGATCACCTGTGGTATACAGTAGGTTCTCTTTAGTTATCTATTTTATACATAGCAGTGTATATATGCTATATGCCTCAATGCTCTGTGGTGACCTATATGGGAAGGAAATCTTAAAAAGAGGGGATATATGTATACGTATAACTGATTCACTTTGCTGTACAGCAGAAACTAACACAACATTGTAAAGCAACTATACTTAAATAAATTTTTTTAAATGGTCACCTGTGTTCTTCATATACATGATTTTTTTCTTGTAAGTTAGATGTGGTTGCTTCATTATCTGACTACAGTGTGGCACAGAGAATTCAAAGCAAATTTTATATTAGTAAAAGGAAACTTTAGAAGAACATTTACTTATATAAATGAGATAACCCATTATAAAGAATATGTATTTATATCTATCTGTATTTATAGAGATAAACCATGACCATTATTTAATTGTGTATTACCAAAATTTTATGTTTATATAATTATCTGCATATAAACCACACATATATGTATATAATTATGTATGATATATATGTAATTTTGATTTTCTGTTAAATAGTAATCAAAATAGTTATATTAATCAAAGTAAAATAAAAAATTAATATATTAATAACATTATTTTAGCACTATATAATTTATGAAGTACACTCATAAACTTTATCTCATTTTATCCTCATAATAACTAGGAATTTAGCATTACTAATAACTAATCAAAGGCAATGATGCAGGGGTACACAATGGGTTCCTGGGCTTTGAGACCCCTTGAGATAGGTCAAATATCTGTTTTTCCACTTATTATATAATGATCATATTTTGTGCATGCTCCTCAATTTCTATAATGCCTTCAGAATACATTCTTTCATTTGATCTTACAATAATCCTAGGGGATATGTAAAATTAACTACGTTTTAAATTGAAGAAATGTAAGCTCAGAGAAAATTGACTTGAATAATGACAGCAGGGAAGAGACTATCTGCTATGTAAAAGATTTTTTTTTAGCTTTCAAAGCTTGTACACAGCGCTTCTTTTTTCTAATACTAGTCAGTTTTTCACATATAAACATAAATTTAGTTCTTATACTTATATGTCCTCAACATTATCAGATAGAATCAACTAAACTAATTGAGCAGAAACATTTATATGCATATGGCAAATTTTGTAAAATATACTTTATTTCAGTAACAGATAAATAATATTTCTCTTCAGTGTTATAGTACTTTTCATTCTTATAAAGCATTTATTCTTTTCATCTTTTTATTATGAAAACATTTTAAAAACACAAAAACTTGAAAGAAACTTGACATGCACATAATCTTGATTCTACAGTTAATATTTTTACCATACCTGTTAATTGCATATCTATCCATCTCTTCATTTCTCTATTAATCTATCAGTTCATCCTCCTTGAGCAGTTATAATTTGTGCTTTAAAATGTTTTCTCTGTAAATCTAATATTTGTTTCATCTGGCATTGGTCCCTATTGCATTGATTTTTTGTTTGTTTTTCTCTTAAGAAATGGGTCTTATTTTCTTCTTTCTATGATATGTAATTTTGGATTTTTTGTCTTGGACATTTTGATTTGTGTATTGCAGGAAATTTGAATTAAGTTAGGATCTGCCAAAGTGCAATTTTTTTTTTTTTTTTTTTTTTTTTTTTTGCGGTATGCGGGCTTCTCACTGTTGTGGCCTCTCCCGTTGCAGAGCACTGGCTCCAGATGCGCAGGCTCAGCGGCCGTGGCTCACGGGCCCAGCCGCCCCGCGGCATGTGGGATCTTCCCGGACTGCTGCACGAACCCGTGTCCCCTGCATCGGCAGGCGGACTCTCAACCACTGCACCACCAGGGAAGCCCCAAAGAGCAATTTTTAAAGCAGCATTTATCTTTGATAAACCAAGCTACAGTCTTTGATTTTGTTGTCTGCTTGGAGTCTGCCTTGTGCCTATCTGGTGCAAAGATCAATCAGATATCTAGCTATTACCCTAATTTAAGTTTCCTTTTTCTGGCATCCTTTTTTCAAGAATTTTCATCTTCACTTTCTAGTGTCTGTGGTGGCTTGCACACTGTCCTTTAATTTGCTAGACAATGTGACCTTGTGTTTTCCATCAGAGTTTTAGCCAACCCACACAGTGGAGACTTGGGGGTGGGTGGCATTTGGGTAAATGTGATAAAATAAGAACTTTTCAAGCTCTATTCTCTCCAGATCTCAGCTTCTCTCCAGTTCTGCTTATATTTGTTTACCCTCTGTTACATTCAAGCAGCTGTTGTGGCTTTTGGGAATTTTTTTCTCAATATTTTATCCACACTTTATAGTTATTATCTGCTGCATAGTTGTTCTTTTAGGAGTTATTTATCCATACTAGAAGAAGAACTACCACGGTCACCTTTTAACTCACTACATTTCTGTGATTGAAAACCTTTTTGTTTTTATGAGATTTATGATAATAGATATGAACGATCCATTTAAACCATGTAGCTTATTATACATAAACATATTGACTGTTTATATTTCCACTTAAACTGGACCTTCTCTACCTAATAAAACAAATTTGGTCCATATTTATGATAATCCAAAGGTACAATTAAGAGCTATTCTCATATTTTATCTGCAGTCTATGGGAAATGCCAGTTAAAGTATTCAAAGAAACATAGGCAAAAGAAAGCTTACATATCCTCTTGCTAGAGTAAACATTGTACAATTGGACTGAGCGTTTGAGAATATAAGGAATATCGATCGTTCAGTGTATGGCTGTAGTGACATCAGAAAACAGGATTCTTGACTTGAACCGAGTGAATTTTTGCCTATGCCACACTCTTTCTTGATGAAATAAATGACCTTAACTTTTCAACAGTCATGAAATCTTTAATCAGGACGGTCATTTAAAACATTATCATCCATTAGGTCAAAGAGGTCATTAATAGATCTGTTAATAACTTCACTTATTGCCCGGAAACTGATTCTTATTTTGGGTATAGCCTTCTCTCCCCCATTTAAGACACAACTAAACTGTAGAACAATAGGAGATTTGGTTAGTCTGTCTCTATTCTTTATTCTTGATGCTAACATTTTCTAGCCAGAATAATAAGGCTATCTTGACCTTCTTCTCTAAAGTTAACTTATTCATTTAAGTCATACACAAAGAGTGTATTTTAATCATTTCAGTGCATTCTTATTTATTGTCCTTTATGGTACTTTATTTACATAATAGAAGTTCAATATTTTAACATATAAAATATTTGAGGAATTATAAACCAGTGAAAAAGGTCTGTGTTGGCCCATCTGGTGAAAGCATTTATAGAGATTTTGTTTGTGAACAGAAATAAGCTTTGCAGTAGAGCATTTCAGAAATGCGTCCTGATGGTTATTTAAAAGCTAGTTCACAGACATATTTTCTGATGATTACAAATCTTGGGCATAAGTTTATTTCAGCATATTCCAAACGGCAAAAGCTATACTGCAGAAAACAATTTTTGTCCTGTCACCAGTTCACTCATCAAATGTCAGTCCTTTCTCAGGATCTCATGTCTGATCAGCAAAGGCCTAAATAAATTACAGTTGCAAATATTTATCATAGTGATAAACATCTGCTTGTCTCAATCCTATGACTGACCAGCTTGGAGCAAAGCATGCCACTTCTGCTAAAACACCAAATGACATGAAGCTTCTGAAAAGAAAATTACGTAAGATGACCCAGATGAGAACAATGATTTGCATATTCAGATTTTAGTGAAAACAGTGCTTGTAGTTTGTTATTTAGAGCTCATGCTACTATTAACTGTTGCCATATATGGCCATATTATCCTCTGGGGAAAAATGTGGATTATGCGCCCTGATTCTCTTCCCAGATTCCCTACTATTTGTACTCTGATCTTGAAAATAGAAGTACCTTTAAGCTTGGTCATAAGGATATTATGTCAAGAAGAAAGGTTTTCTGTATTAAAGACTCAACTCTTTTCTACACTTATATACATTTTACTCTCAATAGTACTAAAACTTACCCATCTTACTATATACAATAACATATATATCTAAAATTTTTCTAACACTTTAGATTTTTGGAAGGCATTTTCAAACAATGAATTTTTATGGGACACTTAAAATGTACATGGGCAGATAGATATTTTTACCTGCACTGAGAGGATTTCTAGATGAAACAAATGAAATAATGATTTTGAAAGGTGTTATCTTTGTATCAAATACAAACTTATTATATATTTACTTGAATTGGTTAAAATCTAAAAATACTCTTTTTAAATATGTAGATACCTTGTAGGTAATATAGAAACAATACTAACTGGAGAAAATATGTTTTATCTTTTAAACTTTATGATTAAGGTGTTACAGAACAATAACTGGGCCCATTATTCATTACTTGTGTAAGCTGATTAACCACTTGGAAGTAGGTGCATCTTTTCCTCTCAACTTCTCTGTGATTAACATCTGAGAAAATATAGAAAATGTATTTTTATTTTGGTTAAAAGAAACAGAGGCAAGGAACTCAGAAGCTAGCTCATGCTGTGTTGATGTCAAGCAATGTCAGATGTCTGAATTAATATATATTCTATTTGGAAGCAGTGTGGGTATAATAGTACATAATAATAGATTTCTCTACTTTTATATTTCATAGTTGATGTGGAATTTGCTGCAAACCATAGTGATTCTGTAGAGAAGGCGTTGTGCTCTTAAATCATAAAAAATTTACATTGCTTGTCTTGACTAACATTTCTTTTGCTCTGAAAACACTATCAGCTTAAAAATAAAAAAAGAACTTTCTGCACATTTCTGCCACTGTTGAAACTGAACATGGTCTCAACCAAGGGCTCTAATCTTCCTTATTCTAGTATAATTCCTCAGGTAACTGTAATTGAAAAAAGTAAAATATGAAAAGAAAATCATTAAAAGGAAGCATCTTTCAGAACTGTAATTAAATAGATTGGTTGTATGGAATAAATTAAGAGCAAAGAAAGTTAAAATCAGTATAATATAAGGGAGACAACAGAATGCAAACCATGCAATAAAAAAGATGAATACTCTTGACCCTTTTGTTACATGTATTTTTCCTAATGATTTGCCTTTGGAACATTTCAACACCGTCGAGAGTGACTAGCTACCTTGGTCACATTCTATACAAAAGGAGATTGGGGAAGAGTATAAGATTTTAAGGAACACACTTATGCCAGTTTCCTCTTTGTAGAATGCCTCCAGAGATGGCAACATAGGAGCTCTGAGTTGCTGTAAATGCTTCTTTAGGCTAAAAATTGGTTTATGTTTGCTGGGGCAAGCTTCATTCATTATTCAGCACTCTTCTTGAATGCCTGACCTACACTAAGGATGGAGATAAGAGCAGAAAACAATGTCCTAAAGACATTTCTACACCAGTAAACTTTTCTACAACCTCACTCAAGGGTTTCTGTCTTAGATGAATAGTCTATTCAGTCTTTTATTTTTTTGCAATAAATCCAACATATTCTTCATGGGAATATTTATTGATTTTTTTCCCTCATGTTGTCAGCCTTAGAAGTGGTAACTGTAAAGTTTCTAACTTCAGTTGGTAGATGCTGGGACTATCATTTATAAATTGACCTAAGCTTTACTCCCCTTTTGTATAACACAAGAAATCCTGACAATAATGTTAATGTTATTATTTTAGGAAGTCGTTTTATTAAAAAATTAGCAACCATATGACAGGTGTTTGTCTTGTCTTCCAACAGAGTTGACGTAAAAAACTTATACTTTCTTACACTGTCGTAAAGAGACATTTCTGGGTTATTGAATTATAGAGTTGATTTACAAGTCCATGTTGTCCTTTCCTTTCTATATCATGTATTTATATATAACTTTATATAACAGAGGTATATCATAACAGTCTCTGGCCTGATTGCACATGATATTCTATTGCACGACTTCTGTGCAAATGTCAGAGTGGTTCTGAAATCTTGTGATACAGGACACATCAAATGTTAGCAATGATGGAACCATTTTCAGCTTAATTATTTGGATATATATGGATTTAGGTCAATAGACATATATTTGGGGAAAGAATTTCCTCCAATTCTAATAGCATCAAGTCCATTAATTGTATTTGTTGAAGAATATTTATCTGTGTACACCATTACATAGCTTTTTTTTTTTAATCCAGACAGTGTCATAGAAGACCTAGCCATTGATCAAGGGCACTAATGACCCTTAAAACACCCTTTTAAATGTGTTTATTCTGAGCACCTGATATCATGAGATTGTTTTATCCGTCTGTCCATGAAAAGCATTTATTATTGTATGAAGTTATATAAATTTAAGTTCAAAGGAAAAATATATACCTATTTTCAAAGGAGTGCAGTATATAGCAACATTGTATGATTATACTGTCAAATTACAACAGGTCAAATTTTGGATATATATTGAATGTATGCTTTTAGATTAAACCAGTTCATTTACTATAGGAAGATAGTCAATATGAATCTGGTTATTAGGTGTGTCCACTTGGTGCCTCAAAAAACTGACAGAGACTCTTACAGTGAGGTCATTTGCAATGGCTATAAAAACTCAATTTATATTCATATGATGAATAACAGTCAACACTCAACAGTGTTATTTATATTAAATGCATGTCACCACGTGTGTAAGGCTATTTTGTATTTATTGTTTATCTCTTTACTGAAGTTCTTTGTTTTAAAATACTATGAAGACTACCTGAGGAGAGTTCTTGCTCTCTTTAAACACATTCAGTGAAATATGCATATAACCCACATAAGGATACCTAAGAGAAAAAACTCAGGAATACCATACTTCAGTATTATTAAAGATCCCTTTCTCATTAATTGATTTTTCTTTTGTAAAAATGTTCCCACTACTGCTAAAGTAATCAGACTTTCAGATTTATGAGCTATTTTTATGTGAGTAATGTCTTTAAAGATAAAGCATCTTGATCAATTGCCAGGTAACTCTTCCATTCTCCTTTCAACACCATGTTAATCCAGCACATTAAATTATTTTTAATTAAGTCATCATATTACCATGAATCTTTCTTATTTTATGAAGAAAAAATTCTGATATCTCCTTAATGGACAGACATGAGAAAGTATATAGGTAAGAGATAGTGCAGAAACTGCTGTATCAATTTTGACCAAAAAATATGTAGAAAGAAAGAAAGAGTGGGTTAATCTCTTACTTTAGAAGCAAAGCCTCCAATTTCTAAAGAGGGTCCATGTGATGGTTCTTTTTTTTTTTTTTTTTTTTTTTTTTTAAGTTTTTTTTTTTCCACTTTATTTATTTATTTTTTGCTTTATAACAAATTTAATCAGTTATACATATACATATGTTTCCATATCCCCTCCCTTTTGCGTCTCCCTCCCACCCTCCCTATCCCACCCCTCCAGGCGGTCACAAAGCACCAAGCTGATCTCCCTGTGCTATGTGGCTGCTTCCCACTAGCTATCTACCTTACGTTTGGTAGTGTATATATGTCCATGCTGCTCTTTCACTTTGTCACAGCTTACCCTTCGCCCTCCCCATATCCTCAAGTCCATTCTCTAGTAGGTCTGTGTCTTTATTCCTGTCTTACCCCTATGTTCTTCATGACATTTTTTTTCTTAAATTCCATATATATGTGTTAGCATACAGTATTTGTCTTTCTCTTTCTGACTTACTTCACTCTGTATGACAGACTCTAGGTCTATCCACCTCATTACAAATAGCTCAATTTCATTTCTTTTTATGGCTGAGTAATATTCCATTGCATATATGTGCCACATCTTCTTTATCCATTCATCCGATGATGGACACTTAGGTTGTTTCCATCTCCTGGCTATTGTAAATAGGGCTGCTATGAACATTTTGGTACATGTCTCTTTTGGAATTATGGTTTTCTCAGGGTATATGCCCAGTAGTGGGATTGCTGGGTCATATGGTAGTTCTATTTGTAGTTTTTTAAGGAACCTCCATACCGTTCTCCATAGTGGCTGTACCAATTCACATTCCCACCAGCAGTGCAAGAGAGTTCCTTTTTTTCCACACCCTCTCCAGCATTTATTGTTTCTAGATTTTTTGATGATGGCCATTCTGACTGGTGTGAGATGATATCTCATTGTAGTTTTGATTTGCATTTCTCTAATGATTAAAGATGTTGAGCATCCTTTCATGTGTTTGTTGGCAGTCTGTATATCTTCTGTGGAGAGATGTCTATTTAGGTCTTCTGCCCATTTTTGGATTGGGTTGTTTGTTTTTTTGTTATTGAGCTGCATGAGCTGCTTATAAATTTTGGAGATTAATCCTTTGTCAGTTGCTTCATTTGCAAATATTTTCTCCCATTCTGAGGGTTGTCTTTTGGTCTTGTTTATGGTTTCCTTTGCTGTGCAAAAGCTTTTAAGTTTCATTATGTCCCAATGTTTATTTTTGTCTTTATTTCCATTTCTCTAGGAGGTGGGTCAAAAAGGATCTTGCTGTGATTTATGTCATAGAGTGTTCTGCCTATGTTTTCCTCTAAGAGTTTGATAGTGTCTGGCCTTACATTTAGGTCTTTAATCCATTTTGAGCTTATTTTTGTGTATGGTGTTAGGGAGTGATCTAATCTCATACTTTTACATGTCCCTATCCAGTTTTCCCAGCACCACTTATTGAAGAGACTGTCCTTTCTCCACTGTACATTCCTGCCTCCTTTATCAAAGATAAGGTGACCATATGTCCGTGGGTTTAACTCTGGGCTTTCTATCCTGTTCCATTGATCTATCTTTCTGTTTTTGTGCCAGTACCATACTGTCTTGATTACTGTAGCTTTGTAGTATAGTCTGAAGTCAGGGAGCCTGATTCCTCCAGCTCCATTTTTCGTTCTCAAGATTGCTTTGGCTATTCGGGGTCTTTGGTGTTTCCATACAAATTGTGAAATTTTTTGCTCTAGTTCTGTGAAAAATGCCAGTGGTAGTTTGATAGGGATTGCATTGAATCTGTAGATTGCTTTGGGTAGTAGAGTCATTTTCACAATGTTGATTCTTCCAATCCAAGAACATGGTACATCTCTCCATCTATTTGTATCATCTTTCATTTCTTTCATCAGTGTCTTATAATTTTCTGCATACAGGTCTTTTGTCTCCTTAGGTAGGTTTATTCCTAGATATTTTATTCTTTTTGTTGCAATGGTAAATGGGAGTGTTTCCTTGATTTCACTTTCAGATTTTTCATCATTAGTATATAGGAATGCCAGAGATTTCTGTGCATTAATTTTGTATCCTGCAACTTTACCAAATTCATTGATTAACTCTAGTAGTTTTCTGGTAGCATCTTTAGGATTCTCTATGTATAGTATCATGTCATCTGCAAACAGTGACAGCTTTACTTCTTCTTTTCCAATTTGGATTCCTTTTATTTCCTTTTCTTCTCTGATTGCTGTGGCTAAAACTTCCAAAACTAGGTTGAATAAGAGTGGTGAGAGTGGGCAACCTTGTCTTGTTCCTGATCTTAGTGGAAATGGTTTCAGTTTTTCACCATTGAGGACGATGCTGGCTGTGGGTTTGTCATATATGGCCCTTATTATGTTGAGGAAAGTTCCCCCTATACCTACTTTCTGCAGGGTTTTTATCATAAATGGGTGTTGAATTTTGTCGAAAGCTTTCTCTGCATCTATTGAGATGATCATATAGTTTTTCTCCTTCAACTTGTTAATATGGTGCATCACGTTGATTGATTTGCGTATATTGAAGAATCCTTGCATTCCTGGAATAAACCCCACTTGATCATGGTGTATGATCCTTTTAATGTGCTATTGGATTCTGTTTGCTAGTATTTTGTTGAGGATTTTTGCATCTATGCTCATCAGTGATATTGGCCTGTAGTTTTCTTTCTTTGTGACATCCTTGTCTGGTTTTGGTATCAAGGTGATGGTGGCCTCGTAGAATGAGTTTGGGAGTGTTCCTCCCTCTGCTATATTTTGGAAGAGTTTGAGAAGGATAGGTGTTAGCTCTTCTCTAAATGTTTGATAGAATTCGCCTGTGAAGCCATCTGGTCCTGGGCTTTTGTTTGTTGGAAGATTTTTTATCACAGTTTCAATTTCAGTGCTTGTGATTGGTCTGTTCATATTTTCTATTTCTTCCTGATTCAGTCTTGGCAGGTTGTGCATTTCTAAGAATTTGTCCATTTCTTCCAGGTTGTCCATTTTATGGGCATAGAGTTGCTTATAGTAATCTCTCATGATCTTCTGTATTTCTGCAGTGTCAGTTGTTACTTCTCCTTTTTCATTTCTAATTCTATTGATTTGAGTCTTCTCCCTTTTTTTCTTGATGAGTCTGGCTAATGGTTTATCAATTTTGTTTATCTTCTCAAGGAACCAGCTTTTAGTTTTATTGATCTTTGCTATCGTTTCCTTCATTTCTTTTTCATTTATTTCTGATCTGATTTTTATGATTTCTTTCCTTCTGCTAACTTTGGGATGTTTTTGTTCTTCTTTCTCTAATTGCTTTAGGTGCAAGGTTAGGTTGTTTATTCGAGATGTTTCCTGTTTCTTAAGGTGGGATTGTATTGCTATAAACTTCCCTCTTAGAACTGCTTTTTCTGCATCCCATAGGTTTTGGGTCGTCGTGTCTCCATTGTCATTTGTTTCTAGGTATTTTTTAATTTCCTCTTTGATTTCTTCAGTGATCACTTTGTTATTAAGTAGTGTATTGTTTAGCCTCCATGTGTTTGTATTTTTTACAGCTCTTTTCCTGTAATTGATATCTAGTCTCATAGCATTGTGGTCGGAAAAGATACTTGATACAATTTCAATTTTCTTAAATTTACCAAGGCTTGATTTGTGGCCCAAGATATGATCTATCCAATGTTCCATGAGCACTTGAGAAAAATGTGTATTCTGTTGTTTTTGGATGGAATGTCGTATAAATATCAATTAAGTCCATCTTGTTTAATGTATCATTTAAAGCTTGTGTTTCCTTATTTATTTTCATTTTAGATGATCTGTCCATTGGTGAAAGTGGGGTGTTAAAGTCCCCTACTATGAGTGTGTTACTGTCGATTTCCCCTTTTATGGCTGTTAGTATTTGCCTTATGTATTGAGGTGCTCCTATGTTTGGTGCATAAATATTTACAATTGTTATATCTTCTTCTTGGATCGATCCCTTGATCATTATGTAGTGTCCTTCTTTGTCTCTTCTAGTAGTCTTTATTTTAAAGTCTATTTTGTCTGATATGAGAATTGCTACTCCAGCTTTCTTTTGGTTTCCATTTGCATGGAATATCTTTTTCCATCCCCTTACTTTCAGTCTGTATGTGTCTCTAGGTCTGAAGTGGGTCTCTTGTAGACAGCATATATATGGGTCTTGTTTTTGTATCCATTCAGCCAATCTGTGTCTTTTGGTGGGAGCATTTAGTCCATTTACATTTAAGGTAATTATCGATATGTATGTTCCTATTCCCATTTTCTTAATTGTTTTGGGTTCGTTATTGTAGGTCTTTTCCTTCTGTTGTGTTTCTTGCCTAGAGAAGTTCCTTTACCATTTGTTGTAAAGCTGGTTTGGTGGTGCTGAACTCTCTCAGCTTTTGCTTGTCTGTAAACGTTTTAATTTCTCCATCAAATCTGAATGAGATCCTTGCTGGGTAGAGTAATCTTGGTTGCAGGTTTTTCTCTTTCATCTCTTTAATTATGTCCTGCCACTCCCTTCTGGCTTGTAGAGTTTCTGCTGAGAGATCAGCTGTTATCCTGATGGGGATTCCCTTGTGTGCTATTTGTTGTTTTTCCCTTGCTGCTTTTAATATGATTTCTTTGTGTTTAATTTTTGACAGTTTGATTAATATGTGTCTTGGCGTATTTCTCCTTGGATTTATTCTGTGTGGGACTCTCTGTGCCTCCTGGACTTGATTAACTATTTCCTTTCCCATATTAGGGAAGTTTTCAACTATAATCTCTTCAAATATTTTCTCAGTCCCTTTCTTTTTCTCTTCTTCTTCTGGAACCCCTATAATTCGAATGTTGGTGCGTTTAATGTTGTCCCAGAGGTCTCTGAGACTGTCCTCTGTTCTTTTCATTCTTTTTTCTTTATTTTGCTCTGCAGCAGTTATTTCCACTATTTTATCTTCCACCTCACTTATCCGTTCTTCTGCCTCAGTTATTCTGCTATTGATCCCATCTAGAGTATTTTTTATTTCATGTATTGTGTTTTTAATCGATGCTTGATTCATCTTTAGTTCTTCTTGGTCCTTGTTAACTGTTTCTTGCATTTTGTCTATTCTATTTCCAAGATTTTGGATCTGGGAAATAGAATCTTGGATCATCTTTACCATCATTATTCTGAATTCTTTTTCAGGTAGACTGCCCATTACCTCTTCATTTGTTAGATCCGGTGGGTTTTTATCTTGCTCCTTCTCCTGCTGTGTGTTTTTCTGTCTTCTCATTTTGCTTATTTTACTGTGTTTGGGGTCTCCTTTTTGCAGGCTGCAGGTTCGTAGTTCCCGTTGTTTTTGGTGACTGTCCCCAGTGGCTAAGGTTGGTTTAGTGGGTTGTGTAGGCTTCCTGGTGGAGGGGACTAGTGCCTGTGTTCTGGTGGATGAGGCTGGATCTTGTCTTTCTGGTGGGCAGGTCCACGTCTGGTGGTGTGTTTTGGGGTGTCTGCAGACTTTTTATGATTTTAGGCCACCTCTCTGCTAATGGGTGGCGTTGTGTTCCTGTCTTGCTAGTTGTTTGGCATAGGGTGTCCAGCACTGTAGCTTGCTGGTCGTTGAGTGAAGCTGGGTGCTGGTGTTGAGATGGAGATCTCTGGAAGATTTTTGCCGTTTGATATTATGTGGAGCTGGGAGGTCTCTTGTGGACCAGTGTCCTGAAGTTGGCTCTCCCACCTCAGAGGCACAGCACTGACTCCGGGCTCCTCAATTTGGGATGATGTGTTGTCTATTCATGTATTCCACAGATGCAGGGTACATCAAGTTGATTGTGGAGCTTTAATCCGCTGCTTCTGAGGCTGCTGGGAGAGGTTTCCCTTTCTCTTCTTTGTTCTCACAGCTCCTGGGTCTCAGCTTTGGATTTGGCCCCGCCTCTGCGTGTAGGTCGCCGGAGGGCGTCTGTTCTTCGCTCAGACAGGACAGGGTTAAAGGAGCAGCCTCTTCGGGGACTCTGGCTCACTCAGGCCGGGCGGGAGGGAGGGGCACGGAGTGCGGGGCGAGCCTGCAGTGGCAGAGGTCGGCGTGACGTTGCACCAGCCCGAGGCGCGCCGTGCGTTCTCCCAGGGAAGCCGCCCCTGGATCCCGGGACCCCGGCAGTGGCGGGCTGCACAGGCTCCCGGAAGGGCGGTGTGGGCAGTGACCTGCGCTCGCACACAGGCTTCTTGGTGGCGGCAGCAGCAGCCCCAGCGTCCCACGCCCGTCACTGGGCTCCGCGCTTTCAGTCGCGACTCGCGCCCGTCTGTGGAGCCCCTTTAAGCAGCGCTCTTAATCCCCTCTCCGCGCGCACCAGGAAACCAAGAGGGAAGAAAAAGTCTCTTGCCTCTTCGGCAGCTCCAGAGTTTTCCCGGACTCCCTCCCGGCTAGCTGTGGCACATTAGCCCCCTTCAGGCTGAGTTCTCGCTGCCAGCCCCAGTCCTCTCCCTGCACTCTGACCGAAGCCCGAGCCTCAGCTTCCAGCGCTGCGCGCCCCGGCGGGTGAGCAGACAAGCCTCTCGGGCTGGTGAGTGCCGCTCGGCACCGATCCTCTGTGTGGGGATCTCTCTGCTTTGCCCTACCCAGGTATGCGGGGAGTTTCTTGCCTTTTGGGAGGTCTGGGGTCTTCTGCCAGCGTTCAGTAGGTGTTCTGTAGGGGTTGTTCCACGTGTAGCTCGATGGTTCTTTATTAATGACTGCAAATGTAATTCCATCAGGCTCAACACAGGCAGAAACTTTTTAAAAAATTCTGTTAGAAATTCAGCTTCAGAAGGAAGGAATAAGATACATTCTCTAATTTTATTCTGGTTAAAAAGAAAATTAGATCAAACAAATGATCAAACACAAAACTCTTGGCTTGATAATATATAATCAATAAGACAATTGTTGCTGCTATGAAATTACCACAGATAAAATTTAGAATAATAAAATAAAATAAAGGATTGGGGTTCCTGAAGTAGAAAAATGTTCTAGGTTAAGTTCTGAAATTTTAAAAATATATATAGAGAAAATGACAGTTGTGCTTTTGTTCATTGTTTGGAGAAATCCTTGTTCTTTGAAAAAACGAGAGAGTAATAAGCATGGGTGAGAAAAAGAAATGAAAATGCCATCAATTTGCCAACAAAACTCTAAATTTTGCAACTGTATTAGGTGCTAAAGGAGGTAGTGTAGGAAAAAATTATCCACAATTTGGAAATATGGCAAAAAAATATAGCATGTCTTCAATATCATATGGGACAATGTCTATAACAAGGATTGTCTGGGGAACGTACTAAATTAATGTCTTTGTCACTATTGACCAGAAGTCCCATATATAGTGGAGTTCCTTGTTAACTTGTAGAATTTCATCAGTAGAGATGCAAATAATTTCTGCCCAGTGTTACAGATAGCTTCAAATACTTATGACCTGTTGTACATTAAACATGTTGATACGTATCTCAGCAATCTTATCCTAACATTTTCCTTTTTATTGCCTGTGAATATTCTACCTTCTTAAATGCTTGAACTGGTTACAACATATTCTTGGTTCTCTCATTAATAAATGAGTTAAAGCAAATCTAAGAGACTAAGAGGAAATCAGAAAAGTAAAGACATTTTCTTATCAAATAGAAAATATTATGAATAAGAATACTGATGTATTCAGTATAATCTCATGAAACATCATCTTCCAAGCCTAGACTGGTTCCATATGGCTCATTTGATAAAGAAAGAAATATTTTTTAAAAAAGGAACGAAACATTAAATGTTTAATTCAAGAAATTCAATTAAAAATGCTACAAGTTTTTTACATTTCTCATCTTTTTCTCTGGAAGAATTGTTTATATTCTCAGAGATTCTTTGCATAAGCATTAATGTATTAATAATAAAACCACATCTCTAAGAAAAGAATGTCTAAAATCCACATATACAAGGAATTGTATTTAAGAATATTTGATTATGAACAGAATCTGAGTATATATGGAGGATTATCTTTTTGGTGTATAGGATGGAGGTGACGTACATTAATAATTTAATAGCAATAATTAAAAAGCATGTTTTACATGTTGAAATTAATAACTTTACATTTGATCACGGTTAATTTTACATGATTTCTAATGTTATCAGGTCTACTTGGCTTTAACTGTACTCAAATAAATAAAAACTTGCTGTTTTCTAAAGGGAAACATTTTGGGTATAGAAAACATGATTTAAAAATATCAGTCCAAAAAAGGCCAAAATAACAATAATGTTTAGAGTAACAAAAGATGAGAAAGTATTTGTGAAATACATTTTTTTTCAAAGGAAAAAAAACAATTTAATTTTCTAAGCATGCACTGTTATTCCAAAGAGAAGGTTCTGGAGCAACCTTTCCACAAAACTGCTTTCAACCAAACCTAATGTGACAGAAACCCTAACCATTGGAGCTTCACTTGACTGTTTCATTAAAATTCATTTTCCACAAAGCAAAGGCATTAGTGCAGAGGCTTTGTTCCCTTAGTTCAGTTAGGTGTGTATCTGGCATATTACCACTATAATTGTTGTTATAAACGTGTGTAACATTGAATGGACCAGGAATTTGAAAATAACCTCAATGTTTTCAGTCAGAAAGACTGAAAGATAAATTATTTTTGTAAGAGTAAAACTATTGAGATTGAATTTCCCTAGATGAAAGAAAATACCTTTCAGGAGCACAGTTATTTTTTCTCTGACATCTCTGTGGTAAAAGAGTATGTATTTCTCAAAGTTCAGGTCAAATACTACTTCATTTTTTTTTAACATCTTTTTTGGAGTATAGTTGCTTTACATTGCTGTGTTACTTGCTGCTGTATAACAAAGTGAATCAGCTATACATATACATATATCCCCATATCCCTTTCCTCTTGCGTCTCCCTCCCACCCTCCCTATCACACCCCTCTAGGTGGTCACAAAGCATGAGCTGATCTCCCTGTGCTATGCAGCTGCTTCCCACTAGCAATCTATTTTACATTTGGTAGTGTATATATGTCCATGCCACTCTCTCACTTTGTCCCAGCTTACTCTTCCCCTCACCGTGTCCTCAAGTCCATTCTCTACATCTGTGTCTTTATTCCTGTCCTGCCCCCAGGTTCTTCGGAACCATTATTTTATTTTATTTTTTAGATTCCATATATATGTGTTAGCATACAGTATTTGTTTTTCTCTTTCTGACTTACTTCACTCTGTATGACAGACTCTAGGTCCATCCACCTCACTATAAGTAACTCAATTTTGTTTCTTTTTATGGCTGAGTCATATTCCATTGTATATATGTGCCACATCTTCTTTATCCATTCATCTGTCGATAGACACTTAGGTTTCTTCCATGTCCTGGCTGCAATGAACATTGTGGTACATGACTCTTGTAGAATTCTGGTTTTCTCAGGGTATATGCCCAGTAATGGGATTTCTGGGTCATATGGTAGTTCTGTTTTTAGTCTTATAAGGAACTTCCATACTGTTCTCCATAGTGGTACATACATTCCCACCAGCAGTGCAAGAGGGTTCCCTTTTCTCCACACCCTCTCCAGCATTTATTGTTTGTAGATTTTTTGATGATGGCCATTCTGACTGGTGTGAGTTGATACCTCACTGTAGTTTTGATTTGCATTTCTCTAATAATTAGTGATGTTGAGCATCCTTTTATGTGTTTGTTGGCAATCTGTGTATCTTCTTTGGAGAAATGTCTGTTTAGGTCCTCTGCCCATTTTTGGATTGGGCTGTTTGTTTTTTAGATATTGAGCTGCATGGGCTGCTTGTCTATTTTGGAGATTAATCTTTTGTCAGTTGCTTCGTTTGCACCTATTTTCTCCCATTCTGAGGGTTGTCTTTTCATCCTGTTTATGGTTTCCTTTGCTGTGCAAAAGCTTTTAAGTTTCACTAGGTCCCATTTGTTTATTTTTGTTTTTATTTCCATTTCTCTAGGAGGTGGGTCAAAAAGGATCTTGCTGTGATTTATGTCATAGAGTGTTCTGCCTATATTTTCTTCTAAGAGTTTGATAGTGCTGGCCTTACATTTAGGTCTTTAATCTGTTTTGAGTTTATTTTTGTGTATGGTGTTAGGGAGTGTTCTAACTTCATTCTTTTACATGTAGCTGTCCAGTTTCCCCAGCACCACTTATTGAAGAGGCTTTCTTTCCTCCATTGTATATTCTTGCCTCCTTTATCAAATATAAGGTGACCATATGTGCATGGGTTTATCTCTGGGCTTTCTATCCTCTTCCATTGATCTATATTTCGGTTTTTGTGCGAGTACCGAACTATCTTGATTACTGTAGCTTTGTAGTATTGTCTGATGTCTGGGAGCCTGATTCCTCCAGTTCCATTTTCTTTCTCAAGATTGCTTTGGCTATTCAGGGTCTTTTGTGTTTCCATACAAATTGTGAAAATTTTTGTTCTAGTTCTGTGAAAATTGCCAGTGGTACTTTGATAGGGATTTCATTGAATCTGTAGATTGCTTTAGGTAGTATAATAATTTTCAAAATGTTGATTCTTCCAATCCAAGAACATGGTATATCTCTCCGTCTGTTTGCATCATCTTTAATTTCTTTCATCAGTGTCTTAAAGTTTTCTGCATACAGGTCGTTTGTCTCCTTAGGTAGGTTTACTCCTAGGTACTTTATTCTTTTTATTGCAATGGTAAATGGGAATGTTTCCTTAATTCCTCTTTCAGATTTGTCATCATTAGTGTATAGGAATGCAAGGGATTTCTGTGCATTAATTTTGTATCCTGCTACTTTACCAGATTCATTGATTAGCTCTAGTAGTTTTCTGGTAGCATCTTTAGAATTCTCTATGTATAGTATCATGTCATCTGCAAACAGTGACAACTTTACTTCTTCTTTCCTGATTTGGATTCCTTTTTTTTAAATTTTTCTTCTTTGATTGCTGTGGCTGAAACTTCCAAAACTATGTTGAATAACAGTGGTGAGAGTGGGCAACCTTGTCTTGTTCCTGATCTTAGTGGAAATGGTTTCAGTTTTTCACCATTGAGGACGGTGTTGGCTGTGGGTTTGTCATATATGACCTTTGTTATGTTGAGGTAAATTCCCTTTATGCCTACTTTCTGGAGAGTTTTTTTTATCATAAATGGGTGTTGAATTTTGTCGAAAGTTTTTTCTGCATCTATTGAGATGATCATATGGTTTTTCTCCTTCAATTTGTTAATATGGTGTATCACATTGATTGATTCACATATTGAAGAATCCTTGCCTTCCTGAATAAACCCCACTTGATCGTGGTGTATGATCCTTTTAATGTGCTGCTGGATTCTGTTTGCTAGTATTTTGTTCAAATACTATTTCTTAAAGATTTCTCTGATTTCTTCCCCTCCAGAGCAGAAAGAAGAAATACCTCACCGATATTCCTATGATAAAATGCTTTACAGCAGTTAAAAATATACTGGAACTACATGAATGAACTTGAGTAAATTGTGAAGTCAGAAAGTGAGTTAAATAAGGCAAGGTGCTCATTTGTCATAACAACCCTTATTATCCTCATTTTACAGATGATTGAGGTTCAGAGTAAGTGATTTTTTTCTAAGGTTATTCTAGATTTTAAGTTGTGGAGTATCAAAGCACAGTAAAAATGTAGGAATATGTCTTTATTATCATTTGAATAATATGTTTATTATATTGGAGTTAAGGAAGGATTTCTTTAAAAATATAAATGTACAACAAGAGAAATGAAAAGAAAAACAGAGATTGGAAAAGCTGTTCAGTCTTCTTAATAGTCAATGGGATACATATCAAAATAGTGAGATACTATTTCCCAGTCATCAGATTTTCAGAAATTATTACACCTGATGACATCTAGTTTTTGCTGGCAAGTGGGAGCAGGAACTCTAGTGCAGAGCTAGAGTGGAAATCAATTGTCACAACCACTTCAGAAATTAATTGAATCACAGCTAGTATAATTGAAGTTTGTATACTCTGTAACACAGAAAGTCTGTTTATTTATGAGAGAAAATCTTGCACTTATGGCCAAGGTGATGAGTAAAATCAGGTAACTTCTATCACTCTTTGTCCCAGAGTAGAAAAATAGAGACAAGTAAATGTCTCTCTGTAGGAAAAATAGGTAAGTGACATATGATTTAATCGTTCAATTCAGCTAGGTATTCAGTTACATAATCAGCTTCAGTGAAGGAGTTTAAGTAAAAAAAAATTCATCTACATGTATCAATATAAAGCAATCTAAACATATAGTTTTAAAAATCAACTTTCAAATGTTTATATACAATATTACACAATTCATTAAACATTTATAATATTAAACAAAAGCTTAAAAAATTGCATTTATCAAAACTTTGTGTATAAAGTTAAATGACAGCAATACAAAATAAAAATTTCCTTTATTTCATTTTTCATTTTGTCTCCTAATAATCCTTTTTAAGAATAATATGGATTCCCTATTTATATATTATTTCTTTGTGTTAATCTTTGTTGTATTCATCTTGTATTAATTATTGAGTATAATCTGTTTTTTAATATGTATTGATACATGTGAATTACTTGCATCTATTGATTGAGTGAAACAGTAATAGAACAGTGGGAAATTGTCAATTTTGAGTAGTAAAATTTGAATAGAGATAACAGGACTTTCTAATTGATTGTATGGGAGTGTGAAAGAAAGAGAAGTCAGTGATGATTCCAAGTTTTTGCATAAGCAATTTTTATTAAAGTTCTGGCTATTTACTAAAAATAGAAACACACTCAGGTAAAAACAGGTTTCTGCAGGACAGTGAATTGGTTTTGCATGTCATAAGTGTGATGGCTACTAGACATACAAGTTAAGTTGTCCTGTAGGCTGTCAGATATACAAGTCTGGAACTGAGTGTGAGTGTTTCATGTAAATATAGAACTAGAAGTCATGATCATTTCATTGGTATTTAAAGTCATGAGATGGGTTTATCCACCTAGCAAATGATTGTAGTTTTGAAAGGGCAAAAGTTTAAAGAGGAGAACACTGCGAGAGTAAGAAAAGCAGAAAAGTTTAATATCTCAGAAGTCAAGTGAAGGAAATGTTTCCAACTGGAATGATTACAATTAATTTATTCTGATTTTTCTGAGAAGGTGAATAATTGAATATTAGATTAGGTAATGTGGAGGTTATTGGTGACAATGAGTAGGGCAGAATTGTATAGATAAAGTCCTGACTGAAAGTGGAAAGTGCCTCTGGGAAATTCCTTTGAAATTTCTCCCTTTCGGATAATAACTCTCATAACTTTAGACTGGAAAAAGCCAGTTGGTCCCTTTTGATTTTTCCTTCAGAGATGTTTTTGTGAATTCTCAGAAGAAATTTTTTGCTGCTTTCCCCAATCCTAGCATTCTATCTAGATGGCTTCTCCAGAGGATCTTTCCCTTTTGTTTTTTTTCCAAAATGTATTTATTTATTTATTTTTGGCTGCATTGGGTCTTTGCTGCTGTGCGAGAGCAGGGTCTACTCCTCATTGCGGTGTGCAGGCTTCTTATTGCGGTGGCTTCTCTTGTTGTGGACACGGGCTCTATTCACGTGGGCTTCAGTATTTGTGCCTCGAGGGCTCTAGAGAGCAGGCTCAGTAGTTGTGGCACATGGGCTTAGTTGCTCTGCGGCATGTGGGATCTTCCTGGAACAGGGCTCGAACCCGTGTCCCCTGCATTGGCAGGCGGATTCTTAACCATTGTGCCACCAGGGAAGTCCGAGGATCTTTCCCTTTTTAAAGATATTGTTCATGGCATTGTTAGCTTGAGGAGGAATGTATTACTCTACTTGGTAGCTATTTGGCATCATTCTTGGTGTGGCAAGGGGTTCACAAGAACAGTTTTTCTGATCATAACTCTTGACTTCTTTGCACTGAAAACTTCACAGCCCCCTTGCACTCCTGGTATTTATTGGATTTGAGTTTGGGTTATATCTGGAACTGTTCTTAACTTTGTAACCATTTTCTTTTATGTGTATTTTAGGCTGTAGATTCTCTGCATTTGTTCCTCCATCCATTCTGCTTTCTGTATCCACTGAACTTATCAAAATGAAATTCACTGAAACCATCCTTTCTTGCTACTTTGTATTGTTACTAATTTATTTATATTTCTATTATATTTTCTGACATTTAGAGGAATTCGGTTAGAGGGAAGAAAATACCAAAATTCTCTTTCAATGTAGTTTTAAAAATAAGCATGATATTTATAAAATCTTGACTTATAAAAATATATACAACACAGTTATTTTAAATGATAAGTAGACTATACCTGAAGCTTTACTCCTAATCAAAAGCAATGTAAGGGAAATAGATTAATTCACTTAAGCCTGAAAAATACTCTTACTGATGCCAAACCATAGATTTATTTAGATTGTTATTAAGAAATCAATGGGCTCTGAACAGAATTATTGCATCCAATCTGAGAAGCAATATTATAAGGTACAATTCTGATTATACAAATTACAATTAACATTGATGATGGATAAAAAGGGAAATTTTTGTTAGCTCTCTAATCAGGTCAATATTAAAGCACATGTCCAAAAATATGCCACAAATGTTAGAAAAAAATGTTTAATAGCCTAGAATTGTTTCAACTATTTTATAACATTGTCTGTTATTTGTGAGGGAAGTCAACACACAACCCAAAGACAAACTTGTTTTATTATATAGAAATACTAAATATGTAAAATGGAGTTTAAAAAGCCTATGCTTGAGTAAAAACGAAATAGAAAAGTGGCTTGGAGTAAAGTCTTAAAATATATAAAAATCTAAAATGGTAACAGTGCTTTCTTTATATATGATATCCTTTGATTCTCACAACAACCCTTTGAGATGTGTCATATTACAATTCTCATTTTTATAGAGGAGAGAATTAAGGCATAGACCATTTAAACTGGTCCAAAGTCACATAGGTTATTGGTGGCAGAAATAGGATTTGAAGCATGGAAGTCTGGCTCCAGAGTCCATGATCTTCTGTCAGAGTATATGAAGATTCTTTATGTATATATTTTTCTTTTATATTTCTAGAGAACAAGGTACATCAAAATAGAATAAAAGAGAGAGTAATTAATGCTTAATAAAGTGATAAATAGGAGAAAGTATAGTCATTTATAATTTGTTTATGTGTTGAAACAGATGGATCAGATCACATGTCTAAGTACTGAAAGATATTTTCAAGTATTACTATGGAACCTCTAGTTGTTCATCTTTGAGAAACTATGAAAAAATGAGGCAACTGTTACTATTGCAAGACTGGAGATAAGTTAATGCCCTTCCTCTAAAACTCAAAACCTATAAACTAAAACATGTGATAAATCTGACCAAAATCTAGGCTTGTTATAGAAACTTTTGGCACTTAGGAAATAACATAACATAAATGAAGTATCACTATAAATTCACTGAGAAAAATAGTGTCAAAGAAAATGATTTTAATATCATTTATTTTGCATGTAACACTATTGATATGTGGACCAGAGGAGCACATTCACCTTATTGGCTGTATATCTTGAATTTTATAAATTATTTAACTACAGATCTTATGGTTATTTTTCTGATCATGATAAAAAATTATGGCTTGTATTGAGAGTTTAATATATTTGCATTTGATAAAACATAAAAAAATTATATGATGGGTGAAGAAGGGAAGTTTGTAGTGAGCCTTCACTTGTCAACATTTCTATAAATATGTTAGAGGAAAAATTCTCATGTTTGCTTAATTTGCATTTGATAATTTTTGTAAGAAAAAAATGAAGAATCAGTGCATTTAGGGAAGTGTGTATAAAGTGGGTGGGGAGAGGAGTCCAAATTTGACCCTATTCATGACACATGCCTGTCCTCCTCAATGGTCTAGGATGAAGGAGTGAATGACCCTGCTTCAGGGTCAATACTATTGAGGGACCCAGCTGTATGCAGTGTGAAGAAATGTAGGCAGGCAAACAAAACTTATCATCTAGGGATTCGGGTGACAATTGATAGTAGAGTCCAGTTACAGGGGGCATGTCTGAGAGAAACAAAGTGTAGTTTTCTAGTAGCTAGGTAGAAATCTCATTTCAATAGTGGAAAATCTGGAGTGAGTGATAGAGTGAAAATAAAGATGGCAGGTGTTTTTTATCCAAGAAGTCTGGCAGCAGATAGCAAGATCTTAGCTCTGAGATCATTTCTTTGCACCTAGGATGGTTTCTTTATAAGTCTCATTTGTCATAGAGTTTCAACTTACTCTTTTCTCCTTTCTAGAGTAGAAACAACCTATTTTTCCCTCCTGGGTTTCTGTCTTCTGAACTATAAAGTCAAATATATTTTCTTAGTAACTTTTTTCTTAAAATCTCAGATAATTAGAACATACATTAGCCCTGCTTTCAAATATTTTATTGCTAATTATTATTATCCTGGCTCAAACACACTAACTTCAGGACCTTAGACAAGCTACTAACCACATTTTGCCTTGGTTTCCTTTTCTCTGAAATAGGCATTGGGAAAATATGAACTCTGTTTGTGTGTGGGGTGGGGGGTCATGGACTAAATAAACTGATATGTGCTAACTGCTTGAAACAATGTGTGGAACCTGGCTGACACCTTGATTTTAGCCCAGTGAGACCTACTTCAAATTTCTGACCTACCTAATTGTAAGATAACAAATTTCTGTGTTTTAAGGCATAAATTTGTACTAATTTATTACAGAGGCAATAGAAAACTGCTATAGCTATGTTACCCATTATTACTTTGAAAAAGATTTACAAAAATAGCAAACATTGGAGATGTTAAAAATCTTAAAATATTCTTATTCTGTCCCTTGACTACTGTCATGACCCTGACATGGTTTGAGCTTGGAATTTGAAGTGATATCAGGGTTCATTTAAATTCTAAGTTGTGTCTCTTATGCAACATGTGGCTTTGAGCAAGTCACAATCTCTTTGAGCTTCATTTTCCTCAACTTTAAAATGGTAATAAAATATTTACCTATACTAAAGAAAAGATTTTTGAATAGTTCACATTTACCAATATATAATAGGCACACAATAAATTATAGTTATTGTTGCCTTAGTTGATTTTATTACCTCTAGAAATTCTAAAACAGACTCTGTTTAAATAGTATTTTTTTAAATTTTATTTTTGTGCTACACATTAGATCTTGGAAAGCTAGTATGTTCCATTATATTTGGAGGAACTATGGTTAGTAGAATTTTTACTCTTAAGGCCTTTTTATTTCATTGTTGATATGGGCTAACATGGGTACCTTCTTACTATTAATTGTTTATTCCTAAAGCCATGAAGATGCAGCTCAGTCCACACCCCCACCATCTTCTAAAAAGTCCTCATTCCTGGCTGGTGTATTCCTGTCCAAGAGACTGATGTGTGGAGAGGAACCAGCTGTGACATGGTCTGTCAAACATGTTCTCTCAGATAAAGGACAAGTTTATAATTCAAAGCAACTCCAGATTTATTACTCTTCCTCAAATTCTCTTTTCATTACATAGAATGGGTACTCTAAGTCATTTCCTTACATCTCACATTCTATTTACCTCAGATTCTTTATTAGAAGATAAAAGGTGGAGCAATGACTTTCCAAAAGTTTCAACCATGTCTTAGGTAGCTCCTGTTAATGTACACCTAATGAACCTAATGAACAAAATCATGATTTTTCATCCTCCTAAAAACCAAATGAATCTCAGAATCACCTTAGATTTTTTTAATCAGGTAAAATTTGTTTCTTTCCGGTAGATATTCTAGATATAATTAGGATGAAATGCTTAAACAATGCAGAAGATTATGTTCTTTTTGTTTCATTTCAGCCTCATTTACTTTTGTTCATTTTTTAAATTTCAGATAAATTATTCATATTTTTGGTACATGCAGAGTTTTCTCATTTAATTAAGAGCCATACTTTGTACCAAATTTCTCTATAATAATTACATATATCTGCTTAAACATTTTAGATGCCTCCTTCATTTCAGTTCTTAGTTAACATAGAGATGCTTAATGGATTACTAAAAAGGGATTATTAAGGAGGCAAGAATATACAATGAAAAACAGACAGTCTCTTCAATAAGTGGTGCTGGGAAAACAAGGCAGCTACATGTAAAAGAATAAAATTAAAATATTCTTTAACACCATACGCAAAAATGAACTCAAAATGGATTAGAGACCTATATGTAAGACTGATGCTATAATACTCCTAGAGGAAAACACAGGCAGAGCACTCTTTGACATAAATTGTAGCAATATTTTTTTGGATTTGTCTCCTAACGTAAAGGAAATAAAAACAAAAATAAACAAATGGGACCTAAATAAACTTAAAATCTTTTGCACAACAAAGGAAACCTTTGAGAAAATGAAAAGACAACCTATTGAACAGGAGCACATATTTGCAAATGATATGATCAATAAAGGATTCATATCTGACATATGTAAATAGCTCATTCAAATCAACATAAAAAAAACATGATTTTAAAAATGGGCTGAAGAGCTGAATAGACATTTTTCCAAAGAGGAAATGCAGATGGCCAACAGGCACATGAAAAATGCTCAACACCACTAATCATTAGGGAAATGCAAATCAAAACCACAATGAGATATTACCTCACACCTGTCAGAATGGTTATCATCAAAAAGAACACAAATAATAAATGTTGGCAAGTATGTGGAGAAAAGGGAACCCTTGTGCAACAGACTAGTGAATATAACAAAAAAGAAGCAGACTCACAGATAGAGAGAACAAACTAGTGGTTACCAGTGGGGAGAAGAAAGGGGAGGGGGGCAATATAAGAGTGGAGGAGTAAGAGGTACAAACTATTAGGTATAAAATAAACTACAAGGATGTATTTTACAACACGGGGAATATAGCCAATATTTTGTAGTAACTATAAGTGGAGTATAACCTTTAAAATTGAGAATCACTATGTTTTACACCTGCAACTTACATAACATTGTACAGCACCTATATTTCAATTTAAAAAAACTAAAAAAAAAGGATCATTATGCCAACCAAAAAAAAAATTTAAATCAACTCAACAATCAGAGACCATTCCTACTTCTTTATATTTCAAGATTTACAGGAATACATACAGTTGTGTGTATGTGTGTATATATATGTACTAATAAGAATATGTGTGTATGATGTCATCAGTATACACACACATACAGGTTCAAGCTGATGTTCTCCATCATTGCTAATTACGACGGCTAATCCAACTGATAATGCAGATAACTGATTCAATTGATAAAGCAGAAAAATTTTACCACAAAATTGATTTCATCACCAAATGGTTGCTTTTATTAAACCTGACAGTATTTGACTAAAACTTTTTTATTGTCACAAGGACAAAGTAGCAGGCAGTGTGACTATAGACACTAGATTTATCAAGCAACACAATGATATAATAATCAGCTTTTCATGTGCTCAATAAATATTAGGTCCTTCATTTTCCTCCTTGCCAGACTTTCCAGATATATATGTATGTGCCTTGATTTCTCAGTATCTCATCCTCACATGTAGTCAGTATGCTCTGTCCATCTATTGGAGCATTTCAAGACAGAATTTAAGAAAACCAGTCTGCAATTTCCTCTATCTTTCTTCAATTTGGCCATTCTGCTTCTTGTTTCCAGGAAGTCACCAAGTATATTTCCAGGGCCCCTAACAAGAAATTGGTATCCAAAGTCTCCTCAAAGGAAAAATAATACATGCCTGAATGGGAGAATGGATTTTCAGACCCTAGAGCCTCTGAATCTCTGAAAAATTACTGAACAATAAAAAAAAATCTATGAAAGTTCTACCCATGGTACAGACATATATGGAAAAGCTTGACAACTGTATTTTTACTGCTTTTGATTACAAAATGTTTTTCAGCTATCATATTCTAAGCTACTGTCCAGATAAGACTCAGTTACCTCCTCCGAAAAAAATCATTGACTCTAATCAAAAACATCACAGAGCATGTTTCAAGCAAGTCATCAGAATCAGTGTCAAAAGTATAGGCAAAATTTTGCTTTGTGATTTCCTTATTGAGATTTCCTTCTGGGAATATTAGACCTACATCATATACTCTAAGCTCTGCAACTGAAAGTATTTGACCTAATGAAGACAGATGAATGAATGAAAAGGACAAACTTGAACCTCTAAACAATCGTAAATGTGGGACATGGGGAATGAATAGTTCAGGGTTCTCAAATAATTCGAGTACGTTATTTAATCTATTCATTTTTAAAGGGTAACTATGTAATGTTTAAAAAGTAACATAATTAGTATCTTAGAACAAATTTTTGTCACTGAATCAAGCACTCCTGGGCCATTCTAGAGTTGTCCTTCTGTTAGGAATTGTCCATATTTCTTTATAATTATAAGTATCAGTTATACTCATTAGACCTTACCAAATATTATGTGTATTTTAAAAATTATAATATACAGTGTTTTATTCTTTTGATTTTTTGTTTTTATTTCCATTACTCTAGAAGGTGGATCAAAAAAGATCTTGCTGTGATTTATGTCAAAGAGTGTTCTTCCTATGTTTTCCTCTAAGAGTTTTATAGTGTCAGGTCTTAAATTTAGGTCTCTAATCCATTTTGAGTTGATTTTTGTGTATGGTGTTAGGGAATGTTCTAATTTCATTCTTTTACATGTAGCTGTCCAGTTTTCCCAGAACCACTTCTTGAAGAGGCTGTCTTTTCTCCACTGTATATCCTTGCCTCCGTTGTCATAGATTAGTGCGTGGGTTTATCTCTGGGCTTTCTATCCTGTTCCATTGATCTATGTTTCTGTTTTTGTGCCAGTACCATATTGACTTCATTACTGTAGCTTTGTAGTATAGTCTGAAGTCAAGGAGCCTGATTCCTCCAGCTTCATTTTTTTCCCTAAAGAGTGCTTTAGCTATTCGGCGTCTTTTGTATCTCCATACAAATTTAAAAATTTTTTTTTCTAGTTCTGTAAAAAATGCCATTGGTAATTTGATAGGAATTGCATTGAATCTGTAGATTGCTTTGGGTAGTATAGTCATTTTCACAATGTTGATTCTTCCAGCCCAAGAACATGGTATATCTCTCCATCTGTTTGTATCATCTTTAATTTCTTTCATCAGTGTCTTATAGTTTTCTGCATACAGGTCTTTTGTCTCCCTAGGTAGGTTTATTTCTAGGTATTTTATTCTTTTTGTTGAAGTGGTAAATGGGAGTGTTTCCTTAATTTCTCTTTCAGAATTTTCATCATTAGTGTATAGGAATGCCAGAGATTTCTGTGCATTAATTTTGTATCCTGAAACTTTACCAAATTCATTGATTAGCTCTAGTAGTTTTCTGGTGGCATCTTTAGGATTCTCTATGTATAGTATCATGTCACCTGCAAACAGTGACAGTTATACTTCTTCTTTTCCCATTTGTATTCCTTTTATTTCTTTTTCTTCTCTGATTGCCGTGGCTAGGGCTTCCAACACTGTGTTGAATAATAGTGGTGAGAGTGGACATCCTTGTCTTGTTTCTGATCTTAGAGGAAATGCTTTCAGTTTTTCACCATTGAGAATGATGTTTGCTGTGGGTTTGTCATATATGGCCTTTAATATGTTGAGGTAGGTTCCCTCTATGCCCACTTTCTGGAGAGTTTTTATCATAAATGGGTGTTGAATTTTGTCTAAAGCTTTTCTGCATCTATTGAGATGATCATATGTTTTTTCTTCTTCAATTTGTTAATATGGTGTATCACATTGATTGACTTCCATATATTGAAGAATCCTTGCATCCCTGGGATAACTCCCACTTGATTGTGGTGTATGATCCTTTTAATGTACTGTTGGACTCTTTTTGCTAGTATTTTGTTGAGGATTTTTGCATCTATATTCATGAGTTATATTGGACTGTAATTTTCTTTTTTTGTAGTATCTTTGTCTGGTTTTGGTATCAGGGTGATGGTGGCCTCATAGAATGAGTTTGGGGGTGTTCTTTCCTCTGCAATTTTTTGGAAGAGTTTGAGAAGGATGGATGTTAGCTCTTCTCTACATGTTTGATAGAATTCACCTGTGAAGCCATCTGGTCCTGGACTTTTGTTTGTTGGAAGATTTATAATCACAGTTTCAATTTCATTACTTGTGATTGGTCTGTTCATGTTTTCTATTTCTTCCTGGTTCAGTCTTGGAAGTTTATACCTTTCTAAGAATTTTTCCATTTCTTCCAGGTGGTCCATTTTATTGGCATAGAGTTGCTTGTAGTAGTCTCTTAGGATGCTTTGTATTTCTGCAGTGTCTGTTGTAACTACTCCTTTTTCATTTCTAATTTTATTGATTTGATTCCTCTCCCTGTTTTTCTTGATGAGGCTGGCTAATGGTTTATCAATTTTGTTTATCTTCTCAAAGAACCAGCTTTTAGTTTTATTGATCCTTGCTATTGTTTTCTTTGTTTCTATTTCATTTATTTCTGCTCTGATATTTATGATTTTTTTCCTTCTACTAACTTTGGGTTTTGTTTGTTCTTCTTTCTCTAGTTCCTTTAGGTGTAAGGTTAGATTGTTAATTTGAGATGTTTGTTGTTTCTTGAGGTAGCATTTTATTGCTGTAAACTTCCTGCTTAGAACTGCTTTTGCTGCATCCCATAAGTTTTGGATCACCGTGATTTCATTATCATTCATCTTTAGGTATTTTTTGATTTCCTCTTTGATTTCTTCAGTGATCTCTTGGTTATTTAGTAATGTATTATTTAGCCTCCATGTGTTTGTATTTTTTACATTTTTTTCCCTGTAATTCATTTCTAATCTCATAGCATTGTGGTCAGAAATAATTTTTGATATGATTTCAATTTTCTTAAATTTACTGAGGCTTGATTTGTGACCCAAGATTCTATGTATCCTGGAGAATGTTCCATGCACACTTGAGGGAAAAGTGTAATCTGCTGTTTTTGGATGAAATGTCCTATAAATATCAATTAAATCCATCTGGTATATTGTGTCATTTAAAGCTTGTTTTTCCTTTTTAATTTTCTGTTTGGATGATCTGTCCATTGGTGTAAGTGAGGTGTTAAAGTCCCCCACTATTATTGTGTTTCTGTCAATTTCCTCTTTTATAGCTGTTAGCAGTTGCCTTATGTATTGAGGTGCTCCTATGTTGGGTGGATATATATTTATAATTGTTATATCTTCTTCTCTGATTGATCCCTTGATAATTATGTAGTGTCCTTCCTTGTCTCTTGTAACATTCTTTATTGTAAAGTTTATTTTATCTTATATGAGTATTGCTACTCCAGCTTTCTTTTGATTCCCATTTGCATGGAATATCTTTTTCCATCCCCTCACTTTCAGTCTGTATGTGTCCCTAAGTCTGAAGTGGGTCTCTTGTAGACAGCATATATATGGGTCTTGTTTTTGTTTCCATTCAGCAAGCCTGTGTCTTTTGGTTGGAGCGTTTAATCCATTCACATTTAAGGTAATTATCGATATGTATGTTCCTATTACCATTTTCTTAATTGTTTTGGGTTTGTTTTTGTAGGTTCTGTTCTTCTCTTATGTTTCCCACTTAGAGAAGTTCCTTTAGCATTTGTTGTAGAGCTGGTTTTGTGGTGATGAATTCTCTTAGCTTTTGCTTGTCTGTAAAGCTTTTGATTTCTCCATTGAATCTGAATGAGATCCTTGCCGGGTAGAGTAATCTTGGTTGTAGGTTCTTCCCTTTCATCACTTTAATATGTCATGCCACTCCCTTCTGGCTTGTAGAGTTTCTGCTGAGAAATCAGCTGTTGACCTTATGGGAGTTCCCTTGTATGTTATTTATCATTTTTCCCTTGCTGCTTTCAATAATTTTTCTTTGTCTTTAATTTTTGCAATTTGATTACTATGTGCCTTGGTGTGTTTCTCCTTGGGTTTATCCTGTATGGGACTCTCAGTGCTTCCTGGACTTGGGTGGCTATTTCCTTTTCCATGTTAGGAAAATTTTAGACTATAATCTCTTCAAATATTTTCTCTGCTCCTTTCTCTGTCTCTTCTCCTTCTGGGATCCCTATAATGTGAATTTTGTTGTGTTTAATGTTTTCCCAGAGGTCCCTTAGGCTGTCTTCATTTCTTTTCATTCTTTTTTCTTTATTCTGTTCCACAGCAGTGAATTCTACCATTCTGTCTTCCAGGTCACTTATCTGTTCTTCTGCCTGTTATTCTGCCATTGATTCCTTCTAGTGTATTTTTCATTTCAGTTATTGTATTGCTCATATCTGTTTGTTTGTTCTTGAATTCTTCTAGGTCTTTTTAAAATATTTCTTTCATCTTCTTGATCTTTGCCTCCATTCTTTTTCCGAGGTCTTGGATCATCTTCCCTATTATTATTCTGAATTCTTTTTCTTGAATGTTGCCTATCTCCACTTCATTTAGTTTTTTTTCTGGGGTTTTATCTTGTTCTTTCATCCAGTACATAGCCTTCTCCCTTTTCATCTTATCTATTTTGTGAATGTGATTTTTGTTCCACCGGCTGCAGGATTGTAGTTCTTCTTGCTTCTGCTCTATACAGTGTTTTAAAGAACAAAGAAAGTTAAATAGCCCAATGCCACAAAAGAAGAAATATCACAAGCTCAATAAACACTGAAGAGCTGACACTTGAATTGAATTTGCAAGTGGGCAATATTTACAAATGGAACAGGGAGAGTATTCCTGTTGAGGGGATTCGGTGCATAAAAGGTAAAATGAATATTGGTCTTTCAAGATTTCAGCACTCTGTGGTTTAAGTGGCAGGTTTTAAGAATCCTAGGCAGTAATTTTACTTTAAGAAAAGATAGAGAGCTATTTAGTAATATATTCACAGTCATATATCTAAAATGACTGATTTTAAGTGTTGTCTGTCTTCTCTATGGATGCAGGGGTGTTTGCATATTTGATATTTTAAAAAGTAAATATGCCAGAATTATAATAGATATTTTAGATAGGGCAAAACTTAGAGGCTAGGACAAAAGTTAGCTACAGCAGTAATTAAGGTCTGGATTTGAGTGGTTCTTAAAACTCTTAAAAGCACTTTAACTGTTTATTCAGTTACTCATAAAATTAACTTTGCTAAAAATACCTAAACTCAATATGTCATAAACAAATTAGAACATGGTGTACTCTTAAAATAGGCCCTTTCTTTCTATCATTTTTATTTCAAAATGCAAAGTTTTACTTACTTTTGGGTAATTTACATATATTTATTTTAAGAAGTTCCACCTTCTTAAAGTAGCATTGGATTAAATACAGACACAGTAAAGATATTCATTAAATTAGCTATTCAGACTTTTGTATGATATCCCAGATTTTGCAGCTAGAAAGCCTCAAATGTAATATTTTTCATAATTGTCAAACCAAAGTCAGATTTAGAAAAAATTGGTTATATTTTTAAAATAAAGTAAAATCTCCAACCCACTCCATACTGTAATTCATTGTTTAAAGGGTGCTCACTTTAATGAAGACAAATCTGGTCTTGAGTCCCTACCATGTACTCATTAGCTACATGACATCATTATTTAGTCTCTTTAAGCCTCTAAGCCTCTTTTTTCTTTCTTTCTTCCTTATTTTTTTTTAAATAGGGATGATAACCATATTTCCATCTTTGGAAACATTCAGAGGATTAAGGGAGACGATGTAACTGAAATTATATAACATAATGTTCTTACAGGTAGTAAACCATTAAAAAACATATTTTTGTGATTTCTCACAGACACTGGGTAATAGAGGAAATATGTAAGAATTCTAAATTTTTAAATAAATAAATGGATAAGTTAAAAAATTTTAATCTAACACAAAACAATCATAAATAATGTCTCAGTAACTCTGGGATTTGGGAATGCTATTATTGAGCCTCTTACAAAACCACAGAAGAGGACTTACCTGATGGTGCAGTCATTAAGAATCTGCCTGTCAATGCAAGGGACACGGGTTTGATCCCTGGTCTGGGAAGATCCCACATGCCACGGAGCAACTAAGCCCGTGTGCCACAACTACTGAGCCTGTGCTCTAGAGCCCGAGAGCCACAACTACTGAACCTGCACACCACAACTACTGAAGCCCGCATGCTCTAGAGCTCACGTGCCTAAGAGCCTGTTTTCCACAACAAGAGAATCCACACAATGAGAAGCCCACACCCCACAACTTACCGTAACTAGAGAAAGCCCACGCAAAGCAACAAAGACCCAACACAGCCAAAAATAAAAAAAAGTAAAAAATAAAAAAAAAACTACGGAAGATGGGAACCTTGGAAATAATGCAATCTGATACCTACATTTTACACTGGAATATGAGAGTAAGAGCAAAGTTACTTGGTTGGGCCAGTACAAGTAATTTGAAGGTTTAGTGTTCTGTAACAACCACTGTTTAAAAATACTGGACTGCTGTAATAATTTGATAGTCAAATATTTAAAAATCACCACATTTGAAAATGGCTAACTGAATAGTTGAAGATTGCCAGAATTTTATAATACATTGCATTTTTGTATATGTGTTCCATTAAAGAATTTTGACCAAAATTTTGTATAAAGGATATATTTGAAATAAATCATATTTACTATAACAGTCTTCATTATTATATAATTTGTATACTCTACATAAAATTTTGGCCCTAGAACTTAGTAATAAGGCACTAAATTATGGAATTATATGTTATGTTATATAGAACCTAGAAATTCCAGGACATATTAATGTTCATATAACTATAAAACTTTTTTTGAAGTAAAGGTGATATTTTAAATATCAAATTAAATATTGATATTTAATTGGGGGGTTACTCTTCATTGATATCAAATTAAGTAGGGCTTAAAAGTTTTAAATCTTTCTATAAATAATCTTATAAATAAGGAAATATGCTATGTCAAGAGGCAAAGATTACAAAGGAAAATATGAACCAAATTTTTGGTTCATATTGATCTTCAACCCCAAATTTTTAAATTTGCACTTGATTAGAAAGATGAGAAAGATTATGTCTGGTATCAAATATATTAAAACATTAGATATAAAGTAATAACTTTTGATAAAACATTCTGGTATTTATTTCAGGATTTCAGTAAAGAAAGAATAATGTGTATCTTGTTTAAATTCATAGCTTATTGTCATCAAAATTTATGCAGTATTTCTCTGTTTGAATGTAGCTTAGAGTGAACATTAAGATATGATTAGGGGTGGCTGTGCCTAACATTTAGATTTAGAAACATCACAGGTCTGTAGGAAGATTATTACTATTCTAATTTGTCAACGCTATTGTCTGAGGTAAATGTTGGAGATAATTACAATGAAATTGCTGGAACATTTCTGATATATCAAGTAAAATTAAAATTCTTTCACCTAAACATTGTTTGTTGTTCCCCCATTCTGAACCACATAAAAATGTCTAAATATTTTTTAAATATATAACTCAAGTTATAAACCAATATCATCATGTTTCTCAATTCAGACCTGTCAGAGGCAAAACCAGGAAGGTACAGAAGTCCTGACTTAGATCACTTTTCTATATGGGATTTTACTGCTTGGTGCTCTATAACATAGGACAGGTCAACAGGCATAATATGCTTAGTAATATCAAGTGAATTTCATAGAGCTCTTTTTAGTGGTAAAAGTGAGTTTGTATTGAAAAGTGATAAAGGGTTTCAGTATCTATAAGAACTTGGTGCCACTTGCAAAAATATACAAGACACAGAAAATGTAAGGAAGAATAGAGTTTTGCACCTGAGAATATATTTAAAGGTCATCTTTAAAGTTGTTTTGTTTTTTAATATTCTTATAATTGTAAATAACAGTTATAACTTTGCAATACCAATACTACTGTGTTACAAATAGCATTTGTGTTCTGTCATGGAGACAAAACTTTGACACAGAAAAGATTGGGTGGGGGACAAGCTATATAATTGATTATCCCAATTGGGACAATTTTTAGAGTGGAAGGGTAGCTTTAAATAACAATGCCAGGACAATAGGAGTATGATGAACTGTCCTAGAAAAAAATGTATTCCAATTTTTTATTTATTTATTTTTTGTGTGTGTGGTACGCGGGCCTCTCACTGCTGTGGCCTCTCCCGTTGCGGAGCACAGGCTCAGGACGCACAGGCTCAGCGGCCATGGCTCATGGGCCCAGCCGCTCCGCGGCATGTGGGATCTTCCCGGACTGGGGCACGAACCCGTGTCCCCTGCATCGGCAGGTGGACTCTCAACCACTGTGCCACCAGGGAAACCCTCCAATTTTTTTTAATAGATGTCTCAAGAGTTCAAAGGAATTTACATGATTTATCTCCATCATGTGATACATTAGTGGCAGAGCTAAAAGTAAAACTCCAGTTTTCTGACCCACAGTTGAGTTTCTGTAAAGTCATAGTAGCCACAATGAATTGATGGGAATTCAAGCATGTCATATCAAAGAATTTTCAAAATATATTTATCTACTTAATAAACTCATTATTATCAAGATTAAGGTATTTTTCCATTAACATCTTGAAAGAAAGTACAGAGTGTTCTTTTTTTGTATGGTTCTTAAATGCACAAATTTCAGTTACCATGGTTTAGTTAAGTAATACCAGTCCTTTAGCAACAAGTTTCAAATTTCCATTACCACAGTGTAATAACTCTTAGTAAATGCATAAAGCACACATTTCTGTGCTAGCTCTTCAGTTCACAAATTATAACAGACCCATATCACGATCAGTGACCCATTATATCACTTTATTCAAAGTTGTCAGTGATTGGTCACTGTGCAGGTCTTATTTAGTTTGTATACAGAGAGCAAAATATGTATTTGTATTGCCTCCTTTTCTTCCAGTAATAAACCCACTTGACATTTTACAAAAATTAATAATCAGAAGTGGGAATAGGCCAATAAAAATGAAAGAGCAGGGCTTCCCTGGTGGCGCAGTAGTTGAGAGTCCCCATGCTGATGCAGGGGACACGGGTTCGTGCCACGGTCCAGGAAGATCCCACATGCCGCAGAGCAGCTGGGCCCGTGAGCCATGGCCACTGGGCCTGCGCATCAGGAGCTGGTGCTCCTCAACGGGAGAGGCCACAGCAGTGAGAGGCCCGTGTACCACAAAAAAAAAAAAAAAAGAAAAGAAAAAAGAAAAGACCAACAAAGAAACAAAATAGCACTGGAAGTGAAATTTGTAAATGGAGTTATAGAAGAAATAGTCAACTATGGGAATGTTGACACTGACACTATTAGAAAGACTAGATACGCAGCCACCTGAGTTTAATGAAGGTGAAATTGTCAACATAAATGAGGAAAGTGATCTTGATGAAATGATGATGATGTCCCAGAGGAAGTGACACCAGCAAAAAAATTCACATTAAATAACATTTGGAGATATTTTATGGCTTTGAAAATCTAAATAATATAATGTTGGAGCTGATTCAAACTTATGAAGGAGTAAGACAATTTGACAAGTCATAGAAAGGTAAATGCTCCTCAAACTACACTTGATAGGGTTTTTACAAAGAAAACACTTTAATTCTCAATGTTTCTAATGTTCTAAATTATAGTGCACAAAATAAATATCAGGTTATTTCATTTCCCTATGCATTTATAACTGACATTAATAGAGATTTTAAATCTAAGAACAATTTGTAAAGATCATGGAATGATCCTGGTTTTTCCCATTGGTTATTAAATTCTCTTTATGTGTTTTCAGTTTGCACATTTATATTACGATCTCACGATACCATGACAAGTGGTGACTGCTTGTAATATACAACATGTTTAACCAGATTTTTTTTCTTTTTAAGTTATGGCTTGTTTCTATCACATTGACGATTTTTGTAACCTTTTAATTTTGATATAATTTTGGATTTACAAAAAGCTGCAATCGTAAAAGTAACTCCCAAATACCTCTTACCCATAGTCAGCAATTATGTACATTTTACTTCATTTACTTCATCATTCTTTCTCTTGCTTGTCTCCCTCCCTCTGTCTCCCTCCTTTTCCCCCTCCTTTACCTTTCTTGATCTTGCCTCTTTGAACTTTATAGGCTAGTTTGTTTCATAGAATGTCCCTTGATTTGGGTTGGTCTGATGTTTCCTCACGCTTATATCAGTGTATGTGTATATTTTGGCAGGAACACGATGAAAGTGAGGCTGTGTTCTTTCTAGTGAATTTTGTTGTTTTATCTATTACTGGTGATATCAACTTCAGTTACTTGATTGAAGTTCTATCTGCTAGGTTTTTCTATGTTGAAATCACTATTTTTGGCTTATAATTTACGTTTGCAGGAAGGTATTTAAAGATTTGTAAAACCCTATTTGTTACGAAAGGTTAACCCACTAGCTTTAGCATCCATAATGATACAGTTTTGGGGTTTTAATTACAGGTAAGACTAAGGGATAAAGGTGGTTGGAATATAAATTGGTATCCTCTTCCTTTGGAGTAATCTGATAGCAAGTACCAGAAGTTTAAAACCTTAAATATTTAGTAATTCCTTTTGTGGAAACTTGTCCTAAAGAAATAATCGTTGATCTGTTTTTCTCAGTTGTACTTAAAATTGTGAAATTTAAAAAATAATCTAAGTAACATATAGGCAAGAATTATTAAATACAGTACAATGGAATATGACAGCTATTTAAAATTACATATTTGAAAAATATTTATCATTAACTATTATTCTTTAAACGAGAATTTATTCACTCTTAATGCAGATATTTTAAAGCAAGGAAAAAGTTTATTTTTATTTCTCAGTTTAGTGACTTAGCATTGTTTTATGGTCAAATATCATCATATTTGTATATTTTATAGGGATTTTCATAACATGTTCCCTGTCTTTTAACTTTCTGCAATTCTCATTTCTATTACCAAAATTTGTACTTCTATCTTTTACTGAATGTCTTTTCATCCTTGACAATCTCTATGATATTCTCTGAATGTGTTACTTTTTTTGTTTACATTGTCATGACTTTGCATATGCTCACAACTCCTTCTTCCCCTAAGTTCCATTCAAAAGCAACCTCTCCTGGGAAGCCCTTATTTGACTGCCTTTGCTTTACTTCATTGTCTCATATCCTTATGATCCTTATATGCACACATTTATATAGCAATCTCCAAATAACTGCATTGCAATTATTTGCATGCTTATTTCTAAGTATACTGGTACCCTCCAAACAAATACAGTTTACTTTCTTTTTATCTCCAGCAAATTGCATATAAATTGATTTATATACCATCCATTTTTTAAAATGCTGGGAATATTAAATAATTGGCAAAATTATGATGAAAATTCTTTACAAAGTTTACTCTTTGACCTCACCAAACTTATAGAACAGCTATTTTCAAAAATAAATATGATTTAATTCTACTACTGATTGTTAATGTAATAGATTCAGGAAGGTTTCAGGAAGTTATTTTTTATTCTGAATCTATGCTAGATTTATACTGAACTGTTAGATTCTTTCCTGAACCAGAATCTGTCCAGTTCAATAAAAATGTATTAATTGTTTACAATATGCCTTGGAAAATGCTAGAGATGGGGTGATGAAAGAGGAAGATTTCCCTAACTTTAATAACGTAACAGATATCCCAGGATTATTTGTCCTCCAAGGTAATGCATAGTTATTAATAGGTAGAAAGGAAATGATGATAATGAAAGAGAGAAAAGAGATTAAGGTAAGGGGTAATTATCATAATTCTATAGCTCTGTAATTTTGCCAAGCAAAAATATATCACCTAACCAAGAGACCTTTTTATTTTGTATCCTGTTACTCATATCATCTCCTTGGAAGACAGGCAGAAGAAGAATATCTATCTTGTCCCTGGAGCCCAAGCAGGAGCCACAATAACCTTGAATAGTGCAAGGTATCCCTGAGTCTCTAAGAAAAAGAACATGAAAAAGGAATAGTTTATTCAGATTTTAAAGAAGGCTTTAATTGTCAAGTTTAAAGAAAATAGGTTAGGTATTAGAGATACTATGGAAATTTAATTTTAATATATTTATTGCCTAACTGTGCAATTCATATTTGTTTCAAGAGAATACCATACTCAAAAATACATAAATAACAATCACTAAGTTAACCACGTACATTGGGGTAAATGGAATCAGAAACATGATGTTTAGGTCTACTATGGAAAACTGTGTTTTCAGTTTGCCTTTTCTCAGAAAGTAGTATGTCCTTCAGTAAATGAAAAAATTCAGTTTTGTATTAGGATAAGAAAAGAGAAATAAGATTGTATCATGAGCATTTTACAGTGAATAATGGCATAATTTTTCTTGTAAATATTTTTGAAAGATTTTTGTTTTAAAAATACATGCATGAGAGTTCTCAGCTTTTGAAGATGACATTAGGGGAGATTTTTCTTTATTGTTGTTGTTGTTGTTTTTCCTTATAAAGTGTGGAGGTGGTGGGAAAGGCTAACTTAGGACAGGACATCCTGGTGCTCCAATCAGGTTCCTTCCTGCAGCAGCCAGTCACTTTCTGTAGGTAACACAGCCCTTTGAAACCCTGTTATCTGACCTCACAGGCCATATTTCTCTATGACTTAAAATAGGAGGTACTTTATGAAATGACTGTAAAATGGTTGACCTCCTTCCCTCATGCCACTGTTGCCTCCTGGAATCCTTCTATTGGGCTTATGAGGTCAGGCATAGAAATGGATCTAAAATATTTGAAACCTCCTTGAATCCATTGTTCAGTAGTTTCCGTTTTTTTAAAGCAACAAAACTTTTAAAAATTTAGTAGGAAGTCAAATTTATAAAAGTGTTAAAAATGGAGCAGTTCTATTTGAAGAAGAGATGGAATTTTTATCTTCCCTCTCAGAACCTTCCCATATGGCAGTTTCTCAGGCACTTTCTCAGCATCTTCTTGTATCCATCATGAACCGTTTGAAAGTCACTGAGAACTTTGGAAATAATAGAACAAGTAGCAACCAATGGAAGACAAAAAGGCTACAGGCAGACCTGTTTTCTTTACTGACCCTTAAAATTTTTTTGTAATTATGCAGGTGCACATTTGGCTGCATGCTGAAAGAATTTGAGTGGCCAATTCCTGACTAAAGATTCCACTCTTTATTTTCTTTTTTACCACACATTGTCAACTTTCTTTAGTTATAATCTTGTTCTATCGTAGCTAGAACTTTTGCTTGATGACAGTATCACTAGAGAGTATCCAAAGTGTATTTTTGGTAAATGTGCTTTAATTTTTAAAGAGATTGTGTTCCTATTCCCAGGTTAAAACTTACTAACTGTTGACCAAGGGAAGGTTGGTTAACATCTCTGTTCCTCAGTTTTCTCATGTGTATAATAGGAAGTCTAAGAGTTTATGGACTTGAAGCATGCAAAATTGATCAAGCTTGGCATTTGGCCCATACTTGTTCTCAATAATATTAATCTTGCCCTAACCTTTTCAGATAGAAAAATGCCCCTTATGACACAGTTGTCTATTGACTTGTTACAAAGAAAGGTATGTACAACCTTAAATTTTTTTCCTTGTTTTTTTTATTTTTTGTTTTTGGTGGAATTTTGTTTGTTTTTATTTTTTATTTATTTATTTTTTTGTAGAAGGGTTTCTTGGGTTTAATAGAAGGAGCTCAAGTCTCATCTACTTTATAAAATGAAATAAGATGCTTAAATTATACCTTATCTCCTACTGACAGCGACAGGTTAAGTTAACCTCCTTAATACACACAGATCCAATGAGTAATCTATATGTAAACTTTAGAATGAGAAGTCTGAGGCCATTTGCTATTCTTTTCTGCCATAGTTTCTTATAGGAGAGTGATAATTATTAAAATAAAAGTGATACATTGTGCTTCCAGCAATGACTTAGTAACTGTATCCAGACTTGCCCTTCATTAAAAATACCTACAAATATGGACAAAATACATGAAAACTGTTTTCAGGCATTGAACAAGAAGCAGCACTGACTGTGAACTGTAAAGGAAGGAAAATACAAAAGTTAAACAAAAGCTGAGATGACTGAGAGAAGGTTTGTATGACAGGAAAAACTTCTTTAACATAATGTGGAATGATACCAGAAGGGAACTGTTTCTACAGAAATGGTCAAAATTGGAATAAGTACCTTTTCTCCCCATTAAATCTTATTAAAGGAAACTGATGGCTTAAAGCCAAACAAAAATATTAATAACACTACTATTAGGTATATAAATGTAAAATATCTGAAAACAGTAACACAAAGGCCAGAAAAACAAGTGGAATATTACTTGGAAATTATTAAATTTTTATGTGGTAAGATTATATCTTGTAATTCCTAGAGCAGCCACTAAAAATATAATAATAAAAAGAGATACAGCTAAAAAGCTGGTAGATAAATTAAAATGGAATACTAAAACTATTTGATTCAACTAAAGGAAGACTGGAAATGGAAAACAAGAACAACAAAATGGGACAAATTGTTGACTAATACAAGGATAGACTTAAACCCATATCAATAATTATACTAAATATAAATAGGCTAAATACTCCAAATGAAAGGCAGAGAGTATTAGACTGGATGAAAAGTAAGACCCAAATACATTCTTTCTATGATAAACTTTAAATATATAAACAGATTTTTGAATGCCAATATAGTGATTTTAATATCAAAGTAGACTACAAGAAAAGCAGTATCACCAGAGATAGAGACATTCCCTAATGACAAAAGAGTTAGTTAATCAGGAAAAGATCGAAACTGTAAATGTGTATATGCTCCAAATAATAGAACTTCACTTTTTAATGAATCTGAAACTGATAGAACTAATGAAAATAGTAGACAAAGTAGATGAATTTCCACTACTCTCTTCATAATTAATAGAATAATTGAACCAAAAAAAACCCAGTAAAAATATAGAGTATCTGAATAACATTGTCAACAACATTGATTCTAATTAATACACCCCACAATTCCATATCATACATTATTTTCAAATTCAAATGGAATGCTTACCAAAATAAACCATATGCTGGATAATAAAATATGATTCAGTAAATTTTAGAAGACTGAAGTCTTACAGAGTACATTTTCTAATGTAAACAGAAATAAATTATAAATCAATAAAATAGCTTATAGACTAGTTACCACCTGTCACCACACAAAGACATTACATTATTTCTGACTATATTCCCTGCATTGTACATTTCATATCCATGACTCATTTATTTTATAACTGGAAGTTTGTACCTCTTAATCTCCCTCAGCTATTTTAATATTTGGAAAATAAGCTACGTATTTCTAAATAATCCATGCGTCAAGAAGAAATCACAAGTAAAATTAGAAAATCGTTTAAATTTACTGTTAATGGTTATACATCATGTAAAAAATTACAGAGTCAGTTAAATCTGTATTTAGAGAGGAATTCAGAGCTTTAAATAGTAATATTAGAAAATTAGAAATGTTTAAAATCTGTTTCTACCTGAAGAGCAAATTAAACATAATGAATTAGAAGGAAAGAAATAAGAAAGTTGTTAGCAGAAATCAATAAGATAAACATATAATAATATTAGCAACTCCAAAAGTTGATTGTTTTAAAATCATAATAAAATAATAATAAACCTGACTATAGAAAAATAAAAAGGAGTCACCAATTTTCAATATGAGGAATAAAAGAAAGGCTATTACTATAAAACCTCCATATAGTAAAAGAAAAAAATGGAGTACTATGAATAACTGTATGTCAATAAACGATGAATTTTTTGGAAAAACATGATGAATCAAGGGTGACCAAGTAAATGGAAAATGGGAATAGCTCCGTATCTACTAAAGAAATTGAATTGGTAATTAAAATCTTACCAGAAAGAAAATTGCAGGCCCGGATGATTTCATTAGTGAATTCTAGCAGACATTTAAATAAGAAATTATACCAATCATGGGTAAACTAGTTCAAAAAATAGAAGACCTCCACCCCAACTCAATTTATGATGCCAACAAATCCTGACAGCAAAACTCATCAAAGACATTACAGAAAAGTAAAATTATTGATCAGTATCCCTCATGACCTTAGATGCAGAACTTCTTAACAAAATATTAACATATCAAATCCATCAGTATATAAAAAGATGAAGTAGAGTTTATCCCAGAAAGGCAAAGCTTTACTAGTTGCAAAGTAATCAGTGTAGCTCACCAAATTTACAGAATAAATTAGAAAAAAAACAACGTATGCTTATCTCAACAAATGCAGGAAAACCATTTGACAAAACTCAACAATGATATATATGTTAAAAACACCAAGAAAACCGGGAATAAAGGAACCTTTCTTATTCTATTAAAGACAACCTCTGGAATACCTAGAGATAACATTATACTTAATAGTAAAATATTGAATGATTCCCCACCCAAGATCAGAGATAAGCAAAGATGTTTGCTTTTGTCGTTTCTATTCACTATCTTGTTGAAAATTTCATCTAGTAAAATAAGGCAATAAAATTAAGTAAAGGCAAAAAAGGTTTAAAAAGTAAAATTGTTCTTTATTTTTAGATAACTAAGTAGTATATATGTAAAATCAAAAGGTCTCTAAAAACTGCTTTAATAAGTGAATTTATAATGGTCATAGAATACAAGGTTAACATGCAGAATCAATTGCCTTTCTAAGTAGTACTAGGAACAAACTTTGGAAAATAAAATTTTTAAAATTAATTTACATAGCATCAAAATAAAACATAAAATACTTAGTTAACTTTATATGGAAAAGCAAGGGGACAGGAGTATACACAACAATCTCAAACAAATAAAGGTAAAGTTTGAAAATACACAATACCTGATTTCATGATTTTTTATAAAAGCTACATTATTCAAATCTTGTTAGTTTGAGTTTAAGAATATATAAATTGACCATGGAACAGGACAGGGACAGAAAATTACCCACATATATTTGAAACATTAATTTTCAACAAAAGCATCAAAGCAACTCAGTAAAAATAGTCTTTTCAACAAATGGTTCTGGAACAACTATATTAAAAAATTATCTTGACTCCTACCTTGCATGGTACAAAAAAGAAGTTTGAGATAGATTACAAACATAAACTTCAAGCTGAAACTATGAAGTACAGAGAATAGAACAAAGGAGACTATCTCCACAGCCTTGGATTAAGCAATTTATTTATATATTTGACAAAAAAAACAACTACAAAGAAAAAGAAGAGATTCACTATGCTTCATCAAAATTATTAAAACTTCTGGTTATCAAAAGACATTTAAAACAAAATAAAAAGTCAAATAGCATACTGAGAGAAAATATTTTCAATCTATATACATATCTTACAAAGAACTTATATATTGAAACTCTAAAGAATATCAATACATCAATAATAAAATATCAATAATAAAAGAATACATTAAGAAAAATACTAAGAAGGAAATACCACTGTATATCCATAATAATGGCTAAAAATTACAAACGAAGAACACCAAATGTTGTTGATAGTATGGAGCAACTAGAACTCTTATATATCTCTGTGCTTTGGTAGTATAAAATTGTATATTCACTTTGGAAAACTTTGGCAGTTTTTTATAAGTTTAAGTATATGCCCAGGAACTATAGTCTTATTTACTATATTTACTCACTTATTCTCAAGAGAAATGGAAACATATATCCATAAAAAGACCTATATAAAATTAATATGGCAATTGATATGTAAAAACTGAAACAATCGTTTATAAACATAGGTGAATGAATAAATGTTCGTATATTCATACAATGGAATACTTCTTAGCCGTTAAATATAGAACTACTGATATATGCAACATAATAAGTAAATCTTAAAAACAGTATGTTGAGCAAAGTAATTCAGATAAAAAAGAGTGCATACTGTATGATTCTACTTATATGAAGCTCCAGAACAGGCAATCCATGGTAATAAAAATTAGAACAGTGCTTGTTTATAGGGGGTGGGGATTGATTTTAATGGAATGTGGGAAATGTTCTATGTCTTCATTTAGGTGACGATTACCTAAGTGCATTCATAGGTCAAAGCTTATCAAATTGTACAATGAAAATTATGTATTATACTGTGTAAATATTTTACTTCAGCTGAGAAAGGATAAAAGTCAAGAAAGATCATATATTACTTATCAATCTAAAAAGTACTGATTGGAATCTTTTTTTTTTGAGGTTCTATGTGTAAATACCTTTATTTATATTCTCATCAATTGAATGGACTGCTTAACTTAAGTACACTGTTTAATTTTCCAGCACCCAGACAAACTTTATTCTCAGTATCACAGCTGGTCAGATTTTACCTATTGATCCAACTAGAACCTCAATGAAATATTTGTAAACCACTCCTCAATTTTTGCTTCAATTCTTGTCTTCAGTACTTATCTGAAAGCAAAAATTTCATAAGTAATCCTCACATCAGGGCTCAGATAATACAAATTCTGAAAAAAACATTGGTTACATATTAAATGCCAGATTAAAGATTAGTTTGCCTTTCTAAAATATATTTACCATTCTTATTTCACATCTTTATTGTTTTTCCTCCAGTTTTGATAATGATGAAATATTCTTTATATTTAGAAGATTGGAGAGAATAATCTTCACCCAGATTTAACAAATATAGACCTTTTATATTTGCCATATCTGTTGAAATATTTTTTCCAAATAAAATGTTACAGATACTATTCAAGTTCTCTCTGTGTCTTGCCCTAATTCTATTCCCTTTCCTCTCCTCTCAGAAGTTATTATGATCCCACAATTTTTATATCCTTAAAAGATACTTTTCTATGTATCCTTTTAAGAGTATATCCTATAGTTTGGGGTATTTCACAAATATATGTAAATTCACTTATTCTATATCTTCCACCAATTTTATTTTACATTAAATTATTATATTTTTTACTTTAAAATGAGAAAGTGAAACTCACTCATAGGAAAACCAAATTGCCATTGATTTTATTTTACTCTGTTCTCCTCTATTTATTCTTTGATTTAATATTTATAGGCATAATGAGGAAAAAAGTAAGAGTTATTGAACAACTGTTCTGCGCCAGGCATTGTGCTAAGCACTTTGTTTACATTATCTCATTATATTTTTAATGCTATCAACATCATTAAAAATCATTAAGAGTAAAGATTTAAGTTACTGATGGTGTTATAAGTAGCTATAAAAAGTCTTAATTGTAATGTATTTGGGACAGGACAATATTAACATAAAACCACAAGTAATGCAAATTAGTATATACAAAATGCTGAAAGAATATTAATAAAGAAAACAACAATAACTCTTAGAGTTGTAAATATTTACCAAGGTCATATTCATGGATCCCCCTCATGTTTGCCTTAAGTAAAACAATAAACAGTTTTCAACCTGTCTCATATTCCTTAAAGTTTTCTGCAGATCCTTCCAAATTTCTGTTGAACAAAATATTTTTCCTCCTTAGAATTTATCACACTTTTCAAGCCTCTATTCAACTACCTTGCTTCTTAGACCCAGTAGAAGTTTGATTCACAGAAAACAGAGATCATCTGCGATGAAATACTTGCTTCTTCTGCTCTATAAAGCATAAAGAATTCATAGTGTCCCTTCTTGCTCTTTATTTCTAGCTCAGTCACATGACTTGCTTGGATCATCGTGATGCTAAGAGATATGATGTGAACAGAGGTTTGAAATGTGCTTGCATGTTTGGGCTAACCTTTTTGTATTCCTGCCTTTTGCCATGAGGCACACTTGCCTTGATTAGCCACCGACCCAAGGAGGCTTAGATAGATAAAGCAGACCTGGACCTGGACCCAGTCTGCATGTTGGAGTTGGTCCTACTTATGCACAGCCTGTATCAGCTGAAGTCCCGCTTATCCATGGACACAATAACCAAAAATAAATGTTTACTTTTGCATGCCACTAAAATTTTCAGGTAGTTTGTTAATGCAGTATTATTGTGTCAATAGCCTACTAATGAAGCCCCCCCCCATTATGAACATAGTTTTTTCTTGATTCCATCTACATAAAATATACTGATGGTGAGCTAATGCATATCATAAACACCCACTGAAATCATTCTTTTGAATGTCAAATAAAGATATCTAAATGATTAGTAATGAAAAACAGATATCTTGTACTCAATCAGTTCAAAATTCAACCAATTATTTATTTTCCCACCACTCTTACAAATCATCTTCTTTACAATTTCCCCTCCCAGTTGATATCATTTCACCTATTGATCAAACCAGAACTATGGGGGACATCACTAATTCATTCCTTTTTCCATTATCAGTCCATCCAATTATTGACTGAGTGTTTATTCTATTTCCTAAATATCTCTTTAATCTTCCTCATTTGTCTTCTCTGTTTGATTGTAGACTTTTTTCATATATCTTTGCTCCTCTCTGCCTCCTGGCCCACTCTGTGTGACCCACTACTCACTTCTCTTTATTGCTGCTATAATCTTCTGAAAACCTAAGGCTGATCATGTTATTGTCTCTGCTAACATCTTCAGTGCTAAGACACCTTAGTATTGCGAGCTACTGGTATGTAGGTAGCTAAGACTACCTTTCCAGTTTCATCTTTTGCTATTCCCCCCTTCTTACATTATTTCATCCAACCATCAAGAACTACTTACTCTACGTGGATTTTCTGTACTTCTATTATGTCTTTAAGCTTTTACATATGCTTTGCCTACCACATGCTTCTTAATTATTTGCCTTTTAGTCTGATTAAATATTATTTCTTATTCCAACATTAATTTTCCAGCATAATCTTATCAAAATTCCTAGTCTAGGGAGATTTCTCCGAGCAAACCCTCCCTCACTCTTTCATATACAGAGTCAGGATCAGGACCTTTTTATGTATTTCCCTATATAACTTGTAATCTTGTTATTGTCTTCCTTATTCTAATGCTGCATTGTATTACACTTGTATTTTTACTTTGATTTAATATTATAACATCCAGAGTTTACTTTTACTCTGATTTCCCTAGTACCTATAACGATGACTGACACATGGTAGGTACCATGAATGAACATAGAAAGGGAAAAAAGAGATTAATAACAAAAAAGTTGTCAGATTCTTTTTTTAATTTCCTTAAATTGTAGTTGTTCACATACATTTCACCTTGGGGTTCTCCTTACAATTAAATTGTCAGTATATTGGGAAAAATGTAACTCCTTTAAACAGATTCTGCTATTCTGCTTAAATGTAAAATGTCTAATATTTAGTAAATTTTGCTTCTGACAAATACAGAATTGATGTAATGATATTGAAAATCCAAGGACAGAAAGAGAAATGATAGTTGTGGAGTGTCTGTTATATATCAGATGGCTTTGTAGGAGAGGCACATTTTTGTTTTTACCACCTTAGAGTTCTTTCTGACCAAGGCTGAGAATTAAATTGACATAAGACAGATCAACAGAAGAAAACATAAAAATTTATTTAATACAAGTTTTATATGACATGGGAGCCTTTATAAGGAATGAAGACCTAAAGAAATGGTAAAACCTATTTGTTTTTATATTAGGTTGAACAAAGAGAGGCAATTGTGGAAAAGTAACTAAACTATGTGGGGAAGCTAAAGAAACATAATTATTTTAACAAGGTCTATTTGTGTAGAATTTTCTATGTCTCAACCCCTCATCACTAGTGATAAGAATGTTACTTTCCTTCTAGTATGATGTGGGCATCTTTCACATGGGAATTTCATCTCCTGCTTTAAAGAAAAAGAAGGAAGATCAGAGTGTTTTTCCTCCACTTGCTGTTTTTCAAGTGACTTTAAGTGAAAATTGTTACACCAGAAAGGCATATTTTGGGGTGGCATCCTCTGAACTTCACATTGCATGTGCTAAGTATGAATAATCCTTAAATAATGTAGTATAGTGTGTCAGTCAAAGTCCAGATTTAATATAAATGATGATTCAATATAATAGGAGACTGGAATGGCAAGGTATTACCTAGTAAAAAAAAAAAGGAATTCTAAAAAACATAGGAATATCAGATATAATGAACAATCACTATCCCTAAGGCTAAGATAGAGCATCCAATGAAGACCCTTGACTCCAGGGCTGAGATTAGAGCTTTGTGGTGAGAGTTCTGCTCATTGAATAACAGAAATTTCTCTGGTGGCATGATGATGGAACATGCTGGAAATTTGTCCTTTAAGGTGCTAGGAAAAGCTATTCATGAGGAGGTGTCTTGCTGGAGACACTTCTTTATGAAACTGCCTGAGGGGGTGCCATGGAAACTTGCTGGATGCTGCTGGTTGCCATGTACTGAAGGAGCCCAGAGCTGGCACCACAGGAACTGGCAATGCAGGAGTTACACGTGCTGCAGGAACCAGACTAGAGGCACCACAGAACCAGTAAGCAAGCCCTTTCCTCCTGCAGTATCTCCCTAGCGTTCTTTACTGGTAGGTGACAAAGAAAAATTATTTAAAGGACCTAGTTCCATTTTTCTAGATCAGGCAATTAAGAGTGAATTTGGAGCTGAGAGGCAATAAATTGATAACTAACACAGTAGGTATTACCATCTACTTTTTAAAGCTGAGGGCAGTGAGTCTTAGAAAGGCTTAGAAAAGCTCTATGCTCATACATCTTTGGAACTAAGATTGTGGTGGGGAGTAAGGGATATAGGGATATAGGTTGACAGAGAGGATATTCGTTTTCAGATTTCTGGAATGGTTCCCCAAATGGGAAATGCAGTGCCTTCAATAGAAAAGATTAATTTGTTTCTCAATAAGGATATCCTTTATATATAGATATCACATTACCCTAAGGTCAAAAGCTGCAAAGTATTTACTATTTCTTTTGATTAATAAATATTGTCAAATTGTGTAATATTAGCTGTGTTAATTAAACTTATATGCTAATTCATTCAACAAAATCACTGAGTGATGATTACATGACATATTCTAGTGTCTGTGTTTTTATTTTTTACATTATTTGACAAAAGTTGAGTTAAAAATATAAACATTGTGTTTTCAACTTGAACTCCAATTCTAAAACTCAGTTTAACTCTCTATATTAAACGTCATCATTTTGTTTCCTGAAGGACAAAAAGACAAAACAAAACAAGCAAAAAAAATCAAAATCCTCTTATTTATCAAGAAGGATCTAGTTTTTAGAAAGTGAGGATTGAAACTGTTTTGAGATTGTGTGATGAATGCTTGGGGTTTTTCTGTTTTGTTTCTCACGAAGTTTTAGTGTTAATTTTTGGATAATTAATTTTGAGAATGTCAATATGTTCAGACTAAATGAAGTGGGTCTTATCAGAAATACTGTAAGAATGCCACAAAATACAATAAATCCCAGAGTACAACAATATTCTAAGTTGGTTTAAAAGTTAAAATCCCTTTGGCCAGTTTAAATTGTTAACTTAATGAGAAAGGTATTGAAGCGTAAAATAAAATTCTTTCGCAGGGAACCTATATATGCTTAATAGATTAGAATTCACACAAACTTCTTTGAAATACTTTTTTTTCCACGAGAAACATAAATATTTTCTGTCATTTATAATGTTTTTAAAGTAAGATTAATATTTTTCTTTAACCATATTTTAGTGTCCTTTCTTGGCGGGGGTATTATTTGTTCAACAGAAAAGAACTGCTGCTTGTACTTGCTCATTTTAAAGTAGGGAGACTAGTAACAAATGTTCCATTAAGTCAGTCTTTTGTCACTTGTCAAACTGTGAATAAGGTCACTATAGTTCATCTGATTGATCTAGAGTTATTTGAATGAGTCATTTTCAAAAGCAATGAGAAGTCTTCTCCATTTTTCCCTATTCCTGGAACTTGTCAGTCTCTGATCATATCATTTTAGTAAGTAAAACTTTTAAGAGCTACAGGAATCTGCAGTCATCTGAGCCTGTGGCATTTGGTGCAATGTATCATTTATACTAAAATACTTAAAATCCATATAAAAGGCGTTGGGAATTAAGCTACTCTGAAAGTAGGCTTTTCTAGAAGGTGAATGACTGAAGTGTCAACATTTATAGTAGAAGGTAGCACCTAACACTTAGGATCTTGTGACTTATTCTATCATTGATAAAATTGCAAGAATAGGACCTAATTTGTAAAGCTTCACTAGAACCTTAAATGTATCTTTAAAATTGGAGATTATGGTAACTATGCATCAACCTTTAAGAAAAGTGGTTTCCTAAGAAGCCATATATTTCACCTATATTGTGGATCTATAATATACATCAGCTGTGCTTTTGAACTTTTACATTTTAAAAGCTTTCTCTGTGTCCTTCCTCCCGATTTTCACTGACTTTTTGGAAACTCTGTAAAATATTAAAAATCTTTATTAAGAATGGCCTGCAATATAGAATGTTTTGTTTGTTCAAATATCCTTGTTCTAAGCACCTTTATCAAAAACAATTCCATTTCAGTTCTTAAGGTTTAAATTATATTTGTTTATTCACCTACTTTATAAATTACTAAATTGTATAATTAAAATATTTGTAATACTTAATGCATAATCACACTATTATGTTATAGTACTACCTTTGTCAGCAATTTTCATAAAAGTTCTATAATTGTGGAAGTTGTTAAGTGTAGGTGCTTCTATTAATTATATGTGTTCCTCAGTATCTGCTCTCAAAATAAATGATCTTATAGCAATTATCTTATAGTCACTATCCACTGCCCAAATTATTCAGAATGTAGCCCAAAACCTAGTGTAATTAAAAACAAAATCTGTCTATGTAGTCCCTATGGTACACTTAAGCCCATGCATTTAAACTCATACCCTTCATTTAGCGGAAAATCTGTTGTGAGCAATTAATTTATTTTCTCAATTAATAGCAGACTAAGCAAATATAACTATAAGAGGAGAGTGAAGAGCTATGGCTTTAGAATCAAAGCTCAGACATATCTTAAAGATTATGGCACCAAAGACCCTCACTTTACTGTTAAGGAAATTTAGGCCTACTTTGTCCCAGGGAAACAGGGTTCAAATGGAGATTGCAATTACAAGGCTTATTGAGCAGGGCTCTAGGGAAGAGACCTGGAAGAATCAGGTTTGAGCACAGAGAGAAACTGGGCTGAGATGAAATTGTTGACAGAGGTTTAATCCCGCCCCATGTGGAGCCGGGACTGGGAATCTTCTTCAGAGTTGTCCCAAAGTAAGGCAATAGGGCAATGCTTTGTACCTTGATCAACCTGTCACTGGAATGGGAAAAGGAGCATATTCTTGGGTGAGAAAACACCCTTCTGCTGAGTTCCATTCCCAGAGGTGGGCCTTAGGTATGAGCCATCAGCAGTCAACTCTCCTGGCAGCTGGGAGAATGAATACCCTTCTGAAGGGACAGATTTGGGTGGAGCATCCCAGCAGTCATTAATGTTATAAGGGAGCCCAGTGTGCTACATTTTGCCATAGATTTCCTAAGGTGGATGTCAGCACACACAGATGGCAAGGATGACATCTAGGAGGAAGCTCTCTGCACCTACACTGCTTTAGCCCCTGCCTAGCCCTTAGAGAATGGAAGCAACAATAGAGAGGGTCCTGTTTTTTAGAAGTGCCACTGCCAAAGAGTAATGAAAGGGGGTGACTGTTAGGCACAAACATTTTCCATGCCCAAAGGAACACGGTAGTTTGACAGTTGAGAATATATTTACCAAAATGCCACAAGTTCCCCAGTTTTGAGATGTTTACTCAGCTGCACTGATGGCCCTTTGTTCTTCTGAGGAGACATTAATGACTCTGGATGCTCTAAGAGAGGGAATTCCAACTTTAGCAATTTTTTTTTTTTCCCAGAGCTACCCCAAAGTTTTTGTTTTGTTTTTTGAGAATAATGCTTGAGCTGGAAAACAGCTCCGCAGGGACAGAACAAGGAGTCTCAAATAAAATTATTTGTGACCTGACATTTGGAGTGTTTGAAGATTTTTTAAATAATGGAAATGGATATAAGATGCAAGTTGATGCTAATTTTAATTTGCCTTTTATTTCAATCTGCTACCCAAAGGGAATTTTTCGTGATTGAGCCTTTCTAAATAAACAGTACCATGAACATGGTAGCATTTAATAAAACTTATTGATTATTTTGATTGTAGACCATGATAGCATTTTTTTTTTTTTTTTTTTTTTTTTGCGGTATGCGGGCCTCTCACTGTTGTGGCCTCTCCCATTGCGGAGCACAAGCTCCGGACGCGCAGGCTCAGCGGCCATGGCTCACGGGCCCAGCCGCTCCGCGGCATGTGGGATCTTCCCAGACCCGAGCACGAACCCGTGTCCCCTGCCTCGGCAGGCGGACTGTCAACCACTGCACCACCAGGGAAGCCCCCATGATAGCATTTTATATACATAAGAATGTGCCTGGAAATAAGATTCTGTTTTTCTTTCAATTTCGGTTCATTGCGATCTAGAGTTAGCATAAAGAACATAAACAGTCCTGATTCACAGAATTTGTTTTTACTTACTTATTTTTGTTTGTGCTTCATCCCCCAAGTTTTAATGAGATATCATTGACATAAAACATTGTGTAAGTTTATGGCATGCAATATGATGATTTGATATGCATATGTATTACAAAATGATGACCACGATTAAGTTAGTAAACACCTCTATCACTTCATATAATTGCAGGTTTCGGGGAGGGTTTTAGGGTGTTTATTTTGGTGGTGAGAACATTTAAGATCTACTCTCAGCAACTTTTTTTAAAATTGAGGTATAATTGACATATATTAGTTTTAGGTTACAACATAATGATTTAATATTTGTATTAATGATCGCAAATGATCACCACAATAAATCTAGTTAACATCCATCACCATACATAATTACAAAAATTGTTTTTCTTGTGATAAGGACTTTCAAGATCTATCTCTTAGCAACTTTCAAATATGCAATACAGTATTATTAACTACAATCACCATGTTCCACATTATATCCCCATGACATTTATTTTATAACTAGAACTTGTACCTTTTGACCTTTACCCATTTCATCCATTCCCTACCTCTGGCAACTGCCAGTCTGTTCTCTGTATTTATGAGCTTGGTTTTTGTTTTTTGGGGGTTTTTTTTAGTTTTTTAAAATTCCCTCTGTAAGTGAGATCATATGGTACTTATCTTTCTATGTCTGACAGTTAGAATATTGTTTTCAAGGCTGATCCACATTGTCTCAGATGGCAATATTTCATTTTTTTAATGGCTAAATAGTATCACTATATATTTATATATATAAATATGCTAGATCTTCTTTATCCATTCATCCATTGATGGACATATAGGTTGTTTCCATATCTTGGCTATTGTAAATAATGCTTCAATGAACATGGGGGTGCATATATATTTTTGAGTGTTTTGGGTTTTTTTTTTTTTGGATGAGTACCCAGAAGTTGAATTTCTGGTTCATATGAGGAATCTCTATAGTGGCTGCACCAATTACGTTCCTACCAATAGTGAGCAAGTATTCTTTCTCCACACGTTCTTACCACCTTTCAAGTATATAATACAGTACTGTTAACTTTAGTCACAATGCTATACATTGGATCCCCAGAACTTATTTATATTGTAACTGTAAGCTTGTACCCTTTCACCAACATTTCCCCATTTCCCCTACTCCCAGCCCCAGGCAACCACCATTCTATTCTCTGTTTCTATCAGTTCAACTATTTTAGATTCCATATATAAGGGAGTTCATGCAGTTTTTGTCTTTCTGTTTTTGGCTACTTTACTTAACATGATGCCCAAAAGATTCATCCATGCCGTTGCAAATAGCAAGATTTCCCTCTTTCTCATGGCTGAATAATATAACATTGGATATACATATACCACATTTTCTTTGTGCATTGATCCAGCAACATATACTTAAGTTGTTTTCATATCTTGGCTATTGTGAATAATGCTGCAGTGAAGATAGAGTGCAGATATCTTTTTGAGATCCTGGTTTCATTTCCTTTGCATGTATACTCAGAAGTGGTTTTGCTGGATCATACGGTTGTTGTATTTTAAATTTTTTGAAGAACCTCCATACTGTTTTCCATAGTGGCTGCATCAATTTAAATTTCCACCAACAATACACTAGTGTTTCCTGTTCTCCACAGCCAACACTTGTGGTCTCTTGTCTTTTTGATAATCAGCATTCTGCCAGGTGTGAGGTGATATCTCATTGTAGTTTTAATTTGTATTTCCTTGATGATTAGTGATGTTGAGCATCTTTTCATGAACCTATTGGGAATTTGTATGTATTCTTTGGAAAAAAATTTAATCAGATTATTTGTGTTTTCACTATTGATTTGTATGAATTCCTGTATATTTTGGATATTAACCTATTATAAGATTGACAGTTTGCAGATATTTTCTCTCATCCCATAGGTTCCCTTTCCATCTTATTGATTTGTTTCTTTTGCTGTGCAGAAGCTTTTAATTTTGATGTAGTTCCTACTTAGTTTTGCTTTTGTTGATTGTGCTTTTGGTACTATATCCAAAAAATCGTTGACCATACCAGTGTCAAGGAATTTTTTTTTTCTATGTTTTCTTCTAGGAGTTTTACAGTTTCAGATCCGATTTTTAAGTCTTTATTCCACTTCAGGTTAATTTTTGTGAGTCGTGTAAGATAGGAGTTCAATCACATTCTTCTGCATGGGATTATCCACTCTTCCTGACACCATTTTTTGAAGAGCATGTCCTTTCCTCATTAAGTATTCTTATTTCCCTTGTCAAATATTAATTGACTGTAAATGCAGAGGTTTATCTGGGCTCTCTATTCTGTTTTGTTGGTCCATGATCTCTTTTTATGCCAGTACTGTACTGTTTTGATTACTGTCACTTTGTAATATAGTTTAAAATCAGAACATGTAATGCCTCAAGCTTTGTTTTGCTTTTTCAGAATTGCTTTTGCTATTTGTAGTATTTTTTTGGTTGCATACAGATTTTAGGATTTTTTTTCCTGTGAAAACTGCCATTGGAATTTGATAAAGATTACATTGAATATATAGATGACTTTGGGTAATACAAACATCTGAACAATATTAATCCTTCCAATCCCTAAAGATGGACACCTTTACATTTATTTGTGTATTCTTCAATTTCTTTCATCAGTGTCTTATTGTTTTCAGTGTACAGATTTTTCACTTCCTTGCTTAAATTCATTTATAAGTATTTTTTTTTGTTTTTGATGCTGTTTAAATGAGATTGTTTTCTTTATTTGTTTTTTAGATATTTTCTTGTTAGTGTATAGAAACACAATTTCTGTATGTTGATTTTTTATCCTACAACTTTACTGAATTATTTTATTCTAACCGTTTTTTAGTGGATTCTTTAGAATTTTATAATGTGTGTGTGTATAAAATTATATCATCTGCAAACTGAAAGAATTATACTTCTTCCTTTCTGATTTGGATATCATTTTTTTTTCCTTACCTGATTGTGCTGGCTCAGACTTCCAGTACTTAGTCGAATAGGTGTGGTGAGAGTGGGTAACCTTGTCTTGTTCATGATTTTAAGTGGAAAAGCTTTCAACCTTTTACCATTAAATGTTATGTTAGTTGTGAACTTGTTGTATATGGCCTTTATCATAATGAGTTCCTTCTATACCACTTTTTGAGAGTTTTTATCATGAAATGATTTTGTACATTGCCAAATGCTTTTTCTGTATCTAGTGAAATGATCATATGATTTTTATTTTTCATTCTGTTAATATTGTGTATCACATTTATTGATTCATGTGTAGCGAATTATCCTTGCACGCCAGGGATAAATCCCACTTGACATGGTGTATGGTCCTTTAATCTGTTGTTGAATTCAGTTTGCTAATATTTTTGAGAATGTTTGCATCTATATTCATCAGGGATATTGCTGTATAGTTTTTTTTTTCTATAGTATATTTATCTGGCTGTGGTATCAAGGTAATGTGGGCCTCATAAAATGAAATGGACGTGTTCCCTCTTGAAATTTTTGGAAAAGTTTAAGAAGTATTACTATTTATTCTTTTTTAAATGCTTGGTAGAAGTCACCTATGAAGTCTTCTGGTCCTGAGCTTTTCTTTGTTGGGAGGTTTTTGATTACTGATTTAACCTCCTTAGTCATTATTGACCTGCTGAGATTTTCTATAGCTTCATAATTCAGTTTTAGTAGGTTTTATGTTTATAGGAATTTATCCCTTTCTTCTAGGTTGTCCAGTTTGTTGGCATATAATTTTTTATACTAGTCTTACTATTCTGTTAGATGATTCTTTTTATTTCTGTCGTATCAGTTGTAAGGTCTCCTCTTTCATTTCTGAATTCATTTACTTGAGTATTCTTTCTTTTCTTCTTAGTTTAGCTAAGGGTTTGTCAATTTTCCTTATCTTATTTTTTAAACTAGCTCTTAGTTTTGTTGATCTTTTCCATTATTTTTCTGGTCTCTATTTTATTTATTCTTGCTCAGATTTTTGTTATTTCCTTCCTTCTGCTAACTTTGAGCTTAGTTTATTCTTCTTTCTCTTGTTCCTTGAGGGGAAAGTTGTTTACTTGGGATTTTTTAATTTTTATTTATTTAATTTTTTTGTGGTATGCGGGCCTCTCACTGTTGTGGTCTCTCCCGTTGCAGAGCACAGGCTCCGGACATGCAGGCTCAGCGGCCATGGCTCATGGGCCTAGCCGCTCCACGGCATGTGGGATCTTCCCACACCGGGGCACGAACCCGTGTCCCCTGCATCGGCAGGCAGACACTCAACCACTACACCACCAGGGAAGCCCGGGATTTTTTTTTTTTTCTTAATGTAGGCGTATATTACTATAGAATTCCCTCTTGGTACTGAATTTGATGCATCCCGTAAGTTTTGGTATGTTGTTTTCCATTTTTGTTTGCTTAAGTGTGTTCTTTGAATTCCCGTTTGACTTCTTCTTTGGCCCATTGGTTGCTTAGAAGTGTGTTGGTTAATTTTCACATATTTATGAACCTCCCAGTTTTCCTCCTGTTATCGATTTTAGTTTTATGCCATTGTGGTTGGAAAAGGTACTTGCTATAATTTAATATTCTTAGATTTACAAAGACTTGTTTCATGATCTATTCTGGAGAATGTTCCATGTGCACTTGAAAAAAATGTATTATGCTGATATTGGATAAAATGTTTGCTATATGTCTCTTAGGTTCATTTGATCTAAAGTAGAGTTCAAGGTCAACATTTCCATATTTATTTTCTGTCTGGATGATCTGTCCATTATTGAAAGTAGAACATTGAAGTCTCCTACTATTATTTTATTGTTGTCATTTTCTCCCTTCTGATAGGTTAGTATTTGCTTAATATATTTGGATGTTCTGATGTTGTGCATATATACTTATAATTATTATATCCTTTTCTTGAATTGTCCCCTTTATAATAACACGATGTCCTTCTTGATCTCTTTTACTGTTTTGAGTTAAACTCTACTTTTTTTTTAAACTTCTTCATTGGAGTATAATTGCTTTACAATGGTGTGTTAGTTTCTGCTTTATAACAAAGTGAATCAGTTATACATATACATACGTCCTCATATCTCTTCCCTCTTGCATCTCCCTCCCTCCCACCCTCCCTATCCCACACCTCTAGGCAATCACAAAGCACTGAGCTGATATCCCTGTACTATGCAGCTGCTTCCCACTAGCTATCGATTTTACATTTGGAAGTGTGTATATGTCCATGCCACTTTCTTACTTTTCCCAGCTTACCCTTCCCCCTCCCTATGTCCTCAAGTCCATTCTCTACGTCTGCGTCTTTGTTCCTGTCCTGCCCCCAGGTTCCTCACAACCATTTTTGTTTTTAGATTCCATATATATGTTTTAGCCTGTGGTTTTGTTTTTCTCTTTCTGACTTACTTCACTCTGTATGACAGACTCTAGGTCCATCCACCTCACTACAAATAATTCAATTTTGTTTCTTTTTATGGCTTAGTCATATTCCATTGTATATATGTGCCACATCTCCTTTATGCATTCATCTGTTGATGGACACTTAGGTTGCTTCCATGTCCTGGCTATTGTAAATAGAGCTGCAATGAACATTTTAGTACATGACTCTTTTTGAATTATGGTTTTCTTAAGGTATGTGCCCAATAGTGGGCTTGCTGGGTCGTATGGTAGTTCTATTTTTAGTTTCTTAACGAACCTCCATACTGTTCTCCATAGTGGCTATATCAATTTACATTCCCACCAACAGTGCAAGAGGGTTCCCTTTTCTCCACACCCTCTCCAGCATTTATTGTTTTGTAGATTTTTTTGATGATGGCCATTCTGACTGGTGTGAGATGATATCTCATTGTAGTTTTGAATTGCATTTCTCTAATGATTAATGATGTCGAGCATTCTTTCATATGTTTGTTGGCAATCTATATATCTTCTTTGGAGAATGTCTATTTAGGTCTTTTGCCCATTTTTGGATTGGGTTGTTTGTTTTTTTGATATTGAGCTGCATAAGCTGCTTGTAAATTTTGGAGATTAATCCTTTGTCAGTTGCTTCATTTGCAAGTATTTTCTCCAATTCTGAGGGTTGCCTTTTCATCTTGTTTATGGTTTCCTTTGAAGTGCAAAAGCTTTGAAGTTTCATTAGGTCCCATTTGTTTATTTTTGTTTTTATTTCCATTTCTCTAGGAGGTGGGTCAAAAAGGATCTTGCTGTGATTTATGTCATAGAGTGTGCTGCCTATATTTTCCTCTAAGAATTTGATAGTGTCTGACCTTACATTTAGGTCTTTAATCCATTTTGAGTTTATTTTTGTGTATGGTGTTACGGAGTTTTCTAATTTCATTCTTTTACATGTAGCTGTCCGGTTTTCCCAGCATGACTTATTGAATAGGCTGTCTTTTCTCCACTGTATATTCTGGCCTCCTTTATCAAAGATAAGGTGACAATATGTGTGTGGGTTTATCTCTGGGCTTTCTGTCCTGGTCCATTGATCTATATTTCTGTTTTTGTGCCTGTACCATACTGTCTTGATTACTGTCATTTTATACTATAGTCTGAAGTCAAGGAGCCTGATTTCTCCAGCTCCATATTTCTTTCTCAGGATTGCTTTGGATATTCGGGGTGTTTTTTGTTTCCAAACAAATTGTGAATTTTTTTGTTCTAGTTATGTGAAAAATGCCGTTGGTAGTTTGATAGGAATTGCACTGAATCTGTAGATTGCTTTAAGTAGTATAGTCCTTTTCACAATGTTGATTCTTCCAATCCAAGAACATGGTATATCTCTCCATCTATTTGTATCATCTTTAATTTCTTTCATCAGTGTCTTATGATTTTCTGCATACAGGTCTTTTGTCTCCTTTGGTAGGTTTATTCCTAGATATCTTATTCTTTTTGTTGCAGTGGTAAATGGGAATGTTTTCTTAATTTCACTCTCAGATTTTTCATCATTAGTGTATAGGAATGCAAGAGATTTCTGTGCATTAATTTTGTATCCTGCTACTTTATCAAATTCATTGATTAGCTCTAGTAGTTTTCTGGTAGCACCTTTAGAACTCTCTATGTATAGTATCATGTCATATGCAAACAGTGACAGCTTTACTTCTTCTTTTCTGATTTGGATTCCTTTTATTTCTTTTTCTTCTCTGCTTGCTGTGGCTAAAACTTCCAAAACTATGTTGAATAATAGTGGTGAGAGTTGGCAACCTTGTCTTGTTCCTGATCTTAGTGGAAATGGTTTCAGTGTTTCAGCATTGAGGATGATATTGGCTGTGGGTTTGTCATATATGGCCTTTATTATGTTGAGGAAAGTTCCCTCTATGCTTACCTTCTGGAGGGTTTTTATTATAAATGGGTGTTGAAATTCATTGAAAGCTTTCTCTGCATCTGTTGAGATGATCATATGGTTTTTCTCCTTCAGTTTCTTAATATGGTGTATCACTTGATTGATTTGCGTATACTGAAGAATCCTTGCATTCCTGGGATAAACCCCACTTGATCATGGTGTATGATCCTTTTAATGTGCTGTTGGATTCTGTTTGGTAGTAATTTGTTGAGGATTTTTGCATCTATGTTCATCAGTGATATTGGCCTGTAGTTTTCTTTCTTTGTGTCATCTTTGTCTGGTTTTGGTATCAGGGTGATGTTGGCTTCATAGTATGAGTTTCAGAGTGTTCCTCCCTCTGCTATATTTTGGAAGAGTTTGAGAAGGATAGGTGTTAACTCTTCTCTAAATGTTTGATAGAATTTGCCTGTGAAGCCATCTGGTCCTGGGCTTTTGTTTGTTGGAAGATTTTTCATCACAGTTTCAATTTCAGTACTTGTGTTTGGTCTGTTCATATTTTCTATTTCTTCCTGATTCAGTATCGGAAGGTTTTGCCTTTCTAAGAATTTGTCCATTTCTTTCAGGTTGTCCATTTTATTGGCATATATTTATTTGTAATAATCTCTCATGATCCTTTGTATTTCTGCAGTGTCAGTTGTTACTTTCCCTTTTTCATTTCTAATTCTATGGATTTGAGTCTTCTCCCTTTTTTTCTTGATGAGTCTGGCTAATGGTTTATCAATTTTGTTTATCTTCTCAAAGAACCAGCTTTTAGTTTTATTGATCTTTGCTATCGTTTCCTTCATTTCTTTTTCATTTATTTCTGATCTGATCTTTATGATTTCTTTCCTCTGTTAACTTTGGGGGTTTTTTTGTTCTTCTTTATCTAATTGCTTTAGGTGCAAGGTTAGGTTGTTTATTCGAGATGTTTCCTGTTTCTTAAGGTAGGATTGTATTGCTATAAACTTCCCTCTTAGAACTGCTTTTTCTGCGTCCCATAGGTTTTGCATTGTTGTGTTTTCATTGTCATTTGTTTCTAGGTATATTTTGATTTCATCTTTGATTTCTTCAGTGATCTCTTGGTTATTAAGTAGTGTATTGTTTAGCCTCCATGTGTTTGTATTTTTTACAGATTATTTTCCTGTAATTGATATTTAGTCTCATAGCGTTGTGGTCAGAAAAGTTACTTGATACGATTTCAGTCTTCTTAAATATACCAATGCTTGATTTGTGACCCAAGATATGATCTATCCTGGAGAATGTTCCATGGGTACTTGAGAAGAATGTGTATTCTGTTGTTTTAGGTTGGAATGTCCTATAAATATCAATTAAATCCTTCTTGTTTAATGTATCATTTAAAGCTTGTGTTTCCTTATTTATTTTCATTTTGGATGATCTGTCCATTGGTAAAAGGGGGGTGTTAAAGTCTCCTACTATGATTGCGTTACTGTCAATTTCCCCTTTTCTGGCTGTTAGTATTTGCCTTATGTATTGAGGTGTTCCTATGTTGGGTGCATAAATATTTACAATTGTTATATCTTCTTCTTGGATTGATCCCTTGATCATTATGTAGTGTCCTTCTTTGTCTCTTGTAATAGTCTTTGTTTTAAAGTCTATTTTGTTTGATATGGGAATTGCTACACCAGCTTTCTTTTAATTTCCATTTGCATGGAATATCTTTTTCCATCCGCTTACTTTCAGTCTGTATGTGTACCTAGGTCTGTGTAGACAGACCTAGCTCTTGTAGACAGCATACATACAGGCCTTGTTTTCGTATTCATTCAGCCAGTCTATGTCTTTTGGTTGGAGCATTTAATCTATTTACACTTAAGGTAATTGTCAATATGTATGTTCCTATCACCATTTTCTTAATTGTTTTGTGTTTGTTATTGTAGGTCTTTTCCTTCTCTTGTGTTTCCTGCCTAGAGAAGTTCCTTTACCATTTGTTGTAAAGGTGGTTTGGTAGTGCTGAATTCTCTTAGCCCTTGCTTGTCTGTAAATGTTTTAATTTCTTCATCAAATCTGAATGAGATCCTTGCTGGATAGTGTAATCTTGGTTGCAGGTTTTTCTCCTTCATCACTTTAAGTATGTCCTGCCACTCCCTTCTGGCTTGCAGAGTTTCTGCTGAAAGATCAGCTGTTAACTTTATGGGGATTCCCGTATGTGTTATTTGTTGTTTTTCCCTTGCTGCTTTTAATATTTTTTCTTTGTATTTAATTTTTGATAGTTTGATTGATATGTGTCTTGCCATGTTTCTCCTTGGATTTATCCTGTATGGGACTCTCTGTGCTTCCTGGATGTGATTAAGTATTTCCTTTCCCATATTAGGGAAGTTTTCAACCATAATCTCTTCAAATATTTTCTCAGTTCCTTTCTTTTTCTCTTCTTCTTCTGAACCCCTATAATTCAAATGGTGGTGCATTTAATGTTTTCCCAGAGGTCTCTGAGACTGTCCTCAGTTCTTTTCATTCTTTTTTTTTTATTCTGCTCTGCAGTACTTATTTCCATTATTTTATCTTCCAGGTCACTTATCCATTCTTCTGCCTCAGTTATTTATTTTATTTGATATTAGTGTAGCTACTCCAGCTTTTTTTTGGTTTCCATTTTCATGGGATATCTTTTTCCATCCCTTCACTTTGAACTTATGTATGTCCTTGAAGCTGAATTAGTCTCTTGTTGGCAGCTTATAATTGGGGCTTGTTTTTGTGTGTTTTTGTGTGTGTTTTAATACATTCAGCTACTCTATGCTGTTTGATTGGAAAATTTAATCCATTTACATTTAGAGTAATTATTGATATGTGTGAACTACTAATATTTTCTTGATGAAAATAATTTCCTGTGTTTCTTTCTTCCTCTTTTGTTGTCTTCCTTTGTGAATTGATGATCTTGTATATTCATATGCCTTGATTCCCTTATTATTATTATTTTTTTGTTTCAATTACAGGTTTTTGTTTCATGGTTAACACCAGGCTTACATAAAACATAGATATAACAATTTTATGCTGATAACTTAATTGATCGCATATAAATACTCTAACCTTTACTTCCCCATTTTATGTTTCCAGTGTCCCAATTTACCTCTTTTTATATTGTGTATTGATTAGCAAATTATTGTAGCTATAATTATTCTTAATACTTTTGTCCTTTAGCTTTTATACTAGAGTTAAGTGGTTAACCTACCACCATATTACAGTATTAGAGTGTTCTACATTTGACTATACACTTACCTTTACCAGTGTTTTGTACATTTTCACATGTTTTCATATTACTAGTTAGCATTCTTTCATTTCAGCTTGAAGAACTCCTTTCAGAATTTCTTGCCAGGCTAGTCTAGAAATGGTAAACTCCCTCTGCTTTTATTTGTCTAAGAAAGTCATTATCTGTCCTTCATTTTTTAAGGATAACTTTGAAGGATAGAGTATTCTTGGTTGTCATTTTTTTCTTTCAACATTTTGAATATATTATCCCATCACCTGTAAGTTTTCTGCTGAGAAATTAATCAACAGCCTTATTAAGTTTCCCTTGTAAGTTACAAGCTTCTTTTCTCTAGCTGCTTTTAATATTCTCTCTTTTTCTTCGAGTTTAATAGTTTTATTATAATGTGTCTTGGAGAAGATCTCTTTGAGTTTGGGGACCTATGACCTTCATGAACCTTAGTGTTCAAATTTTTCCCAGTTTGAGGAAATTCTTAGCCATTATTTCTTTAAAAAGTTTTCTGCCTCCTACTCCTCCTTCTGGGACTCCAGTAATTCTTAGATTGCTTTTTTTTAATGGTATGCCCTAAACTATGTAGGCTTTCTGTGCTCTTGTTTTATTTTTTCAGTCTGTTCTCCTATGACTGAATACTTTCAAAGGACTACCTACTAATTTACATATTTTTTTCTTCTTTGATCCATTCTGTTGTTGATATTCTCTACTGCACTTTTCATTTCATTCACTGTATTCTTCAACTTCAGAATTTCTGTTACCTTCTTTTTTTTTTTTTTTTTTTTTTTGCGGTACGCAGGCCTCTCACTGTTGTGACCTCTCCCATTGTGGAGCACAGGCTCCAGACGTGCAGGCCCAGCGGCCATGGCTCATGAGCCCAGCTGCTCCGTGACATGTGGGATCCTCCCGGACCGGGGCACAAACCCGTGTCCCCTGCATCGGCAGGCGGACTCTCAACCACTGCGCCACTAGGGAAGCCCTGTTAGCTTCTTTTTAAGATTTCTATTTGTTAAGCTTCCCATTTTCCTTATTTCTTGTTTTACTGACTTTATTCATTTAATTGTCTCTCTGTGTTTTCTTATAGCTCATTGAGCTTCCTTAAAATAGGTATTTTGATATTTTTATCAGGTAAATCACAGATCTCTGTGTATGTGGGATCTGTAATTGCAGAATTATTGCGTGCCTTTGGTGGTGTCATTTTTTAAAAAATTTTTCATATTTATTGAAGTTTTGCACTAGTTTCTTTGCTTTTTACGTAGCAGTCATCTCCAGTCTTTACTGACTGACTTTGGGAAAGGAATACCTTCTGTCAGTCCTGCTAAGGTTTCTGAGTCTTTCTCAGTCCTTCTCTGAATATGCCTGCTCCACACTTCTTGCTCCCACTTGTGGCAGAATTCTTAAGCGTGTATGACTTTCCTTGATCTTCCAGAGCCAGCCAGGTGCTGAAAATCTCCCTTTTGGTTTTCCAAGGGCAGTCTTTCCCAGACCTGAAGATTTGGCTGGCTTTCTGTGCATGCCCACTAGCTATCTACAGAAGCTCACTTTTGCTGTTAGGACCATGCTCAGAGTGTTGGCCATGGGGTAGAAGTGTGTTTGCATGAAAATCACAGAGTGCTGGTGGTGCCCATGGGCCAGCCAGGGTATCTTCAGGTGTGGCATCCTCAGTGGCTTGTGGGTGAGCCTCCCAGTGGAGTTCCTGATGTAGTTTGTATCATCTGTGTCCCTTTGATACATTCCATTTCAAGCCCAGATGCTCACTGTCCCTCAGTTGTGCAGCTCACTCTTCAGGACCCTGGATAGGGAGAGAGAGAGAAATGGGCCTTTTTGTCATCTTCCCACACAGCTGGGGAAACTGGGTGCTCACTCACACATTCTCACTTTCTACCAGCAGGACAAATCACAGTCTGAGAAGGGCTTCTTGGGCACTGAGCTGTGCCGCCTTGGGGGAGGGATGAATTGGTTAAAGTCAAACTGCATCTCTTACCCTCATGAATGTGTCCAATTTCATATTTTGCTCAAATAATATGTTGGAATGTCTCCACTGGACTTTGGGACATCCTCAAAGGCTCTCTCATCTGTACATGATTGTCTAATTCAGTGTTCTCCTGGAGTTCTTGGACTGCAGATAAAAAGGGCTAGAGCCAGTCCCTTCAGGGTCCAGAGCCAGGATGGAGGTCTGTCTGCTTATTACTCAATGTATGAGTGGTTGAAATTCCTCCTAGGTCCCTTGTATGGTGCTGTTGACAGAACCAAAGCCAATCATTGCTGTAGCTGAGTTTTCATGAATATGGAATTGTCCTGGTCTATAATCAGGACCACAGTCAGTGAGTCAGCTCTCTGGGTGAAGATCTACCTTCTCAAAATGTCTCTCCTTATTCTTGGACTTCAATAGGGTTTCACAGTCTCCTAACGGGATCCCTTAACTCCCACAAAGACACTTTTATCCTTGGATGAGTACCAAATTGTTGTTGAGGAGGGATATCACGAAACATTCAGCCATCTTACTGACATTATTCCTCCTACTTACTTATTTTTTATGTCACCATGCTTCAGACATCATAGGACATAGCTTAAAAATATGCACCCAAAAGGCTCCTGTATGACAGATTAAATTGTCATACTACATTGCAGTATTCCACAGTCCTCCCCCAATTGTAGACTCTTCCTATAACCAGTGCAACCAGGGACAGTCTCAGATTAATATCTTGACACATCAACTTTCATAATATAATTCCAAAATGTTTGTCTCAGAAAGTTTCATTCTAGCTTATGCTTGTGAATTCCTATCATTTGGTGATATTCATGAGCTAGTCAAATATCTTGACACCAAATGCATCACTGTGGTCTGCCTTCAGGTGCACCACTAACAGATTAAACAACAGCAAGTTTTTACAGACTCAAAATATCAACTAAAGATAAGAGATAAATGTTGTAAGGCAAGGGAAATACTGGTAAACATTGGTGGACATTATTGAATAAGTTAGAGAATGTGATGGCTAAGATCTGTTTTATCACCTAATTCAACAGATTTTTCAGGGGGGAAAAAAGGGTTGAGAGAACAGTTTTAACTACAAGTTCCATAAGTGTAGATGGAACTAGAATTTATCATTCAATTCTAAATGTGGTTATCCTTGACACACAGGGTTTTGGGGGACAACATTCAATTGCTTTCTCTGTAAGATATCAAATCACCTGACTGTCTAGCAGACAGGCAGTTTGGATTGCAGGAATGCTCTATAGGATTGTATATCATCTCGCTGGCTGGTATTAAGTGTTTACACCATGAAAAAATACTATGAAATTATATGCAATGTACATAAACTAAAATATATTTAACTTGGATGTCCTTTTGTAGTGTGATTTGTAATAAAGACTTTTTCTGTTTATGCTTTTTCTAATAACAACAATCTGTTCATACAAGCAAAATTTAGAGAAGCATTTTAGTCAACTGCATTGAAGATATAAACTATATCTTTTATTATTTGGCCATACTGATATGTGACCTTGGGTTTCCTATATTTTCTTTTCAGACTCTAAAGTATTATCAAGAATTGTCTTAAGTGAGGTTTTGCTTCTCTTTCTTAGCTATAAAGGGCACTTTGATCCCTGAATCAGAAATATTTCTAGTTTAATGCAAGTATTTTTTTTCTGTTAACTGTAATGATAAAATAAGTGCCTAACAAGTGTGTGTATAGTAAAACATGTTCAGATTCTAATTTTAATTTTATATTGACAGCTTATATTCTTTACAACTTTCTTAAAATCATTTTGAAAGTCTTGTCCTTTGTTAAGCAGAGTCAATATAAAATATTTAAATTTCATTCTATAAGAGAATAGATGGAGAAATTATGATCTTATTTGTATAATAATAGAACACTCTTCAAGTTAATATGTCATTCATTATATACTCAGTGCCCCTTACAGTGTTTCATACAGTGCAAGCATTCAATAGATAATTTTTAATCAATGAATGAAATGGCCAAACATATATTAAGTATTCAATGTATCCAACCGAGTTTTTCCAAACTATACACAGGAGACATTCTAGAGATTTTAATATTTGCTATATAAAAAGAACATTGTAGTCAACAGACTATGGAACATATTTATTAAAATACAACAAAATAGGCTCCTTCTATTGTAGAATTTGTATGAGAGCAAACAATATACCTGTGTAGATTTTTAATCTCTTAGAGATAGGCTATAATGTATGAGGTTTTTCAATCTTATTTTCAAAAAATAAGCCTTTTGCAACTACTAAATTATGTGACGAGTGTCCCATGGAATACACTTTGGGAAACACTATTTTGGTATATAAATAAAACTATGCTAGTCCCCTGGGCTGTACAAAAAAATGTACAAGATGAGTGTCTGGTCTGTGGGCTAAGATATAGTAGACTTATAATGGAGACTGAGAGTTGGTTAATGGGAATGAAGACATTTGTTCTTTCAGGGCAGCTGTTCTTAAGTACAGGCCTTTATGTAACTAATACAAGGCCTCTGTTTTTCAATGCCTTGCTAACCATGTGGTTTTACACGATCTTAGCCTTACTGGTCATTTTGTGAATTTTGGGTTCTACACTGGACACAATAATGTGATAATTCATTTTCAGCCGTCTATTGGTCCTAGATACTGGTCTTATTTCTTTATTATCTTTGACCAAACTTGATTTTATACTTGCCCATGGAATTTAACTCTCAAATATGCCTTTCCATAAAATATCCTGTTGCATCTGAACATGCTCCATTACTCTGTTTTTATTTCAAAGACTAGATATTGAATCCTTGTCAAAGCTGGGGACTGTTAAATCTAAATTCATGTATGGTATTGTTTCATTTATCATTTTCATTCATTGATAATACATAGTGATCATACATTTCTATAACACCAAGACAGATATTACTCAGCCATAAAAAGAAACGAAATTGAGTTATTTGTAGTGAGGTGGATGGACCTAGAGTCCGTCATACAAAGTGAAGTAAGTCAGAAAGAGAAAAACAAATACCGTATGCTAACACATATATATGGAATCAAAAAAAAAAAAAGAAAAGGTTATGAAGAACCTAGGAGCAAGACAGGAATAAAGACACAGACCTACTAGAGAATGGACTTAAGGATATGGGGAGGGGGAAGGATAAGCTGGGATAAAGTGAGAGAGTGGCATGGACATATATACACTACCAAACGTAAAATAGATAGCTAGTGGGAAAGAAGCTGCATAGCACAGGGAGATCAGCTCGGTGCTTTGTGACCACCTAGAGGGGTGGGATAGGGAGGGTGGGAGGGAGGGAGATGCAAGAGGGAAGAGATATGGGGACATATGTATATGTATAACTGATTCATTTTGTTATAAAGCAGAAACTAACACACCATTGTAAAGCAATTATACTCCAATAAAGATGTTAAAAAAACAATAAAATAAATATAAGATGCATCTCTCATCTTTAATTACCCAATGTCCATACTATTGTAATTTCAGTATACTGAAGGAAAAGCTACTTAATTAGTAATTCCAAGACAGAGCAAATACTCAAATCCAAAGATCATGTAGCAAATTAAATATTTAAGATTCAGTAGGATTTACTATATCTCACCAGTTAAAAAATACTTTTATATATTAATTCCTATAGGTCTGGTAAGTTTTCTATGTCTCAATTTTCTGGAAAATTAAAACATAAATGCATTTTTATCATTAAAATACTCAAAGATTTTTGTTATAAATTAATATACTATAGAAAATATGTTCCTGATTTTCTTATAAGTAAAATATAGAAAATACACTCCTGTTAAAATTTAATAGAATATAGAAAATATGGTACCTGAAAAGGTACCATAAAGAGCTTTGTGACCATTTTCCCTAGAAAAGCAATCATAATTCGTTAAAATTATTACCAAAAATCCCAATCATGTAGTCTCTAGAAATTATCCTAAGGGCATACAGACAATAGAGAAACATTTATTCAAGAAAGTCTAATAAATTTCACATGATTGTATGCATGTCTAAGGCTGCACCCTCTGGGGAATGGTATCAGACTGCAAACAGAAGAGGTAATAGACCTTACTGAAATAATTGAGGTAGGCATTACACAAATAGACAAGCAAAGAGTGGCAAGCCCTGAGGTGGGTTGAGATGTAAGAATCCAAAGTTGCTATAAGGTATTGTCTAAAATGTCTATTTTCAACAAAAACATTATGAGACAAGAAAGAAACAGAAAAGTGTGATCCACACACAGTGGGGAAAAAGTAGAAAATACAAATTGCCTTTGAGAGGGACCAGATGTCAGACAAAAAAATTTCGAGGAATATAGTATAAATAGGTGCAAAGAACTAAAGAAAACCATGCCTAAAGAAGTAAAGGAAGGTGCAGTTGCAATGTCTCATCAGAGAGTATCAATAAAAAAATAGAAAATATTAAAAAATCAAATGAAAATTCTAGATTGAAAAGTACAATAACCAAAATGAAATATTCACTTCATAATATCTGTGTGCCATGCACTATACTAGTCATGTGGAAAACAAAGATAAACTCCCATCTTGGCCTAGTAGAATAGACACATTGACTCAGAATTACAATGCAGGTTAATAAAATATAAAATAAAGATACATAGAAGATTACTACAGGAGCGAAGTGGTTGAAATAATTCGGGGAGAATTGCAGGAGGTATTTAAGGAATGATGATATTTATACTGATTGAAAAGGATCCTAAGCACGATGAGAAAAGAAGGAATGCAAAGGAAATATGCCTATGACAGAGAATTCTGTGTGAAGATGCTTAGCATACAGAGGTAGACAGTAGTAATGTAGAAAGATTATCTAGGCTGAAATTGTGAAGGATTTATTTACTTGGTATACCATAGATTTTGAATTTCCAGTAGGCAACCAGGAACCACTTTAAGATTTTAGACAGGGGCATGGCCTGCTGAGACATTCATTTTGGAAAAATGCATCTTTAGGCAGTGTGAAAGATAGATTAGGAATGGTGAGAAAATTAAAGTAGGAAAATGAGTTAGGTGGTCACTGCGATTGTCCCAGCAAAAACTGAGGACTGGTTCAGTGGCAGATGACGTAGAGAGTAAAAATAGTTTAAAACGGTGTTCATAGATAAAACCAGTATGATAATTTGGTTCCAAAGGGGGTGAAAGAAAGAACTGACTATGATTTTTAAGTTTCTAGTCTGAGTTGTTACCTGGTTGGTAATACAGGAAATACAGGAGGAGGGCAGAGTTGCAGTGGTGTAAGGAAACAAAATTAGTGAGTTCAGTTCGGGACATAAAGAATTTGAGATCTGGGACATTGAAAGGCAGCTCTCTAGTGTGCAGTTTTGTACTTTGGTCAGGATCTTAGGGAACCTTAGATTAAAATGCACCTGAGGCTCATTTATATTATACTATAAATTAACTAAGTATAATCAGTGACTTATATATACCCATTCATTTAGTCTACCTGCTACCTCAACTAAACTAAAAAGTCTAGAATAAGAGAAGTTAGTTGAAGTGTAAACTGCCTAGTGCAATTAAATACATGTGCAAGAATATATTAAATTTTTAAGTGTCTATATAAATTATGAGAACTAATATCTAACAAAATCTTATTTTCTTCTTGGCCAAAAAAGAAAACTCAGAACAAAGGAGGGATCCTTTAATCTAATGAATGTTATAATTTTGATTGTGGTAAGCCATGAATGAAGGCTAATTTATGATACTTAGAGAATGTGGTTTTACTTATTCAAATAACTTTTGTATGCTGCAGTTTAAGTGTTCCTTTTTTTTTAACATCTTTATTGGAGTATAATTGCTTTACAATTGTGTGTCAGTTTCTGCTTTACAACAAAGTGAATCAGCTATACATATACATATATCCCCATATCCCCTCTCTCTTGTGTCTCCCTCCCACCATCCCTATCCCACCCCTCTAGCTGGTCACAAAGCACCGAACTGATCTCCCTGTGCTATGCAGCTGCTTCCACTAGCTAGTTTACATTTGGTAGTGTATATATGTCCATGCCACTTTCTCACTTTATTTCAGCTTACCCTTCCCCCTCCCCTTGTCCTCAAGTCCATTCTCTACGTCTGTGTCTTTATTCCTGTCCTGCCCCCAGGTTCCTCAGAACCATTTTTGTTTTTAGATTCCATATATATGTGTTAGCCTGCAGTATTTGTTTTTCTCTTTCTGACTTACTTCACTCTGTATGACAGACTCTACGTCCATCCACCTCACTACAAATAACTCAATTTCGTTTCTTCTTATGGCTGAGTAATATTCCATTGTATACATGTGACACATTTTCTTTATCCATTCATCTGTTGATGGACACTTAGGTTGCTTCCATGTCCTGGCTATTGTAAATAGAGCTGTAATGAACATTTTGGTACATGACTCTTTGAATTATGATTTTCTCAGAGTGTATGCCCAGTAGTGGGATTGCTGGGTCATATGGTAGTTCTATTTTTAGTTTTTTAAGGAAGCTCTATACTGTTCTCCATAGTGGCTGTATCAATTTACATTCCCACCAACAGTGCAAGAGGATTCCCTTTGCTCCACACCCTCTCCAGCATTTATTGTTTCTAGATTTTTTTGGTGATGGCCATTCTGACTGGTGTGAGTTGATACCTCACTGTAGTTTTGATTTGCATTTCTCTAATGATTCGTGATATTGAGCATCCTTTCTTGTGTTTGTTGGCAATCTGAGTATCTTCTTTGGAGAAATGTCTATTTAGGTCTTCTGCCCATTAGCTTAAGTGTACTTATTTCCTTAAACTTTATGTAAATTAAATTTACATTAGAAAATTAATTCTCTCAAATTTAAATTAATGTTTTGTATATATAAGAAAAATTTATGAATAAAATTAGTATTTGCAGTCTTTTTTGTCAAAACCTATTATTTAACATTAATTGAATTTGGAAAAATTTCCATAGTAATGGTACAAGATTCTCCATAAAGCAAGAAAAGTGAATTTAGTGTGGAAGTACTTTCAAATGTATGGCAGAAGTACATTTATTCGTTCATTCAATATGTATTTATGAAATGCTTAACTCAAGCTGGGCTCTGTTCTATGTACTGTTGTAGGGAACAAAACTTTTCTGTTCTCATAGAGTCTGCTTTCTAGTGGAACAGATAGCCAACATAATATTAAATAAATAAAATATGTATTTATAAACGCTATGGTGAAAAGCAGGAAAGAGATTTGGGATGTGTTTGGAGAAAAGAGGACCCTCTTTTGATCCTGGTAGGGAGATTTAGAAAATAGTAATAATAACTTCTAGACGCATTAATTAGCCTAACTACACACCAGTACTTTCAAAATGATTTCACGGAATAAATGCAAAATTAAAACACCGAAGCATAAAAGTTTCATTACCCAAGAAATCTTATTAGAAAGAGAGGAAATAGGAGAAAATATACAATTTTAGACAAGAAAAAATAAATTAGATTTAAACATGCTTATAGGAATTTGAATCTGTAAATGTTTCTAGTCTATTCTGAAGATTAAAATATAGTGGGGTCCTAAAAAAATGGATGTATAAATAGGGACTTCATAATGACTGTAAAAGTGAATTATGCAGGCATAGATGGAAGAAAATAAGCTGTTTCTCAACAAATTTGAAAATTGATAATTAAATATTTTTAGGATCTTTTCTTCAGATTTATTCAAAATACTAAGAAATGCCAGGTTTTAATTATAAATGCAAAAACAAAACCTTTTTTTTTTTTTTGCCTCACATTGAAATGCCCATTCTTTACATTCTTTTTATGTCATGGAATATTTAGCTAAAGCAATCTTGGAGGAGTTCAGGTAGTGTAATTTTCTGTAGATTATATGTTTATAGAAGCACATTTATATTGCACACACTCCTTAGCTTCTGGAGTTTTGAATTTTGGCTTTTGGATGGTCATATTAGTTTTTCTATTAGTTCTTCCCTCTAGCTGTTTTAACAGAAAATGAATCTAAGCTTTTTGTTTTGCAAAAGGTAGAAACCAGCTCTTCCTTTTCTTTCTTGCCCGAATTCCTAAAGTTAGAAAATTTCCAATATTCATTCATTCATTTCCTTTACAATGTCTATTCTCTGTCTCTCTCCCCCACTGCACCTCATCTCCATTTTTTCTCTTCAAAATTATTTATTCTGATTAATTTAATAATCTCTTATAGATACTAAATATGTACATGTACAATACATATATCAATAGATTATCCTAAATACAATTATATGTATCTTTATAAGAGAGGACAAAGGAGTATTCATCAGCATAGAAGATGATGTGAAGATAGAGCAGAGAGATATGGCCACAAGCCAAGGAATGCCAGCAGCCTCTGGAAGCTAGAAGAGTTAAGGAGCAGATTGTCCTCTGGAGCTTATGAAGCGAGCACGGTTCTTCCTACATCTTGATTTCAGATATCTGGCCTCCAGAACTAAGAAGGAATGGGTTTCTGTGGTTTTAAGCCACCAACTTTGTGATAATTTGTGGCAGCCACAGGAAACTAATACAAGAATATTCGGATAATTCAGATCTCTTCAGACTGTATTATGCCTTAGGATGGGAGAGTTCATAGAGCCTTGTTCCAAAACTAAATAGATACTGTCATTTATTCTAACTGCATGCAAACCACTACTAACTTTTTTTTCTTAAAAGGATGAAAAAGAATGCATTTTCCAGGGCTTCCCTGGTGGCGCAGTGGTTGAGAGTCCGCCTGCCGATGCAGGGGACACGGGTTCGTGCCCCGGTCCGGGAGGATCCCACATGCCGTGGAGCGGCTGGGCCCGTGAGCCATGGTCGCTGAGCCTGCGCGTCTGGAGGCTGTGCTCCACAACGGGAGAGGCCACAAAAGTGAGAGGCCCGCGTACCGCAAAAAAAAAAAAAAGAATGCATTTTCCAGAGCAGTGTCTACATAATATATTAATCTGCTCTAGCAAAGATTCCACATTTGTCATGGTGGCTGTGATTGGTGCTACTTCTTGTTTGAGTGAAGTAGTCTACTGCCATCCTCCAAGGCCATTCTGGTTTTGCTGAATGTGGACAGGTGGATTAAGTGGATATAAAGGTACTGCTTCTCTGACATAAAATGTTGGTTTTTTAAAGACTGTATTTTAGGATGGTTTTAAATTTACAAAATAATGAAGGATTTAGTACAGTGAGTCTCCAAATACCCTCTCATGCATTTTCTCTTATAATTAACATCTAACCTTGGTATGGTGCATTTGTTACAAAGAATTAAACCAACGCTGATACATTATTATTAACAAAAGTCCATACTTTATTTTGATTTCTTTAGTTTTTACATAATCAGTAAATTATTTTTTTGTTGTAGGATCCCATCCAGGATACCACCTTGTATTTACTTGTCATGTCTCTAAGCTCCTCTGGGCAGTTTTCCTCAGACTTCCCTTGTTTTTGAAGACCTTGATATGTTTGAGAATTACTTGTCAAGCATTTTGTAGGACACCTTCTATTGGGATTTGTCTGATGTTTTTCTCATGATTAGATTAAAGTTATGGGTTTGGGGAGGAAGACCACATAACTAAAGTGCTGTTTTCATCACAACATATCAAGGGATCATGCTGGCACCATGATTTATTACTTTTGATATTGACCTTGCTCAACTGGTTGAGGTAGTGTTTGTCAGGTTTTATTGCTATGAAGTTAATCTTTTATCCACTTTTCCTTTTGTACTCTTTGGAAGAAGTCACAATGTGAAGTCCACACTTTATAAATATGGATTTATGTTTCTCATTCTCAAGTATAGAGCATGTATATCAATTATTTGGAATTTTTCTCCAAGGGAAGTTTGTCTCTTCTTCCCCATTTTTTATTTATCCAGTAATTTATTTATGATTTATTTATATAAGTATGGATTCTGGATATTTATTTCATAATTTGGATTTAGTCCAAAATTACTTTGTCACTCAACTTGTTCCAGCTTTGACTATTGCGAGCTCTTTCAGTTGGCTCCTGTATCCCTCTGACATATTCCCATCAGAGTAAGTTTTACTGTTTTTGTTTTGAGACCTTCCTTACTTTCTGGTACTACAATGCTCCAAGTTCATCTTGTATATTTCCTGCCCCAGTTTAGAAGCAGCCATTTCTCTAAAGACTTCTGTTTCCTTTTACTGGAGAATGATATTAGAGAGCAAGATCTGGTTGCTAGGTGTGTTCTTTGCTACTGGAGTGCCATTGCTTCTAGGCAGTCTCATCTAACAGAGCAAGGAAATATGAATATGCAGATATTTGTCTGTGTGTGTAAATATTCTCATCTATGACTGTTTCTTTATATACTCATCTGCATTTATATTAAACTAAACATCAGTTCATACTAATGTTTCAACTCTAGTCCATTACCATATGGGTCATCCTAGCCTCCTTCCCTTGCTTGTCTGTAAATTCCCACTCCAGCAGTGAGAACCTGGCTCTCAGTTTGGACAAGCATTTTGTTAATTGTTCAGATTTTGTGTAATTATATAACAATATCAGAATTTATAACTTGTACCCCTGTGGGAAGCAACTTTATCAACTAAAATACAGAGATTATATGTGATTCCTTTTGATTTAATTCTCATAGAGTCTACTTATAGCCAAGGTTACCTGAATTAGCAATTTTTCCCCCAGTTCTCTTCACTGAAGTTGTTTATATATTTGTAATACAGTTAGAGTCTCCTGTCACAGTGTACATTCCTTCCTGGGATCCCCTAATCATCTTCTAAATAATTTTTTAATTTACATAGATTAAAGTTCATTCTTTGTAGTGTAAAAATCTATGGGTTTTGACAAATGCTTAAGGTCAAATATATACCATTAGAATATTGTACAGAATAGTTTAACTGCCCCCCAAAGTCCCCATGCTTAGCTAGTTTTACCCTAAACCACTAGAAACTACTGATTTTTTGTCTCTATAATTTTGCATTTCCCATAATGCAAATTGAATTTCATAATGTAATTGAAGTTATATAGCATAAGGCTTTTTCAGACTGGCTTCTTTCACTTAGCAATATGCATTTTAGGTTCCCCCATGTCTTTTTGTGGATTGATAGTTCATTTCTTTTTATTGTTGATAATATTCCATTATATGGTTGTACCACAGTTTGTCTATCCATTCACCTACTGAAGGATATCTCACTTGCTTTCAGTTTTTGACAATTATGAATATAGGTTCCATAAACATTCACATACAGGTTTTTGTGTGGCCATACCTTTTCAAATCAGTAGAGTATTATCTCAATTGCTGGATTTTATGGTAGAAATATATTTAGATTTTAAAGTGACTGGCAAAGTATACCCTAAAGTGGCTATACCATTGTGTTTTTCCACCAGTAATGAATGAGAGTTCCTGTTGCTCCACATCCTCTCTACTATTATTTTGTATTTGGTGCATCAATTCTAATAGGTATGCAGTAATATCTCATTATTGCTTTACTTTATAATTTCCTAATGATAAATTATGTTGAGAATCTTTTCATAAGCTTCTATGCCATCTGTATATCTTATTTGGTGATGTGTCCAGATCTTTTGTTCATTTTTAATTAGATTATTTTCTTTATATTGAAGTTTAAGGGTTCTTTGTATATTTTAGATGGAAGTCCTCTATTTTATATCTGTTTTTCAAATATTTTCTCTCAGTCTATAGCTTTTCTTTTTTATTCCCTTAATAGTGTCTTTCATAGTACAGAAGTTTTTAATAAAGTCCAACTTATCAATGTTTTCTAGATCATGTATTTTTTTGTTATATCTAAGAACTCACTGTCAAAACCAAAAATATGTTCTCTAGAAAACTCAATTCCCCAAATTTTTACCACATTTTAATCTATATCCTTCTACCAGATCTTAAGCTGAAGGGCTGGTTGGAATATATTTTTAACACCAATTCAGCCTGAGAGGAATTGGCATTACCTAGGTTTAACTTTGGTCATGGGTTACTGCCTGTGAGAACTTAGGCAAATTATTTTACCTCTTTGTGCAACTTTTTAATTTTTAACATATTATTGATAATAGCACCTATTTCATACTTGTTGCTAAGTTATAAATAATCTAATACATAATAAGTTTTACAATGACTGTAACATAGGAAGGAATCAATATAGGAGAGCTGTTATTTTCATTATAACTATTAGTGGTAGTAGTAACATTATGAGTATTAGTATTCTATTATTAGCTTTTTAAAATTTTTTTTCATTTTTGGGCTTGATGAAACTGAGTTAGGATTGTGGTTATGGGTCAAGTTTCTGTAACCAGCTTTCAATTATCCTGTGAGGATCTTCTTTAGTTTCTTATTTTACAATGATTTAGTGCTTCATTTAGAGGGGACTTGATGTCTTTCCTTAGTATGATTACTTCTGCATTTTCAAGCACTAATTTCGCAGCTCCTATTCTTTTGGTAGCAATTTTTTTTTAGTTTCTAGTGTTAAAACTTTCCCAATTTTGGCAGGAGTGCAAGAGCAGATTAAATTTACTTGTAAGCTGTTACTGAAGAGTCAGTTAAATGAATTCAAAAATCATTTTTAACTCTTCTGGCTAGTGGAATAATAACAATAGTAATAAAAGAAATAAACATATTTTCCACATTGTGCTGATAATGGCTTAATCACTCTTAATTCTCACTTTTTTCTTTTATTGGTATATGCATTACTTAGGCATTTTATTACATTTATCCATTTATTGCACCGTTAAAAACTGTTTCATATCTACTTTAATATTTGGGGAATATAGAGGGAATATATGTTGGGGGTGACTGATTGATAACCCATTCGAGACATTTTATTGAACATCTCCAAATTCAAGTCGACTGCTAGGCACATTGATGAACCAAAGGACCTGCTCCTCAGCTCTATAGAGCTGGTTTCTAGTGAGGAAAATAGGTATTAAGCAAGATAAATAAATAAATAAATAAATGTATACTTATAAATTGTGTGAAGAAAACAATAGTCACTAGTGATAGAGAATAATACAAAGATTAAGGGAGTATACCTGCTTATATGGGGTGCTCAGGGAAGGGTCTTATTAGAGATTATCTGATTAGTCACTCCTTAATGCTAAAGAGAAAGTTAAAAACAATGGTCCTTTTTCAGCTTCCTTCTATAATTAGTTGAATATAAAACAATATAGAAAGTATGTTGAGGGGATAACAAAAGACATTAAGGAGTAACCCCTGTGCTCTAAAACCTCATAATCTTGGTAAATTCTTCATTAGTCATGTTCCAGTATAAAATTTGACAGGATTTTCTGAGAATGGAGAGATCTGGTTCTACTTGAGTTTTATGTCTCATAGGTAAACTTGATCCTGATCTTTGTTTAATGCTGTAATACTTTAGATTGGGACCAGATCTGGTTCTCAACTGTGTTGTCATCTATGGAAGTCTCTTCTAGTTCACTCTCTACTCCTTCTTTCTCCATTTTCATGGTTTAATTAATACGTAAACAAAAGTTACTAAGAATCGAAAATCTAAACATGTTTCTTTTTTATGAGCTCAGCTTTTCTGGACTCCTGAAAGAAAAGGCATCAGATTAGTGTTTCTTCCTCCAGATATACACATTCGAAAAACTGACTCTTTATTTTGTGTGAAAGGGTTTTAATTGTATAATACAGAATACATAATTTCATAAAGTGAATGCTCAAGAGGGTGATGTAATCAAGGAGTTGGAATCTATTTTCTTATATAAAGCATCTGGCAGAGCATATGGCATGGAAAGTGATCCATAAATGTTGATATTTGTTTTTCAAGCTTGAAAGAATGACATGTAAAAAGCTTTATATAATTTGATATCACATGGTTTCCTTATTCATCTTTTGACATTCTCTTATGTCTGCCCAGTGCCATAGTTATACCACACTACTTTTAAATTTCAGTCATCGCATATATATTCAATAGTTTGCTCACTCTTCCTAAAGTTGTTTCTATTCCTTTTTCTTAATAAGCCAGTATTCCTGCACAAACTATGGATTCAGCAGACCCAGATTTGTAACCAAATTGTGAGGAGGCCTTGGGCAATTTACATAAAATATCTATGTCTCCTATTCCTTGTCTGTAATATATAATAAATACTAATGTCTAATTTAAAACAGTAATGGGAGGATCAGTAATCTACTGAATGCATTACACATAATAGATAGTCAATAAACAGAAGCTATTAATATTTACTATAGTGAAATGTTAATATTTAACTTAATATTTACTGTAATGAAAACATCACATATTTTATAATATGATTTCAAATTTCACCTCTGTTTCCTAAAGTATTTAAGTCTTAATTTTATCATCTGAAAATGAGTCTAATTATATTTGTTTTATAGATTTATAGTGAAGGTTAAATGAAAAAATGAATGTAAACAGACTAGTATGTGTTTAGGAGCATCATAGGCCCTCAGTAAGTTGAAGCTATAATAAATAATAATTACTAATATTGATAGTTACTTTACCAATGCTGTTATTAATATCATGTTATCATATTGTTCAATTATTTTAAAATTGTGCCTATCACACACCTAGAGCATAAATAGTTCAGGCAGAAATATTTTCATACAGGCAAATCTATGTGATGGTATTAGAGGAGGTTGACATCAACATGATATTTGGCCAAGGGTTCCAGGGTCACAAATATTCTGAACCATTCATCCCATCTAAATGGGAGAAATCTATCTGCATAAAATGATGCTGGCAAAGATTATAGTGTTATTTATAGAGATGTTAGCCATACATAACCTACAGAACTTTAATAAATAGGCCACAGTACAGCAAGAAACCCTTTTGCTTAGTCATGGTAATCTAATTGACAGAGAGGTATTACAGACTAGAAAAACAAAACAAAGCAGAACTATTTTCAGATAAGTGTTTGAGATATGCCCCCAAATATATGCCATAATATTACCCATTCTTTCCTGCTGTGGGAAGCAGTCAGTAAGGAGGAAGTAAAACACCATTTTTTTTTCCTTTGCAATGCCTCCCAGATTGGAAATAGAGTAGAAATACTAGGAGAGATCAACCTGCCTAGACTCTACCTTTAGTCAGTTTTCACAACTGTGACAGCACATTAGATTCTCCTGGATACATAGAAAAAAATATATATGAAGTGTATATTTTGATACCCTAACTCTACCACAAAACAATTAAATTTGTATCTCTGTAGGTGTGGCTTATGCTCTGGGGTATGTAAAAAAACTCCTGTGACTCTTATGTAAAACCACTGGGGTATGTAAAAAAACTCCTGTGACTCTTATATAAAACCAGAGTTGAGAATCATAGCTTAACTCCTTTCTTTTTCACCAGCAAATCTCCCTGTTCTATTATGGTAATGAATACATTCTTTTTAACTGCCTAATCATCGAATCATAGTAGTATTTTAATTTTTTTTCAGGGAGGTATAGGGTAAGGCTGAGGGGAAAAATTCTTTGGGCTCTTCCTAAATGGTACTTTTTACCATTTTCAATATGGTATCATATTTTCACTAAATTTTCACTAAATGAATAATTTTAAAAAATAGATCACATCTAAATATTTAGAATAGAGAAAGGAGGATATGGCAAAGGAGGCAACCATTTGAATTACTTACCGTATTAGTTAATGATGTCAAAGTGATGTCATGAGATGTAGATAATATTTGCTCTAAGAAATCTCTTATTAGCTTCTATCAGGTCGAGCCAATTATATAACTACAAAAATACAGAGTAATCAGGGCTTCCCTGGTGGCGCAGTGGTTGAGAGTCCGCCTGCCGATGCAGGGGACATGGGTTCGTGCCCCGGTCTGGGAAGATCCCACATGCCGCGGAGCAGCTAGGCCCGTGAGCCATGGCCACTGAGCCTGCGCGTCTGGAGCCTGTGCTCCACAACGGGAGAGGCCACAACAGTGAGAAGCCCACGTACCGCAAAAAAAAAAAAAAAATACAGAGTAATCAAAAACATATAAATAGGAAGAGGTTTTAAAGGAGACCAATAATTGAAAAGACAACAACTAGGAAAGGTATGAATACCAAAATATTGAAGTTGACAACCTCAACTTGAATATATCTGTCTTTTCGGTCTCTCATTGCAGGTACATTCTGAATATTGCCATATAAATGCCTTACTTTAATATAAAATTCCAAAAGTCAGATTAACATTTCTTTATTTTTTTTTATATTCTAATACACAGTGATGAGCATAGCTATGCTATATAGAATTTAATTATGTTGTTGAGCAAGTGGCTAAAACTTAAACCAATGGTTTAGAGGAAGCTGGCATTAAAGAGAGAATTCATCAGGACCAGGTGAGTAGGGCTTAAGTTATTGAAGTTTGATAAAAACATCAAAGTGAATCATTTTCTCTACAGATTCTCTCTAAATGAAAGTTGCTCTGCGTTCTCCAGCAACATAAAAACTACTGACCACTCCTTTGAATTCTCCATGCTCTAGCCATACTGGACATCTTCTGTTCCTCAAGAGCACCATGTTGTCTATTTTTCTCTGAGTCATAAAAGAAACACTGCATTGGATAGAGTGAAACAGTCAAGGAAGACTGTATTCAAGACTGTTGATGTAGGGGAGAGAAATTGAACTCAACTCCACTGGGACAAAAGGCAGCAGAATTTTAAAGCTGGGGTGAGCTAATGGAAAAGTACTAGAGGACATAGAGTGGGAGGCGGTCAGTGTTATTTGGCCATCTGTGTTTGCTAATTATCCCTTATCTAGATTAGGCTTCTGCCCTCCCTCAGGGACTAGGACATAGGGATGCTATCTCCTTGATGATTACATTTCACAAGGATGGCTCCCAGGTCCTTGAGAAAGACATTCGTGGTTTGTAAAACTGGCAAGAAGCTAGAAGATTTACATGTCAAAGGGGTAGAGAAAGAATTTGCAATTATATTTCCTAAAGTAAATGTTCTAAGAAAAGGTCAGGGGTCTAGAATCAGGAAGAAGCCTGTCTAAAATTTAGTCAAGCTGAAGGGACTGTTAAAGCCATCTTGGCAGTTTTACTTTTTTTCTTCTTCAAATCATCCCCTGGTTTATGTCTTGGGCATCTTGTAAGCTTAACATTTGTCCCTCTTCCTTTCACTCTTAAAAGAATCCCAGTATAGTCAATATATTATATAGCACTGTGACAATAGCTTTTGTCCATTCCAAGATTTTCTGTTTGACAAGAAACTGATGTCCACTCAAATCAATCATCACTGAAATTGAACAATTGCCTATAGTGAGTTAGGGATCTCCCTAATACTCTGCTCTAGGGGAAATCCTAAGCCCTTGACATGCAAAATACTTGCTAAATAAAAGTGAGCACTAATCGCCATCTCAATATCAGGAGCATATTACTCTTGTTATCCTAGGAGAGTATCCAGATAAGACAAGCTGGGCACCCTAGATAGGAGAGAGTGGGAAGAAATTAATTAGTACAGGTGCCTGAGGGACAGCAGAGACTTCTTGTGAAAAATACCCAAGTGGGCAGAGCAAGTTCAGGTGTATTTTGGCTAATTACAAAAAGCTAAAGTTGTCCCATGTGGTAGGCAATAACTCTGGAAAATAATGCTCTAAAGAACAGGTAACATTCAGGTAAAAAGTAACACAATTTTTTGACAGTATTTTTATTCATTAGAGGGATGTCTATGACTAGAGGTACAGGGAGCAAGATTTAACACTCCAGAGTAGAAGATTAGAAAGTGCCTGGATGGGAAGCTGTGTTGTTGCTAAGGGCAACTGGGTTTAACTGATGAGTTGCAGTCCACAGGAAAAGTCTTAGTCCATTCAGGATGCTAAAACAAAATACCCCAGACTGGGTATCTTATAAACTATAGAAGTTTATGTCTCACAGTTCGGGAGGCTGGAAGTTTGAGGTCAGGGTACCAGCATTGTTAGGTGAAGTCTTCCTTCCAAGTAGCAGATTTTTCCAAGTATTCTCATATGATGGAAGGGGCAAAGGAGCTCTCTCTTGAGACTCTTTTGAAAGGATATTAAGCACCTTCTAAATTTATCACTTCATGTTGAGCATGAGAATTTCAACATATGAATATTGGGGGGATACAAACATTCAGACCATAGCAGGAACTAGATTTCTGGGTAAGGAAAAGGTAGGAGTGAATGCAAGATAAGAAAGAGAGGTACAATAAATTCCTTGCCCTATTAGTCACTGAATCTGAAGTTGCCCATTTATTTTCTAACTATATCTGGACTGGCTGAGAACATGGTAGATTGAAAAGTGCAGTCAGAGGGCACCAATAACTCCAGATAGAGAAAACTTGGGACAACAAGGGTATATTCTTTTCTAAGATTCTATAGGGAGATTCTTTTGGAATGTTCTCTAGGAATCCTACCTCCATTCTATGCCTCACAAGGTTAGACTTATTTTTGGCTATATTATTACGTCCTGAAAAAGAAGATGTAATATATAGAGGATAAATTATCTCTTGTCCAATAATTAAATCATATGTTCTTTTAACTGCTTCTATCTTGGGATTCCAACATATTTTCTAAGAGTGTGGTAACTCAAACAACAAAATAGAGCTGTGCCTTGGGGACCCAGTGCCCCCATAGCCACCCAACTACTCTCATCTGTTTCCTTAAAGGGGAAAAATGTTCCTGAAGTGATGTTGACTAACTAAATTACAAACAAGAAATATAAATATATGTTTTGAGGCTCTTTTCTGTTGATCAGTGAAACAGGTTAGCAAGGAGGGATTGCAAAGATGTGTATATTTTATGATCCATTTTTTTTACTCAAATTAAAACTTAACTTTTCATTACGTAGAAGTTTATGTAACAGCATTGAAACGTGGTGCTTTTACTCCTTCAGTATGTCATGCAAAGGTCTTATACTTTTATTTGATAAAAGAAGCATGATGTCACTGAACATTAATAATGTCCTAATTTCTAGAAAAAAAGAATGATACATACATTAGGAAAATAATGGAGTCTATATTAAATATTACTCTAGACCTGAGAGCTATTACTCATCACATTCCACTTGTTCAACCATGACCTCCATGACTCTTCTATTGTACTGAATCCTGATCACCCATTATGCAAAGCATAATTGCAACTCAGGGAAGTAAAATAATATTAATCAGGGATAACATTGCAATGGACTTTGACCCATAGGTATAAATCTAATAAATGTGTAGGTTTCTTTTTCATAACATAATGAGTTCTTCCTTATATCGTTACTCATGGGACCAATGTGAAATCATAATAGGAATATTTAAGGAAATTAATGGGACAGATAAGAAATGATCGTATGGTTTTAATTTCCTAATTATTTTAATGCCCCAAATTAAAGGTATACATCAAGTTACATCCATTAACCTGCCAGTCATATTTCTTTGGAATAATGTGATAGAAGAGTAAAAGTAGAAGTCAGATAAAATTAAGCAAAGAAAATGTTAAGCTGACTATCAGAGAAGCAATATCCAAATGATTAAATCAGATGGATTGTGAAACAGCCTATTAAGTGAAGTGGTTAGAAGTACCATCTCTTAGGCCATAAAAATAGACTGCACTAGGCATTTTACCAAAGGGAACCATTCTTCAGTGGCTTGATTAGATAAACACAGGTCATCAAAATCTCTGATTCCAAGCAACCCTATCATCTGGGTTTTTTTTGGCATCCATTTATCATTTGTTCAGTGATCTAAATTCAGATCTTTATCAATCTACATTGTTTCTGCTTTGAATCAGCCAATTTTAATAATATGAGTAAAAATACTTCAAATAACCAGCCACCCCTCACCCAACCCACCCCTGCTGGCCACATATGCACACACACACACACATACATTCACACAGACAAGTTTATTGGATAAAATTATGCATTCAAACCACTTAACACACAAAACAACAAATAAGCAGGAAAATAGTGAAACCAATGTATTAACAAGACCATGATATCATTTAGAAAAACTTTCTTTTAAATATTTTATGCCTTTCATGTTGCTCTATTATTATTTATTTCCAATGTCTCAACATATGACTTCTTTTCTCCAAATTCAAGATACTTACTAAAGCCTGATATGAAATAATTTCCTAAATATATTTTTGAGGAAAATAGAGAAGTGTAGATATCCATGAATCAGATTATTATGGTTTCAACTGGGGATCAGAGCTGAGAATTGTGGGTAAAGGATAGATCAGGGCTTATTTTTCCACTGCATATTCTTTTATGGAATTTGTAGTCTTTTTCACATACATACATTATCTTAAAAACCTATAAGAAAGGGTATCCAGTCATGGATAAAAAGTTCAAAGAAATTCTTTAAAAAAAAAGAACAGAAATATTTTTAAAAAGAGACACAACTTCAAACTCATAGAGAACACCATTAGGAATTCCATTATCAGATATGACAATGTATAAAGAAAATTGATTGTGAACAATTATTCGAATTTAGAAATATCAGGAGACCTTGAGTTTCCTAATAAAAATGCTTTTAAGAATAACTGTTACTGATATTCTCACTAGTAAGTTACTAAGCTGAACATTAACATCAAAATCTGACTTTGATATCTTCAAAGACTCTAAAAATTTGGATTGTCTTTATAAACATTCCTGTTGATTTAGTGTAACTTAGCCTCTCAAAAGCATTTGTTTGTGCTTCTTTCTGTGTGACTATTGTGAGGGTAACTGTCCGAGTGGTTAGCATTTTACCATTTAACCCTCTTCATCATTATCGTGTCTCTAAGCAATTTGACAAGAAGCGAGGGTCTGGGGTCATATTCATAAAAGATCTAGATACCATAGAATAATAAATAGACGGCTGTCTACCTCAGCCCATGGCTAACACTTTTCATAGTTTGTGGTTCATCTCCATGTTATTTGCTTTGATATGGTATTGATTTATTTGGTTTTGCTCCTTCTAAATGTTGCTTTCCTTCGATCTGTTTTTGAATGAGGGAAATCATCAGAAATATCTAGGTCATAAAAGCAAATGGCTGGAGGCCCTGAGAGAGATTTTAGAAGTTAGTTACCTACTTTCAACCTTTACTATATGCCCACGACTCAACTCCTCCAAGTATTGAATGAAACCATTGTCTACCCATGAAGATTTTACTGGCCATTCATTACCTGCTTAACCCCTGAAGAAAAAGGTGCCTAACTTCAATCTGTTAACACCTATAAATCCTGGGTTATGCCATGTGGGAGATTTTGGTTTTCTTTCAGCTACTATCACTTCTGCCCTTAAATTTTTGCCCCTCTTTCCAAAACCTTACTTTCTACCATTCCATACAAAAGGAATTCATGGAACATGTAAGCAAGCAGGGACTATGTATCTCTAGAATCTAGAAGAACACCTGAAGAATAATAAACATTCAATATGTTTTTTCTGAATAGGTAAATTCTTCTGACAATTTTCTACCTCTTTTTGCTTTAGGTTCTTCTCTCTGCATCTTTGGGCAAAGATATCGTAACCTGTATATAATCCATATGAATAGAAACAACTAGCTGATTTCTCTGCACCCTGTTAGTGTTTTGGCCCAAACAATAAAAACTCCCTATTTTCCTACCTGTTACTGGGCTTCCACCCATATACTTTTAGGAAAGGGCAATGGCTTAAGAATATCATTCTGGCTTTTTTGACCTCAACCTCTTACATCACAATGGATCCCTCCAGCATTCAATACTTAATGCATTATTGGCAAGAATTGGAGTGAAATGCCTAGACCTGTACTTTTGACAGCCACATACTGGTCCTTGTCCACATCACTGTTTCTGCTTCCAGGATTTAAAAAAAAGAAAACAAAAAGAAGGATACTGTGCTCTCTGCTACAACTAATATTAGAAATGCTGAATTCTCATCTTGTGTGTAGCTCAGGGTAATGCCTAAGTATTCTTGGCAGGGGGCACAGAGATAACTTGCTCCCTCTCATAAGCAAGATATAAATAGGGGGATAATGAGATCTTCAAATGCTATCAAGCAGTTTGATATATTTTTCTAGTAACTCTAATATTTCAAAGTGTTCATAAGGGCTGTGGGTTGGGAGATTGGTTCGAAATGGTGGAGAAGAAGGATATGCGTTAACTCCTTCTTGTGAGAGCACCAGAATCACAACTAACTGATGAACAGTCATTGACAGGAAGACACTGGAACTTACCAAAAAAGATACCCCACAACCAAAAAAAAAGGAGAAGCCGTAGTGAGACAGTAGGAGGGGTGCAATCACAATAAAATCAAATCCCATAACCACTGGGGGGGTGACTCACAAACTGGAGAACACTTATACCACAGAAGTCTACCCATTGGAGTGAAGGTTCTGAGCCCCGCATCAGGCTTCCAACCTAGGGGTCCAGCAATGGGAGGAGGAATTCTCAGAGAATCAGACTTTGAAGCCTAGAGGGATTTGATAGCAGGACTTCGACAGGACTGGGGGAAAAAGAGACTTCACTCTTGGAGGACACACACAAAGTAGTGTGCACATCAGGACCCAGGGGGAAGGAGCAGTGACACCACAGGAGAACGAACCAGAGGGGCCCTAGTGTTGCAGGGTCTCCTGCAGAGATGGGGGATGGCTGTGGCTCACTGCAAGGGCAAGGACACTGGCAGCAGAAGTTTGGGAAGTACTCCTTGGCATGAGCCTCCCAGCCAATTGCCCCACCAAAGGGCCTGTAAGTTCCAGTGCTGGGTTGCCTCAAGCCAAACAACCAACAAGGAGGGAACACAGCCCCACCCATCAGCAGACAAGTGGATTAAAGTTTTACAGAGCTTTGCCCACCAGAGCAACACCCAACTCTATACACCACCAGTCCCTCCCATCAGGAAGCTTGCACAAACCACTTAGATACCCTCATCCATCAGAGAGCAGACAGCAGAAGCAAGACGAACTACAATCCTACAGCCTGTGGAACAAAAACCACATTCACAGAAAGACAGACAAAATGAAAAGGCAGAGGACTATGTACCAGATGAAGGAACAAGATAACAAGATAAAACCCCAGAAAAACAACTAAATAAAGTGGAGATAGGCAACCTTCCAGAAAAAGAATTCAGTATAATGATGATGAAGATGACCCTGCACCTCGAAAAAAGAATGGAGGGAAAGATTGAGAAGATAAAAGAAATGTTTAACAAAGACTCAGAAGAATTAAAGAACAAAAAAAAGATGAACAATACAATAACTGAAATGAAAACTACACTAGAAGGAATCAATAGCAGAATAACTGAGGCAGAAGAACAGATAAGTGACCTGGAAGACAGAATGGTGGAATTCACTGCCGCAGAACAGAATACAGAAAAAGGAATGAAAAGAAATGAAGACAGCCTAACAGACCTCTGGGACATTAAAGTACCAACATTCACACTATAGGGGTCCCAGAAGGAGAAGAGAGAGAAAAAGGACCCAAGAAAATATTTGAAGCGATTATAGTCAAAACTTCCCTAACAAGGGAAAGGAAATAGCCACCCAAGTCCAGGAAGTGCAGAGAGTCCCAGGCAGGATAATCCCAAGGAGAATTATACTGAGACACATAGTAATCAAATTGACATAAATTAAAGACAAAGAAAAATTATAAAAAGCAACAAGGGAAAAATGACGAATAACATACAAGTGAACTCCCATAAGGTGAAAAGCTGATTTCTCAGCAGAAACTTTACAAGCCAGAAGGGAGTGGCAGGACATATTTAAAGCGATGAAAGGAAAGAATACACAACCAAGATTACTCTACCTGGCAAGGATCTCATTCAGATTTGATGGAGAAATCAAAAGCTTTACAGACAAGCAAAAGCTAAGAGAATTCAGCACCACCAAACCAGCTCTACAACAAATGATACAGGAACTTCTCTGAGTGGGAAACACAAGAGAGGAAGAGGACCTACAAAAATAAATCCAAAACAATTAAGAAAATGGTAATAAGAACTTACATATCGAACCACCTTAAAAGTGAATTGATTAAATGCTCCAACCAAAAGACACAGGCTTGCTGAATGGATATAAAAACAAGACACATATATATACTATCTACAAGAGACCCACTTCAGACGTAGGGACACATATCGACTAAAAGTGAGGGGATGGAAAATGATATTCCATGCAAACGGAAATCAAGAAAAACCTGGAGTAGCAATACTAATATCACATAAAAAAGACTTTAAAATAAAGAATGTTACAAGAGACAAGGAAGGACACTACATAATAATTAAGGGATCAGTCCAAGAAAAAGATATAACAATTATAAATATATATGTGCTCAACATAGGAGCACCTCAGTACATAAGGCAAATGTTAACAGCCGTAAAAGAGGAAATCGACAGTAACACAATAATAGGGAGGACTTTAACACCTCACTTACACCAATGGACAGATCATCCAAACAGAAAAAAATAAGGAAACACAAACTTTAAATGACACGATAGATCAGATAGATTTAATTGATATTTATAGGATATTCCATCTGAAAGCAGCAGATTACACTTTCTTCTCAAGTGCACATGGAACATTCTCCAGGATAGATCACATGTTGCATCACAAATCAAGCCTCAGTAAATTTAAGAAAATTGAAATCATATCAAGCATCTTTTCTGATCACAATGCTATGAGATTAGAAATCAATTACAGGGAAAAAAATGTAAAAAACACAAACATGTGGAGGCTAAACAGTACATTACTAAATAACCAAGAGATCACTGAAGAAATCAAAGAGAAAATTAAAAAATACGTAGAGACAGACGACAACAGAAACACAATGATCCAAAACGTATCAGATGCAGAAAAAAGCAGTTCTAAGAGGGAAGCTTATAGCAATACAATACTACCTCAAGAAACAAGAAATATAACAATCTAACTGTACACCTAAAGGAACTAGAGAAAGAACAACAACAACAACAATAAAAAAAAAACCCAGAGTAGCAGAAGGAAAGAAATCATAAAGATCAGAGCAGAAATCAATGAAATAGAAACAGAAAACAATAGCAAAGATCAATTAAACTAAAAGCTGGTTCTTTGCGAAGATAAACAAAATTGATAAACCTTTAGTCAGACTCATCAAGAAAAAGGGGCGAGGACTCATATCAATAAAATTAGAAATGAAAAAGGAAAAGTTACAATGGACACTGCAGAGATACAAAGCATGATAAGAGACCACTACAAGCACCTCTTGCCAATAAAATGGACAACCTGGAAGAAATGAACATATTCTTAGACAGGTACAACCTTCCAAGACTGAACCAGAAAGAAATAGAAAATATGAATAGACCAATCACAAGTAATGAAGTTGAAACTGTGATTAAAAATCTTCTAAGAAATAAAAGTCCACGACCAGATACCTTCACAGGTGAATTCTGTCAAACAATTAGAAAAGAGCTAACACCCATCCTTCTCAAACTCTTCCAAAAAATTGCAGAGGAAGGAACACTCCCAAACTCATTCTATGAGGCCACCATCACCCTGATACCAAAACCAAACAAAGATACTACAAAAAAAGAAAATTACAGACCAATATCACTGATGAATATAGATGCAAAAATCCTCAACAAAATACTAGCAAACAGAATCCAACAACACATTAAAAGGATCATACACCATGATCAAGTGGGATTTATCCCAGGGATGCAAGGATTCTTCAATATACACAAATCAATCAATGTGATACACCATACTAACAAATGGAGGGAGAAAATCCATATGATCATTTCAATAGATACAGAAAAAGCTTTTGACAAAATTCAACACCCATTTATGATAAAAACTCTCCAGAATGTGGACATAGAGGGAACCTACCTAAACATAATAAAGGCCATATATGACAAGCCCACAGTGAACATCACTCTCAATGGTGAAAAACTGAAAGCATTTCCTCTAAGATCAGGAGCAAGACAAGGATGTCCACTCTCACCACTATTATTCAACATAGTTTTGGAAGTCATATCCTTGGCAATCAGAGAAAACAAAGAAATAAAAGGAATACAAATTGGAAAAGAAGAAATAAAATTGTCACTGTTTGCAGATAACATGACAGTATATAGATAGTCCTAAAGATGCCACCAGAAAACTAGTAGAGCTAATCAGTGAATTTGGTAAAGTTACAGGATACAAAATTAAGGCACAGAATCTCTTGTATTCCTAGACACTAACAATGAAAGATCAGAAAGAGAAATTAAGGAAACAATCCCATTCATCACTGCAACAAAAGAATAAAATATCTAGGAGTAAACCTACCTATGGAGGTAAAAGACCCGTACTCAGAAAATTATAAGACACTGATGAAAGAAATCAAAGATAACACAAACAGATGGAGAGATATACCATGTTCTTTGATTGGAAGAATCAATACTGTGAAAATGACTATATTACCCAAAGCAATCTACAGATTCAATGCAGTCCTTATCAAATTATCAATGGCATTTTTTTACAGAACTGGAACAAAAAATCTTAAAATTTTTATGGAGACACAAAAGATCCCAAATAACCAAAGCAATCTTGAGGGAAAAAAAATGGAGCTGGAGGAATCAGGCTCTCTGACTTCAGACTATACTACAAAGCTACAGTAATCAATAGAATAAGGTAGTACCACAAAAACAGAGATATAGCTCAATGGAACAGGATAGAGAGCCCAGAGATAAACCCATGCACCTATGGTCAACTAATCTATGACAAAGGAGCCAAGGATATACAATGGAGAAAAGACAGTCTCTTCAGTAAGTGGTGCTGGGAAAACTGGAAAGCTACATGTAAAAGAATGCAATTAGAACATTTCTTAACACCATACACAAAAATAAAGTCACAATGGATTACAGACCTAAATATAAGACCAGACACTATAAAACTCTTAGAGGAAAACATAGGAAGAACAGTCTTTGACATAAAACACAGCAAGATATTTTTTGACCCACCTCCTAGAGAAATGGAAATAAAAACAAAAATAAACAAATGGGACCTAATGAAACTTAAAAGCTTTTGCACACCAAGGGAAACTATCAGAAAGACAAAAGGCAACCCTCAGAATGGGAGAAAGTATTTGCAAACGAATCAACAGACAAAGGATTAATGTCCAAAATATATAAACAGCTCATGCAGCCCAATATTAAAAAAAACAACCCAATCAAAAATGGGCAGAAGGGGCTTCCCTGGTGGCATAGTGGTTGAGAGTCTGCCTGCCGATGCAGGGGACATGGGTTCGTGCCCCAGTCCAGGAAGATCCCACATGCCACGGAGCTGCTAGGCCCATGAGCCATGGCCGCTGAGCCTGCGAGTCCAGAGCCTGTGCTCCACAATGGGAGAGGCCACAACAGTGGGAGGTCCGCATACTGCAAAAAAAAAGGGGGGGGGGGCAGAAGCCCTAAATACACACCTCTCCAAAGAAGTCATACAGATGGCCAAGAGGCACATGAGAAGCTGCTCAACATCACTAATTATTAGAGAAATGAAAATCAAAACCACAATGAGGTATCACCTCACACTGTTTAGAATGGGCATCATCAGAAAATCTACAAAGAATAATTGGTGGAGAGGATGTGGAGAAAAGGGAACCTTCTTGCACTGTTGGTGGGAATGTAAATTAATACAGCCACTATGGAGAACAGTATGGAGGTTCCTTAAATAACTAAAAATAGAATTACCATATGACCCAGCAATTCCACTGCTGAGCATATACCTAGAGAGAACCATAATTCAAAAAGACACATGCACCCCAATGTTCATTGCAACATTATTTACAATAGCCAGGTCATGGAAACAACCTAAATGCCCACTGACAGATGAATGGATAAAGAAGATGTAGTACGTATGTACAATGAAATATTACTCAGCCATATAAAGGAATGAAATTGGGTCATTTGTAGAGATGTGGATGGACTTAGAGACTGTCATACAGAGTGAAGTAAGTCAGAAAGAGAAAAACAAATATCATATATTAAGGCATATATGTGGAATCTAGAAAATGGTTTATATGAACCAGTTTGCAAGACAGAAATAGAGACACAGATGTAGAGAACAAACATATGGACAAAAAATAAATAAAATTCAAACAAAAATAAAAAATAATTAATTTTTAAAAAAGAAAATATAAAGACTATGGTTTGGAAAGTATGTAGGGGTTATGGAAGGAACTTTTCAGGAAAAATGAACATCACTTCCAATTCTCACTCTCCACTTCAGCGTTTTAGATTTAGTAAACCTTAGTATGAAAACAGGCATGAATGTACCTGTCACCTTCTTATCATAACTGCTAAACTGAAGTAAGAAATGTATTCATGATGCAAAGTAATCAACTGCCTATTGACAGATGAAGTACAGGAATGCTTCCAGGATGTTGAATTGTACTAAAACATAACACTTTATTATATTTTCCAATGGAGTCATTGACCATCAAGCAAATTCAGTGAGGATGAATATCTCAACTTAGACCACAACCAAGAATGTCATATTTCCCATTACCATATACTAGCAAATCAGTGAAGGTTGTTTAAGACATTAAACATAATCCGCTAAGAGTTTGGTTGTCCCAGATCTGAAATATCTTCAGGTACCCACTCTCTGTGATGACTAATCTCTAGATGATAAATTTTTTGATAGATATTGAAGGATTGTTACATAAAATCTGAACTCCGTACATTTGGAATTTCATCGTACAACATGCTGGAATTATACAGTATTTATTGTGATTTATTTTTATTGCAAGTGAGAGAAACTCAACTAACACGACTTATAAGCAAATAAATAAAACAGAACAAATGTATTGGTTCACATTAGCCAGGCATGGTTAAATCCAGGAGTTAACATGGTACTTCTCGGGGTCTTCTGGTTCTATTTAGTTTTATTCTCAGAATGATGGCAAGATGTAGTCTTCAAAGAATATATCACCTTTTGAGGTATTTGAATACCTCTGCTCTGCCATCATTGACCACCAAACGCAGCTAATCCACCTGTCAGATATTTTTCAAGAATTCCTGAAATGTATCCACTAGAACATCCTTTTTTATAATAAACATAGCTTTGACCCCAGTTCCCTTACCTTGTGAACTATAGGTTTACAGTGCAATAATTATGGTATCTTATACAGTCCTAACAATAAATCTAACTAGAATAAAAATGTATTCCATAACTCAGAAGTGAGGGATCAAATGGAAGTTATTGCCTGTCTTTCCTTCAGAGGAAGGGGGAAAAATTAACAATACCAACCCCTATTAGTAGTCGAAGGGAACTTCTGGTGCCATCTAAATCAAAGGAGATGGCAATTCCATTGCAATATTTCATGCAGTTATTCCCCTTATTCAGTTGCTCTATGCTCTACTGATCCATGGTGATTATAGTCTACACCTACATGCTGTGATGCACTATGTCCTGAGTTGAACGACTCAAAAAAGTATGCAAGTTTTGAAGTAGTATATTGAGCCCCAGTGGTTGGTCTATTGCCAAGCTTACCGAAGTTTTAATAGCAGAGGTCACAATTTAAGTGATTTTAGGGACAATTGGGTAATGAAAATGAGTAAACCATATCTGATGTAATATAGGAAGGGATAAGAAATGTAGTAAACATGAAGCCATAGACCATGTCTAAAGAGGTCAGCTGTAGTTTGCTACAACTAATTGATCATATGAAGATATGCAGAGCAACTGTTGCTGGATATCTGAATTCTCAACGCCATAAATCCAGATTTTTATGTAAAATATTACCAAATTAAAATACTCTGAGTCAGATAAAATATATCTGAAACCTGAGTCTAGCATGGAGCTGCCTATTTAAGATTCCACCTCCCTTCAGAAATAGTTGAGTCTTTTAGAGCTTTATGGTAGTTGAAACTACGCAAAATCTACCCTTGCTTTCCCTGGAGTTAGGGGAAATGGAATCCCTTCAGGTCGTGTCTCTTGGGGGCTGCACTCTTCACATTCCCTATTACCCATTTGCAAGTCTAGGGGCTACAGTGAAAACCTCGTGTCAAGGTTTTCCTAAAGGCTTCTTGAGGCTTTCTTTTACTTTCTCCCATATGAGTTGGTCTCAGTTTTGACTCTGAGAATTGGCAAGCTCTTTCTGCATTCTGTTCCGTTTTGAGGGACTTCCTTTGTTAATTTTCTATCACCCGTTCTGCACAGTCTACATTCAGCAACTGCTGGTCTGACACTCTCAAAGGAAGTGGGCAGGATACTGCCAACTGGAATTAATTGTTCCTCTACACACCTGCCCCCTCACCACAGAAAAAAAATAGAACAGTACCCTTATTAAACAGTTTCTTCAGTTAATTTAGAACCTGAAGACTAAATATATAAACAGTTTCATGGTCAAAAACCAAATTCTGTCTACTGATTGTCTACAACTTTGATTTGATAGAGAATTCAATTAACTTCTGATATTTCATTTTAATTAATGGCCTGGAGAATCCTAAGTAGCTATTTATATGTAGTCCTTTAAGTCACATGATGAAACAGGGAAAATGTGAACTTGATTAGTATAAGAGTACTTTTCCTTAGGGTTCAGCTCGGTTCCATAACACTTGTCATATTTATTTATCTCCTACTATTCTCCTCTAGAAGTCAAGCTTGTATCTCAGCAACTCGGTATCTCTGTGTTTCAGTAACTCACTCTCCTACCTGCCTTTTATATCACCATGCTTAATTCTTTCTTTACTTCTGTGACTCAGAGCTAATAGAGTGAGGTATTCATCATTAACAGCTTCAGTCCATCTTATGCATTCTGATTGAAGCATGTTCTTTATCTCCTGTGCCATGGAAGGAGGTTAAAACTTTAAACACTTTTTTGTGTTTTGTGCAACACCTATTTTGTGAAGAAAATAGAAACTTCAACATTTAATTCCTCTAAACTTTGAGTACTATATATGAGGTTTATTAACTCTATTAGAGAGTGAAAACACTAAAAACTATAAAGAACATACCTCTTCTTCCTGGGCACCCAGGTAACTACATTTCCCACATCCTCTGCATTTAGGAGCAACCCTGCAACTGGGATATAGCCAATAAAATATGATTAAAAGTGATGTAACCACTGCCAACCGTCCATACCTTGGATGTGTCTTTTACAGCACATATCAATTTACTCTATTCCTTCTGTTACCTACATCACAAATACAGAAGATTGGACACTTATATGCATATATGATTCTGCAGACATGTAGTTCAACTGTTTTTCATTCTGCAGTAAATGATGTAAAATTGTAAAAACCATTTCAGACTGTCTTAGATTGAAAGGTTGAATTAAATTTTTCATGAGAAATCTACATGTGAAATTATTTCTTTTGTTCTTAAAAGATAGTTTTAGCTTAAACTTCACTTAGGACATTGCCCTTAGAAAGTGTAATTCATCAGACTAGTATCTTCCATGTATATTTAAGCAGGTATATCTTATGTAGCTCATGCCAACCACCTTTCTCTATGTATAATAAATGACTTGCAGTTTGCTATTCATTTCACTTGATTTCAGAATATTGCACTATTTTCCATATGTAGTGAACATGAAGAATTATAATATTGTTATAGCAACTTTAAGTGTTCTCTATAGATTTCAAAAATCAGTTGTAAATATTGTTAATTATAAAGTCATGCTAAATGAATTTTAACAGTTTATCTGCCTCTGTGTGGAGTGTTGTATTTAACAGTAGATTTTCTACAAATTGATTCTTAATATGTGTAATATGTGTAACAGATTTAGCATGCCATGGAAAATAATGAAATTGATGCATACTGGAATAGAAAATAATTTTTAAAAAGTTAAACTGATAAAGCAATAGATTGATACTTTTTGAGTGGCTATTTCACAATATTTTGAATGCTTCTTCATTATACTATTGGTGCTCCCCTCCACCAGATATGAATATTACAACAAATTTCTCTCCTACCTTTCTTTCAGATTATTTTTCATATTGGAGAGAATTTGTAAATTTCTGATTTTTTAAATTCATCTCAAATGTTTCAGATTATGAAACAAAATTCCAAGGCCTATATCAAAAAGATTAATATTGAAATTTAAGGTTGGCGTATATGACTACAGAGGCATTTTGGGGATTGTGTTGAGTTTCAACCTGGAGGACTTTTGTTCTTGATAATAATTATAATCCATTCTGAATCAGCCTAGAGAATCCTTATGCATTAGTCATTTCTAGATGGAAGGAACCCTGGAGGACAGGGGAGTTTGGAGTTTGACTGCAATTTTGGGATTACTCTACGTTGAGTGTATGTGAGATGAAATAAGCTCCAAGGGCTCCGTTGACTTTGAAGTAGCACTACAGTGTTCCTTTAAAGAAGAAATGCTGCAAGGTCTAAATGGATGTCCTTGGGTCACTTATAACTAGTGTGGGGTAACACAAATTTTACCATGAATGACATAGAGAGTTCAAACTACACATCTGATCCTAATTACAAGGGACTTCTGTTTTGAAATATGTATTTCAGTCCTCTATTCTTGGGGTAATCTAACTCCTATTGAATATATTTCATTCATCGGTAAGAATGTAAAGTCCATTATAAATTTCCTGGCAAGGTAGTAACTTGAGAACAGCTGTCTAGCTGCCTTCTGTAATTTACTTCTAAACTCTCTTAGAACAGTGGTGTTCTGGCCCTGGACAGTTTTGTCCTTAGGTCCATTTTTCATACATTTGCCTTATTTGTCTACCTAACGCAAGGTCTATGTTAAGGGGTCTATTAATTCCTGCAAGCTGTGTTTCTCTGGCTCTGGGATCTGCTCTTGGAAGCCACTGGTAGGAGATTAGAAGTCTCCAGCACAGGAGATGCTAGGGCATTTCTTTCCCTAATTCTTTGTCTAAGGCTGCATTTCCTGCAGCTACTGAGCAGCATGCTGAAGTTTGAGCTTTTGCCATGCTATTTGGATTCTTGTAACTTCCTACCTGTAGCAAATGGACTTTTTGCCCACAACACCAGGAAGCCCCAGGGTATATGTGTTTCTCTAGACTTTCCACTTTCCACTTTGTGAAATTGTATAAGCAACACAGTGGATGGGGAACTAAGTGCCTATGTCTAGCAGATTATTTTTATTAATTCACTTATCTGTTCATTCAATAAAAATTCATTGAGCACATAACACGTACCAGACTATGCCTAGGTATTGAAATTACCACCATGAACAAATTCCAAAACACTTGTCTCTTGAATTTTGCACTCTTTTGGAAGAAGGCAGAAAACTAACCAACTAAGCAACTAATTAACTACATAAATAAATCAGTATTCTAAACTATATTAGAAAGTGCTATATTTATGGAGAAAAATCAGTGAGACAAAGGGTACAAAGAATATTATGGGAGTTGCCATCTTAGGATGGGTGGAGGAAGCCTGTCTGAGATGATGATGCTTGAAAATTACTTATGAGGGATGAGGAGTGAGCCTTGTACATGGCTGGTGCTATATACACAGGGGACCTGGAGTGGGATAGGGAGGGCCAGGCATATGTGAGAGCAGAGTGTGGCTGTCGTGGACTCTGTAGGAGTGGTGTGGTAGAATGTAAGGTCAGGGTGGCGACTGGGGACTGAGGATGTAGGGCCTTTTAGGCCATTGTAAGGGCTTGAGCTTTTACTCTAACTGAGTTGAAAAACCACTGAAAGGGTGACATGGCGTAATTTTCATTTTAAAAGTTTCATTCTGTGTGCCATGTTGGAGGTAGACAAATATTGTGAGAAGTTGGGCTGTAAATGAATGTGGAGAATAAGTTGTAACCAGAGAGAATGTGAGGTCAAGAAATGTGGTATTCTTGCTTTTAGGCTGGGAGTGATACTAACATGTTTGATGAATGTGAGATGGGTATGCTTTAACAGAGAGAAGAGAGATTGATTATGCTGGAGAGAGAAGGGAAACATGCTGAATCCACATTTTTGAACAGGTATGAGAAGGGCAAATGTGGTATCTTTGCCCTTAGATAGGTGTACAGACAATTTATCTCTAGTATGAAGGGGTAAACAGAGGATAGGGATCTGTTTCAGATGCTATGAAGAATAGATGACATAAATACACTACCATGTGTAAAACAGATAGCTAGTGCATGACCTGTTATATAGCACCGAGGTCATCCTTGGTTCTCTGTGATGACCTAGATGGGTGGGATGGGGGTGGGGGTGGGAAGGAGGTCCAAGGGGGAGGGGATATAGGTATACATATAACTGATTCACTTCATTGTACAGCAGAAACTAACAGAACATTGTAAAGCAATTTTACTCCAATAAAAGTAAATAAATAAATGTGAAATATATATATATATATATATATGTAGTCTAAAAAAATAAAAGAATAGATGAGTGTGGTGAGCAAAGCCTGTGGAATTTCTAGTCTCATTTGTTTAATTTTCTCAGTAAAATAATAAGCCTAAGTTGAAAGTGAGACTGAAATAGTATTAAAGATTTGAGGAGATAGGAGAATGAATAGAATAGTCAAGTAGAAGACTGAACGGACCAGGGAAATATATAGTATGTGGACTGGGAAACTAAAGACACAGTGAGGAAAACAGTCAGGAATTTTACATATTGGTCTGTATGGTTATATGTTTTTTTCCAGGTTAAGTTAAGCTGCACCAGTTTTTAACCTGGGTTGGGGTTTTGTTAAACAAGTGTGATAGAGCAAGAACATAGTAAGACACATATGGTTATATTAAAAATAATTAGTTTAATAATGAGAGTTGATTTTAGTCTAGGTGATGAGAGAAGCCACAGCATAAGGACAGATGATGAATAGGGGAAAGTTCATAGAGCTAATAGTTTGTCAGTTCCATGAGGAGTCAAAGGACAGTTGCAGTCAAAAGACCACAATGTAGAATGAGTTGGAAGATAGAGGGTAAAGGTAGGAAGATGGATACTTAACACTGAAATAATGATTACTGTATGGACAAGGTTTAGTGTATATTCAGGTAAATGAGTGACAGAAGTAGAATGAAAGTCAAAATCATTGGTGTAGAGGTGATCAAGTAAGAAGCCAGGAAGTGAGAAAGCTTGTCTTTTGGGGGTATTGAAATCAGTAAGAATTAAACAAGGAGCAGTCTTAGGGTGAGGAACATAAATTTGGGGTTTCTTTGAGAAATCAGAGAGAAAAACTCTAAAAGTCAGGTGATGATTGTAATAGGTGGTGGCATAGTCTGAATATAAGCAAATAAATCTGGGAGTTATTAGGGAAAGGAAGAGAAGAATATTCTAGAAGTGGCAATGAAAAGCAGTGGGGAAGCATACCCTAGTTGCAAGTTCAGAAACATAAATATTGTGTAGGATGGAGACAGTTCCTATTGCAGCTATCATACTTATGATTCTTGCTCTTTCAGTCTCCTCCAGGCAAAAATAAGACACTGCATCTCACATTTGCTGATTTACTGCTAGGTTTTTGTTTTGCTCATTTTTATCTTCCCTTCACCATGAAATGAATAAAGGCATAGAGTTCCAGGAGATCAAGGCTGAAACTCTAGAGACAATGAAACTAAAATACAAAAATAATTCAAGAAATAGTTCCTAATTTAAAAAGAAAGAACTCTGACTGAAAATTGTAGACATAAGAAAGTCTTTTAAGCATAATCAAGAGACCTTCACTAAACTATATTTCTTTGGAATTTTCAAGCAACAACAACAAAGAAAGTAATCTCCAATAATTCAAGAAAAAAAATTCAATTTACAAAAAAAAAAGAACAAAGTTGAGTTGTCTTAGAAGAGCTAGAAGAAATGGAAAAATAGAGCTTCAAAGCTCTGAAGGAAAAAGATTATCCAAGAATCACAATTTCAGCAAGTTTACATATTTGCAGCTAATAGAAATTAAAGGTCTTAGATAGTATAATGATGCCCTCATATAAATCACCATTAGAAAACAATTAAAATAAATGAAAGAAATCATCAAAAGGAAAATGCATAAGGAAATTTTGACTCTAATGACTTAGAATAACTCTAAACTCTAAAGAGTTCAGTTCAGTAAAAATCATGTATGACCAAATTTAAGATTAAGTATTTCTCCAACAAATTATATAAACTAGTAAATTAACATTCCAAGTAGACATTTAACAATATTCTATATGTTGTTAGATCTCTGTGTATTCAAAATGGTGAAAAATATTCTGAGATCTTTTCCTGAGGAAAATACAGGTTTGTCTTTTTGGGGTACTCTTACATTCAAGAAAATATATTATAATTTTTCTAGCTATATCCAATTAGCTAGTTAATACTTTCTTTTAAAAAATTTGTCAGCAAGTTTTCAGGTTGCAGTGACCATATATTCAAGAATATTTAGTATAAATAGATTATACTTGCTATGACTATGGCTAAAAACTGATTGCTATTTGTCCTATGTAAAAGATGTATGATAACATATATTATCTCCAGATCTGATTTCAACAATAGAAAAGTGAAGGAAAGTATTTAAACAATTTAATATCCAAAATGTAGGTTATATTTATTTTCTTGGAACACTTGCATGTATAACTATTGTGACATAATAGTATTTACAGAATAATAGAATTGTGACCACTAGTGGGATTGAAGTAGAATGACTAATTTGATTCAGTTCTGAAGAGAACTGTAACTAGAGTTTTTTGAGATGTCATCAACGAATGAAAGTGTAAACAGACAAACAAATACTAATCTATTTTTTTTTGAACAGGTCATAATTATTTTTTTTTTTTGCTTTATAACAAATTTAATCAGTTATACATATACATATGTTCCCATATCCCCTCCCTTTTGCGTCTCCCTCCCACCCTCCCTAACCCACCCCTCCAGGCGGTCACAAAGCACCGAGCTGATCTCCCTGTGCTATGCGGCTGCTTCCCACTAGCTATCTACCTTACGTTTGGTAGTGTATATATGTCCATGCCACTCTTTCATTTTGTCACAGCTTACCCTGCCCCCTCCCCATATCCTCAAGTCCATTCTCTAGTAGGTCTGTGTCTTTAATCCTGTCTTACCCCTATGTTCTTCATGACATTTTTTTTTCTTAAATTCCATATATATGTGTCAGCATACAGTATTTCTCTTTCTCTTTCTGACTTACTTCACTCTGTATGACAGACTCTAGGTCCATCCACCTCATTACAAATAGCTCAATTTCATTTCTTTTTATGGCTGAGTAATATTCCATTGTATATATGTGCCACATCTTCTTTACCCATTCATCGGATGATGGGCACTTAGGTTATTTCCATCTCCGCGCTATTGTAAATAGGGCTGCTATGAACATTTTGGTACATGTCTCTTTTTGAATTATGGTTTTCTCAGGGTATATGCCCAGTAGTGGGATTGCTGGGTCATATGGGAGTTCTATTTGTATTTTTTTAAGAAACCTCCATACCGTTCTCCATAGTGGCTGTACCAATTCACATTCCCACCAGCAGTGCAAGAGTGTTCCCTTTTTTCCACACCCTCTCCAGCATTTATTGTTTCTAGATTTTTTGATGATGGCCATTCTGACTGGTGTGAGATGATATCTCATTGTAGTTTTGATTTGCATTTCTCTAATGAGTAAAGATGTTGAGCATCCTTTCATGTGTTTGTGGGCAGTCTGTATATCTTCGGTGGAGAAATGTCTATTTAGGTCTTCTGCTCATTTTTGGATTGGCTTGTTTGTTTTTTTGCTATTGAGCTGCATGAGCTGCTTCTAAATTTTGGAGATTAATACTTTGTCAGTTGCTTCATTTGCAAATATTTTCTCCCATTCTGAGGGTTGTCTTTTGGTCTTGTTTATGGTTTCCTTTGCTGTGCAAAAGCTTTTAAGTTTCATTAGGTCCCATGTGTTTATTTTTGTCTTTATTTCCATTTCTCTAGGAGGTGGGTCCAAAAGGATCTTGCTGTGATTTATGTCATAGAGTGTTCTGCCTATGTTTTCCTCTAAGAGTTTGATAGTGTCTGGCCTTACATTTAGGTCTTTAATCCATTTGGAGCTTATTTTTGTGTATGGTGTTAAGGAGTGATCTAATCTCATACTTTTACATGTCCCTATCCAGTTTTCCCAGCACCACTTATTGAAGAGACTGTCCTTTCTCCACTGTACATTCCTGCCTCCTTTATCAAAGATAAGGTGACCATATGTGTGTGGGTTTATCTCTGGGCTTTCTATCCTGTTCCATTGATCTATCTTTCTGTTTTTGTGCCAGTACCATAGTGTCTTGATTACTGTAGCTTTGTAGTATAGTCTGAAGTCAGGGAGCCTGATTCCTCCAGCTCCATTTTTCGTTCTCAAGATTGCCTTGGCTATTTGGGGTCTTTTGTGTTTCCATACAGATTGTGAAATTTTTTGTTCTAGTTCTGTGAAAAATGCCAGTGGTAGTTTGATAGGGATTGCATTGAATCTGTAGATTGCTTTGGGTAGTAGAGTCATTTTCACAATGTTGATTCTTCCAATCCAAGAACATGGTACATCTCTCCATCTATTTGTATCATCTTTAATTTCTTTCATCAGTGTCTTATAATTTTCTGCATACAGGTCTTTTGTCTCCTTAGGTAGGTTTATTCCTAGATATTTTATTCTTTTTGTTGCAATGGTAAATGGGAGTGTTTCCTTGATTTCACTTTCAGATTTTTCATCATTAGTATATAGGAATGCCAGAGATTTCTGTGCATTAATTTTGTATCCTGCAACTTTACCAAATTCATTGATTAGCTCTAGTAGTTTTCTGGTAGCATCTTTAGGATTCTCTATGTATAGTATCATGTCATCTGCAAACAGTGACAGCTTTACTTCTTCTTTTCCGATTTGGATTCCTTTTATTTCCTTTTCTTCTCTGATTGCTATGGCTAAAACTTCCAAAACTATGTTGAATAAGAGTGGTGAGAGTGGGCAACCTTGTCTTGTTCCTGATCCTAGCGGAAATGGTTTCAGTTTTTCACCATTGAGGATGATGCTGGCTGTGGGTTTGTCATATATGGCCTTTATTATGTTGAGGAAAGTTCCCTCTATGCCTACTTTGTGCAGGGTTTTTATCATAAATGGGTGTTGAATTTTGTTGAAAGCTTTCTCTGCATCTATTGAGATGATCATATGGTTTTTCTCCTTCAATTTGTTAATATGGTGAATCACGTTGATTGATTTGCGTATATTGAAGAATCCTTGCATTCCTGGAATAAACCCCACTTGATCATGGTGTATGATCCTTTTAATGTGCTGTTGGATTCTGTTTGCTAGTATTTTGTTGAGGATTTTTGCATCTATGTTCATCAGTGATATTGGCCTGTAGTTTTCTTTCTTTGTGACATCCTTGTCTGGTTTTGGTATCAAGGTGATGGTGGCCTCGTAGAATGAGTTTGGGAGTGTTCCTCCCTCTGCTATATTTTGGAAGAGTTTGAGAAGGATAGGTGTTAGCTCTTCTCTAAATGCTTAATAGAATTCGCCTGTGAAGCCATATGGTCCTGGGCTTTTGTTTGTTGGAAGATTTTTTATCATAGTTTCAATTTCAGTGCTTGTGATTGGTCTGTTCATATTTTCTATTTCTTCCTGATTCAGTCTTGGCAGGTTGTGCATTTCTAAGAATTTGTCCATTTCTTCCAGGTTGTCCATTTTATTGGCATATAGTTGCTTGTAGTAATCTTTCATGATCCTTTGTGTTTCTGCAGTGTTAGTTGTTACTTCCCCTTTTTCATTTCTAATTCTATTGATTTGAGTCTTCTCCCTTTTTTTCTTGATGAGTCTGGCTAATGGTTTATCAGTTTTGCTTATCTTCTCAAAGAACCAGCTTTTAGTTTTATTGATCTTTGCTATCATTTCCTTCATTTCTTTTTCATTTATTTCTTATCTGATCTTTATGATTTCTTTCCTTCTGCTAACATTGGGACGTTTTTGTTCTTCTTTCTCTTATTGCTTTAGGTGCAAGGTTAGGTTGTTTATTCGAGATGTTTCCTGTTTCTTAAGGTGGGATTGTATTGCTATAAACTTCCCTCTTAGAACTGCTTTTTCTGCATCCCATAGGTTTTGGTTCGTCATGTCTCCATTGTCATTTGTTTCTAGGTATTTTTTAATTTCCTCTTTGATTTCTGCAGTGATCACTTCGTTATTAAGTAGTGTATTGTTTAGCCTCCATGTGTTTGTATTTTTTACAGCTCTTTTCCTGTAATTGATATCTAGTCTCATAGCATTGAGGTCGAAAAAGATACTTGATACAATTTCAGTTTTCTTAAATTTACCAAGGCTTGATTTGTGACCCAAGATATGATCTATCCTGGAGAATGTTCCATGAGCACTTGAGAAAAATGTGTATTTTGTTGTTTTTGGATGGAATGTCCTCTAAATATCAATTAAGTCCATCTTGTTTAATGTATCATTTAAAGCTTGTGTTTCCTTATTTATTTTCATTTTGGATGATCTGTCCATTGGTGAAAGTGGGGTGTTAAAGTCCCCTACTATGATTTTGTTACTGTCGATTTCTCCTTTTATGGCTGATAGTATTTGCCTTATGTATTGAGGTTCTCCTATGTTTGGTGCATAAATATTTACAATTGTTATATCTTCTTCTTGGATCGATCCCTTGATCATTATGTAGTGTCCTTCTTTGTCTCTTCTAGTAGTCTTTATTTTAAAGTCTATTTTGTCGGATATGAGAATTGCTACTCCAGCTTTCTTTTGGTTTCCATTTGCATGGAATATCTTTTTCCATCCCCTTACTTTCAGTCTGTATGTGTCTCTAGGTCTGAAGTGGGTCTCTTGTAGACAGCATATATATGGGTCTTTTTTTTGTATCCATTCAGCCAATCTGTGTCTTTTGGTGGGAGCATTTAGTCCATTTACATTTAAGGTAATTATCGATATGTATGTTCCTATTCCCATTTTCTTAATTGTTTGGGGTTCGTTATTGTAGGTCTTTTCCTTCTGTTGTGTTTCTTGCCTAGAGAAGTTCCTTTAGCATTTGTTGTAAAGCTGGTTTGGGGGTGCTGATCTCTCTCAGCTGTTGCTTGTCTGTAAATGGTTTAATTTCTCCATCAAATCTGAATGAGATCCTTGCTGTGTAGAGTAATCTTGGTTGCAGGTTTTTCTCCTTCATCACTTTAATTACATCCTGCCACTCCCTTCTGGCTTGTAGAGTTGCTGCTGAGAGATCAGCTGTTATCCTGATGGGGATTCCCTTGTGTGTTATTTGTTGTTTTTCCCTTGCTGCTTTTAATATGATTTCTTTGTGTTTAATTTTTGACAGTTTGATTAATATGTGTCTTGGCGTATTTCTCCTTGGATTTATTCTGTATGGGACTCTCTGTGCCTCCTGGACTTGATTAACTATTTCCTTTCCCATATTAGGGAAGTTTTCAACTATAATCTCTTCAAATATTTTCTCAGTCCCTTTCTTTTTCTCTTCTTCTTCTGGAACCCCTATAATTTGAATGTTCGTGCATTTAATGTTGTCCCAGAGGTCTCTGAGACTCTCCTCTGTTCTTTTCATTCTTTTTTCTTTATTTTGCTCTGCATCAGTTATTTCCACTATTTTATCTTCCACCTCACTTATCTGTTCTTCTGCCTCAGTTATTCTGCTATTGATCCCATCTACAGTATGTTTCATTTCATTTATTGTGTTTTTAATCGATGCATGATTCATCTTTAGTTCTTCTAGGTCCTTGTTAACTCTTTCTTACATTTTGTCTATTCTATTTCCAAGATTTTGGATCTTGGAAATAGAATCTTGTATCATCTTTACCATCATTATTCTGAATTCTTTTTCAGGTAGACTGCCTATTACCTCTTCATTTGTTAGGTCTGGTGGGTTTTTATGTTGCTCCTTCTCCTGCTGTGTGTTTTTCTGTCTTCTCATTTTGCTTATGTTACTGTGTTTGGTGTCTCCTTTTTGCAGGCTGCCGGTTCCTAGTTCCCGTTGTTTTTGGTGTCTGTCCCCAGTGGCTAAGGTTGGTTTAGTGGGTTGTGTAGGCTTCCTGGTGGAGGGGACTAGTGCCTGTGTTCTGGTGGATGAGGCTGGATCTTGTCTTTCTGGTGGGCAGGTCCACGTCTGGTGGTGTGTTTTGGGGTGTCTGCGGACTTTTTATTATTTTAGGCCACCTCTCTGCTAATGGGTGGCGTTGTGTTCCTGTCTTGCTAGTTGTTTGGCATAGGGTGTCCAGCACTGTAGCTTGCTGGTCGTTGAGTGAAGCTGGGTGCTGGTGTTGAGATGGAGATCTCTGGAAGATTTTCGCCGTTTGATATTATGTGGAGCTGGAGGTGTATTGTGGACCAGTGTCCTGAAGTTGGCTCTCCCACCTCAGAGGCACAGCACTGACTCCTGGCTCCTCAATTTGGGATGATTTGTTGTCTATTCATGTATTCCACAGATGCAGGGTACATCAAGTTGATTGTGGAGCTTTAATCCGCTGCTTCTGAGGCTGCTGGGAGAGGTTTCCCTTTCTCTTCTTTGTTCTCACAGCTCCTGGGTCTCAGCTTTGGATTTGGCCCCGCCTCTGCGTGTAGGTCGCCGGAGGACGTCTGTTCTTCGCTCAGACAGGACAGGGTTAAAGGAGCAGCCTCTTCAGGGACTCTGGCTCACTCAGGCCTGGGGGGAGGGAGGGGCACGGAGTGCGGGGCGAGCCTGCAGCGGCAGAGGCCGGCGTGACGTTGCACCAGCCCGAGGCGCACCGTGCGTTCTCCCAGGGAAGCCGCCCCTGGATCCCGGGACCCCGGCAGTGGCGGGCTGCACAGGCTCCCGGAAGGGCGGTGTGGACTGTGACCTGCGCTCGCACACAGGCTTCTTGGTAGGCGGCAGCAGCAGCCCCAGCGTCCCACGCCCGTCACTGGGCTCCGCGCTTTCAGCCGCGACTCATGCCTGTCTGTGGAGCTCCTTTAAGCAGCGCTCTTAATCCCCTCTCCTCGCGCACCAGGAAACCAAGAGGGAAGAAAAAGTCTCTTGCCTCTTCGGCAGCTCCAGAGTTTTCCCGGACTCCCTCCCGGCTAGCTGTGGCACATTAGCCCCCTTCAGGCTGAGTTCTCGCCGCCAGCCCCAGTCCTCTCCCTGCGCTCTGACCGAAGCCCGAGCCTCAGCTTCCAGTGCTGCCCGACCCGGCGTGCGAGCAGACAAGCCTCTCGGGCTGGTGAGTGCCGCTCGGCATCGATCCTCTGTGCGGGAATCTCTCTGCTTTGCCCTGCCCAGGTATGTGGGGAGTTTCTTGCCTTTTGGGAGGTCTGGGGTCTTCTACCAGCGTTCAGTAGGTGTTCTGTAGGAGTTGTTCCACGTGCAGCTGTATTTCTGGTGTATCCGTCCAAATACTTATCTTTAAACAACATGACAGAGACAAATATCAAACAATATTTATGAGTATGTATAAATTAGTTAAATATGCCAGTATAAGAAAAATATAGGGATTCCCTGGTGGCACAGTGTTTGAGAGTCTGCCTGCCGATGCAGGGGACACGGGTTCATGCCCCTGTCCGGGAAGATCCCACATGCTGCGGAGCGGCTGGGCCTGTGAGCCATGGCCACTGAGCCTGCGCATCCGGACCCTGTGCTCTGCAATGGGAGAGGCCACAACAGTGAGAGGCCCGTGTACAGCCAAACAAAACAAAACAAAACAAAACAAAACCCATGAATATATATTTAATTGTATTGTGTGAGCATATTGTTTGGTGCAGAAAGATTCAAAAGAAATCTAATTTTGATCAGTTTAAACAAATGAGTTTTATGCAGGGAAAATTTTTTTTCTTTATACTACTCAGTATTTTTGAATAATTATATGGCATATGCTTACTTTATAATTAATTTTTATTTTAATGTAAAAAAGTCTCCTTGACAGAATTTAAAACATACATACCTGGGCTTCCCTGGTGGCGCAGTGGTTGAGAGTCCGCCTGCTGATGCAGGGGACACGGGTTCGTGCCCCGGTCTGGGAGGATCCCACGTGCCGCGGAGCGGCTGGGCCTGTGAGCCATGGCTGCTGAGCCTGCGCGTCCGGAGCCTGTGCTCTGCAAGGGGAGAGGCCACAGCAGTGAGAGGCCCGCCTACCGCAAAAAAAAAAAAAAAACAAAAAAAAAAAACATACATACCTATTTTAGGATGATAATAATGGCAAAAAAAATTCCTTTAAACAACATTCTGCACTGAATATTGAAATTAATAGCTGGAAAAACTTTAAATGACAAAAGTTAACTAAAGGAGTAGGAGTATTAATATAAAAAAATTGACATTCAAAGAAAATGACTTTAATGAAGCAAAAAATTTATAATGAAAAGCTACAATATTCATGACACTTTGTTTAAAAAATAGTCTCAAATATATTAGAAAAAACTGTTAGAAATGCAATAATTTATTGATGTGAAATTGATTGAAGTGTATTGGTTTAAAAGAATAATCTGTGGCAAGAAAACAGAAAATATAGAGAGAAATTAGTTAACAAATTTAATTACACATATGAAAGTCCTCATTTTTTCAGTGTCCATATAAATTCATGTTGATTTATCATGCACAAAATTTTGAAGAAACTCAAGTAAATCAAAAAGACCACAGTTTTACAGATTACATTCTTCGACACAAATTCCATATAATTGAAATAGATTGTAAATGGTTAGTTATCATAAATAACAATAACAAACATCCAAATACTTGAAACTTCATAGCAAATCAAAGTTGAAATTGCAAATTTAAAAACCAATAAAAAATTTAAATATCACAAAACACAACTCACAAGATAAAACCTAAAGTTGTAAGCAAGTACTAATTAGACTCATATCTTCATTGTATCTTAAAATCATAATTATTTTGCAAAGAGTAAATGAAACAAACAAACAGAAAAACAAACTGAGGTAATGATTTTTATAACGTTTTTATTGGAGTATAATTGCTTTACAATGGTGTGTTCTTTTCTGCTTTACAACAAACTGAATCAGTTACACACATACATATATCCTCATATCTTATCCCTCTTGCATCTCCCTCGCTCCCACTCTCCTTATCCCACCCTGCTAGCTGGTCACAAAGCACCAAACTGATCTCTCTGTGCTATGCGACTGCTTCCCACTAGCTATCTATTTTACATTTGGTAGAGTATATATGTCTATATATACACTACCACTCTCTCATTTTGTCTCAACTTACCCTTCCCTCTCCCCATGTCCTCAAGTCCATTCTCTAGTAGGTCTGCGTTTTATTCCCATCTAGCCCCTAGGTTCTTCCTGAACACTGTTTTTTTCTTTTTTTAAAATTCCATATATATCTGTTAGCATACAGTATTTGTTTTTCTCTTTCTAACTTACTTCACTCTGTATGACAGACTCTAGGTCCATCCACCTCACTACAAATAACTCCATTTCGTTTCTTTTTATGGCTGAGTAATATTCCATTGTATATATGTGCCACATCTTCTTTATCCATTCATCTGTCGATGGACACTTAGGTTGCTTCCATGTCCTGGCTATTGTAAATAGAGCTGCAATGAACATTGTGGCACATGGCTCTTTTTGAATTATGGGTTTCTCAGGGTATATGCCCAGTAGTGAGATTGCTGGGTCGTATGGTAGTTCTATTTTTAGTTTTTTAAGGAAACTCCATACTGTTCTCAAGAGTGGTTGTATCAATTTAAATTCCCACCAACAGTGTATGAGGATTCCCTTTTCTCCACACCCTCTCCAGCATTTATTGTTTGTAGATTTTTTGATGATGGCCATTCTGACTTGTGTGAGATTATATTGCATTGTAGTTTTGATTTGCATTTCTTGAATGATTAATGTTGAGCATTCTTTCATGTGTTTGTTGGCGATCTGTGTATGTTCTTTGGAGAAATGTCTATTTAGGTCTTCTGCCCATTTTTGGATTGGGTTATTTGTTTTTTGATATTGAGCTGCTTCTGTATTTCGGAGATTAATACTTTGTCAGTTGCTTCATTTGCAAATATTTTCTCCCATTCTGAGGGTTGTCTTTTCGTCTTGTTTATGGTTTGCTTTGGTATGCAAAAGCTTTTTAGTTTCATTAGGTCCCATTTGTTTATTTTTGTTTTTATTTCCATTTCTCTAGGAGGTGGGTCAAAAAGGATCTTGCTGTGATTTATGTCATAGAGTGTTCTGCCTATGTTTTCCTCTAAGAGTTTGATACTGTCTGGCCTTACATTTACGTCTCTAATCCATTTTGAGGGTTTTTTTTTGTGTATGGTGTTAGGGAGTGTTCTAATTTCATTCTTTCACATGTAGCTGTCCAGTTTTCCCAGCACCATATATCGAAGAGGTTGTCTTTTCTCCACAGTATATTCTGGCCTCCTTTATCAAAGATAAGGTGACCATGTGTGCATGGGTTTATCTCTGTGATTTCTATCCTGTTCCATTGATCTATATTTCTGTTTTTGTGCCAGTACCATAATGTCTTGATTACTGTAGCTTTGTAGTATAGTCTGAAGACTGGGAGCCTGATTCCTCCAGCTCCAATTGGCTTTCTCAAGATTGCTTTTGCTATTCACAGTCTTTTGTGTTTCCATATAAATTGTGAAACTTTTTATTATAGTTCTGTGAAAAATGCCAGTGGTACTTTGATAGGAATTGCATTGAATCTGTAGATTGCTTTGGGTAGTACAGTCATTTTCACAATGTTGATGCTTCCAATACAAACACATGGTATATCTCTCCATCTATTTGTACCACCTTTAATTTCTTTCATCAGTGTCTTATAATTTTCTGCATACAGGTCTTTTTTCTCCTTAGGTAGGTTTATTCCTAGGTATTTTATTCTTTTTGTTGCAATGGTAAATGGGAGTGTTTTCTTAATTTCACTTTCAGATTTTTCATCATTAGTGTATACAAATGCAAGAGATTTATGTGCATTAATTTTGTATCCTGCTACTTTACCAAATTCATTGATTAGCTCTAGTAGTTTTCTGTTAGCATCTTTAGGGTTCTCTATGTATAGTATCATGTCATCTGCAAACACTGAAATCTTTACTACTTCTTTTCTGATTTGGATTACTTTTATTTCTTTTTCTTCTCTGACTGCTGTGGCTAAAATTTCCAAAACTATGTTGAATGATAGTGGTGAGGGTGGGCAACCTTGTCTTGTGCCTGATCTTAGTGGAAATGGTTTTAGTTTTTCACCATTGAGGACAACGTTGGCTGTGGGTTTGTCATATATGGCCTTTATTATGTTGAGGAAAGTTCCCTCTATGCCCACTTTCTGGAGGGTTTTTGTCACAAATGGGTGTTGAATTTTGTCCAAAGTTTTTTCTGCATGTATTGAGCTGATCATATGGTTTTTCTCCTTCAATTTGTTAATATGGTGTATCACATTGTTTGATTTATGTATATTGAAGAATCCTTTCATTCCTGGGGTAAAGTCCAATTGATCATGGTGTATGATCCTTTTAATGTGCTGTTGGATTCTGTTTGCCAGTATTTTGTTGAGGATTTTTGCATCTATGTTCATCAGTGATATTGGCCTGTAGTTTTCTTTCTTTGTGACCTCTTTGTCTGGTTTTGGTATCAAGGTGATGCTGGCCTCGTAGAATAAGTTTTGCGATTGTTCCTGTCTCTGTTATATTTTGGAAGAGTTTGAGAAAGATAGCTGTTAGCTCTTCTGTAAATGTTTGATAGTATTCGCCTGTGAAGCCATCTGGTCCTGGGCTTTTGTTTGTTGGAAGATTTTTAATCACAGTTTCAATTTCAGTGCTTGTGATTGGTCTGTTCATATTGTCTATTTCTTCCTGGTTTGGTCTCGGAAAGTTGTGCATTTCTAAGAATTAATCCATTTCTTCCAGGTTGTCCATTTTATTGGCATATAGTTGCTTGTAGTAATCTTTCATGATCCTTTGTGTTTCTGCAGTGTTAGTTGTTACTTCCCCTTTTTCATTTCTAATTCTATTGATTTGAGTCTTCTCCCTTTTTTTCTTGATGAGTCTGGCTAATGGTTTATCAGTTTTGCTTATCTTCTCAAAGAACCAGCTTTTAGTTTTATTGATCTTTGCTATCATTTCCTTCATTTCTTTTTCATTTATTTCTGATCTGATCTTTATGATTTCTTTCCTTCTGCTAACTTTGTGGTTTTTTTTTTCTTTGTCTAATTGCTTTAGGTATAAGTATATGTTGTTTATTTGAGATGTTTCTTGTTTCTTAAGGTAGGATTGTATTGCTATAAACTATCCTCTTAGAGCTGCTTTTGCTGCATCACATATGTTTTGGGTCATTGTGTTTTCATTGTCATTTGTTTTTAGGTATTTTTTGATTTCCTCTTTTATTTCTTCTCTTGTTTAAGTAGTGTACTGTTTAGCCTCCATGTGTGTATTTTTTACAGATTTTTTCTGTAATTGATATCTAGTCTCATAGCATTGTAGTCAGAAAAGGGATTTGATATGATTTCAGTTTTCTTAAATTTACCAAAGCTTGACTGGTGACCCATGATATAATCTATCCTGGAGAATGTTCCATGAGCACTTGAGAAGTGTATTCTGTTTTTTTTTTTATGGAATGTCCTATAAATATCAATTAAGTCCATCTTGTTTAATGTGTCATTTAAAGCTTGTGTTTCCTTATTTATTTCCATTTTGGCTGATCTGTGCATTGGTGAAAGTGGGGTGTTAAAGTCCCCTACTATGAGTGTGTTACTGTCAATTTCCCCTTTTATGGCTGTTAGTATTTGCCTTGTGTATTGAGGTGCTCCTATGTTAGGTGCATAAATATTTACAATTGTTATATCTTCTTCTTGGATTGATCCTTTGCTCATTATGTAGTGTCCTTCTTTGTCTCTTGTAATAGTCTTTGTTTTAAAGTCTATTTTGTCTAATATGAGAATTGCTACTCCAGCTTTCTTCTGATTTGCATTTGCATGGAATATCTTTTTCCATCCTCTCACTTTCAGTTTGCATGTGTCCCTAGGTCTGAAGTGGGTCTCTTGTAGACAGCAAAAAATGGGTCTTGTTTTTATATCCATTCAGCCAGTCTATGTCTTTTGGTTGGAGCATTTATTGCATTTACATTTGAGGCATTTTTCATTATGTATGTTCCTATTACCGTTTTCTTAATTGTTTTGGGTTTGTTATTGTAGGTCTTTTCCTTCTCTTGTGTTTCCTGCCTAGAGAAGTTCCTTCAGCATTTGTTGTAAAGCTGGTTTGGTGGTGCTGAATTCTCTTAGCTTTTGCTTGTCTGTAAAGGTTTTAATTTCTCTGTCAAATCTGAATGTGATCCTTGCTGGATAGAATAATCTTGGTTTTAGGTTTTTCCCTTTCATTACTGTAAATACGTCTGCCACTCCCTTCTGGTTTGCAGAGTTTCTACTGAAAGATCAGCTGTTAACCTTATGGGGATTCCCTTGTATACTATTTGTTGTTTTTCCCTTGCTGCTTTTAATATTTTTTCTTTGTATTTTATTTTTGACAGCTTGATTAATATGTGTCTTGGCGTGTCTCTCCTTGGATTTATCTTGTATCAGACTCTCTGTGCTTCCTGGACTTGATTAACTATTTCCTTACCCATATTAGGGAAGTTTTCAAATATAATCTCTTCAAATATTTTCTCAGTCCCTTTCTTGTTCTCTTCTTCTTCTGGGACCCCTATAATTTGAATGTTGTTGCATTTAATATTGTCCCAGAAGTCTCTGAAACTGTCCTCAATTCTTTCATTCTTTTTTCTTTATTCTGTTCTGCCATAGTTATTTCCAGTATTTTATCTTCCAGGTCACTTATCTGTTCTTCTGCCTCAGTTATTCTTCTGTTGATCCCTTCTAGAGAATTTTTAATTTCATTTATTGTGTTGTTCATGATTGTTTGTTTGCTCTTTAGTTCTTTTAGGTCCTTTTTAAATGTTTCTTATATTTTCTCCATTTCATTTCCAAGATTGTGGATCATCTTACTCTCATTATTCTGAATTCTTTTTCAGTTAGTCTGCCTATTTCCTCTTCATTTGTTAGGTCTGGTGGGTTTTTACCTTGCTCCTTCCTCTGCTGTGTGTTTCTTTCTCTCCTCATTTGCTTAACTTATTGTGTTTGGGGTCTTCTTTTTGCAGGCTGCGTGTTCGTAGTTCCTGTTGTTTTTGGTTTCTGCCCCCAGTGGCTAAGGTTGGTTCAGTGGGTTGTGTTGGCTTCCTGGTGGAGGGAACTAGTGCCAGTGTTCATGTGGATGGGGTTGGATCTTGTCTTTCTGGTGGGCAGGTCTACGTCTGGTGGTGTGTTTTGGGGTGTCTGTGACCTTATTATGACTTTTGGCAGCCTCTCTGCTAATGGGTGGGGTTGTGTTCCTGTCTTGCTAGTTGTTTGGCATAGGGTGTCCAGCACTGTAGCTTGCTCATCTTTGAGTGTAACTGTGGCTTGGAGTTGAGATGGAGATCTCTGGGAGATTTTTGCTGTTAGATATTATGTGGAGCTGGGAGGTGTCTGGTGGACCAATTTCCTGAACTTGGCTCTCCCATCTTAGAGGCAGAGCCATGACACCTGGCTGGTGCACCAAGAGCCTATCATTCACACGGCTCAGAATAAAGGGGAGAAAAAACAGAAAGAAAGAAAGAAAAAAGATAAAATAAAATAAAATAAAATAATGTTAAAAAGTTATTAAAATAAAAACCAAAAAATAATTATTAAAAACATGGTTAAGCAAAAAAAAAAAGAAAGAAGAACCAAACGAAAAAAGAAAGCATCCAGGGCTTCCCTGGTGGCGCAGTGGTTGAGAGTCCGCCTGCCGATGCAGGGGACACGGGTTCGTGCCCCAGTCCGGGAAGATCCCACATGCCGCGGAGCGGCTGGGCCCGTGAGCCATGGCTGCTGAGCCTGCTCGTCCGGAGCCTGTGCTTCGCAACGGGAGAGACCACAACAATGAGAGGCCCACATACCGCAAAAAAAAAAAAAAAAAAGAAAGCATCCAATGATAACAAGCACTGAAAACTATGCAAAAAAAAAAAAACCCCAAAACGGACAGACAGAACCCTAGGGTAAATGGTAAAACAAAGCTATACAGAGAAAATCACACATAGAAGCGTACGCATATACACTCACAAAAAGAGCAAAAGGAAATATATATATATATATATTGTTGCTCGCAAAGTTCACCTCCTCAGTTTGGGATGATTCGTTGTCTATTCAGGTATTCCACAGATGCAGGGTTACATCAAGTTGATTGTGGAGATTTAATCCGCTGCTCCTAAGGCTGCTGGGAGAGATTTCCCTTCCTCTTCTTTGTTCGCACAGCTCCCAGGGTTCAGCTTTGGATTTGGCCCCGCCTCTGCGTGTAGGTCGCCTGAGGGCGTCTGTTCTTCTCTCAGACAGGACGGGGTTAAAGGAGCAGCTGCTTTGGGTGCTCTGGCTCACTCAGGCCGGGGGGAGGGAGGGGTACGGATGCAGGGCGAGCCTACGGCAGCAGAGGCCAGCGTGACACTGCACCAGCCTGAGGCGCCTTGCATTCTCCCCAGGAAGTTGTCCCTGGATCACGGGACCCTGGCAGTGGCGGGCTGCACAGGCTCCCGGGATGGGAGGTGTGGATAGTGACCTGTGCTCACACACAGGCTTATTGGTGGCAGCAGCAGCAGCCTTAGCATCTCATGCCCATCTCTGGTGTCTTCGCTGATAACTGCGGCTCGCTTCTGTCTCTGGAGCTCCTTTAAGCGGCTCTCTTAATCCCCTATCCTCGTGCACCAGGAAACAAAGAGGGAAGAAAAAGTCTCTTGCCTCTTTGGCAGCTCCAGACTTTTCCCCAGGCTCCCTCCCGGCCTTGGCGCACTAACTCCCTTCGGGCTGTGTTCACGACGCCAGTCCTCTCCCTGCAATCCCACCGAAGCCAAGCCTCAGCTCCCAGCCCCCGCCACCCCAGCGGGTGAGCAGACAAGCCTCTCAGGCTGGTGAGTGTTGGTCAGCACCGATCCTCTGTGTGGGAATCTCTCCACTTTGCCCTCCGCACCCCTGTTGCTGTGCTCTCCTCCGTGGCTCTGAAGCTTCCCCCCTCTGCCACCCGAAATCTCCACCCGCGAAGGCGCTTCCTAGTGTGTGGAAGCCTTTCCTCCTTCACAGCTCCCTCCCAGAGATGCAGGTCCCATCCCTATTCTTTTGTCTCTGTTTTTTCTTTTTTCTTTTGCCCTACCCAGGTATGTGGGGAGTTTCTTGCCTTTTGGGAAGTCTGAGGTCTTCTGCCAGCGTTCGGTAGGTGTTCTGTAGGGGTTGTTCCACATGTAGATGTATTTCTGATGTATTTGTGGGGAGGAAGGTGATCTCCATGTCTTACTCTTATGCCATCTTGAAGCTCCTCTTCGGTAATGATTGCTATCAGTTTCTGTTGTCAGAAGGCCCTGGATTTGAATGTTGGCTCTGACACTACCTGGACAAATTATTGAAATCACTGAGTCACATTTTCCTCAGATACATGATTTACTACCATTTAACCACTCTGAACTTCACTTTTCTGTAAATGAAGATAATATTACCTACCTCATGTATTTTTATGAGTTTTAAATATATAGTCTTCATCCCAGTACCCTCAATAAATGTTATTTACCTTTCTATTAACTCAATCATTAATAGTGAAATTATCACAGAGCAAGATATTTTCAAATGACCTTCAAATTACACCTCAATTATTATTTACTAACTCTGCCCATAAATAACATTAGACTTACACACAAAATCTGGGTCTACCAAAGGGCATTCATGCATCCTAAAGCGCAAAAACTTGTGAGCAACACAGGGAAGGTGACTGCAGGTGAAAAGCACCGCCATCTTGCTAAGAATTGGTTACTCATCTATAACATATCAGAAATAACCTCTTTAACATGGTTATTATAGACCATTCTGTTAAGAGAATGTGTTAAAGAATTTTCTACATGCAGATACACTGCACATTATAGCTCTTACTTTGTGCCAATGTGCAGAGTGGAAAATTTGCTAGCATCCTCTATTCCATGCAAATCACTCCTCCATTGGAGAATTACATACTGCATAGGAAAAAAACATATCTAAAGTGGAATGTGGATATTCATGAGGATCTATTTTGGTTTATGGTGAGATCTTATGGGACACAAGTGTTGTTTGAGCTAAGAGTTTCTTTTAAATGAAGAAATGTGGGCAGTGAGACAAGGGATTTAAAGCTATTAAAAGTTGTGGAGAAATAATGAAATAGAATCTTAGAACTAGCAAGACAGCACAAATTTCCTGTGTTGTGATTCAAAAGTTGGGAGAAGTTTGCTTGATTAGAAGGTAAATCAAATGACAATTTCCTTATTTTATACGTGCAGCTGACAGAACTATAGTAAGAAATTATCACAATGAAAAACTGAACTACCATCATGCAAAAACATTTGTCTATATTAAAAATAGAAAATATTTTTAAAGTTCATGAATAATAGTCTGAGGTATTCTCATGATGTCACACGTGTTTGTTTATTCATTTGCTAAACCAATAAACAGTTCTTTGCAGAGGAGGAAATATTCTTGGTCAGAGAAGGATGAGATAAAACAAAACCATGCACTTTTAAGAAACATATAGTTGTTTCGGAAGTCTTAAATCAGATGCATAAATCTACACCAAAAGAGAAAGCTGTATATAATGCATGATTACATTATAATTATTAAGTGAATTTAGGGATGGAAGACATCAGTGAACAGGGAGTATCTAAAATAATTACATAGGTAGATTACCTAATACTTTCACTACTTTACAGGAAGAAAAAAATGCAACTGATGAATTGAGAAGGTAGAGAATATCAAAAGTAAATGCTTGAAGTATTTTATTTTGACAGACTTAATGGTTCTTAAAATTAACTTCAAGCTTTAAAATACTGCTTCCAAAACTGTTGGAAACATCAGTTTCACTCTGGAATGGATCCAGGTGAAGATAACAGAGAGTATAATGCACAGTGACATGTATTGGATGCAACAAATAAATAAAACAAATTTTCAGATTGAAAATAGCTGGTTCTATTAAATACTGTGTAATTTCAAACTTGCCAGTGAGAAGGACAAAAGCTGAGGAGAACCATATGGACTGTGGAAGAGAAAGAGACATTACATTTAAAAAAAAAAAAAAGGCTGGTGATTCTGCCTCTATGCTTATGAACTTATCTGAGGCAAGAAATAAAACCACACAAAAAGTTTCAAGGTCCAGGACCATCACACATGCTTTTAACTTATCAGGAATTGACTATTAAAATAATTGAATAATAAAAAATTGAGAACACATTTTTGGTCTGTAAAAGATGTATGTAGGAGAAACTACCAGTTTTGTTTTTTTTTTTTTTTTTTGCGGTACGCGGGCCTCTCACTGTTGTGGCCTCTCCTGTTGTGGAGCACAGGCTCTGGACATGCAGGCCCAGCAGCCGTGGCTCACGGGCCCAGCCACTCTGCGGCATGTGGAATCTTCCCAGACCGGGGCACGAACCCGTGTCCCCTGCATCGGCAGGTGGACTCTCAACCACTGCGCCACCAGGGAAGCCCAGAAACTACCAGTTTTATTGCAAGTTGTAGTCGGTGTCAAAGTAGACTAACCTACACATTATGATGACACATTAGAAATTGTAGTTTAAAAACATCTCAATTTTTAATGAGTCTCCTACATGAAAAGTTGGCTTCAGGTTAGAGTTATCCTTTGTCTGACATTCAAGTCCTTTCAAATTTGGCAACTACATATGCCTTTCCTAGGGTTGCCAGATTTAGCAAATAAAAATACAGGGCATCCAGTTAAATTTTAATTTCAGGTTAACAATGAATAATCTTTTAGTATTATCCATTGTTTATCAGAAATTCAAACTTGAATGAATCAACTGTATTTTATCTATAAATCCTGCAGTTAACACAACATTACACAGAATGACTACTATGTGAAAATTAATTATTGGGACAATGTGATGGAAAAATAAAGTTGAAAAAATGTTGTCTTAATTTGGCCTTCCTGATTCAGTTGTTGAGGCAAGGATTAGAGAGCAGGTAGGTTATTTGGAGGTAATATGAGGAATCATGAGTCAGAGAATCAGGAAAAGAAAGAGAGAAACCTAGTCAGCCAGTAAGCCCTATGATCAAACAGTGACTGCCACTGTGTGAAACTAGAGCTTAAACCTGCTGGGGATTCTGGGAGTCAGTAAAAAAACACTTACCTCAGAGATATCTCACCTGAGGAGTGATGGGTATGGGGTATTTATAACCAGTTCCTGTCTGTGCTTGGCTGAGGTCAGCTATCAGGGCTAGAATTCTACAAAGACATTCATTCAGCAGCAAAAAGCCGTCGCAGAATTTCAAAAATGACATTATTGGGAAGGGCAACAATTGTAGCTTGCATACCCACAGAGCCGGAGCCCCGCAAATCTGAATTTGCTTGAATCATCAACTTTATTTATTATTATTATTATTATGTCCACAGTGCCAGGCTGTGGGTTCTTAGTTACCCCACCAGGGCTCCAACCCGTGCCCTGGGCAAAGAAATCTCAGGGTCTTAATCACGGGACCCTGGGGAATTCCCTGAATCATCAACTTTAAGTCCCGGTATACTTTCACTTTCATTACAACAAAACGTCATCCAAATTCCTCATTATTACCTAACGTGGCTTTATCCACTACCACCGTTTATGTATGTCACTAATTTCAAATGAACACTCCAAGGTATTTAAATAGTTTTATCTCTTCAACCAAATCAACCAGTGAGACAAATTGAACAGATTCATCTCTGTTCTTTTTCTCATGTAAAATACTTGCCTAGAGTGCCTTTTTCTCTTCATTTCTCTTGAATTCTTTCTTCAAATCCCATCCCTTCCATGAAGTATTTCTCAGGTCTTACACCTAATATGCAACAAGATGGAAATAGGAAGAGAGAATGTATAGGTGGATATTTGCTCTGTTTGGATTGTACAAATTGAGTATCCAGAAGAGATCAGAAAACTCTATATTCAAAACTGAGTTGAAAATTCAAAAAAGTCATATAGATATCAAGGCCAGAAAGAACTATTCCTCCTTAAAGTTGTTTAGATGCATTTTTTTTTAATTCACCTCACTTGTTGTTTTTGCTGTATATTGTATTAGTTTTCTGTGGCTACTGTAACAAATTACCACAAACTTGATAGTTTAAACAACAGAAATTTAACTTTTCATGGTTCTTGACACCAGAGAATGAAAATCAATTTCACTGTGCCAAAATCAAGATATGGACAGGTTATGCTCCCTCAGGAGTCTCTAGTGGAAAATTTGTTCCTTATCTCTTTCAGCTTCTGACAACTTCCTGCATTCTTTGGCTTGTGGCCTCATCACTCTAATCTCTGCCTTCATGGTCACATTGCCTCCTCATCTTCTTTGTATAATCTCTTTCTGTTGCTCTCTTATAAGAACACTTGTGATTGCATTTAGGGGCTATAATCCAGGATGATATCCCTATCCCAAAATCATTAATTTAATCACATCTCAGCAAAAAAACTTTTCCATATAAAGTAACATTTCAAGATTTTAGGGATTAGAAAATGATGTCTTTGAGGGCCATTATTCAGCCTATTACAGATATTATTGGACCAATTGAGCATGTGCCCTTCCTCTAATATATTTTTATTTTTGTCATTTAAACTATCACACTATATTGCATAATTTGTTTTTAAAGTATTAATCTCCTGCAATAGACAAAATAGATTTATGTTGTGTGCTGCCTATTTAGAGAAGAACCTGAGCCTCATCTCCATATTTCCTTTATGTATTACTATACTAGATACAATTAGAAACTCACCAATTATTGTGGAATCAATGTATATCATTAATATCAAATGATCATATGTCCACTTCCACTTACTTTCTTTCTCCCTTTACTTACACTCTGTTTCTTGGAGTTTGAAACACTAATCAGGCATTTTCTTTTCCTTGAAGAAAAGTAATATTGTAATTTAATGAGCTATTTCTCTCAACCGGTTCTAAAGATTAGTCTTAATTTGCTCATTACATGGTATAAAATGTAGTGATTCATCAGGTGTTATCTGTGTTCTACCATCATAAAAATGTTGTTTATTCCAGAGTGTTATACAATCTATTATGTATGCTGTAATCTATTGCTTATGACAGCTATTGCAGCCAGCTTTTTAGTCCTGAGACAAGTTATAAGGATTGGAGCAAGTTATTAAGCCTTCCTGGGCTTCTGTTTCTCTCTCTATATATTAAATTGCTTGATTACATCCCAAGGATATTTGAAGGAGTAAAATAAATTGTATGCTGTTGAATAATATAAAACTCTACAATACAAATAGAATGCTGCTACTATTGCTGCTAGTACTACTTACATCCTTAATAATATTAATAATGCAATCTGTGATTCTATCCTCTTGTCCACATAATATTTCTGGGGTGTCAATATTTTATGCCTTATATGTACAGCCTGGTAAACCATTCAGACCATCCACATTTTTTATGTTATTATTCTGATTTATTATGGCAATTGCTTTCCATAAATATTCTTAGAGATTTTTTTAAACCTCTTGGGTTCTGCTGGCAATGATAAGAAAGAAACATGAGTGTAAATTTATCTAACATATTTTCTTTGGCACAGTAGAAAATTAGGGAATGAATATCATCTTCAAAGTGAATTAAACAGACAGAATCACAGGAAATTACTCCTCCTCAAAAACATTTCTTCAACAAGTAGAACAGAAGACCCCAGCTCCAACACGTGAAGGGATAACCCGCTTTTCCCTCAGTAACAAGGCCTTATTAAGACCCCATCCACAGTGAAGGGCAGTTCTGTGTGTACCGAAAATACAATGAATTAGAGTTTAACTTTGGTGAACACTTTCCTTTTTTTTTTTAAACACTTTCCTTTTGAGAAACCAATTTTTATGTCAGTCTGGCATACAGCAGATAAATCTAATGAAATCAGCTCAATGTCTAGCACATGATGCTCTTAAAATTTGTTGAATAAAGAAATCTTCACAATCTAGTAAAAATCCAGATAAAGAAGGAGAGGAAAATTTGGAGAGGATACTTTAAAAATAGAAAAGTAAGTCTGATAGTGGTAATGGTAAAGGTAGAAGAAAAGAGTTGCCTAAATATAGAATAAATGCCCCAGATACAAGGCACATAGTGGTTATTTAGTTAATTATTTATTGCATGAATAAATGGGAGAAGAGTCAAGATTAAAAAGGTATTCAGAAAGAAAGTTAGCTGATTAAATGTAAAACATTTCTTTGTTTTTTCACAAAATTAGTATAGAAGGATCATTCAGAAATCTACAAGCATTAGCTTTCCTCATGGCCAGTCTCTCAAGCTTATGGGCACCAATTTCAGTAAGAAATTTCTAATCCAGAACAGGAAACTTCTCCATCCACTTCTTCTACTTAACCAATTGGGAGAAGTTGACGATGGAATGAAATAAAAATGTAAAATAAAATGTGTACAGATTCATACTCTTCAGCTCATTTTCAGTGTGAAGTACCTACCTAATATCAGTTTTGTCATCTATGTAAGAAAAGGAAGATATCTTAAAATTAAACAAAGGAATGATCTGACAGTTAAAATTAGAAGTAAATTTAGCAGTCTTGCTGGATATAAGATCAATACACAAAGATCAATTATATTTCTATACATAAGCAAAGATATTTTAAAAGTATGAAACGATGACATTTGCTATACTATAAAAATTAAAGTTTCTGGATTAAATCTAATGGAAGATGTACAAGACTTTGATACTGGAAACTAACTTAAAAATGTGTATAAATATATATGTGTGTATATATGTGTGTACATATATAGTTATAGATATGTTAAAGAAGACTTAAAATCAATTTTCACCAAATCAATCTGTATTATAACACAAAATCATTAAAAATCCCAATAGTTGTGTGTACAGCAAATCTTATAAAAATTATATGAAATGCAAATGATAAGAAAAGTTAAGATAATCTTAAAGAAGAAGGAGAAGGAGACTAAAAAAACATATAGTAAAAGAACGTATACTTCTATTCAGTATCCTAATAAAATTAGAATACTGAACACTACTTCAGGGGTAAACTGACAATAAAACAGACTAGAGAGTTCAAGAAAAGATCCACATATATATGATCATCCAATTTATGAAAAAAGTGGCACTGCAGTACTATGGGTAAAAATCGTCTTTTTAACCAAAAGTTCTAGGTCAATTGGATATCAAAATGTTGAAAATTTATATATATATATATATGTATATATATATATACATATATATATATATATGTGTATATGTACATGTATATACACACACACACACATATATATAGATATATAGATAGATATAGATATAGTGACTGCAACCTCAGAAGACAATTTACATTACACAGAAGCTAGCTCCCGGAGGATTCCAGACCTAAATGTGAAAGATGAATCAATAAAGCTTTTAGAAGAAAATATAGGGCAACTTCTTCACCTTTGAATACTTTGAATAGACAGACTCCTAAAACCTGCACTCTCCCTCTCTATCTCTCCCTCTCTCACCCCCCCACACAAACATATGAATAAAAAATAAAACCATAAATAAACATAAAGAAAAAACATAAGTTGCAATACAGCAAAATTAAGAATCTGTGCTCATCAAAAGACCTAATTAAAAGAGTGAAAAACCTATCTACACAGTATACAGTGGAGAGAAAGCATTTGCAATACATGTATCTATCAAATTCCTTATATCCAGAATATATAAGTAGCTACTAATAATTAATAGAAGTTTAATCAATAGAAAAAATAGGAGGAAAATATTAAGCACACTTTGTAAAAAGAAATATCAACATGCCTAATATATCTTGGCTAATGTGTTCAACCTCACTAGTTAAGAGAGAAACACGAATTAAAAATACAACGGGCAACTGTTTCACAGCCACCAGAATGGTTAAAATGAACAAGATAAATCAATCAATCAATCCATCAATCAATCCAGGGTAAGGATGAGAAGCAACCAGTATTATAATACACAGCTGGTGAGCGTTCAATTTGACTTCTCTGAAAAACTCTTTGGCAGTATTTATTAAAGCTCAACGTATGTATGCCCTATGACACATCAAATCCACTCCTAGTTATATATCCAATAGAAATGCATACATGGGTTGACCAAATAGATATATAGAAATGTACATATCCCCAAACTGGAGACACACACTCTGCGTGAATCTCAAACACAATATTGAGTTAAGGAAGCCAGATACATGAGTTTACATTGTGTGATTCTATAGACACTGGACTATGACACTTTTGCATAAAACTAAATAATGATAAGGAGGACTGGTCTTAAAGCAATCACTTAATAATCTTCATGCACTTAAAATTTTTTATGGGTTAAGACGTAATTGTTTAACGTAATGATCTTTTCTGGATTTTTTTATCCTATTTATCTGCAGTTTTATGTTATAGAACTCTTATTTTCCTTCTATTTTTATAATTAATACTCTTAAGACTCTTTTTCTTACTCTTCCACCAGCCACACATTAAGTAAAATAAAAGCATTCTTGGGGGTTTGTCTTCAGCCAGTATTCTTTTTTATTCTATATGATATCCCTAGACAGTTTCATACCTTACCATAGCTTCATATTTATAGGTGAGGCAGCAATTAGCATTGATCACTCTAAAAACTCTTATATGCTTGTGACTTGTATTTGTTCCTGTCTGTTGAGGAACATAATATGGTATTCTCCCATCAACTCAAAACATTTTCAGAGTTGTATTTATTACCCCCTTGCTTACTTATGTCAAAATCGTTTTGATGCTAAACTCTCCTTTATCATTCTTATCAGTTGCTGAATCAACTGATTCTAACTTTGCAATTCTTTTCATAGCTATTCACTTCTTTTTTATTCCCAGTTCTACTGTCCTAGTTTAGAATCTCATCACTTTAATCCAATTCACATCAGCAATCATCCATTAATTATTTACTATGAGGTAGGAGCTGTGAAAGGTACTAGGGATATTGAAATGAAAAAAAAAACAGTTCTTATAGTTTTTTCAGTCTTTTATGGGAAAGCAAAAAAGTAATTATACGGTGCTTTAAGTATAATTCAGAAGTTGTACACGCTAGATGAACACAAAGTACGGGATACCGATTTTATAACACAGGGTTTTTCCTCAACCTTAGCACTAATAGGATTTTTAGGAAGATAATAGATTTGTATGGGGGTCTGTCCTATGTATGACAGCATATTTTTCAGCATCTCTGACCCCTGTCCACTAGATGCCAGTAGCACCTCACTTCCAATTGTGAAAACCAAAAATGTCTCCAGACGTTGCCACATGTTCCCTGGGGAGGGGGGCAAAATTGTCCCCAGTTGAAAATTACTGCTGTAATACAATAACCTGTTTTCTCCTACAAACTTCGTGAATTCCTAAACAAGTTATTTTCTTAATATACTTTAAATATTCATAATGCTTCTCTGAAACCCACTAAAGATGATCCATTACTTAATGAATGAAGATCAAACCTTTGAATATGACATTTAAGCTATTATTTCAGCCTCAACATACCTTTCTGGTCTGAACATCAAATACATCCTTTCCTTCAATCAAAGATAATGTTAGTTCTAGGTGCTTATTGTTTCAACACGTGTCCCAAACTCTCCACATGTTACACCTCCTTTGGAATTCCATCTACTGAGTTACTATGCCATGGTGGCCTTAAACAAGTCATTTTAATTTTCATTTACTTACCTTTACTATGGGGATCATAATGATAATTTCATTAGATGTTGTAAAGATCAAATGAAATAATGCAAGTAAAGATAGTAATAAATGTTGATAAATTGTAGAAAATATTATAATCCCTGACTTTTAACTGTTGATATTATCCTTCAAGGCTCATCTCATGTGACATTTTCTTTATTTTTCCTGAGCACTTCAAGTGAATTTTTCACACTGCTTCCCATAATACTTGGTTTTTAATCACTATAATCCCTTTTACTTTCATATCAGATTCTTGTCATGCATCTTCTCCATTATTTCAAGAAGTAGTCCTAGACCAAATTTTCTTAAATTTTGCCATATTCCAGTGCCAACATAACTGCCCTGCACAAAGCAAATATTGTGATACTTGTAAAATTTAGTGCTCTTAAACCACACTATTAAAAGATACAAGTTTTAGCATTTTTTGAGCACCTATTATCTTTCCAGGCACTGTCCTGGGAATAGCTTATAAACAATTGATTATTCTTCAAAACTTTGAAGGCCTAATATTGATATTCCTAATTTACATGTACAGAATCTAAGCCTTAGGGGAAAGTTATGAATCCAAGTCTATATTGTTAATAACTAACAAGTTCAAGATTCAAACCTAATTATTGTCTGTCTGATTCCAGAATTCTTGATTTTCTGTTATATTGTGCTGTCCCTCAATATGAGATCTGTATATGGTCATGGTTGATCCATTTAGAACAACAATGTCTAATACAAATATAATGTGATCCATATATGTAATTTTAAGTTTATCAGTAGGTACATTAAAACAAGGTGAAAATAATTTTAATAATACAGTAGACTTTAACTCAATATATCTAAAATATTGTCATTTAACATCTAATTAATATAAAATTATTAATATGATACTTTACACTTCTTAAAAATATATATTCTTCTATTATAGTTAGAGGTTACTTTAGGACAAATTTTAACCAATGAAATGAAAATAGAATTCATTGTATGAAGCTTCTGAATAATAATTTAATAGTAATTGAGTCAGCTGGCATGGGAAATTCCTTTTGCTTACTTCCTTATATGAAAATGGAAGAAAAAAACAAAGAAAAAAAGAGGTCATCCATGATATCTTTGATCTGTTGAACAAATCCCAACATACAGCTATTTTGGACTTCTCTGTATATGATGCTAAACCCAATAGCTGAGTGAATGAGAAAGTAGTATCTGAGCAGAGACCTGAAGACACAAGATAAGTGAATTTTGAGTGAAGTTCTAGGCAGAGGAAACTGCAAGTGAAAAGACCTGAGGGTGGGAAGGTATTGAAAGTAGACCGTATCCAAACGTTTCAGTTACCAATGCCACATACCAAACTTCCTCAAATTTTAGTGGCTTAAAAAATAATCACTTATTTTGTTCACATATCTGCAATTTGGACATTATTTGGTGAGGGTGACTCATTTCGTTTCATGAGGAATTAGTAGGGGTTGAGAACTTAGGACTGGAGTACCTATTTTCAAAATAACTTATTCACATGGTTAGGGAACTCAACTGGGTTTGTGGGCCATTATGTCTGTTCCTCAACATGTATGCTTTTCCACATTCTAATTGAGTTTCCTTGCAGTATGATGGCTAGATTCTAAGAATGAACATTTCAAGAATATCAGGAAAAACTTGTATTTCTTTTAATGACCTAGATTTGTAGGTCATATAGCATCACTTCTGCTCTAGTCACAGTTCTATCCAGATTCCTAGGAAAGGAAACATAAGTTTCACCTTCTGATAGGAGGAATATTGGGTGACCTTGTGAGAAAAGAAAGTGAAATGGGAAGTATTATTGAAACCAGTTTTCAACAAATACAGTGTGCCACACAAGTGAAACGAGAACTGAATTCACCAAGTATCCATTAAGCTTATGTCATGTGTTACATACCTTTTTAAACACCAGAGATACCAAAGTAAGCAAAAGGGACAAAAATCACTTATCTTCCTTATGAGTTTTATATTCTAGGAGAAGAGTGATAAGGGATGGTGTCAGGAGAGTAGACAGAGCCTTATAGGACATGCTAACGGATTTGAGTTTTGTTTCTAACTATGATAGCTTTTATGCAGGGAAATATAGTCTTACTTATATTTTCAATATCACTCTCTCTTCTTGTGGGGAAGAAACAGAAGTCTATGTGTGTGGTGGGGGTGGGAATGGGGAATGGAAATTCCAAGAGAAGTTAGGATGTTAATGCAGCATTCCAGGCAAAAGGTGATGGGGTGGCTTGGACCAGAGTGATAACAGTGAATATGGTAAAAAGATTCAAGATATATTTTGATGGTAGAGGCAAATTTTAGATTTTTTGATCAGATGTCTCCTGTGAGAGTAAGAAAATAGTTAAGGATGATGTCCAGCTATCATTCTAGTTAGAGGAAGCAGGCAATAAAAATAAATAAGTAAAATATTTAGTATTAAATTGCTTTAGGGTTTAACAAATTAAAATAGAGTCATTAGAGAATGATTCACTGAGAAAGTGACTGAAATAAATAAGAGAAAGAGATGTGAGAGTGAGTAATGCTATTATATGAAGGAAGACATACCAGAGAGAGGACACATCAATTAAAAATGCCAATGAATGTATGCAAAAGCAAGTCCTCAATGGAGACCACACCAGAGCAAAGTGTAATTATATTTCACAATATACTGTGTTCCAAACATCATTCATACCTCCTTCATACTCATAATTGTCCAAATATCACCTACAGTGTTAGAGTAGCTATCTGACTTGGTTCTTCATATCTATATCCAGATCTAGATCTAGATATATATCAAATACCATACATCAGAGTTCAGTAAACATTTTTCTTAAAGTGTCAGATAGTAAAGGTTTAGAATTTGAGGGCCATAAGTTTTCTGTTCCAACTTCTCAGTTCAGCAGTTGTAGCATAAAAATAGCCCTAGAAAATATATAAATAAATGGATTGGCTGTATTCAATAAAACATTACTTACAAAATCAGGCAGCAGGCTGAATCTGGTTCAAGGGCAGTAGTTTGCTGACCCCTGCTACAGACACACACACACATACACACATGCATGCACATGCATTTGAATTGTAGCTTATTTTTAGTAACATGCACACATTTTTAAGATATAGCTTGAATGATATTAACAGTGAACATACCCTTGTAAGCGCTGCCCAGAAAGAAATACAGTACGTTTCCAAGAATGGTTTTTTTGATGTCTGCTTTTCTAAAATTAAACGTATATTAGACTATTCCCATTCACTTTCTTGACTATTACCATCTCTAATATGGGTTTTTATTTCCCCCCAGTTCTTTATACTTGCATAAAATCAATGAATTCTGTGTAGTTTAAAACTAAAGTATTGGATAACATTTATAATTATATTTTTTTCTGTGCTGTGATGAACTATCCATGCAAATCAAGAATCAGTTAACTACTCTTCTTATTCCTGAGTGGAGTACTCTATAGATAACCAAAGAAATCATGGCCTTTACCACCACTGTGTGTGTGCATTGCATATGAACATTTGTTCAGTCTCTGTTAGGATACATTGTTTACGTTACATTACATTACATTGCATACGTTAGCATCTTGATGAGTGAATGTTGGCTAGAAAACAGAAGACTTGAATTCAGGTCACAGTTTTACACTTATGAGAAGTGCTTCTGTGACTAAGTAAACAGACCTTTATCTGAAGCTACTTTATGATCTTGCAAAAGAAGAACAGTAATTCTTGCATTCTTGTTCATCTCACTGTGTTGTAAAAAGTATTTCATCATGGAACAATGTATTTAAGAACAATATTTGAACTTTCAGTAGAATAAAATTATCTGGTAAAAAGCTCATTCTACATTGTTCTTATTGTATTTTCTATATTTTAAATTATTTTTAATAATTAGACATGTAAAATCTTAGATATATAAATAAACTGGGAAAGGAAATCAAAATACTCATAATCTAGTAGCTGTTAAAGAGTGATAAAACCTACTCTTCCATTATTATTATCATCATTATTTTGTTAAGCTGCTTATTTGTATGAAACATACATTGTTTTTAATAATGCTTTGTTCTACAGTTTCTCTTCATATTTCTCTGAATATCTACTCAGAAGGCAGTTAGTAGCCTTTCTTTATCAAGCAGGAAAGCTGCTCTCATTTACCATGCAGTCACTGTGAGTTTCATTTTTGTACTTTCTAGGAGACCTTTATTCTGGTATTATTGGTTATGATATAGGAAATCATTTATACAGCCACTTCTAAGAACTTCCTTGCCTGCTTCTAACTTTTAAACTGAACTTTTAATGAGTTGTAAAATTATTACCTGGTCATGAATATCTTTCAGTTTACTACCCCAGACTTTAAAGTATTCATTATCCATTTACTCTTCAAATTGCATTGGGTATCTACCATATATCAGTGTATATATGTTCTAACAAACACCTAGAGATAAAACCATGAGCAAAATAGACAAAAATCTCTGCCCTTGTGGCAATGAAGGTTTAGTTGTGTTTTATTTTTAAAGCTAAATAAATAAGGAAATAATAAATAGAAATATATAGGATGTAAATAAGTGCACTAGTAGTGACAAATGTTATAGAGAAAAATAAAGGTGAGAAATCAGTCAGATACAATCTTCGTGGGAATGGATTGGAGAAATTCCTATTTTACATGTTGAGAGAAAGCATCACTGATAAAATTATGTCTGAGCAGAAATGTGAGAATGTGTTGGCATTTGCTTTGCTGATATCTTCTAAAAAATATTGGAGACACAAATAACAGACAGTGCAAAGGCCATGGGTTGGGAGTAAGCCTGGCATGTTCAAGGAACAGCAAAAAGGCAGTATGGCTGAAGCAGAGGTTAAGGGGGTGTGGAGCATAGGGAGAGATGAGGATGCAGAGATAGCAAGGAGAGGAGGCCCAACTTTTTTCAGTTCTCACAGATGCTATTAAGAAATTTTGCATTGATTCTCAGTGATCTGCCAAGCCATTGGGGTACTGTGAGTGAGAAGTGATGTGATCTGATTTTTATTTTTAACTTGCTTTGGCTACATCATTAAATTTTATCTACCTCAGTAAAAATGGCCATTAGTCTGTGGGTTTGATTAGTTTGGGTGTGATAATCAGAACTGGGCCCCTGAAGACTCTTTATTCTATAATTGGCAGTATCCTGCCTCTATATGTTCATGCACAGATGTAGCCATCCACGACAAAGAAACAGGGTTTCCATCCAGGATTCCTCATACCTAACTGTTCTTGTAAATCTTGGCTGGTGTTCCTTTTATTTTCAGATAGGATTTCCAGAGTGGTCCAAACTCCTCTTCATTAGAAGAAAATAATGAAATAAAAACTAGACTAGCTAATAGTATACAATTTCTTGTTTATCTCCAGTGTGTGCAACTGACTGTGAGATACAGGATGAACTAAAGTTTGGGGGGGGTTGCCTTTTATATTATTAGAAAAGCTCTCTCCCTTCAAATTGTCATTGGATATATTCAATAATCTTTTTTTTGAATGATTGAAAAATATGTGAATAAATATATGAATGATAAATAAATAAACAGAAGCAATTTTCATTGCCTTCTGTGCCAAGTATTTTCCAGCTGTCCCTCCTGGGCTACTCTTAAAGTTCCCTCCCCTTGGGAGATAACCCATCTAGATTTTATTAATTTCTGGAGGCCTGTGGTTCTTGTCTCCATTCAGACAATGAAAATTAGAGGGAGGAAGTACAGTAAGGGAAGAAAGTGAGTTTGGGGTATTTACTGCCCAAGGATAGTTCTGTCCTTGAGAAGTAATCCTAAATTGGTTTTTCTCTCCATAATGAATCATTCTTCTTTTTAATGAAGCAGCTCTCTCTACAAGATTCTCTTTCACTTATAATTCCAGTAAACTCTTCTTCTCCTTGTTCTTTTGGTCCTACAGATGGTGACTGCTCCATAGCTTCTGGTCGAGATTCCTGTCCTCTCCATTGTGGGTCCTTTACACCCTGCCCACGCCTCAGTAATTAGTCTCCTTATTTATAAATCCTCTTCAAATTATCCTGATTTGCATGTGGCATCTGTCTTCTGCTAAGACTGTGACAAATACACTGTCAGTTCCACTGCTGCTCGGCAAATGCAAATACAAATGTTAAAAGGAAGACTAGTAGGCATCTTGAGATACACGATAATATTTTGCTTGTCTTATTGAACTTATTTTCCACTCCAGTTAACTGTAACTTCCATTCTAGGGCACTGAAAGGCTAATGGGATATTAAGGCTTGAAACAACTTAAAGAGATCATCAAATCGAATTCACTAATTTTCTGGGTGGAGAAACTGGGACAGAGTTTCCAAGTTTGGACCAACCTTGTCCGCAATAGCTGGGAGGCCTTTGACCGATCCAATCCACTACTGTCTGGCTCCTGCATTACAACCATAGCTTCTCAGATGCTCTTCTCCCTTACACCTGTGCCCAGAATTAATTATTAGCAAGCAGAATAAGATCACTTCTTTGCTCAAAACCTTCCAATGGCTTCTGATTTCATTCTGAGGTAAAACCAAAGTTCTTGAAATCAGTACATGATGTAGCCCCTTCCTACCTCTGGGATCCTAGCAATCTTCTTACCTTCTCTCTCTCCTCTTTTTACAGCCTCCATAACAGGACCAAACTATTCCTATGTGTGTTAAGGCCTTTGCACTGGAAAGCTCTCTCCAAATTATCTGCATGGATTACTCCTTTGCTGATAGTGAAATGTCACTTTATCAAAAAGGACTTCCCTACCCACTCAATTTAAAATAGCAAACTTCACTTGTGATATATAGGTATAGGTATAGAAAGATAAATTCTTTCTTTGTGCTGTTTTATTTTTTGATGTGCCACACCAAACATCCTATATACATTATATTATATTTAATTGTCTATTTATTTTTATTTTTCCTCTATTCAAATGTAAGCTCAATAAAAGGCAGGGATTTTATTTTATTTTTTCCATTTTGTTAATTACCAATCCCTGAAGACTAGAGAATCACTAGCATATAGGAGACACTCAAATGTTTGTTGAAAGAATAAATGACTTGTAAAGCTTCATTTGTTTGTATGATGGGACAGTCAAGGTTGACAAACAATTGTATGGCTTTACTGGGATCCTTGTAAAGATACAAGGACTTAGAGGATTCATTTCTAATCTATTAGATTTTCTGTTATCAGCAGGATAACTACTATTCTACTACATGACAAGTTTAACTGTGTATTATACTAAAGAATGAATAAATATACCCCACCGTTTTTAAGATGTAGATTTTTTTTAATCCAGCTGAAATATAATCAAGCAAGAGAATATATGGGTCACACTATCCATTTACTTATACATAAATTATACCTGGATATATTGGCAATAATATAACAGGAACGTAAACTGATGTTCACATCCTTATTACATATATTTCCCACACCTACTATTATGTGAATCTAATTAGGATACGAAATTTGTATTACAAGTATATAATAGATGAAAGGAATATATTTTGTTCTCTACAAGAAAGCTACAGGAATTCATTTTCTATTCTTCATTACAGAGTCAGAGATTTATAGTACTACTTACTGCATTTCATAAATCAGAGCACTGGAACAGCATTCTCCCTCCTAAAGTTATGCCTCATGGAATTAAGAAACAAGTGTGTACAAAGTGGAAGATTCTGGTATTCATATACTCATTTCCATTGTGCCCTATAGAGTAAACTCTGGAAAAAAGCCTATTATCTAAATGGGTTTGCACATCCTTTTCTTATAGAACTTGGATTTCTCATATTTTTTTAAGTTTCATAAAAATGTATATGTCTGTTTTTATCTTCCTGAATGACGGCTCAACAGAGTCAAGAATTTTAGAAAGTGGAGCCTTTGGTTTTTTCTTTTAACTTTCTATTTTTTTTTCTTTCTTTCTTTATTTTTTTTTGCGGTGTGCGGGCCTCTCACTGTTGTGGCCTCTCTCATTGTGTAGCACAGGCTCTGGACACGCAGGCTCAGCGGCCATGGCTCACGGGCCCAGACGCTCCGCGGCATGTGAGATCCTCCTGGACCGGGGCACGAACCTGCGTCCCCTGCATTGGCAGACAGACTCTCAACCACTGCGCCACCAGGGAAGCCCTTAACTTTCTATTTTGATAAAATTTCAACACAGAAATTTTGCTATAGTAGTACAAAAACTTCTGTAAAATCTTCAACCAAATTTCCCCAAAGTTAACATTTTGCCATATTTGCTTTTGTTTTCTCTTTCCCTCTTTCTTTTTTTTTTCTATCTCTCAATCTGTGTGCACATGTACACATTCACACACACACATTATTTTCTGAATCTACCAAGTTATAGACATGATGCCCTAGTACTTGGACCTTAAATTGAGGGTTTAATCAAGGTAATGAGGCAGGATAAGAATCAAGGATTAAATTTTTTGTTTGTTTTCCCTGTTTAAAGCTGTGTGAGAAAGACATTGATATGTTATATTTTATAGGAAGATAAACTTGAGAATAAATTTTCAAACACGTCTTCTGGCAATGTCCTCTATGTACCCCATTCTCCAAATATACTGTACTACTTATCCTTGGGAAAATTGTCTTTTGGGGCTCTCATTGGATAATCATTTATTGAATAAAATGATCACCTTAAAGCCATGCTATGCCCAACTAAGGATAAAAGAGAAAACCACACCCAAATGAACCAAAGTTCTTTACCAAGTACCAAGTGAGAGGTCATATTTTCCTTTGCCTCTTGCTCTGTTTAACTAAGCTTTTCTTGATGCCAGAAGTAAAAGAAATGAGCTTTAGTTAGGACTACCAAGTAGCCTTTACTCAATTATTATTAGCACTTCTTGATAAGAACTAGTGGTTTTATTAAGGACTGCATATCTCCTCAGAGCACTGCTAATAATGATTATGGTAGACAGCCTATTTTGAGTTCCACATTTATTTTTAGTATTTCAACAACATGTGGCATTGATAGTTAAACAGCCAGTTACTGTGGCTAATGCTGATGATCTTGCTGTATGTTAAAAGAAGGTATCACACTTGAACTAGCAGAAATTTAAGATTGCACTAAACTGATTAAAATATCATTTACTTCCTTTAACCACTAATACTGTCTCCAAAATGCTACTCTTTATATTTATTTTCTTTGATCTATACTCTAAAATTAAAATTAACTTTTTGGAAAAGTATCATCATTTTTAAAAGATTTTTTTTCAAAATTATTTGTGACTAGAAATCAGTATGTGTAGGAGGCTACAATGTTGAAAAGGAATTCTGATGAAAAAGAATATATGGTTCAAAGTACTCGTGTATATCACATACTTAAGAATCTAATATGTACTATAAGTGACTACTAAAGATGGAATAACTTCAAATTCTACAGACTCTGTGACAAAGAAAGTTGCTTATCACATCTAGACACCAAATGAAGCTCTCAGTCATGGCTTTGAAAGCAGTTTTTTGATTTTCATTTCAGTCATTCCTATGTGTCTCCTCAGAAACATCTTGGATGTAGGCTTATAGTAAAACTGGCTTGTTTTTATGATCCGTAAGATGATGTAAATGCATGAAATGAAACACATATTAATGGAAAGTACTACAAAGTGTGATAATATCACATTTAGGTACAGCAAGTAAAAGAATACACATAATTATGTGACCCATTTCCTTTAATATAAAATTTAAAATACTCTAAGGAAAAAATAACCTCAAAACAAGACACTGTGAAATAATTTATTGACCAAACTTTTGAAAATATTTGGGACTTCAGATAGCCAAAGCAAGGGAAAAAAATGTTTAACTGGATACAGGAGCAATAGGTACATAGAATTTCACAATAGTCACATGCAGATAGAGGTTCTCAGATTGTTAACATGAACATATTCCCACATTTAAAATGTGACATAATTAATTATATTTATAATGAGAATTGTCTTCTATTATAGTAGGCAAACCATAGTGAGAGGATCTGGATGTTTAAAATGCATAAGCACAAAACTCAGTAACATGAATAGAACTGCATTTTAGAAAATTCTTAATGACCCATAACTTAGTGTCTATGAAATGGATTGTCAGGATATTTCACTTTGGTAAAGCAAATGTGTTTTGGGCAAATGAAGATGACAGTGTGGTGAGTCAGAACTTATCAGGATGCTTGTTGACTGAAGAATTAGAATATATATGAGAAATGACCCTTTCTAAAGAAAGAAGAGGTGAAACACACTTGGTCTACGGGAGAGAAAGAAGAAAATTTGCACACAGTATATTGTGCTATAACCTCATTTTTCTACCTAACCTGCCCTGCCCACCATTCAACCTGATGGGCATATGCCAAAACTCGGGGACCTGAGAACTGTAAACTCTCTCAGTAACTCAAAGGAAACATTCTCTTATTAAAATATCTTTAAAGTCAGATAGTTCACATTACTTCATGACTCCCTCCACCCCTTCTCTAAGATAACTACTCTAAATTTATTTTTTATATCGTGGAAGAGGTTAGTTAATACTATCTTGAATGGGTATCAGTAAACTTCTATTCTTTTTTCATGAAGTTGAAGTTATAGTATTCAATATTTCACCAATGAAATGAATTACACTAATATTAATAGATTTTCAAATGTTAAGCAGACCTTGCAATCATAGGATGAACTTTATTTGGTAATGATGTATTAACCCATTTTGTATTGCTTGAAACTTTTTGCTAATATCTTTTCATATGCATAATTTTGGTTCTGTTTCTATTGACTGATTATGTTCCTCATTATGTATCACATTGATACGTACTTCTTTCATGTCTGTTAAGTTTTGTGTTCATGCTTAACATTGTCACACTATGCATTGAGTGCCTAAATTATATTCCTTTCATGGGGCTTTCCCTGGTGGCGCAGTGGTTGAGAGTCCGCCTGCCAATGCAGGGGACATGGGTTCGTGCCCTGGTCCGGGGGGATCCCACGTGCCGCGGAGCGGCTGGGACCGTGAGCCATGGCCGCTGAGCCTGCGCTTCCAGAGCTTGTGCTCCACGACAGGAGAGGCCACAACAGTGAGAGGCCTGCGTACCACAAAAAAAAAAAAGTCCTTGCTGGGGTGATGGGGAGGGCAGAAACTAACTGCTAACATAGATAAAAAATGAAAAACATTGGAAATTGTAACAACGTGGATCAATACATAGGTTGTTTTTCTTATTAATAAATATTTAAAGATAGTTAACTTTTTAATCAAAAATAATAACATACTGTGGAGTTTACAACATATGTAGTACCAAAATATAGGAAAACAAAAGAACAAAGGCCAGGAAGGGGAACATAGCATTATATCATTCTCAGATTTTTATACTATATTTATGATGGTTGTAACACATGAATGTTGAATGTACTAAGATAAAGACATACACTATAAACTCAAAAGCAACTTCTAGTGTAACAGTATAATTGCTAAAAACCAACAATGAATACATAATGGAATCATTTTTAAAATGTAAATAGTACAAAAGAAGGCAGAAACAATGTAGAAAAAGAACAAAGAGGAAAATACAAAATAAATATTAATATGGTATATTTAAACTTAAACATATCAATTATCCTATTAGTTGTAAATCAAAACACTACAATTAAAGGTGAATTATCAGATTGGATGAGAAGGAAAAACAACTATACACTGCCATGAGAAGCTCATTTTGAAGATAAACACAAGCAACCAAAAAGGGATTAATCTCCAAAATATACAAACAGCTCATGCAGCTCTATGTCAAAAAAACCCCAAACAACCCAACCAAAAAATGGGCAGAAGATCTAAATAGACATTTCTCCAAGAAGATGTACAGATGGCCAAAAGGCACATGAAAAGATGCTCAACATCACTAATTATTAGAGAAATGAAAATCAAAACTACAACGAGCTATCACCTCACACCAGTCAGAATGGTCATCATCAAAAAGTCTGCAAAAAATATATGCTGGAAAGGGTATGGATAAAAGGGAACCCTCCTACACTGTTGGTGGGAATGTAAATTGGTACAGTCACTATGGAGAAAAGTACAGAGGTTCCTTAAAAAACTAAAAATAGAGCTACCATATGATCTAGCAATCCCACTCCTGGGCATATAGCCAGAGAAAACCATAACGCAAAAGGGCACATGCACCCCATTGTTCATTGCAGAACTATTTATAATAGCCAAAGCATGGAATCAACCTAAATGTCCATTGCCAGAGGAGTGGATAAAGAATATGTGGTACATATATACAATGGAATATTACTCAGCCATAAAAAAGAATGAAATAATGTCATTTGCAGCAACATGGATGGACCTAGAGATTGTCATACTGAGTGAAGTAAGTCAGACAGAGAAAGACAAACATACAATATCACTTATATATGGAATCTAAAAAAAAGTACAAATGAACTTTTTTACAAAACAGAAATAGAATCACAGATGTAGAAAACAAACTTATGGTTACTAGAGGGGAAAAAGGGGAAGGGATAAATTGAGAGAATGAGATTAACATATACACACTACTATATACAAAATAGATAGCTAGTAAGAACCTACTGTATAACAGGGAAATCTATTCAGAACTGTATAATGACCTATATAGGAATAGAATCTAAAAAAGAGTGGATATATGTACATGTATAACTGACTCACTTTGATGTACAGCAGAAACTAACACAAAATTATAAATTAACTATACTCCAATAAAAACTTTAAAAAATAAGCTTAAAGATAAAAAATTTTTAAAAAAAGGACTGAAAAAAAAAATGAAAGGATACAGAAAAGATACATCTTGAAAACACTAAAGAAAAGAAAGCTAGAGTGGCTATTTGATATCAGACAAAGTAGGTATCAGATAAAAGAATTTGGCTAAGATGTTTTCATGACACAATACAAAACTATAAATACTTTCTGACTAAAAATTGAAATCTCTTGAATTTCTTAAGGAAGTGTTTCATTTTATATACACATGCCATGAAATACATAGACATAAATAAATGAGTAGGTAGATAGATTATACACACATGTATACATATTTAACATGTACTTGATAATACATATATGATAGACTATATAAGTAATGTATATTTATATATAAATATGTATAGTTAATATATATTTAAATTAGATTATTACTTTCAGGGTAAATATTTATACTTCAGGTAGATGACAGCAAGTCCTGAAATTCTATGTTTGGTTCATTAAGTAGAAATCTAGCTACAAGAAAATTAACAGTATAGCTATTAAAAGAAGGAACTTAAGATGAGGGTATAGATATATAGATAATTATTTGATTTGGGGGAAGAACCTATGTTGATTTAACTATTTCAAAAACACTTCAGTAGTTAAAATTACATTTCAATTCAAATGAAAGGTTATGTTAAATTAAGAAAAAGGAAAAAGTATAATGTAGCAGAATTAGTTTAATATAGAGAAATGCTGATTATAATGATTAGAGTGCTATCTTCTATTTTTGTTGTCTACTGAGTATAAAAATGACATTTATATGTCTTTTGTTTCCTAAATCTGGGAATTTAGGATTAAGATTTTCATTTCTATCATGCCAAATTGAATTATGATATATAGGATGGATAGATTGCATAGAAAGATAATTTTATTTCCTTCAGTTGACAACTGGAATTTTGGGTATTATTATAAAGCCAGTAGAAGCAATGGAATACCCAAACTCAGGAATATGAATAAACTATATGATATAATAGTTTGTTTTCAGAAATAAAAATTTAGTGGCCCTCACAAGAAACTAATAAGGAAGTAGGCAATTAAGCAATTCTCAGTTTATTTCTTGAATTTAATTTTTTTTCAAAAGATTAATAACAATTTTGAACGTGGGTTGGCAGACTGAAGTTCAAGTCTGGCCAACTGCATATTTTTTAAATAAAATTTTATTGTACACATTTGTTTATGTATTATCTATGGCTCCTCTCATGCTATAATGGCAGAGTGTAATAATTGTGACAGAGACCATATGGCTTGCAAAGCCTAGAATTTTTAATATCCAACCTTTACATGAAAAGTTTATTGACCCCTAGTCTACAACCTTTAAATAAGTTTTTATTAGTTTCCCTCTCTTTGCAAAAAATTATATAAGCTTATTGTAAAATGCCAAGAATTACAGAAAACACAAATTAGACAAAATTTCATACTCTTGATGTTATTTCAATTCCCTGGCTATCGTTAGGAAGATTGCCTATGAAAATCATGTTACTCTAAGCCAGAGAGTCTCAACCTCGGTTATACATACATTAGAATATCTAGAGAACTGTCAACAATTCCAATTTTCAAGTCGTACCTCAAACTAATTAAAAGGGAATGAGTGGGGAGGAGGAGACTCCATAATCAGTATTATCTTTAATACTCCCTAGATGATTTCAATGTGCAGCCCATGTTAGAAAACGTGTCTCTTGGCAGAATCTGACCTCTGTGCTCTTCCTATAATGCTTTGTTTAAATAAGGCATAGCTGAAAATGAAATCGCAAAGGGACTTAATATGCCTGCAACAACTCTTGTATTTAGCCAATGTTATAAAAAATTAAAACACAATAAATACAAAGCAAAAGTAAAACCACTCAGAAAAGTATGATGGAAAGTATTTCTTCAAATTATAGTTTTGAATTCTGGAGAAGAAATTTGGATTGAAGGGTATTAAAAAGGTGCAGGTAAAGATATGGGAAACTGCCCAAATCTTTTGTTAATAATGTTTATTTAGGTAAGAATTCTCAATTATGTTATTAACATTTCAGCTTAATTTATTTCCTTAAACTTACTATGGAAAGCAGTCTTTTAAAACTACCTGCAATATTAAATTGACACAGAGACAACCACAGTGTTTTTCTACTTGTAAAAATCTATTCCCTCAACTAAAGATAGCACTCAAACAAAGATATAAAAGCAGCAAACCCTGAATTGTTAAGGTAAAAAGAGAAACTTCCCTGTACCTCTATTAAAAGAGCAAAATTCAGACAGAGTTGTCTTTCTAAGTACATGAAATCAGAGAATGCGGTAAATGTTAATTATAAAATTATATTCTGACAACTAGATGAAAATCAAGCAATAAATCTTAAATATAAAAGTGCCTAGGGATTTAATAATAGAGAAACATTTGGAATCTGAAAGAAATAATCACATTATGTAACTAATGAAGAAAACATATGCTTTATTGTCTCAATGTTGTTTTTAGAAAATAACAAATTATAAACTTCAGGAAAAAATATCAGATTGCAGCTAGAATACTATTCTTTTATAAACTCAGGACCTTATGAAAAGTATAATTATTAATAAAAAGTGAAAATGTTGTAATTATTACCAGGATTTCTTTTTCTGAACCAGAAGGAAAAATGAAATTATGCCAAATTGAATTGATTCCGGGGATATTGTAAATAAGAAGAAGGATTCAAAGACTTAAAACAAATAATAACATTATTGATATTAATGCTAATTTTCACAGTATTAATGAAAATAAACCAATAATAGAAAGATGGTTTCTTAATAAGTATAATTTTACAAAGTGTTCTTGAAATTGTATGAAATGATAAAGCAAAATTAATCTTGACAAAGTTTATGCTACCAATGATGAATAAAGTTGTAGAATACCCAATTTAAATTGGAATTATAAATTGAATGTACAGAAATAGTCTTCACTTTTCTACATACGAAATCAATTACATATGAAGCCCATGAGTATGGGTAAGGAAAATCTAACTTTATACCCTCAAAGTCCTCATAACTTTTTCCAGTTTATTCAGTTCCTTTAGGTAAATGGTGTTTCTTGAGTTATTCCTACACTTTCTTTTTTGGGGAGTTCAAATAAATTTTATATGAACCTCATGGTCTTAGTGAGAGACATTTGGTCTTGTTCTCTGTCTTTCTGTTCTTCACTGGATAAGCTAAATTGTTTTATCCATTTTTTTTTTTTGAGAATCTGGAGTATTCCTCAGTGCATGTGCAGATGAGGTGTTCCTGGACAGGTCACACATAGAAATTCTCCTTTACTATGTTTTATGCTCATAGACCCCTTTCTGACTGAGCTCCACCCTAATTCTCAAAGGCAAATTCAGTTTGTCATTCATAACAATAATAATAACAACAGCAACAATAATAATAATGTTAAATAGCCTAATAAACTAAGAGAGCATCATACCTAACCTAACAATGAGGTACCAAAATATTTATTAAACATGCTACTTAATTGGAAATTATTAGAAGCAAACTCTTCATGTTAGAAATAAATAAATAAAAATAAGAATGCCCACTAACTCTTTATTTCTAATTAAACTAGTGCTGAATATCTAAATTAACACAATAAAGAGACAATAATACAAGCTTTAAAACTGGAAATAAAGAAATAAAACTACTATTTCTCTCATATAATATGATTGTCTACATAGAAACCAAAAAGCTATCTATAGACATACTGTTAGAATTATTTGAAAACTTTAAAAATTTGCTGGGTATGAAAACTAATATATAACGAAAAATCACGGTTTTAACACTAGCAATGGAAAATTAGACCATAAAATTTCAAAAAGATAGTGTGTACCATAGTACCAGAAAAACAAAGTAACTAGAAAAAAACTATAAGATTATGTTAAAATCTTATCAAAAGGTCTCACTTGGATCCAAGAATTTTTATGTCAAAGTTTTGTTTTCTTATTTATGTGACTAGAGAGCAGGAACAAAGAGAAGATTCCCACTTCCAAGTCCCATAGAATTGTGACTTACTGTATTATCCAGTTCCCCAAATTATTCAAGTACTGTATTTTTAAACATCAATATGTGATTACCCCACATTTTCAACTATATTGAGAAGTATTTTAAATTCTTTTTGTAAATTACTGTCATATTTTATTATATATATTCACTATAAAATGATATATATATATTCTTAAGCTTTGCAAATAATTGTGCATTCTATAATAGGCTTGGAAATGATGCATACATTTAGTAATCATAGCTAAATTTTTATGTGTATAAGTGACAGATGTCTGCAGCTTGCAATCATTTCAACTTGACATTTTCAATTATTATAGCTATAGTGATGAAAGAAGATTAAGGAGCTCTCAGATGCCAAATCCCATTATTTAAACTTTGTGTATAGCTGTCAGGACCTAATAATTCCAAAGGGATATAAATGTACTTTGATAAAAATGCATACAGACAGTCCTCTTGGCAATTTGAAATGGAATATAACCTCTCAAATATAGTATATGATAAAAATATAAGTGCAAACCTATTTTTTAACTCTCAGTTCTCCTTGAAAATGATACTGTGAACTTGTGAACTTGAAATGAAGCAGTAACCAACAAGTAAGATCATATCGCTTAGTAAATTTTAACAATTTAATTATATGCCCTAAATTTATTTTAAAAATATAATTCAGAGTATATAATCAGGGTTAGAGATATTCAGTTTTCTAAAGTTTGTAGACATTACTATACTGAATAGTACTTTTTCTTCCTTTTGTTTAACATATCTCTCAGCAATTTGCAGCCCAGTCTTTTTCAATTCATTTTTGAAAGGAGATGATTTATAAAGAGTACAATATTTCCTTGACACTTGCACAGAAACCTTTTGTACCACAGCACATTTATAACCTATTGACGGTTATTGTGAATTGCATCTCTTAAAAATTAAAAAGCAACTCTAAGTTTACCCTGTTCCCTCTTGTATTTAGTTTTGAAAAATGTATTTTATATGGGAAGATAAACATGAAGTACAAATAAATTTCTTCTCTTTATTACTGAGCAGATTAAAAAAATTCACACAGATAAATATATTGTGAGTAATGAGTAAAAAAATGAGATGAGGTTGGGGTTGGAGAGGTAGTAATTTTTTTTTAACATTTGAGAAATTTAACATCATCTTCCAATTTCACTTTGATACTTTCCTTCTGATTTCCATCTAAGTATTTTTCAGAAACCATGGTGTCTCACAAACTATCCATGATCAACTGAGGCCAATATTTCCTTCTCCTTTCTTAACCTTCTTGCTACATTTTTAAAACATATTTTTGAGATATAATAGATATACAATAAACTGTATGTGGTTAAAGTATAAAATCTGATAAATTTTGACATTTGCATACACTGGTGAAATCATCACCATAGTCATGATAATGAACGTATCATGTCACTCTCCAAACGCGTCTCCTAACCATTTATAATACCAACTCTCACAACCCCCCATGTTTTCTCCCTTTCCTCTAACCACTGACCTCCTTTCTGTTTCTGTGCATTAGTTTGAATTTCCTAGAAATTTATTTAAATAAAATTAAACATAAGATACTATTTTAGCCCAAGATGGTTAAACTGGTATGTATTAATAATAAAGATTGTAGAGATGCATGTTGCATTTGGGTCATCAGGTAAGAATTCACTGAGAATGAGATTTTGAATGAGGACGTGCAATGGTGAGGGAGTGAGCTATGTATGTATCTGTGGAAAGAATGATGTGGATAGAGGCCTAGCAAATTCTTTAAGAAAAAAAGGAGGCCAGTGAAGTTGAAACAAAGTAAATGATGTAGAGGATAGTATGAGGTAAAGTGAGAGATATAATATTGTGTCTGAGTTTCCTAGGGCTGCCATAACAAAGTACCACAAATTTGGCGGCTTAAACAACATAAATTTATTGTCTCACAGTTCTAGAGACTAGAGGTCCAAGATCAAGTTGTCAGCAGGGTTGGTTTCTTCTTAGAGCTATGAAGGAAGGATCTGCCATACTCTTCACCTAGCTTCTGGTCATTTGCTGGCAATGTTTGATGTTTCCTGGCTAGTAGAAGCATCACCTCTATCTCTGCTTTCATCTTAAAATGGTATTACTTCTGTGTGTGTGTGTGTGTGTGTGTGTGTGTGTGTGTGTTTGTCCAAATAGCTCCCTTTTATAAGCTTACCAGTTATATTGAAATAAAGGCCCACCCTAATCCAGTGTGACTTCATCCTAAGTTAACTAATTATATCTGCATATAAGGTCACACACTGAGGTACTGCAAGTTAGGAGTTCAACTTATTAATTTTGTAGGGACATAATTCAAACCACAATAATAATTCAACTCATACAATGGTATAAATATGTAGAGAAGAAATAACGCTTAAATTAAACAAATTATTCCAGAAAAGAGAGAAATCTCTTTCTGAACAGATCTCTATCATTTTATGAGGACATCACAAGCCTAATACAAAAACTAGACAAAAATATTACCAGGAAGCAAAATTATGTGCCATAACCTCCTATGAATACAAATAGAAAAAATATAATTAAATCAATCATATCAAAGAGAATCCTGCAGTATCTAGAAAGGATAATATGTTATTAACAAGTTGAGTTTTTTCCAAGGATGCAAGTTTGTTTTGACACTAACAAATAATAATGATTATTGATCAAATCAATAGAGAAAAGGAGAAAATATGAATATTTCTCATATTTATTCCCAATAAATCAAGTAAACTTTGATAAAGTTTAGCAAACATTCATTTAAAAAGTCATTAAAGTACAGATTCACTGGGATTTCTTCATTCTGGTAAAGGGCACTACCAAGAGCCTAAAGATACTTAATAGTGAGACACTGAGACATACTTAATAGGCATTGCCACAAGGCTCAGAAATAAGGTGAGGATGAACACTCTTACATTTCTGCCTATTAGTGTACGGGAAGTCTAGACAACTGCAATACAGCAAGAAAAATAAATAAAATGTATAATCTAAAAGGAACTGCAAAACTTGCATTTACATGAAGACTTACATGTGACACTTTAGAGCAACTTTGTTCATAATATTCTCAATCTGTAAATATTTGAAAGTCTATCAACATAGAAATTAGGCAAATTGTAGCATATTCACATAATGGAATACTATTAGTCAGTAAATACAAACTATATAATATGAACAACATGGCTGATTCATATATGTGTTTTCTGAGAGAAAGAAACTGAACTTAAAGTAAAACATAAGTCAGTCTTCCATGAATTTCCTGAATAATAAAAACCAGTCCATAGTCATAGAAGTAGAAGTCAGAAGATGGCTGCCAATGTGGTTGGGAGAGTACTGCAAAAGGTTCATAGGCAAACTTAATGGGATATAAAGATATTCTGTATTTTAATTTGTGTGCTTGTTACATAGATGTCTATAGTTGTCAAAAGTCCTATAATTGAATGCTTAAGAATGATACATCTTATTTCCTGTAAATTATACCTATGCAAATGAATGAATGAACATGAGTAGGTACATAAGTCACAAATGACCACCCCACATCTCCCCATTCATTTTTTTAAAATTTTTATTGGAGTATAGTTGCTTTACAATGTTGTGTTAGTTTCTCCTGTACAGCAAAGTGAATCAGCTATACATATACATATATCCCCTTTTTGGGGGTTTCCTTCCCATTTATGTCACCACAGAGCGCTGAGTAGAGTTCCCTGTGCTATACAGTAGGTTCTCATTAGTTATCTATTTTATACATGGTATCAATATTGTTTATATGTCAATCCCAATCTCCCAGTTCATCCCAACCCCCCTTGCCCCCTTTGTTTCCATATATTTGTTCTCTTTGTGTCTCTATTTCAGCTTTGTAAATAAGACATATACAGCTCAATATCAAAAAAACAAACAACCCAATCAAAAAATGGGCAGATGACCTAAATAGACATTTCTCCAAAGAAGACATACAGATGGCCAAAATACACATGAAAAAAATGCTCATAGAGGGAAACTACCTCAATATAACAAAGGCCATATATGACAAGCCCACATCAAACATCATTCTCAATGGTGAAAAACTGAAGTCATTTCCTCTATCAGGAACAAGACAAGGATGTCCACTCTCACCACTATTATTCAACATAGTTTTGGAAGTCCTAGCCATGGAAATCATAGAAGACAAAGAAATAAACAAATACAAATTGGAAAAGAAGAAGTAAAACTGTCACTTTTTGAGATGACATGATACTATACATAGATAAGCCTAAAGATGCCACTAGAAAACTAGTAGAGCTAATCAATGAATTTGATAAAGTTGCAGGATACAAAATTAATGCACAGGAATATCTTGCATTCCTATACACTAACAATGAAAAATCAGAAAGAGAAATTAAAGAAACAATCCCATTCACCATTGCAACAAAAAGAATGAAATACCAAGAAATAAACCTACCTAGGGAGGTAAAAGACCGGTACCCAAAAAACTATAAGACACTGATCAAAGAAATCAAGATGACACAAACAGATGGAAAAATATGCTATGTTCTTGGATTGGAAGAATCAATAATGTGAAAATGACTAGACTACCCAAAGCAATCTACAGATTCAATGCAATCCGTATCAAATTACCAATGGCATTTTTTACAAAACTAGAACAAAAAATCTTAAAATTTGTATGCAGACACAAAAGACCCCAAATAGCCAAAGCAATCTTGAGGGAAAGAAAACAGAGTTGGAGGAATCAGACTCCCTGACTTCAGGCTATACTAAAAGGCTACAGTAATCAAGACAATATGGTAGTGGCACAAAAACAGAAACATAGGTCAATGGCACAGGATAGAAAGCCCAGAGATAAACCCACATCCCTATGGTCAACTAATCTATGACAAAGGAGGCAAGGATATACAATGGAGAAAAGACAGCCTTTTCAGTAAGTGGTGCTGGGAAAATTGGACAGCTACATGTAAAAGAATGAAATTAGAACACTCCCTAACATCTTACACAAAAATAAACTCAAGGGCTTCCCTGGTGGCGCAGTGGTTGAGAGTCCGCCTGCCGATGCAGGGGACACGGGTTCGTGTCCCGGTCCGGGAGGATCCCACATGCCGCGGAGCGGCTGGGCCCGTGAGCCATGGCCGCTGAGCCTGTGCGTCCGGAGCCTGTGCTCCGCAGGGGGAGAGGCCACAACAGTGAGAGGCCCACGTAACAAAAAAAAAAAAAAAAAAAAAAAAAAAAAAAAAACTCAAAATAGATTAAAGACCTAAATGTAAGACCAGACACTATCAAACTCTTTGAGGAAAACATAGGAAGAATATACTTTGACATAAATTGCAGCAAGATCTTTTTTGACCCACCTCCTAGAGTAATGGAAAGAAAAACAGAGACCCCGGAGGAAGATGGCGGAAGAGTAAGACGCGGAGATCACCTTCCTCCCCACAGATACATCAGAAATTCATCTACACGTGGAACAACTCCTACAGAACACCTACTGAACGCTGACAGAAGACCTCAGACCCCCCAAAAGGCAAGAAACTCCCCACATACCTGGGTAGGGCAAAAGAAAAAAGAATAAGCAGAGACAATAGGATAGGGACGGGACCTGCACCAGTGGGAGGGAGCCGTGAAGGAGGAAAGGTTTCCACACACTACAAGCCCCTTCGTGGGCGGAGACTGCAGGTGGCGGAGGGGGAAAGCTTCGGAGTAGCGGAGGAGAGCACAGCAACAGGGGTGTGGAAGGCAAAGCGGAGAGATTCCGGCACAGAGGACCAGTGCCCTCAGGCACACACCAGCCCGAGAGGCTTGTCTGCTTGGCCGCCGGGGCGGGCAGGGCTGGGAGCTGAGGCTCGGGTATCGGCTTTCAGTCGGAGCGCAGGGAGAGGACTGGGGCTGGCGGCAGGAAGAGAGCCTGAAGGGGTTAGTGCACCACGGCTAGCCCGGAGGGAGTCCGGGGAAAGGGTCTGGAGCTGCCGAAGAGGCAAGAGACTTTTTCTTCCCTTTTGTTTCCTGGTGCGCGAGGAGAGGGCATTAAGAGGGCTGCTTGGGGAAGCGCCGGAGACGGGCGCGAGCCGCGGGTAAAGGCGCGGACCCCGGAGATGGGCGTGGGACACTGGGGCTGCTGCTGCCGCCGCCACCGCGGGGCCTGTGTGCGAGCGCGGGTCACTGTCCGCCCCGCCTTCCGGGGGGCCTGTGCACCCCGCCACTGCCGGGGTCCTGGGACCCGGGGACGGCTTTCCCGGGAAAGCGCACGGAGCGCCTCGGTCTGGTGCAACGTCATGCCGGCCTCTGCCGCCGCAGGCCCGCCCCACACTGCGCGCCCCTCCCTCCCCTCTGCCTGAGTGAGCCAGAGCCCCCGAATCAGCGGCTCCTTTAAACCCGTCCTGTCCGAGCGAAGAACGGACGCCCTCTGGCGACCTATGCGCAGAGGCGGGGCCAGGTCCAAGGCTGAGACCCGGGAGCTGTGAGAGCAGAGAAGAGACAGGGAAATCTCTCTGTGCAGCCTCGGAGGCAGCGGATTAAAGCTCCACAGTCCACTTGATGTGCCCTGCGTCTGTGGAGTGCATGAATGGACAGCGAATCATCCCAAATTGAGGAGGTGGACGTTGAGGACAAGATTTAAGACTTTCCCCCCTTTTCCTCTTTTTACAATGAATTATCCCAAATTAAGGAGGTGGACTTAGAGAGCAAGATTTTAGACTTCTCGCCCTTTTCCTCTTTTTACAACGAATTATCCCAAATTGAGGAGGTGGACTTGGAGAGCAAGATTTTTGATTTTTCCCCCTGCTCTCTTTTTGTGAATGTGTATGGGTATGCTTCTGTGTGAGATTTTCTCTGTATAGCTTTGCTTGAACAATATGTCCCAGGGTTCTATCTGTCCATTTTTTTTCAATAATAACTTTTTAATTTTAATAACGCTACTATATTTCATACTTTATTCTATTTTACTTTACCTGCTCTTTCTTTTTTTCCTACCTTCCCTTCCTCCCTCGCTCCCTCTGCCCCTCCTTTCCTTCTTTCGCTCTTTCCTTCCTCCCTCCCTTCTTTCTTTTATTCTTTCTTTTTCTTTCCTTCCTCCCTCCCTCCTGTCTTTCTTTCCTTCCTCCCTCCCTCCCACCCTTCTTCCTTTCACTTTCTTTTACTTTCCTCCCTCCCTCCCTCCCTCCTGTCTTTCTTTCTTTCTTTCCTTCCTCCCTCCCTTCTTCCATTCATTCTTCCTTTTTCTTTCATTCCTCTCTCCCTACCTCCTTTCTTTCTTTCTTTCTTTCCATCCTTCCTCCCTCCCTCCCTCCTTTCTTTCTTTCTTCCTGCCTTCCTTCCTTCCTTTCTTTCCTTCCTTTCTTTCTCTCTCTCTTTCTTTCTTCTACTAATTCTTTCTTTCTACTTTTTCTCCCTTTTATTCTGAGCCGGGTAGATGAAAGGCTCTTGGTGCTGCAGCCAGGAGTCAGTGCTGTGCCTCTGAAGTGGGAGAGCCAACTTCAGGACACGGGTCCACAAGAGACCTCCCAGCTCCACATAATATCAAGCAGCGAAAATCTCCCAGAGATCTCCATCTCAACACCAGCACCCAGCTTCACTCAATGACCAGCAAGCTACAGTGCTGGTCACCCTATGCCAAGCAACTAGCAAGGCAGGAACACAACCCCACTAGCAGAGAGGCTGCCTAAAAACATAATACGGCCACAGGCACCCCGAAACACACCACCAGACGTGGACCTGCCCACCAGAAAGACAAGATCGAGCCTCAACCAGCAGAACACAGGCACTAGTCCCCCACGACCAGGAAGCCTACACAACCTACAGAAACAACCTTAGCCACAGGGGACAGACACCAAAAACAATGGGAATGACGAATCTGCAGCCTACAAAAAGGAGACCTCAAACACAGGAAGATAAGCAAAATGAGAAGACAGAAAAACACACAGCAGGTGAAGGAGCAAGATAAAATCCTACCAGACCTAACAAATGAAGAGGTAATAGGCAGTCTACCTGAAAAAGAATTCAGAATAATGATAGTAAAGATGATCCAAGGTTCTATTTCCAAGATCCAAAATCTTGGAAATAGAATAGACAAAATGCAAGAAACAGTTAACAAGGACCTAGAAGAACTAAAGATGAATCAAGCATCGATTAAAAACACAATAAATGAAATGAAACATACTCTAGATGGGATCAATAGCAGAATAACTGAGGCAGAAGAACGGATAAGTGAGGTGGAAGATAAAATAGTGGAAATAACTGATGCAGAACAAAATAAAGAAAAAAGAATAAAAAGAACAGAGGACAGTCTCAGAGACCTCTGGGACAACATTAAACGCACCAACATTCGAATTATAGGGGTTCCAAAAGAAGAAGAGAAAAAGAAAGGGACTGAGAAAATATTTGAAGAGATTATAGTTGAAAACTTCCCTAATATGGGAAAGGAAATAGTTAATCAAGTCCAGGAGGCACAGAGAGTCCCACACAGAATAAACCCAAGGAGAAATACGCCAAGACACATATTAATCAAACTGTCAAAAATTAAACACAAAGAAATCATATTAAAAGCAGCAAAGGAAAAACAACAAATAACACACAAGGGAATCCCCATCAGTTAACAGCTGATCTCTCAGCAGAAACTCTACAAGCCAGAAGGGAGTGGCAGGACATAATTAAAGTGATGAAGGAGAGAAAACTGCAACCAAGATTACTCTACCCAGCAAGGATCTCATTCAGAGTTGATGGAGAAATTAAAACCTTTACAGACAAGCAAAAGCTGAGAGAGTTCAGCAGCACCAAACCAGCTTTACAACAAATGCTAAAGGAACTTGTCTAGGCAAGAAACCCAACAGAAGGAATATACCTACAATAACGAACCCAAAGCAATTAAGGAAATGGGAATAGGAACATACATATCAATAATTACCTTAAATGTAAATGGACTAAATGCTCCAACCAAAAGACACAGATTGGCTGAATGGATACAAAAACAAGACCCATATATATGCTGTCTACAAGAGACCCACTTCAGACCTAGAGACACATACAGACTGAAAGTAAGGGGATGGAAAAAGATATTCCATGCAAATGGAAATCAAAAGAAAGCTGGAATAGCAATTTTTATATCAGACAAAATAGACTTTAAAATAAAGACTATTAGAAGAGACAAAGAAGGACACTACATAATGATAAAGGGATTGATCCAAGAAGAAGATATAACAATTGTAAATATTTATGCACCCAACATAGGAGCACCTCAATACATAAGGCAAATACTAACAGCCATAAAAGGGGAAATTGACAGTAACACACTCATAGTAGGGGACTTTAACACCCCACTTTCACCAATGGACAGATCATCCAAAATGAAAATAAATAAGGAAACACAAGCTTTAAATGATACATTACACAAGATGGACTTAACTGATATTTATAGGACATTCCGTCCAAAAACAACAGAATACAAATTTTTCTCAAGTGCTCATGGAACATTCTCCAGGGTAGATCATATCTTGGGTCACAAATCAAGCCTTGGTAAATTTAAGAAAATTGAAATTGTATCAAGTATCTTTTCCGACCACAATGCTATGAGACTAGACATCAATTACAGGAAAAGATCTGTAAAAAATACAAACACATGGAGGCTAAACAATACACTACTCAATAACGAAGTGATCACTGAAGAAATCAAAGAGGAAATTAAAAAATACCTAGAAACAAATGACAATGGAGACATGACGAAACAAAACCTATGGGACATAGCAAAAGCAGTTCAAAGGGGGAAGTTTATAGCAATACAATCCCACCTGAAGAAACAGGTAACATCTCGAGTAAACAACCTGACCCTGCACCTAAAGCAATTAGAGAAAGAAGAACAAAAACCCCCAAAGCTAGCAGAAGGAAAGAAATCATAAAGATCACATCAGAAATAAATGAAAAAGAAATGAAGGAAACGATAGCAAAGATCAATAAAACTAAAAGCTGGTTCTTTGAGAAGATAAACAAAATTGATAAACCATTAGCCAGACTCATCAAGAAAAAAAGGGAGAAGACTCAAATCAGTAGAATTAGAAATGAAAAAGGAGAAGTAACAACTGACACTGCAGAAATACAAAAGATCATGAGAGATTACTACAAGCAACTCTATGCCAATACAATGGACAACCTGGAAGAAATGGACAAATTCTTAGAAATGCACAACCTGCCAAGACTGAATCAGGAAGAAACAGAAAATATGAACAGACTAATCACAAGCACTGAAATTGAAACTGTGATTAAAAATCTTCCAACAAACAAAAGCCCAGGACCAGATGGCTTCACAGGCGAATTCTATCAAACATTTAGAGAAGAGCTAATACCTATCCTTCTCAAACTCTTCCAAAATATAGCAGAGGGAGGAACACTCCCAAACTCATTCTACGAGGCCACCATCACCTTGATACGAAAACCAGACAAGGATGACACAAAGAAAGAAAACTACAGGCCAATATCACTGATGAACATAGATGCAAAAATCCTCAACAAAATACTAGCAAACAGAATCCAACGGCACATTAAAACAATCATACACCATGATCAAGTGGGGTTTATTCCAGGAATGCAAGGATTCTTCAATATATGCAAATCAATAAATGTGATACACCATATTAACAAATTGAAGGAGAAAAACCATATGGTCATCTCAATAGATGCAGAGAAAGCTTTTGACAAAATTCAACATCCATTTTTGATAAAAACCCTGCAGAAAGTAGGCATAGAGGGAACTTTCCTCAACATAATAAAGGCCATATATGACAAACCCACAGCCAACATTGTCCTCAATGGTGAAAAACTGAAACCATTTCCACTAAGATCAGGAACAAGACAAGGTTGCCCACTCTCACTACTCTTTTTCAACCTAGTTTTGGAAGTTTTAGCCACAGTAATCAGAGAAGAAAAGGAAATAAAAGGAATCCAAATTGGAAAAGAAGAAGTAAAGCTGTCACTGTTTGCAGATAACATGATACTATACATAGAGAATCCTAAAGATGCTACCAGAAAACTACTAAAGCTAATCAATGAATTTGGTAAAGTTGCAGGATACAAAATTAATGCACAGAAATCTCTGGCATTCCTATATACTAATGATGAAAAATCTGAAAGTGAAATCAAGGAAACACTTCCATTTACCATTGCAACAAAAAGAATAAAATATCTAGGAATAAACCTACCTAAGGAGACAAAAGACCTGTATGCAGAAGATTATAAGACACTGATGAAAGAAATTAAAGATGCTACAAATAGATGGAGAGATATACCATGCTCCTGGATTGGAAGAATCAATATTGTGAAAATGACTCTACTACCCAAAGCAATCTACAGATTCAATGCAATCCCTATCAAACTACCACTGGCATTTTTCACAGAACTAGAACAAAAAATTTCAAAATTTGTTTGGAATAACAAAAGACCCCGAATAGCCAAAGCAATCTTGAGAACGAAAAACGGAGTTGGAGGAGTCAGTCTCCCTGACTTCAGACTATACTACAAAGCTACAGTAATCAAGACAGTTTGGAACTGGCACAAAAACAGAAAGATAGGTCAGTGGAACAGGATAGAAAGCCCAGAGATAAACCCACACACATATGGTCACCTTATCTTTGATAAAGGAGGCAGGAATGTACAGTGGAGAAAGGACAGCCTCTTCAATAAGTGGTGCTGGGAAAACTGGACAGGGACATGTAAAAGTATGAGATTAGTTCATTCCCTAACACCATACACAAAAATAAGCTCAAAATGGATTAAAGACCTAAATGTAAGGCCAGAAACTATCAAACTCCTAGAGGAAAACATAGGCAGAACAGTCTATGACATAAATCACAGCAAGATCCTCTTGGACCCACCTCCTAGAGAAATGGAAATAAAAACAAAGATAAACAAATGGGACCTACTGAAACTTCAAAGCTTTTGCACAGCAAAGGAAACCATAAACAAGACCAAAAGACAACCCTCAGAATGGGAGAAAATATTTGCAAATGAAGCAACTGACAAAGGATTAATCTCCAAAATTTAGAAGCAGCTCATGCAGCTCAATAACAAAAAAACAAACAACCCAATCCAAAAATGGGCAGAAGAACTAAATAGACATTTTTCCACAGAAGATATACAGACTGCCAACAAACACATGAAAGGATGCTCAACATCTTTTCTCATTAGAGAAATGCAAATCAAAACTACAATGAGATATCATCTCACACCAGTCAGAATGGCCATCGTCAAAAAATCTAGAAACAGTAAATGCTGGAGAGGTTGTGGAAAAAAGGGAACACTCTTGCACTGCTGGTGGGAATGTGAATTGGTACTGCCACTATGGAGAACGGTATGGAGGTTCCTTAAAAAACTAAAAATAGAACTACCATATGACCCAGCAATCCCACTACTAGGCATATACCCTGAGAAAACCATAATTCAAAAAGAGTCATGTACCAAAATGTTCATAGCAGCCCTATTTACAATAGCCAGGAGATGGAAACAACCTATGTGTCCATCATCGGATGAATGGATAAAGAAGACGTGGCACATATATACAATGGAATATTACTTAGCCATAAAAAGAAACGAAATTGACCTATTTGTAATGAGGTGGATGGACCTAGAATCTGTCATATAGAGTGAAGTAAGTCAAAAAGAGAAAGACAAATACTGTATGCTGACACATATATATGGAATTTAAGAAAAAAAGTGTCATGAAGAACATAGTGGTAAGACAGGAATAAAGACACAGACCTACTAGAGAATGGACTTGAGGATATGGGGAGGGGGAAGGGTAAGTTGTGACAAAGCGAAAGAGAGCCATGGACATATATACACTACCAAACGTAAGGTAGATAGATAGTGGGAAGCAGCCGCAGAGCACAGGGAGATCAGCTCGGTGCTTTGTGACTGCCTGGAGGGGTGGGATGGGGAGGGTGGGAGGGAGGGAGATGCATGAGGGAAGGGATGTGGGAACAGATGTATATGTATGACTGATTCACTTTGTTATAAAGCAGAAACATAAAAAATAAAAAAAATTAAAAAAAGAAAAAAAAAAAGAAACAAATGGGATCTAATTAAAAGCTTTTGCACAGCAAAGGAAACTATGAACAAGATGAAAAAACTACCCTCAGAATGGGAGAAAATATTTGCAAATGAAGCAACGGACAAAGGATTTATCTCCAAAATATATAAACAGCTCATGCAGCTCAATAATAAAAAAACAACCCAATCAGAAAATGGGCAGAAGACTTAAATAGACATTTCTCCAAAAAAGCAATACAGATGGCCAAGAGGCACATGAAAAACTGCTCAACATCACTAATTATTAGAGAAATGAAAGTCAAAACTACAATGAGGTATCACCTCACACCAGTTAGAATGGTCATCATCACAAAATTTACCAACAATAAATGCTGGAGAGGGTGTGGAGAAAAGGGAACCCTCCTGAACTGTTGGTGGGAATGTAAATTGATACAGCCACTATGGAGAACAGTATGGAAGTTCCTTAAAAGCTAAAGATAGAATTACCATGTGACCCAGCAATACCACTACTGGACATATACCCAGAGAAAACCATAATTCAAAAAGACACATGCACCCTAATGTTCATTGCAGCACTATTTAGAATAGCCAGGACATGGAAATAATCTAAGTGTCCATCAACAGAGGAATGGATAAAGAAGATATGGTACATACATACAATGGAATATAAAAAGGAACGAAATTGGTCATTTGTAGAGACGTGGATGGACCTAGAGACTGTCATACAGAGTGAAGTAAGTCAGAAAAAGAAAAACAAATATATATTAATGCATATATGTGGAATCTGAAAAATTGGTAGGAATCATCAATGGGAGAACTATGACTGGAACCCTCACCTACAAATCATAAGCTTGTTATTCTTTCCTATAAACGATATCACCCCTCAAAAACACTGATAAAGGATACCAAAGTACCACATAAAACATACATTTTTTATGAAAATTATCTCATATGGGTTTAGGTTAAATTTAATCAAATAAATCATTGTTAAATCATTTATTATTTTAAAAGACTTTTAAAAGCTACTTAGTAGCATATCTTCCACATCTTTGCCTGACAGTTTTGAGTCTTGATCATGTTTATAGTTATATCATTTTTTTGTTGTTGAGTGATCTCAGAGAACTCTTATACGTGGCACACAGGTTAGCCTCCAAATTCCCTGTGAATTTGGTTTGGTGGTAGGCACGTGTCCTGTTCTTTTGAGTGATGTAAGATAATGTACTTAAAGAAATGATGACTTCTGAAAAAACCCCAGCTGAGATTATCATGCTAGGGAAGTGAGTCAGAATGAGAAAAGCAAATACCATATGATATCACTTACATGTGGAATCTAAAATACAACATAAATGAACTTTTCCATGAAACAGAGACAGAGTCATAGACATAGAGAACAGACTTGTGGTTTCCAAGGGGAAGGTGGGTGGGATAGGGATGGACTGGGAGTTAGGGGTTAGCAGATGCAAACTATTATATATAGAATTGATAAACAACAAGGTCCTACTGTATAGCACAGGGAACTATATTCAATATCCTGTAATAAACCACAATGGAAATGAATATGAGAAGAATACATATATATTTACGTATATGTATGTATAACTGAATCACTTTGCTGTACACCAGAAGCTAACACAACATTGTAAATCAACTATACTTCAATAAAATAAATTTAAAAAACAGAAATACATACACATTTTATTATGAATAAAATAATTAAATGTCTCCTGAATGGAATATAGGAGGAAATTGTGGTGATATTGTCACATGATTTTGTTTGGATATTGAGACTTCTATTTTCAAAAGAAGAAAAAACCTTAAAAAATAAAGATAAATGCCACGCTAGTCCAAGTGTACGCTTATGGAAGTTTACTTCACAAATGTTCAAGGGTTTTCCAAGGATCTCGCCAGTTTTCTTTTCTCTCTGTCTCTCTGTATCTGTCTCTGTTTCTGTTTCCTCTCTCTCCCTCTCGCTCTTGCTCTCGTTCTCACACACACACACACACACACACACACATACATCACTGAAGATATCTTCTAATTCTCTTCTGCCCACAGGTTTTCCTTTATGTCACTCTAACAATTCTTTTCATTTTTACTTTGACAGGGAGAAAAATTAGTAGCTTACTATTTTTCCTCATGATAGTTACCTGGCTTCTAGAAGTCCAACATCTGTTAAACCATGGCTTAGCTCTGATTACTTCATGCCTTCTGATAACTCTTTATTTCACTTAAATTTGTAGACAGCAAGTTTTCTGGAGCCTCAGTAATTTGTTGGTATGAATTGTTGAAAGATATTCCCTTCTTTGTGTGTTCTAATGAGCCCAGTGGTTCATTCTGAGTGTCTGTGTCTGGTGAAGATAATAAGCCTGACAAGTCTGTTAGTCACAGACAGGTCTGCAGTGAAGGATGCAATGAGCCTCAAGTTTAAAATAGATCTTTCTGTTTGAAACAGACAGGGTTTCAAACACTTATATTGGATTTTTTTTTACATCAGTTGACATTTTAAAACTATATAGAGAATTCAGAAATCTGATATTTTTATTTATAAAATTTATTTTTGTCCTTTCCTTCAGGAAAACAAAACAAAACAAACAATGCTTATCACTCGGTGAAATGAAGAATTTTAGCAAAGGGCCCTTCAAAGAAGTCACTGTTGTTTTAAAAACAGTCTATAGAAAGTTTTTATTTGGGGTCAGTGGTTAGAAATTCTAAAGTAGTTAAGCAGTAAACAATGCTGAAGTTTCTAGGGTCCTATTTAAATATATTTTAAGTACACAGTGGTTTATAAAATTTGAGAGCAAATAATAAAATTTTAAGTATTGCTGTTCTAAGCAGAGTATTGTTCTATTTTTGTATTTTTAATGTCATGAAAAACACTTAGCTTGGTGAGAATAAAATTTGTCTTCTGGGCTTCCCTGGTGGCGCAGTGGTTGAGAGTCCACCTGCCGATGCAGAGGACACGGGTTCGTGCCCCGGTCCGGGAAGATCCCACATGCCACAGAGCGGCTGGACCCGTGAGCCATGGCCGCTGAGCCTGCGCGTCCGGAGCCCATGCTCCGCAGCGGGAGAGGCCACAGCAGTGAGAGGCCCGTGTACCGCAAAAAAAAAAAAAAATAAGTTGTCTCCTGTTAGATTCCAATTAATTATATCATTAGAAAATTAATTAACACATAATATCTGTAATATTTTTGGATGATTAACCTAGGAGACTTATATAAAATACATTTTTGTCAATCCAGATGAAAAATGCCTGTCACCTATAGAGATTTAATATTATAGATTTACAAAATAGTAATCTCAGAGGGTTAATTTTCTTTCATGGCTGATGAAATACTAAATTACTTTGTTCCTGAAATGGACATTTTACTTTAACCATACTTTTAAATATTTCTTTTCTAATGACTGATTGAAAACCAGATTTAGCACATTTGAAATGCAGTTTTGTATACGATGGCAAAAATGTACAGGAAACTAGTAAAAAGTCTTTCATTCAGTTATTTTAAATTGCCATCAATCCAAGTTTTTCTTTTTTTTTTCCCAGTTGTTTCACATGTTTGCATTGTGAACATTTAATTCATTTTCTTATCTAGGACTATTTAAGCATACAAAATATTTTCCAGCAAGTCTTACTATAATCTAAAATGCATACTACAATAGGAAAAGCAAAATTCATTTCAGAGTTTCTCTCCTTATACATATATACAATTTTTGTTTGATTTAATTTTGGTATTTTGTTGTTGCTTTCTTCTAAATTTTGGGTTGTTTTGTATTGGTCAACAGAGTTTATTCTGGGATTAACTCAGAAGAACCCAATGTTGGATAGGATAAAAATCAAAAAGAGTCTTTAACGTTTCTAATTTTGTGAAAATGGAAGGTCTTTGATAGTAAAAATTAGTTTTGGGGGACTCTCAGGTGCTATTTAGTGACATTCTGAAGTAGTTCATAGAGTTTTCACAGGGGCCTAATTTATAACCAGGGATTAGTTTAAAAATAGAAAGCCTCTGAATGAAGAGGCCATTTATCTACTTCACTCACTTACCCTGAAGGAATTTCTTTTGGGCATAATATTGCAAGAGATTTTCCTGACCAGTAATTTCCCAGCAGTGAGAACACTGCTTCTGGAAATTGGAGTATATTTGTATTGCAGGTTTTCTATCTATTATAGTAGTAAAATTTATGAAGTACCTAGATTTTTTAAAATACTTGCCTAAGCATTACGTAAATGAGTAATAAGTTTCTTTATTTCTCTCTTTAAAATGTAATTAATCACTGAATCTTCAAATAAAATTTGAAAGGCTTCCTCATTCTAAGGACTTAGTTATAAAGTTAGGTACAGTTTAATATGCTTAAAACCATCTTGATGTTCTCATATGAAAATAACAAGACAAACCCAAATACACTGAGAATATACTTGTTTAAAGTAATTATCAAACTTTGTTAAAAAGAATAAATTATTATATAGTTGTATTTAAAAATTATATGTAGAGGAGAAATATTTTATAACTGAACTTGCTTAACTTAAAATTGTCATGGAGCATTGTTTTGAGTGATAGTAATAGATAATAAAACAATATGTACCATTTATCAAATGCACTATAAGGTGCTTTACATATATTTTCTCTAATTATCTTAATAGTTAAATGCTAATAAAAAGATACATTTATGCTGAAGTGTATAAAAATGGCAGAGATATTATATAGGAGTCTACACAAATCTATCTGTATCCTCTCCCTTGTATCAGAATGTCAGCTAATATTTAAATTAGTGTATAGATTTTTGCTTATAATTAATAACAATATATTTTCGTTTGAAACAATTTTATATTTTGAACAATACTTATATTTTGAACAATACTTATATTTTTAACCTTTTTTCAGCAGTAAATACTATGTAATTTTACAATCATTAAACGTAAAAAAGCAAAATTTATCTGAAGTGCTTTTCTTAATGAGTTGACGAGGATTGCTTTGTTTTTTTTTTTTTTTTTTTTTTTTCTTTTTGCGGTATGCGGGCCTCTCACTCTTGTGGCCTCTCCCGTTGCGGAGCACAGGGTCCGGATGCGCAGGCCCAGCGGCCATGGCTCACGGGCCCAGCCGCTCCGCGGCATATGGGATCCTCCCAGACCGGGGCACGAACCCGTATCCCCTGCATCGGCAGGCGGACTCTCAACCACTGTGCCACCAGGGAGGCCCTGCTTTGTTTTGTTTTGCTTTTTAATCAGTGTATGTATTTGTGAAGTAAATGAATTATGGCTAAAATGAGACAGTGTTTGGTATCAATTCAATTCCTAATTTTTAAAATTACTGAACATGTTAACCCTGAGAAAATACTGTTCATAAAAATAAATTAATTGAAATTGTAGAAAATTTTTATAACAATGTATCAATTTTTAAAACTCATTCTAGATTATAAGCTGAATATAATATAAAAGTAGTTTTAATTTCTATTTACAAGCAAGAATGAAGAAGAAAGAAGATAGTATAAAACTACCTGCCTTAGAAAAGTATGTGACCCTGAGAAAAATATTCCAAAAATTCACTAGTATAAACACATGATTACTAATTATACTTTTTACTTTTTTTACTTAGAAGCAGCTTTTAAACCTGATAGATTAAAAGGTACAAAAATGGGAAGAGTGTGAATTTTATTATGACTTTGTCTATGTAGCATTTTATGTAATACCTTATCATTTGCTTTAATTATTTTTGTCAAAATTATAAAACTACACATATATGTTATCAATTTTATGAAAAATGTTCAGTATATAATGTATTTGGTTAAGTGAATATATAGTATCATACCAATTAGTCAAAAAGACAAAATATCTGACATAATTTGTCAGTTGAAAAATATACAATAATACATACTCTATAAGAAATATATCTGAAATTTAATTCTAAGAAAGATAGATCAGATGAAATGTAGCCATATTGCTAGTTTGTTGATTCCCAGAGTTATCTCATTACTTGATACCCAGAAGATTCTTATACTCAAGAGCAATTCATCAAAGTAAGATTCTGGAGAGCTGAGGGTATGCCTTTCTTTTGCAAAGTGGGAGAAAAGCATTTTTGAAACCAGGTAAAAATTGAGATCCTTTAGGAAGCAAAAAAATATGAAAATTAGTTCTCTACATACCTCTGGGAAAGTTTTCATGTACCCAGTGGTACTTTATCTCATTTTGAACACCATTGATATATGAGACAAAAACTTAAGTTCTCTAAAAAATATAATCTATAATCTAGTCTCAAATTAGTTTTTAATTATTATAAAGTATACATAACTTAAAATTTACCATTTTAAGCAATTTAAGTGTACAGTTCACTGACATTAAGTATGTCTGTATGGTTGTGCAACCATCCCACTATGCATCTTCAGAACTTTATCATCATACAGAACTGAAACTCTGCACATATTAAACAATAGTTCCCCACTACTCCCTTCCCCCAACCCCTGGTAACCAATATACTACTTTCTGTCTCTGTGAATTTGACTATTGTAGGTACCTTACTTAAGTGGAAGCAGATAATATTTGTCCTTTTTCATCTGGCTTATTTTACTTAGCATAATACTTTCAAGGATCATCTATGTTGTAGCATTTATTAGAATTTCATCCCTTTATTCAGACAATAATATTCCAATGTGTGTATATACCATATTCTACTGTTGATAGATATTTGGATCATTTCCACCTTTTGGCTATTGTGAATAATGAAACTTTGAAAATTGGCATACAAATCCAAATTACTGATTTAATTCTTTCTTCCAATACACCCAACAGACATAAGACCTGTCCCTTTATGCTCAATTGCTAAATCTGCAATTTTCTTTCTTTATTCGTACGTATGCTTCCCAACTAAACACCTCTCTTGTTACTCTCCATTTATATTATTTTTTGTTGCTATTTATTCTCCAAATCTAACTTTAATTGGACAACTCTTCTTATATTTGGGTATATGTAAAATTTAAAGGGAGAGGTCATGTGTATTTTATCTTATATCTTATGTTTTGTCTTTTATTAAAATTTCATGTATTTTACCTTGTCCTTCTCAATATCTAGGATAGTTTAACAGATGGTAGGTAATATAGACATGTTTTTGTTAAATTTGTAAAACATTACAGAAGGGGTTAAATCTGAAAAATTTCAAGCTGGATCTAGAAGAATTTACAAAAGCTAAGACTGAAGAAACTGTTTATAGGCCTTCTTTTTAATCTTTTAAGAGAATTCTACCTATTGAGGACAAAGGTTAATTAAACTCTGAGATGTGGTGTCAGTTAAAACTATTAAGGAGAAAAAACAGTGATTGTGTTTTTCTCTTTTGTTTTTCATCTTTAGAAAGAAATTATGGTGTATTTTGTTATGTCACATTTTTATTTGATTTAATACTATTTTCTTCTGAAGAACAATATTTGAAAGAGTTTGACTATTTCATCACCTTGACTTAAACATTATGGAAATTCCTTTCTCATATGTTTTAAGTTCTAACAACCACAGTGCCAATCAGTCCAAATCACTGTATATACAAACATAAATTGGAAATTTAATCTGTATTTATTTATTGGATATTAAATCCATGGGAATTAGTCTCACAATGAAAATTTTGAAGCATAAATTATCCAGAACATGCACCATGAGTTGTATAAGTTAAGAACTGAATATATGAATTTATCAAGTAACTAATTAAATTAGATCTGAGAAACAAAAATAAAATTAAAATATTTCATGAGCTTAACAAACAATAAAATTTCCAAAAAGAAAGTATATATTTCTAAATATGCATGTATTTGTTAATGTGTGTGTATGATTGTAACAAGAGCCACTGTCATATTGTTTTCAAAACTGAAGAGAAAGAATAGACTCATTATATTGAAAACAAAAACAAAAACTGAAGAAGACTTCCACTTCCATCTTATGGGAGTCACCTTCCTTCTATAAAACTTTGAAACCTAGACAAAATATGAGAAACATATGATGTTCAGGACACAGATAACAGAAAGCATGAGACTGTGATCCCTAAAATAAGGGTAACAAATAAGGTCAGCCTTACAATTGCCCCAGCTTGTGGCCTAAAGGTCGTTACCAGGTTACACTAGAAAAAAAACAAAGAATCAGAACCCTGTGCTTTCAAATGGAGGAGAAAGAGATCAGATTTCAGTAGGGTACAGATGGCTATATTTTGTGGAGCAGAACAGCAGAAAGGAAGGAGCTGCACCTGAGACAGTATTTTGGAAATCTGTAAAAGGGGCCCTTTAAGTCTTTTGGCTGAGTGCTGACGTGTACATAGATTAGAAGAAATTGCCCATGACTAGGAAAAGGAACGTTGATAACAATGGGCTGTACAATAGCAAGTGCTCCCTTACAGTATTTGTTTCCAGCAATGAGAATGGAGACACCTTGTAATATGGATTATTGGGAAGGATCCTTATAAGTGTCATGCCTTAGTAATGGAGCAAATTTAACCCCAGAGTAAAATTTGCTCTGGAGTCATCACTGTAAAACTTAAAAGCAACTTCTAAAAAAATGAAGCTGATCCATAAGCAACTATTCACAAAAACAAAAGCTTAACATTTGTTAAGGTCATACAAAAACATGCACCATTCGAAAATGTAGAATTCAGACTTTTATTCATCTACTCAAAATTAACTGAGCATAAAAAGAACCAAGGAAATGTGATCCGTAGTGAGGAGAAAAATAATAAGTTAATAGGTTTAATTTATGTTCAAGAATGTAAAGAAAAATGTGAACATAGTAAAGAAGGAAGGAATAAAAGGAAAAAAATTTAAAAGACCCAAATGGACCTTCTATTAATGAAAATACACAAGTTAAAATAAAATTTACATTGGATGGGATCAAAAAGGAGATTAAAAAATAGAAATAAAGATCAATGAGCTAGAGTTGCCATATCATCCAACAATCCCACTCCTGGACACATATCTGGAGAAAAACATGGTTCAAAAGGATACATGCACCTCAGTGTTCATTGTAGTGCTGTTTACAATAGCCAGGACATGGAAGCAACCTAAATGTCCATCAACAGAGTAGTGGATAAAGAAGATGTGGTACATATATACAATGGAATATTACTCAGCTATTAAAATGAATGAAATAATGCCATTTGCAGCAACATGGATGGACATGGAGATTATCATACTAAGTGAAGTAAGTCAGACAGAGAAAGACAAATATCATATGATATCATTTACATGCAGAATCTTAAAAAAAATGATACGAATGAACTTATTTACAAAATGGAAACAGAGTCACAGACTTAGAGGAGGAACTTGTAGTTAACTGGGGGGAAGGGGAAGGAGAGATAGATTGGGAGTTTGGAATTGACATGTACACACTGCTATATTTAAAATAGATAACCAACAAGGACCTACTGTATAGCACAAAGAACTCGGCTAAATATTCTGTAATAACCTAAGTGGGAAAAGAATTTGAAAAAGAATAGATATGTGTATATGTATAACTGAATTACTTTGCTGTACACCTGAAGCTAACACAACATTATTAATTAATATGCTCCAATATAAAATTAATTTTTTTTAAATATGAAAGTCAATAAGCTTGAATTCATTGCAAGGAAACTAAGATTAAGCATAGAAAGAAAAGATTGAAAGAAATTGGACAGAGCTTCCATGAGCAGTGGGAAATATCAGATGTTCAACATACATGTGACTGGAGCTCCAGAAAGGGAGAAGGGATGAACAGGAAAAAAGAAAAAAAGTATATAAAGAAATAATGGCTGAAATGGTAATAAAATATATGTCTGCAAATCCAAAAGGCTCAATGAGGCGGAAGCAGAAAAACAAACAAATAAAACTCATGGTGGTACATTGTAATCCAATTGTTGAAAAATATTAATAAAGTCCTAAAATTAGACAGAGAAAAAGGATGCATTGCATACAGAGGAATAAAGATAAGAATAAGAGTGGGCTTCTTGTCAAATGTGCTGCATTGAAGTGATAATGACATCTTTAAGTGCTGAAACAAACATAAAAAGTCAACGTGAATTTTGTGTCCAGAAAAATTATATTTCAAAGTAAATATAAGCAAAGAGATTTAAAATCACTCCTCCCAAAACTTGAGAGAATTCTTTGCCAGCTGACCCAGACTTTCAAAAGCATAAAAGTCCTTCAGGATATGTTAGGAGTTATAAAGTACATGTTAGAAGATAGAAATTTGGATTTATACAAAAAAGAGCAATGAACATGATGATTATATGGATAAATACAACAGGCATTTGCTTCAATTTTAAAACCACTTTAAAAGATAATTGAATGTTTAAGATAAAAATAATATCAATTTATTGTGCAGCATATAACATGTACAAATAAAATGTATGGCAACAGTAGCACAAAGGATTAAAATGGAATTAAGCTATATATCAATTACAGAAAAGTATCTGGAAGATTCCTAAATATTTGGAAATTAAATATCACAATTCTAAATAACCCATGCTTCAGAGAAGTAACCACAAAGGAAATTAGAAAATGAAAACATAGCAAAGGTACCAAAATTTGTATAATAACAGCTAAATAGTATTTAAAACATAATTACCAGCCTTGAAGACATATAAGAAAAGGAGAAAAGGCTTAAAATTTTAAATACCTTAATAAATTAGAGAAAGTGAAGCAAATTAAAGCCAAAGGATGTAGAATAAAGAATATAATAAAAATTAAGAGCACAAATCAATTAAATATTTTTTAAAAAAGAGAAAAATTAATAAAGCCAACTTCTTGATGACTGACCAAAAGAATAAAGAAGAAAGAGCAATTATAAATATTAGTAACAAGAGAGGAACATCACAGGTCCCTCTCAGCACTAAATTCATGCCTTATGCCTGCTCCATAGGAACTGGCCCTGATAAACATTTCTCCTCTTCCAGCCAAAAATGTTAAGCCTTGTCCTTAGAGGGCATGGAGGGACAGTGAAGGAGGAAAGATTTTTTTCTTCCGGATTCTGGTATAGCTCACTAGTACAGACTCCTGCAGTATGTTTTTTTGTTTTTTTTTTCCCCCACTGCTCAGTTTCATGCAGTTTCTCCAATAATATGTTCCTGCAGGGTATGGCTTTCTCTAGTGTTTGCTACCCTCCCTCCCCAACCCCAGTTCTCTCTCCAGCTCTCTACTCCTGCACTGTCAGCAATGTAGCCCAGAGCCCAAGATGGCATGGGTGTGTTCCCCAGCCCAGGCCACTGCTCCCAGCACCCTCTCTGTAGTCCAAGATGTGTGCACTCACGAGAGGCCCTATGAGGCTTGGCAGTGTAATAAGCCCTAGTCCTGACCTTCTGCTGGGTAGACTGTCCAGGCCTGCCAAGCTGGAGCTGTGCACAGAAGTGCTTTTGATTCTTGCACAAAGTGGCCTTTCAAGCAGTCAGTGCCAGCAGCACCCAGGGAGCTCCCAGCAGCTTCCCAGTACCTCCCAAGTTCTGGGGCTCAGCATCTACTAGTGGATGATCTTACCTGGCACCCTAGAGGGCAGATATCCAGCAAGTCTCACCAGCCAGGCCCTTCCGACTCAGTGACCCAAGACATTTCCAGTGAGGTCTGGATCTTGGGCTCTACCTCAGCTTTAGAGGACAAGGTTGCCCCTTAGAGTAACGATTCCAGTATTCTTTCTAATTTTCTTTAATTCTCATTAGCCAATTCCCTATCACTCCACTCCTCTGTTAATAATTCTCTATGTTAAAGAATATTTAATAATTATTTATATTAAAATTTCTCTTTTTAAATCACTGTGTGATACCTATCCCCTAACTGGGCTTGACTAATTGACTCCCACTATATTTTAAACTTGCTAAATTGTATATATAATGACAAACATGCTTACCACAAATAACTACTCAGTAAAAATACCTTTTGAATGCATGGGAGATCAGAGGGTAAAATTAAGTGTTTTAAGTTCTGGGAAACCAAAGTTAGGGGACTATGGGCCCACTGTCTGCCATATTTTTACTCAACAGTATGATGTTTGGACAGTATACTTTATTTCTGTGGGTCTCACTCACTCATACATGAAAGAAAGTAAGACTAATTTATATCTAAGTTCTATTTCACTTCTAAAATGCTGATTCTAAATCATAATGATTTCACAAATTTATCGTATAACTATCTCTTTCACTCTCATTATGGATAAAATTTTTTAAATAACACAATATCCTTCTTTCTGATGTAGAATATTAACATTGGGCACGTTTTTAACTTTTGAGAAGTATATAAAACAACCATGAATCCAACAGTGTTATTTAGCTTAACATTTAGTTTGAAGCTCATAGATATTAATATAAACAATTATTTGAAGCAAATAGCTTATATTGGAAATTGTGTTGAAGATAAAGGGATGGTGGGATTTTACGTCTAAGTTTTAAAAATTTGTTAGAGGCATTAAATAGGTCTTCAGATTATTAATTTATGAGTGGTATGTGCGTTAGCTATCTGTAGGGGGAGGGTATTCTATTTTTATCTTAAAGGAAGTGCTCATTCCCCTATTTCTGTTTTATAAGATAGTATCTATACATCTCTATCTCTGTTTTTATCTCTCATCTACCTATCTGTTCCTCCTATCCTGCCTTAGGTAGAAGGCATATATGTAGAATTTCAGACACTAATATCACATATACATTTTTTAAAACCTCTTATTTCCCACAAGATACTAAGTTTGTGTGAAAAAAAGGGGGGGCGGAGACTAGTAAACCAGCATAACAAATGTAAATTATTCAACCAATTCTCCAGGAAATTTCATATGCATAGGTTGTCTTTTACAACAAATAGTCCCATAGCATCCTGCTGCTGTGAGGTTCAGAAGAGTGTTAACTGCAGAAGCTTGAAGGCACAAGTATGGCCCTTCATCATTCCACCACCTCAACCTTGATCATGAGTTGTGCACCAACTTAGTAACTACAAAACTGGAACAGCTTCCCAGATTGAATGAAAAAGATGTCCCAGAAAATACTTTAACTCATTTATTTGATTAACAAATCATTCCTTTACTGACTATCTCTTACTGGACCCTATGCCCGTATTATGGAAAAGTGTACTATACACTAGGGGAGGCTGCAATCATGGAATTAATAAGTACTATAGAATTTTGTAATCCCCACCATAGAGGTATATACAGAGTACAGTGATGGTATTGACAACTCCACCTGTAAAAGGATACAGGCAAGAAGGCAGCAGGGTCCAGTTGAGTCAGGACCTCATGTACATGATGTTGAACTTTATTCTTTGAGAAATAGTCATAAATTGTTTTAATTAGGGAAGAAAAATGATCTGATGTTCATTAAAAGAAAAGGAAAAAAATTATCTGCCTGGCAGTGGTGTAGAGAATATATTGGAGGTAGTAAGCTTTGATGAAGGAAGTTCTCTCACAAGATTATAGCAATGGTGCATAAAAGAGATAATGAGACACTAAATTTAGCAGTGTCAGTGGAAATTAAAAAAAAAAAAAGTAGTCCAGCTTGGAATGATATTAATGTGGTGAAATTTATATGGCCACCTGACTCATTCAACTGGAAATTGTTTGAAAAAAAAATAGGTTTGAAGGATGACTTTCAGGCTTCTGGCTCTCCTGGTATCACCATGGAGAAGGGTAGAATTCATTAGATTTATCAAGGAAAAAAAGATTGCCTTTCACATTTTGTAAGTACCTTAAGTGTTGAATTTTTAGTGTTCACTGGCCTGTGAAAGTCCAAATCCTGAATTAGGCCAAAGCACTGAAATCAATAAAAACCCTTCAGGGTTATGTTAGAGAAGAGAGTATGTAAATTTTCCTTTGTCTATAGTGGTATTTTATCACTGAGTAATTTCACTTACTCTAGCAGAAACTAAGTATGTATTATTCTAGGTGTTTATATCCATATTTTGCTTCAGCAGTGCAATAATATTTGAGAAATAATACAACATGATAAAGAAAATACATACATCTTCTAATAACACTAAGGAAACTCCAGAAATCTCATATGTCATAAAACCCATTTTAACTCTTTCTCTGTAGTGAATCACATATAAAAATAATTCATTCTTTCCCAAAATTTTTTCCAGATATTATGCCATGTATGTTTCAAAATGAAAGGAAAGGATTACGAGTTATTGATTACAGATCAACTATGGAACTGATTGTATAAAATAAGGCAGTTCTTTAAAGAAAAGAATAAGATGCAAAATCTGAGGTGGTGAAGATACATTGTATCTTTGTATAAGCAGGATAATGTGATTCATATTTTAATGCCACTTGAGTAGAAATAAAACTAGCAGTTCTGTATTTCTAATATAAATTAAAAAGTGAAAACAAAGGTTACAGACCAACTTTGAAATAGTCATTCTTTATGTTTTGCACTTTATAAACATGAAAATATAGGGAGATAGCAAGTAGCAGGTGAATTATTTATATTTTTAAAGCATTTTAAAAAATTTCCACGTGACTCTTTTGAAATATAATTTCATGGAAACCTGACATCAAATGACAAATACATCTCAAAGTTTTGGCTTAGAGCATATCTACAGAGGGGAAAAGCCAGTACCAAACACAGGTCTCTGATTCCTGTTCTATTCTGGTTCCCCTTCAGAAAGCTGCCCAATTCTAATATTTATTAGTTGTCTTTACTTGATAGGTTGCCACACTAGTGGAAAGTTGACCCTTGGTTCCAGGACTCTTGCACTCCCAAAAGTTACAAACGTACCATACTTTCAGCTAGTGTGGTTGACTCTTTAATACCCTTTGCTCCATCTCCTCAGCTGTTCTGGAATAGCCACCTTTTCATTTCCACCCCTTCTTTAGCATATTGGAGAAAGGGCTTTCCCAGTATTTGTTCTTGTCTATATAGATTGTTCTCTCTTTACGTTAAAAAATAATAAAGAAAAAAATCAAGAACAAATTTAAAAAACTAAAGATTTAGAGGTATGTTACAAAAAGACTTGTGATTCATTTATAATCAAATGTCTTCTGTTTCTTTGATATTAATTTAATTTGACTGTGTTTTCATCACTATAGAGTGGTTTTCATAAGACACCTATTGCTTCGTGTTACCCATGGGGGAGTCTTCTTGTAAGTATCTTACCCTGATTTTTCCAAGAGAAATTAATCACAGGGATTATATATTCCAGATATAACTTAAAAACACAAAGTGATATACAGATTTGGATATTTTTCAGTGGACTTAATAAGCCTATTTTAAAATTCTGATTGCCCCAAATAATTACCAAAGTGACCTGGTTCATAAATCAAAGCTGAGCTTAGCTCATCCTTGTTAGAGTAAGCACCACCTTGACAATCTTAGCAGCAGTTTGGAGAGGGAAGGGCAAGGTCATGTTTATGAGGTTTTAAGGTCTGGGTAAGGAGGGTCTTTCATCATAGGCCTTGATTAGGATTGGATAAGGATCATAATAAAATAATTTAGGATTGGTGAACACAGCAAGGAGAAGATTTTAGAGTGAGGGATTCAAAGATTTTTGTCCTTTGATATGTTCTATAGTTGATGACTCTTTCAGAAAATTCCCGCAAGGAGTTTTATCTTTCTCAGCGAGTTTCCAGGAATAGTAAGTTAATTTGATGAAAGAAGTGGAATAGAAAAGCCATGTTAATGTAGATATCTCTGTGAATATGGATAGGTTTTGTTCTTATGTATTCAAAGTAGGTAATACGTTACTGAAAAATCTTTTTCTTTCTGTTTGGAATCAATGCCTTTGTCTGTCTACATTTGTAAAATCAGTGAATGACTGGAAAATCTCTACCACATTTTGGCACTCTTCAATTTTTGTACATTAATACTACCCATGTGGTAATGCTATTCAGGCCATTATGCTCTCTGTACTGTATCCAGGGCCAGGGAGAGAGTAACTCTGTGTGTGTGTGTGTGTTATCATGGTCATAGGTGAGAGGAGGGTTCAATTGGAAAATATAGTGTCTGTCAGCTGTTGCCTCTAACAATTTATATATATATATATATTTGAGGGGGAGTAATATGTTTTTCTTATTCAGCGACAATGTTCTTTATGGTTACTTTGCAGATGTATGGTAGTTTCTCATAAAATTAATTAAATGAATAGATTCAGTTTACTCAGATAAACCACCAGCTCAGCCTCTGATTACTTGACAAACCTTGAACAAGTTATGTAATTTCACCTCAGTTTCCTCACTTGTGAAAATTTTAGTAAAAATAACAAATAATAAAATCTAAATTTAAATTATAGCTAGCATATAAGCCCTCAATGTATAGTGTAAGATACTGATCCAGTTTCATTCTTTTACATGTGGTTGTCTCATCTTTCCAATACCATTTATTGAAGAGACTATCCTTTCCCCATTGTATATTCTTGGCTCTTTTGTCATAAATTAATTGACCGTATATACTTGGGTTTATTTCTCAGCTTTCTATTCTGCTCCACTGATCTATGTGTCTAATTTTTGCAAATACCATACTGTTTTGATTATGATAGCTTTTTAATATAGTTTGAAATACGAGAGTGTGATGCCTCCAGCATTGCCCTTTTTTCTCAAGGTTGCTTTGTCTATTCAGGGTCTTCTGTGGTTCTATACAAATTTTAGGAATACATATCAGGATCAAGTGGGATTTATTCCAGAGATTCAATAATGTTTCAACATCCACAAATAGAACAATGTGATACACCACATTTACATAATGAAGAATAAAAATCCTATGATAATCTCAACAGGTGCAGAAAAAGCTTTTGACAAAATTTAACATCAATTAATCACAAAAACTCTCAACAAAGTGGGTATAGAGGGATTATATTTCAACATAACAGCCATGTATGTAAAGCCCACAGCTAATACAATACTCAATAGTGAAAAACTGAAAACTTTTCCTCTAAGATCAGGAAAAAGACATAGATGCTCACTATCACCACTTTTATTCAACATAGTATTGGAAGTCCTATCCAAAGCAATAAGCAAGAAAATGAAAGAAAAGGCATCCAAATTAGAAAGGAAGAAGTAAAACTGTCACTATTTGTAGATGACATAATATTATAAACGGAAAATCCTAAAGACTCCACTATAAAAACTGTTAGAATTAATAAACAAATGCAGTAAACTTGCAGGATACAAAATCAGTATACAAAAAACCTGCTGTGACTCTATATACTGATAACAAACTACCAGAAAGAGAATTAAGAAAACAATCCCATTTACAATTTCGTCAAAAAGAATAAACTAGCTAGAAATAAATTTAACCAAGGAAGTGAAAAACCTGTACTCTGAAAACTATACAACATTAATGAAATAAATTAAAGAAGACAAATCTATGGAAAGTATTCCATGCTCATGTATTGAGAGACTTAATATTGTTAAGCTGTCTATACTACCCAAAGCAATCTGCAGATTCAATGCAATACTTATCCTTGTCAAAATTACAATGGCAATTTTCACAGAAATAGAGCTATTAACATTTTTGTCCTATATTTTTAAATTCTGTAGCATATGAAGCTTATTAGCCATTAACATTGCTCTCTTGCATATTACCTGACATTAATTAATGATGCTGATTAGTTCCCAGGATTTACTTTTCCTTTTCTTGTTGGTTCTACAAGTTGTTTTCTTTTTTTTTTTTACAAGTTGTTTTCATCAAAGCCAAGGTTTATCTATATTCTTCTTCTAGTAAAATTTTAAATCCTCTTGTTCTGATTAAATATTTCATATTAAGGTAGTATTATTTGTCAGTTAAATAGTTCTCTAACTAGATATTAAAATAAATTAGCTGTACTTTGTGTTTTCCTAATTTAAATATTTATAAATTGAATTTGACTTAACTTCAGGTTACATTGTAGGATGTTTTAAATTTGGTAGAACCTAAAATTAAAGGGTTCACTAAAATTATTTTAAACAGAAAAGCAGTTTTCAATTAACTTGAAGTTTGCATTACATATATGTCCTGTCATTTGTCAGTGCTTTACTTAATTTATAACAATAATTACCATAATAATTATAATAGCCATAATAATAATAAAATAGTGAGAACTATACTATCAATGTTATTTTGAGCCACATAGACCTTTGAAATCTAGAAATGTTCATCTTAGATTCCCTAATCTTAGAATCTAGATAATCCAAATGTGTGCCTAAAATTATAATTTCTGAGATAGTACATTTCCTGTGGTTCCCTCTGCTTCTTGACTCATGTATGTTGTTCATTTACCTATAGACTCAGAGATGAAACTCAGGCTCTTATTGGTTTCCAAACACACACACACACACATACATACAGAAAACAGACAAGCAAACAACAATATAAAACCTCAGAAAATAATTTTTTTTTTTTTTTTTTTTTTGCTGTACATGGGCCTCTCACTGTTGTGGCCTCTCCTGTTGCGGAGCACAGGCTCTGGACATGCAGGCTCAGTGGCCATCGCTCACGGACCTAGCTGCTCCACGGCATGTGGGATCTTCCCGGACTGGGGCATGAACCCATGTCCCCTGCATCAGCAGGCGGACTCTCAACCACTGCACCACCAGGGAAGCCCTGAGAATAAATATTTTAAGAAGATAAACTAATGACTTATACTCTTAGACACATATAAAATAAATGCATGTCAAATGTTTTATTTAATTTGGTAATTAATGAAAGAACCAGAAAGATGTTACAACAGGTTCAAAATTAAATTTGAAGAACCATATATAAATGGACAATTAAGAAATTTTGAAATGAATTTAAAATATATATAATACAGGTGTGTCCACAGACAAACTCCGACTGCATTTTGTGGGACAAAATTAATTTTATTTGTATGAATCAGAATAATTTGCATTATTATCAATTTTCTACATTTTACATCGTTTTAAAATAGCTCAAAGACAGTGAAAGACTTAGATCACCTGGAAGAGTATGCTAGACAGGAAACCCATAATCTCGTTTTATTTATTTCAAAGTCTTTCACAACTTTTCCTTACAGTGTCCACCCTCACATCCTTTGATCTTAATATTCTCAAACATTATTCTTTATTCCAAAATGTCTCCTCTCAGTAGGTTTGATCTGATTACTTACATACATTCAAGAGTGCTAATTAACCATAAAGGCTACTTTAGGATTTTCTTTAGAAATCTAGAGCCTTATAGAGGTAAAGGCCCTAGTGATTTATAGACACATAGACCTAGAGATGCATAGACAGCTTATAGTTTTAATTCTGCAATTCAAGAAACACAGAAGACAAAAATTCACTAGTCCAGTTTTCAGAAAGCTCTTTTCCTTCCTGGTATGTATGAAAGTCTTAATTTTTTTGACCTCAAATTAATCAAACATACAAACAACAAACAGAATAACAAACCAAATTTCTCTTTTGGCTCTCACCCAATAGCTTATAAGTTTCTATACTCCGTTGCAGATCTCCCTCAACTGTTGATGGGGTTACATCCTGATAAACCCATTATAAGTTGAAAATATTGTTAAGTTGAAATTGCATTTAATATACATAACAGACCAGTTGAGCCTAGCCCACCTTAAACGTGTTCAGAACACTTACATTAGCCTACAGTTGGGCAAAATCACCTAACATAAAGCCTGTTTTATAATCAAGTGTGGAATGTCTCAGATAATTTATTGAATACTGTACTGAAAGTAAAAACACAGAATGGTTGTATGGGTACATAATGGTGGTAAGTGTATTGGTTGTTTACCTTCATGCTTGCATGCATGTTTGCAAGCTGTGGCTTGCTGTCATGCCCAGAACCATGAACATATCCTACTGCATATTGCTAGCCCAGGAAAAGATTAACATTCAAAATTTGAAATATGTTTTCTACTGAATGCATATTGTATTCATACCATCATAAAGTTGAAAAATCGTTAAGTTGAACTATCGTTAAGTCAGGGACCATCTGTACATCAATTATTGATCATTAAATGGTCAGATCATAAAATGAAATTCCCAATTATTGTTGCCACCAATGGGGTACAAACATCAGATGTCTGAGCAAACCAATATCTAAAGGATAATACAATATCAGCAGACAGGGTAAAAAGGAAAGAAAAGAAAACAAAAATCTAGAGAAATATCAAAGTTAAGCTTCTTTTATCACTTGAATTTTACCCCTGAGAACCAAGGAAATATATACCTGAGCTCAAACTGCTCCTGAGAAACCCTTCAGTGACAACACATTTACCTGTTCCTATCAAGTTAATTCATTGGGCATCTTGGTGGATGACTTCCAGAAGTGATATGTAATAAATTTAAAAAAATAAATGCATGTGAAAGATTTTACTTAGTTTATAAAGTAATAAAAAAAACAGTAAGACATTACAGCTGGTTCAAAGGAAAATTAAAAGAAACACACACATATACAGGGAAATAAGATAAGCTGAAATAAATTTATAAATAAACACAAATTAAGTTTATCTCCAGGGCAAGAATCAATTAAATGTTTCTGATAAAATTAATTTCTATGGAGAAGAATCATTTGCTTTGTTATCATTTATCTACACTTACAGAGTTGTAAAATATCTAAAAAACAATGAAAAACTAAGATAAGCCATAGGGGGACCTAGATAGGATATCCAGGATTTTTTGGTCCACTTACATTTTTTCCCATTTTTTTTCTTACAGTTTTGGTACCATTGAGTAGAATACCTATTTCTAAGTAATTAAGGGTCATTATGAGGTTTCTTATTATAAACCAAAAAGCTAAAAATTAAATAAATGGGATAATAATTATAAACTTAAAATCATCTTCTAAATTGTCCTGCATTTGAAAGTTCTCTCCAACCTCTGAACATATGGTGAATCAAGTCTTTTCCCTGTGGCATGACAAGTCTCAAACCCTTCTCTGTTCTTCACTCCTACTCCTTGTTTTCCACTCTCGAGATGTTATGGAAAACTGAAGAAGAGAAAAAACACAAACGAACACATTTAAAAGAGTAAATATCTGGGATCTTTGGAGAGAAAATATTTCCTTGGCGTGTTGAGTAGTGTTGTCAGTTAAAGTGGAGCCAAAAGTTATGATGAGATATCACTCTGAGAATTACTTTGAATAAAAAGTATAAGGTCTATATAAGCCATATACATTTTTACTAATATGGATCTGATGAACTATTAAGAACTAAGTCTAAATAGTATTCACTGATAAATATTAAACTTCTTTTTAGTTAAGAACAGATTAGCATATATGATTTTTAGCAAATATTATAAGATAGGGATAAACAAAAGAGATCAAAGGATATTAAGGATAGAGAAAAATAGGAAATGTAAAGTTCAGTGTGTTTATTCATGACCTTCAAAATGAAACAGCTGTTCCCATGGAAATCTTGTAATGAAATATTAAAAATAATATAATTGCAATAATTTTGATGTAGTGGTTATGATACATTTTTCTTCAAATACAAATTTGCTGCTCTTCCAATTAAATTTAGGACACAAAGTCACATCATAATGTCACTGCTGAATTTAGGGAACATATAAGGCTATCATGTCAGGAAAACTAAAAAGGCAGTGTGTGGATATTATGATTTATTGCCCTTTGCCACTGGTAATTCCTGGAGCTCAAAGTAATAATGTCTTACACATTAATGTGCAGTGAAATGAATGCTGAATTAATCTCCACAGAAAGTTTAACTCCTTTGAGAGGATAAGGAGATAATATCAACTGTATTAATACCAGAAAATTATTAGGTAACATTAGAAGATCATATAGATGTTTAATATTGTATATTAAACATATTTTACTATTTTACACTATTGTAAACTAAAAATATTGATTGACCTTCAGTTTGACATTAAATTTTTGAATAAGATTTCTCTTTTTTGCAACTCAAAATGTAAATATATGCTTATAAATTCTTTATCAAATTTTTAAAAGTAATTTGTTGGCTACTTGACTTGTTTTGGCTTAATTTGGTTTGATATCTAATGAGAGTAGGTAGATATCTTTCTGTTTGCAAATATGTCTATTTCTTGGGGGAAGAAGTCAAGTTAAAGTTTATCATTGCAAAATGCATAGTGAAACAGTGATAGAAGCATAAATACATACTCCATGGTATCTTTTTACTGAGCCCTTAAAACTTTATTGTGTCCCCAGGTTTCAATCTCAGAGGTAAAGAAAGCATTTGGCTCTGTGGTGGGGAGTTATGACAAGTGTCTGTATTTGATCTCCTTATCATTAGAGAATCTAGCAGCTGGAATTTTCCGTTATGAGAGAGGATTTACAAATAATTCATTTATAACTGACAATTAAGTTCTAGAATATTCTTAACTTTATCAAATCTACAGCAGTTACTTGGAGAGGAATTCTATTCTAACTCAAACTAATTATGGGAATTTTCAACTAAAAGCAAAATACGGAGACCACGTTATTAGTTACCATCTTGAGAAAATCTTAGGGAATCTGCTATTTGCTCTTCTAAAATGATTATTTTTATGTTGAGAAAAATTAGGATTAGTTAAAACATTTTTTTTAATGTAAAACATTGCTCTATTTTCAGATATTCTTGAATTTTACTTAAATCTTTTTTCTCCCTTTTTTCCACACATTTGGATCTGGATAATATTAATCATCATGCTTAAATAATTTACATTACTTTTTATACTTTTGCTATTATGTTTAAAGAGTGTAACACCTAATAATGCCACTTAAGTTAAATCAATCCCACGAAAATAGTGTATAAATTCTAGCAAGATTGCATGGGATTTTTAGTGACATGTTCAGGATAGCATGATATTATTTGAATATAGATTTTGCAGTTGTAAATGCTGTTTTTAAAATGTTAAAAAAATTATGAGCTGTTAACTAACTCTATGGAGAGGCCTACGTAGTAAGGAATTAAGGCCTCCTGCCAACCACCAGTGAGGAACTGAGGCCTCCTGCCAAAAGCTATGTAAGTGTTATGGGTTGAACATACACTTACATTTTTGGAGTGCCCCCCAAAATTCATTTGTTGATATTCATTTGTTGATTTAACCCCCAATACTTCATAATGTGACCTTATTTGGAAACAGGGTAACTGAAGATAAAATTAGTTAAAAATGAGGTCATTAGGATAAGCCATAATCCAATATTACTGATGTCCATAGAAAAAGGAGACATTTAAACACAGAAACAGACATACTAGAGGGAAGACAGTATAAAGAGACACAGGGAGAAGATGCCATCTAAGCAAAGGACAGAGGTGCAAAACAAATCCCAACCCTGTCAACAAATCAGTTTTGAACATCTAGCCTCCAGAACTGTGAGACAATAAATTCCTGCTGTTCTAAGCCACCCAGTTTGTGGCACTTTGTTACAGCAGCCCTGGGAAAATAAATACATTAAGTGGGACAATAGTTTCAAGGTGAAATGAGAAATTTACTACAATGCACAAATATGTCCATTCAAGCATTTTTCATGTGGACCCATCGGTGATTTTGAAAATAACTTTAAAGTCTAAATGAAAGTCAGAAAAAAATATGTATTTACTCTGAGATAGCTCACATTTTGTGATATAATTCATGCAAAAAATTCTTTATACTTTCATCTCTGCTTATTTGTATTTTTATTTTTCACACACAGGAATAATTGTAAACAAATGACATTCAGAATATACAAAGGTTTGGAGAAAGAACATTCCAAGTTATTGTGCCTGAAATACTTATGCTCAGTAAGAAGAATTAAATCTTCCTTAAAGGAAAAATATTAGGCAAGGGTAGCCTTCAACAGTAGTAATTTATACTCTGTGATTTATGAATTGCTTACTGACTTTATTATTAGGGGAACAAAATCCATACTTGCTATAGGAACCTTTATATTCACTCTCATTTAATAAATTTAGAAGAAAGAACATATCAGTGCATTGTGATATCAACCACGAAGGATCTTTTTTTTTTTTTTTTTTTTTTTTTTTGGCTGTATGTGGGCCTCTCACTGCTGTGGCCTCTCCCCTTGTGGAGCACAGGCTCCGGACGCCAGGCTCAGCGGCCATGGCTCACGGGCCCAGCCGCTCCACAGCATGTGGGATCCTCCCGAACCGGGGCACGAACCCGTGTCCCCTGCATCGGCAGGCGGACTCTCAACCACTGCGCCACCAGGGAAGCCCCGAAGGATCTTTTAAATAGAATTTATTCTAAAATCTATATCATGTATGTCTTTATTCCATTCTGTAAGCATTTGAGAATAAAACTTCACCAGATTTTTTCACCCAGTTTCAGGTATAGATAAATAACACTTTAGAAATACTATTTTTTTCCAATATTTCTTAAGTTGGCTTTCTTTTTATTCATGAAGCAACTAGGCTATTTGACATTTTAGAAAGGGGATTTATAAGCAGAAAGAAGAAAAAATAAAGATTTCCTCTCACTAAGCTTTGACTTGAGGGAACCTAGGTTCTTGAAAAAGAAGAAAGGAATCATGACATAGACAATATTTTTGAAAAGATAATTATGAGTAAATTTAAACTACTGCCCTCTTTTCTTTCCCCCCACCTCTATCTAGGCAAGAAAAGAATTTTCCCCAGGCTGAGGTGCTTTTGAAGAGCAAACAATACAAGCTAATGTCACTAATGAAAAATGTTCCTGCTTTGTGTCCCCCTTCCCCAACCAAATCCCAAGGATAAGGAACTTAAGATGGATTTTGAGGAATTAACTGTGGTCATTAACTTCATATCCATATTTTAGATGTTACTATGAAGAGCCATTTCATTATAACCCATCTCCCCCCCAAGATTGATTGACCTAACTTATTTCCTTAAATTTGTATATAGGTTGCCATATTTCAAAGTTTTTCTTCATTGGTACCTGATAATGGTACTCACCATTAGGGGGTATCTCACAGTTGTCAATAAGTCAGTGTTCAATGATCCCAATAGTTGACTGTCTATGTGTAGGAAAAAAAATACATGATGATAAAGTTGTAGATTTTAATTATTAATAAGTACCCAAATATTACAAGATCATTAAACTTTCAGTTACAAAGTGAGAGACCTTGATTTTCAGTTAGAGGTTCTTGCAAGTATTTCCTTCATGTTGTTAAGTTTGGTTAAAAGAAAACAACCAAACAAATATTAAACTTCAAACAATTTTAAGAGACCACTTGGCACAGAGAATACTTTATAAAAATCAATATTAATTTTCAAAATATTTGCTACCTGAAGAAACCTTTCAAATATATAACCTTTTATGTATCTTCTAAACTTTAGAATTTAAATGCACTGATATGCATTATTCCTTTTAGTTCTTGAAATGACCCATAACATGTGACCATTAGTATTTTTAGTCTACCTGATAGTGAAAATGAGTCTTACTGAAGTTGTTAATGTACTTGAAAATTGGAGCTGGAAATAGTTTTTATTCTGTGAGCCATTTTCTGAGTATCTTCTTTGTGCTAAACACCGGGATGCAAAAGTGGGTGAGATATGGTTTCCTATCATCCCCTACCTCAGACCACACTCTCAAGTACTTGAAAGATTGCATCTTTTCTAGAGTCTAGGAGGGAAAGACAGGTTAGTGTGAACGATGTAAACTGGGGCAGCACCAAAGCACTCATTCAGAAAGATCAAAGGCCAGGCCACTTAACTATTCCGCTCCTTGCTTACTGCTGGGACCTGGAGGGCCTAGCCTGCTATAAACTTCAGATCAGAAAGATAGGGATGCCATTCTGTCCATCTTCCCTAACAATATCTAGTTTAATCAGGTTTCTAGGCATCTTATCTAGAGCTTGTGTGCTTGGGAATAATGGTTCTACAATTGTGCTCCTCACAGCCTATTGCAGATGCTTCCATTCACTAATCCATCTAAAAGGCTGCACTCAGAATTAAACCACAGGCTTCAAGCTCCTCATCTATTTTCCAAATGGTAAACTTTTGCTTCCTGGTGCTTTTGAGAAAGAAATCTAAGTCTATGGACATATAAACAAGTTTTCATTAGAGAAACTGAACACTAAATGTGAAAAGGGAAAAACCATCATAAAGAGTCCCTCCCATGCTTTTTGAAACAGCTAAACAGTTTTGACATTGGTGTGCTTTTCCAGAGACCTCCAGGGTCCGCCTGATTGAGTCAGTGTTGATGGAAACTTGTCAGAATCATTTTCCAGTTCTATGTGACCATTCTGCTATTGCCCCATTCAGCTGAGTGCAGTCATCCTTGCATTGCTGTCATTTTATTTTTTTTCATCCAGGCAGAGATAAGCTTCTTCTCTGAAAAAAAATATTTGGGCATTTAAAATCCTTTCAAAAAAATCAGGTAACAGTTTATTTTCGGCTTGAACTGATGCATGTTGCTTAGTTCTGGTAAAAAATATTATACCATGGAACTGGCGATAAGGTCTATGCCCACATCCCTGAAGAAAATGTAAAATCAAGGCAGTAAGATTTTTCTACAGAAAACTCCATGTTTGAGACCCAGTGAAGACTACATAGGAACATACAAATGACGTACATAATGTATAGAATCTTTGTATTTATAAGCTGTAATGAAAGATGAGAGAGATTTAAATTACCACACTCCAAAAAACCTGCTTGGAGCCAAGTGGTATTGGTGATGGAAAAAGGCAAAATAGCTAATCTAATTTAGGTACTTTAGCAGCCTTGATCTAATATTAAACAAGGCAATGGCAGACCATGATATGAATATCAGCACAGTATTTGGCTGACTTTCTTACATATAAGGGAGCCAGGACCATTTTGGATCTAAGTATTTCAGGAGAACTAGTGTATCCTCATTCTTATGTAGAGTATGAGACTGGGAAAATAGCTAGGAGACAATGCATCCTCCTGCAGACAGAACATCTCTGAGAGGTGCATTACCTCTTTAATGGGAGGATGTGACAAGAAGTGAAATCTTCCTTGTACTGTGAAAGAAGAGTGGCCATCAAGAAATCAATTAATTGCTTAAAGGTGATAATGAAACTCATCCTGAAGCAGTCTGCTACAGATTTAACCAGTCTGGAAAGAATGACAGCCACAGTAAACGTTATTCTTTGGTTTCCTTGGGCCTGCAAATCTTAGTTTCAGCAAGTACAGTGAAATTATCAAGGAAAATATTCAAGAATAGGTAAGAATATAAATGCTGGAATTCACTACTCATTATCAAGGTGAAAGAGTCACTTCCTAAAGACTGGTTTTCTTGAGTATATGGTGATGGTAAAATGGATTGCTTCTGTTCATTTTCAACTTTGAATTTATTTTTCCCCATTCTTGGTAAAATCTTGGCTAGAGTCTATCCCAATTTAGATCAATGTCAAGAATAACCCTCTGAAATTAACCAAACTTTAATCAATCTCACATAGGCAATTTTTTATTTGAGAGAATAGCAAGCCAATTATTAAAATAAAGGTCATTAAGGATTCAGTTTAGATACCATCAAAACCATTTATGTTGGGTTTTTTTTTTTAACATCTTTACTGGAGTACAATTGCTTTACACTGGTGTGTTAGTTTCTGCTTTATAACAAAGTGAATCAGTTATACATATACATATGTCCCCATATCTCTTCCCTCTTGCGTCTCCCGCCCTCCCACCCTCCCTATCCCACCCCTCTAGGTGGTCACAAAGCACTGAGCTGATCTCCCTGTGCTATGCGGCTGCTTCCCACTAGCTATCTATTTTACATTTGGTAGTGTATATAAGTCCATGCCACTCTTTTACTTCGTCCCAGCTTACCCTTCCCCCTCCCAGTGTCCTCAAGTCCATTCTCTACATCTGCATCTTTATTCCTGTCCTGACCTTACATTCTTCAGAACCACTTTTTTTTTTTAAGATTCCATATATATGTGTTAGCATATGGTGTGTGATTTTCTCTTTCTGACTTACTTCACTCTGTATGACAGACTCTAGGTCCATCTACCTCACTACAAATAACTCAATTTCTTTTCATAGCTGAGTAATATTCCATTGTATATATGTGCCACATCCTCTTTATCCATTCATCTGTCAGTGGACACTTAGGTTGCTTCCATGTCCTTGCTATTGTAAATAGACATGCAATGAACATTGTGGTACATGACTCTTTTTGAATTATGGTTTTCTCAGGGTTTGTGCCCAGTAGTAGTATTGCTGGATCATATGGTAATTCTATTTTTAGTTTTTTAAGGAACCTCCATACAGTTCTCCATATGGCTGTATCAATTTACATTCCCACCAACAATGCAAAAGGGTTCCCTTTTCCCACACCCTCTCCAGCATTTATTGTTTGCAGATTTTTTGATGATGGCCATTCTGACTGGTGTGAGGTGATACCTCATTTTAGTTTTGACTTGCATTTCTCTAATGATTAGTGATATTGAGTATCCTTTCATGTGTTTCTTGGCACTCTCTATATCTTCTTTGGAGAAATGTCTATTTAGGTCTTCTGCTCACTTTTGGATTGGGTTGTTTGTTTTTTTGATATTGAGCTGCATGAACTGCTTGTAAAATTTGGAGATTAATCCTTTGTCAGTTGCTTCATTTGCAAATATTTTCTCCCATGCTGAGGGTTGTCTTCTCATCTTGTTTATATTTTGCTTTGCTGTACAAAAGCTTTTAAGTTTCATTAGGTCCCATTTGTTTATTTATATTTTTATTTCCATTACTCTAGGAGGTGGGTCAAAAAGGATCTTGCTGTGATTTATGTCATACACTGTTCTGTTTATGTTTTCCTCTAAGAGTTTTAGTGTCTAGCCTTACATTTAGGTCTTTAATCCATTTTGAGTTTATTTTTGTGTATGGTATTAGGGAGTGTTCTAATTTCATTCTTTTACATGTAGCTTTTCCCAGCACCACTTATTGGAGAGGCTGTCTTTTCTCCATTGTATATACTTGCCTCCTTTATCAAAGATAGGGTGACCATATGTACATGGGATTATCTCAGGGCTTTCTTTCCTGTTCCATTGATCAATATTTCTGTTTCTGTGCCAGTACCATACTATCTTGAATACTGTAGCTTTGTAGTATAGTCTGAAGTCAGGGAGCCTGTTTCCTCCAGCTCTGTTTTTCTTTCTCAAGATTGCTTTGGCTATTCGGAGTCTTTTGTGTTTCCATACAAATTGTGAACAATTTTTGTTCTAGTTCAGTGAAAAATGCCATTGGAAGTTTGATAGGGATTGCATTGAATCTGTAGATTGCTTGGGTAATATCACCATTTTCACAATGTTGATTCTTCCAATTCAAAAACATGGTATATCTCTTTATCTGTTTGTATCATCTTAAATTTCTTCATCAGTGTCTTATAGTTTTCTGCATACATGTCTTTTGTCTCCAAAAGTCCTCATGAGGGCTTCCACTCTGCAAAAGTGTCTGATATGTGTGTCATGCTTTTTATCTGGCTTCCTAGAATTTTCCTTAATCCTGACTCCTGACTCCTCTCACTTCCCTCACCTAAGACCCAACCCTAGTTACCACCTGCTGTGTCCATCTGCTGTGGGGAACTCACCTATCCTTGCCATGCTAAAAAGTGGAAATGCATGCTTTCTCCATTACCTTTTATCCTCAACCAGCCATCAGTAGAAGCTCTGTATTATCTCTGAAGTTCAGAATCCTCCAGGCAAGAACACACTAGTTGTATGTTTATCCCCAAGTTCCAGAATTCAGTATTAAGCTCTCAAATACTCTTACCATGCCTTTCTCTAATTGCCACACCAGGCTGGGTCTATGAGGTTTTGGGTGAAATACTTGTCACTCAGTTTTATACATTCCTTCACTGTCTCAACACCTAGGTTTGGGAAGGACCATTCTTCCTTTCCTCCATAAGGAAAGGTAGAGAAATTCTTCAATATTCCCCATAAAACCCAAAACCCAGTAATTCTCACTTAACTTCTTTTCAAATATCTAATTTTTGCTCACATTAAGGATTGAATTATTAAGTAAATGTCACATGACAAGTTTGCCAGTTTTTCTAGGGGAGTATTTGGCTTAATTTGGAAAAAGGGGAAATTTAATTCCCCCTTTTTTCCCTATTTGTTGCTCTAGCTAAAATTATGAACCATGAAAAGTCTCAGGTGAAGTTATCTTATATGTTAATGGAATATAATTCATTTTGCATTACCATTCAACCAATTATTACAATTTAGCTAGAGTATTTTCATGGTAACTTGGTCAAATTATTAAGCTCTCACCATGTTTTTAGCAATTAGGTCCAATGGAAAAGTAAAACATGGTAGTGCTCCATTTGGAGAGTCAATATTTATACATATAATTCAACAATTACAGAAAAAACAAACAAACAAAGACAGGAATTATTGCTTCAGGCATACTAAGAGTAACTGGTGTTTGAGGAAGAGTGCGATGGGTATAGACTGGTATAATCACAAAAATATTTAAAGTTAGTTTATGCCTTGAAAGATGCAGATAAACCTGGGCTAGTATACAGGGAAGATTAATTCTGGAGCTGTGGGAATATGCAGAGCAGTGGAGTTGGCAGGCATGGCACATTGACATAGAGGAAAGTAGCTTGACTAGATTCCAATAAGAATGTTGAAAAATAATGGGAGGAATAGTTTTTAAGAGGAAAGAGTGAGACCTATTAGGGAAGATACTAATCAGTGCAAAAATACCTTAATATATCCATTATAGTACTTGACTTGTGGGAAATACAGAAAAATGGTGTTTTAAGGAATGACCTGTTAATTCTCTAGGTATTTTCTCACTCAGTTAAGGAAAGAAAAGAACTAGGCAGTTAAAACCACAATGACCATATTCTGTTGAACATATATTAAGTAAAAACCTAGCGACAGATAATGTGAGACATAATGAAAAATATATGATAATGACTACCTTCAATGAGTTTATATATTCCAAGTGAGTGGTTGATAAACAAATGCTTCCCTATTAATGTGAAGCAGTCTAGAGATTCCTAAAAATAGTAGTTGTGAATTATTTGATTGTTGGGGAAGAAAAATAATTAAGTATAATGTAGAGTACAACGTATTATCATGAATGATTTATCATCAACTCATCAAACAATTGTTGAGTACCCACTCTATGCCAGGAAGTGTTTTTAGGAAGACAGAACAGGGAAAAAAGAAAAAAGGAACATCTCTGCCCTATAGTACTTCCATTCTAATGTGGGTAGCTGGTGGCAGGAGACACATAGGGAAGTATATCAGGTGCTGATAATTCAGGATAAAAGGGAGCAGGAATACCAGGGAAGAGGAATGGAAGATCATTGTTTGTATTTAGGATATTCAGGAAGATGTTAAGATCAAATTTAGGCAGAGGTCTTAAAAATATGGTAATGAATAATATAGATATGTAGACAAATACTCTAGGCAAAAAGGAAGTTCAGACACAGGAGCCTAATCAATATGTGTTAGAAAAAAAATAATTAAGTCATTGTGGCTGGAGTGAAGGAAGTGAGAGAGGAGCAGAGGGTGGAGGCAGAGGAAAAAAAATGTCTAGATTCTGGTCAGTGTGTACATAAGTGAGGAGTCTGAGACAATTTATATTCTGCAGGGCCTTGTAGGTCATTGTGAAGTTTTTTGTTTTTATTTTGAATGGGCTGATAAGACATTGGTAGATTTTAATCAAAGAAAGAACCACAAGAGATCATTCTGGAGACTGTTGCTAAAAAGGATATTTTGCAACTGAGGTCATTAATAACCTTGACAAGTACTGTTTAGACTGGTGAGAAGAAAATAATTTTGGGGATTTATTTGGGGAAGAAAAAGATGAGAGGAACAGGAGACAACAAAAATAGATAACTCAAAATGTTTAACTTACTGGAAATCAAAAAATAGAGTAGCTCAAAAGAATATGGCTTAAAGAAAGGTATGCAGGTTTTTTATAGGGTTTTGGGGGGTATATTGCTCTAATTTTTAAAGATAAGCATTTATTATAGCAAGTTTAAATGCTGAGAGAAATATGAAAAGGAAAAGGGGAAGTTACTGGGTTGATGCATAGGCAAAAGGAGATGGGCCTATTGGACAAATCTAGATTATGTCCCTAAAAAGGAATATTGAGAGCTCTTCTATAGAGCCAGAGGAATACATGTTAAATGCAGCAGGAGAGAAACACATAATCATGCTAGCTGGTCTCACTTTAACTTCATGACCATCATCCTCAAAGGAACCTTGGCACATTGTACAGATACAGGTTGGTAAGTAGATATGGGAACATATGGCAGTTTTCTGATGATCATTTCCATTTCCTTAGTGAAACAGGAAAAAATTGAAGATGGAGAAAGTGCTTGAAGCAGAGAAAAGAAAAGATGAAATGCTTGCCTAGGAAAGGAGATTGACTGGATTAGACACATTTAATAGAATTGCTATGCAATATCAGGGTTCTTTTGAGGTTGATGGTCATGGAGTTAAAGTGAGACCAGCCAGCGTGGTTATGTGTTATTCTCCTGCCACATTCAACTGCCTTGGATGCATGTGAGGAGAAGAACCAAAGGTTGGACTTCTGCAGTGCTGACCTCTGTTTTTATGGAAGAAAGAGAATAAAAGAGTTAAGAATATATGCATTGGAACAGTTTTAAAGAAAAGCCATGGAATCAAAGCTTGAAAATCAGGAAGGTGGGGGTATAATGCGGATGGAGGATGGTGAAATAGTATAAGATCAATGGATTATAGGTCCAGGTGGACACAAAGATGCTTTACAGTTGGAGTACTCTGAGGGGGTGAGTTGGAAAATTGAATGTGGTTTTGGGGGAAAGGAATGTTTGATATTGAGGTTATGTAAAGTTTACACTTAGGTAAGTATGAGATTTAAGCGATAACTCCTGGAGTAAATAGCTGAGGTAGTTGGACATACTGAGAGAATCCTAGGTATTGAAATGATTATCTGCACTGTAAGTACAAATAAAAATGAAAAATAATAGGCTTAAGTCTCCTTGTTGAAAATAAGAGAATACACTTCTCCCCTCTCCCTTTATTAGAGGAATTACTTTAGAGAACTTATAATTGTAAATTCTTCCTCTCTCTCTTTGAATTGTATATAAATCATTTTAGAAACTGGACAAGGCTCTTCCCAGTTTTTTGTGTGTGTTTTTTTTTTTTTTTTTTTTTTTTTTTTTGCGGTACACGGGCCTCTCACTGTTGTGTCCTCTCCCGTTGTGGAGCACAGGCTCCAGATGCGCAGGCTCAGCAACCATGGCTCACGGGCCTAGCTGCTCCGCGGCATGTGGGATCTTCCCGGACTGGGGCACAAACCCGTGTCCCCTGCATCAGCAGGCTGACTCTCAACCACTGCACCACCAGGGAAACCCCTCTTCCCAGTTTTTGATTCAGGGATGCCTTTCTCAAGGACCTAGGAGCTAACTCATTGAAATGTATACATCTGTGGAAGGGTAGCAGCCTAACTTTAACCAATGTCTTGCTCTATGTTGTAAAAGCATCTCCTGTCATAAAGATATGAAAACTGTTGTTCCTCTGGATAAAGTCAATTGGCTAACACAGATGGTAACCCCAATTACCAGGTGAATTTGGAATGAACTATGTGTGAAAATAGTGCTGTCAAGTCCTCTTACTGGAGGACTAGTAATTGTTTATCTTGAAAACAGGTTATGGAATGGATTGTTTGGCTATTTAAAGAGTGAGATGTCTTTCCGTCCTTGCAATCTCTTAGCAGATTGCTTGTGATGCACATCACATTCTGGTTTAATACTTATTCAATAGTAGAACTGTTTTCTCTTTCTACTACCTTTGTAAATAGGTTTCTGACTTTGGGAAAAGGTTTTGTTTTTTACTATATTTCCCCAATAGCATGGGTATTGAAATCATGGAGAATCATGACAATGAACCACGATTGAAACTTTTCCAGAAATAAAGAGTGACCTAAAATTCTGTAGGTGAGTGCAACAGAAAGAATAGGCGAGAGTACAATTGGGAGACCTGGGCTTCAAAGGTATATTGCGCAGGCACACATCATAGCTAAAATGTGATAGAAAGGATGTATTTTATATGGACATTGTATCCAATATTTAGAATTAATTACTTGTAAATTTGACTGCAGGGCTTGGTATGGTTAAAAATGCAGAGATGCACATTAACAAATTATGAGTCAGAAACTTTTCCTTACATGAAGAATTAAACATCAATAAAACAACAATTCAAGAAATGTCACAAGCCAGTACATGAGTGATTGCCAAATGAGTTGTACAATTTATGCTGTAATTTCAGAAAATCAAAGAGGTCACAAATTAAATGAGTTGGAAAGATTTTTTTAATTAATATGTATGGATCATACTCTGTATCAAATCAAAAGGATCGTGTCTAAACTAGCTTTCAGATAGCACCTAGGATGGGACATATACCCCAAGGAGGATCAATAAATGCTAATTATAATATCAAAGAGTGAGAGGCACCTCATCTAACTCAGCCCTCAAGCAGCAGGCTTAAGCCATCCTGGATAGATGAGAGGCTGTCTAGGTTGAAACCCTGCCTTGAAAAACCTATTTGAATTCATTTCTGCTTAAAACCTTTTCTTGTTTTTAAACCTAATCCCATTACCTGGGCAATTACTATTGTTATATTTGTAGACAATTAAATCATAAATGTTAGATAATACTATTTCCTAATTATTTGCAATTCTCTTTGATGAATTCTTTTCCTTGTGTAATAGATGTCAGAATTAGATATAGATAGAGAACTCAAATTAAGCCCTGGTATTTATTCATTCATCCAGTCATTGATTCATTTATTCAATACGTATTTTTGAGTCAAGTATTATATTTATTACCACATAAAAATTATCTCAAACTTAGAAACTGAAAATAACACGTTTATTATCTCACAGTTTCAGTGGGTCAGGAATCTGGGAGCAGTTTAACCGGATGGTTCTTATTTAGGGTCTCTCTAGGGGCCTCAATCAAGATATTAGCTAGTACTGCAGTCCCTTCAAGGCTTAACTGCAAGAGATTCTGCTTCCGAGCTCACTCATTTGTCTGTTGGCAAGTCTCAAGATATCTCCCTTCTAAGTTTATTCTTGTATCTCCATTGGGCTGCCTCAGAATATACAGCTGGTTTCTTCCAGAAGCATGTAATTCAAGAGAAAGTGAGGGAGATTGGTTCAAGATGGCAGAGTAGAAGGACATGAATGCACTCCCTCTTGTGAGAGCACCGGAATCACAGCTAACTGCTGAAAAATCATTGACAGGAAGACACTGAAACTCACCAAAAAAGATACCCCACATCCAAAGACAAAGGAGAAGCCACAATGAGATGGTAGAAGGGGTGCAATCACAATAAAATCAATTCCCATAACTGCTGGTTGAGTGACTCACAAACTAGAGAACACATACCACAGAAGTCCATCCACTGGAGTGAAGGTTCTGAGGCCCATGTCAGGCTTTCCAACCTGGGGGTCTGACCACAGGATGAGGAATTCCTACAGAATCAGGCTTTGAAGGCTAGCGGGATTTGATTGAAGGACTTTGCAAGGAATGGGGGAAGCAGAGACTCCACTCTTGGAGGGGACACACAAAGTAGTGTATGCATTGGGACCAAGGGGAAGGAGCAGTGACCCCATAGGAGACTGAACCAGACCTTCCTGCTAGTGTTGGAGGGTCTCCTGCAGAGGCAGGGGGTGGCTGTGTCTCACCATGAGGACAAGGACATGGCAGCAGAAGTTCTGGGAAGTACTCCCTGGCGTGAGCCCTCAGAGTCCACCAGAGCCCCACCAAAGATCCCAGGTAGTCTCCAGTGTTGGGTCGCCTCAGGCCTAACAACCAACAGGGAGGGAACCCAGCCCCACCTATCAGCAGACAAGTGGATTAAAGTTTTACTGAGCTCTGGTCACCAGAAAAACAGCCAGCTCTACCCACCACCAGTCCCTCCCATCAGGAAACTTGCACAAGCCTCTTAGATAACCTCATCCACCAAAGAGGGCAGACAGCAGAAGCAAGAAAAACTACAATCCTACAGCCTGTGGAACAAAAACCACATTCACAGAAAGATAGACAAGATGCAAAGACAGAGGGCTATGTACCAGATGAAGGAACCAGAAAAAACCTCAGAAAAACAACTAAATGAAGTGGAGATAGGAAACTTTCCAGAAAAAGAATTCAGAATAATAATAGTGAAGATGATCCAGGGCCTTGGAAAAAGAATGGAGGCAAAGATTGAGAAGATACAAGAAATGTTTAACAAAGACCTAGAAGAATTAAAGAACAAACATGTAGAATAATTGTACAAAAAAACAGAGATGAACAATACAATAACTAAAATGAAAAATACACGAGAAGGAACCAATACCAGAATAACTGAGGCAGGAGAACGGATAAGTGACCTGGAAGACAAAATGGTGGAATTCACTGCCATGCAACAGAATAAAGAGAAAAGAATGAAAAGAAATGAAGACAACCTAAGGGACATCTGGGAAACATTAAACGCAACAACATTCTCACTATAGGGGTCCCAGAGGAGAAGAGAGAGAGAAAGGACCTGAGAAAATATTTGAAGAGGTTATAGTGAAAAACTACCCTAACATGGGAAAGGAAATAGCCACCCAAGTCCAGGAAGCACAGAGAGTCCCAGGCAGGATAAAGCCAAGGAGAAACATGCCAAGACACATAGTAATCAAATTGACAAAAAGTAAAGACAAAGAAAAATTATTCAAAGCAACAAGGGGAAAAAACAAATAACATACAAGTGAACTCACAAAAGGCTAACAGCAGAATTCTCAGCAGAAACTCTACAAGCTAGAAGGGAGTGGTATGATATATTTAAAGTGATGAAAGGAAAGAACCTATAATGAAGATTACTCTACACAGCAAAGATCTCACTCAGATTTGACAGAGAAATCAAAAACTTTACAGACAAGAAAAAGCTAAGAGAATTCAGCACCACCAAAGCAGCTCTAAAACAAATGCTAAAGGAACTTGTCTAATTGGGAAACAGAAGAGAAGAAAATGACCTACAAAAAAAAAACCCATAACAATTAAGAAAATGGTAACAAGAACATACATATCAATAATTACCTTACACATGAATGTATTAAATGCTCCAACCAAAAGACACAAGCTCGCTGAATGGATACAAAAACAAGACCCATATATATGCTGTCTACAAGAGACCCACTTCAGACCTAGGGACACACACAGACTGAAAGTGAGGAGATGGAAAAAGATATTCCATGCAAATGGAAATCAGAAGAAAGCTGGAGCAGCAATATTCATATCAGATAAAACAGACTTTAAAATAAAGAATGTTACAAGAGACAAGATGTCCATTCTCTCCACTATTATTCAACATAGTTTTGGAAGTCCTAGCCAATGCAATCAGAAAACAAAAATAAATAAAAGGAATACAAATTGGAAAAGAAGAAGTAAAACTGATACTGTTTGCAGATGACATGATACTATATATAGAGTATCCTAAAGATGCCACCAGAAAACTACTAGAGCTATTCAATGAATTTTGTAAAGTTTCAGGATACAAAATTAATGCACAGAAATCTCTTGCATTCGTATACACTACTGATGAAAAATCTGAAAGGCAAACTAAGGAAACACTCCCATTTACGACTTCAAAAAAAGAAAAAATACCTAGGAATAAGCCTACCTAAGGAGACAAGAGACCTGTATGCACAAAACTATAAGATAATGATAAAAGAAATTAAAGATGATACAAACAGCTGAAGAGATATACCGTATTCTTGGATTGGAAGAATCAATATTGTGAAAATGACTATACCATCCAACCAAGCTACAGATTCACTGCAATCCCTATCAAATTACCAATGACATTTTTTACAGAACTAGAGCAAAAAATCTTAAAATTTGTTTGGAGACACAAAAGACCCCGAATAACCAAAGCAGTCTTGAGAGAATGAAGCAGAGCTGGAGGAATCAGGATCCCTGATTTCAGACTATACTCAGAATGGGAGAAAATATTTGCAAACAAAGCAACTGACAAAGGATTAATCTCCAGAATATACAAGCAGCTCATGCAGCTCAATATCATAAAAACAAACAACCTAATCCAAAAATGGGCAGAAGAACTAAATAGACATCTCTCCATGGAAGACTTACACATGGGCAAGAGGCACATGAAAAGCTGCTCAACATCACTAATTATTAGAGAAATGCAAATCAAAACTACAATGAGTTATCATCTCACACCAGTTAGAATGGGCATCATCAGAAAATCTACAGATAATAAGTGCTGGAGAGGGTGTGGAGAAAACGGAGCCCTCTTGCACTGTTGGTGGGAATGTAAATTGATACAGCCACTATGGAGAACAGTATGGAGGTTCCTTAAAAAGCTAAGAATAGAATTACCATGTGACCCAGCAATCCCACTTCTGAACATATACCCAGTGAGAACCATAATTCAAAAAGACACATGCACCCCAATGTTCATTGCAGCACTATTTACAATAGCCGGGACATGGAAGCAACCTAAATGCCCATCGACAGATAAATGGATAAAGAAGAAGTGGTACATATATATAATGGAATATTACTCAGCCATAAAAAGGAATGAAATTGAGTCATTTGTAGAGATGTGGATGCATCTAGAGACTGTCATACAGAGTGAAGTAAGTAGAGAAAAACAAATATCGTATATTAACACATATATGTGGAACCTAGAAAAATGGTACAGATGAACCAGTTAGCAGGGCAGAAACAGAGACACAGATATAGAGAACAAATGTATGGACACCAAGGAGGGTAAGTGGGGGAGTGCGTGTGATGAATTGGGAGATTGGGATTTACATATATACACTAATATGTATAAAATGGATAACTAATAAGAACCTGCAGTATAAAAAATAAATACAATTCTAAAATTCAAAAAAAATTGGAGAAAGTGAGAGAGAACATCCAAATCAAAAACCACAGTCTGTTTTATAACCTAGTATGAGAAATGGCAGCCCATCACTTATTCCATATTCTGTTTCTTAAAATTAATCATAAATTCCAGCCCACACTTAAGAAAGGGAAACTCATTAGGAGTCTTCAGTAACATAAGTATTCTCTGATTTTTCTAATCAAAAGTAATTTATCTAACCCAAGCAACATGGTGGAATGAAAGGAAATTTCAAGCTGAAATTCCACGATATCCTTGCTTCCTTGTGCTAAGGTAATTAATCTTTTAGAGCTGTAGCTTTCTAATCTATAAAATGGCAACAATTGTAGTTACCTTTCTATGTCATTTTGTAGATTAAACCCCATGCCTTAGGAGCTCCACAAATGTGTGTTTGTTTTTGAAATAAACTGCTTAGTGTAGTAGGTTTTCAATAAATGTAAAAATGCGTAGAGAAAATCTTAAGAGTATCCCAGATGTATAAAAATCTATCTTGGTAAATTATCTATAAAGGTGGGCAATTACAGACTACATGAGAAATGACCAATCATTAGAGTTCAGATTGGAAAGAAATGTTAGTGAAAAATCACATTGAAAAGCATATGGAAAGATAAAATTTGGGAAAGTGATAAGTAAAACTTTTGCATTGATCTTCATCAGTTGCACATTTCCCAGGAGTACACCCAAGGAAATTATTGATAGCTACTTAGAGCTGTAGTTATTTTCAAGGTTTTAAGGGAAAGTGATAAATAATATAAAAAGGTTTCCTTTTACCTTGTCAAATACAGTCACAAATCAGACATGGATTCATGCCAAAGACTGAGACTTTGCATTCAACTAGACCTCCTCAGTGTTGTAGAACTCACTCAGGATCCTGAATTTGGTTCTAGGTGACTGGATGATTGGAAGTCCAGTGGAGCAAAAGAAAAGCTATAAAAAATATTCAGATGTACAATCAACATATAATTGGTTAATTGACATGCAATAGAATTTGAAGTAGACATGTAGGCATTCAAAAAAAAAAGAAATACTTAGTCATTTTATTATTTGCATCCAATTTTAGGAAAAGTATGTCATAAGGAAGATAATTTGTTTTACTTCATTTATTTCCTTTTAATTTTCTGAAGTTTTTAAAAATTTTTCCTTTTTGTGTTAAAACTCATAACAAATTAAATAGAATGGACTTTGTTGAAAGTTTATTGCAAAAAATAAGAAATTAATTATTCCACTAATTATTATGATTACTCTCATTGACAGATTATTCCTCTCATGAAAAGAACAACATAGAAAGTGTTTCTAAAAATATATATATTAAACAATCTATCCTTAACAACATTGTAGAAAGGGAACTGAACATTTTTAGTTCTCGTGATTCTTTTTAACATCTCTCTACTCAACTCTGTGTCAGAGCATTATATTTATTTCTTCAAAGAAAAATGGATTGCAATCCAGTCATAACTTTCTCTACTTCCTATTATTTATTTGAAAAAAAAAACATTTGTTTTGAATGACTACACCAGTTGAATTAGATATACTTGTAGGACAAAAATCTCTGAAACTCTGGTTTGTTATCAAACACAAGGGTTTTTTAGGGTGTTTAGTTTGCAAGTAAAATAAAAAGAGCAAAGGGCAGTAGGCAGAGCTATACTTTGTCATAGACTATGTATGCCCAATCAGGTCAAAACTGGATCTGACACTTAGCATTGTGATTAAAATATTTGATTTATTTAAACCTTCTAAGTTTAGTTATTGATATTGGGAATAAATAATAGTACATAATCCATAGAATTGCTACAAATACCAAATGTAATACTGCATAAATTATTCTATTATTTTATTTTTTTACTGAAGTATAGTTAATTTATAATGTTGTGTTAATTTCTGGTGTACAGCAAAATAACTCAGTTATATACATATATACATTCTTTTTAATATTCTTTTCCATTATGGTTTATCCCAGGATATTGAAGATAGTTCCCTGTGCTATACTGTAGGATCTTGTTGTTTATACATCCTGGGTTACTTTTTTTTTTTTTTTAACATCTTTATTGGAGTATAATTGCTTAACAAAAATGTGTTAATTTCTACTGTATAGCAAAGTGAATGAGCTATATAAATACATATATCCCCATATCTCCTCCCTCTTGCATCTCCTGCCCACCCTCCCTATCCCATCCCTCTAGGTGGACACAAAGCACTGAGCACTCTCTCACTTCATCCCAGCTTACCCTTCCCCCTCCCTGTGTCCTCAAGTCCATTCTCTAAATCTGTGACTTTATTCCTGTCCAGAACTAGGTTCTTCAGAACCTTTTTTTTTTTTTTAGATTCCATATATATGTGTTAGCATATGCTTTATTTTACTCTTTCTGGCTTACTTCATCTGTATGACAGTCTCTAGGTCCATCCACCTCACTACAAATAATTCAATTTCATTTCTTTTTATGGCTGAGTAATATTCCACTGTATATATGTGCCACATCTTCTTTATCCATTCATCTGTCGATGGACACCTAGGTTGCTTCCATTTCCTGGCTATTCTATATAGTGCTGCAATGCACATTGTGGTACATGTCTCTTTTAGAATTATGGTTTTCTCAGGGTATATGCTCAGAAGTAGGAGTGCTGGGTGGTATGGTAGTTCTATTTTTAGTTTTTTAAGGAACCTCCATATACTTCTACATAGTGGCTGTATCAATTTACATTCCCACCAGCAGTGCAAGCGGGTTCCCTTTTCTCCACACCCTCTCTCCAGCATTTATTATTTGTAGATTTTTTGATGATGGTCATTCTGACCAGTGTGAGGTGATACCTCATTGTGGTTTTGATTTGCATTTCTCTAATGATTAGTGATGTTGAGCATCCTTTCATGTGTTTGTTGGCAATCTGTTTATATCTTCTTCAGAGAAATGTCTATTTAGGTATTCTGCCCATTTTTGGATTGGGTTGTTTGTTTTTATGATATTGAGCTGCATGTGCTATTTGTATATTCTGGAGATTAATCCTTTGTCTGTTTCTTTGTTTGCAAATATTTTCTCCCATTCTGAGGGTTGTCTTTTCATCTTGTTTATGGTTTCCTTTGCTGTGCAAAAGCTTTTAAGTTTTATGAGGTACCATTTGTTTATTTTTATTTTTATTTCCATTTCTCTAGAAGCTGGGTCAAAAAGGATCTTGCTGTGATTTATGTCATAGAGTGTCTTGCCTATGTTTTCCTCTAAGAGTTTTATACTGTCCTGTCTTACATTTAGGTCTCTAATCTATTTTGATTTTATTTTTGTGTATGGTGTTAGGGAGTGTTCTAATTTCATTCTTTAACATGTAGCTGTCCAGTTTTCCCAGTAGCACTTATTGAAGAGGCTGTATTTTCTCCATTGTATATTCTTGCCTCCTTTACCAAAGAAGAGGTGATCATATGTGCATGGGTTTATCTCTGGGCTTTCTATCCTGTTCCACTGATCTATATTTCTGTTTTTGTGCCGGTACCATATTGTCTTGATTATTGAAGATTTATAGTATAGTCCGAAGTCAGGGAGTCTGATTCCTCCAGCTGTGTTTTCTTTCCCTCAAGATTGCTTTGGCTGTTTGGGGTCTTTTGTGTCTCCATACAAATTTTAAGATTTTTTGTTCTACTTCTGTGAAAAATGCCATTGGTAGTTTGATAGGGATTACATTGAATCTGTAGATTGCTTGGGTAGTATAGTTATTTTCACTTTGCTGATTCTTCCAATCCAAGACCATGGTATATCTCTCCATCTTTTTGTATCATCTTTAATTTCTTTCATCAGGGTCTTATAGTTTTGTGCATACAGGTCTTTTGTCTCCTTAGGTAGGTTTATTCCTAGGTATTTTATTCTTTTTGTTGCAATGGTAAATGGGAGTGTTTCCTTAATTATTTTTTCAGATTTTTCATCATTAGTGTATATGAATGCTAGAGATTTCTGTGCATTAATTTTGTATCCTGCTACTTTGCCAAATTCAGTGATTAGCCCAAGTGGTTTTCTGGCAGCATCTTTAGGTTTCTCTCTGTATAGTATCATGTCATCTGCAAAGTGACAGTTTTACTTCTTCTTTCCTCATTTGGATTCTTTTTATTTCTTTTTCTTCTCTGATTGCTGTGGCTAAAACTTCCAAAACTTTGTTGAATAATAGTGATAAGAGTGGGCAACCTTATTTTGTTCCTGATTTTAGTGGAAATGGTTCCAATCTTTCACCATTAAGAATGATGTTGGCTGTGATTTTGTCCTATATGGCCTTTATTATGTTGAGGTAAGTTCCCTCTACATCTACTTTCTGTAGGGTTTTTATCATAAATGTGTGCTGAATTTTGTTGCAAAGCTTTTTCTGCATCTATTGAGATGATCATATGGTTTTTGTCCTTCAATTTTTTAATATGGTTTATCACATTGATTGATTTGCATATATTGAAGCATCCTTGCATCCCTTGGATAAATCCCACTTGATCATGGAGTATGATCCTTTTAATGTGCTGTTGGATTCTGTTTGGTAGAATTTTGTTGAGGATTTTTGCATCTATGCTAATCAGTGATATTGGGCTGTAGTTTTCATTTTTTGTGACATCTTGGTCTGGTTTTGGTATCAGGGTGATGGTGGCCTCATAGATTGAGTTTAGGAGTGTTTCTCCCTCTGCTATATTTTGGAAGAGTTTGAGATGGATAGGTGTTAGCTCTTCTCTAAATGTTTGATAGAATTCACCCATGAAGCCATTTGGTCCTGGACTTTTATTTTTTGGAAGATTTAAAATCACAGTTTCAATTTCAGTGCTTGTGATTGATCTGTTTATATTTTCTATTTCTTCCTGGTTCAGTCTCGTAAGGTTGTGCTTTTCTAAGATTGTGTCAATTTCTTCCAGGTTGTCCATTTTATTGGCATGTAGTTGCTTGTAGTAATCTCTCATTACCCTTTGTATTTCTGCAGTGGCAGTGTTACTTCTCCTTTTTCATTTCTGATTCTACTGATTTGAGTCTTCTCCATTATTTTCTTGATGAATCTGACTAATTAATGGTTTATCAATTTTGTTTAGCTTCTCAGAGAACCAGATTTTTGTTTTACTGATCTTTGCCATAGTTTCCTTCATTAAGTTGTTTTTAATTTGTTTTTTTATACAGCAGGTTCTTATTAGTCATCCATTTTATACACATCAGTGCATACATGTCAATCTCAATCTCCCAAATCATCACAGCACCACCTGCAACCACCACCACTTTCCCCCCGTTGCCTTGGTGTCCATAAGTTTTTTCCTCTACTTCTGTGTCTCAATTTCTGCCCTGCTAACTGGTTCATCTGTATCATTTTCTAGGTTCCACATATAGGCATTAATATGCAATGTTTGTTTTTCTCTTTCTGACTTACTTCACTCTGTATGACAGACTCTGGATGCATCAACTTCTCTACAAATGACCCAATTTTGTTCCTTTTATGGCTGAGTAATATTCCATTGTATATATGTACCACATCTTCTTTATCCATTCATCTGTCGATGGGCATTTAGGTTGCTTCCATGCCTTGGCTATTGTAAATAGTGCTGTAATGAACATTGCGGTGCATGTGTCTTTTTGAGTTATGGTTTTCTCTGGGTATATGCCCAGTAGTGGGATTGCTGGGTCACATGGTAATTCTATTCTTAGCTTTTTAAGGAACCTCCATACTGTTCTCCATAGTGGCTGTATCAATTTACATTCCCACCAACAGTGCAAGAGGGCTCCCTTTACTCCACACCCTCTCCAGCATTTGTTGTTTGTAGATTTTCTGATGATGCCAATTCTAACTGGTGTGAGGTAATACGTCACAATGGTTTTGATTTGCATTTCTCTAATGATTAGTGATGTTGAGCAGCTTTTCCTATGCTTCTTGGCCATCTGTATGTCTTCTTTGGAGAAATGTCTATTTAGATCTTCTGCCCATTTTTGGATTAGGTTGTTTGTTTTTTAATATTGAGCTGCATGAGCTGTTTATATATTTTGGAGATTAATCCTTTGCCTGATGATTCATTTGCAAATATTCTCTCCCATTCTGAAGGTTGTCTTTTTCTCTTGTTTATGGTTTCCTTTGTTGTGCAAAAGCTTTTAAGTTTCATTAGGTCCCATTTGTTTATTTTTGTTTTTATTTCCATTACTCTAGGAGGTGGGTCAAAAAAAGGTCTTGCTGGGGCTTCCCTGGTGGTGCAGTGCTTGAGAGTCCACCTGCTGATACAGGGGACACGGGTTCTTGCCCCGGTCCGGGAAGATCCCACATGCCGTGGAGCAGCTGGGCCCGTGAGCCATGGCCGCTGAGCCTGCACATCCAGAGCCTGTGCTCTGCAATGGGAGAGGCCACAACAGTGAGCGCCCGCGTACTGAAAAAAAAAAAAAAAAAGGTCTTGCTATTATTTATGTCAAAGACTCTTCTTCCTATATTTTCCTCTAAGACTTTTATAGTGTCCTGTCTTACATATAGGTCTCTAATCCATTATGAGTTTACTTTTGTGTATGGTGTTAGGGAGTGTTCTAATTTCATTCTTTTACATTTAAGTGTCCAGTTTTCCCAGCACCACTTATCAAAGAGACTGTCTTTTTTCCATTGTATATCCTTGCATCCTTTGTCATAGATTAGTTGACCATAGGTGAGTGGGTTTATCTCTGGGTTTTCTATCTTGTTCCATTGATCTATATTTCTGTTTTCGTGCCAGTACCATATTGTCTTGATTACTGTAGCTTTGTAGTATAGTCTGAAATCCAGGAACCTGATTCCTCCAGCTCCGTTTTTTTCCCTCAACACTGCTTTGGCTATTCGGGGTCTTTTGTGTCTCCATACACATTTTAAGATTTTTTTTGTTCTTGTTCTGTGAAAAATGCCATTGGTAATTTGATAGGGATTGCACTGAATCTGTTGACTGCTTTGGGTAATATAGTCATTTTAACAATATTGATTCTTCCAATCCAAGAACATGGTATATCTCTCCATTTGTTACTATCATCTTTAATTTCTTTCATCAGTGTCTTATAGTTTTCTGCATACAGGTCTTTCATCTCCCTAGGTAGGTTTATTCCTAGGTATTTTATTCTTTTTGTTGCAATAGCAAATGGGATTTTTTCCTTAATTTCCCTTTCAGATTTTTCATCATTAGTATATAGGAATGCAAGAGATTTCTGTGCATTAATTTTGTATCCTGCAAATTTACCAAATTCATTGATTAGCTCTAGTAGTTTTCTCGTGGCATCTTTAGGATTCTCTCTGTATTTTATCTTGTCATCTGCAAACATTGACAGTTTTAGTTTTTCTTTTCCAATTTGAATTCCTTTTATTTCTTTTTCTTTTCTGATTGCTGTGGCTAGGATTTCCAAGTCTATGTTGAATAATAGTGGTGAGAGTGAACATCCTTGTCTTCTTCCTGATCCTAGAGGAAATGCTTTCATTTTTTTCAAAATTGAGAATGCCGTTGCTGTGTGTTTGTCATATATCGTCTTTTTATATTAAAGTATGTTCCCTCTATGCCACTCATTGGAGAGTTTTTATCATAAATTGATGTTGAATTTTGTCAAAAGCTTTTCCTGCATGTATTGAGTTAATCATATGGTTTTTCTTCTTCAGTTTGTTACTATGGTGTATCTCATTGATTGATTTGCATATATTGAAGAATCCTTGCATCCCTGGGATAAATCCCACTTGATCGTGGTGTATGATCCTTTTAATGTGTTGTTGGATTCTGTTTGCTAGTATTTTGTTGAAGATTTTTGCATCTATATTCATCAGTGATATTTGTCTGTAATTTTCATTTTTTGTAGTATCTTTGTCTGGTTTTGGTATCAGGGTGATGATGGCCTCATTGAATGAGTCTGCGGGTGTTCCTTCCTCTGCAACTTTTGGAAGAGTATGAGAAGTATGGCTATTAGCTCTTCTTGAAATATTTGATAGAATTGATCTGTGAAGCCAGTTGGTCCTGGACTTTTTTTTGTTGGAATATTTTTAATCATAGTTTCAATTTCATTACTTGTGATTGGTCTGTTCATATTTTCTTTTTCTTCCTTGTTCAGTCTGGGAAGGTTATACCTTTTGAGAATTTGTCCATTTCTTCCAGATTTCCATTTTTGTGGCATAGAGTTTCTTGTAGTAGTCTCTTAGGATGCTTTGTATTTCTGCCGTGTCTGTTGTAACTTCTCCTTTTTCATTTCTAATTTTATTGATTTGAGTCCTCTCCCTCTTTTTTCTTGATGATCCTGGCTAATGCTTTACTAATTTTGTGTATCTTCTCAAAGAAACAGCTTTTAGTTTTATTGATATTTGCTGTTGTTTTCTTTGTTTCTATTTCATTTATTTTCTCTGATCTTTATGATTTCTTTCCTTTTGCAAACTTTGGGTTTTGTTTGTACTTGTTTCTCTTGTTCCTTTAGATGTAAGGTTAGATTGTTTATTTGAGATTTTTCTTGTTTATTTAGGTAGGCTTGTATAGCTATAAACATCCCTCTTAAAATGGCTTTTGCTGCGTCCTATAGGTTTTGGATCATCGTGTTTTCACTGTCATTTGACTCCAGGTATTTTTTGATTTCATCTTTGTTTTATTCAGAGATCTCTTTGTTGATTAGTAACGTATTGTTTAGCCACCATGTGTTTGTGTTTTTTATGTTTTTCCCCTGTAATTGATTTCTAATCTCATAGTGTTGTGTTCATAAAAGATGCTTGATATTATTTCAATTTTCCTAAATTTACTGAGGTTTGATTTGTGACCCAAGATGTGATCTATCCTGGAGAATGTTCTGTGCACACTTGAAAAGAAAGTGTAATCTGCTGTTTTTGGATGGAATGTCCTATAAATATTAATTAAAGCTATCTGGTCTATTGTGTCTTTTAAAGCTTCTGTTTCCTTATTTATTTTCATTTTGCATGGCCTGTCTTTTGGTGTAAATGAGGTGTTAAAGTCCCCCACTATTATTGTGTTACTGTCAATTTCCTCTTCTATAGCTGTTAGCAGTTGCCTTATATATTAAAGTGCTCCTATGTTGGGTGCATATATATTTATAATTTTTATACCTTCTTCTTGGATGGATCCCTTAATCATTATGTAGTGTCCTTTCTTTTCTCTTGTAACATTCTTTATTTTATTTTAAAGTCTATTTTATCTGATATGAGTATTGCTATTCCAACTTTCTTTTGATTTCCGTTTTCATGGAATATGTTTTTTCATCCCATCACTTTCAGTCTGTATGTTTCCCTAGGTCTGAAGTGGGTCTCTTGTAGACAGCATATACATGGGTCTTGTTTTTGTATCCATTCAGCGAGCCTGTGTCTTTTGGTTAGAGCTTTTAATCCATTCACGTTTAAGGTAATTATTGATATATAAGTTCCTATGACCATTTTCTGAATTGTTTTGTGTTTGTTTTTGTAGGTCCTTTTCCTCTCTTGTGTTTTCCACTTAGAGAAGTTCCTTTAGCATTTGTTTTAGAGCTGGTTTTGTGGTGCTGAATTCTCTTAGCTTTTGCTGTCTGTAAAGCTTTTGATTTCTCCATCATATCTGAATGAGATCCTTGCTGGGTAGTGTATTCTTGGTTTTAGGTTCTTCCCTTTCATCACTTTAAATATATCATTCCACTCCCTTCTGGCTTGTACAGTTTCTGCTGAGAAATCACCTGTTAATCTTATGGGATTTCCCTTGTATGTTATTTGTCATTTTTCCCTTGCTGCTTTCAATAATTGTTCTATGTATTTAATTTTTGCCAATTTGATTACTATGTGTCTCAGCATGTTTCTCCTTGGGTTTATTCTGTATGGGACTCTCTGTGCTCCCTGGACTTGGGTGGCTATTTCCTTTCCCATGTTAGGAAGTTCTTGACTATAATCTCTTCAAATATTTTCTTGGCTCCTTTTTCTCTCTCTTCTCCTTCTAAGACCCTTATAATGTGAATGTTGTTGTGTTTAATGTTTTCCCAGAGGTCTCTTAGGCTGTATTCATTTCTTTTCATTCCTTTTTATTTATTCTGTTCTGCAGCAGTGAATTCTACCATTCTGTCTTCTTGGTCACTTATCTGTTATTCTGCTATTGATTCCTTCTAGTGTAGTTTTCATTTCAGTTATTGTATTGTTCATCTCTGTTTGTTCTTTAATTCTTCTAGCTCTTTATTAAACATTCTTGCATCTTCTCGATCTTTGCCTCCATTCTTTTTTCCGAGGTCCTGGATCATCTTCACTATCATTATTCTGAATTCTTTTCCTGGAAGGTTGCCTATCTCCACTTCATTTAATTATTTTTCTGGGGTTTTGTCTTGTTCCTTCATCTGGTACATAGCCCTCTGCCTGTTCATATTGTCTGTCTTTCTGTGAATGTGCTTTTTGTTCCACAGGCTGCAGGACTGTAGTTCTTCTTGCTTCTGCTGTCTGCCCTTTGGTGGATGAGGCTACCTATGAGGCTTGTTGAAGTTTCGTGATGGGAGGGACTCTCCTTCATTACATTTTAATTTATTTCTGATCTGATCTTTCTGGTTTCTTCTGCTAAGTTTGGAGGTTTTTTGTTCTTCTTTCTCTATTAGCTTTAGGTGTAAGTTTAGGTTTTTTATTTGAGATTTTTCTTATTTCTTGATTTCGGATTGTACTGCTATAAACTTCCCTCTTAGAACTGCTTTTGCTGCATCCCATATGTTTTGGGTCATCATGTTTTCATTGCTATTTGTTTCTAGGTATTTTTTGATTTCCCCTCTGATTTTTCAGTAATGTCTTGGTTATTTAGTAACGTATTGTTTAGCCTCCATGTGTTTTTATTTTTTACAGTTTTTTCTCTATAATTGATATCTAGTCTCATAGTGTGTGGTCAGAAAAAGATACTTGATATGATTTCAATTTTCTTAAGTTTACCAAGCTTGCTTTGTGACCCAAGATTTGATGTATCCTGAAGAATGTTCCATGAGCACTTGAGAAGAAAGTGTATTGTGATGTTTTTGGATGGAATGTCCTATAAATATCAGATAAGTCCATGTTGTTTAATGTATCATTTAAAGCTTGTGTGTCCTTATTTATTTTCATTTTGGATGATCTGTCCATTGGTGAAAGGTGCATCTTAAAGTCCCCTACTATGATTGTGTCAATTTCCACTTTTATGGCTGTTAGCATTTGCCTTATGGATTTCTTCTCTACATTTAGTTGGTAAAATATTTATTGTAAACAAAATTATTCACCTCTCATTAAGATGAAAAAGTAGGAAAGAAATTTAAAATCCAATTATATGTCATTACATGTAGACGTCCAATAATTCCAGAACTGTTTGCTGAAATGATAGTCCTTATAAAACTGAAATTCCTTGGCACTTTTGTCAAATGTCAATCAAATACCCATTGTGGGCCTTAATTTCTATGCCTACCCTAAAAGCAATATCACACTATTTTGGTTAGTTGAGGTTTATATTAAACATTGAAATCAGATAATGTGAGTCCTCCAAATGTGTTCTTTCTGATAACTGTTTTTTTTTCTATTCTAGGCCCATTGTTCTTCATATAAATTTTAGGATCAGCTTGTTAATTTCTCCCAAAATAATCCTGCCACAATTGTGATTGATTTTGCAGTATATCCACAGATAAATTTGGTGAGAATTGATACCTTGACAATTTTGAGTCTTTTGACCTACGAACACAGTGCCCTTTTTCAATTTTGTAGATCTCTTTTGATTTCAGTCATTAAATTTCAAAGTACAATAGGTATTTTACATACTTTATTATATTTCTGCCTAAATATTTCGAGTTTTTCATTAATATTATACACAGTACTTTTATTTCAATTTTCCCTTTTTCATTGCTAGTAGATTTACAACCTATTGATATTTTGTATACTTAACTCATTCTGTGATCATGCTAAACTACTGATTAGTTCTAGTAGCATTTTGGGGGATTTTCTAAATAGTCCAATCATTTATTAATAAAGAGAGTCTTATTTCCTCCTTTTTCATGAGTAAGCATTTAATTTCTTTATCTTATTACACTGGTTTAGTTTTTTAGTTTACTGGTAAATAGAAATAGTGAATGTAGGTTTCATTGATTTTTTCCCAAAATTGGAGGAAAAACTGTTTTGCTGAAAAATATAATATGAACTTTAGTTTTTCTGTACATACTCTTTATCAGAATGAGAATGTTCTTTTCAAATCTTAATGTGCTGAGAGTTTTCAGGAAGAATGGGTATGGAATTTTTTCAAAAACATTTATGCATATACTGTACTGAGATGATCATACTGTTTTGTTATGTTTATTCAGTTTAGCCTGTTATTATGGTGATATATTGATTGATTTTTCAAATACTGACCAAACTTTTTATTTCTAGGATAAACCCTACTTGATCATTGTGATATTGTGATATAATAAGAAATATATATTTTGGTCTTTGTCCATGGTTCCTGGCTCATACCTCTTAAAACCCTTGAAATTTCCTGAGTGATAAGAGCTCTAGGGACAACTTTTTCTATGATCTTTAGTGTTTGTTCCTTGTTCCTGAAAGAATTCCACAGAAATAAAAGTGAAATGGGTATCTTTTTTATTCCTAACAATTTCCTTTCAATCATACCTGCGTTTATTTTAATGAAGTAATTTTTGGAAATCCCTTAGTTAAGAACAGGTTAGGAGTTGTTTGCCAGGGGAACCAATCATGTGATTAGACGTTTGGAACTTTAAACCTCATCCCCTGTGCTCTGGAGAGGGAAAAAGTGGCAGAAGATTGAATTAATCCCTAATGGCCAATGACAAGCAATTATGCTTATACAATGAAGCATCCATAAAAATCCCTGAACTACAAGGTTTGGGGAGCTTCTGGGTTGGTGAACACAGGAGGTGCTGGGAGAGTGGTGTGCCTGAAATAGGCATGGAAGCTCTGTGCCCCTTCCTCCATACCTTGACCTATGCATCTTTTCCATCTGTCTGCTCCAATGTTCTGTCCTTTTATAATAAAGTGGCAGTCTAGTAAGTTAACTGTTTTCCTGAGTTCTGTGAACCAAATTACTCTCTAGCAAATTACTGCACTTGAGAAAGGGGTAACAGGAATCTTCAATTCATAGCAAGTTGGTCAGAAGCAGAGGTGACAACTTGGACTTGTGATTGATAGCTGAAGTGAGGGGGGGCAGTCTTGTGGGATTGAGCCCTTAACTTGTGTTGGGAATAAAGTGAGCTACCTCAAAATGTTCCTTAATGGCATATTGATTATTTTGAATTAAAGTTAGTTAAAATGCAGAAGGGACACTCTGACCCTCCTCTCTGTCTTCTGAAAGCAGAAAATAAATCTCTAACATGAAATGTGCACTCCCTGCATCTGGAGGTATAAGGACACTCTTATCACCAAACATAGGGAATTTGGGGAAGCCTGTATAAACAGATCTTGTTACTTCTTTAATTTACTACCCCAAGCCCAAACTCTGTTTAGATTCTGAATTGAGCACCCCAAACCTAAATTTCTTTGTCCTGTCAATTCCTTACAAATTTATATTTCTTTGTCTAAAAAGTATAAAATCTTCCTGCTTTGGCCACTTCATAGGTCTCATTTCTAAGAGACCTCTGCACATGTGAATTAGAATTGGTTTCTTTTTCTCCTGTTTAATCTGTCTTGTGTCAATGTTATTATAAATCCAGCCACAAGAACTCAAGAGGGATAGAGGAGGAAATTTTCCCCTCCTGGCACCTGTGAGATCTGATGCTATCCTCAGGTTGATAGTGTCAGAATATAGTTAAATTGTAGGATATCCACTTGTTTTAAGAGAATTGCTTGATGTATCAGAAGATCCATACGTTTTGTCAGAAATGAAATAGTGAGAGTAGCAGTAGTGTAAAGAAAAACGAAAATGTTTTTTTTTCCCTCTCACTCATAGCATGTTTTTCATTTATTAATAAATACAATTTGCTACAACTTTGTTAAAGGTTTTTGCATTTATGTTCCTGAGAGACACAGATATGTAGTTTTCTTTTCATGTAATAACTTTTTCTGATTTGGGTTTGGAGGTTATGCTAGCCTCATAAGATGAGTTGGGAAGTATTCTTTCTACTTCTCTTTTCTGAATGAATGATTGTAGGATTAATATTATTTCTTAAACGTTGTGCAGAATTTTACTGTGATGCATCTGTTCCTGGAGTTTCTGAGCTGGGAAACTTTAAGCTATGAATTTAATATCTTTAGTGTATACTCAGCTATTCTAGTTATTTCCCTCTTCATAAGTTAGCTTTAGTACTTAATATTTATAGAGTCTGTTGTGATCTCTCTTCATTTATTTCTAACTTTGTTAAAATTATATCATTATTTTCCCTTGATAAGTCTTGTTATCATTTCAATTTTTTTATCATTTCTAAGACCCAGAATTATGTTTCATTGATTTTCTCTTTTGATTTTTGCTTTTCTGTTCTCAATTTTATTGTTTCTAATCTTATCTTTATTATTTCCTTCATTGTACCTGCTTTGGAAATATCCTCCTATAATACTAGAAACGTTCCTTGCTCTAAAATCCACTTTGTATGATGTTAAAATAGGCACATTACCTTTTTTGGTTACTGTTTTCATGACTTGACATTCTTGATCCTTTTATTCTCAGGACACTTTACAATAAACAATTATAATTAATTTACAACCAGGTATCATATACTTTTTCTTCCTCCTACTTTACTTTTATGTCACCATTTTTAGTATAGTCTTTCCCACTGATTGTTTGCATTTTTTTTTACTATTTTTCATAGATATGTGAATATTTTTTTATCTATGTGTCAACCAGCCTGTACTATGTCAAACTGTCTGCATTTTTATTGCCTTATTGTGATTTCTGATATCAGAGGGAAATAATTGACATTTTTATAATACTGAATTTTCCCATCCACAAATATAATGTAGTTTTCCATTTATGTATCTAACCTTTATTTTATATTACTGAATATTTTAAAATTTTTTCTATGAAGTCTAATTTTAGTTTTATTAGTTAGTTTTTATTTTAGTTTTATTAGTTTTATTCTTATGTATTTCATAATTTTTGTGCCATTATAAATTCTGTCCCTTTCATTTATATAGTTTATTTATTTGTTGCTCTTGTAAAATTTGTTATTGGTTTTAGCATATTAATTCCATATCTTGTAAACTTTATAAAATTTCTTGTAATTTCATAGAATTTATCCATACTTTTTCTTGGATTTTTCTATGTAAAAATGGCAATGGTTTATTTTATTGTTTCATTTACTATGCATTTAATTTTTTTTCTTTTCTTAAGTACTATCTAGAACTTACATTACAATGCTAAATAGGAATGCCACAGTGGGCATCTTTGCTTGTTCTTGACATTAAGTTGTATACATTGTTCTAATATTTCACAGCCTCTTTGGTAGATATATTTTACCCAGTTAAGAAAGCTTCCATTTTTGTCCTATATAAAAATGATCTCTTTTTTCATATTTTGAAGGGCTGTGCAATTTCATTCAATTATAATTTTGCATCTATTAATGTAATGTGGGTTTATTTCTTCTAATTTATCTGTCCCAGTGAGTAGATCTCCAATGTTAAGCCATACTTGAATTATTGAGATAAATTCTAGGTCATAATACAAATCTTTTTGTTAGATTTTATTTGCTTATTATTGTTATTATTTAGATATATAGCATCCAAGTTAATGTTGAGATTAGCCTTTAATTTTTCTTTTCTTCACAATCTCTATGACTTATGATTTTGCTGTCAAATTAGTTGATGTCTCTTTATACTCTTTGCTTACAGTATGAACAAATTATGTTTATTTCTGATGATAAACTCTTTTGCTTTCTTTTTTCTTGTTTTTAAGAGCTCTAATTCTCCCCAAACTAATAATAATCACTATTTTACTCTTATACAGTCTGTTCTAACTTGTAATTTCTTACTTGTTTGTCAATTTATTTGCCCAATCTTTATTTCTGGGAAGTAAGATACTATGACTGACAAATTTTATAAAGAATCATATGAGTTTGCATGAGAAGTGGGAGCAGCTCTCCCCCAAAATAGGGCATATGTGCCAGAAGAATGAATAAGGAGGACTAAGTGAGCCAAATAGTTGTTATTCCTTACAAATGCACAGGTTAGCTTCATTAACAGTTGCACAGCACAACCTCAAAAATAGGCTGTGATAAATTTACCATCAATTTGCACTCATGTTAACTTCATCTTCTACCTAGTATTTTCCTCCATGTCTTCTATTTTAGAATATAAATTGTCCTGAAATTTTCTCTCCTTTTACCTATTTTAAATTAATAATCCCCCCAAAGCAACATTAATTAAAAAAAAGAAAAAGAAAAAAGAAAGACTGACTCATAGCTTTTGCCAAAGCCAGGGGGGAACTTAGAGTTATAAAATAGTGAGATAGAAGGAAATTTTGCTTATTTAATGAATACTTTTCCACTGAGTTTTATCTACCTATCACTTGTCTGTTAGGCTAAACCATTGGCTATTCCTACCTACATAAAAGTATTCAGAATATCCTTGATGTATTCTTCTAGAGAATTATTTTTTCTTGAATGATTGTAAGAAATTTATATAGAGATGTTGAACAGTAAACACAAAAGTGGATGTTTAAAAGCTTTCCCAACTTAATCCAAATCCTAATTTGACCTCTCACCTTAAGGAGAATAATGGAAATAGAGGGACAACAGTATTCATTTTTCTGGTTTTTAATTTTTTTTTCAAATTTTACTTCAAAACATTTTTCATTTTCATTTTTCAAATTCCAAAGTTGCATTTGAAAACAAATTTCTTTTTCAATTTTTATTTAAAGAATTATTAAAATATATTAAGTGATGCAAATATATATAATACAACTTAAATAACCATTTATTCATAATATAAAATCACCTAGATGCAAACAGGTTGCTAAATTAAGAGAACTAAAATCTGTTAGATTCTCCAAGATTTCAATTATTAAATTGGATTAATCAATCTGAACTCTATAAAGACTTTAATCTGTTAGCACTACAACTATGAAATAAGACCCAATTCATAGATCTGGTTTGAACTCTCTATAAAAAAGTCTTCTTTTTGCCATGAGGTTGTTAAGTCATGGAATATAAACTGGTATCTCTGCAGATCATCTGGTAGATAGGCCAACAAATGAAGCCTAAGCTGAGAATGAAAGAGAGCAAATCAGAGAAATTGAACAAAAGATAGAATTAAAATAAAGGTAAAAAAAAGAGACTCAGAGGATCATTCCTGACTATGCAAATAGAACATGATGGGACAATTCACTGATGTGGTAAAGAGCTGAGAAATCATTCACAGTGGAGCTCTATGGTGATAAGAATTCAAGTTTTTATTTATTTATTTATTTATTTTTACACTATGCTTTTATAAAGTTCACATATTTTTAGGCTAAGGTACATGGGGGCTCAGAACAAGGCTTACCAAAATGCAACACTTTTGTATGAGGATTATTTTGAACTAAAGGCAACTGAGACCCTGCAGTTTCAACAGAAAATACTGCCCCTCCCTTAACTGCCTAGAAGAGCTTAAACTGGGAATTTTTCCCAGAAAAGAGTTATTACCAGAGATAAATTTTATCTAAGTGGCTCCATCTGTATGGCAGGACAAACATCTAATTACTAAACACCTGCTCTTTTTTTTTTTTTAAACATCCTGTGAATGACCCTCCTGTCCTTGGAAGCCCCAGGCTTCTATCCCATTCCTTAGCTCAGGATGACATATACCTCATTTTACCGTTCTGTCCCAAGTATGTGGGATTCCTGTACATATAAAATTAAATTTGATTTTCTCCTGTTAATCTGTCTCACATGAATTTAATTCTTAGATGAGCCAGAAGAACCTAGAATGGTAGAGGAAAGTTTTCTTCCTCCACAACAGTTATTTTTAAAATATGAAAAAAATTGGTCTTACAGAATTGCTTAAAGGAAGCTTTTATGTATCACATGTGAAACATGATAGCATTTGAGGAAATAAAGAATGGCAATCATTTTAATAATAATAATAATAATAATAAACTTTAGGATTAAACCAGTGGTGAGTTATTAATAAGAATTAGACATTTCTGATACTGTGAGTGCATAACTTCTCTGTAGCTCTTGTTGAGAATGAAAAATAATATTCCCTCTACCCTTCTAGGCTCTTGACTGAGACACTCTCTTAAAAAAAGACAGAATAAAAGGAGAGAAACAAACAAAAGTTTAATAACATGTATTCCTCCTGTGTGATGGTAGAGTCCCAGGAAAGCTGAGTAACTCCTTAAAATAGCCTGAGCCATCACCTTAAATACCACTGATGCTGAAAACTTGGCCTCTGTGCACCAGTACTGAATCAAAACTTGGAGACAGAGTTTTAGATGAAGTAGAAAAGAATAGATTTATTGCTTTGCCAGGCAAAGGGGGACACAGCAGGCTTATGCCCCTCAAAATTGTGTGTCCCAACTTGGAGGGATTTGGTGAGGAGTTTTATAGCAATGGTTCAAGGGTGGGGTTGCTGATAAGGATCAGGATGTGTGCAGGGCCTGCATAGCTTTAATATGGACTCAGGGGGTCTCTTGAAGAACTTCTCCTGTTCATTTAATCTGGAATGAAGAATGCTAACATCTTCCGTTTGTTGAGGGTTTTAGTTCTGTATAGAGCTCAAAGATATTATTATGTGTATCCCTTGAGGCAGAACCAGAACCCTGCCCCAAGGCTGCACTATTGTTTCTTGGCTGCTCCTCCCTTGTCTCTGCATCCCCTCCCTTCCCTGATTAACAAGTGTTTGATTCTACCCTTTGGAACACAGGGAAGGTCATGGAGGCTGGAGCCTATTCCCTACAAACAAGAAACTGGTGACACAGTAAAGCTTCCAGGCCCAGGAGCCCCATAGGGTCCTGCTCGGTTTCACTATCACAAGCTAAAGATAAAAGAAGGTGTTGTAGGCAGTTGGGAGGCCAGTAAAGGGTTTACCAGGAAAAGCACAGTAAGCAAGGATATTGTTGTTATGAAGATATGTCTCTGACTTCTCCAGTGATCAGAGTTTCTAGAGGAGTGAGTCTTCCTTCACTTCTTGGTACAGAGAGGGAGAGAGACCCTTGTGAATGGAGATTTCCTTTATAAATGTAAATGTCTCTTTCAAAAGGGTAACTTATACTCAGTTTTCAGAGCTTTTCCTTTGTCTGCTGTTTCTTAAAAACAATCAGCCTAAAATAATCCTTATGCAAAGGGGCATCTTCTGAGGTGGCAAATTCTGCTTCCCTTTACTCTTAATGCCACATACCGGTTCTTTTGTATATTTTTGGTTAAATCTTGTTCTCATAACCTTCAACAGATAAAAATCACACTTCACTACTTTTCTCCAGTTTTCCATTTAGTTCTCTGCCTGACATTTTTAGGCTATGCCCTACTTGTGTCATAGAGAAAAGAAAGATTTTCAAGAATAAACTTCAGTTTTTAACTTTTCAACCTGATAGCCTTCTGTTTCTTTCCACCATTCTCAAGCAATTGTTCTTAACCTTCTGATAAAAATGATATTTTTCTATCGTTATTAATGACCTCAAGCACTCTGATTATCTTCTAAAATATTATTTCTACATCTTTTAGTTCCACTATTTCCTGTTTTCCAGAAGCTAAAACCTTTCTTCACCATTTTTGAAAAACTCTCCTTCAACTATGTATCAAAGGAGGTTGGGGAGTGAGGTGCAGAGAATAATCAAAAGAGCATGGGCTTTGAATCCAGATACACCAAGGATTAAGTTGCAGCTCTATCCCATTCTTATATTGGAACATCATAAAAGTACCTAAACTTACTGATCCTTAGCTTATCAATTTACAAAGTGGGTTAACATCTAACCTTGTGTTTTTGTATGGATTGAAATCCTCTACATGAAAATCCTAGTACCTAGTATTGCAAATCTGCTCAGTAAATGAAAAGTTGTATTATCTATATATTAAATTTATAGCCTCATCGGTACTATTAAAAGAAAGAACAGGCCCAAAAGTGAAATCACTTGTGCTAAGACCCATGTCAGAAAACCAAGACTTAACATCTAACCTAATTGAAGTTTTGGCCCCTCTCAGTAATGTAATCTTAACCAGTCAGTCTGGAGTTTCCTGGTCAGCACTGGTTGAGGTAATCCATCTGATAGGCTCCTTTCATCCCCTAAAGAAAGATGAGGTAATATGTTCTTTCCTTGTCCCTGCCTAATTTGGCCTATGAAAGCCTTCCATTTGTACAGCTGCTCAGGATTCTTTCTACTTGCTAAATGGGATGTGGGGCAATTCATGGATCATTTAATGAAATCAGTTAGATTTTCAAATTTACTCAGTTGAATTTTGTTTTTTTAAGAGTACAATCTTTTCTTCTCTCCTTCCTGGGCAGAGACCTTCTGGTTCTACTCTTCTTCTGGTAGCAGAGTGCAGGCTATGACTCAGAACAAAATAAGGCTTACTTCCTGTCCCTCCCCCTCTATCTTTTGCTTCTATGGCTTCCCAATCATTGTTTGGGCTTTGGGTCCTGGCATTAGGCTATTTTCCTAACCCTCTGTCATAAATTTGTCAAATTAATGATTGTTAGGTGAAACACAGCATTCTGGATGGTTCAACAACAGCCCAAAACAGAAACTGAAATAGAGAAGTTTACTACTTACTGGTCCTGGAGGAAGTACCCACATATCTCAAGGAGGCACATGCCTTTATTAAGGTCTGTGGGTGCAGTGCTTTGGGGTTCCTGAGCTAAGGTCACACTGGCCAACTCAAACCCTAAAAGCAGGGTTTTGATAAGTCCCACAGGGGTCTTATCTAAGTACGCATAACAGGAAGGCACTGGGAGGCAGGAGAGGCTGTCAATCACAAAGGGTATTGGGTAAGTCCCAGGAACTTACATTTACTTGTGACTCTGCAGGCTGCTATCTAGGGTACATGCTTGCATGAAGGGCTAGTGTCAGGTTAAGGTCACTGCAGCCCGCTTGACCAAATAAAATGGATACAGAGGCAGTAATACCACAGAGTATCTTAGCTATTCTCACAACACCCTCCTTCAGTTTGTCTTTCACTTCTGTAATAGAAAGGTCTAGGAATGGCATTGTTTTTGTGCTTGTGGCTGACCTAAGATGGTTATGAAGGAGAACATAATATACTACTTCAAAATATACCTCTTTGGCATAAGAATTATTTTAGGCTGATTCTTTTTTTTAATAAATTTATTTATTTATTTATTTATTTATTTTTGGCTGTGTTGGGTCTTCGTTTCTGCGCGAGGGCCCTCTCCAGCTGTGGCGAGCGGGCCAGTCCTCATCGTGGTGCACGGGCCTCCCACCAACGCAGCCCCTCCCATTGTGGAGCACAGGCCTCAGACGTGCAGGCTCAGTAGTTGTGGCTCACGGTCCCAGCCGCTCTGCGGCATGTGGGATCCTCCCAGGCCAGGGCTCAAACCTGTGTCCCCTGCATTGGTAGGCAGATTCTCAACCACTGCGCCACCAGGGAAGCCCTAAGCTGATTACTTTAAGAAACAGCAGACATAGGAAAAGCTCTAAAAACTGAGTGGAAGTTACCCTTTTGTAAGGGACATTCACATTTATAGGGGAAATCTCCATTTGTAAGGGTGTCTCCCTCTCTGTACCAAAGAGAGAAGGGTGACTCTAATCTCTAGAAATTTATCAAGGGAGAAGGCAGTGACTTAAATCTGCATAACAACCATATCCTTGTTCATTGTGCTTTTCCTGGTAATCCCCCTAATTGGCCCTTCTTCCCCCAAATCTTCTTTTATCTTTAGCTCGAGATGGTATTTAAGGTGATGGCTTGGGCCATTTTAGGGAGTTACTCAGCTTTCCTGGGTCTCTCCTATGCAATAAGGAAGTATAGATGTTACTAAATTCTGTTTTATTTTTCTCCTGTTAATCTGTCTTTTATTATAGGGGGGATCTCAGCCAAGAGCCTAGAAGGGAAGAGGAAAAATTACTTTCTCTCCCCAACAAAACCTTCTGTTATCTTGTATTAGACATTCTAATATTGCCCCACAGTCCCTTGAAGCTCAGTTTATTTTTTAAAAACTCTTTCCTCTCTCTTCTTCAAACTGGATAATTTTTATTGATCTAAATTCAAGTTCACTGACTCTTTTCCTGATTTTCCTCAACTACTGCATAGGAAGATAAGTTGAGCAGCATAATATATACCTTCTTTTTTAAGTGTTGACTAAATTGCTGATACCAAATATTTTCCTTGATATTTATTAATGGCTGTTGCTTTTTCAAAAAGTAGAATGTCTATATCCAAGATAAGGTTATCATTCTGGTATCATATGATCAAGCTGCTTTTTTTTTTTTTTTTTTGCTGCATACACTTGTTGACATACAATGTCAGCCTCTTGTTTGTTTGATTCCTTTTCTTTGTAACTTTTTTCTTCACTTTTTTATTGAATTGCTTCAGTATTTTTTCATATTTTCTAAAGCTACTTCAAAATTTTTTCAAAACTTTTGGGTGTTCATGAGTTAGAGACACATTTCTTTTATGTCATCGAGGAGACTAGATTATATACTGGGCTTACATAATTTTCAGGTAAGGAGAAAATCATGGCATTTATACTCTAGAACACTAGCTCAGTTTATGCATCATTCCCAGGTCTAAAGATAATCTGTAATTTTTGTGGTTTCCCTATTACCTTCCCCCTCAACCCATAATGTGCAATGGTAAATTATATGTTTGGCATAAACTTTCTAATCTCCTTGGTGTTTATCTCAACTTTTTTTTTAAGCTTGCTTTTAGGATCCTTCTCTCAGATGCTAATGTCTGTTAATCTTGTATATTGAAGAATAGTTCTGGTCCTTCTTCTGAGCTCCTGGGTGATAACTTCTAAATCCTTAGAATTTTCTGAGTGTCAGGAGAATGTTGTTTAGGGTGGGCTCTTCCACCACATCTGAGTTTAGGCTAATGAGATTGCTCAGGATGGAGGCTGGTCAGGCCAGAGAGACCAAATATGAGCCAGATGATATCAACCCAAACTCTTCCAGAGAGAGGAATGAACCTGGGAATTGAGTTAGCCACATGGCCAATGATTCAACCAGTCATAACAACAAAATAAAATCCAAATACAATTGAGACAGGAAGGGAGCAGTGTACAACCTTTAAAAGAATGACATAGCTGTTGAGGACACAGCATAAACTGGTTAGAACCAATTAAGTTCAAGATGGTGGACTACTGACTTCCAGTGGTATTTCAGCCTCATTATATGTTCATTATAATATATCAACATGCTATATGACACACCCACAGGTGCCATGACAGTTCCAGGGCTGACCATAAAAGGCCAAAAAAACTATAAAAACTGACAACCCTGTACCCTGGGGCCTCTTGCCTTCTGAGTTGGCCCACACTCTGTCTATGTAGTATCTATCTCCCTGAATAAACCTTCTTTCACTTTACTATGGCTCACTCTTGAATTCTTTCCTGCGTGAAGCCAAGAATCCATACTTGGCGGCCCGTCCCAGGGACTCACCTGAGACCTGGGATGTGACCATCCTCTCTGGCCCCAATTTCCTGCAACAAAATCTCTGGATGCTGAAGTTTGGGTGAACTTCCTGGTTAATGAAACGTCAGTGTGCTGGGAGCGTGACATATCCTCATGCCACAAGGAGAGGGTATGAAGCTGTCTGTTTCCAGACCCTCCCAGACCTTGCTCATGTGTGTTTTTAGTTGGATAGTTCTGATTTGTATCTTTTAAAATATACCTGTAATCATGAACATAGCACTTTGCTGGGTTCTGTGAGTTACTCTAGCAATTTATCAAACCTAAAGGGGTTGTGGGAACTCCTGAATTTGTTTCTGATTTGTCAGAAATGTGAGTAGCTTGAGGACCCTCAAACCTGTGGCTGGCATCTGAAGTAAGGACAGTCTGTTAGGGACTGTGTCCTTAATTTGTGAAGTTTGCACTAAATCCAGGTGGTTGGTATCAGAATTGCTTTGCACTATTGTAATCTGTTAGGCATTTTATTAATTATTAAATTTTTCTGAGAAGTTATATTGCTTAGTCCACATTCTACTCCTTATATATGTGAAAGTTTTATATTTTTCACCCACTAATTATTACTTATGAGAATTAAATGGAAAAAATATATGTACATAAGGCAGGTGCAATGTTTGGCATTGAACACACATTCAATGAATGGGGAGTATTTTTATTTTTATAAGTGATTAGCAAAATTAGGGCTTTCAAGATATCAATCCCCACCTCCTTTGAAAACATGGAAGACTGACAATATTGACAACAACATGGCAGATTATTTCACTCACCTATTTACAAAAGGTTGAGCTGATCCGAATTTAGGCTTTGAATTCATTGGAGTCTTACTTATACTCTAATCACTTGCACACATTATAAATTTAAATGAGAAATTATGTAAGTGTCAAGGTATTTCTTAGTTTGGTAAAGCTGATGATATTGAAATATATGTTATTCTCAAAAAAACTCTGAGTACAGGAAAAGAATGAGGAAAACAGAAATCACCATTAACATATACAGCAATGACTGCCATGAGGTAGATCTGATGGTTGCTAAAATTAGTGTGCAGAAATTTAAGCGGAAGCAGAATGCTTGCATGTTCATAAAGATCTCTCCCATTAGGCATATTACTAGATGCAAAATGGCACAGGAGATTAGATCCTGGAATAGAGACTGGTAGAAAAACTGGTGAAGTTTCAGTAAATTACATTATTTACTTAATATATTTTGCCAAAATTACTCTCCTAGTTTTCATCATTGTTCTATGATTATTTAACATGTTAACATGAGGGGAAGATGGATGAGGAGTATGTAAGAACTTTATATTACATTTTCAACATTGTATAATTGTAAAATTATCTCAACTATAAACATTTTTTTTAAAGCATAACTTATTACTGGTTGCCAGGGTCTTGTGCTAGGGGAAGAGGACTGACTCCAGAGGGAACAAGGGAAATTTTGGGAGTGATGAGACTGGTATATATAAACCAATTGTGATTTGGTTGCAGGACTACATTCATTTTTTAAATCCAACACAGCTATTTAGGTTGAATTTTTGTATGTAAATTATAACAATAAAAATATAATAGTTTGCTAGTATATTATACATTAAAAGATACTACTAGATTTTTAAAATGTTACTACAATATATTTGTAGTTTGCAATAACTTATTCTATTTCTAGATTGTTTAACTTGTTGAAGTGCTATTTTAATCTATTCAATATAACAATTCTTCTATAAATATATAGTATAAATATACACTGAGCTAATACATTACAGGTTAATTAAATACAGATTTGAGCAAATGTCAACAAAGGCCCTATTTTTTCACATTCTGTGCCAGGAGAGTGTCTAAGACCCTCAAATTAATTTTATTTATTTAATTCTAATATCATAATAATAAAAATAGCTTTCATTTATAGCATTCTCACTATGAATCAGACATTGCACTTAACCAGTTGATATGGAATATGTTATTTAAATGTCAGAACAATTATCAGAGATAGATATTATCATTGCTTCTAATTTAGAGATTAGCAAACTAAAGTTTACAGAAATTGAGTAAATTAACAGATGCACCCAACTAGTTTGTGCTGGAGCCGAGATCCAAACCAGAGTCTAAGACTTCACTCCTAGGCAGTATTACAATGGTCAAGCTATGGGTTACCTTTTGTACTGTAGTTTAAAATATGTGATAATTTTTGGTTCTTTTTTTATCAGGCTTGCTTACACAGTAGTCTTAACCCCACATAGCACAATATTTCAAAGTATTTTCTAAAAGAATAGGACAAAAAATCTTTCCTCTTTTTTTTTCTGTTAAGTATCTATTAAATCTAAAAACTACAACTGAAGAGAGAAGCAATCAATTAAATTTTAATTTATCTTGTTTTCTAGCAAACTAATCTAATCACAAAACCACATCTGGCTTATTAAACCAATTATCATTTGATTAGAAAATAACATTTGGGATTAAGGGAGACATCAGGATGTAAGCAGCATGTTCAAATAGCCACAAGATTTGAGCTTTTTATTTTCTTATAATCCTGTCTTCAATAATGTCTGACCTCATATATAACATTTATGTCTCAGTCTTTATATAAAGAAATATATTTAACTAACACTGGGGAAAGGGATAAATTTATGTGGAAAAATATTTGTGGTTAAAATCACAACTTTTGAGGGTTTCAAAACCAAGACTTAAAAAAATTAACCAAACTCATCATGTTAACAAATTCAAGTGTATTCAATGCCTTATTTTAACTTTCCCATTTAGCAAAACTTTTCTCCATCCTTTTGTTAAATCTATTTTTTTAAATCCATTTAGGCATTTTGAGTGCTGCTTTATTTAATGCTTATCTAGCATTTATTGAATGCTAGAAATCTTTAAGACTACTGTAAAGCCCAGACTGTTTCCAAATATCTTAAGATAATAAGGGATTATCTATGCAAACACATATTTATTTAGTACTTAGAAACAAATAACATCCATAAATTATATTAGATTAAATAAAACTTCAAGTATTGATATTCTTCACTTAAGGAGTATGAGGTAAATTAGAACAGTTAGACCCATTTCTAAATATTATTTGAGGCATGTTTTTACTCAAGCATTATTTTTGTTACTATGCAAATAAGTAATGTTCAATAATGTATTTTATTATATTATAGATGCTCACCATTTATTTTGATCAATATATGCTGTTCTACTCTGCATATGTATATGAAAATAATGTATCTATTACAATGTAATAAGTATAATGTGTTAGTTAAGAACTCCAGTTTTAGCTATTTTTACCCTCAATTATAACTTTATTTTTCTATTTTTCAGCTAAGATTCCATGGTTCAGATCTATAATCACTCACTTGCAAAAACCTTGACCCTATTATCCCTTTGTCTGCCACACTCATCTAACAAAATTCCAACTCAAGTTATACCCAATTATCTGCCTATTTCACGCCTACACTTAAAGCAGCTGATTGAGGCTGGAGCGAATCTCTTTAACTGATGAACTTGTCTCATGCTTCATGGTGAAAATGGACAATCAAATATTCCTGCTGGGATGAAAGGCTAACCTGTCCACTGTACACTAATTCCAGTCCGCTTTTATTTTCTCTAGAATGCTGGTTAAACAGGTATCTCTGTTCTTCAGTGTATCCAATGCTCTGTTTCACCTTGCCCATTTAGCACTATTTTTCTATGTCCCTTTTGTTAAATTAAATAGTCAGTTCTCTCAAGAACATCTAATTTCTTAATTCACACTTTTTTGATCCTTTTGTAGACCTTTTCCAAACCTTTTCTTCCAATACTTCTGTGTCATTGTGCAGTAGTGTTTCTTGTAAAAAAATATGTTCATTAGTTTCCTTTTCAAAAAATCTAGCTTGATGATATTTCCCTTTCATTAACTTGTTAATCTATCTATATTTAATGTAATTTCTGATGGATTAAGTTGAAATGGATCACCTTAAACCTTTTTCTATTTGTTTCATCTGTTCTTTGACCTTTTATTCTTTTAATTCTCCTTTATTATAATTTTATTTATATGATTTTTATTCTACTTTTAGCGGTAATCATAGACTTACTGCCATCTATCTCAATTTGACTACTTACTAACCAATGCTAGAAACTATTACTTAATCCAACTTAAGTAATTCCCCCACTCTTTGCATTATTAGTGTCATAAATTATACTGATATATATTAATAAACCTCACAGGACACTATTAACTATTAAGGATTTTAATTTCATAATTGAAAAACTTGAAAAACAGGTAGCAAGATACGTCTATTCTGAATCTTAGAATTCAAACCCAATTTTCTGGATGCAGAGTAATCTAATAAATCCCTGTGTTAAAGTGTTCTCGGGATTTGTTTTAATCAGGCATGATGAGATATACAGACATAGAAATCACGGTTATAAAGGAAGAAGTTTTTATTTTTATTTATTTATTTATTTATTTATGCGGTACGCGGGCCTCTCACTGCTGTGGCCTCTCCCGTTGCAGAGCACAGGCTCCGGACACACAGGCTCAGCGGCCATGGCTCACGGGCCCAGCCGCTCCATGGCATGTGGGATCTTCCCGGACTGGAAGGAGTTTTTACTCACAGTTCCTTAGAGACAGGCGGTATGGCAGACCATACAGGGCCACTTGAGGAAGTACTAGGGTTGGTCACAATGCACAGGAAGTAAGGGGAAAATGTGGATCTTTATGGTGGTTTCCTTGGAAAGAGTGGGCAAAGCAGTTTAGTAGGCTAAGCAGGTTTAGGATTGGTTAGTTTAAGTAATTTCAGCAGGCTCTGTAGTATAGGGCCTGTCCTGAGTTGTCTGGTCTCTGTGCTTGGGTGATTAGGGCAGAGAATATTGTCAGGGAGTGTAGAACCTTATGAGAGCCCAATAAAGGGGGTAGATGGGGAATATGGGCTCTGGATTGCTTGGTTTGCATAAAAAGGCACACTTAGGGGAGTAATTTGCTAGCTCTGGAAGGGGCAGTCTCTCTTGGGTCAGCAAGACCCCCAAGAAGTCAAACATAAAGTACAGAAAATAAAAAGAAACCCAGCAATACGTAATTAATACAACCATTTGTACCATGCATAATACTTTGTTCCTTTTAACAGATAGGTCTAATTATCTTTAAACCAAAGTAAGTAATACACACTGCTCTGTGTAAAGTTTCAAAATATAATACTAATGAAGGTCTTAAATCACAATTCTGTGGTTGGTAACTTTAACACAATTCTTAAATAAATTCTTAAATTTAAAAGAATTTAACACAATTCTTAATTCTTAAATCACAATTCTGTGGTTGGGAAATTTAACCAAGCACTTTTAACCAAGACTCTTGAGCCTCTTGCTTTTGATGTTATATGAAAAAAGACCAGAAAAGACATGTGAATTCACTTCTCAATGAACAGTGATTAAAAATTATTAAGTGGGACATATTCTTTCTCCAGTGCTTTTTTATTATACTTTATGCAGAAGCATAAGGACAGGATGTTGCCGGGGGAATGGGGGAACCAGACAAAGTCTTAACCTCTTTCCCTAAAGTCACTGGAGCTATTTTTAATAAACTCAGTTTATTCTCTACCCTAATTCTATGCATTTAAACTTTCTTGACAGTAGGAGAGACCCAAGGAAGCCTCCCAGTGCTCCATTGGTTAAGAAGCTAGATCAGTGCTTCTGCCTTCCTTGTAGAGCCGTTTCTTGCTCAGTCATCTGCAAATGTGGCATCATTCTGTATCACCCAGGGTACTGGCAGAAACAGTATTCTTAGCTGTGGAGTAAGTTGCCTCCAGAACACAAAGAGGTCTACTAGGATTGTGCTTCCTTCTTCATAATAGGGGCTGTAGGAAGTAATAATTACCTTTTATTTCAGATTGGGATTTACTGACACACTCCTGACAACTGAACCTCTGGAAACATTACTGATGTGCAAAGTCTTTGAGTCTTATAGGATTTATTGCCCACCCTCTGGTGTGCATCTTGCTTTCCATGACCTCTAGCATACTAGGCACTCTTGCTTGCCCTCCTGGGACATCATGCTATCATTAATATATTGGATCAATGTGATGTTCTAAAGTATGACTAGATGGTTCAGATCTCTTTGTACATTATTTTGGTAGAGGATAGGAGACAGTGGGCAAGCAAGAAGAGGCAGGTACTCTGCAGGCTTTCTTAATTGACTCTAGCAATAATACAGTATCTGACAGGGTGGAAGATAAAGCTTCTATTTAGTTGACTTGTGATAGTCCATAGTCATTCTCCAAGATCTATTCAGTTTCTGCAGGGACAAACTAGTGAATTAAATGGATTCAGCTCCCCAGAAATAAAAAATTATTCTGCATTTACCATCCTGGCCAGGAGTGGAGGGTTGGTAGTTTCACATGTTTAAAGGAGGTAGATACCACTATAGGCCAAGGACTCTATGCAAGGGTTACTCCATTAGCCAATTATGTGACTACAATTGTATACTCAGACAACAGGGAAATAATAACAAGGTAGTTCTATGGAGTCACTGGACTCAGTACAAGAAGAATTTTAGACACAAATTCATTTATACCCTTGTCTCCATCTGTTGCAACTATAAAATGAAGGACTATGATGATTCAAGTATCCATGTATGAATGCCAACTCAGAACTTGTGTTCAAAATGCTTGAGTATTCTTCTTTCTCATACAAATGTATATATTTTAGTTCATCAACTTTTCCCTAATTTTACCATAATTGTAAAGGTCTTTCACATCTTTCCCATCCCAATGGAAGTAGATATCTAGTTTTTTAACATTGGTTTAGCTAAAAATTAGTCAAACAAAACATCTTTGCATACTAAAGGTTACCAGTTGGTGTCAACTATCTTAGCATTCATTTATTTTCACACAATTTATTGCCTCTAAATTGTCTATGCCTTTCTTTTGCTCCCGATTTTTCCATGCATTTTTTGCTGATAAAACTTCCATAGCTGAATTATGCTCTTTCAAATGTGTATGCTCTGAAAGATTCTGCCCCAGTTTATATTAGTGCAGTTTAGAGTAAAGTATAATTGAAGTTTACCTATTTCATTTGATAGTTGTATATTTTAAAAGGTGTACACTTGCCTAAATTAATTAGACATTTTCCTAGTTTTCCTTGCCTCCTTTTCACTGTTCCATCTCCAGTTCCTTATCTAGTTTGCTAAGGAAAAATACACACAAAATGATCTCTACAGCTCATGAAATCATTCATTCCCCAAGAAGCTATTGATCATCCATACGGTTTGTTAGCTGTGTAAACTTGAAGATAATAATAGATCTCTTTAAATGTAATATATGACAAGTGTGGACCATATATCATATTTGATTGACTTTAGGACACAAAATTTTTACATTTTAAACCACAGAAATTGGAATTAATTTTACATTGTATGGCATCTTAAAATTGCTGCTAGTCAACTCATATTTGTCATTTATTTTATGGAAAAATATATGAACACCCTCTAGAGTTTGATTCAGTGAAATGCAGTACAAGATGCTTATAACAATTAAGATTTTTTTTGTTATTTTGTTATGTTGTTAAGGCAAATTCAAGTAACTTAAAGCAAGAAAAACTTGATGATACTCAGAAGTGAAAGCTCAGATGTAGGCTCATTAGACACAGCTTTCTCTGGTAGTTCAAATGATATAACAAGGGCCAAGGTTCTCTCCATCTTTTACCTCTGCTTTCCTAACATAGGTCTACTCTTCAGAATACATATGATATCTCCTTGTCCCCCTGTCACATACACATACCATATCCAATCTACATGGTGACTTCAGGATATTCCCACATTATATAAAAAAATTGTTGCTGTCCTCAGATCTTCACAGCACAATACTGAGAGTAAGAGACTCAGATGCTTTTTCACAGAAATTGGAATAAATGTCACCTTGCTAATCTTTTAAGTTGAAAAGCTTGCTTTCCCTTTCTGGAGCAATTCATTATGGATAGGGAAATGGAATGCATTGAATCCACTCACACAAAATTTAATGAATTTATTAGTTCATTTATTTTATCCCCATTACTCTTTTGAAAAAATTCTAATCAAGGTTACCAAGTACTGCTACATAGCCAAATGATAGTTAATTTATAGTCCTCATCTTATTTGAATATTCAGCCTAATTCCTCAAAGTTTATTACTCCTTCTAAAAATATTTGTTCATGAATTTTCAAGACTAAACACTTTCTTAGCTTTCTTCCTATCATACTAGGTGCTTCTACTCATGCTTAATGTTTTACTTTCACAAAAAGAAATCCGAATCACAGCTTTTGCACATTTTTCTGTTTGGAGAACCTTAATGCTAGGTCTGTGATCCTCTCTGCCATCCATTTTTGCTTACTTTATAGTTGGCTTCATGTACTACCATGGCTTTAAATATTCTCTCAGTACTAATGAATCTCAAATATATGTAATCATCCCTGACCTCACTCTTGAACTGCAGATTGATATATTTAATAGCAGATGTGACAAATTCACTTGGAAAATAACCATGTTTCAAACTCAATACTACAAAATTTTAACTCCGTTTTCACCACCTAAAATCTACTCTTATCCCTAGTATTACCCATATCAATAAGTGATATCAACATTCACTCATTAACTCAAGGGCAGAATCCCACGTCTAATTTGCAAATCCTATTGATCAAAATATATTCCAAATCCAACTACAAGTCACTGCTTGCTTAGAATCCACTTTAGTAGAAGTCATCATCTCTACTTGGATAATGTCAATTGATCACTCCCTGAACAAATTCTGGAGTGTATTCTAAAGGAGCAGCCAGAGTAACCACTTTAGAGTACATATGTCAGATTATGTCACTTTTCTGTTCAAAATCTCCCAGTGGCTTTCTAATCACATTTAGAATAAATCTTGTAATTACTATAGCATACAAGGAATTATGTGATCTGTATGCTTTTCTAGAATTATCCTTTATTTCCTGTGCACTAATCATACTGACCTCCTTGCTGTTTCTTGAAAATTCCTAGGTTACTCCTACCATAAGGCTTTTCAGTTGCTGTTTCTTCTGTTTGGAAAATGTGTACATCCCCAGACACTTTTATGATTTATTTTTTACAACATTCAATTTCTGCACCACCTCAGAAAGTCTTTCCCTCATAGTTCTAAATAATATACTGTATTATTATTCTTTATCACACCTATCATAGCCTGTCATTATATTGTGGAGGTATTGTACATTTGTTTATAAACCCATTGAGTAAAACTTAGGACATGAGGGAAGGCACTTTCTTCCTTTTGTGCAATTCTCTATCCTCAGCACTTAGATATATGTATGCCACATAATATACACCAAATAAATATTTGTTGATTTGTCAGTTGAATATATGGTATTTATTATTATATTCCAGGTTAATTAAAATCTTATTTTAATTAATTCTTACAGTAACCTGTAGGTAAGATATCTCTCTTGTATATTTGGAATATTGTTGGACCTCAAGTAATTTTTTTCCTTGTGTTTTTTCCTTGTTAAATAAGGCAGCTGTTATTATCTCCATCATTTATAGATATACCATTACTGTTATCTGAAAGGAAAGGAGGGGGAAAGTTACAGTTTTTGACTACCATGTAAAAGTATGAGACACAAGAACCATAAGAAGTTGGTATAATCATCTATAGCTAATAAAAAAGTAAAACCATGATTTAATTACAGGTCTCTCTGTAATTAATGATTCTGCTTCTTCTATCATTCCATGATTCTTTGTAACTGAACCATTTTTACTACAGGACATTGTCTCCTTTTAAGTGGTCTTCGTAACATCCATTAAAATAAAATGTCAGTTTTGTGGAAGTATATATTCAACCCCCTACTTCTTAATATTTGGAAGGAAGAATGTGGAGGCTCTCTTGCCTATCACTCTCACTAAAGCAGCTTATCTGGAAGCTATGAAATAGTTTTGTCTGGCTATTTCAAGAATGTCAGTTTAATTACATGCTTTATCAATTTATGAAGAAACATTAGATCCTTCACTAATTTCTGTTTGTCTTATGCTTGTTTCTGATTTGAAAGGGTTAGGATGTGTAATGTAAGGCGAGGTGTGCATTATATTAAGGTTCTTCTTGGGCTGACAAGAATTTCATTAGTGGAAAAATAAAGTTGTAAACTTCCTTGATTAGACCATCTGGGGATAGGAATTTTTAACAACAGTCCTATTTAATAGAAAGTACATATGATCTTCATCACAGGTCGCATAGAGTCCAACCACTTGAACTGTGTATGTCTACACAGTGATTTTATTGTGAGTATGCTTGTGTGTGAAAGAGAAAGGTGAGGGTGGAAGGTAACTGATAAAGAGAGAACAGATTTCCTGTGTAGTGACAGTTATTCATTAAAAAGATTAAATAGTCAAGTAGTGTAAGTTTACTACAATAAATATATGTTAATTTAGAGTTCAAAATATTTTGTATTTTCTTTTACCCAGTGAAAATTTATGTGTCTTTATGTTTCCAAATATTTGAGCATTTGTTGGTTATCTTACTTTTTACATTTCTAATTAAATTCTACTGTGGTATGAGAATGTACTGTGTATTATTTAAGTATTTAAAAATTGATTTAGATGATTTTAAGGTATAGATTATAGTCTGCCTTTGTAAATAAACCATGAGTATTTGAAAAGCACATGTATTCTGCCATTTTAGAGGTAGTGTTTTATAAACATCAATTAAGTTAAGGTAGCTCATAGTGTTCTTAAGACTTATGTCTTTGCTAATTTTTCATCCAATGGTTTTATCATTTGCTGAGGGAGGTGTTAAAATCTCCAACTTTGGTTGAATTGTTTTCTGTTTTTTCTTTTTATTTCTGTCAATTATTGCTTTAGAATCTTGAAGCTCTACTTTTCTCTGTTTTTTACTCATCCTGTTTCTGTCTTTTCTGCTTTGAGTATATTTAGAACTCCATTTTAATTTCTCAGTTGGTGTTATAATTTTTGTTCTAGAGATTAAAATTGACACCTTTACAGCTTCACTGGTGGCGCAGTGGTTGAGAGTCTGCCTGCCAATGCAGGGGACACGGGTTCGTGCCCTGGTCTGGGAAGATCCCACATGCCACGGAGCGGCTAGGCCTGTGAGCCACGGCCACTGAGCCTGCGCGTCTGGAGCCTGTGCTCCGCAACAGGAGAGGCCACAACAGTGAGAGGCCTGCGTACCGCCAAAAAAAAAAAAAAAAAATTGACATCTTTAGCTTTTCAGTCTACTTACAGGAAATAATGTAATACTTCACGTAAAATATAGACATCTAGTAAATTTATAGTCCCATATACTCATTCTTCCTTTATGTTATAGTTATGTGAATTACAACTGAATACATCACAAACCCCACAAGACAATGTTATGATTTTGATTTTATACAGTTTTATAAATGAATTAAGAAGGATGATGCCAAAAAGTATAATCATTTGTCTTTATCTGGATACTATTTCCAGTGCTTTTTAAATTTTCTTCAGAGGATCTGTTTTTCCATTGCTTTAATTTCCCCTTAGCCTAAAGCAATTCCTTTGGAAATATTTTAACATAGATCTTCTGTCTACAAATTCTCCTACTTTCCTTTTTCTAAAAATGCTGTATTTCAACTTTCATCTTGAATTATATTTTGTCTGGAGATAGAATTCTGAGTTAAGCATTTGTTCATGTTCTTGTTTGTTTCTATCAAAATGATAGAAACATTCTCCTGCAGTTTCCTTAGCAAATGATGAGAGGCCAGTCTTTGATCATACCCTTATTTTTTGGTATGTTATATGTCATTTTTCTTTTTTTGCTTCTAGATTTTTTTCTTCACCTTCAATTTGATTGTGATGTGCCTCAGCATGGGTGTCTTTAAATTCCTTTCCATTCTTAATTTGTTGAGTTTTATCTTGAAAGAGTGTAAAATTTTGCCAAATACTTTTTCCAGTATCTCTTTATCTTGTATTTTTCTAAACATTTATTGGGCCTTGCAGCTGTTCCTTCTGCCTGGCATATTCTCAGCCACTTTGGTGTATGTGAACTGGTGTGGTTATCCAGATTACTAATAGTCAATAGTCAACCATATTTATAGATGAATCTGTTTCAAATTTAGTTAGATAATTGATGAAAACTTAATCATTTTCATTATTTACACAGCTCAAGTTATGGTCTAAAGGGGTCTTCTTGATAGAGAACTGCCAATCTCCATTAAATCACAATGCAGCAACCACACAAGGTTGCAATTCATTTTGGGAAACTTCTTCTTGATAGAGAACTGCCAGTCTCCCTTGAATCACAATGCAACAACCACACAAGGTTGCAACTCATTTTGGGAAGCTTGAGGAAGGCTTGGCTTACTCAGAGCACTGCCAGAGGATCTTAAAAGACATCCACTTTAATATTCAATTCACTTGGAGAACATGCATACCTTTGTAAGGCTGTTCTTATGGAATTCATAGTTTAACCATCCTCTCCATTGGTGACTTTTTATTCCCCACTACTTTTTCATTTTTCACCAGCTAAATTTTCTTTTTTCTTTTAGTTCTCAGAATAAATGTCATTTCCTCTAATAGTCTGTATTAAAACAGTCCTTAAATAAACATGGCAAGTCAACATGTCCCCCTCTCAATGTCTATTCCTTTGTCATACTCTGGAACTATTTTTCTCAATTATTGGTCTCCCCATGACTGCTTTGTACTTTATATGATAATGTTCTCAGGAAATAGTCATTTCAGGTAAGGGGTACTTATCCTGAAGAGGTGGTTTGTACGCCTCCACGTCCTGCTTCCATTTGTTCCTCATTTCACTGTATCCTGGCAGAGCTATTTCTCTGACCTTTTGTTTTGGAATTGTACCCATAACTCAATTTGGTTGAAAATGGAATTTCCCTTTTTTGCTTTATACTGTAATACTACTTATGAGGTTCAAGGAAAAAAATAGGGTTTAAGTTAATTTAACTCAATATCATTTTGATAGTTCATACATTTTCATATTGGATTTTAATGCCCTTGCATTCAAAACAATGTCACTGTATACAGCTATCTTTTATAAATAATAAATAATAATTCAATACCTTAAAATATATACTAAAAGGAATATCACATAAAACCCATGTATTAATTTTAAATTCAATGAAAAGTAAATTTATAATTTGAATGTTTTCATGACAATATTATTTCTTGATATCAATTAATAATGGTTGGCTTTATTAAATATATCATAGTGATGAATAATAGTTTCTTTTAGTTTTACAATTAAGAATATGTAAATGTTTCTATGCCTTTAAAGTAATGGAGTTCAAGAGAGTGACCTTACAAAACCCCATTTAACACTTACCAAAGAATGCGGTCATAAACCACTTTGAAAGTAATATCCATTATCCATTTAGCTAGTTATAGTATTTTGGATAAAATGCCTAGAGTTTTTGAAGCTTTCAGCTATTCATCCTCCTGTGATGCAGAACTTTATCAAAGGTTTCTTTCAAAGAAGTCGAAAGGACTTATTCCATGAGCACTCTGATAAAACATTTCATTTCCCATCTCAGTGAGAAAAAGTTGACAAGTCAGTCAGAAGAAATTACATATTAATCTATGACAATTATTTTATACCAGTGATTAAGTTGGTATTTTTCTCAATTTATTTATTTGTAAGATATATATGTAATGTATTATGTCACATATACTTTTTTTTGCCATCTAGAAGAGATTCACTTTATTTATTTATTTATTTTATTAGTTTCTGCTTTATAACAAAGTGAATCAGTCATACATATACATCTGTTCCCACATCCCTTCCCTCATGCATCTCCCTCCCTCCCACCCTCCCCATCCCACCCCTCCAGGCGGTCACAAAGCACCGAGCTGACCTCCCTGTGCTCTGCGGCTGCTTCCCACTATCTATCTACGTACGTTTGGTAGTGTATATATGTCCATGCCTCTCTTTCACTTTGTCACAGCTTACCCTTCCCCCTCCCCATATCCTCAAGTCCATTCTCAAGTAGGTCTGCATCTTTCTTCCCGTTTTACCCCTAGGTTCTTCATGACATATTTTTTTAAATTCCATATATATGTGTTAGCATACGGTATTTGTCTTTCTCTTTCTGACTTACTTCACTCTGTATGACAGACTCTAGGTCTATCCACCTCATTACAAATAGCTCAGTTTCGTTTCTTTTTATGGCTGAGTAATATTCCATTGTATATATGTGCCACATCTTCTTTATCCATTCATCCGGTGATGGACACTTTGGTTGTTTCCATCTCCGGGCTATTGTGAATAGAGCTGCAATGAACATTTTGGTACATGTCTCTTTTTGAATTATGGTTTTCTCAGGGTATATGCCCAGTAGTGGGATTGCTGGGTCATATGGTAGTTCTATTTTTAGTTTTTTAAGGAACCTCCATACTGTTCTCCATAGTGGCTGTACCAATTCACATTCCCAACAGCAGTGCAAGAGTGTTCCCTTTTCTCCACACCCTCTCCAGCATTTATTGTTTCTAGATTTTTTGATGATGGCCATTCTGACAGGTGTGAGATGTTATCTCATTGTAGTTTTGATTTGCATTTCTCTAATGATTAAAGATGTTGAGCATCCTTTCATGTGTTTGTTGGCAGTCTGTATATCTTCTTTGGAGAAATGTCTATTTAGTTCTTCTGCCCATTTTTGGATTGGGTTGTTTGTTTTTTTTGTTATTGAGCTGCATGAGCTGCTTCTAAATTTTGGAGATTAATCCTTTGTCAGTTGCTTCCTTTGCAAATATTTTCTCCCATTCTGAGGGTTGTCTTTTCATCTTGTTCATGGTTTCCTTTGCTGTGCAAAAGCTTTGAAGTTTCATTAGGTCCCATTTGTTTATCTTTGTTTTTATTTCCATTTCTCTAGGACGTGGGTCCAAAAGAACCTTGCTGTGATTTATGTCATAGAGTGTTCTGCCTATGTTTTCCTCTAGGAGTTTGATAGTTTCTGGCCTTACATTTAGGTCTTTAATCCATTTTGAGCTTATTTTTGTGTATGGTGTTAGGGAATGATCTAATCTCATACTTTTACATGTCCCTGTCCAGTTTTCCCAGCACCACTTATTGAAGAGGCTGTCCTTTCTCCACTGTACATTCCTGCCTCCTTTATCAAAGACAAGTTGACCATATGTGCGTTGGTTTATCTCTGGGCTTTCTATCCTGTTTCATTGATCTATCTTTCTGTTTTTGTGCCAGTACCACACTGTCTTGATTACTGTAGCTTTGAAGTATAGTCTGAAGTTAGGGAGCCTGATTGCTCCAGCTCCGTTTTTCCTTCTCAAGATTGCTTTGGCTATTCGGGGTCTTTTGTTTTTCCAAAGAAATTTTGAAATTTTTTGTTCTAGTTCTGTGAAAAATACCAGTTGTAGTTTGATAGGGATTGCATTGAATCTGTAGATTGCTTTGGGTAGTAGATTCATTTTCACAATATTGATTCTTCCAATCCAGGAGCATGGTATATCTCTCCATCTATTTGTAGCATCTTTAATTTCTTTCATCAGTGTCTCATAATCTTCTGCATACAGGTCAATTTCCCCTTTTATGGCTGTTAGTATTTGCCTTATGTATTGAGGTGCTCCTATGTTTGGTGCATAAATATTTACAATTGTTATATCTTCTTCTTGTATCGATCCCTTGATCATTATGTAGTGTCCTTCTTTGTCTCTTCTAATAGTCTTTATTTTAAAGCCTATTTTGTCTGATATAAGAATTGCTACTCCAGCTTTCTTTTGATTTCCATTTGCATGGAATATCTTTTTCCATCCCCTTACTTTCAATCTGTATGTGTCTCTAGGTCTGAAGTGGGTCTCTTGTAGACAGCATATATGTGGGTCTTGTTTTTGTATCCATTCTGCCAATCTGTGTCCTTTGGTGGGAGCATTTAGTCCATTTACATTTAAGGTAATTATTGATATGTATGTTCCTATTCCCATTTCCTTAATTGCTTTGGGTTCATTATTGTAGTTATATTCCTTCTGTTGTGTTTCTTGCCTAGAGAAGTTCCTTTAGCATTTGTTGTAAAGCTGGTTTGGGGTGCTGAACTCTCTCAGCTTTTGCTTGTCTGTAAACGTTTTAATTTCTCCATCAAATCTGAATGAGATCCTTGCTGGGTAGAGTAATCTTGGTTGCAGCTTTCTCTCCTTCATCACTTTAATTATGTCCTGCCACTCCCTTCTGGCTTGTAGAGTTGCTGCTGAGAGATCAGCTGTTAACCTGATGGGGATTCCTTTTTGTGTTATTTGTTGTTTTTGCCTTGCTGCTTTTAATATGATTTCTTTGTGTTTAATTTTTGACAGTTTGATTAATATGTGTCTTGGCATATTTCTCCTTGGATTTATTCTGTATGGGACTCTCTGTGCCTCCTGGACTTGATTAACTATTTCCTTTCCCATATTAGGGAAATTTTCAACTATAATCTCTTCAACTATTTTCTCAGTCCCTTTCTTTTTCTCTTCTTCTCCTGGAAGCTCTATAATTCGAATGTTGGTCCGTTTAATGTCGTCCCAGAGGTCTCTGAGACTGTCCTCTGTTCTTTTCATTCTTTTTTCTTTATTTTGCTCTGCAGCAGTTATTTCCACTATTTTATCTTCCACCTCACTTATCCCTTCTTCTGCCTCAGTTATTCTGCTATTGATCCCATCTAGAGTATTTTTCATTTCATTTATTGTGTTTTTAATCGATGCTTGATTCATCTTTAGTTCTTCTAGGTCCTTGTTAACTGTTTCTTGACTTTTGTCTATTCTATTTCCAAGATTTTGGATCTTGGAAATAGAATCTTGGATCATCTTTACTATCATTATTCTGAATTCTTTTTCAGGTAGACTGCCTATTACCTCTTCATTTGTTAGGTCTGGTAGGTTTTTATCTTGCTCCTTCACCTGCTGTGTGTTTTTCTGTCTTCTCATTTTGCTTATCTTCCTGTGTTTGGGGTCTCCTTTTTGCAGGCTGCAGATTCGTAGTTCCCATTGTTTTTGGTGTCTGTCCCCAGTGTCTAAGGTTGTTTCAGTAGGTTGTGTAGGCTTCCTGGTGGGGGTGACTAATGCCTGTGTTCTGGTGGTTGAGGCTCGATCTTGTCTTTCTGGTGGACAGGTCCACGTCTGGTGGTGTGTTTTGGGGTGCCTGTGGCCTTATTATGTTTTTAGGCAGCCTCTCTGTTAATTGGTGGGGTTGTGTTCCTGCCTTGCTAGTTGTTTGGCATAGGGTGACCAGAACTGTAGCTTGCTGGTCGTTGAGTGAAGCTGGGTGCTGGTGTTGAGATGGAGATCTCTGGGAGATTTTCGCCACTTGATATTATGTGGAGCTGGGAGGTCTCTTGTGGACCCGTGTCCTGAAGTTGGCTCTCCCACTTCAGAGACAGAGCACTGACTCCTGGCTGCAGCACCAAGAACGTTTCATCTACCCAGCTCAGAATAAAAGGGCGAAAAAGTAGAAAGAAAGAATTAGTAGCAGAAAGAAAGAGAGAGAGAAAGAAAGGAAGAAGGATAGGAAGGAAGGCAGGAAGAAAGAAAGAAGAGAGAGGGAGGGAGGAAGGACGGAAAGAAAGAAAGAAAGGAGGGAGAGAGGGAGGAAGTAAAGCAAAAGGAAGAGTGAATGGAAGAAGGGAGGGAGGGAGGAAGGACAGAAAGAAAGAAAGAAAGAAAGACAGGAGGGAGGAGGAAGGAAATAAAAAGAAAGAGTGAAAGGAAGAAGGGTGGGAGGGAGGGAGGAAGGAAAGAAAGACAGGAGGGGGGAGGGAGGGAGGAAGGAAAGAAAAAGAAAGTGAAAGGAAGAAGGGAGGGAGGGAGGGAGGGAGGAAGGAAAGAATGAGAGAAAGAAGGAAAGGAGGGGCGGAGGGAGGGAGGGAGGAAGGGAAGGTAGGAAAAAAAGAAAGAGCAGATAACGTAAAATAGAATAAAATATAAAATATAGTAGCGTTATTAAAATTAAAAAGTAATTATTGAAAAAAAAATGGACAGATAGAACCCTGGGACATATTGTTCAAGCAAAGCTATACAGTGAAATTCTCACACAGAAGCATACACATACACATTCACAAAAAGAGAACAGGGGGAAAAAATCGAAAATCTTGCTCTCAAAGTCCACCTCCTCAATTTGGGATAATTCATTGTAAAAAGAGGAAAGGGGGAAAAGTCTGAAATCTTGCTCTCAAAGTCCACCTCCTTAATTTGGGATAATCCGTTGTAAATAGAGGAAAAGGGGGAAAAGTCTTAAATCTTGTCCTCAACGTCCACCTCCTCAATTTGGGATGATTCGCTGTCCATTCATGCACTCCACAGACGCAGGGCACATCAAGTGGACCGTGGAGCTTTAATCCGCTGCCTCCGAGGCTGCACAGAGAGATTTCCCTGTCTCTTCTCTGCTCTCACAGCTCCTGGGTCTCAGCCTTGGACCTGGCCCCGCCTCTGCGCATAGGTCGCCAGGGGGCGTCCGTTCTTCGCTCAGACAGGATGGGTTTAAAGGAGCCGCTGATTCGGGGGCTCTGGCTCACCAGGCACAGGGGAGGGGGGGCACACAGTGTGGGGCGGGCCTGCGGCGGCAGAGGCCAGCGTGTCACATATACTTATAAAACAGTCTAAATGATTCAGTAACATTTCTAGTTCAAGTAATTAACACATTATCTACCTGGTTGTTTATGGAAAACTGTGGTCTCAAAAGTAATGATAATCTTCCTTCTTTAGTTATATTTTGAATATTTTCTGAACAACTCTACATGCTATTCACATAGTGACAAAATCTCATCAAAGTTGATGCTGAAGATACAAAACATTCAAGTAAAAGTTTCTTTTAAATAAAGGAGTTTGGGTCACACATTATATTTTTATGTATTTTAGATTTGTGTCATTATCCTGATAAATTTGTTGTTATGGCATAGAAACATTGGCTATTTAGAATGCAGTCTTTCTGTCTGGTTGATATTTGATATTAAACTCCACAATTGCAATCTAAGTAAAATATTTCCATTAAAGACAATATAAAAGACACAGAGAAGCCTGCTACAATATCATACATTATTTGAAAGGCCTGATATCAAGCTCCTTTATCAAGTCCTGTGTGAGCCACAATTTCCTTGCAGATATCAATCCTCGGAATGGTTGTGCACCTTGACCCTGGAGGCACGTAGCTTAGATCCAATCCCATATCTGCCACTTAAGCAATGTACAACCTTGGCCAAGCATCAGCCTCTCAGGACCTCAGACTCCCCATCTGCGAATGGAAATAATAAAAACTATTTCCACATAAAGCTGTTGCAGTTTTTTAACCTTCAGTGAATTTTCACAGCTGAACATACCCATGTAACCAGCACCTTAATCATGAAACAGAACATTTCCTGGCTCCAGATGTTCTCCTTATGTTCCTTTCCCATCACTATGTTTTAAACTAACTACGATCCTCATGTCTAAGAGCACAGATTAGTTTTGTCTCCTTTGTACCTCTTGTCAATGGAATTATGCAGAATGTGCTATTTTGTATCTGACATCTTTTCCTTAATATTATGTTCTGACATTCATCTGTCACTTGTAATTGTGAATATTTCATGAAGAAACTCTGGAAGATGCAGAAATTGGGAGAAAGTGGCAGGGAGTTTAGAATAAAGAATATGTCAGTATTAGCCTGACATCTTAAGTAGTAGGTGTGAGAATTAAGAATATAGACACTGAAGATTAGACTTTGAGTTGAGGAATTTTTGATAGGTACTATAGTGGGATTTTGGAGGTAAGAGCAAGAATAAAATGTATTAGAAAATTTTTCTCTGAGAAAAATAAAGCCTTAATAGAGAGGTCAATAACCTTGTAGTTTTGAGCCATTTTCAGTTGCTATCAGCAACTGGTAAATAACAATAATTATAAAAGAGCTAAAACTACTGGCAGATTTGATAAATGTTGCTATATTTACATATGTGTGGTTCGGTATTATCTGATAAGGGAATAAATTATTTTTAATAGTTCTATTAAAACTGATCTGCTCAGTCACTGATAAAGATACCTTGAATAGGGAAGTTAATTAGCATATAAAGAAACCATCACCACTATAATCTGTAGTTTGCTGAAATACCTTCCTTGTAGTCCAAATCTCTCTTCCTTTCTGTACATGAATAAACAGAAATGTTACTATTAGTATTCATTGGGAAATTAAAGTGGCCACAACTACAAAGAGCTGAGGTCAGTTTAGGAAAAGATAGAAAAGTAGTAGTAAAGACCAGTATTTAGAGAACACCTGCTTTTTTCACATTCCATAAAATTTAGCACTTTGTAAATTATTTCTAGTTAAAATAGTGATATGAAACACTACCATACAAAATGCTAAAAGAAATCTTTGTAAATTTATGCTCCTATTAGTTTAGTGCATATTGTTTGAGATTCACTTTTATTCCTGAGTTATAGAACATTTCGTTCCTCCTGCACAGTGTTTCGTCATGTGGTGTGCTCATTGTACCATTTCCAGTGAATGAATATTGAATAGCAGTTGCAAAGCTATTTTGAGGGAGTTCTGGTTTCAAGCAGACAATGGAGTCCCTAGAAAAATGCATGATTACATTCTCAGAATGAATTTAAATGTGAATATCTTCCACATTTACATGTATTTAGACAATCGTTATAATGTCATGTTACTTGTGGAGAACTAAGATTATGTGAGAAATGATTATAAAGCAGAAAAGTTAGAGGAGATGATAAAGATTATTTGGAGTATTGAAGAGAAGTCCATTGCTTTTGCATAAATGTAAAAATCACTTACAAATTTGCTGTAGCGATTTAAAACCCATATTATATTTGTACTTGTATCTTAAATTATTATCTCCAATGAGATTTATGAAATGATGTACCAATTCAATGCCTATGTATAAAGATATGGGCCAAAAAACAAGTTTGCTTTAAAAAAAAAAACTTACAGTAATATATTCAAATGTATACATGAAAACATATCTTGTATATGTGATTTTAGGGTCTTTTAATTGACTTTTAGTTTTTTTACTTTTGTGTAACTTGGTTATCAGTTTGCTATGATGAATTGGTGGAGGCTTATTTGGAAAATAGCAATAGTAGCACGGCAATAAGTAAAGTTTATAAAATACCCAATATGGTCAAGTTAACTAAGTAAAATAATGGAGCAAGAGCCTTATATAATCTACACAGGATAATAAATGACACAAATATTAATAATATAAGTTAAGTTCAGAGTAAACCAAGATAACTGTGGGTTTGGAAAATTTCACAGCATTAAGTTGAAGTTCCTTGAGAGAAGTATAATACAAAGAGCTAATGATGTGTGTGGGGTTTGGGTGGTGCAGCATTATAGGCACAGGACTTCATGAGTCCAAATGAGAATTGGAAATCTGTGTCATTAGTTGGAGGAGGAAGTAGAACCTTTTGACTATTACAGAAATTTCATATAAAGTCAAGTTGTGGGTATCTTATGCCACTATAAGTTCATTATTTCAGCCTTTTTGGCTAACTTTTCATTATTTCAGCCCTTTAAGGCAAACTCAGGTTTCAATATTAATGTTAATTTTGGAGTAGAAAGTATACCAGATAAAAAGTTGGAGAGCATGGATGTACAAACTTGTCCAATATTGCAATCAAACTTTAGTTTTTATTCTGGAACTACTTCACCTTAATTCTTTTCAACTTGCTTAATATTTTATTTATCTATTACTTTTCTCACTTCCCTTAATATTATTTCACGGATCTTACCTGTTTTTTTCTATTTCATGCATATTCTTATTTTCAAAATTATTTTATTTTATTTTATTTTGTGTGTGTGGTATGCGGGCCTCTCACTGTTGTGGCCCCTCCCGTTGCAGAGCACAGGCTCCGGACGCGCAGGCTCGGCAGCCATGGCTCACGGGCCCAGCCACTCTGCGGCATGTGGGATCTTCCCGGACCAGGGCACGAACCCGTGTCCCCTGAATCGGCAGGTGGACTCTCAACCACTGCGCCACCAGGGGAGCCCCTTATTTTCAAAATTAAATGCAAACTCACTGGTGTCATAGTTCTTAATTAAAGGGTGGGTTAGAGGAAAGGTGAGAGAAAAACATGGTGGAAAGAATAATGTAGAAGAAGCCAAAATACATAGATCTGGGTCTCAGGTTTGTCTTTTCCTATCTATGGTGTTAGAAGATGTCACTTCACATTTTGGGACCTCAATTTTCTTATTTTCAAAATGGGTTTCTATCATTGATTTTCAAGCAGTTTATCAAAAATACTTAGATTTTAGAAGAAACACTTCCAAAGACAAATCCTAGAAAGGTGTGGCTGTGTAAGGGGATTGTAGACTCTGTTTCCTCCTTCACATTCTAAATTTCTCCAATTTAAAGAAGCAGAATTTTAATATATCAGGGTCCTGCATAGGGTGTAATTTTAAAAATAAGTGCTCTGAGTGACTTCAGTGAAAATGGCAGAGTAGGTGGCATCTAGGACACATGTCTCCACAGAAACTAGAGAACAAGCAAAAACAATCAGAATACACCTTGTAAGAGTGGAAACAGTCAAAGGTTTACCGCAACCAAGCAAATACTAATCAAGCAAAACGCAACTTAAAAACAATTGGAAAGCATTATGGTATTTTTACTTGCTGTTGCTTCCCCATCCTCCTTGTTTTTACAGTAATCTGGAAGACAGTAGCCTAGATTCCCAGGCTGAGAAGCAGTTTCCTGTAACTGTAGGGAGCAGAGAAGACTATTATCAAAGAATTGTTCGTATGAACCTGAATGATTCAGGCAAGGCGTTTGTCTTCATTTTGCCTAACTCAGAACTCATTTAGGGAAGGAAATTGGCAGGCATTTATCAAGAACATTGTAAAGCAAAGAACAGACTGCAGTTGCCTAGGACAAAAGGTTAAAGTTCAAACAAGCTATAGAGCATTGATAACCTGGGAAGAAAATCTAGAAAGAGAGTTTCTTTGGGAAATTAGGGCATGCCAAAACCCGTACATTCTGGTGAATGTAGAAAGTGACATTCATGGCCAGGGCATACCACATGCTCAGAAAAGACCTATGAAGACCCTAAACTTTCATCTCTGGCTGATCTCTAGGCTTAGTGCATGTAGAAAGTAAAGATAAGGCAGCGATGTAAACAGCCTTGCTAAGAATTGAAGGAGTGCCCCCAGCACAGAGTAAATTTGCAAAGATTGTAAGAGATTTATTTTTTCCTTTCCTTTTTGTTTGTTTGTTTTCTTTTTCTCTTCCTTTTTTTTTTTTTGTAGGTGTGAGAGGGCTCCAGGCATTCAAGGAAATTCTGCCCAACACTAATAGGAAGAGACATGAGAGATCGAACATGACAAAGAACATAAACTTTACAAAAATACTTTAGAAAAGTCACTAAACAAACAAACATCTACAGGCCATAGAAAGCAATACAAGAAAACTGTGAGGAAGGGGAATAATTGTATTTCCAGAGTTACCACATTATAATATTCAAAATAGCAAGTTTTCAACAAAGAAATAGGAAGCATGCAAAGAAACAAGAAAGTATAACACATTCACATAAAATTTGACAGAAACTGTTTTTAAGAAAGCTCCGATATTATACTGACTTACTAGGCAAAGACTTTAAATCAATGTCTTATGTCTTGTAACAGTCTTTAATTTGAAGTCTGTTTTATCTGATATGAGTATTGCTACTCCAGCTTTCTTGTGAGTTCCATTTGCATGGAATATCTTTTTCCATCTCCTCAGTTTCAGTCTGTATGTGTCCCTAGGTCTGAAGTGTGTCTTTGGTAGACAGCATATATATGGTTCTTATTTCTGTGTCTACTCAGCCAGTCTGTGTCTTTTTTTTTTTTTTTTTGGAGCTTTTAATCCATTCACATTAAAGGTGATTATCGATATGTATATTCCCATTACCATTTTCTTAATTGTTTTGAGTTTGTTTTTTGGGCATTTTTTTCTTCCCTTGTGTTTCCCACCTAGAAAATTGCTTTATTTGTTGTAAAGCTGGTTTAGTGGTGATGAATTCTCTTAGCTTTTGCTTCTCTGCAAAGCTTTTGATTTCTCTGTTGAATTTGAAGGAGATCCTTGCTGGGTAGAGTAATCTTGCTTGTAGCATTTTCCCTTTCATCACTTTAAATATATCCTGCCACTCTCTTCTGGCCTGCAGAGTTTCTGCTGAAAAATCAGTTGATAATCTTATGAGGAATCCCTTGTATGTTATTTGTTGCTTTTCCTTTGCTGCTTTTAACATTTTTTCTTTGAACTTAATTTTTGATAGTTTGATTAATATGTGTCTTCGTGCGCTTTTCCTAATATTTATCCTGTATGGGACTCCCTGCACTTCCTGGACGTGGGTGACTATTTCCTTTCCCATGTTAGGGAAGTTTTTGACTATAATCTCTTCAAATATTTTCTTAGACCCTTTCTCTTTCTCTTCTTCTTCTGGGACCCCTATAATTGGAATGTTGGTGTATTTAATGTTGTCTCAGAGGTCTCTGAGACTGTCCTCAATTCTTTTCAGTCTTTTTTTGTTTGTTTGTTTCTGCTCCTTGGCAGTTATTTCCACCATTCTATCTTCCAGCTCACTTATTTGCTTTTCTGCCTCAGGTTTTCTGCTATTGATTCCTTCTAGTGTATTTTTCATTTCAGTTATTGTGTTGTTCATCACTGTTTGTTTGTTCTTTAGTTCTTCTAGGTCTTTGTTAACATTTCTTATATTTTCTCGATCTGTGCCTGCATTCTATTTCTGAGATTTTGGATCACCTTTACTATTATTACTCTGAATTCTTTTTCAGGGAAGTTGCCTATTTCCTCTGCATTTATTTGGTTTTGTAGGTTTTTACCTTGCTCCTTAGTCTGTAACATACTTTTTTCTCATCTCATTTTTTCTGATGGGTGGGCCTGTGTTCTTGGCTTACTGGTTGTTTGTTTTGAGACCTCCAGCACTGGAGTTTGCAGGCAGTTGGGTAGAGCTGGGTCTTTGTGCCGAGATGAAGACCTTCAGGAGACCTCACTCCAATTAATATTCCCTGGGGTATTAGGTTCTCTTTTATTTTATTTTATTTTAATTTTTTGAGGTACATGGGCCTCTCACTGTTGTGGCTTCTCCCATTGTGGAGCACAGGCTCTGGACGCGCAGGCTCAGTGGCCATGGCTCACAGGCCTAGCTGCTCCGTGGCATGTGGGATCTTCCCGGACCGGGGCACGAACCTGTGTCCCCTGCATCGGCAGGCGGACTCTCAACCACTGTGCCACCAGGGAAGCCCCTTAAGTTCTCTCTTAGTCCAGAAGTTTGGAATCGGCACTCCCACCACAGATGCTTAGACCTGACCCCTGGCCTGGGAACCAAGATCCTGCAAGCCACATGGCATGGCAAAAGAAAAAAAAAAAAGCAGTATAATAACAAAGAATAAAATTAAAATAAAATTAGAAAAATAGAAAATATACTAGGAAAAATAAAAATATAAGTGAAACAACAACAACAAGGTAAAACAAAACCACAACAGAAAAAAAAAATGGTGGGGGTGGACAAGCCAAAAGGAGCAGAACAATAACAAATAATAAGGAATAAAATAAAATTAGAAAAATAAAAATATTATTAGAAAAAATAAAAATATAAATGAAACAACAACAACAAAGTAAAACAGAACCACAACCTGAAGAAAAAAATAGAAGGCTGGAAAAGGCCTTGGTGGTGGGGGGGCATAGCTTAGGTGGGGGCGGGGCTTAGTTGGGGTGGGGTTTAGGGCAAGGAGTGGGGCCTAGTCTCAGAACCCATGTGACCAGAAAAGGCAGCAGGGTCAGAGGAGGTCTCAGAGTGTGAAGTGCAGAGGTAAGGCCCTGGGTGGGGGTGTGGGGGCAGGGCTTAAGCCCAGTGTGGCTGGAGGGAGCCTCGGTGGGTGGAGGATTCAGCCAGGGACCTCAGCAGGCTCTCCGGGGCCCAAGTGGGCAGGAAAAACGCTGGCTGTATTCCCTTCTGATCCTCTGATCTGCCGAGGGTCTCTCCCCATCCCTGTTGATCGCCGTGGGTGGGTCCCTCCCAAGCATGGGAATCCCTCCTCTCCCCCAGCTGCCCTTCAGGGGCATGAGTCCTGTCTGTCCAGCCTTTACTTTTTCTCCCCCTTCTCTCCCTCCCACATCCTCAGGACCCATGTGGCCAGAGAGGACCTTAGAAGGAAGAGGTCCAGTACCTCAGAAGGCTCCCTAGGGCCCAAGTGGGCAGGAGAAACAGTAGCCACATTCCCTTCCTATCCTCCATTCTTCCTAGGGTCCCTCCCCTCTCTGTTGATCCCCTAATCGTGGGTGGGCCCCTCCAGGCATGGGAACCCCTCCCCTCCCCCCAGCCAACCCTCAGGGGCCCCGGCCCTATCCTGCCTCCACTTCTCCTCTGCCCTCCCTCCCCCCACTTCCTACCCAGTTGCTCAGGGGTTCCTCCCATCCCCTTAGGTGTCTGTGGTCCCCCACCAGTGCCTGGTATGTGCCCTAGTTGTGAGGAGACACAAGCTTCACGTCCTCCTAGACTGCCATCTTGACTCTGCCCCCAGGAAAGGGCAAAATATTTGACCATGTTTTCACAAAAGCGAATGTCCAATAGACATATGAAAAAATGTGCAACATATGCAAGCAAATATAAACCACAATGAGTCATCACAATCTCACTTCCAGCAGGGCAATAGTTATTGCTAGTGAGAGTAGTAACTGGAGGGAGACAAAAGTAAGTATACTGGGATACTGGTAGGTGGGCTTCTTCATCTGGGTTCTGATTACATGGGTGAGTTCATTTTGTGAAAATTTGTTCACCTGTACAGGTATGATTTCAGCAGTTTACTATACTACAGTATAGTTCAAAAACCTGCAAGAGCACAAAGAAAAAGAAAATGTATTAGGGAGTCAAACAGAAGATGTTTTGATTTTGTCTTCATATTTGCACCTGCATATTTTTTCTATCTCGGCAGGCTGTGTTACATATCTCCTTAACATATTTATTCCACTGATGACAGGTTTCTTTTCCAGTGCTCCTATGCAAATATTTTCTTCCTAAAATTCATTTTTCTGTTACTTTAAAGAATGTTGGGCTGAAGAGGGTAATATTTACATACAGTCTGCTTTCTTCATATAATACTTTTGGAAAATAATAAATGAACAAAATAATTATGTAATAATTATGTAGTAATTATAAATAATTGTCTAATACAGATTTTTATTACTGCACAATAATGCTTTTTATTTAATAATGCTTATCATTATCTTTGAAGAGCATAAGACTTACAGAGATATAAAGATATAGTTGGTATTTAATGTATTTACAGATTTGGTCATTTACTTTTTTTCCCCACATAATGATAAAAAGGTAACAGATGAAATCTTGAACTTCTTGATAATTTGTCATGTCCTTTCTGGCTTGATAAACTACTAGGCTTCCCTACATGTATTGAATTGAGCCAAAAGGTCACACTGCTTACAGAAATAACAGTAATTCAACATTGTTTTTAAAAGAGAAAACTCTATGTATGTCCAAGTATTTAGCATTATGGTAAATGACATATGCACATTGTTCTGAAATTACTTTTTAAACGTTCAGCCACTAATTAGAATGTAATATTGTCATGTTGCTAAAAGTAAAAATTTTCAGAGCTCACAAATTTTTCACTAATTCTGTTTTCTGAAACTTGTTATTTTTACCCCCTGGGGGAAACTTTCCCATGGCTTACAAAAAAAGCCTTCGTCTTGGTCTAAAAGATTTAAGGGAAAAGAATTCTAGTGATAGTAATATTTTTTCTCTTATCAAGCATGAGTATACCATTTCTGTTCTATCAAGAGCACTCCCTATATGTCTTCACTTTTTTTTTTTTTTTTGCGGTACGTGGGCCTCTCACTGTTGTGGTCTCTCCCATTGCGGAGCGCAGGGTCCGGATGTGCAGGCTCAGTGGCCATGGATCATTGGCCCAGCTGCTCCGTGGCATGTGGGATCCTCCCAGACTGGGCCATGAACCCATGTCCCCTGCATCAGCAGGCGGACTCTCAATGACTGTGCCACCAGGGAAGCCCCTGTCTTCACTTTTAACACCATGGTTTTTAATTTTTATTTGATATTTTCACAAGCAGTTCTATTTGCTCTATGGTAAATGCTAATTGATAACTTAATGAGTTAGTTAATTATTCCAGCAAATAATTAACTATGATTTATTAGTTGATTTTGTAAATGATAGCTAATGGAAAACCTTAGACCTCTCTTGAATAAAATTAAATAATAATTATAGAATGGTTATAACTTTATAGCTGTAATAGAACTCAGTCCGGCTGCCCAAAAATCAATACCCGAGAGGCAGTTATTGGTAGAAAGGAAAATTGCTTTTAATCAGATTGCTGGCAATCTGGGGAGATGGTGGATTCAGTGTCCCCCCAAAACCATCTCCTAAGATTTTGTTTGGCAATGAAAGTTTTAAAGGGAAAAGTTGAAGTAATCTTAGTTAATCATTGAGATAGGGGCTCAGAGTCATTGCCATCCCCACTACATGCAGGCTTGTTAACTTCTTGTGATCCTTCTTTAGATGCTAACTTTGTTCATATTGTTTGTTCACAAGTTTACTGAAGGGGAAGCTAGGGAAGAGATCTGATCATCTGTTAATTACTTACTTGTTCTTTATGTTTACTTCTTTGATCTACAGGAAAAACCAACAGGTTAAGTAAGGTACTGTGTGATCAAATGATTTGAAAAGTGTGCTTGGGCTGGAGATCAGCAGAGCTTGGGGGTGCCTGGTTTAAGTTTAGTTACATTATAGCTTTGCTAAAGTGACAAGGCAAAAGGGGTTTCCTGCTGAGGACAGTTTCCTGCAAAGAGCTGCTTAAAAATCCCTCCACCCACCCCCATCAGATATCATTCCATTTCTATGGGATTAGGGAGGAAGGTCTGTCTTCTGTAACTGCTTCATGCTGAGAAAGGGCATTGAAGTCTTACAGTGAAATATATCGACATGGGTTTGAAGCATCTCTTTGTTGACAGCTTTAGTTACCCACTTACATATATGGGTAGAACAAGCTACAATTATTTTGATGGCCATAAAGATGTAGATTATTATGTGAAAGAGTGTTAATCCCATTCTCTTAAGGCCAATTCTTGGAATTGTGCTAGCCATAGATTCAGTACTGCTCAAGATGGAGCAGCTTATGTCAAGGCTGCTGTCTAGTCACCATGCAGTTAGCTTTTTCCCTCTGGTGGCAGTGATAGTATCTGTAAAACAAGTCAGGAATGTGCATCAGACAATGAGTCTGTGACTCTATTTTCCTAATCATTAACTGCTCAAGCTTGCTCTTTTTTGACTCAGGGAGGCCTGAGAGATTTCAGCTTTTCTACAAACAAGAGGCAGGGGACTTGGAGGGGCCTTTGTACTTGGGGGTGGAGGACCCTGCAGGGTTTTGCTCCGGTTCCATAACTATAAGTGAACATAAACTAAAGAAAATAATGTAGCTAGAGCTTAATTACTATAGCTAATAGAATCTCTTCACTATTAAATTATTTCTACCAATTTACTACAACTTTAGTAAACTACAGGGCTAAGAGTGGTTACAACATTTGTGGCATTGTATCCTTCTGTGCTGAGTAAAACAGTCACAGTCCCACAATGGTCTTCTATCTTTAATAGAGGAGGCAATAAATAAAGTATTCTAGGAGATTTCTTCTACCAGGGGCTGTGTTATTTGGAGAAAATTTGATCTCTGTCTATAGGGTTGCACAAGAGGTTTTTTGTTTGTCTATTTTCAGGGTCCAAAACCAGTGAGTAACATTCCCAAAGCAGTCTTTAAGTTTGGCTGTGTCTTCAGTCTTTGAGATGTAGAGTGTATAATGAGAAATCTTTTCTCTGTTGCCCCTATGTACTGATTCAACATCAACAACAGAGGAGAGGAGGCAAGTAGAGACATCTAATACTTATTACAGAATTTAAGAAGATATTAAAATAGAAGTAGCTGAGAAAATAAGTAAAGGAGGTAGAAATGGGTGAAAAGTTAGTTAATACTATACATTCATTGGTTAGTCAAAGTTTAAATATTTAACTAATGTGAAAAGGAAAACTTGACTTATTACTTAATTATAAATGTTTATAATATGACATGGCACTACTTTGTAGATTTACTTCAACAAACCATAGTAAAAATTCTATAAGCAAGATTCAGAGGCAGACATCATTCTCTCAGAAATTTATATTTCAAAACATTTAAGGGGACTTCTGTCTTTGACCAAGATGGAGTAGAAGGGCCACAAGAAAAAACAAAAAAACCCATGCAAAATATAGGGAGAAAAATGGTTTTCATGACAGTGGACATTAAGCAAGAAAGTGATCCTTGGGAAATGGGAAACAAAAGAGGTGAACCTATGACTACACTGTCTTCCTGCCTAAAATAAGTTCTCTGCTTCAGATTTGTGAGGGGAATCCCACATCTGCACAATTCTTTCTGCACTACACTTGGCCTTGTTCTATTGGCTAGAAGCAAGTCACAGGTCTTGCCCATGCAGCAAGGCGAGGGGATTATACAGGGCAAGAACATCAGGAGGTAGGAATTACAGATGCCATCCTATAGTCTGTCTGCTACAATTATGAACAACTTTTTGTCCATAATTCAACAACTTCTATGAAATGGAAAAATTCCTTAAAAGAAAGATTTTCCCCAGATGTTTAAAGCAGCTTTAATAATATAATAGCCAAATATAATATAATATAATATAATAGGCAAATACTGGAAAAAGACCAAATGCCATCAACAGATGAATTGATAAACAAGCTGGTATTATCTAGACAACAGAATATGACTAAGCAATAAAAAGGAAGTAACAACCACATGCAATAAAACAGATTAATCTCTTAATAATTATGATGAGTGTAAGAAGCCTGAACAAGGACTCAGTCCATGCTCCAAGTGGAAGAAGTAGCATAAAATCCAGACTTCTTTCGATGTGTTTTTTTCCTCTTTGTGATTTTGGCACCACAAGGCCTGGTTGTCCCAGTCACTCTATACTGCCTTGAAATAAATGTTTAAGAATTCTTAATTCTTATTCAACTTTTCTAATTATTCATTGTGGACTATTTGTTCTGAAATAAGCTGCTCTGTCATAGTCAGAAGCAGATTGCCATCTCGCAAGTACAAAGTTTAAAAATTAGAACATAATATCAAGATTTGTAAGATGCAACACCACCATGTCTAGTTTGTATCTGAGCCAGTGTTAATGAAATATCCTTGTTCCTTTATTCTTACTAAATACATAAACATTTTTTAATTTATGGAAAATGGCCAGATAACAGAGTTTCTGTTTTTTGAAGCATGGGAAATAACTGCCGAATGAGTGTAAACATACTGATCCAATAATCCCTTTTGGTATTCCCACCAAAGACTACTTACTTCATGTGTGTCCAATAAAGCCATACATGTGTAGTTTTGTAGAAAATCCTGTGTAATCAATCACTGTTTTAATTAACATTATTACTAATGTTTTTCTGATGTGATAAAGTTAAAATTATGATCATACATTTTACAGATAAATAATTTTAATCAAAGAACATGATTCATGTCAATGGACTTATGGCAGTTGGTTAAATTGGTTCAACTTATGAAACTAAAATAAAAGGAGAAGGATGTAGTAAAGCAAGAAGGACAGCAGAACACAGACAAAATTATTTGCAGGAGAAATGCTGTATATTGCAAGACAGCCATCAGCATTAACATCATTTAATATTTATTGACTTTTCTTGAAATATAGTGCTTTGTATTCATCATAAAATTTAATCTGTGTAACAAATGTGGATATTAATTATTAGTATAGATTTGTAAATAAGAAAACAATTTCAGAAATAAACAAATAATACATGGCAGAGAGAGAATTAAAACACAATTCTGTCTCTCACAGCTTCAGCTTCAAGACTGAAGTCTTTTTTTAAATTAAAGTAGTAGAATGAACACTTAACAGCAGCAACTGCTTGTAGAAGTAACCCCTGAGAAGGGTGTAAATGAATCCTAGGGAGTTTGGAAGACACCCCAAAATCCCAAGCAAGTACTGAGCTGTTGTCTCAGAAAGGTAGGGCTAGACTGTGAATGCAACTGAGAAACTTTAAGCATCATCCATTTATTTATTCATTAGTGTTTATTGAGTGTGTCTTGCTATGGAAGGCACATGCTCTGAAGCATTAAACTGAATGGCACAGATTTAGGTTTGTCAAAGGGGATATTTTTCAAGCTTTAGTAACGTCAGTAACATCAATTCGAAGAGATTTGGGATCTTAATGATTTAATTCTTCTTAATGAAAAATAATAAAATGGTATTATTATTAATGAAAATTACAGAATAGATAAAATAGCATAGAATAGACTATATACAAGCTTATTTCACCTAATAAGGTATTCATTGTGTGTCTGTATGAACTTTTGTTTATGCATATACATATAATTCATACATATATGCTGCATCATGATGTAAAATATATTTTTTCTTCTTTCTCAGTCAAAAAGATTGAAAGACACCATCGTTTTAAGGAACAATGGAGAATATTTACTCAGAAACAAGAGTCTACAAAAATTAACATTCAAGTACTTTATGTTACCTTATGGAATATTTTGAAAATTAGCACCTTAGAGAGTAACCAGTGATCTGACATGATGAAATTTTCCCTGCTGTAGTCTAAAAAATTTTTATTACATTATTTTTACCTACCTTAATAATCTGGCATCAAAAATAGAAATTAAAAAATCACTTTCTTGTTTTACATTTGTTTTTATAATTAATAATAACAGATATTTGTTATTTCCTATAGAAACAATCCTAATCAACCAATCATTCTTGCTTTTAGCCTCCTTCCAAAAAGCCGAGGACAAGTTATTACAGATGGAATAGCTTAAAGAAATCAATGAAAGAAAAATTTTCTCTATTTCAAAGCTCCCAATTCACACTATTTTTTCATACCCGTGATCTGGCATTTGAGCCATTTCTGATTAAAATTCTTCTACTGATCCAGGTTGGCCTTAAAGCTTGATGGCTTGCATATTTGTTTACAAACTGGCAGCATTTCTCTAATGAGCTGTGAGTCTTGGGACAATAATATATTTATTGGGGCCAGTATTCACATAGTCACATCATGAAAAGTATTTATTACATGTTGTTTATAGCACCATAAACTTTTTTGCTTTTGAAGTAGAAAATAAAAGTCTGCAGCAGGACTTTGAAGTAATATTGCTTTCCTATAGGACACGCTGGCTGTATTATGTACATTAATTCACTACATGCAAAAAAATCCAGCATTTTAAACAAATCTGTCTTATATCACAAACAATAGAATTCATGACATTCAAGGGAAACCTTAGCAAAATAAATTACACTACAACATAGTCATGATATTAAACTCACTGAAAGAGAGAGATGGAACTGCAACAGTCTGATTTTTTGGTCTAAACAGAAATGATTGAAAATGGCATTTCACATAAAAAGACTTAGTTAAACATTTACTAAATTAATTAGTCTGAAGCTTTTTATTTGTTTGTTTGTTTGTTTATTTGTTTTTTTTTGCGGTACGCGGGCCTCTCACTGCTGTGACCTCTCCCGTTGCGGAGCACAGGCTCCGGACGCGCAGGCTCAGCAGCCATGGCTCACGGGCCCAGCCGCTCCGCGGCATGTGGGATCCTCCCGGACCAGGGCACGAACCCGCGTCCCCTGCATCGGCAGGCGGACTCCCAACCACTGCGCCACCAGGGAAGCCCCTATTTGTGTGTTTTTAAGTAAACAATTTCATATATATATATATATATATATATATATATATATATATATATTTATTTATTTATTTATTTATTTATTTATTATATATGTAATATTTAACGTAACTTGTCAAATTAACAATGGCTTTAAAAGTATCATCTTAAAATGGACCTTTAACCTGGACTCCCTCATCTCTGGAGTGATCAGGTGTGGTTTTGCATACTGTACATTGCACAAGACACCCATCTTATGGGGGGGGTAGTGTGGGGTGACAGAGAGTAGGATGAAGCCAAACTTCCCTTTGTTAAAAGGAGTGGTTTCTTTTAAATTTTCAAAAACAACAACAAAAAATTATTACCTATAGGCTGACAGTAGCTTTACATAACTTCTTTTCACTAGTCCATGCTCTCTTCAGCCCCTGATCTTGTGCAACCTACTGCCAGAATCAATAGAGTTGAGTGGAAAAATATTACCCTCAGCATGACACATTTGCAGGAGGGCTACAGAAAATGCCTTAGGATAGATTATAACACAAGTCAAAAAAGGCTTGTTTTTTAAAAAATTATTTACATTATCAATATAGAAAACACTTTAAAATTTTGCTTTAGGTTATATGGCTATGTTTTTAAGAAAAAAACCTCATTTTAATAAACATTTTTAAATACAAGTGTTTTTGGTGTGTCCCAGAATATAATAAAACCAGTTTTCCAATCCAGAAATTGTTTTAAAAAGTATTTCAATTTTTGCTCATTTTAGCCTCTCTTAGTCAAAATTATATGATGAAGACGATTAAAGCCTAGGTAATCACTAATGATTATAATTGTGTTATTGGGTTACAAATGCTAATAAAATTTACATTTTATATCATATTCACTCACAAAATATAGATCTTCCCTATCTGTAGCCTAGCAAACAAATTTTAAATAAAATTAGATTTGTCTTCTAGCTTTTCTGTATTGGTGAAACAACCTGATCTTCACAGTGTAATTTATTTCCACAGGCATCTTCCCAAGTCCATTCTGTCTTTACCAATTAGAGGTGCCGTTCATCCCTTTTCTGTTATGCATTCCACTCTAGATAGTCATTTGATCCATTGATCCGCAGGAAACTCCCTTGCTTTTGTCTCATATGACTCTACAACCAGCAAAACCTGTAAAAACAACCAGTAAAAACAGCCTTCCCTCTTGAGCCTCCCTCCCACCCTCCCTATCCCACCCCTCTAGGTCATCGCAAAGCACCGAGCTGATCTCCCTGTGCTATGCTGCTGCTTCCCACCAGCCAACTATTTTACATTTGGTAGTGTATATAAGTCGATGCTACAGAAACTAACACGGTATTGTGAAGCAATTATACTCCAATAAAGAGGTTTTTTTTTTTTAAAAAGCCTTATACTATACAGTAAGGACAACTACAGAAGGTATTGGAGAGTACATGTGCACCGTTAGTATATAGTGGCCTGTTTTGATACTTTGTTTATTGTTGATGCTTCTTGGAGAGAAAAAACACAGCAGGAATGTAGAAAATACAACTAACAGTCATCTCTCTCCATCCAAAACTACAAATGCTAATTTTTGCCACTTAAACTTTTAAGCTAATTCTTGAAAAAAAGTAAAACAACACAGATATACTGAATTCCATTTTAATCAGCTCTTAACATTTTCAGTTTGTATTTGCTAGTTTTTTAAACATGTATTTCTTAAATTGAGATACATAATACATATATAGAAAAGGGTGTAAAACAAAACTTGCAGTTAAACAAGTTATTACAAAGTGAACACTATGTATCTATCTCCCAGGTCAGAATACATAACATTGTTAAAATCTCAGAAATTGTTCCCAATTGTCTCTTCCTCACAACATCTTATTCCCTATAAAATACAGCTGCTCTGAACCCTGTGGCAATCAGTACATTGTTTTGTTGAGTTTAACTTCCACCTGTGCATTACAAATAGTTTAGTTTTGTCTAATTTTGAAATTTATATCAAAACACACTATATGTTTTATGTGTCTGGCTTTGATGTGACATTATATTTTTCAGATTTAAATATATAGTTTGTCCATTTCCTTCCTATGTTGTATGCCATTTCATGAATATACAATTTAATTCTTTATGTTATTATTGACAGAGATTTAGGTTGTTTCCAGTTTTTCTCAATGTGAGCGAAATCTGTATCCTAGGGTAGTTGAGCATGCATTTGTCTAAAGTTTATGGTTGCAGTGGAATCACATTTAAAAGGATATGTGAATTTCTAACTTGATCAAACTCACTTCCATAGTCCATGTACTAGTTTACACTCTTATGAGCAGTATATAAGAATTCCATTGCTCTATACTTTTGGAATAGAAATTGTTGATGATTTTAATGTATTGCCAAGTCATTACAGCAAGTGTGTGTGATGGCATCTATTATAGTTTTATTTTGTATTTACTTTACTGCTATTGAGATAAATTGCATTTTCATATATTTCCCCTATAAAACACTTTGGGAATATTTCTTTGCAAAGTATCTAAGATATGTACTCATTTTTTTTCTGTTGGATTATTTTTCTTTTATCTTTGCTTTGTACAATTTCTTTTTCTAATTTATTTTATTCAAGCTTAGTTGATTTACAATGTTGTGTTAATTTCTGCTGTAAAGCAAAGTGATTCAGTTATACATATATATAATTTTTCATATTCTTTTCTATTATGGTTTATCATAGGATATTGAATATAGTTCCTTGTGCTATACATTAGGATCTTGTTGTTTATCCATTCTATATATAATAGTTTGCATCTGCTAATCCCAACCTCCCAATTCATCCCTCTCCCACTCCCCACCCTTGGCAACTGCAAGTCTGTTCTTTATGTCTGTGAATCTGTTTTGTTGACCAGTTCATTTGTGTCATATTTTAGATTCCATGTGTAAGTGGTATCATATGGTATGTCTTTCTCTTTCTGACTTACTTCCCTTAGTATGATAATCTCTAGGTTCATCTATGTTGCTGCAAATGGCATTATTTTATTCTTTTCTATGGCTGAGTAGTATTTCATTGTATATATATATATATATATATATATATATATATATATATATATATATATATATATATATATATATATATATATATATATATATGTACATCTTCATCTATTCATCTATCAGTGGACATTTAGGTTGCTTCCATGTCTTGGCTATTGTGAATAGTGCTGCTATGAATATAGGGGTGCATATATCTTTTTGACTTATAGTTTTATCTGGATATATGCCCAGGAGTGAGATGCTGGATCATATGGCAACTCTACTTTTAGCTTTTGTTTTTTAAATCTTTTGACCACACTGCACAGCATGTGTAACCTTATTCCCCCACTGGGGATTGAACCTATGCCCACTGCATTGGAACTGCAGATTCTTAACCCCTGGACTGCCAGGGAAGTTCCTTTATTTTCAGTTTTTTGAGGAACCTCTGTACTGTTTTTCATAGTGGCTGTACCAATTTACACTCGCACCAACTGTGTAGGAGGGTTCCCTTTTCTCCACACCCTCTCCAGCATTTGTTATTTGTAGACTTTTTATGATGGCCATTCTGACTGGTGTGAGGTGGTACCTCACTGTTGTTTTAATTTGTATTTCTCTAATAATTAGTGATGTTGAGCATCTTTTCACATGCCTGTTGGCTATCTGTATGTCTTCTTTGGAGAAATGCCTATTTAGGTCTTCTGCCCATTTTTTGAGTGGTTTGTCTGATTGTTTGTTATTGAGCTGTATAAACTGTTTGTATATTTTGGAAATTAAGCCCTTGTCACTCACATCATCTGCAAATATTTTCTCCCAGTCTGTAGGTTGTCTTTTTTTGTTGTTTATGGTTGTAGAATTTCTGTATATATTCTAGATATTAATCCTATATTTGTGTTATGGATTATAAATATCTTCTGCTACGTAGCACCTTTGCTTTTAAAAGTGTCTGTAGATTTATTTTTCATACATTTGCTTCCCTTGGTTTTTCTATTGATGACAGATACCCCTAATTCCCAAACTGTGTCTTAAGGTACTTCAGGATACCACACTGAATTCACAGAGATGCTGTAGGACATTTTAAATTTTCAAAAGATATTCATCAATACTGAATATCTTTTGAACAATGTGTAAAATACTAGCTTGAAGAAATTAACAGTTTCAGCATTATATTGTACTACATTCTTTTGAATGACAACGTATTTTTGCAAAGCTAGATTTCTAGTGTTTTTTGTGATCCAAAGCAATTACCAATCTAGTTCCAGACCTTACACTGTTCACAGACATTAACTCAAATTTGATCACAGATATAAACATAAAACTCAAAACTATAAAACTCCTAGAAGGTAAATAGGAGAAAACCTAGACGACCTTGGATATGGTGATAACTTTTTCCATATAACACCAAATGCCATATCCATGGAAAAAAGAAAGAGTTGATAAGCTGGACCTCATTAAAATTAAAAACTTATACTCTGTGCAAGACAATATCAAGATAATTAGAAGACAAGACACAGTTTGGGAGAAAGTATGTGCAAAAGACATCTGATGAAGAATTGTTATCCAAAACACACAAAGAACTCTTACAACTTAGCAGTAATAAAACAATCTGATTTTTGAAATTCCAAAGAGCTTAACACACTCCTCACCAAAGAAGATATACAGATGGTGAATAAGCATATAAAAAGATGTTCCATGTCATAGATCATCAGGGAAATGCAAATTAAAACAACAATGAAATACCACTACACACCTATTAGAATACCCCAAATCTAGGCACTGACAACACCAAATTCTGGCCAAGATATGGAGCAACAGGAACTCTCATTCATTGCTGGTAAGAATGAAAAATGCTACTGCCACAGTTTGGCAGTTTCTTACAAATTTAACTTACTCTTACCATGTGATATGGCAGTCATGCTCCTTAGTATTCACCCAAAAGAGTTGAAAACGTCTGTCAACACAAAAACCTGCAAATGGATGTCTACAGGAATTTAATTCATAACTGCCAAAACTTGGAAGCAGCCAAGATGTTCCTGGTTGGTACATCCAGACAATGGAATATTATTCAGCACTAAAAAGAAATGAGCTATCGGGCTTCTCTGGTGGCTCAGTGGTTGAGAGTCCACCTGCTGATGCAGGGAACACGGGTTCGTGTCCCGGTCTGGGAAGATCCCACATGCCGTGGAGCTGCTGGGCCTGTGAGCCATGGCTGCTGAGCCTGCACGTCCGGAGCCTGTGCTCCACAATGGGAGAGGCCACAACAGTGAGAGGCCCATGTACCGCAAAAAAAAAAAAAAAAAAAAAAGAAAGAAAGAAAGGAAACAGAGAGTGGCTTATGAATTAGCATATATATTCACACATTTTCTCTGATGCTAGCTTTGAATAGATGTCTTACCACATAACATACTATGTTTGCATAAAAAGTGCTTTAGAGTATACTTGGAAAGATTCCAAAGAAGGCAGCTCATCATTTAGTTATTTAGTTTATCTAAGCTCACCTACTTCACAAGGAAGCCCTGGCATGAAAAGAGCAGTGCTCTGATTTTTCTTAATTTATGTCTGCATCTAACCTTCGACAACTAAATGTTACTTTCTGATATTCCTATAGTCGGTACTTCTATAATTTAATCATATGCTGTTTATCGTGTTAATTATTTGCCAATAAATTTGTTTAAAAAAATGAACTTCCCTGGTGGTGCAGTGTTTAAGAATCTGCCTGCCTATGCAGGGGATGAGGGTTCGATTCCTGGTGCAGGAAGATCCCACATGCCGTGGAACAACTAAGCCCGTGTGCCCCAACTACTGAGCCTGCACTCTAGAGCCCATGAGCCACAACTACTGAGCCTGCGTGCCACAACTACTGAAGGTCATGCACCTAGAGCCCATGCTCCACAACAAGAGAAGCCACTGCAATGAGAAGCCTGCACACAGCAACGAAGAGTAGACCCCGCTCACTGCAGCTAGAGAAAGCCTGTGCACAGCAACAAAGACCCAATGCAGCCAAAAATAAAATAAAATAAATTAAATTAATTAATTTAAAAAAAACTAACAGGCAAATGAAGGTAGAGATTATCTTTTAGTGTCACTGAATTTTAAGAGATTATTTGTGACATCACTTAGATGAATCACTTATTGTGTATAGCTCTAATTAATGTTATAGCAAAAATCTGTGCATTGCTATTTTCAAACCTATCCTATTGGTCTAGAAGCAAAATATATTACATAAATATATTTAATTTGTCAAAGCAATTTTCAAAGGAAAATGCCATCAGAATGCAGGTGCAGAGATGAGTACTTTTATATTCTTTGGGACTAATATAAAACAAACAAATATGACTTCTCCAATCAATGCCATCTTACCTCTCACCTGAGGTCTTATGATTCTAGAGTTCTTTTTTTAATCAAATTAAGTAATTTTCTCTTTAGTTCTGAACCTAATTCTTTCCATGATTTTTAAATGAGAAGTAATACCTTTCAAAATTAAATGACTCTATAAAATTAAATTCTGTAAAATACTAATGTTTGAAAATTTACATTAATCATAATTTGTTAAAAGTTTTCCTGTAAATGAGTCAACAAATCATCAAATACGCTGAAGGGAAAACTTCCATTTTGAAATGGATGTTATTGGGACAATTATTAGATGGATATCAAATATCAATGATGATAAAATATAAAACATATTTAGGAAATGCTCATAAAGTCTACAACATTTATATAAATTGAATTCCAAAAGAAAAAAATTCATAAAAATTCCAAATTCTGGAAAGAAGTAGACATGTAAATATTTAGTCACTATATTTTAATTTAAAATTTTATTTTATTATAATTAAATTTCACCTCAGTAAAAAGAAATGACAAAAAATGAAAAACAAAATACTATGTAAAACAACACCCAGGACTTGAGAAGTTCAATAAAATAGTCAAATATAAGAAATACCATGCATATATATACCACAACCAAACTATCTAGTGGTTAATGATTAAATAATGGTAAATTTTATATTATGTTTTTTACTATAATTAAATACAATTTTAATGTGAAAAAAGAAATACTACTACAAAAAGATCAAAAATAAAATAAAATGTGAAATAATACATCATTTTGAGTGAAAAAGATCACAGCCTTTCATGTATATAATATATATTTAAATTAAAAGAGACCACTATCTACATTTTATAAGGTTCCATGCTAACAATTTTAATGCCTCTTTTAACTATGATATTCTGGGTAAACATAACATGTTTCAGAAAATGTGGAAAACTTGAAGTAGTGAAACACTAGCCAGTTGACTTCATTATCATGTTAAAAGCACTCAAGAACTGAGATATACTAAGTGCTGATATGACTACCACATTGCTCTAAGATGATTTAAACAACTTTAGAACACTAGAAAATAGATGGTAAACCTCCTGTATTAGTATTCTAGGACTGCCACAACAAAGTACCACAAACTGGGTGGTTTATCACAGAAATTGATTGTCTCACCGTTCTGGAGGCTGGAAGTCCAAACTCAAGCTGTTGGCAGAGACAAGCTCCCTCTGAAGCCTGTAGGAGAGAATCAGTCCTTGCCTCTTCCAGCTTCCAGTAGCACCAGGCATTCCTTGGTTTGAGATAACATACATCCAATCTCTGCCTCCATCTTCACGTGACTCTCTTCCCTTTGTCTCTTCTTTTCTTATAAGGACACCAGTCATATTGAATTATTAAGGTCCACCCTACTCCAGTATGACCTCATCTTAACTACTTAGATCTGAAACGATCCTATTACCAAATTAGGTCATATTCTGAGGTACTTGTGGTTAGGGCTTCATTGTATCCTTTTGGAGGACAAAACTCAACCCAAAACACCTCCCCAAAACCAAAATGTATTCATCAGTGGCCAGAAAAGGAAAAGGCATTGGTTACTGCTATCCCATAAAATAAGCTACTCAAGTTATTTTTGCTTCCCATTTGGTGATCTCGAATTTGGTGAATTGTATGCCTTATGCCCAAGAAAGAATTGTAACCCCCTCCATGAGGTAGACTCTGATATTATTTCTAATTTAAAGTGGGGGAAACAGAGGCAAAGATACCTTAAGTGAATTGGCCAAGCCACAGAGTTAGGAAGTGGTAGGGCCAGGATTCTAACCCAAATCAAAAGTTGCTTCATGGATCAATTTCTGGGACCCAGAGAATAATAATTCTCAGAACACTCTATTAAAAATAGTGCTAGTTAATAAGTATATCAAAACTGGATTTACCTGACACCCTTTTTCAGTTCACTATATTCTTATTGTCACAGAACAAAAATGTCCTATGATCTGGGCTGAAATAGCAATAGATATTGTTATTGCACGTCCCAGGGAGAATTCTCTGTGTTGCATGCACACCTTAAGCTGCCTTTGTAGAACTATTATTACTTATCTGTGAGACCCTTTTTCTCGTCTGCATATACACCATAGAAATTAGCCCAGGGCTCCCATGTACATAGAAATATGCTAAACAAGAGAGGGGTAGAATACAGAACAAGGAATGAGCTTTGTCAGTAAAACTTTAAGTTACTTAAACATTCATCTCTTCTCCAAGCTATTTTTCAGATAGTCTGAGATTTTTTTGCCAGTGTAAATTTTAAGGCCCTGTTCAGCACATATTTGTATACACACATACACATACCCCATACACTTTATAGCTCTGATCTGGTAACCAAGCTGAAGCTCCTTTCAAAACTGCATTCCTTCCTGAATCACCCTGTGACAGGTTAATGCCTCTGTTCCACTGCTGTTGCTGTGCCAGGATGATGGATGATATAATGTGCGGGCATCCAACTGAAAAAAGCCACTGAGCCTTGGTGTGAATTTAGGTGTTGATGAAAGATGAGCTCTTGCTTAAAAGAACATATGTTTTTTATGAAATCTCTGGAGAAATTATTAAAAATGCACTATTCATTTTTAAGAGCAATTTAATTACTGGTTAGACAGCAGATAACAGTATTCCTACAATCTTCTCTTTGCAGTCATTGGCAAGAATGCTCAGACTGTGAAATATTCTGTATATGATTGCAGAAAACTGGAAGTTAAGGGGGATAACAGCCTCATTAATATGTCATCAGAGAAACTATTGGGAGGCCTGGTGTAGTGCGAAGGCTACTCTGCTTCATGCTGCTGTTTGACATTTAAGAAAGTCACTAGTATCATTTTGGGCACCTAACATTCTTTTTTGAAACAAAAGACACTGTAATCATATAGTAAATAAGAAAAATGGAACATTTTAACTTCTTATGAAATAAAGTGTCAGGTGAGCTATTTAAATATGATTTTGCTGGTCAGAGCTATAGAATTAGCATTGTGGTCAATAGAATGCCAGTCAAGCTGAAATAAAATGTAGCTGATCTAGACAAGATAAAACTGGCCAAGAAATAACACTTCTTTGACGCTGCTTCTTACAACACTAGACACCAATAAAATATAGTAAAAGAGTCTGTCTAGTTCAGTGAGTGGAAATTGTGCTGGAGGAATTATTTAACTTTAGGGATACAATCCAAGAATTGGTTGAGAATTACTAGCAAAAAATAACTCCTATATTTCTTTGCCCCTAAACCATCGTCAGTTTTAAGACACACCATTCACTTAATCATTAATTGCAAGAAAAATTAATTTAACATATTTATATATTGCTTTTTAATGAATAATAAAATTCATTTATTCTTACAATATCATGTTTCTACCTTTATAGTGTCAATTTGAATGTTTGAATCTAATTATTCTTTTGGCTCAGATATTAAAGATTATTTTATATTACCCATGGCCACTTGAACTTGTATGCAGTATCACACTGGCATGTTGTTTTGTAACATCTATGCAGGTGATTTTGACCTCTACTATCTTTAGGATTGACACAATAATTTAGAAGATATTGAACACTCAAAGTTTTGTTTGCATTTCATGTTTGAAACTGTCTACTTGACTCACATGATTTTTTTCTATGCTCCTTTATGGAAATCTGGAAGGGTTGTATTATTAATAGAAAGACTATTCTATCAATATATTCCTGACAGATATAGATGCTAAAACTGATTCTTTTGTGGACATAAATATGAAGAAAACCAATTAATATATTCCTGGGATACTCAGTTTAGTTATTATTTTAGTGGTGTTATTTCATATTGATCTTTGAGTCAGTTATATATTTTGGATTTGAAATACTTTCAGACTGGCTGACATACTTCCATCAGAACATTAAGGCACTGAAAAGGAAAACCCAGTTTTAATTGTTGGTTTTAATTTAGGTAAAAATTTGACTGCTGTACTGAATTGTGTCCATTCTGATCTCTCTGAAGGGACTGCTATTAGCCAGCCTGAAATATCGTTTTTATCCAAAGCTTAATGAGTGATTCTGCTACAAATTCATTGTTTGAGGTTTTGAAGCTTTTTAGTGTAAATATTTCTTGCAAAGTTAAGACTGTAAGCTTATATCAACCATTTGTATTGTCTGATATTGATTTTTAGATCTTGAATTGAGAATATGGTTGGGCAAGAAGAAGAGAAGGACAGATTTAAACCACAATGCAAGTTGCTTAGGGATAAAGCAGGTATTACTAATGGATAGGAGAGGGCTATAAATAAGAAGCTAGAGACTTGTAAGAAAACCCTTTTTTTAATGATTATGCTCAGGGCTGTCCCAGTTTAAGACTCTAAAGATGACTCATAGGAACATCTGAAAGAAACAGCCTCACAGATTTTCAAACAGAGAAAACACAGGTATTATTGTTTTTCGTTTTGTTTTAATTTTTGTTTTTTGGCACCATGGAGATCTACTAGCATATCCTTGGCTGCTCATTTATGAAAGATAGAGAGTGGGTTTTGAAATTAGTTCTGAATTCCATTTTTGCCATTTACTATCTTTGTGACCTTGGTTGAATAACTGAAGCCTTGGTTTCCATCTAAGACTGGTAGAATAACACCTGTATAATAGAATTGTATTGTGAGCTTAATGATAGAATGTATGGAAAAGCCTGAATTGCTGCCTGCAGAAAACAAGCCTAGAGGAAAGTGGAAGCAGGTGGCAAAGCACAGATTCATTAAAAAAAATTTTTTTAAATTGAAGCATAGTTGATTTACAATGTTGTGTTATTTTCTAGTGTGCAGCACAGTGATTCAGTTATACATACATATTCTTTTTCATGTTCTTTTCCATTATGGTTTATTACAGGATACTGAATATAATTCCCTGTGTTATACAGTAGGACCTTGTTGTTTATCTATTTTATATATAGTAGTTTGTATTTGCTAGTTCCAAACTCCTAATTTATCCCTCCTCCACCCCATTTTCCCTTTGGTAACCATAAGTTTGTTTTCTACATCTGTGAGTCCTTTTCTGTTTCATAACTAAGTTCATTTATGTCATACTTTAGATTCCATGTATCAGTGATATCGTATGGTATTTGTCTTTCTCTGTCTGACTTCACTTAGTATGATAATCTCTAGGTACATCCATGTTGCTGCAAAAGGCCTTATTTCATTCTTTTTTATGGTTGAGTAGTGTTCCATTGTATATATGTACACCACATCTTCTTTATCTATTCATCTGTCGATGAACATTTAGGTTGCTTCCATGTCTTGACTATGGTAAATAGCCAGACACAGATTCTTTTCCCCATCTTTGAGGTTTGATATTCTAGAATGAAGAGCTGCTTAGTAGAACAGCAGAAGGAGCACATGTTTCCTGTTGCATACGTATATATCATATCCCTACATGGGTCACTAGCCTGACAAAATAGATTCCCCTGCCAAATACTGGTTCTAGGACAAGATATCTGCCTCTTCTCACTTTATTTTCAGAAGAACTCTTTGGAGACACGTCTAGACTTTCTTTTATATCAACAATGGATCTCTTTCTATATAACAATTTCTTCATCATATTTGCCTTTCTAGGAGTGTTTAGAAATCCAAGCGCTACTTTCCAAAACGCCATTAATATATTATGGTATTTCCTACAGACTTATGAAAACCAAGTTTAAAAATATTACATAAAATTCAATTTATATATTTTCAAAAGCTAAGTTGATTCCACTTGCAACTTTTTATTTAAGATTTATCTAGGTATAAACATATAAAGTTTTAATATAAAAAGTATACACCGTAATGATTTTTAAAGTATGAGTGTGGGATTCAATTCACGAACTAAAGTTTAATCTTATGAAATTACCACTTTTTTTAATCTTCTTTCCTATTGTTAAATTTCAAAACTGGTTTTAGCTGCTGTTTTATTATATCATTAGTTTCTATTAGGATAATATTTAAGTCCTCTTTTCATTATTTTTTGTTTGTTTTTATTGGGATATAGTTGCTTTACAATGTTGTGTTAGTTTCTGCCTCTTTTTAATATTTTTGAATTCCAAGTTTAATTCTTTTTAAATATTACTGTCCAGTACAATGTCTGGTATAATATTCATACACACATGTTGAGAATTTAGCTGAACTGCTCCATAATATTGCTGCCTCGTCATCCATTTTGTGTGGACAAGTGGCCTGTAGAGGCCTTGAAATGACACTAGCCCTTTGCTCTAGTAGATAACAGCCATAGAGTCACAAGTAAATGTATGTTCCTGATATGACTCCCCAGTGGCCCTTGTGATAAGTAGTCTCCCCTGCCTCCCAGGGCCTTCCCCTTCTGTGCCCCTTAGATAAGACCCCCATGAAGCTCAAACCAAAACCCCACCCTTTTGGTTTGAATTGATTAATCTGGCCTTTGCCTGGGAACCTCAAAGCAGTCCACCTGCGGACCTCGATAAAGGCAAGTGCCCCAGGTCCTGCCATGCTGTCTGTGCCCACAACCTGCCTTGACCTACCTGCTTTGTCCCTCAAGGTCTGCCAAGGTCTGCTGTAACTCCTCTTGGGTCTCTGAGTCATAAATTTCTCTATTTCAATTGTTTGTGGTCTTTTGTTGAATCAGGTCTCACCATCTAACACCCTAGGGCTCTACTTAACAAATGTTAATTTAACAAATTCACAAAAATACAGATTTAGTAAATAATTTTTTAAAAGTTAGGTGCAATCTAAGGATATGCTACCAAAATCATTAAGTAAACAGATTTAAATATGTTTTTTAAAGTATTTTTAAAAATTAATAGTATTGTTAATACCTACATTTTCTCTTTTCTGATTTTTTTTTTTTTTTTTTTAATATGTTGCTCAAACCAAAAGCCTGAATGCACGGTCTCAGCTCCCATGGTTCTGGAGCAGTGAGGTAACCTACTGCCCTGACCCTAAATTCCCCAGATTAACTCATAACCATTGCTAAGCTGCAAGTGAGCTTGAAAATCCACTTTTAAACATGTAAGAATGAATTGACATCTTGCTCTTATTGAGAGCCAATTTTGTTCAAACATGGCCCTCCACAAACTTGCCACTACTGCCAATTCTTTTTGCTTTGGGAAATCTCCTATGTTTCTCTTCGCAGTAGGACAAGAAGGTAAAGTTTATACCATTATACAAGTAGGTTTGTATTTGTATGGAAGCCTCAGTTTCCTCCCACGTAACATGTGAACTTGATGATTTCTCAAAATTATAGTAAAAAAGTTATAAAAATTGTTTATGAGGAAGCATATTGTAAACAGTTGTCTAATCTTTTGGGGCTGCCATAACAAAATATCATAGACTGGGGTAGCTTAAACACAGAAATTTGTTTTCTCACAGTCACTCCATAACTACATTTAGTCCATAACAACAGTTTACAAATGTCAGTTAATAGTAGTAGCCATGATATTTGCAATGTAATTTTCCATCAATAATATAGTTGGCATATAGGGAGCTTTTTGTAGAAATTGATTTATTGGCACACTGAGAATTAATTTTAAGTAAATAGAAGTTTGCATGACATTCTTGTAAAATATGTATAGATAGAGTCCAGGGTGTTCTACTTATTTCAAAACAAAGTTTATGAATTTGTTACATTTACATACTTCCTCTATTAATATGCCTTATATTTTCTTTATATCAACTTTAATTGAAGTAAGTTTGACTTAGATTCATCCTAAATGATAATGTCAATGATATCAAAAATTGGTTTTGATGTATGTATATATATTTTGTACTTTATAAACTTTACAAATACTAAAATTAAAAAAAAAATAGTCTCTTTATGTATGAATCAGTCAGGGTCCAGGCAGGAGAAAGAAATTGCACCAGTAATCTGAACTGAAAATAATTTATCATAAAGAATTATAAGCTAGTACATGTGGTCAACTACTAAAAGAGGTAAAAGAGAACTCTAAGATATACAGAAATAGTGAATGCAGAAATCAGGCCACGGAGAAGTGGATAAAAACAGAAGTAAGAACTTAGAAGAGGAATTTCTACTAAGGCTGATATTTAGACTCTATTAAAGAGGGTATGGCTGCACAGAAACAGGCAGTGTACTATTATCAAAGAAACTTGACCAAGGCCAGGGCCATATGCAGAAGGCAGGAGTGCCTCACTGGGTAACCAAAAAGCTCAAAAAGAGGTTGCAAGCAGGCCAATTCACTGGCAGCTCTGCCAAAGAAATAAAAGCACAAAAGCATGACAAAACTAGGAAATTAAGTCCTTTCTTCTTGGTATGGCCTTACAGTGTCATTCTATCACCTGTTATGGACAGCACCTAACATTGGATCAACTGACAGAAGAGAGATACAAATATAGTATGAACACAAATATAAATATATGAGGTTTGTGCGCATTAGCACAACTCCTTAATACATCTCTTACATACAACTCTAGGTTACCACAAGGTGACTTTATTATCCTTTTTTCTCCTGTTACAATTCTGGATTCCTATAGTGAGGTTTGTTGCTGATTCCTGTGGATGCCAAAATCCACCATAAAGTTGCTTTTTTTTTTTGCTACAGATAATGGATTAGGCTCTAGCACCAGATCCTCTGCATTTATATCATTTTACTAGCTCAGTTACTAACATTGGTAGTGCTGACAATGAGTTGTTCTACAGACCTCTCTGATCAGGTGGGGACAATCCACGTACTCCATCCTTGTGTTATATCCTAGTGTATATCCTGGTGTATGAAGTGCATATAGACTGTTAAATATGTACTTATAGCTCATTTTTCTTGCCATCATGCAAGAACCTTGGTCCTGGACAGACAGCTGAATTGTTTGGTGCAAATTCAATATATGCTCTAGTGATTGGAGCTTAGTTTTTAGATAAATTTCATTTTCTTCAGCCCTTTCATGTCTCACAGTAAATAAGAAGCCAGGAATCATTTTTTTCTGCACTAGAATAAACTCCAAGCTTGGAAGATATTTACATGAACTTATGCACACCTACTATATGCTAAGCACCAAAGTTGCAAAGATTCATCAGACAATGCCTCATTTCTGAGGTCTTATGGTCCAGTAATGAAGAAGTCATATAAATAAATACATACGAAAAAATGGCATGTGATTTGATTGAGTTACTATAGAGTATACATCAAGGTTTTTAGAAATAGGGATATGCACAAATTAATTTTATTCCAAAAATTTTTATAACTAAAAATTGAAGGTATTGTAACTGAAAAATTACTAGTCTCTATATAGCAAAATATTTGGTAAACAATGTAATTTATATTTTTTAAAAATTATATGGCACTTTTTTACTCTGATAAATATTATTTACAGAAACTAAATATTTATGCTTTATGTATGCCATACTGTTTCTTAGTGTTCTATATGCCTAAGACTGTAAAACATTGATGGGTTTATCTACTAGAATGGAACATTTTTGATGTTAGTCTACAAATATTCATTGAATCTGGTGTTTTCAGTATAACCTTAGGCTTCATAATGACCTCAATAGCAGTGAAATATATGATTCTTACACTTGTACTTAAAGTAAGGAGGCTTACTTCTTCTATTTTCTCAAACTAAATTTTTGGCCAATAATTATTTAAATAAATGTGATGTTTTATTTTAGAAACTATGAGAATGTTCTTCTCTCTATTTTTCTCCTCATAAATATGAGAAAGACATAGAGAAACTACATTGTCTTCCAAGTAGAAGACACTGTGATTTTTGACTTATCTAAAAAGTAGAAATTATAGATTATGTCTATTTATGGTATTCATGTCTGAGCACATCTGGAAAACCAATAGGGTGATCACACAGAAACCTATTGTTATTTATGGGGGAATGGGTGGGGAGGATAATGTGAAGTCCCTTCTATATGACAATATTAAGATAACAAGCTGTATTGAGTTTGAAAACACATAAGAAATCATCAAAAGATATGAATAATTCTGAGTAATATATGACTCCATCCCCTCGACTAGTGTTTTTATCTAGCTTTAATTTTAGAGTTCAGTTGGGAGCTCTATGACTAAAATTTAAACGGAAAAAATTTAAGAAGCTAGTTCAGTGGAGAATTCTGCAATAATTTAGGGCAAAACGACCACTGCTTGGGAAACCCTGTGGTATGAAATTAATATTCTTCTCCAACAGTGTTTTTTCCTTCTGAAACGAATAGAACTGAAACTTTTTTTCCCCTTTATTTCTGTTTTGGGGCTTCTTTCATTTTCTTAAAAAAATTATGCAACAACCAAATATTTTCTCTTTTTTTTTTTTTCTCTAATATTTTTCCATTTTCTATTTTCTGATACTTTTTTAAACAAAGCTTTTCTAACACCTGGGAGCAATATATAAAACAGCATATTATATTACAATTTGTAACATTTTAACTCAATACATAATAAGCCTTTAAATTATAAAAAATGAGTGCATTCACTTACAAAAATCCAACAAAAATTAAACAATTGATGTGGTATAATTAACAGATAGTAACATGAAAATCTCAGTTTCTATTTTTTTAAATTATCCATGGTAAATGACTATCATCTACTGTATTTTTTATGTGTGTGTGCTCTAAACTTCTGGCACATTTAAAATAAGAAGTAAAACATATTATTTTGGTAAACAAACATCAAAACAAAATAAATTACAAATATGATATGACAAAATAATTCAGTACACTAATAGACTCAGTGACGTGCACACTTAGAAAAGTAGCTCCTTGCTTATTTTATTTTAGATTTTGATTAATCAATATAGGAATTGTGACTATTAAATTCATTTTTCCAATGACTCTAAAATAACACCTTTCTGTTTCAGAAAACTATTTTAATATATTAATATTATTAACACAAAACAGTTTATTCCCACCTGCTGAAAAGTTCTTGTTATAAATTTACAAATTGCTCATGTCTAGAGATAATTTTACATTAAGGCATAAGGCTATTTTATCAATACAAATCTATACAATGAGAGCTATGTCCTTTTTGATACAGCACTCCTTGCAGTACACAGGCTGATCATCTGTAGTATCTTTACATATATTATTTAATCATTACAAAACTCCATTTAAATAATTATGAAATAGAGGCACAGAATATTTCCCTCAGCTTAGAATTAATAAGAAACAAGTTTAAAGGTCTTTTTTTTTTCTTTTCTTTTTTTTTTTTTTTTGCGGTACGTGGACCTCTCACCGTCGTGGCCTCTCCCGCTGCGGAGCACAGGCTCCGGACGCGCAGACTCAACGGCCATGGCTCATGGGCCCAGCCGCTCTGTGGCATGTGGGATCTTCCCGGATCGGGGTGCGAACCCGTGTCCCCTGCATCGGCAGGCGGACTCTAAACGACTGCGCCACCAGGGAAGCCCAGATTGAGTGGATTTTATTGCTCAAAGAGAGAATACATCGTTCAGGGAAATGATAAATGAATAATATATAATAGAAATAGGAGAATCCAATTAATAAATTTAAAAGCAACTGTGAAGGAGTAAGAGAGAGCTCCTTTGAATGGAAAGAAACAACACAAAAGTAGTAAACATAGCTGTGGATTTGTTTGAATTATATAAACCTCAAGAGTGATGGTAGTCAAGAGCACAGAATGTCAAAACCATATGCTAAATATTCCACTCCTATTGATTTAGCAATAGTATTTTCTTATGGAGATAAGGACATTAAAATAAAAATTCTATATGTAAATAAAACTTTATATAGTCTAAGTAGGTCTACTTGTGGAAGTGTCTATTGAAGTATTTAAGACAGGCTTATGTCATAGACAGAGAATGAGGTAACAAAGAGGAATATGATATATATAAAAGGATGAATTTGAAGTTTTGGGTATTTCTGGTATGCGTATTCTCCCAAGTATTTGCTTAAATTCAGTAATAAATACTAAAGTGTGTATTAGTATAGGTATACTAAATTGCCTGGTCTTAAACTCTCATTGATCTTTGGAAGGAAACACCATATACTAAGATATACAATTTCGGAGGGAAAAAAAGTTCATTCTCCAAATGTCTTTTGTAAGAATGTATGATTCATGGTCATCGAAGTACCCTGCACTTACTATCACCTCCGAATTTGGGGTTTTCCAGACACAGTTTGGAAGAATAGAAGAGGGAGTTAATATTACATCTTAAAGAGCAATAATTTTATAATGACACAGCATAATAGTTATATGTATTGGACTCATGAAGTTTTCCATTCCAAAGAAGGAGGATAAAATTACTTCTATTATACAGATATTTTAAAAGTAAATAAAAGAATTCTGGAGGGATGGCTGTGGGGATAGCATTGTTTACCAATCTCTCCAGATCTCCACATAAAAGTGGATAGAGAAGATAGAAAACAAAAATAAAATTCCATGGAATATATTTAAAATAAAACTAAGTGACAAGTTATCCCCATAACCCCATAAATATAAGCAGGTAGAAACAGACTTCCAACAACCACAAAATTACATGATATCATTCTCTATATGGGGGGATAAGAGAAGCAATGTGGTAGCATATGTTGGGCCAGAGAAAAGGAAATCTTCAAAATAGTATAGTATGTTAATATGAAAACATTGTTAAGTCCAGCTGACCATTTTCAAGGGACACAAAGGATGTTTCAACATGTTTAATTTCACAGTGAGTATGCTATCAGCCAAACTCAGATTAATTTTCCATAGGTAAAGTGTAAGGAAAAGAAAGGAAGGAGGAATAAACTAGATTCCAGAAGACATAAAAGACATATACTTCTTAATGGCCAAGAATAAGCGATAGTATCTAGTGATGTACATTGGGATAATAAAACCATAAAAATTGCAATTACATTCATATTTGAAAAGACAAGATGATACGTATAGGAAAGGAAAGGGATTTTGATTGGGATGGACTTAAAACTAAACAAAATGACATGAGACAAGTTCATGATAAATAGTAAGAATATAATAAATATTTATTTTTAACCTCTGTACAGGCAAGGGAAATTAGCTAGGAAAAGAACATATATGAGACAAAATACAATGAGTGAGGAGAACAATTTTTTGAAAAGTGTTTTCAGTTTTATATCATTAGTTCTATACTTGAGCCAATAAATGAATAAGAAAAATATGGGACAATTCAAATAAACTAGTTTTTGGACATTCAAATAAACTAGCATTGTACTAAGCACAGTAACATTAGGTGGTAGATATTATTGAAGCCATAAAATACTTGGAGGTTATTATGAAGTTATTTCAATAGATTTCTAGATAAGCCACCAAGAGAAAATATTTCAGACAGTACCATAAAGCTAGAAAACATGATATTGATAGATATTCAACAACTAGGAGCATTGAGAAAGCCAATTTAGAAAACTTCCTTCTCAAGCATCCATTTTTTTATAATTAGGTAATTTTAGATATGGTAGTATAAGCCTGAAACTAAGTAAAAATAGTATTTATGTTTGAAAGTTTAGCTGACATTGTAAGTGTTAATGATCACCATGAAATGGCTTTGTTGTGGCTATTGAATTGATTTTGAAATGAAGCACTCCTGAGATCGGGAAACACCCAGAAAAGACTTTCCCAGGTAAAAAGTAAAAATGAAATATCCATAAAACTATCTACTATGGATTATATGTTTTATTTAGCATACTATATTAAATCACACAACTCAGATATTTTTAAGTCCCCCAGAGCTGGTGACTTTGTCATATTTAATAATGGTTTCAATAATTATAATTCTCAGTGAAGGTGTGGGTAGTTCCTCCTTCAGGATCTGATGGGATTTTTAGAAGGGACGTATATGTCTTCCATTCTACTAGACTACAGCTGAATGAAGTCCACAAAACAACAAAAAAAAGACTATGAAAATTACACCAAAAAAAATCTGAAATGTATTTATTATCTAATCAATTGTGAAACTATTGATTCCATACAGAGATTTCTGTGTATAAAACAACCATTAGGGGCTTCCCTGGTGGTGCAGTGGTTGAGAGTCTGCCTGCCGATGCAGGGGACACGGGTTCCTGCCCCGGTCCGGGAAGATCCCACATGCCGCGGAGCGGCTGGGCCCGTGAGCCATGGCCACTGAGCCTGTGCGTCTGGAGCCTGTGCTCCACAACGGGAGAGGCCACAACAGTGAGAGGCCCATGTACCGCAAAAATAAAACAACCATGAGGCTGCTTTGAAATAAATATATATATATTTTCACTTTATACCTACAATTTTTAATAGCAGTTTGAAAAGGCTAAAGTTGTCAGAGTGAAGAGGCTCTAATGATAAATAATATTTCCATTAACTAACTAATTGTGCAAAATGGCCAAAAGTAGTGGACAGTACAAATTACACAAGCATTGGCTTCCTATTTTTTGTGTATGAGGAATTTTATGTTCTCAAAGTAATTGCTTGATGTCATTAAAATATATGATATGGAAGAATAAATGGTCTCTACTGTGAATTAGTTAACTCTTCATGAGAATAGACCAAACTATTTATTTTATTCTATTTGAGTTGATTAAATTATTTGGATAGTGTATAGAAAGCAACTTGTACAAAACAATGACATAAAGAAGTTGTCTGCAAAGCTAGCTTCTAATTTAACTCTAGATGAAAACAAAATCCTTAAATAGTATCTTCAAATTAACAGACACAAAATAGTGCCAAATAAGACCTCAAAATCAAATGCATGCATAAATCATGCTATATTAAATTAGACTATAATTTGTGTGTACCAAGAGAGTTAAGAAACTCCCACTCTGTAACCTCCCAAGACAGAACAACAATTCAATGACCAATATGCTATTTTACCATGTATAGTTGACCCAAATGGTTCAGCAAAGCATCAAAGTATATTAACCAGCATGCTAAAGAAAACCTCACTCACTCTTCTGAGCCACTCTAAAGTCACAGACCAAAACACTTTCTCATTTTTTGATAATTCTCCTGATGGAAGACTTACAACCACAAAGAAAATAAAAGAGGATTATGCTATCATAATATTTGCCCCTGTTTCTTATTTCTCCTCTCCTTATAACCCACACATGGTTTGGATTGGTGTTAGTGCTGGAGAAGGCATGATCTGGAGATAACTGAAAATTTCTTATAACTTCCATGCTTTCTTTAAAAATGTGATAAAAATATTTTATTTTGGCCAGAAGTAGCCAATATGCTATGACCTCCTGGAATGTCTTCTCTCAAGTCATATATCTTAAAGAATCTATAAAAGGTAATGAGCTTTGATGAATAAATGAAAATATGAGGTAGATGTTATCACTGATAAGAAATTGGAATATAGTCAATAAGAGAAGTGTTGAAACAATAGTTAATCAGAAATATACATTAAATGTAAGCCAGATATATAAGAAAGGCAAATGAAGTTCGATGTTAAAATATGAAAATATAAAGCAAACAGTATACAAAGTAGAAAAACTGGATAATGAAGTGGCTTAAAAAGCATTAACCTAACATTTATTTATGTCAAGCACTATTCTAAACGCAGAAGATACAGTGGTAAACAAGAAATCTCTGTCCTTTTAGAGCTTACATTCAATTGCATGAGATAGTATAAAACTATATATGTAGAATGGAGAAAAAGTCTCTGAATAGTGACCTTTGACCTGAATCTTGAATAAAATAAAGGGGTAAGTCTTACAAATACTTGGAGAAAGAGCATTTTAGGCAGAGGAAACATAACAGCAAATTATTCGAATCAGTTTCATGACTGGCATTTCCCAGTTTTTGGAAGGAGGCCGGTGTGATGGGAGCATAGTAAGCAAAGGAAAACAATGCTAGAAGAAGCCAGATCACATAGGGCCTGGTAAGCTGGTAAGCTTTCTTTTTTTTTTTTTTTTTTTTGCGGTACGCGGGCCTCTCACTGTTGTGGCCTCTCCCGTTGTGGAGCACAGGCTCCGGACGCGCAGGCTCAGCGGCCATGGCTCACGGGCCCAGCCGCTCCGCAGCATGTGGGATCCTCCCGGACCGGGGCACAAACCCGTGTCCCCTGCATCGGCAGGTGGACTCTCAACCACTGCGCCACCAGGGAAACCCGGGCCTGGTAAGCTTTAGTTAAAAACTCTGGATTATATTCTTAAAAGCCATTTAAGCAGGGGACAATTAACATTTAAGCAAGGAGTAACACAACCTGGTTTATATTTTTTTAATTTTTATTTTTTAATTTTTTGCTTTGTAAAAAATTAACGTTGTGAGGAAAGGCAAGTTTGGAAACAAAGGAACCTTTAAGTGGATTACTGCAATGGTCCAGAAGAAAGATGGTGGTTTAAACTAGGCTGATTAAGTGGAGGTAGTGAAAAGTAGTCAGATTCTGTGTTTATTTTGAAAGCAGAATCTACAGCATTTGCTGTTGAATTGACTGCATAGGAGAGAAAGAAAAGCCAAGGATAATTCTGAAGACTCGCCCTGAGTAAGTCTGTAAATGGCGATATAACTTACCGAGTTGAAAAACACTAGAGTAAGAGCACAGTGTGGGGGGGAAATTAAAATTCCAGTTTAGGATAGATATTCTTTGAGGTACCTGTTTGGCATTCAAGTGGAATATGTGAAGGGTGTTAAAAATTCATAAACAGAAACCTCAATTAAATAGAATTGGGAGACCATAACGGGGAACTCTCATGCCCTGTGATGACAGCAGAGCCCTATAGGAAGAAGAAAGACTCCTGTCCTGGCAAGGACTCAGCCAATGATTAAATTTTGGATTCTTTATTTATTATAGCCCTCCCAATGTCCTTTCTCTCTCCGTTAGTGTTCTCCTCCTCTTGCCCTGAGGGAACTTGCATGTGGCTCACCATGGTTGCAGATCTGGAATTGCAATTCTCTGCTAAAAACAAATAAACCCATCTGTGCAGAGAAATATCCTGTAGTCTACTTATTTTAGGTCAACAAGGGCATATTTGGTTCTATAAGACTAAAATTCAGAAATAAATGATTGTTGTGAATATATACTTTAAGGAATCATCAGTGTATTTAGAGAAGTGAAGAAGCTGAGGATTAAGATGGTGGCACAAGGACATGTAAGGTCCTGAAAAAGAGCCAGCAAAAGAGACTTCATTTATTTGCTTGTTTTTTTGTTTGTTTTCCCTTCATTGACTTTCATTTCCTTGACTTCTAAATATAAGAGGGTGTCAGGATTCTGTCTCTGGACTTCTCTAACTTACATCCTTGGTCAATTTATGTAATCTCATGATCTTAAATATCATCCATAATATGAACTCTAGTTTTATATATGCTAGTGACTATGCAGAATCTACACGTGGATAGTTAACATGCTTGAATGCAAATGTCTCAGTAGTAACTTATCATATTCTCAGAAGCCTGCTTCTTCCCCAGGCTTTCTCACCTCAATCAAGGACAATTCCATCTTTCCAGTTTCACAGATCAAAATAATTTTTCTCTTTCTTTCACACTTTGATTCCAGCTTTTAAACACATGTTGATTGTACCATTAAAATATATTCAGAATCTGACTACTTAACACTGATTGAACCATAGTTGATTCTTATTACTTACAGTAGTTATGTACTATACAGTCACTGTGAACACTGAATCAAAGAATACTGACCCGTTTCTCCTAGGGAAAATACAGGGTTAGGTCCCTTAGAACCTCTTGTGACAATGTATTCATCAATTGATCAATATATAATTTTGTTTTATTTGTGCTTCTGTTTAAAGACACTTCGTTTAAGATGTAGTATTGATTCATTAACACTGAATGAATAGTCAATAGCATTATAACACATGCCTGAATGAAGCTTATCTAAGATTCATATTACCTCCATAAGTTACATCCCAGCCTTCTTGTGCTTAGGAACACTACACAGTACTTCAATACCACACTTGGACACCATTTTAAGCAGTGAAATCACAAAAATGCACAAAAATGTGAAAAATATGGCACTAAATAAACCATGAAAAGACACTCATTCAGAAGTATGAAAACTGAAATAAGAAGGTAGGGCACTGCCTTACTTGACTTCAACTGGGAATGTACATATCAAGTGTGTCCAGTGTTTTGCTGCTCTGCACATGCCTGTGAATGACCTTGAAATCATTGTGAGTATTGATTCTGGAGTTACAAATAAATTTTAGCAAGTAGGCAAATTTGCAAACACAGAATCTTCAAATAATGAGGATCGATTTACTATCATTTTCTGTCCTATTCCTCTATTTTATTTCTCTCCATAGCAATTATTGTGACCAGGCATGCTATATATTTTCCTTAATTTTGTTTATTGCTTGTCTCACCATAAGGACATAGAGTTTTACAACTTCTGTTCATGCTTAATCCTGATCCCTTATATTAGGACTTAGCAATAATAAGCACTTAATAAATACTTATGAGACAAAAAGATTCAGAGACAGATATAGACAGACAGTTATAAAAGTGAGACAGTGAAATGCATATATATTTAAATTTAGTTTATTTTTGATGCATTAGTATGTTCATACAGTTTAAAATTTTAAAAGTACAAAGAGGTATACCATGAAGTCTCCTTGTACTGTAAATAAAATGCCAAATTTATCATATTTTGCATTTCTAATGTAAATATCAAAATCTACAAAAAGCAGGTTAAGAACATATGACGAAAAAGGAATTAATCTGAGGAAACCATAAGAATTTGAAAATCAAAATTCCTTGTTAAAAATGACCCCAACAAAAAAATGCAAACTATCAAAAAAATTAGAAGTATGAATGTCTTTGCAGTACTCAAGAAAGAGGTGAAAGAGAAAAATAAAATAATTGCAAAAACAAAAAGCAGCACTGTTCTGGAGGTGACTAGTAAGAGCAGATGTTTAGATTTTCAGGAATAACGTAAGCCAGTTTTTAAACACAGACATTATTAAAAATTAAACTATGTACTTACAACTAGGTGAATTCTGTTAAAATTCTATAAAAACAAAGAGGGATACCTAAAATTTATCACTTTCTAATTATTTTACTGCATTTTACTATTTCTGTGATCTTGAGGTTCTTTATGTCTATTACATTTGCATGGAAATACCATACAATGATTGTGATACCACTTGTCTCTCCCAAGCTCCATTTTCAATGACATCAAGTAATGGCTTGAAATAGGCCCTGGTGAAAGTATTTACATCACAAAATTGGCAAATATAATAAATCAAAGCTTAATTTATTATCTTGTTCATTGTCTTGTCTAAATTTAAGAAATAATAGAGAAAATGTTAATAATGCAATTAAACTTATAAGTATATCATGTGTATACCCATTATATTATGAATAGCACCAAAAAAAATTCTCCCAGTATTTGAAAATTATTATCTGATTCAGCAAAGAACTGCTCGTGTCATTGACAAACAAGTGATGTTCCAAAGTACAGTTTTGTTTTTCACTTTGTTTTTCTTATTAGCAAAACTAAAATATCTTCCAACATTCATGTCAGAACTGCATTTACAGAGCCATCTGTTGAACTTTTATCCACACGTCACCAAATAAAACCCACATTATTTAAAATAAAAGTCGAATAAACATGGCTGAAAACAGCAAGAGATGTAAGTTCTAGATTGACAAAGTCACACTACATTAAATGGAATAATTCAACAATATAAAAGTGATTAGAGGGAAGGGATATTTATGGAAGGCAGGAAATAAAGATCCAGTAGATGAGGAACATTAACAGTGTTCCTCAAGAAGGGAACAAATAAAACAAAAAAGTAAAAATGTTATCTTTCCCCAGGCATGGCATTTGAGATATTTGACATCATTTTAATTCACAGACAATCATTACCTCTCCTAACAATGTTCCTAAGATCCCACCTGGACTAGCTGTTAACCATGGAAGTTCCAGGATCTGGTAGACTAGAACACAGGGGCCAAGGTCAGGGGCAGGGGCAGGGGACACTCTAAGGCTATAGTTTAGTAATGCTGTTCCAGCATTACAAGTACATGCACACTGGCCTTGTCTTTGTCTAGTACATCTTACAAAGTCTCAGATTTTAACTTCTCTGTCATTTCCTTGACCATCAGAATAAGATCAAATTCTCTTAGCATACACCTGTGTAATTTTACATTTATCCACATGATTAGGAAATGGGTTGTATCTCTTGCTGAGGAAGAGTGAAGGCAAATGAAATGTGATCTTCAAAGACATCAAATCACAATTGTTGTCTCAAATAGCTTTTTGTATTTTCTAAGTTGGGGCAACTTTTATGTCAGGTTTTATTGTTACTTTCTGGGGAAAAGATGATTAATATACTGTACAATGGAGCCCATTAAGGCAAAATTACTCGTTCTGATAATCTGGTGATTACCTCTTTATCTTTCTATGTTCATGTGTCTTATTTCAGAATTTCCTACTAGGGGAGAACTGGCCAATATTTTAAAAAAATGGAGCATTTTGTATTATTTATTAAGATCCTGGGCAGGAAAGACTTAACTCAGCAGACCTAGGTTGCACAAACCCTGCACATTCCAAAGAAATGTCTGTCTTCAGGATTGGCCCTTGGAAGACCTCTGGGGTAAAATCTCTGAATCCTTGGAATATTCTACCTAATAAGAGTCTTTTTGTATGCCTGAAGTCTTGGAATGGAAGATACTACACTAATTTGGACTGCTGAGTTTCCTTTCTTCAGTCAAAGGAACACATTTTACAGATGACAGTGTCCAACACTGGGCAAAGAGTTATCACATCAAATGGACATATCATGATTCATATCATCCTCACAGTAGTGGTTTGATAGAAAATTAGAATGAGCAATGAAGCACTTTTTCATGTAAGATGGAGGGAGATAAAAGCATGAAGGGCTGACTTACACACTTCCATGAATATATGCTGACACTCATTTCAGAAGGGTGAAGGGAGGGTGTCCACTAAATAGATTCTTCTGCTTTTGGAGAAGGATCTGTGTAAGAAGGTGTGATGGTTAATTTTATGTACCAACTTGGCTAGGCCACAATACCTATATATTTGGTAAAAAACTATTCTAGATGTTTTTGTGAAGGTACATTTTTAGCTGAGATGAACATTTAATTCAGTAGACTTCCAGTAAAGCAGATTACCCTCCATAATGTGGGTGGGCCCAATGAAAGCAGTTGAAGGCCTTGATTAAAAAACAACTGACCTCCCCCTGAGGAAAAGGGAGTTCTGCCAGCAAAAGGAATTCTGCTTTTAGATTCAAACTGCATCTCTTCCCTGAGGTGCATCTCTTCCCACCCTGCCAGTCTACTACCTTGCAGAATTTGAACTTGCCAACCTCCACAATAAGATGAGTGAATGCCTTAAAAAAAATCTCTCTTGCTGTCTCTCTGTCTCTCTATTTTCATACATATATCATATGTGTGTATGTATATGTATATACATATGTGTGTGTGTGTATATTGGTTCTGTTTTTCTGGAGAACCCTGACTAATACAGAGCGAATAAGAAAGGATGTTGGTACAACTGTACAAGTCTTCCTCACATCAATTTTCTTTTTTTCTATTTGATGCAGTGATCCTGGGACCAGGCCACCAGAAGCAGGGACGATCCCTAAGCAAGTACATTAACTGTAAGTATTTCTTCAATCCTTTGTAGCAGAATGACTAAGAACCTATCACCCACCTGGCAAAATTTGTGTTGATAGTGAATAGTGAAAGCAGCCATATTACCTAGTGGTAGAGATAACCCTCTAGCTCTAACCTATATAACCATTACCTCTATGAAAGGGAATGGACTGAGTGGGAAGCACTTGCTAGACCAGTATTGCTACCAGAAATCTAGACCAGCACAACGTCTGAAACTGTGGAGAATTGGGGGTTAAAATCAATAACAAATGGTAAGAAGGAGAAATAACAGCTAAGACTAAAGGAATGAATAATTGGCTTATGCAACAAAGGAAATCATTATTACATTAATATCTTAAGAGAGGCTCAGAGAAAGAAAATGACATTGTCTCTTAACACAATTATATCATATGCTCAAAAGGGTAAGGACATACATTTGCCAAGAACAACCCTGCTTTTGGAAACGCAGTGGTCCAATGGAAGCCTGCAAACCAGAGTGGCCGTGATCTGGGTGACATTGTTGCCATACAATGTGATAAAGAACTGGACCAATTATTAATAACTGAGTGAAACTCTGGTAATGTGCTAGTATCTTTTGTTTCTTATTTTTCAGTTATATTTACTGCAAAGGATATCATTTAGTAAGGAGTTTCTGGAACTACCCTCTACAGGTCTATTTGACCATGCAGTATTTGGCTCCCAGCTGACTGATTACTGTGTAACCATAAACCTTGATGACCAAATGCTTAGAAAGATCCCTGGTTATAAAGGATGAAATATAGTAGTGACATCTCCTACATACCACAATATGCTGTGTACAAATACACACTGTCCCTGCTTTTGTGGATAAAAAGCTTTTTAAAAGATTAGAAAAAAATAAAAACAATGGGTTTCTCATGGGAAGAAGCAGTAGGCATCACAGGCACATTCAGTGGATCTGAATTCCCCTGGGGAACATCCCTACCCTGAGATGAGGTAAGCTATGGGAGGTATTATGGCACACTCATACTAAATTACATTTAGGTGTGTTTGCAATTCATCTAACTCTGGGATGGGAGACCCAATATTTTGGGGTATAAAATACATATTTTAACTGCACTCAGGCCACTAGTGCAAAATGACCACAACATGTGTGGTAGGATTATACATTATCCCACAAGACAAAAATGGTTTTAGGGGAGACAAGTGCTAGTGTAGGCACTGTGGATGTGCTGACTTTGTTTTTAATGAGGAATGACATTCAGAGGAAAAAGATTTACTAGCAGAATTAGAGTGAATTAGAGGATTAGAGTGAATTCTCTTCTAAGAGAATTCCCAGGCAAGAGATGGGAGTTGTCCTGGAAAGATAATGGGGCTTTAGTAAAGTGGGTCAAGCCAACTAAACAAATACTGATGGGTAATGCTAGGATGGAGCTTTGGGAAAGGCCATCTACCCTGGTCCTTCAGAACTACTCAATTATTTTAATACAAGAAGCCATGGGGCAATGACTCTCCATCTTAGCTGCTGAGGATCAAGGGGCACACCATGGAAATCTTATGGACTTCCAAACTTATGGAAGTTCTCTGGGTACACTTGTAATTAAAATTGATGAACTATGATTGTCGTTTCCTGGAGAATAGATCAGAATAAGACATATTCTATAGTATAGTTAGCAGGGACAGTTAGCTGCTATATAGCAACACCCAATGAAAACCAGTCTCAGCACTAGCCCATGAATTAAGACAAGGTGACTGGCTTTATCCTCAACTTACTTAGAACCCAGAAATAACCAAATCATGATCAACTGTAAAATTTTATGATATATCGACAGGGACCAGTTCTGTGGGAAGACATAGCAAATACCTCTGTGATTCTTACTGATTTGTTCTGTAATGAAACTGATTGTGCCATGACAATACTGCATTATAGTATAACACTGGCATTGTTGGTAAGGTTCAACTACCTTATAGAAGTAAGTCTATTGATAATACTGATACTGTGATGAAATGCATTGGGAGATCAAGTTAAAGCCTCTTCAGGATATACTGCCAATGGAAAATGACTGGCCTGAGGAAAAACTGGATTTAGCTTGCTGTCAACTAAATTCTATGTTAAATGGTTCTGTGAAATTTATCACACAGTAAAAACAACACTAGATCGAGTGAAGAAATGAGTAGTCAAACTAGTATGAAAATATGAAAATGTATTTAACACCTTTTGAGGATGCATTAGTTCTTTCTTCAAATCTACCTTGTACTGACTAGTCCTAATTTTTGGCAGATTTGTGCAGATACTATTGCTATATCTGCTATATAAGTGCTAAACTAAATTACATGCTCAGAAAAATATGATCATTTTTCTGTAAGAGCCTAGGCCAAGGGTCAGGGCTGTGGACTGAGCAGGAAAGGGTTAACTCAGCAGGCCAGGGTTGCTCAAATCCTATACATTCCCAAGAAAAGTCTGCCTTTAGGACTGGCTTTTGGCGGACTCCTGGGAAGTAGCTTCTGAACCCTTGGAATATTCTGCCTGAAAGAGTGTTTTTGTATGCCTGAGGTCTTGGGCCATGCCAAGTTTGACCCGTTTGACCAGATAAATATATCCTAACAATATAATTTATGTGACCAGCTTTCCTGGTTGGCAACATTTTGCAAGTGCTGTTACACATCATTGTTAGGAGAATTAAGCATGTCCTCATGCATCTCAACAAGGCAGGGGAACCCTGAGCCAGTTTTCTCCTGAACTTCACACCATGTGCTCTTTTCCTTTGCTAATTTTGATCTGTATCCACTTGCTCTAATACACTGTGAGTATGACAGCTTTTTTGAGTCCTTCAAGTCCTTCTAGCAAATCATCAAGCCTCAGGGTGATCTTGGGGATCCCGGAAACAGTTCCATTTCCTGCTTTTTTTACCCTCAACAAGTGAACCTTTAAAGAGATTTAACATCTTTCCATGCCTGGTTCCACTCCCCAGACATCTATAATTAAAAGGTAGTTCCTTTAGGACTACTAAAATTAAACAAGTAGTTACTAAAACTACTTGTATAGAAGTCTGTATCTTTTGAGGTGATACCTATATCGTTATCTGTATCCATAATCTATTAATCCTATCTCTATATCTATCCTCCCAAAAAGGGAAAAACTGAATGTAGATAGGTAGACAGATAGACAGGTAGATACATAGATAGAGACATAGATATACATTTAGATACAGTGATAGATATATAGATATAGATTCATTCAGTTTTCTGGTTCAGATTTTGTGCTTTTTAAAGATAGTATTGGTTAATTTTTGTTTTCAGCTTTAAGTCCTTTTCTTGTTTCACTGAAGACTAAATTTTTTTGTGTATTTTTACTTCTACTGCAATTCACTTCTGTTTTTCATTCTTTTTGTTGTTTTCAGTGGATTGCAATAGAGATAATAAATGCCTTTATTCCTGGATTCTTAGCTAGTTATCCTTGATTCATTTGTAATATAGAAGAGTGTAAAATGCATTGGACTGAATCACTTTCAAAGAACAGTACCAGACATCAATCAGGCCCTAAGTAAACTGCAGCTATTACTGTTATTTCCATTTATTTATTCAGTTATATATATTCTTATATAAAATATTTCTGAATTCTTTCAGGAAGACACTAAATAATTCAAACAAAAAAATGACATATGAATCATTATTTGCCTGATTTGGTAGGTAGAACACCTCTGAGAGCTGTTACTAAAAACACATCATGAGACAGTATTCTATAAATTATAAAATTAACCTGATTAGTGACAAAAATAATCATGTATTTTTATAGTATTATATCTAATTTTAGGATGAAGGGAAATTAGAGATACTGTCAGACATGAACTACCTGTTCAAAAAGTGCTATTAAATTAACAGGTATTATTTTGAATGATAACCCAGAGAATTCTTAAAGAACTGATTAAAGTACTGAATTATTAGCTTTACTGTCAACCTGAAACAAATTAATTCTATTTTGAACAGAAGTAATCTAACAGAAACAAAAATAACAAAAATGTACAGATTCTCTTAAACATATTATAGAAATCAGAAGTATTAACTGAGGTCTGTAGGGGAACAAAATATCTCTTTACCATGCTGCTTTTTTTCCAGCAGAAAACAAGGCCCAAAGGTCTCATGAAGAACCTTCACCTTCTCCCTAACTGCCTAAAACATGTAGATAGAGGACCTATTCTAGGAAGCGAACTATCACCATAGATAACTATAGCATGAACTAGGTGTGTAGACAGGGAGGAACCCAGGAAAGTCTGTTTGTTAAAATTCCACTCTGTGTCCCATTGTCTCTGCAGAATCCAGCAAACATTTATTTACCAAACATTTGCTCTTCCATCTCCATGTCAATTTCCCCTTTAAAGTCCCAAATCCCTACCCCCAACATCCTTTTTTGTCTTTAGCTGCAGATGGTATTTAACGTGAGGGTTTCGGCCATTTTGGCAAATTACACAGTTTTCCAGGGTCTGTTCCATGTGTACATGTTATTAAACTTTGATTTTTTCCTGTTAATCTGTCATGTCAATTTAATTCTTAAACCAGCCAGAAGAACCTAGAAGGATAGAAAGAATCTTTCTCCTCTACAGTTCCTTTGGAAAAGTTATTGTAACTGAAAACTTATTTTCTCTATACTTAAAATAAAAATTCTAATACCAAATTCTCAAGTATGCTGTTGAAAATGTATTTAATGAAAGTCCAACACTTAAAAGGTGATTGTTTTTTTTTCTAGAGATTTTGCTTTAAATTAGAGCACACTTGAATCAATGGGACAACTGGTAACTTGGTTATGACCTCCTGCTCTGAATTGGTACTGTCTCTGTTTTAGTTCTCTGCATATTATGAATAAGAAAATATATAAGAAAATGATAATTCATATTCCTAGAGACTCAAATTTAGTAAGAAAATCTGTTTCTCTATTAAAATATATGCAACTATGTTATAAAATAGAAATTTAAAAATGGTTTAAGAGAAATTGTTATACATAATTACTTGACTTGAGGAACAGCATTTTTTCCCACTGCCCTAAGTTGGATTCCCCAGCAAGCAGACTCTGTGACAGAGATTAGTGTGTAGAAAATTTATTAGGGAGTGCTCAGTGAATCAACGCCTATGGGAAAGGAAGGGAGGGATAAACATCTGTGTTACTGAAAGTATAGCAAACAGGACAAGACACATGGTGAAGCTGAACTATAATAGAGCTTCCATGGTGGCCTCAGCTAACCTTACAGGGGTTCTGAAGTTAGGATGACTCTTCTTCAGAGGTTTCCCAGTTGGGGTGAAGGGACCAAGACTTTATATTCCCATGTCATTTAGTCATTGGATTTGGACTTTGGCAAGTCCTTAGGGGACTGGCTGTTGAGTGATTCCCATGACAATTTGAACTTTACCTGAGCCCTGTGCTCCTATAAAAGTCATTTCTGCCTGACCCTTTGGAACACTTACAGAACTTATGGTTGAAACATTCTCTCTGCCATAATAGTCCCCCTTCCTCATTACAATAGTCTTTTCCAATCAAGTTGAGAATTGAAAGAGGGAAGTATTTTTTTCTCACAAGTTTCTTGTTTCCATGCTGAGGAATGTGAGATGATTTAACATTAACTCAAGTCAGAATTTGATTCGAATTTTTGACTAGATGCTCTACTTACTGATGCAAGGCTGTATTTGTACATTCAAGTAAGCACCCAAAAGTGGGTTGAAAAGTCATTTTTCCTAGTAGGGGTAATCCAGGGAAGGGAAAGGTGTGTGGGTTGAGGGGAGGTACCCACTCTGAATAAAGTGTAAAGGAATGATGAGAGATGAACATAGAATACATTTCTAGGATGAGTTTTGATGCTTTCTGTATTTTGGATTTGTTATTACAAGAGAGCAAAAATTGCAAACAATCCAAATGAATGATGAATAAATAAACTGTAGCACATTTATACAATTGTAATATTATAAAACAATGAAAATGGATGAACCATAATTATAGGTATGAACATAATAATATTGAGGAGAAAATGCTAAGAGCAGAAGAATATATTAATATGTTACAATTTATCAAATACTCAAGACTGTGGAAGATCAAACAACGTGTTGTTTGGGAGTGCATAGTACATATGAGGTAAACCTTTAGAGGAAATAAGTGAAATTTCCCGATAGTGATGCTGAAAACTCGGCTTCTGTGCACCAGAGCCAAATTGAATCTCAGAGACAGAGTTTTGGGTGAAGTAGAAAAGAATAGCTTTATTGATTTGCCAAGTAAAGGGGGACACAGAGGGCTCCTGCCCCGAAAAACTATGTGTCCAAACCCAGGAGGATGTGATAAGGAATTTTATAGAAAGGGTTCAAGGGTGAGGTTGCTGATAAGATTAGGGTGTGTGCAGGGCCTGCACTCCTTTAATCCGGCCTCAGACGGTCTCCAGATAAACTTCTCTCGTTCTCAAGGCTATCAAACTGTGAGCTTCCCTCTGGAATGAGGATTGCTTCATCTTCCATTTATTGGGGGTTTTAGTTCTATAATATAAAGAGCTCAAAAGATATTGTTCTGTGTATCCCTTGAGGCAGAAGCAGGACTCTCCCCCAAGGCTGTGCTATTTTTTCTTGGCTGCTCCTCCCTTGTCTCTGCACCCGCTCCCTTTCCTGATTAGCAACTGTTTGAACCTGCCCCTTGGAACTCAGGGGAAGTCATGGAGGCTAAACAGAAAGACTCCCGTGCCGAGAAAGCCCACAGGATCCTGCTCGGTTTCAATAATGGCTACATATGGTTGGAATAAAGAGTGATACAAAGAAGAAAAACAGGGTTTTCAAGAGTGTGAGCATTATTCAAACTCTTAAAATGGGTGGTATGTAATGTACACTAATGTACACAATAGTGTTAATCAGTTTTTACCATATAAAAATGCTTATTTTATAATATATAAATATTCCATTAAAATAAGAAAAAAATAGCAAGAATTAGAATGGAGAATTTGGCTGTGTCATCAATGGCATAGTTTCAAATAGGTCCAAAAAATTTGTTTTTAAAAATTGGAGAGATGAAGAATCCCATTAGTTCTTGACTGTTCATTTCTGAAATACTATATTTATTACTTAAGCACATTTAATGTTTTGAACTTAGAATGTATTACAAAGGAAAAGCTTTCTTATATTTATTTGGAAAACTGGTTCAGTTAAAGAAAAACTCTTTTTTGAAAAGATAACATTTCACAATTGAGAAAACATACATTACAACGATCTTCAATTAATCTAGGTTATAGATTACGTAGTCATTTTGCCTCTCATTATATCCCATAGTGTTGCTATTTTCTTATTTCATCGTTCTGTATAACTGTTCCCAGGAATATGTGGAAAAGAAGTCAAGGAAGGCAAAATCCAGAATTTATTTTTTTAATTCAGATTTTAAAATTAATAATGAATTTATCATCAGTGCCTAATTCCAAACCAGAAAATGATTTAGACTATTTTCTTATCTGGAAAGAGAAAAAAGAAAACTTTATTTCTGGACTATTGCCAGACTTCTATTTGTAACTACATAACATTTCCAATGATGGCTATGCCACTGCAGTTTTGAAAATTATTCCCACAGTTGTTGATTCCTGCTTTTACAGACATTTAAACCAAACTATGTCTTCCTAATTTGCATATGCTGTCAACAAGCTGCGCTCTGGTGTAATCCCTGCCAGAGCTTTCCCTCCTGTAAATGGAACAATTAAGATGGGGTTTTATTTCAAGTGACTGTGTAACCCAAGAGCTTAACTAATTACACTACAGTTTAAAATAAATCTTTGGTGCACTATCTTAAAGAATTAATATAGTATGAAGAAAAATCACTTTAAGGAAGATGGCTTCATTTCATTCTATAAGTCTCAGAAATCTGATGTGCAATAAACTGGCCAACAGACCATTAGAGAGCAAGCAGGAATGACATTCAAAGCAAGCATTTCCACAGCCTCATCAAAAATGTGCTGAAATGACAACAGTGAATATGTATTAGAAATTTAATTTAGTCTCCTAAGTGACCTTGATCATTTGATTAGGCTGTATCTAAGATAGTGTTTTCAAGTGTATTTATAAATGCCTAAAGCAGGAAATGGGAAAAAATATCCTTCAAACAGCTACCCTGAAGATTTCTTGGATTAGGAAAGAAAATGAAAAAGACCAGTTTGGCTCATTAATAATTCAACATCTTTCTGATTTTAAAATCCCCTTCAGTCAAAATCTTGACTTTCTTTTTTTCAGAAGATTCTTGTTAGTGAGAGCTCTAAGGCATTAGTGAAATGTTTTTAGACTGTTTCTCATATTTGTGTTAAAGTTGTGCCCTTCCATTATGCCCCTCCTAATTTGTCTAGAAAATCCAGATTGCCTGGCACCTGCATGTCATAGGTCCTTCTGTTATGGGTGTTTTTCTCACTTGCTGCTACATTGCTGTTTTTCTGATGTACATTAAGTGGCTCAGATAAAAACCACATGTATATAACCTGTAGAGAAATTGTGTAGTTTCAAAATAAATTTTTCTGTTAGTAAAACTGTCACATAAAATATTTAAAATAAATTTTTAGTTCCCTAAACTTGTAAGAAGGATAAGCCCCTATATTAAAACCATCTCACAATACCACAGATTTTGTTAGATTGAAAATCATGATTACATCTCTTTCATTTATACTCTGACTCTCTGAACATGAGTGTTATCCTTATTTTAATATACATATAATTCATATCACATAATATAGTTATTCAAATATTTGAATAGTCAGGTGTTCATGTATATTGCACATATGTCCTTACAAACAGTTGGAAAAAGTCCTTTCATTCAGCAATTATTTTTTGAGCACTTATGTGCCAGAAATGGTGCTATGCATTAAATATTCTTTAATGAACAGAAAACAATCTCTGCCTATCTACTGGTATTTCATAGACAAATAAGCAACTATGGTAAGGGTAAGTGTTATTAAATGGACAAATATAGGGTGTTATGTAAACATAGGTGGAAATTTAATCCACTCTTCTAAGCACAGACCTCTCAGAAGATGCAATATCTACATTGAGTTCTGCAAAGTAATTGGAATCAGATCCAGAAGTATTATGTGGATTTAGGCTTGTGCACAGGGTGAGTTTATCATGGGTATAGACTTCAGAAAAGAAAGAACATTTATGTTTAGGAATGCTAAAGTGATAAAAGATTATTTTGCATATGAGGAACTTCCTAACATTGCATAATATACAATTTATTTTTGTCTAAATACACAAGCCTAAAATGATATATAATGTATTGCCAAATTCAGTAATTAAACAAGTATGTAGTTCAATATATAGTAAGAGAGGACACTAAGGAGGTGGCTTTTAACCTGAAGCTCGTATAAGCAGCTATAAATCTCACACAAGGAAATTCATCTAAAACTCATTGGTAATTCTCTTCTCTTTCATCTTGTGCTGTGATACCTTGCTTGGTTATACCTCCCCTCTCAGATCACAAGCCTTCTGAGGGTACAATCTGTATTTACTTATTTTTTGCTGGTCTGCCTGTCAAGTCCAGTGTAGTATATACAGCATAGGGATAAATTTGAATAAGGAAGTGATTGCATATGGGCAAGTATTTTTGACATGTGTATAAATTAGATATTTTATATTTTTAAAGAAAGAAAAGCTATTGTGAAATATATTTTCCAATGAAGCTGCCATTTTTGCTTTAATTTCCAAAAGTTTCAGTAATAGGTATATAAGCTAATCTTTCAATTTATTATGTATTTTTTTACTTTTTTTATCAATTCCAAGTTCCACCTAATTCCAAAGGAGAAAGCAAACATCAGTAGCATGTCAGTGATAACCTTTTCTAATTCAGTTTCCCTCCACATTGGACATTATAATCTCTTTTACAGATATTCATTTCAGTGCAATCCTCAGACAAGTCCAGGCTCACAGCAGTGGCAGTTTCCGGTTTGTTTTCCTGAGCCAACTGGTCCTCCATCTGTGTTTATTTTAAGGCATAGAGATTATATCTGAGAGGAAGTAATCTAATTCTTTTGAAATGCTCTCTTTATCTATCAGCACTCAGGTGTATATACAAATGAAAAACCACAAATAATCACATATATCACAAAGTGATACATAAACTAACAGTTCTGTAAAAATTGGTATTTAAACAACCTTCAAATGGGTATCTTGATGATTCCATAATATTTCTAGATCAGTATACACTGTTGAACTACCTGAAGAGGTGCTATTTTTTTTTCTTGTAAATACTTGATTATGCAAAATGAGAGCTACAATTTCTTTAGATGGAAGGTATTTGGCCCTTTTAAAGAAATCTTAAGATGTTTTGAAATATTTTAATATTAGAGTTTTCAAATCTAAAAGCTTTCAGAAAAAAAAAAAGTCCTCTGACTTCAGAAACGTTTATAGAAAAATCCCATGTGCACACAGCCATAGCTAGGGAATTTTCTGCCTGTTACACATATTGTACAAAAATGTAGCAGAAAACTATGGAAGAGTTTGTGAATCATAAACATAAATTAATTACATTAGGGAAAATTACACTTCCAAAATTGGGCATTGTTATAGTTTTTTCCTTTACGACTTGCTTATTTCTGTTCTAAATGTTATGTTCTTTCTTTCAGATCAATTTCCAAAAGTTTTTTTTTAATTTTCTGTAAGACAACTTAGTGCATAGTAGAGGTATTATCTAAGTAAAATTTGGATATGACACCCTCCCCTCCAAAAAATTCTAGTTACATTGCAGAGGTGGATGTTTTTAAAGTTAGAATATTTTTAAGTGCTTTTATTTCAATATTACTTGATAACACAAATAACTACAATTTTAAGTTGCCTAGAGTTTCCTACATTTTACAATCCATATGAAGACAAATATTTTTCTCATAATCGTTTATTCATTCCTTCAACAAATATTTTCTAGCACTTATTATGTGCCAGACACTCATTTGGGCACTTGAGATGCATCAGTAAACAAAATAGAAAACTTTACCACCCACATGTAGCTACACCTCTGGCAACTACAAAAATAAATACAAATGGTAAGTAAATTATGAAGTGAGTTAGAAAATGCCATAGAAAAAACTAAAGCAGAGAGTCTGTCCAATGGGATGAAGGAAAGGAACCTCCCTACAGGCTTATAAAGGCCCAAGCGGCCAGATTCTGACCCCAGTAGTGAACAGAGATGGTGGGCTGTGTTGTGTGCTCTGACCTGGATCAAGGAAGACCTTCTGCTCTGTGAGGAAGGGAGGAGCCCAGAGTCCTGGTGAGGGGAGTCGAGGGCACCCATAGGACTTGAGGACACAGAGAAGCTCCCTCATCACAGAGCCAAGACTGAAAAGTGTGGTCAGGAACCTGGTGAGCTGTGCCATAGAGTTGCCCACGTCTGGATTTTGCTGATTGTGTCCCTGTGCTGTTGACTTTCATCACTACCTGGAGCTGTGGCTCTCTGTGAAGAAGAGGACTACCTAGTAAGCTATGATTTGGGGCCATTGAGTAAAAGGGACAAAAGTGCCAAAGGAAGCAGAGACTGACTGGGCCTCTCAGTCCTCCTGGCGGCTGCTGTAGAGTTGAAGGGAAGGGATAGAATTAGGCCTGAGTGGCCACAACTCCCTGCAGATCCTGGCAAACCTACTAGGAGCCTTGAAAGAACAGGGAGAAAACTGAAGAGTCAGAAGCTTCTCACTTGTCCCCGCCCGTGGAGAGCCAGGTTTCTCTGAAGAGAGTCTCCTCATACAGAAACCCTCCATGAACAATGGCCCTGGTGTCCTCCCTGGCACAGCTCCAAGCAGAGGCCAGCTGCCCCATCTGCCTGGATTACCTGAGAGGCGCAGTGACCACTGAGAGTGGACACAGCTTCTGTCACTCCCGCATCCAGCAGTGCTGGGAGGATCTCCAGGACATCTTCCCCTGTCCTGTCTGCCTCCAGCCCTGCCCCGACAAGAGCTTTAGGAGGAACAGCCAGTCATGTCTCATGACTGATTTTGTGAAGAATCTTCCCAGCACAGAGGACATGAGGAAATGACAGAAAGAGAAACCTCTGTGTGAGAAGCACAAGCAGGTTCTGAGCCTGTTCTGTGAGAAGGACCTGGAGCTGCTGTGTCCCCAGTGCAGGGTCTCCTCGGAACACCACAATGACCCCCTGGCACACATGGAGCCAGCTGCCCCTCTCACAGGAGAAAGCTCAAAAGCTACATTCAGCCCCTGAAAAAACAGCTGGAAGATGCTGAAAAGGTGTTAGAAATGCAAGTCTCAAAATCATTTGAGTTGGTGTGGAAGGTGGAGAATCAAAGGAGCGAATTGCACTCCGAAGTTGAACACTTTAAGGGTTTCTGGGGGATGGAACATGATGAAATTCATGTTAAGTTACTCAATGAAGAGAATGATGTTCAAGATAAAATAATTGAAAAAAGAACTCAAATATCAGACAAAGGCTACACATTAAAAAGTCTGCTTGATGAAATAACCAAGAAGTGTTTGCAGAGTGACCTTGACTTGCTGACAGGCATTGAAAGGATCCACAGCATGTATGGCAAGTTAGAGAGCTCAGCAGCCTTTTTCTACAAATTAAAGAAGGAGGTTTTCACTCTCCCCCCACAATATTTTGCCCTTCACAAAAAGGTTGAAACTGCTCACCACAGTCTCATCATTTCACAAGACAGGAAAATTGCAACTTTTCAAAGGATGGAACCTCACTGTGTTCATAATCCTGAGGCATTTACTTCTCACCCATCCCCAGTTCTGAGGGATTTGATGCTGGCATGCATTTTTGGCAGGTAGAAGGAAGAGGAATGGTTGAATGGTCCTCTGGTGTGTATAAAGAATCTTTCCCCAGAAATGCTTCTATATCACCATCCCCAAGCAATAGCTGCCGGTGAATTCAACTATCACCTACTATACCTGGCACTGGAGATTCAGGAAACCCATGTTGGATTGGCGTTTTTCTGGACTATGAGTTGGGAGAAATTTCTTTTTACAGTTTGAATAATAGATCTCCTTTATATTTATTCAGTGAAATTTTTACAGAAAAACTTGTATCCTATTTCTCTATTGTAATTTCTTCCAAATCACTTACAATAAGTCTAGTTGAAGATGAGTGCTGAGCCCCCTTGGAAGACATTCTGTGTGTTCTACTTTCTTCCTGTGTTCAGGAAAAGTCCTTGTAATAAAGAGTCTAAGTCCATCTTTGAGATATTCCTGATGAATCTTTTTAATCTTCCCCCTCTGTCTTCACCTCTGCCCTATACCTGGACAAACTGTCAGGACAGTTTATGTGCCCCTTGACTGGTCTTATGAGGGCAGTTCTACCCCAGAAAAGCCCTACCTGTAAAGGAGCTCTCCCCAAACACCAAAACCTCCAAACTAGTGGCTTTTTGCCCTTCTCTCAGCCATTTTTTGGACCGGTGGGAACCCTGACTCCACAAGAAGCCTCAGTGAGTGAAAATAAATGATTTCATACCCTAAAAAAAAAAGAAATAAAAAACTAAAGCAGTTAGAAAGAGCATAAGAGATTAGGGAAGGAGATTGAATTTTAAATATGGTAATCACAGAAGGCACAACTGAGAAGTCTACTTTTGAAAATAACTTTGAAGGAAGTGATCGAATGAGTCCCAGAGAAACAATAGAAGTTGAAGAAGAAGAATTGTGAAGAAACAGAATAAAGGTCAGTGTGGCTAAATAGAGGGGACTTGGTAGATTTTAATGAAAACAGAATACAGTAAGACAAGGGCGAGAGCAAGGAGGCCAGGTAGGAGGCTATCAAAATTATCCAAGTGAGAAATTATGTTGGTTTAAGCCAGAGGGAAAGCAGTGACAGTGGGGAGAACTAATTAAATTCTGCATATATTTTGAAAATATAGCCAGCATATTTATTGACATTAAAAATAGAGTATGAGAGAATGAGAAACATCAAAGATCAGCCTAAGATTTTGTCCCAAGTAACTGGGAAGATGGAATTGCCTAAATTAAATTAGGGAAGGTTAGAAAAGGAGCAAATTTAGGGGAAAAGATCAGATCTTCAATTAATATGTTTCCCATTAAGTATTCACACATATATTTAGGTATGTAGATGACTAGATCAACTGGAAGATAAGGAGAAGTCCAAGGCTTCAAATTAAAATGTAAGCATTTTCAGCATGGATGAGATGAGCAGAATTCTCCAAGGAAGTAGGATGGATGGGGAAGAGATGTCCAGGTATTGAGCCCAGCAGCCCACCCATGTTGGGAGATGGGGATATTTTTTTTCTTTAGTAGAGGTTTTGTTGTGAAGGAATGGGGTAGATGCTATTCGAAAATGTCAGTCAAAGGCTTTTGTTTGTTTGTTTGTATTTTTTTAAAACTTTTGAGAAAAAAACTTCTTTTTTATAAAACTTTTGAGTAGGAAAAATATTGTCTTCTTACATTCTTATGGAAATGATGCAGTAAAGAGGGAAAAATGATGATCTAGGAAAATAAGGTGAAAATCACTAGGTGGATTGACTTTGAATAATAAACAAGAAGGCATCTGGTGCACAAGGGGAGAGCCTGGCCTTTAACAACCACAAGGACAGTTCATCTTTGCTGACAGAGGTGAATATAGGAGGATAGGAATGCTGGTAGGTGAGCTGATATAGTGAATGGGATTATAGAGATTTTCTTCTGATTGCTTTTTTTTTTTAAAGGTGAATTTCATATAACAGATAATTAACCATTTTAAAATGAGACATCCAGTGGCATTTAGTGCATTCACAATTTTGCGCAAATACCATTACTCTGAAAGGAAACTCCAACCTCATTAAGCCGTTGCTTCCCATACCCCACTCCCCTCAGCCTCTGGAAACTAACAATCTGTGTTCTGTCCCTAGGTATGTCTATTCTGTATACTTCATATAAACGGATTTATACAATATGTAACCATTGGTTTCTGGCTTCTTTCACTTAGCATAATGTTTTTCAGGGTCATCCATGTTGTAGCATAGATCAGTACTTTGTTCTTTTTTATTGATGAATGATATTTGGTTGTATATATATATGCCTCAATTTGTTTATCTATTCATCCATTGGTGGATATTTGCACTGTGTCTACAATATCCATAGACAATATTTGTCTATTTTTAATAGTGCTGCTATGAACATGGGTGTACATGCATCTGTTTGAGTACTTGTTTTCAATTCTTTTTAGTAAATATGGAATAGAAATGCTGGGTCATATGTTAATTTCATATTTAAAATTTTAAAGAACCAAAAATTGTTTTCCACATGAGATGAGCCATGTTACATCCTTACCAGCGATGTATGGGAGAGTTCTAATTTTTCCACATCCTTGCGAATATTTGTTATTATCTATTTTTTTATTATAGCCATATTCTTAGGTGTGAAGTAGTGCTTCATTGTGGTTTTGATTTGCATTTTCCTAGTGACTAATGATATTGAGTACCTTTTGATATGCCTGTTGGTCATTTATATATCTTCTTAGGAAAAATGTGTATTCAAGTTCTTTGCCCATGTTTTAATTGAGTTGCTTATCTTTCTGTTTTTGAGTTGTAAGAGTTCTTTTCATATTATGAATGCTAGATCCTTATCAGATATATGAATCACAAATATTTTCCCCCACTGTGTAGGTTGTCTTTTCACTTTCTTATTAATGGCCTTTGATACACAAAAGTTTTTAGTCTTGGCGAAAGCCAATTTACTTATTATTTTCTTTTATTGCTCATGCTTTTGGTATCATTTCTAGAAACTCACTGCCAAATTCAAGGATATGACAATTTGTGACTATGAAGAAGAGCAGGAAGCTCTGCTGTCTAAATCTTTACCTTAGCCTTCTCTTTCTACTTACACAGAGCCTAGAGATCAGCCAGAGGTGAAAGCTTGGGGTATTCTTAGATCTCTTCTGTGTACGTATTCTGTTCTGGGCATATGTGTGGCTTTCTCAATTCCTCAGTATATGCTATTCATGGCTACTTTGGAATGCCCTTATTTCCTAAACTCTCTCTCAAGCCTTTCCTCCCAGGCTTTCAGTGCTTTGTTGTATGCCTCAATCACAATCCTTTGTCCCTGGTTACTGGGTGTTTTTTGTCCACCTTACAACATTTTCAAGGAATGTCTTTTGCATTTCTTCCATGAATGTGTTCTGACTTAGGTGAAACAAAGACCACAGACAGTATAGAACAGACATAGAAAAATATCTACTCTTCCCCCTCCAGAGCAAGGGCCAGAGCCCAACACTGAGAACATAGGCTACCCTCCTCAAGACCACCACTGATATTGGGAGGGGGTGGAGAAAAGGCATGTAAAAATGTCACAAAAGTTTCCTACCATTTTAAAGTTGCCTTTTTCTTCACTCAACATATGCTTTATTTTTTGCCATTTCTGTGGAGAGATGAGCCCATGGAGCTGCCAGCTCTGCCATTTTCCCAACCATTCATCTGCTTCTATTTTTTTTTTTTTTTTAGTTAGACAAGAGTAATGTCATCAGCTGAAAAAAAAGATGTGAGATGAAGTTTTGGAGGTTTGGGACCAGGTATAAAGTGTGAAATGGAATCTTGAATACTGAGAGAGTTAGTATAATGGAAAACCGTATGATTGTTTGAAATCATTAGAGCCCTGTTAGGTTCACTGTTACATGTTTAGAGTGAAACCAGTTAGTATAATAGCATAGTGTTCTTTAGTTACACATATCACGCATACTATAGACAGAGAGATAGATATGAACTAGGATTTGGGTTTTGATAAAAAGTGAGAGACAAGGAATTTGAAGTTACATACAAAGAGGTAGCTGTAATGAAATATTAATCATTGAGTTTAAGTTGGGTAAGGAAGAAAATGAATACATGAGTGACCAAAGACAATGAAAATGTTGAGGATCAATGAACTTTACATTCCAGTTGAGTCATAGGATTGTTGGATTCAGGCTTTAAGAGAGAAAAACCTGGGAATACTCGAATGTAGTTGGAAAGTGTGATATTTGAAACAGAGATTACAAAGTTGAGGGCACCATCCCTTGTTATTTGAGCAGTAGGTCAGAGCCTCCAAACTGCGTATACACACTATTTCAACTTCATCATGTATCACAGGGGCCCCCAATCCCCGAGCCGTGGACTGCTACTGGTCCGCGGCCTGTTAGGAACCAGGCCACACAGCAGGAGGTGAGTGGCGGGCCAGCAAGTGAAACTTCATCTGCCGCTCCTCATCGCTCCCATTGCCGCCTGAACCATCCCCCTACCTGTCCGTGGAAAAATTGTCTTCCACGAAACCAGTCCCTGGTGCCAAAAAGTGAGGGACTGCTGATGTATCACTCTTCCTCCCATCTGTTTACTATGCTTCAGCCCTATTGGCCAATCTGTGATTTTTGTTTTTTCTTTCCTGAATATACCTCATTCTTTTCTCTCATAAGGCCTTGACCTTACTTTCTTTTCAACATGGAGCACCCTCTGTCCAAATCTTTAAATGACTAACTCTAAAGAAAATCACAGACAAGTTTTCTCTGACCATCCAACTTAAAGTCCTCTCCCCTCAATACTCCTCCTTACACGTGTGTGTGCATGCACGCATACACATACACACACATTTTTTTTCATGTCACTCTGTTTTACTTTATTTGAATCACTTATAATGATCAAAAATTGGGGAGGGGGCTTCCCTGGTGGCGCAGTGGTTGAGAGTCCACCTGCCGATGCAGGGGACATGGGTTCGTGCCCCGGTCCAGGAAGATCCTACATGCCATGGAGCGGCTGGGCCCGTGAGCCATGGCCGCTGAGCCTGCGCATCCGGAGCCTGTGCTCCTCAGTGGGAGAGGCCACAACAGTGAGAGGCCCGTGTACCGCAAAAAAAAAAAAAAAAAAAAAAAAAAATGGGAGAGGGTTATTTATTTACTTATAATTTTCTGTCTTTTTTCTTATATATTTCTCTAAACAAAATGTTAACCCTTGATTAGCAAAAGTCCTGTCAATTTGAATTTTCTCTGCATGACAAATAGAACAGGTAGGAGTGAAAAAAGAAATTAAAGAATGCAAAAGTCTGAAAAAATGTACACTCCCGTGCACAGTGGATGGGTATACCATTTCATCATATACTTGATATAATTTTCCAATTTTTATTTTAAAAATTGTGGCTAATTTAGTAAATGATAAATGCTATCATGTTGTTTATACATTTAATTTTTTTATGTTTGCAGAAATGTGAGCCATCACCAAAAATCTGGTTGCAATCTAAATTACATGAAATATTCTTCTATATATGCATACATATTTATTATATTTCATTCAGTCAGTGAGAAATTAAGCTTATTATATGATTCTTCTAAAAATATTTTGTATTACTTATAGAATTCCTGTCTTTCAAATGTGCTGTTATATAATTGAGCTAATACCTGGGATACATTTGTAGCTTTTTTTTTTTTCTTAAAGCAGAAGTATTATGAATCTGGTAGAATTCATAGACTTCCTTTTCTCTAAAGAAGGAAAACATTTATTATTTCTGAATAACACCTTGCTTATTGCCTTTTGATGCATTTGTTTTAGAAAAAAGAGAGTCTTTTATAGTCATTATTCACAAGGATAGATGAGTTTGAAAGTAGGTTTTTATTGCCCACTTGAACTTAATGGATTCTAGCACATAGAATGAAATAGAGTTTACTCTGTGTCACTGGCATTAAATTGGTAAGACTCACAGGACTCTCATCTGATGGCTTTGCTTGCCAATTTAAAATACGATCTTTGGATTACATCTGGCCCTTTACTGATCATGCCTAGATGAAAACTCAGCCTTTCAAACTAATAAAACCTCATGGTCTGGACATTAATGTCTCATGTCAAACTGATAATTAGGGCTATGAAGTGCCTTCTGAAAAATCCTTATTTTTCATTCAGATCTGGTAAATCTTGGGTCAGATTGTTTACTACTCAAAGTTATTTTAGTTGTTTTCTGTTTCAGACTCTTATTTGCTATAATTTGGGTCAAATGACTGCAAGCTAATCAACTATATTTATATGATAAACCCTCAAATTAAAATGTATCTATTTTATCAATATAGAAATCACTTTACAATACTACCATAATTATCAATACCAGTCTGTAACCACATAATTTCAGATTAAGTATGTAAAAAAAAGTTTTGTTCAATAAAGTTTACAGGATCATAAAATCTTAGAAATAGAGAATATTTGGGGGAAGATCTCTAAAATCATATCAAGTGCATGAAGTGATAAATCATTGTAAAGCAGTTCAATTTATCATCATAAACTTATTTCACAAATTTGTTGAACATATTTGAAAAGTAACCTTAACACTATAGCTTCTATAATAGACCCTTGTTTATGATTTTTTTTGTTGCTATACATTGACTATTATAGAAATAAACTATTTCAGGAGGAAATGTGGCTGAAGAGAATTTCTTTTAATGTTCATGAGGTTACATAAAGAATGACAATGACAGATTTTTCATGAACCACAGGTAGGAGGCTACATAAGATACAAAAATAAAGTTGAAGAAGCCACACATTTCAAATGTGTGAATGGATTGGAGAAAAAATTAGTACACTGTACATTAAAAAATAATCAAAATTTATTAAAGTCATAGGCATTGAGCAGTCACTGTTAATATGAAAATAAATTAGATTTGCTCTCTTACAGAACTCAGTCTAGTAGGAGAGAAAGGAACATGAATGGATAATTAAAATGCAATGTTAGACTTTTGGTACAAGATGGCAGACTGGCCATGTGAAAGTATTTACTCAATCTCCTGAATTCACATTCAAATGATAGCAAAAGTATTATGTTTTAAAGCGAATCTGAGGAAAATAAAGGGGAAGCACCATGGGATGAACTATGTCTACACAACTTAGGGAAAGAAAAAGAAAAGCAATATAATTCTATAAAAAACTTAACAGACAAAATTCACATGTTACTATTATGGAAATATTATCCATCTGATTTATATACCTTTATATGTTTATTGCTAATATTTTAATTGCTCTAATAAATCTTTCAATAAAAACCTATGTTGCTCCAAATACCCAACCAAATTTGGCAATTGTCTTTTAAGGTTTCATGGAGATCTCCTTTCCATTGCCCCACCGCCACCTCCACCCTGTTTAATTTGGAGTAGTGTTTCCTTAGGTCTAGTCCAAACACAAAAACAGTATGAGTATAATCTAAAAAAGCAAAATAATGTAGGGAACTAAGGTAAATATATAAATACTATAATTAATATCCTGGAGAAACAAGAATATATTGCATCTATGAAATAATGAAATACCTTTGAGGAATAATAGATTATAATAAAGAGCTCTTATAAATTATATATATAAAATAATGTATAATTACATAAGCATATATATATATATATATATAATTGACTAGTAGAGAAATCAATCAATGGTTTGGAAGAAAAAGACATGTTTTAGAAAGTTGAAAACCCAAGGATATGAAAATGTGATGAGAAAAAAAAAAAAGACAGAAGAGAGCATCAATTCCCAAAGTAAATACCAAATAGAATTTAGCAATATAGATAGGAGAGGAAATAGGGAGGAGAAGTTAACAGAGATATATTACAAGAGAAATTTCCAGAAATGAAAAGGCTCACAAAATTTTCACTTGGTGAAGACCACACCACTTGATGCATTGCAGAAATTTTTCAAAATATCAAAGATGAGAGAACATCCTAAAAACTTACAGAGGGGAAAAGAAACAGATCAGTTACAAACAAGAATGAAATCATCATCATACTTATAATAAGAATAACTAGTAGGAAACAAAGAATTAAGGCCACTTAAAGACATGGGGAACATTGCTTCATTGTTGTATTCTCAGACAAGCAGGAAAATTAAATCAATCTTGTAAGAGAAACAAATAAATGTATTTTAGGTAATCCAAACTCTAAAATTTTAACTTATTTATGTCCTTTTTTAAAGTCATTTGAGCATACATATCAGCAATTTTTTTAAAAAAAGGAGGTAACCAAGGAAGATAAAGACATGGCATTCAGAAAACATCCAGATTCATCTATGAATCTGCTTAGTTGAAAATTAACTTCCTATTCCAAGATAGCATTTTTGTGGAGGCTTAAAATGTAATCAATCAGTTCAGATTATAAGGTAGAGACAAAGGATGTTCACAAATGAAATCTTACATATGTACCACATAAATGGGATGATTAATTCCTTTGAAAAATATGAGGATATGGTAAAGAGAAAGTGGTGGAATGAATAGAAGAAAATTCATTCAGCTATGACTCTGATAACATTGAATTATATGAGCTCCTGATATTTTCTCTATAGTGAAGGAAACATAAAAATAGTATACTACCTTAATGTTCATTGAAAAAAGGTGTAGAGTGAATCAATTTATGTATATGAATTATAAGGACTAACAACGGTTAAAACATGAAATGTGAATTTAGTCAACATTGGCAAAATACAAGTTGCAGGTATAATTCAAAGAGGTCGAGTGATATGGTTGATTAAGGAGGATGAAGAGGACATGTAGAAGCACTAGTGTCCTCATCTCAAAAACTGAGAAGATAGATATGATCTATCGTTGACAGAATAGTAAACAATTCTAGCATGGTATTTGAATTTGCTGGGAAAATCAGTGTAGTTGCTAAGATTAATATTATAAATAGATTTGTGCAAAACAGTACGATCCAGTTATCATGCTCTTTCACTCTCAAAAGTGTACAGATTTTTTTTTTTTTTTTCTGTACCCGGGCCTCTCACTGCTGTGGCCTCTCCCGTTGCGGAGCACAGGCTCCGGACACACAGGCTCCACGGCCATGGCTCGCGGGCCCAGCCGCTCCGCGGCATGTGGGATCTTCCGGGATCGGGGCACGAACCCGTGTCCCCTGCATCAGCAGGCGGACTCTCAACCACTGCGCCACCAGGGAAGCCCAAAAGTGTACAGATTTAAACAATAATGTGACACTTTAGTTTTAAGTAAACCGAGATAGAGGAATAAATGGAGCAATTTGATATAAATGTTATTAGTGATCGCAAAAATTTAAGTAGCCACCAGAAAACTGAATTTAAACATAAATATGAACATGAACATGGAAATCATAGATAGTGTAACTGTTAGAATGGGATGCTTTTTATTTCATTATAAAAATATAACTTTTGCTATTTATTTTGCTATTTTTGCTTTTTGCTATTCACTTTGTATCCAGTGTAATTTTTAGTTTGATTTTAACAAAATGTATTATGGTAATTGTAAAAGATATAGAAAATGGAACTCTCAGGCACTGTTGATAGAAATGTAAAATGGTACAACCAGTTTGTACCATTGGTTACAAATTCTTGGTTAGTTTCTGCTGAAGCAGAATATAATTAGGTCTTATTTCCCAGAAATATCACTCCTGTATATGGAACACAGTTGAAATGGTATGAGACATGGACAAAAATATTTATGGGAGCATTTTTGTAATAGCACAAAACTTTTAACAATCAAAACTCCATCGACTTCAGAATAGAAAATAAATTGGGACTTACCCATTTTATCACACAATATAGAGCAAGAGAAGGACCAAGCTAGAACTACAGTTAACAGTATGGATGACTATCAAAAGCATAATGTCAAGTGAAAGAAGCTAGACATAAGAGATTACATAATTTATTATCCCATTTCATAGGTCACCTAGGCAAAACTAATATGTAGTGTTAGACATCAGGATATGGTTCCTTTCAGAGGGAAGGTAATAATGACTGGAAAGGGACACAAAAGGTGCTCTTGCAGTGCTGATAACATTGTATTTCTTTATTTGGATAGAATTTATATGGATGTTTTCATAATGTGGTAATGATACACTGATGATTTGCATACTTTTATGTATATATGTTAAATGTCAATAAAATATTTAAAAATATTAACAATAGTAGTATATTAAAATAATATACTAATTTATACATAGAAAGACAAACAAAGTTTTGAGACAGAATAATAAATAACTGCCTAGGAGTATGCTTGAGTGAATGACAGGTACAAGTGTTCCATGAGGACAAGAGAGGGAAGGATGAGAAACTAAACAGAGGGAATCATGTGCAAGGTGAAATCATTGAGAAGAAACTACTTTTTAAAAAATTTTTTTTCCACTTTCATTTATTTTTTATTGATGTGTAGCTGATGTACAATATTATATGTTATAGGTATATAATATAGAGATTCACAATTTTTAAAAGTTATATTCCATTTATAGTTGTTATAAAGTATTGGCTATATTCCCTGTTTGTACAATATGTCCTTATAGCTTATTTTATACCTAATAGTATGTACCTCTTAATCCACTACCCCTACATTGCCTCTCCCCCTTCCATCTCCCCACTGATAACCACTAGTTTGTTCCCTATATCTGTGAGTCTGCTCTTTTTTGTTATATTCACTAGTTTGTTGTATTTTTTAGATTCCACATTTAAGTGATATCATACAGTATTTGTCTTTTTCTATCTGACATTTCACTTAGCATAATGCCCTCCAAGTCCATCCATGTTGCTGCAAAAGGCAAAATTTCATTCTTTCTTATGGCTGAGTAATATTCCATTGTATGTATATATACCACACGTTTATCCATTCGTCTGTTGATGGACACTTAGGTTGCTTCCATATCTTGGCAATTATAAATAGTGCTACTATGAAGACTGGAGTGCCTGTATCTTTTCAAATTAGCACCTCACACCTGTCAGAATGACTATGATCAAAAAGATCACAAATAACAAATGTTGGCAAGGATGTGGAGAAAAGGGAACCCTCATACCCTATTAGTGGAAATGTAAATTGGTGCAGCCACTGTGGAAAACAGTATGGAAGTTTCTCAAAAAACGAAAAATAGAACTACCATATGAACCAGTAATTCTATTTCTGGGTATATATCTGAGAAGAAACTATTTTTAAGTCCATCAGGGTATCAGTAGCTAAATTCTGATCAGAAAACAGATGGCCTGCAAAAAACCTAAAAAATATCTTATTGGGAATTTTTCCAGAAAACATCTGAGTCAGTAATTTGATATGTTTTCTTTTTTAACTTTTTATTTTACTTTTTTTTTTGGATATAAAGACACACCAGAAACTTGGGCCTTCAAACACTTCCACAATTGATCATACCTAGTTTGAAATGTGTTTCCATCAAATCAGTTAGTGTTCTTCACTATTAGCTCTTCAATGGGTCAGAAGGTTGTGAGAAAAGAAGTTGAGAGTCTTGGCTCCATTTTTCACTGGCCTAATGAGGTGAGTGATAGACTCTGAAAAAGACCAGTGGATGGATTTCTTGGCAAGCAGCCATTACCATCTCCTTGTTAGGGCGTCTCACACAAATCTCTCCTAGAGTGAGATGAACTGAATTTTCAGTCTGACCACTTATAAGTAATCTAGTCATGGGTTACTCTCAACTAATATATCTTTATTTCCTCTCTTCTTGTGAGTTACTATAATTATGAGGTGCATATATTTGTATTTCCTAAAAGGGACAGTTCTCTCTCAATTAAGTTGAATATGCAATATTCGTATCAGCAAAATAAACACTCAAGAGCATTCTCGTCACAGATCATTTCTGAATTTTTAGATGTTAGAAAAAAATCCTGTAATGAGGCATATGAACTAAGAAATTGGAAAGGTGTAATTCTTACCTCCTATTAATCAGTTAGTAGTATTTAGCTTTATTTTGTCCCCTATGTGGTGCTGCAGTCCTATTCATTCTGACAAGTAGGACTTAAAGAAACAAAAAAGTGTTTTTAGTGATCATTTCTTATGGAGCTTATGTGTTACACGAGGTTTTCTTTTTGTTTGTTTTTAGATTTTTTTGCCACGCTGCGCAGCATGTGGGATCTTAGTTCCCTGGCCAGGGATCAATCCGTGCCCCCTTCAGTGGAAACACAGATTCCTAACCACGGGACCACCAGGGAATTCCCAAGATTTTTATCATGTAAAGCCATCTGAACAGTGCCTTCTTACTAGTGGTTAAATCTGGTGACGATAAACTCTTTCATATTCTTGTTGCAATAATAGCAAAATTATTTTTTGTGTGATTTCCTATTTTTCTGATAGAATAATCCCCTTTATCAACCTTCCCCCTGTTCCAAATAGCTAACATTTGCCATGGGAAAGAAGGAGGTCCAGATGCATTAACTCAAGGGATGGACATTTGCATTTTACTGGCCTGGTTGCTGTATATCTACTTCCTTGTTACTGAGAGAATGGAATAATTTTTTTTTTTTCAATACCATCTCCTCTCTCAAATAATGCAGATTCACTTTGGTTGGGACCAATTCTTCCCCAAGATTCATTAGTCCTGTGATAACTTCTCCTAGACGTTTTAATGAGGTTTGACCTTCTCTTTTATTTTCTGTTCTGTAGTGCTGCCAGAGGCAGTTTAATAACAGGTGAGTTTCACCCCTAGGCTGAGTGTGTTTCAGTAGAGGTTGAAGTGATCTCTGTATGTCAGGTTGTTAAATCTGTAAAAAGCTTTGTGATTTTTCAAAATGAAAGTCAGTACATCAAGGTGCTATAGTTCTCTTTTCTCTTTTTATGGACCTCTATATATTTTGTTCTGGACAGTTCTGAAATACTAAAAGTGACCGCTTTCGCCCCCCACTCATGTATGGCCGTCAAATATGCAAATACAAAAATTGTCAAAGTAAAATATTCTTGTCTTAAGCTTTGCAACCTTTCCAAGGAACTTCATAATTTAGTACCTCCATATGGACCTATGGGGAATTATTAAACTGCAATTTCACTGTTTTAAAATATATTCACAGTTAGCAATGTTCTAGAGGTCTCATGCTGATTTGTTTCCTCAACATCAACTACAATTCAAAATACTTTTATTATGTGATAGAAGATATATATATATATATATATATATATATATATATATATATGTATATTATCCAAATTCTTTTCCTAAATCTGAATCATTTCAGACTTCCTACCCTCCTCAGAAACCTACTTAATACAACTCAACATTTCAAGAAAGTTTGTACTTATTTGGTTACATTTTATATTTAAATGTGTAATATCATTTTGCTCACTTATTTGATATTTATTAAATCCAAATATGTGCCTACTATGTAATCAGCTAAAGAATAGAAAAATGAACTATAAAGTTACCTTGACATGGTAACACTTTCTGTTTTGTTGAATTGTTTTTCTACTTTCTAATTGCAACATTCCTGGAATGTATGACATCAATACATTATTATATCATATATTTGATAAAGACACCAATCCCTAAAGCCAATTTTATGAATATCAATTGATTGTCTGACTTTGTATATTATGATTCTGTACTTCAGAATAGTTTAAAAAAACTTCAATATTATTAAAAGTTACATTTGGTTTCCAGACTGTCTAGCTCCTCATCATATCACAGGTTAGTACTTTATTATCTTATAACTGAATTATTGAAGTAGTTCCCTAAAATATCTACCTAATCCCATTCTTTGAACCATGGTGCAGTGGACAACATTAAGGTTGTTTGACCAGATATTTTATTCTGAAAACTACCTCCCTCACTGGCAGGGCTGGATGCTGAGGAGCCATGTATCTGCTCAATGGCCCTGACTGTGATTGGTCCAACAGTAGACACAAGACAACACTGGCCTATCAGATTCTCTTTCCAAAGCATTTTAAATGTTGAATGTAGAGACTTAGTACCTCAATCATTTTAATGACAGTGTATTAGAAAGTCATATCCATTAACTCTAACAGTTGAGTTCTTCACAAATATATTAATTTACATACTTCACAAGGCTTAGTTTTTCATATCATCCTTGGGTTACATAATATACCTCAAAACTTGGCCAATGTGTCCTTTTGTTGTCCTAAGAGGAGTTGATTTTTTCATTTTAAAAATAAAATTAAAATAAAACTCTCGACTCAAATGTATTGCCATCAGAGTAATCTATTTAGGAGAGTATTTCTCAACCAAGGCTGTGCTTCAAATTTGCTTGGGTAACTTTTTTCAAAATACGTATTCCTTGATTCTATCTTTAGAGATTCTGATTTAGTAGATAAGGAGACACCATTATTCTAACCTGTGCTTGAGGCTGTTGAAGACAAACTAAAGTATGATTCTGATCATGTCATTCACTGCTTGTGGTTGACTTTAATAATGGCCACAAATCTTTGCAGCCCTCTCTTCAAGAGGCGGATCCCTCTTTGCACCCACAGAGCCATGGCTTGTCTATCACTGAGACTTGTTTTGACCAATAGGTGACAGTGTGCCAATATACATACATCGTACACCGTGCTAAAAATTAGTATAAAATGAAGACTACTTATTATTTGCCTTCTGATTTTTTTCTTTAACTCCATTGCCCATTATTGCTTGATGCTTACTTTATTTCCTAGTAATATCAGATGGCTTGTAATATAGCAAGATATTTGTACCTTATGCTATTTCCTTTAAACTAACTTTCTTTCAAACATTCAGTAGCCAAATGTTACACATTCTTTAGACTTCTTGTTATTTCATCCAGAATGACTACCTTGAAACATGAAATTAGATGGTATGCCCCATATCAGTTCTCACATATCACATTGGTCTATTTCCATGTTAACACTTAATGCGCTACATTATAATTATTTTTAAGGATTAGAATCTACAGTTAGATTGTAGCTCCTTAAGGACAGGGGCCATGTTTATTCATTTTTGTGCCTGGCACAAAATGAAATATGGTAAGTATTTGTTAAATGATACTATTATGGAATTTGGTAACCTGTAATCTAAGGTGTGAAGACAATGAAAATGGAGGAATGCAGTTATATTTACTGAGCCACTTCTACAATCCAGGAAGTATCATAAGAATTTAGCATGATACCACATGTAGGATGAATATTCAAGGAGTTCTCTGTATGCTATATGGCAGAACTGCTTAGCTTCTATTCCCCCTACACGTTTCATATGCAAGTACACTATTATTTCCCACAACCCTGCTGACTGGTGGTCTAGCATGAATCTCATGGGTCAAAGCATGTTAAAGTATAATTGATTAACATATCAAGAAGCTGGCAAGAGCAAAATAATGAATCCTTCTCTATCATACTAGAGTCCTGGAGGACTTAGCTCTCTCTGCTACTTGAGTCACAGCAAACTTCATCAAGGACCTACATGCTATCCTTTAAAGGATGGTGAAAGTTACCTTGAAATTGGAAAGGATGGAGAAAAGACAAACCATCTTTTTTATTTTTTCTTTTTTCAATTTTGGCCCCAAAGCTTCCAGGATCTCAGTTCCCCAACCAGGGATTGAACCAGGGCCACGGCAGTGAAAGTGCCAAATCCTAACCACTGGACCACCAGGGAACTCCCCAAACCATCTATTGATTGTCATTCAGCCACATGTTAAACTGAGAATTATATTTTCTGCACATTTGTCACACACACCAATAGATGAGACCATGGTAAGAGCAGAAAACACCAGTTAGAAATCTATGAGGCTGCTGGGGGTGACAGGCTCATTTATGAGCAGGACCTGGCCTGGCTGCAACAGGCAGACATGGTCATGGCAACCATCCTTGTGTGTAGGCTATGAGCTGGGTCGGAGTGTGGCCCTCGATAAACAAATCTTGTGCCTGTTCCACCTGCAGTCTGGCCAAGGGCTTTCAGCCATGATCCAGGGGACAGCAAATGCCTGGTGGTTCCAGGTGTGGGACTACGAAGAGGGAGGTGGTGGAGGTCATGCTGGATCCGTGCTGTGAGGCTGGTCCTTCCATGCAGGTGGTTGCCTCCCTGACCCAACATTTGCCTCAACCCCACTTTATTAAATTTTTCTGATCGCAGAAACAACAACAAAAACAAAACAAAAAGCCCTTTTTGGCTTATTTTACTACTTCTACTATTACTACTACTCCTAATGATAATAATAAATCATAAAGCTGGAATAAAAGCTAAACTAAATGATATGCGAGGGAAAAGAAGCTCTATGCTAGGGCTACTCCAGGCACATTTTATGTATGGTCAAGGTACATGAGGGTTAAAACATTTAAAAAATCAGTTTCTAACAAACAATATTAGTAAAATAGAGGAAATAGTTTAAAATGTAAAACTGATTGATTTATTCTTCAAAATCATATATAGCCCATCATACATTCTGAAAGTGTAAAATTCCCTAGAAAAGGTATTTCAAATAAGTACATTGGCATCAATTACTTTAGGAATAAATTAATTTACTCTCTAGGGCTGAGATTATGGACAAGACATTAAACTGGTTGAAGGGCAATATTAACACTAATCTCATAAATATGTGGTACTATAAATTGCAATTCTATAAACATTTAATAAAAGTTCACCATCAAAATATTATTTTATTCATAATTCACATATTATTTTTTGCTCAACTACTAAATTACAAAATCTTATATTCTTTGAGGGATGAAACTTGAGAATATTTTTCCTAAAAAGTCGAAAGTTAATCTGCCATTTAAACAATACATGTATTCTCAATGGTTATTTGGTGTATAATCTTCAAAGATTTACAGTCTCTTCTCTTGAATTAAATGCTGTTATTGAATGTTTTGCATTTAAATGCTCATGTTTGCTTTAGTTTAAATGAGTGTGTTGTCTCTGCAAGCAGTGTTTTCACATAAGCATCAACATTTTGTTCCTGACCAGTCAATGAGAATTTAATAATGTGTAACACACTGAATCTTATTTTATCCATCTCTAAAATTAAAAGAAAAAGAATTATCCCTACAATTCAATATGTGAATTGTACATCTAATGACAATCTAAATGTATGTATTTCTCAGATTATAATCGAGAATGTGCATTGTTTATATACTTCAATTAATATTTAAATTGATGTATCTATAATTTTTGGTCTTCTGAAATGAAATATCACAAATTCTACCAATAAGTTAAAGTAAGTTTAAACTTGTTCTATCAAGGATAATCTTTTAGTTACTTATGGAAGATTTTCCACTATGGTTGGGGCACAGTATGTCCCAGCAGGATCATTAGTGTATTAATCCGTACAAATAGAGATGATGGGTTTTGAAAGTAAATCTTTTTAGGTGGTTTTATAACTTATAAAAGCCTAACTACATATGCAACCATCCTTTGGAGAGAGGCTAATTGAGAATTCATGAACAATCTTTGTCAGCCAGAGTCCCTACATCTCTTCCCTCTCTTATTGCAGACAAAAGGTCAGGGGTTGTATTTTTCAAACTGAAAAACAAAAATGATAAAAACAACTCTCTAATAGCCAGTAAGTTTGAAAATATGGAGCTATTTCCTCTTGAAAGGACATATTTGCAACTAGCCTAAATATATTAATACTACGTAAATTGCTTTTAAATTCTGTATGTGTGATTTAAGTAATCAGGCTTCATGTTCTAGAGCATAAACTTGCTTGGAAATTTATTTATAAGGCACTGGAGGAGGATACTACAAAAGTTTAACTTGAAAGATTGGAAGGGAAGCCTGTTGGTCAAGGAACCAAATCCAAGACAGATCTTGGGAAGAAAGGGGGAAGGAAGTTGGGGAACATGTTTTGCAAGAGTTTAAGGGAGAATAATTCATCACATATCTAATGAAAATAGGCCAATGTGGGGAAATGCAAGCAGATAATAAATGGAATCTAAAGTCAAGTACTGGCTCCTCAGCTAATTGACTATGTGACTTTCAGTATGTATATATTGATTCCAGAACTGTCTCCTAATATCCTCTGTGTCAAATGAAGAAGTGGCTCTTGATTTATATTTAAACTCCCTTCTAGCAATAATATCATCAGATTCTGTGAAACAAACATCAGTTCTTACTACATAATCTTTGAAATTTTCTACACTTTAAGTTTGAATTTATTGACTGCCCTGTTTGTTAACTTATATGAACAAATTCATAATGATGGTGAATATCTAAGGGTTAGATTAGATACACATTTCAACCAAACACTATGAGAACATTTTAACTCTTCCCTCCTAGTTTTATAAAAAAGAAAGATTCCATCAAATATTTATACCATGAAGTCTTTTGTTAAGTAAAAAGTTTTGGCTATCTCCGTAAAAAGGCTTCTTATGTTCTGTGCTCTCTAGTATGGTTCCCTCTCTTTAGCTTCCAGACCCAGGGCAACTTGTCTCAGGAGCAGCAAAGAGGAGTCTAGTGGGGGAACCATATTACCATTTATCTGAATTCATGATCTCCTTTTCATGCTCTATGTCCTCCTCTCAGCCTTCATTTCTCAGTGTCCCTGCAACCCTCCCAGGATCTGTGCTATTTCTATTCCTTGACTGGACTTAAAGGAAAACAAGTCAGAGACAATATAACTTGAGTACCTAAACTACCAAGATAAGAATAAAATGCTAATTATTAAAATAAATGAGATGGGATTTAAAAAAAGCATACAATAAAGGATTCAAGTTCTTAAGATTTTTATTCTCAAATAACATAGTTTTCCAAATAATTCTTTTTTTCAAAACACATTTGTAACTAGATGGAAAACTATTATTCTTTTTTTATTATCTGGTGATTCCATTTCCACTATAAGAATTCAATGCCCATTGAGGCTGGATCCTAATTTAATTGGTTATATAGTTAATGAATTATTTATTAATGGTAAATAACACAGCTTCCAACAAAATACACTACCACCATATTCCTCCTGAGACTAAAGTATTTTATTTTTTAATTGGTAGAGTTTGAGTTAAGGAATGCAAGACCTTGAAAAATTTTGTGCAGAGAATAAAAGTGAGGATAGTGATTTGGCATAGCTAAACTTCTTTTGTCGAACACATGCTTAGAAACAGATACTTGAAATATAAAGCCATCAGTGCTCTCTTAGGGGTGTGGGTGAGAAGAGTGCTGATGTGAAGAAGCCTTCACCATAGGGTTGAAGTATATAAACATTTGGACTGAATTTCAAAGCATGACATTATCGAGTCTTCTTTAGGATGAAGTGTGGGTGAAACCTTTTTGGAAGGCTATTTCAAAAAAAAAAAAAAAAGAAATAGAAATATCCAAAGGCACAGTGGCATCCCAGAGCATGACAATTTAGAACACTCTTATATTGCCTATGTTTAAAATAATGAATATAAACAACCAAGTGGTAAATGCAGCTGGGATATAAAGGGCCTAAGCTATCACAATAAGAAATTTAGACTAGATCCAGACATCTGAAAGTTGTTGGATGTTTTTAAGCTAAGTTACTACATAATTTAATCTTCACTTTAGAAATAAAACTCTAGTAGTATGGAAGATGGACTGATTACAGAAGAGAATAGAGAGCACGGGAGCCAACTAAAAAGTGTTGACAATAACCCAGGTGAGAGATGTTGGTAGTCTCAGGGGCTAATGAGAAGAAAGATTAGGGAGGCATTTTACAAACGAAAATTTAGGGACTAATTTGATTCAGTACTGGGACGTTGGGTGTTTCATAATTTAATATTACCTACAATTTTGAGTTTTGCTATGAGAGATGGATACCATTACCTAGGATCAAAAAAATGGAAAGAAGGGAAAGTCAGAACTCTAGTCAAGGTTTTCACATACTGATTTCCATAATGAAGATTAAAATGTGCTATTTAAGCAAGAAAATAATTTTATTTTATCATCAAACTATAGCTGTAGCTTTAATTCACTAATATAAAGATTCCTCTCTGTTTTTCAATATAGTCTGTTGTTACAGGTATGCATATGCTAAATAAGAATAGAACTCATCAAGCCCTATTAGGCATTATTGGAGAATAAACAATAGCAATCATGTCTTTAAAAAAGAGTGTTTTCTTTGATTTTTTAAGAACAGCTGAATGTACATCAAGTGTCACAGTGCATTAATAGAAGCTCTAAATCTACCATCTCCCTGGGACGGGAGAAACTTTGTTTACATTTTCTACCTAAGTGCCCTGCTGGGCACCCAGATTCTTTTCAATAATGTTCCCAAAAGAAAAGGGAGAGAGGGAGACAATTAGAAAGGAAAAGAATGAGGGAGGGCAGGAGGGAGGGAAGAAGGAACTGATTAGGGGAGAAGAGACAGATGGAGGTTATAATTTAGACATGTTAGCCCCTAGTAATGAAGAATAATTGTTAAACAAGGTACACTTTCTATCTGCTTCAATTTCTCATACGTCGTTATAAGCTGTACTTTTGTATATAGCTCCATTTGAGCATCTACTTCAATTTGGTAATTTTTGAAGAGTAAGCTTAATTCAGTAGATTTTGAAAGCATTCACTTATTAATATCTGCAAATCTTATTAAAAAGTTTTATTCTACAGCATTTTAAATTCTTCTGTCATAATAAATGCAAAAAAGTAATAATCTATTTCAATTATTTCCTTAGGATATATTTGTTAAATAGTAAAATAAGGCTAATTTTCATATGGGAGTTGGTTAAGTGGAATTGAAACAAAGCTAAAGAGTGTCATTATGATCTTGCAATTCTGGCTAATTCTCACTGCTCAGAAAATGCATATCCTTCATTGACTTCAGACTGAAATTTCTCTTAAATTTTCTGTATACTAAAACTGAAAGGCAAAGTGGCAGAGTAAGTTGGCATATCTACATTCACCAAGTGACCTCCAGAGTATCCTCAATGAGGTCATCATACAGAAAAGATTCACTTAGATCTGTCTTACAAAAGACATTCAAATAGAATAGCAGTTTATGATTGAGGAGCATTAGAGGGGGAAGTTCTGATCACAGCGTGGGGTTTGCTCTGCTTCACCTAAGGAAGTCCAAACATGGATTTATCTAGATGGTTGAGAAAAAATGTAAGCAGCTTTAATTTGCTGGAAGAAACCAACAACTGTATTTTGGTCAACATCAAACCCTGAGACATTAAAGTTCCTGTTCCAGCCATTCATCTAATGGACTATAGTTCACAAAGCTATGCTTTTTATGCCACTACCTTTAAAGTTTCTAAAATGATAGCTTTAGCAAGAGGTGTATACTAAGGGTGCAGTGTAGGTGTTTTGCCTGACATGGACAGTCTTGTTTGGAATCAGTTTCCTTTGATGTAATTCCAAAAGAAGATTTATCTTTAATGGGAATGCTGGATCTATTCTTTAGTGCACAGCTATTTTTTTTTACTCTTATAAGAAGAACAATAATGTGTAAAGAATTGAAATTTGAAGCATATTACTTTATTGTAACAAGGAGGCTGATTTACAGCTAAGATATTTTGGAGAGCTTTTAAAACTAATTTCAGGAATTATTTTAGGCAACTGAGTGGATGTTCATTATGGTGGGATAGTTTATATGTGCCTTGCCTGTTCTCATATAAACATAAGCAGTGCTTTTAATGTAGAGAATGATTTATTATATATCTCAAGTATGTATACATATATATGGCATTATATATAATACATTATGCTGTGTAATTATATCATATGTATTGCATTACTACATATATATGCATGCACGTGTGTATAGTCCAGTATACTGTATACAGCTAAGGCTATTTTCCTCTAATACTTCCTGATATTCTTTCCCTAAGCTAAGGATGTTTCCTACACTCTTCCTATGTCTCTTAATAATAGCCCCTATGACCTCCAGGATCTTTACTTATTTTTATGTAGAGTGGCTTTAAGAACCAAGGCCTGATTTCTTTACCACTGCGATCTCAGAGCCTCTCACAATGCTTTGTCATTTACTGAATCATTAATAATAGATACTTCAGTATATCAATACGTAAAGAATGGATAAATGGGTAAATACATGGTATTTGAGTAGTTTTATATTTTATGTGCATGTGTCAGGTGAAATTGATTCTTGTACCACCTATAGGCAAATATATAGAAATACATGAAAAAGAACAGAAATAAAGTTAAGTGTAAAAATAGTTTACATTGGCTCATAAAATGTCTGTAACCAGGGACTAAAAATTATTATTTAATTAATTTTTGTAGTTATCAAAAGTTTAAAAATCCATTAAGGGTTATCAAGAAAAAAATCTCTTTATATAAAGGTGACCTAAAACAGATCACCTTATTCTACAATCAAATTTAAGCTATCTAAAGAGAATACAGTATAATCAAATGATTTTCAACAAGTGTGCCAAAAACTATCCAGTGAAGAGAGAAGAAGCCTTTTCAAGAAATGATGCTCAGTAAACTGGCTATCCACATGCAAAAGAATGAATTTAGACCCTTACTTAATACTGTATACAAAAAGTAATTGAAAATGGATTCAAGACCTAAATGTAAGAGCTAAAACTATAAAGATTTTATAAGGAAACATAGGACAAAAACTTCACAACACTGAAATGGGCAATGATTTCTTAGATATGACACCAAGAACATATGAAACAAAAGACAAATTGGGCTTCATAAAAATTAAAGCCTTTTGTACCTCTAAAGGCACTATTAATGGAATAATAAGACAATTCACAGAATGAGAGAAAACAGTTGCAAATTGTATATCTGATAAATGATTAATATCTAGAATGTATAGAAACTCCTAAAATTAAAAAACAAACAACTTTATTTTAAAATGGTCAATGGACTTGAATAGACATTTCTCCAAAGGTATACAAATGGCCAATAAGCACATGAACAGATGTATAATATCACTAATCATTAGGAAAATGCAAATCAAAAATCACAAAGAGGTATCACCTCGCACCCACTAGGATGACAACTATTAAAAAAAAAACACACACCCAGAAAATAACAAGTCTTGGCAAGGATGTGGAGAAATTGGAACACTTGTACACTCTTAGTGGGAATGTAAAATGGTGTAGCCACTGTGGAAAACAGTATGGTGGTTCTTCAAAAATTTTAAAATAGAATTACCATATGATCCAGCAATTCCACTCTGGGTACATACCCAAAAGAATTGAAAGCAGAATCTTGAAGATTAATTTGTACAACCATGTTGATAGCAGCATTATTCATAATAGCTAAAATGTGGAAACAACCCAAGTGTCCATCGACAGATGAATGGATAAGCAAAATATGGTATATACATACAATAGAATATTATTCATCATTAAAAATGAAGGAAATTCGGGGCTTCTCTGGTGGCGTAGTGGTTGAGAGTCCGCCTGCCAATGCAGGGGACGCAGGTTCGTGCCCCAGTCCGGGAAGATCCCACATGCCGCAGAGCAGCTAGACCCATGAGCCATGGTCGCTGAGCCTGCGCGTCTGGAGCCTGTGCTCTGCAACGGGAGAGGCCACAGCAGTGAGAGGCCCGCATACCACAAAAAAAACAAAAAACAGAAAGAAAGAAGGACGTTCTAATGCATGTTACAACATAGATGAACCTTGAGGACATAAGGCTTAGTGTAATAAGCCACTCATAAAAAGACAAATTCTCTATAATTCCACTTATATGAGAACCCTAGAGTAGCCAAATTTGAGACAGAATATAGAATGGTGATTGCCAGGGGCTGGAGAGGGGCAGAATGCGCAGTTATTGTTTAATGGTATAGATATTCAGTTCTGCAAGATGAAAGATTTTTGGAGATGGATGGTGGTGAAGGTTACAGAGCAATAAGAATGTACTTAATACCATTGAACTATGAATTTAAAAATGGATAAGACAGCAAATGTTATGTGTATTTTGCCATAATAAAAATAATCGGGTAAAAAGCTGTACTGTGTCTTTATGAAATATTATTATGGATTTGAGACCTAGTTTTCATTTTTGGAATAAATTTATTTATTAGTCATACTTAAGTATGATTCTGTGCGATCACTTCCTTCATCAATATAATGAGGCATATAGTGTCTACCCATATGGCATGTTATGATGGGAAAGTACTGGAGTAGAAGTCACCAAATGTGTGTGTACCTTCTGAATGACTCTAGCTGGTCATTTAGTATCTCTGACTCCATTGATTGAATAATGATGAGTTTAGACTTGCATTAACTTCAGTATTCCTTTTCAGATCTATGTTACTAGGTCATATCTAACTTTTTGGTTGGACTAAGTTAAATCTGAGATGGTGAAAAAAACTTATTCAGAGAAAAATAAATCATAGCAACACAAATAGGAAAGAGATGAGCAGAAAGGTCACTTAATGCATATTTTCCATTCAATTCATTTGCAGGTTACATAGAAACCAATATACAAGATATATTCTCACATGTGAAGGTCTAGGTGTAATAAAAGGAAAGAGGACATGAATTCCCCTTGCACCTTTTAGCCCAGTTCTTCCCACCCTTAACTGTAATGTCTGCATACTGTAAATATTATTTTGCCCCAGTGCTCATACTAGTGAGCTGAAATCAACTAGACAGAGAAAGATAGAATTTTATCTTCAGATCTAACTAAACAGACTTTACTTGATGGGTATAACCACCTTAGCTTGGTAAATTAAAAGAAAAATTATCCTTAGGTTAACAGTATAATATGTTCATCTGGATTTCAGTGTACACCCACTCGTGCACTTTCTTTCATTAGTTTAACCATTACATTTTCTTTTCAGTAAATTAGCCTTTACATTCTCAAATTCACACATGAATACTCTTTAAAGAAGGTTTGTTAAGTTGGCTCATTGTATCTGTGATTTTGATAATCACTGCAAATTAAGACTTTGTACCATCTCTCTCTGACATTACCTTTCTCTCTGAAGCTAAAGAAAGGAACAGCCATAGTATGAACCACATGCAACTTTGTGCCTTTAGAAGATTTTTTTTTTCTGGAATATTAACCATTTTCCCAATTCCTTCTAACAAACTGTTGTTTGAAAACTGGGCATTTATCTAGAAATTGTATATATGTATATAATTTGTATAAACACACATTCATGTGTCTATGTAAATATACTATATTTATATATGCAGATATATTTTCCATGTATATGATAATATTGGCTTGTGATTAGATAGGAAGAGATAACATATTATTTCATTCTTATAGTACTTTTGGCTATTGTCTGATCATACAAGGCATTCTCCAGAGCTCTTGCCTCTATCACTTCTGCCCCATCCTAGTTTGCCATTCTCTATATACATCTATATTGTTATATATGAAACGCTATGTGTTCTATGTGTATTTTATAAATATTCAGTAAAAGTTAGTCAAAACATAGCACAGTATCATAAACATTTGTATTTACCTTATTAAAATACATTTTTTTTCTTTGAACAAGTCTTCAATTCAGTAAGATCTTATTATAGTAACCATTCACAGAACTAAGAACTGAGACAATTACATTGAAAAGGAACGTCAACAATGTAAATACTTATTTTTCAGTGTGATAAGTGCTGTAAAAGTATTATATAAGATATTCACAGAAAAGATAAAATAACAAACTGTGCTTGGGCAAATACAAAAAACGAATAAAATCCTTGAAAAAAGTCAGTTTTACTTTAAAAATGTTTAGAAAACAGCACATTAAATTGACTCCTAAAACAAAATAAGGAATTCCTTGAGGCTCTTCCCAAGGAGTACTGAGAAGGAGAAAAAAAATGAGAGAGAGAAGAAGAGAAAGAGGGCAAGCTGTAATAGCTTTAAAATATTCCAATGATTGTGCACAATGTTTTATACAAAGTTAATAAGAATATACAATTAAAATTTGCATTTATACTGTTTTTGTTATTATCCACAGATGATATTAGGAAAATAATAAGCATATGCTTATTATGCCTTCTATGATGTAATCAAATGTAAATTTATCTCTAAAATATTTAATAAGGAAAAATAAAATATTTTAATTATATAGTTTATCAAACTTTTCAACAATTTATACTATATTTTTCTTGTTTAATAGTAAATGAAATTTATCATTAGAATTTAGTACTAAATCATTCACAATGAGGTGATTATTTTAATTGCTTTTTTAAGACTCAATATTTTAAAATAAAGTAAAAAGTCTAAAATCTTTTGCATTTTATATTCTGTCAGAGGGAATGCTCTCAGATAGCATTTACTTCTGAAATGTAGTAATAATTCATCCTGATAATTATAACTTCAGATTTTTCAGTGTATAAAATTTCTTTTAAACTATCACAAATTGAATTATATTTGGTATGGTTTTAGTGTTAAGCACTTTTTCTTCTTTTGTAATTCTTGAGAACTTGTGATTACATACTCGAAAAATCTTTATCAGTGTATTAGTTTTCTAGGGCTGCCATAACAAAATATGACAGACTGGGTGGCTAAAAAATAAACGTTTATTTCTCACAGTTCTGGAGGCTAAACGTCTAAGATTTCATTCTGAGGTCTCTCTCCTTGACTTGTAAATGGCCACCTGTATCTTCACATGCTTTTTCCTCTGTGCGTGCACATCCCTAGCGTGTTTTCACATATCCTAATCTCTTCTTATTAGGATACCAGTGAGATTGCATTAGGCCTGCCCCCAAAGACCTCATTTTTTAATTTAATTACCTCTTTAAAGACACTATCTTCAAATACAATCACATTCTGAGGTACTGGGTGTTAGGGCTTCAACATATGAATTTGAGGGCAACACAATTCTTCCCTTAACAACTAGGTGGAATATTTTATTTACTAGATCATTCAGTTCCATTATTAAGATAGATAGAACTAGTTTTCTTCTTGTGCTATAGCCATAGTTTGAGGCATTTAAGAAATGTGTCTATCATTAGATGCTAAGCCTATTGGGTTTTTTTTGTTTGTTTGTTTGTTTTGTGGTATGCGGGCCTCTCACTGTCGCGGCCTCTCCCGTTGTGGAGCACAGGCTCCGGACGCGCAGGCTCAGCGGCCATGGCTCATGGGCCTAGCCACTCCGGGGCATGTGGGATCTTCCTGGACCAGGGCACGAACCCGTGTCCCCTGCATCGGCAGGAGGACTCTCAACCACTGCGCTACCAGGGAAGCCCCAGCCTATTGTTTTTGATTCAAATAATAGAACTATTTGGTTTCTAATATGCATCATTAACCCTTAATTCTGTGTTTACAAATTACATGAACCAAATATAAAATATAAACAAAAATAATCTGGTCATATACTATTGCTTTTTCCAGTGTCAATATTTTTGTATCATTACAGAAGTTTAAGCTGTGGTAACATTTTCAAGTCAGGTAAAAGAGGTTTAGATTTTTATTGACTGAATTGAAATATTACTATACTACTATACATGGGGTGTATATATACATCCATACAGTTTTCAATATAAACGTGTTGTCTTCAGGCCTTGCTGGTAATGTTCAGTCATGTACTACCTTGAATGAGCTCCATATGAGATGTTTGACATAAGAAATTTCATGTCTCAGCAAGCTTTTTTTATAATGATGTATCACTGGACACTCAAATGATCTAGAATATCTTGCCATGGACTTTTAGATAAGATTAAAAATAATTCAGCAATATTTTAGGCTTCATTTTTTAAAAGACTATAACTAAGAATAGATTTAGAGCAACTGATCCCTATTGTTGGTCAGAATAATATTTTTAATGAAAAAATTTATTTTAAAAAATGTACAGTTGTCCGTTGAACAACATGGGTTTGACCTGCATGGGTCCACTTATATGTGGATTTTTTTCAATAAATATGTTGGAAAATTTTGTGGAGATTTGTGACAATTTGAAAAAAATTGCAGAAAAACCACGTAGTCTAGAAATAAAAAAAAAATAAGACAAAACTAGATGTATCATGAATTCATAAACTGTATGTAGGTACTGTATGTTTTATTATTTACTACTATAAGACATGCATAAATCTATTATAAAAAGTTAAAATTTATCAAAATTATGCACACACTTATAGACCGTACAGGGTGCCATTCTAGGCAAGAGAAATATAAACAAACATAAAGATGCAGTATTAAACATAACAGCACAAATTAACTACAGTGCACATTGTTCTACTGTAATAATTTTGCAGCCACCTCCTATTGCTATTGTGGTGAGCTCAAGTGTTGCAAGTATTTACTTAAAATGCCGTGTGACCCTAATCATTTCCATGTGAGCAGTTTGTCTCTTCAGTAAATTGCATATCAAAGTAAAAAAGTGATCTCCTGCAGTTCTTGTGTATTTTTCATTGTGTTTAGTGCAATACTGTAAACCTTGAATAATAATATGGGCCCTATACAAAGTACCACTAATGATGTTAGAAGTGCTCCCAAGAAGAAGAGAAAAGTCATGATGTTACAAGAAAAGTTGAATTGTTTGATTTGTACTGTAGAGTCAGGTCTGCAGCTGCAGTTGCCCACCACTTCAAGACAAATGAGTCCAGCCTAAGAACCACGGTAAAAAAAGAAAAGTTGAGAGGCTGTCCCTGCCACTACACCAGTAGTCACAGGTGCGAAAACCTTGCACTTTTTGTGAAATACCTTTTTATCGTGTACTGAAAATGCAGTTGCTGTGTGGGTGCAGGATAAGAAAGGCATACCTGTATATCCTAATATATTATAATTCAATAAAAATGAAGTGATTAAATGAAAACTTAAGACAAAAGGAAGGTGAAGGATCTAAGGCTGGAGAATTTAATGCCAGCAAAGGATGGTATCTCTTTCTAATTTTAGAGATTTGGCTTAAAAAATGTCAAGATAGCAAAAGAAGCAGCTTCTGCTGACCAAGAGGCAGCAGACGAGCTCCCAGACACCACTAAGAAAATCATTAAGGAGAAAAGATGTCTGCCTGAACAGAATCAATGCAGATGAAAGTGCCCTATTTTGGAGAAAAAAAAATACCACAAAAAACATTTATTAGTAAGGAGGAGAAGAGAACACCAGGATTTCAGGAAAGAAGGGATAGGCAAACTCTATTTTTATGCAAATGAAGTCAAGTTTATGATCAGACTGCCCTTATCTATAAAGCTTCTCCCCCCAGACTTTTGAAAAAATAAATACCAGTCAGCAGTATTTTGGTTGTAGAAGAAGGGTTTTTCTGGATTGGTTCCATCAGTACTTTTTCCCTGAAGTCAGGAAGTACCTTGCCAGTAAGGGACTGTCTTTTAAAGTTCTTTTGATATTAGACAATGCCCCTGCCACCCAGAACCTCGTACATTAAACACTGAAGGTGTTGAAGTGATCTACTTGCTCCCAAACACAACGTCTCTAATTCAGCCTCTAGATCAGGGGGTCATAACGACCTAAATGACTCATTCCACATGGTACTCTATGGAAAGGATTGCCAGTGCTATGGAAGAGATCCCTGATAGAACATCAAACCCAGTCCTCTCCTTGGGATCTGACCTCTGAAGCCCGATCCTCAGCTTCCAGCCCCCACCCATCCCGGCGGGTGAGCAAACAAGCCTCTCAGGCTGGTGAGTGCTGGTTGGCACCCATCCTCTGTGAGGGAATCTCTCTGCTTTGCCCTCTGCACCCTTACTGCTTCACTCTCCTCCGTGGCTCTGAAGCTTCCGCCCCCCGCTCATCCCCCATTTCCACCAGTGAAGGGGCTTCCTAGTGTGTGGAAACTTTTCCTCCTTCACAGCTCCCTCCCAGAGGTGCAGGTCCTGTCCCTATTCTTTCGTCTCTGTTTTTTTCTTTTTTCTTTTGCCCTACCCAGGTATGTGGGGAGTTTCTTGCCTTTTGGGAGGTCTGAGGTCCTCTGCAAGTGTTCAGTAGGTGTTCTGTAGGAGCTGTTCCACACGTTGATGTATTTTTGATGTATTTGTGGGGAGGAAGGTGATCTCCGCATCTTACTCTTCCACCATATTGAAGCACCTCCCACCTGAGAAGTTTTGATAGAAGAAATGCTACAGTAATTAGAAGGCAAGCATTTCAAAGTCTGGATGACAACACAGAGATTTAGAAATTAATAGTAAGTTCAAGGTCGACTAAGAAAATTTTTTCTAGTGACAAACAATTTTTCTGACACTTTCAAAGTGTTACAGTAAATGCTGCCTGAACATTGATAGACAACAACAACAAAAAATCAGTTGTATAATATGCAGTTACCTGTTGTGGCAAAGTTAATAACATTTTTTAGTCTGTAGTATCAGAAAAAAAAATCACAAGATAGTTCAGTTTATACTGGACACAATCTTTGGAAAACTAGACTGGGCCTCAGATAATAACCCAACTTGAGAACAGAGGCTGCACAAGGCAAGAAGCCAGTTGCAATAGACTAGTACCATATTAGAAACATATTCCTGATTATTGCCTACACATTGATCAGATTTTGACTTAATGATACAAAAAAATGAGCAGCAATGTCATGCCTCAGAGAAGGTAGTAAGTAATACAATTGTTAAGAAAAAGGCATGATCATAGCATGGAATGTTACAACATAACTGAAACTGAAGTGAAAGTGAAAGGAGGAAAAGGCTCTGAATAAGCAGTACTATAAAAATACAAAAGAGAATATAATAGGTACTTGAAATGGAACTGGAAATAAACTCTTCCAAATACCCAAAAAATAGATGTTTGATTGTGACTGTGTGATCTTGGAAGTTAGCATTGAAGATAGGTCTTACAAAATAGGCAAGGCTCTGCTGAGTAGAGAATTTGAAAAAAAAAAAATCATTCGTGATTTCCTGATAGTTTCAACAAGAAAGAAAGAAAATGGCAGACAAATCATCTGAATGGTAATAACAACAAACACTTAACAAAGCACTTACTACATTCTTAATGCTTTATACATATTAACTAATTTAATCCTTATAACAACAACCTCCAATTGATCCCAGTATTATTGTCCTTTTTAAGTTGAGGAACATGAGGCAGAGATATTGAATAATAGGGCTGAACTCAACAGAACTAGTAAGTGATGGAGACAGATTTTGGATTCAGGAAGATTTGGAGAGGTCCTTGAGAGGATATGACCTCCAATTGATGTGAGCGGGATCTGGGCAATCAGAGGTTCCTCACTGTCTCCCTTGCCCTTGGAATGTACATTCTGCCCACGGTTCCCATAGCCAGAGCTCTTTCAATGATGTAACTTTGAAAGAGTAAGGTGTTATTGAGACCATCTGGATGGTATTTATGATTAAACCCCATAAAACCTCTATACAAACTTTTAACATTCTTGTAGGCAATTGTGGAGATCTACTTGTGTTTTGGCCACCTAAGATAAGCCTTGTGTGTAAGTTCCCTTGCTTATTAAACCTGCCACCTGCTAAACAGAAATGGCCTGCCTCTGTCTTGGGTCTCTCCTTGCCCTCCATGTACAAGGGCCAGTTTTGAATTTCACCCCAGGAATTCCCGAAGTTGTGAACCAACAGGAAGACTGGCTCCAAATCTATATTCTTAACTATTATGCTATTCCACATCCATAAGGCAGGACTGTAGCATGATCAGATCCTTGGGTAAGAATGGATAGCATGTAGTTAGAATGCTGTGACTCTCCACAGAGGTACTATTTACAGGCTTTGCCAATCAGTATTGGCAGACCTTCCCACTCAGCCTCAGATTGCTTAAGTCAGCACACTAGAAACCATTCCCAATAAATCAGAACTGGCTTGGAAGTTGAAAACTATGAAGAAGAAAAAAAGGAAAGAAAACTATGCAGTACGCCTGCTAGATAGCAAATTCTCTCAGTGTGAGAATATAAAATAGAAATATTAAGAGCTGCAGATTGGGAGAATAACAATATATTTTTGTAATAATCTAGACTAAGTAAACAACAAAAAACATATTGGGGCTGAAATAATTTCAGTGAAATAAAAGAACACCTGACAGTAACATTTTGTAACTAAACTAGAAGCTCTTAGAAGACAGGACCTGAAGCTGGCACCTATATCAGATACCCTTCTTACAGATAAATCTTTTTAGTCTATTGAAGAATAAGATACAATATTCCACAGAAGTTAATTTAATCTGAGCTTAATAGTGTATCTTAATTAAAAAACAAACAAAACAAAACAGGCCTTACTGCTTTATACAGATGGAGAACGTGATCACATAAAGTGTACTAGGGAGGGTGGGAATTGATGTGGAGAAAGTGACTCTGTTCTAAATATTAGTAGTTTTTAAATGGCCTATCCTATAAGTAAACTCCTCATAGGATTTTGAGATAAGAACAGGGAGAAGGAAATCCAAATTTTGTATATGATTAAGACAGCAGTTTCTTCAGCTAAACTATCTATTCTATTTTATTCCTTCACAAATAGCTGTGAATGGAGATGGAGCAGGAGAATGTAAGGTGGACATTTTGGATTAGCAGGAAAATCATTTCTACCATGTCCTTTCTGGGCCTTCATATTATTCAGCATCCCTACACAGGAGTTGTACGATCTATCAATGCTGTAACTTCAGGTCCTCTAATCAGTGCACATAATATTTATTTTTTAACAGTTTAGGTAAATTTTGCAGTTGCTTTGTATATTTATAGTTGCTTTATTTGATATCATTTGGCCATTTGAGCCTTGAATGTTTAGTGAAGATGCATTCTACATTTTTTTTTTACTGAATGTGTTATGATTTTCTGCACCCAAACACACATCTTTAATTCCTTCACATATCAATAACAGTCTTTAATGAACTCTGTGTGCCTATAGTATAGGGTATAAACTGTATAGTTCTGTGTATAAGTATTTGGATTTTAGAGTAAGAAAAGAACACAGCATGTGTCACACTCTACCTCTTTAAGAGTTAAACTTCAATCAAACGAAATTCAACTTAGATGCTTCAAATAAAGGGAAGTTAGGAAAGCGATTACTTGTAGAGGACAGGCAAGGCTGAGGAGGACAACAAAGGATCCTAGACTGGCATTAGCAGTAAACCATTAATTTTGGGGGGAGCTGGAGCAGAGCGGGAAGAGGAGGAAGAAGAGGAACTGGAGAAGGAGGAGTTGGAGGAAAGCCCAACCGGCAGCAACTATAGTCACAGAGAAATACAGCCCCTTCCAAAGTCTCAATCAGGAAGGAGTAGGAAAGAAACACCTGAAACTTTCTTTCCTCTTGTACTCTAATCTACAAGTGGCTTCCATGGATGAAACCCAGCCAACGCGAACTGGTAGGAGAGATGCATTCCATAGGGGTCGACTTCTTGAGGCACAGAGCAAGGTAAAAAATGTAGAGAACAGGTGTGGTTAGGGAAAAGCAAACTGATAACAGTTTGCAATTCTGTACTCTCTACGAATATCAGTAATCCTTAGTTATCATGTCTATAAAACAGGTAAAATATAGTATATATTTATCAGACTTGTGATGTTTATATATAGCTAAAGTACCCAAACTCAGAAAATAAGGAAAAAACTTTCAGAGAAATATATATATGTATACATATATATATACACACACACACATATATATACACACCCATGTATACAGATATATATACATATTTGATAAATATTTATATGATTACTTGCAATATGTATGATTATCTGAAATATTTGTATATTCTTCTTTCGTACAAATAAAGTATGCTCGGTGTTCAATAAAGGAGAGCAGAAACTTCTAGCCAAAGATGACAGCTTAAATTTTTTGTTTGTTTGTTTGCGGTACTCGGGCCTCTCACTGTTGTGGCCTCTCCCGTTGTGGAGCACAGATTCCGGACGCACAGGCTCAGCGGCCATGGCTCATGGGCCCAGCCGCTCCGCGGCATGTGGGATGTTCCCGGACCGGGGCACGAACCCGTGTCACCTGCATCGGCAGGTGGGCTCTCAACCACTGCACCACCAGGGAAGCCCGACAGCTTAAATTTTATGTTTATTTCTTTTCATACTCAGACTCCAACTAAAATTATTATAAGAAATAAAAATGTAATAAAGTTGTAAGTACAAAGAAAAAGGGTTAAGGTTCATTACTTGACTACAGATTTCAACAAATTTTTTGCAAAGTAGGTTGACAACTGGTGACTGATTTGGCTGAGAAAAGTATTTAATGAGTTGATAAAGGCATATGTCAAGTACAGGGCTCAAAGCAGAGGGGTCATTTGAAATATTGTAACCATCAAACCAGAACATCTCTGCTCTCAAAAATGACATCAGCCACATGTATGCCTCTAAGACAGGAAATGGGAGGCTTATTCTCAGGAGAACTGAACAGGATACTCTTAAAACTAAAGATAGCAGATATGATGATTTGGGAGGGTGGAGAAAAGGAGATGTTTTTAAATTTCAAAAACTTTTAAAAATACCTACGGATTAGCAAAATGTCTCCTCTGCTTCAGAAGCTGAACATCAGGAGCTAAGTAGGAGAATCGAAAGTTTTATCTCTGAAGAAAATGGACAGCATCCCAGAAAGAACTCCAAAACTGATTTTGAGATTTCCTTTAAATAAACGCTTTACTCCAATACCTAAACTTTAACTAAATGATTTTTTCCCTATCATTCTAAAAAGAAGTCTATAAACCAACAAAGATATCCTTAAGAACTTTCTAATAAGTTTTTTTTTAAGTAATACACTCTTAAATATGGATGTACAAGCAAAGATTCCCAGACATATAAAAAAATCCTCCAACACAAAAAGGGGAAAAGGAGAGAGGAGGTAGGAGAGGGGAGAGGGGAGGATAGACACCAGAATAAAAAATAGAAAAAATAAATAGTAACAGAGGAAATAGAAATCATAGAGGGAGAAGAAGAAAACAGGATTGAAAAGTTTGCACACTCAGAGATATAAAAAGGTATAACAATCATATAACAAGAGGAGGGTGCTATTAAAAAATAAAATGAAACTCAGAAAATAAAACCTTTTATAGAAATATATATATACAAATATATATACATACTTGATAAACATATATTTATTTGTAATACATATGATTCTCTGAAATATTTGTATATCCTTTAAATAATCAAACTCAAGTTTACTAATAAGATAAACTGATAACTTGTGTTTCCTGTTGTGATACATTAAGAGTGATTCAATATCACCTGCCAAAATTGTCTAGTCTCAATTTACTTATGGATAAAGCATCATATATACAAATTGAGAGATGATCTGTAAAATAACTGGCATTTATGCTTCAAAAATAATCTTACAAGGAAAAGAACCTGAAAACTGTTCTAGATTAAAAGAAACTAAAGAAACTTGGACTCCTCCTGCTGCCCTCACAAAAATAATCCCACATTGAAGTATTAGGGGAAATTTGAATATAGACTGTATATTGAGAAATACTATTATATTAATGCTCTAACAAGTATTAAAATCATATTAGCTATGACTCCAGGGGAAAATATCTTTAACCTAGAATACTGTACACAGCCAAACTATTAATAAATAGGAAATAATGATAAACTTATTTTAAACACACATTTTTGACATGGAAGGTCTTAAAGTTTTTATTTCCCAAGTACTCATTCTTAGGAATCCACTGGAGGCCGTGCTTCTAAAAGCATGAGGTGCTTGGGGAGTGTCCCAAAATAGAGAGAGGTGAAGAGGAGCGTTTACTCCACATAAGCATCCATCCAAATTGCAGCAGGAGGTCAGAGAATCCTATGATGACCTTCAGAAGAAGAATGACAGGGAATTCCCTGGTGGCGCAGTGGTTAAGAATCTGCCTGCCAATGCAGGGGACACGGGTTCGAGCCCTGGTCCAGGAAGATCCCACATGCCTCAGAGCAACTAAGCCCATGTGCCACAACTACTGAAGCCCATGCTCTTAGAGCCTGAGCTCTGAAACAAGAGAAGCCACCGCAATGAGAAGCCCGTGCACCACAACGAAGAGTAGCCCTTGCTTGCCGCAACTAGAGAAAACCCACTCACAGCAACAAAGACCATCGACGAAGATCCAACACAGCCAAAAATAAATAAATAAATAAATTTAAATTAAAAGAAAAAGAATGACATCTTAGAAAAGATACTGCGAAGTGAAATTGTAGAACATGCAGAAAAATTTATGGATAGGTATCTACAAAAGTATGTAAGTGAAAAATGAGGTAAATTAACTCAAGGGGGTAAAACAGCTTTTTCAAAAAAGGAAATATGAAATACAATTTTGGAGTGAACAGTATTTACATTATCATAAAAAGGAAAATAGTGATTTCTAATTTAACTAAAAGGAGTGAAGTTGATATTTTAAGATGGGAAAAGGGAATTGGGGTTGATTATACAAGCGAGCCAAATTTTCATTTCTGTTAAATGGACAAATCAAAGAAAAAAATTACTAGAATTTTATTAGAAGTATAGAGATAATCATCAAAAAAGGAGGCTAAAAAAGAAGTTCAATCTTTTACTGCTGAATAACAGGACTGAAAATTACTCATTTAAAAAATATATGTATATGTATTATTTTGTTTTCTTCCCCTAATAGTAGGGCCTGAGACAAGGGCTTATATGTGAGTAATTTATTTGTGAATGTGATCCCAGGGACAAGAACAAGGGTTAGTGAAGTAAAGCAGGAATAGAATACCAACAAAAGATGTATCATTGTTGGTAGCTATGACTGGTGACTAGGTGTTCAATATATAACCAAGATGGAAAAAATACCTGATGCAGAACAGTCAGTATTTCAGTCAGAACTGAAATCAGAATCCAATGTTTATGACTAATTTTGCTTGTTCAAATAATCAGAAATGCCCATTACTGAAACAAACAAATGGAGGTCAGAGATACTTGAGACTAGACCATACATCTCCCTGAGCATCCAATTTCCTGGGCCATTCTCCAGTCAACCCCTCTCTCTACTTTAAATTATATCTGCATTTGCTTTGCCAACTCCTTTGCATTTCCATGAGGAAAACACACACACACACACACACACACACACGCACACTAAGTGGAGTCAAGAGATTGAGCTTCTCACTCCATGTGTGATTTTTAAAAGTAGCAAAGTTTTTCAAGGCTTCAATTTTCTTATCTGTAAAATAAGCACTTCTAATCTCCCACATGGTATAATTCTATTAACTAAGCAAAGAGATGTGCGAAATGCCTTTATAAAGGGTTCACAGCTAAGTCACCTGAGCTTCAAGCAAAATTCCTCACTTGAGGCATATCATACAGATATGTTTCGGCAACAGCTGAAGACATCCTTTCTGAAAGCTGTGTTGAAAGCAATGCCAAATATCATTTACATCATTTATTCATTTTCCCATTTATTTTCTTTCAAAATAATGCCAAAACTGACAACTAGAATTTGCATTGGTTCTCTCCCCACTGGACACAGCCTCAGTGACATAAATTAACTAAAAAGAACACAAAGAGGCATCAAAAATTCTGACTTAATTTGTGATTTGGATGACATCCCATCTAGTCAATCTAATCATCTAGTAAATCTAAGCTAGTCAATCTTAATAGAACACGTAGCCTATCAATACCTCATAGATTGTATTTTCAATAAATCTATAGTGTCCAACTGTTCTTGCTGCAGCTGCTTCCTTTGCACGTATAATGTATTTCAATACATTTAAGTGTTGTTGTTGTGGCTTTATATGTACAATTGCTCTTTAAACATTAATATGGAGTAAAAGTTTTGTTCTTTTTAAGAAGTAAAGTTTAACAATGATTAAACTGGCTAGAATAAGGAAAAGTAATAAAACATTAAATAAAATGCTGACTAACAAAAAAGGGGACTGTGAATAGGTTCAGTTAAAAGTTGTGTATAAATTAAAACAATGAGATACCACCAGGCACGTATTAGAATGACTAAAATATATATATTTTTCTAATTGGCAATATTAATTGTTGGTAAAGAGAGGGAGCAAAGGGAACTCTCATTTACTGCTGGTGTGAATGCATAATGTACAACCATTTTGGAACATAGATGGTAGTTTGTTACAAAGCTAAGCATAGCTTTACTGTAGGGTCCAAAAATCATGCTGTTAGTGATTTACTCAATTTATTTGAAAAGGTATATCTACACAAAGCCCTGAATATTCATAGCAGCCTCATTTATAATCAGTAAAAACTTTGAGCAACCAAGATGTCCTTCAAGTTGAATGGATGAACAAATCAAGGTACATCTGTACAATGCAATATTAATCAGCAATAAAGAGAAAATAGCTATCAGGCCATGAAAAAACATGGATGAATATTAAATGTACATTACCAAGTGGAAGAAGCCAGTCTGAAGGAGCTACATGATATATTATTTTAAATATATGACATTCTGGAAAAACCAAATCTATAATGATGGATTATAGATTTAGTCCTCCCAGTGATTGGAAGGACTTCAAGAATGGGCAGAGAGTTGATTAGGTGAAGCACAGAAAAATTTTCAGTCTGGCAAAGTTGTTCTGTATTACTATACTGCACTTGTTGATACATGACATTAAGCATTTGCCAAAATTCACAGAACTATACAGCACTAAGATAGAACCTTAACATGCAAATTTTAAAAACTCAGGTCAATGGATCTCAGGAGGGAATGCAGAAGGTGACAAAACAATCTAACTTTGTTACAAATGTTTGAAACAACTTCACCAAAGAGGGAGGGAGGAAATGTGTTTACCTAATTAAGTTTGGGAACTGCTGGGATCTCTAAGACTAAAGGCAAAAGGAACTGTGTATAAACACTAGCTGGTAAAGTTATTTTCCACCAGTGGTTTGGGGTTAACAATTCTGAGATCGGTATACTTGTATACTGGAAACTGACCAATTAAGTAAAGGGATGGCAGATGGTGGAAACCAGGTTTCTCACATTTGGCATATAAGGTTACAGACAAGCAAGGCGAGAAGTCTACAATGATCTATGTCATAATGAATTAGATTTAGAGACATTAGTATGAATTCATGTTTAGCTTAATATAGATACAGATGTTTGCATATAGAAATATTTATAGATATATGTCTGTACATGGGTTAGCACACACACACACACATATATATATTTGCTAATTCTGTCAGCTGAGATGGCCTACAAGCAATGACACCCCCGTAGCAACAAGCACAGTTAGGCCCAGAACTTGATTTCTGATACCATTCTCTAATAAGAAGAACCAGGGTTCTGTAGAGAAATGGATGATTCTAAGACTGGTGCAGTAAATACCCGAGATGAGCCTGGAGCTTCTTTTAGTAACAGAAAGTAAAGAAGTGCTTAAAAACAAAACAAAATAAAACAAAAAACACAACACATTGATTAGTATGTAAAAGGGATGCAAGAGCCAATGCAAAGAGCTCCCAATGGCCAAAACTGCAACAACTTGAGCAATAAAATAAGTGATATTGAATCATATAACCCAAAATATAAAATAAATATGACTCAAAACTGATATAAATAAATTATTGAATAAACAAGTAAATGAGAGAGAATAGGCAAATAATCTGTGAAGAATTCCAAATAATTTATGTAGATAACCTGCCCTCAAAGCAGTGGAGCATAAATCGCCACTCTTTAAGTAGGGGCTACACATAGTGACTCCTTCCAAAGAGTAAAGTATGGAAAGCAGAAAAAGACTAACTTCACAGTAGAGAAACCTGAGAAACACTATCTCAGCCTAGTGATCAAAATCAAAATCAGTAGTGCTAAGTCATGTTGATAGAATATAACCTTGATAAGATGTGATGAAAATGGCAGTTCACCTCTGGGGTCTTCCTGCCAAAAACATGTAACTCCAGTCTTACCAGGAGGAAAAACATCAGACAAATGTCTGTTGACAGGCATTCAAAAAGATAGCTGATCAGACCTCTTTAAAACTGTCAAGGTTATCAAAAGCAAGGAAAGTCTGAGAAACCGTCCCTCAGCCAAGTGGAGTCTGAAGGGACTACAACTAAAATTACTGTGGTATCTTGAATGAGATCTTGGAATAGAGAAAGGACATTAGGAAAAAATTAAGGAAATTTGAATGAAGCATGGACTTTAATAATAATATATAAATATTGCTCATTAATTGTGACAAATATTCCACAGAGGAAACAGAGTTCCAAGTATATTAGAATCTCTGTACTGTCTGCACTTTTCCTGTAATTCTAAAACTATTCCACAGTTTTATTAAAAACAATTAATGTCCTACATGCAAATTATCAATCAATTATCAATTAAGCAGATATTTATTGAGTCACTTTGCTTGTCGAACTGCACGACATTCCCTTGTAGGGAAATTTAGATCCACTAAACCCAGTCAGGAAGAAAAGAAAAATGGTGGCTGTGTAAACAGTCAGGTAGAGACAAACACTTTTCAAATGTACAGGTACCAGAAATATCACTGGAAGCTTTTAGATATAGAAAACTGAAGTATATAGTAACAGGTTAAAATAAACATCTAGGGCTTCCCTGGTGGCGCAGTGGTTGAGAGTCCACCTGCCGATGCAGGGGACACGGGTTCGTGCCCTGGTCCAGGAAGATCCCACATGCTGAGGAGCGGCCGGGCCGTGAGTCATGGCCACTGAACCTGCGTGTCCAGAGCCTGTGCTCCGCAATGGGAGAGGCCACAACAGTGAGAGGCCCATGTACTACAAAAAAAAAAAAAAACAACAACAACATCTAATTGAAGACTTAGTCATGGACAACTATCCACATCCCTGTAACACTGGATTTGGGAGCAGGAAGAAATGTTTGTATTTTAAATAGACAGCAAATTCTTACAAATTCACGATTCTGAACCTCTAAGAAACAAACCATCCCCAAAACTTATTCTGCTAAAACCTCTAGCATTTAGAAGGCCTTCATTCCCTGAGCTGTGTGAAAAAGTCTAGAAATTTTTAGAGTGTATTTGCAAATCAAAAGATACTGGAATGCCACAGACAGGGACTGTTAAACTTAATAGAAATGACTACCATTATTTACTCTTTTAAATCTTGACGCTAACTATTTCTCCTGGCTATCGGGCTTAATTCTATCATAAATAATGGCGATCTATTTAAGATGTGCCTAAATGATTTTTCCCCTCTTCTGTCTCATATCACTACTCATACATTTTTAAAACTAATTGACTCTTTAGAGAAAGTTAATAATTAACCAAGAAATTTCTATTAATGAAAGTGGTATATTGATTTTCCCTTTAAAACATGCATCCATTTTTATTAACATCTTATATTATCCAGGTGACAGCTTGGGTCACAAGGTCTTTAAAGCATTGAGGTAAGTTTGCTTTGAAGTTCTGTGTCACATTAGACTGACCATGATTTTCCCTTTATTTATGAAATTCCTGTGATGCTGCTTTCGGCCACATGATTATATCTGGCACAAGTTTTTTCCCACTGAATTCTTACCCTCTGCTCTGCACCCTGTTTCTACTATCCAGAAATTGATATAAATTTGCAACTCAGCCCCCTTCCTGTAATTCAAAGAAAACCAAAATACTCACACAAGCTCTTTGTGGATGTAGTAGATTTTACAGAAAGTTTGGTATGGTGACGGGGCTTATAAGTTAACAAATATAAAATTGAGTGTTAAGTATCTTTGGTATAAAAGAAGTTATTCACTCATTCTGCAGCTTCCTTCTGTCATCTTCCATGTCTCCATAATCTTCTTTTCCCCTTCACTTCTGTGTCACTTTGCTGTGTCTTTCTATGTATATGTAGATGAAACAAAAAAGGCAAAGCCAGAAATTTTTTCTTAAAGCAAATTCTTCCCATTTTATTCTGTAGAATAATGCACCTTTCCCCAGTGTCCTCCTCAAATTCAGCTTTGATACATTTGTCTAATCCAGTATTTGCTGAGTTACACTTCTACTTATGAGCAAGACATAGAATTATTTATTTTTCACTTCAGAATTTAATTACCTAAAATTTACCTATGAGCTGATGCTCCAGACATTACAATGGAATTGTACCAAAGCTACCAAAGCTACAAAATATGCAATTGACTTCATACCTATGCACATGGAAGAATTCCTCCTTCAGTGTCATACACATTGTTAAAACTTATGTTCAAGTGTAGTCTTTTTCTTATTTGGTTTTTCAGAATCATTTGACAGAGATAATGACTCCTCCCTGGAAAGTTACTCTTTATTTGTACTCTGGGACACTATTTTGTCCTGGTCCTCCTATATCACTAGATCCTCCTTTTCAAGCTTCTTTGCTAGCTACTTACCAATATTCTGGTATCAAAATATTGGAGAGACACAGGACTCTGTCTTTAGTCCTTTTCTCTTCCATTTTTACTCCCCAGATGACCTCACTTTAACTCATGAGATTTATATTTTATCTATATCTGACCACCAAATTTTATCTTTTTCTAATCTCTCACCTGAAGTCTATACTTGTCTATCCAACCACTTACATTAAATTTCCTTTGGGGAGGCTAAATCCCCTCAAATTTAACATGCCCCCAAACTGAACAATTTATTTCCCCCAAATCTTCACCTCCTATATTTTTCTCTGTCTACATAACTTAAAGCACCGTTCTTTCTTTCAAACCCCATATCTAACCTTGTAACTATCTTCTTTTAAAATAAATCCCAAGTTTAACCATCTCTCACCACCTCATTGCTACCATCTTGTCCAAACCACTATCATCTCTTCCATGGAAGAGTCCTTCTTCCATACTTATTCATTTAGTTTTTTTCTCCATGAAGCATCTTAAAACGTAGTAATATATTCTCCCTCAGATCAAAAGCCCTCCAATGGACACCAGTCTCACACAAGGTAAATCCTCAATGTTTAACATGATGAAAAATGTTCTGTATAATTAGGTTCTTGGCTGTATTTCTGAACTGATCTCACCTGATCTCTCTCCTGGGCCATTGTAGCCACACTGACTCCTTTGCTATTTCTTGAACAAATCAATCATATTCACTCATTAGAACCATTTCACTTGCTGTTCCCCAGAATTTTCTATTCCCTTAGTCCATTTAAGTTGTTTCTAAAATGGAACCTTCTCAATTAGGCCTTTCCTGTCTATACTACTTAAGGTGATATACCCTCCCACAAGCAAACTACCCCATCCTTCCTTGCTTAATTTTTCTCCATAACATTTATTAACCCCTATCGTATTATACATTCCTTTATTTATTATCTTTTTTCCCATTAAAAGGTAAGTTTAGTGTCTGGCATGTAGGAGGTACTGATATTTATTTAATTTACAAATCATTTCTTTCCAAACAATGTTTTAAAATTTTTTTAGAGATTTTTACCATTCACTAAAAGTATGTACTATCATAAACTATTCTAGAGATAGAAAACCTATGCAGAAAAAAAGTGTGGATAAATTTATATGTCAATTTATTCTTTTCTAATGAAACATTGGAATCCTGAGATTGTATCAAAGTTTAAAACATTTTTTTCAGTATGTAAGTAACTCATATTGGCAGTAAAGGTATATTTAACTTGACTTGGAAAATGTGTTTTCAACAACCTGCATTCCAAGTTAGGCCTAAAAGAAATTTGAGTATTGTTTTCTCTTCCAATCGAAGAAGAAAAGAGGTAGTGTTTCTAAAATAACTTGAAAGAATAGAAAAGAAATTAGTAGCTCTAATCCCTATTCTTTGTATTTACATTGGGCCATTAACTCACCTTCATTTTCACAACTTCTGCCATTTAACCATAGGCTTAAAAAAGCTAAAATGTTCTCTAACTGAAATTACTTCCATTTAACCACATGATACATGAGACACAATCCCAGCAAATTTTAGACGGACTCAGTAAGAAGATTTCTTTGATAACACCACAAGAATTCAGTGGAGCAGCCAATATCTAAATTCAATTTTAAAAAGATAGAATTGCTCTGGGGGAAGTCATCAGTGAAAAAAATGCCACTTGAGGAAATTATAAACCAAAAGAAACAACTTCTTACAATGAATACACCTACATGTCTTCAACTAAAGTGTTATGGAAAGCATAAAAATAAGATTCTCAGAAGGAAAAAAAAAGATATCCTTTCCTCTTTTCTGTTCTGTAGAAAACTGTTTCCTTATAAGGTGAAGTTACTTATCTTTTGGGAAAGACACAATAAAACTGCTTCTCAGATGTCCTAAAAATTCATGGAATAATACATATGACTAATGTAACACTTTAGTCTTTTTTTAGTGATGATCTTTTTCCAAATAGTAAATGTATTTAACAAATCCAAGTTCTATTCATCTACATATGGAATAGGATTGTCTTCTAAATATTCCTAAATGAATAGTTTGGATAGATTCATGTAAATAATATAGAAATAAGAGAGAGTTGGATGGAGAAGGATGAGGTGAGCCATCACTAACTGTAGAACTACATTTATAGGTTTCCAAATCACGTCTAAACTGGCCAATTCAATTTAAATTACAGCCATACCTCACTTGATTACACTTTGCTTTACTGTGCTTTGCAGTTACTGCAATTTTTACATATTGGAGGTTCATGACAACCCTGCATTAAGCCAGTCTATTAGTGCCATTTTTCTAAAAGCATTTTCTCACTTTGTGTCTCTGTGTCACATTTTGGTAATCCTCACAATATTTCAAACTTATTATTATTATTTATACTTGTTATGCTGATCTGTGATCAGAGATCTTTGAATGCTGGTGGGCTTCCCTGGTGGCACAGTGGTTGAGAATCTGCCTGACAGTGCAGGGGACATGGATTTGAGCCCTGGTCTGGGAAGATTCCACATGCCATGGAGCAACTAAGCCCGTGCACCACAACTACTGAGCCTGTGCTCAGTAAGAAATGTATTCTTAAAATTCATTTTTTTAAGGCTATAGCTGCCATGCATAGAGATTCCTCTGATGCATATGGGCAAATAAATTGAAAACCTTCTTGAAAGGAGTCACCATTTTAGCTGCTATTAAGAGCACTCATGATTTATGGGAAAAGGTCAAAATATCAACATAAATAGGAGTTTGGAAGAAGTTGATTCCAACCCACATGGATGACTTTGAGGGTTTCAAACTTTCAGTGGAGGAGGTAACTGCAGATGTGGTGGAAATAAATATCAAGAGAACTAGAATTAGAAATGGAACCTGAAGATGTGATGAATTGTTGTAAGCTCATGATAAAACTTTAACAGATGAGGAGTTGCTCCTTATGGATGAGTAAAGAAATTGGTTTCTTAAGATGGAATCAACTCCTGGTGAAGATACTGTGGTTGGGCTGCACCCCAGAGACCTACAAGCCTGGTACTTGTCCAGTCTCAAGACTGAAGAAAGAGTTTGGAGTCAGCAACAGAGACGTCAATAGTTTAATAGATGGAAGATCTTACACTTCTGAAGCAAAAAGGTCCTGAAGTGACACCCCACCGTGAACAGCAGATGGTGGGCAGAACATGGCAGTGGGCATCTTTGCTTCTGGAGGAATAGGGAGACTACCAGTTATAGGGGGAACTGACATCAGATTGGCCCATCAGTTACCAGGGAAACCAGCAGAGGGACACAGCCCTTTTAGCCCCTCAGGCTAAGTACCTTCTTGGGGCAGAGGTCTTCCCTTTATTAAACTATCAAAGGGGAGCCATTCTGATCTAAAGATGAAAACAATCACTAGAGTGGAGAGATAATCTGTACTTATTTACTGATTAAGCTCTACAATTAAGGGGGAAGGTCAGTTATGGCTCAAGAGGGGTTGTACAGAGAGCAAGCAAACAGGGTGACCTGATCATACAGCTGTGATGACTGTTGAAATGACAACAAAAGATTTAAAATATTACAGAAACTGAGTTAATAAAGCAGTGGCAGGGTTTGAGAGGACTGATCCCCATTTTGAAAGAAGTTCTGTTATAGGTAAACTGCTATCAAATAACATTGCATGCTGGAGAGAAACCATTCATGAAAGGAAGAATTAATCATGGCAGACTTCTCTGTTGTCTTATTTTAAGAAATTGTCACAGCCATCCCAGCCTTCAGCAACCACCAACCTGATCAGTTAGCAGCCATCAACATAGAGGCAAGACCCTCTATCAGCAAAAAGATGATAACTCACAAAAGGCTCAGATGATGGTTAGCATTTTTTAGCAATAAAGTATTTTTTAATTAAAGTATGCATATTGTTTTTTATACATAATATTATTGTACACTTACTAGAGCACACTATAGAATAAACATAACTTTTTTATGCACTGGGAAACAAAAAAATGTGTATGACTTGTTTTATTGCGATATTCACTTTATTGCAGTGATCTGGAAAGAACCTGCAATATCTTGGATGGTATGGTAAACATTCACTGCAGTAAAACAATATGCTATATGAGGGTAAATGTAAAAAAAAGAAAAGTGATATAACCTTGTCTTCAAATAGCTTATGATTTTAATTGGGACTACTGTGAATACAAAAATGAGCATAATATTAAGGAGAATAAGTTAAGCACTATTAAATGTGAAAAATATATAACATTATGGTGGTTCAATGTAGTGTAAGTTTATCTAGATAGAAAGTTTTAAGGTTTTTTATATGATGTCTTTCTAAAGATCAATTTCATCTCTACTTGATTCCAAACTGGGATCACCTACTTATATTGAAGTATTGCCAAACAAATGTTAGGGAAATTGAAAAGTTTTTATAATATATTTTCATATTTTCCTGAAAGCAAACATGATGTTTCTTGATCAAAGAAAATGATTATTTCCTACAATAACTGCATCAGTTCCCCTTGGCCTAATTTTCCCTTCTTCTGGGTCTATCCGGAAAGCCATATGGGCAGCTCTGTAAAAACATCTGCATCACAGGAAAGGAACCTCAAAATATCAATGTGGCAGCTTATATATGTTGCACCTTTCCCCTCCTGAAAGAGGGAGACATCTCCCTATTACAAACAAATTCTCTTGCCAAGAGGCAGGGAAGACTCCTGGGTTCTCACCCACTGAAATGTAAGTGAATGTCTACAAGGGGAAGATCAGACAAGTGTCTCTGGGTTTACATATACGGTGTAAACACATCTCCATTGTACCTGGTTTAAGGTACAAGGTATGTGCCTTAATGTAGGTAAATCTCATACCTTAATGTAGAGAAATCTCTCCAGAAATCTGCAAACCTATTGAATCATCTTTTAATTTCCAAGGCTTGTCTACTAACCCAAGTTCCAATAAAACTTATTCATAAAGCCCTAACCACAGAGAAACATTAAAAATATATTCTCTATAGAACCACCAATTATCTGAAATGAAAAAGAATAATATTTTTTCTAAATGACAAACTGATGATAGGGTTTTATCAGATATCTTCAGGTATCTTTATTCACTTTATAAACAATGTTTCTATTTGAGTCACAGATAGAAAAAAATATCACATTCCCCCAGTTTTTATCATGGGATTATTCACTCTTCTGTCCTCACCATTAACAGTTAAATCTTCTTAAAGAACATTTTACCCTCTTTTATTTTTTCATTTAAAATCCTTCCCCTAGTCTGTCTAACACACACTCACTCCTCATACAATTCAAAAAATTGACATATATACACTAATATGTATAAAATAGATAACTAATAAGAACCTGCTATATAAAAAATAAGTAAAATTCAAAAATACAAAAAAATTATATTCATAAAATTATATCTTTAACCCAGAGCTCTCTTCTCACCAGCAGTTTAATGAATACAACTGCTTACTTGGTAACCTTACTTGGACATCTCCAAGATACCTGAAACTCAAAAAACCCATTATTGAAATCATGAACCCCACCAAAAAGGTGGTATTTTCCATATTCATTTCAGTGAATGACATCACATCGCTATGACCCCAACTACGTATGCCAGAAACCAAGTCACCTTAATTCTTCCCTCTCCTTCATCTTCATATCTAAGCCATAACCAAATCCTCTAACATTTTAACTCATAAATTTCTCTCAGATCTGTTTCTTTCTCTCCCCACTGTCACAAGTATAATCTGAGCTGCTATTATCTCTTGCCTGAACTATTGCAATAGCTTTTCTGCACTGTTCAGTATGGTAGCCACTAGCCACACATGTCTATCTACATTTAACTTTAAATTAACTAAAATTCAAAACCTCAAACTAGCCACATTTCAAGTGAACAGCATGGATGTAGAACATTTACCTCACAGAAGAAATTTCTGCTGGATTCACTATATCTAGAATGTTCTATGTAAATCTGTTTTACTCTTTTTTATTTATTTATTTTTTAATTAATTTTTTTTTTTTTTTTTTTTTTTTTGCGGTACGCGGGCCTCTCACTGTTGTGGACTCTCCCGTTGCTGAGCTCAGGCTCCGGACGCGCAGGCTCAGCGGCCATGGCTCACAGGCCCAGCCTCTCCACAGCATGTGGGATCTTCCCGGACTGGGGCACGAACCCATGTCCCCAGGCGGACCCTCAACCACTGCGCCACCAGGGAAGCCCTGTTTTACACTTTATTTAATTAATTAGTCACATTGGACACAAAGTTAGATTTTTAAATACAATTTTAAATAAACCCTAAGTCCCGCCCCCCAGCACACACACACACACACACACACACACACACAATTTAAAATATTTTATTGGTTTTCCTTCTGCTTTTAGATTAGTCTTTACCCTACCATTAAATGAAAGTGATTACTTTGGCTAAAAAATACTGTACCAAACCCCATGGCTCCTGATTATTCTGCACCCTCATTGAGACTAACTCTTCTAGACTCACTCTGTAGTTCTCTATAATCTAACAATATTGACCTTTAAAAAAAATTCAAATGACCCTGTCCTTCTTCCCAATTCAGAGCATTTGAATAAGCAGTGCCCTAATCATGGAGTTCTATTTTTTTTTTTTTTTGATTAACCATTCAACCATTAGATATTTCAAATCTGTTGTCAAAACCTCAAATAAGCCTGCCATGACATTCTTGATCAGGTCAAATCCTCTTGCTTTAAGTAATCATGCATAATGAAACTCTCCTTCAAAAGATTTTTTATAGCTGCAATTTTACACTAATATGTATGATATTTGATTAAAGAGGGCAGAGATAATATCTATTTTTGCTCGGTTATGGTGATTAGCTCAGTGAAGCTGCTTATACATTTTTTGTTGAATGAATTAGAGTCTCCTTTTCTTTTTCTTTTTTTTCTTTTTTTGCATTTCGTGAGCCTCTCACTGTTGTGGTCTCTCCCGTTGCGGAGCACAGGCTCCGGACGCGCAGGCTCAGCGGCCATGGCTCACGGGCCCAGCCGCTCCGCGGCACCCAAACACCCAAAATACATCAATTTTGTTACATGAGGACAACTTTATTTATTTTGTTAACAATACACGAGCACAGTTGGTTTGCTTCATCTGTTTATTCACTGCCATATTGCTAGAAATTAAAACAATACCTGGAATTTAAGCACTCAATAAATATTTGTTGAGTGGATATTATTAAATAAATATTTTAAAAATGACAACCTCTATATCAGTGTTTACTATGTGTAAGACGCTGCTGTAAGTACTTTAAATATGCTAAATTAATTAATTCTCACCATAGTCCTATGAGGTAGGTTCAATTACTATCCCAGTCTTAAAGATTATAAAACCTGAGTGCAGGGAGATAACTTTCCCAAGGTCACACAATAGTGAGTAAGAGGGCCTGAATTTTAATTCTTACAAATGATCAAATGTCTATATAACTATTGTATCAAGTAACCTAAAACGGTGACTCTAAAACTTGGTGTACAATTATTTTTTAACAAATGTAATTAAAAATAATGGATTGGTTGACTGATTGATTGATTGACTAGAAAGCCTGTGATAGTATTACAACACAACCAGATTAATGTTTCTAAAACTCAGCTCTGCTCAGAAATTTCAATAGTTCAGTGTTCCCTACTAATATCTTAAACCCTAAGTCTAGTTTTAAAGGACCACTGATGATTTTACATTAGTTTTCTTGTCCCTGGCACACAGTTCACCACCAATAGCAATTTCTACTTCTGTCACTGTCATTATTATTACTCTTATTTCCCACTCCATGTTCATATGCACTTCTATGTACCAGTCCTCCTTTGGATATGTGTATTTCTGGAAAATCCCAAGAATTTTATATACTGTGTGTTGTGTTTTGGCAACAGAGGCACAGGCAGCAACAGGCACCAAGACATATTGTAGAATCCTGGTGAGTCATCTGCTTCTAGGAGTGTGGCTCTCACACCACATGGTAACTAACTACTTACTCTTCCTTACACCAGATGTGCCCGTAGATTGCATGGTGACTTATTCTTTCTCCTCAGTGCTCTGCAGAGCAGGACCCGATGCCTGGATAAGACATACAACCAATGGTCACAGGATGAGTCATTCCTCTAAGCCTAGTGTCAGTTGTTCCTTATGTTGGAGTTGAGACACACAATTTAATCTGAGACACAGAGATGGGCACAGGTAGAGGTAAGCAACCCGGGGCCACTTCAAGAAGGGTTCCAAGCATATATTGCTGTTCCTAAACACCAATTATTGAAATTTCTGACTTTGGTCACAGTTGAATCTCTAACAGAGGTTTGGTAGGTTTGACAAATGCAGCACAAAGTGGCACTAGGGAGCATAGGTGAAAGGGCAAGCTTGCCAGCAGGCAGCAACACAGCCCAGTGTGCACTGCAGCCAACAAGCTGCGTTTCAAAGTGCATGTTCTCCAAAACGCAGCAAGTAGAGCTGGTTAACAGAGCAAAGCTAGAGAAGAAAGACCTCCTGTAGTGGTGGTCATCACCTAGACATCCTGCTCGCAGCACAAATTGCTAGGGTTCAGCCCCTATCTGAGGGTGACCACACAATATGCTTTTTCTCTTGTAGTCCCCACTGTCCCTTATATCTGCCTATCAAAATCCAAGTTTTGATTAGCATTTCATGAAACCTTTGGTAAACCCAATAGATGAGTGATTTTCCCCCTGCTGAAGTAGCACAATACTTTGTATATAATATTAATTTGGCATGAACAACGTGCTATGTAGATGTAGTTATTACCCCGACTATGCTAGAAGTTCCTTTTCAGTAGAACAAGGAGCAAAACCTTTTATAAATATCATTATCTCTCCTGATACATATTCCACACCTACTAAGTAGGTTTCAATGACCTTTGTTAAATTAATCTAATGGCCACTTTACAGACTGGATTAGCAAAATATTTTTTATGAACAACATCCAGTGTAATGCCATGTCTACTCTATAGAAAATATTGACGTTGATATATCAATCAAGTCAGTGGTTTCCAAAAGATTTATTATAGTTTCTGGATCCCTTTATAAAAACAAAACAAAGCCTACTTTGTGAACCATGAGAAAGCTAACCTTCCTAAATGTGGCAAGACTTTGACATAGGCAATTTTTTATTTTTACCATTCTGCCTCGGGGAATGACAAAAAAGCACACTGTTCTTCTAGTGGAGCAAGATTTTGAAACTAGCTCCTTGGAAAAGCTAGGCTCATTCTATTCTCAGCTCTGCTGTGAGGTTGACTGACACCAGGCAAGGCAGCTAACCTGACTGCCTTACTTTTAGTCCCTGAAAAGAGACAGTGGTCGTGGTCTCTTAAATCTTCCTTAAAGTTGTACAGACTAACAAGAAAGATCCATAAAAAACTTTGAGTTGCTTAAAGAATGATTATTTATAAATGTAAGCTACTGTTATGTTTGAGCCAGACTTCAAACTCTTAAATGCTCAGTTTATTCAAAGCTACATCCCATGATGACAATGAGTCATTATTGGCACGCTTGAGAGGGAGATATAAACTACATATAAACACTTAAGTTCTTACTCTAATTTAATAACACAAGAAAAGTGTTTGATGTATACTCATCACACATAGTTAATATTATTTTATTATTCAGTTTTGCAATTCTATGAACAAATAATTAAATGTGCTACATTTCAATCCTGGAGCTTCACACAGTCACTTCTCTGTAGGAATCACAGTGCTTTAGATACAAATAGCTTTCTCATGTCTTTCTAAATAAGTGGATACTCATGAGTCCTTTTTCCACTTGAACTTGGACATCAGACTGGAATTGAGGAGAATCTTAACAGCATCAAAGCTCTGCTTATAATAAAATGGCCTCCACTAAATCTCTAATGTAACAGACAATGCTGCTTAAGAACAAAGAAATAAACTAGCTTCTGAAATGAGCAGATGACATTTCACCTTACCACCTTCCAGTTTCTGCTCAAATTCACCTTTACCAAGGAATTGCACTTAACCACACTACTAAATATAGCAGCCACTCAATCTACTTCATCTTGCTCAATTTTACCTCACTTCTTTTTTTTCTCCATAGTCCTAACTACACTTGACATTATGTGTGTGTTTATATTTGTTTTCCCACCAAAACTCAAGATGCCTCAAAATAGGGACTCTGCATGTTTTGTTCTTTTTACCACTTTATTTCCGGTGCCTATAGGACACATACAAGGTGCTTAGTGAACATTTGCTGAATAGATACCTGCATTGTTTCTGATCCACGAAACTACCCAAAACACATCTTTAAATATAGTTGAAACACAAGGCTTATATTTTATTTTATTTTATTTATTTATTTTTATTTTATTTTTATTTTTATTTCTTTTGTGGTACATGGGCCTCTCACCATTGTGGCCTCTCTCATTGTGGAGCACAGGCTCTGGACATGCAGGCCCAGCAGCCATGGCTCACGGGCCCAGCCGCTCCACAGCATGTGGGATCTTCCCAGACCGGGGCACGAACCCGTGTCCCCTGCATTGGCAGGCAGACTCCCAACAACTGCACCACCAGGGAAGCCCAAGGCTTATATTTTATAAGTGGTAAATTATTAAAATACTAATCATAGGAAAATATTTTTATATTTTTGATATTTTTATATTATGAAATAATGGATCAGCCAGTACAAGAATTTAATAAGATGAAATATTATAGAGAAGACATTTTAAAATTCACATACATCAAACGTCATCTGATTGAAAGCAAGGAAAATTTGTGTGGTTTTGCTACCCCTAATCCATTTCAACTATAGCAGTTATGCTTATATTTTTCTTATTTAAGGTAAGTTTCTTTCTACACAAGGGTTTTGTGGCTTTACAAAGTTTGAAACCACTCATATGAAACTAGCATAAGATGCTATTTTTCAAATAACTATTATTGAATTTAAGTGCAAAAATAGTTATTTTTTTCAGAAGGCATGTGTTCAATATTTTTGTAGGATTTAAAAATAGAGTACTGATAAAATAGCAGCTATTACCTTTGCTTTTAGGGAGTTTATGATGTAGTTGTATGTTGGAGAGTCAAAATTAATATGCATAAAATACTATAAGCAATACAAGATATCATTGAGTTAAATATAAAAATCACTGCATATGCTATATGGCTATGAGGATGGGAAATATTAATGAAGGTGAACACAGAGAAATGAACAAGGAAAATTATGATATTGCAGTTAGTCAGTTAGGGTATGAATTAAATGATGGCAATGAGAATGAAGATGATAAAAAAACAGATGTGTCAAAAGAAAAAAAAGTAGAAAAAGCTTAAACTATGTTTAACATACTTTCTTCAATAAATTTTGAAATGTGAGTGGTACATTTTTAAATAATATTTGGAATGTTTATATTAAAATTGTTTCACACTTAAAATAAATAAATATGTTATCTGGAAAAATTTACAAATCTCCCATGATAGTGAATAAGTGAGATTCCTTTCCATTTTCTCATTCTCATGTATTAGACTCTCATATTGGACATTATAAAATTATGCATTAGAAGCATGCTTATTTTTCTTGTACACTTTATGAATAGACACTTGCATTTACATTCACTTATCACCTCAGAATGAATATGTAATCATTGTAACTTTCATATGATAAAATATGTTAGCTCTATTTGCATGTTACAATGTTAGTTTTGGCTACTAAGTGTTTTGGTTTGTTTCTTTCTATATTGGTTTTATTTTTGTCATTTTGGACAAAGATGCTTCCTGGTTATGTGACCTCACAAAGAGTAAGGCATTTAGCAAATACAAAATGTATAGGCTCAATATTAAACTTCCTTAATAATACAATTGTTTTAAAAATAATAAAATATTTTTATGTTTAATAATAAAAATAATTTAAAAAAATAAAAATAAAAATGTTTAAAAAATAAAAATAACAAAACTTTAACAATCATCTTTAGTGGTAACCCACTTACAAGATTAATCTCTGGGCCTTAAATGTGCCTCAATCTAATGAACAAAATACCAAGACATAATAAAGAAGAAAAAAAGCAATGCTAAGAATATACCTGATTTTAAGTTGGACAAAATTTGTACTAGATCTACCACAAATATATGCTAGTATTTTTAAAATTAGTTATTAAGTAGTCTACAGACTGCAGGTGAACTCCTCATCTAAAGGAATATAAACATAGTATACTTAAGCAAAACATGTAAAGAAAATGTCTGCAACTCTTATTTGTTTGTTCTTGAATTACAGTTTCATATATTGGATCAGACCTCTATTAAGCTTCTGAGAACACACACTCTCCCTCTTTCCTTTTCAAAATTGTTCCCCTAAACCAGTGGATAAAACAAAGCCTATGTTTATGTGTGTGTGTGTGTGTATGTACACACACTCATATTCACACACACAGATGTGTAACATACATATTTATGCAGATACATACATTTGATTAATAAATTATTTTTGAATGACCAAGTAAGTGTTAAGCTCAAGAAACTAGAAAAGTAAATTGCTAGGTTTTTTTTCCTCTGTGTTCAACTGGTGGCTTTGTAAATGCTATGTTATTAGGTTGTTGCCTAGTCTGTAATAGTAGAACCTAAGGACAAGGCTCATGAACAAAAAGTTTACTTGAGAATATGATGCCAGAGAGTAAGAATGAAGGGTAGAGAGAATGAAGCAAAAAAGGTAGAGAGAATAGAGGGATGCGTTACTGAGTTTGCCACCCATACATACCTGGTTGTTTCATCTTGTGAGAAGCCTTAGTAAAAGCATCCAATATCTCTGTGGCTATGGGAAGAAAAAAGGAAGCATTTAACTCTTGGTTTCCATAGTTATTGGCCAAGGGTTGCCCTCTAGGGATTAACCATTCTCCATGAGTTATACACGAAGGATGCCAAAATGGTTTCCATGGTCCACCCACAGACGAGCCCTATGGTAGGAAGACAAACGTACCTGAAGCAACAATTAGTAGAGCACTGTCAGACTGCATCTAAGCAAAACTGGTTGAAGACTGCCCCAAACTATTTGTCACCATGGTGACATAAAGCAAGAGAATCTCAAACAACACACGAGAAATATCCGATGCAGTCCACTTCTTGTACCATTCAGATTTCCTCATGCCTTACATAAAACCCAATCTGTCACAGGTGGTGGCAAAGCACATTTTTTTTCAAAGACACAAGAGAGTTTGTGGAAAAAAAAATAAAAATAAAACCTGTATTCCATGCCACAGACACTATAGGGTGACCAACACCTTTCTCCCCTGGGATTCTGAGCCTTTGTTCTTTGGCTTGTAATGTGGTTGCTGCAATTGTTTTGTCACTGCTATTACCAGGCAGGAAATCAGATAAATGAGTTTCAGACATACACTCAGCTCCATGACTACCCCTTTCATAGACCTGTTGTGCCATTACTGATGTGACCGGGAAAGAGATTAAGTCATTCTTTCCACCTATTTGGTTAGTGATTCCTCAGTGATGGATGCAATTTGATGGATAAATTGTGCAACACCTATAGATCAATCCAGATGTTTCTTCCTCAGATTTCCTTGTCTCCATCCTTCTAGCCTTTTTTCCAGGCCCCTGAAAATCTGTTCCAGTCATTCAACATTAGCCATACTCCAGACCACTTCTCAACCCATGTGAATTTAGTAACAAGATTATTACTCACAGCCATGCTGGGAGGAATTCTTTTTACCACTGTCCTTTAGAGCCATTCCTGCTTGGTGTGTGGCAGTGGTCTCTTTTCAGCTAGAGACCAGCCTATTGTGCTAATCTATCTTGGAAATAGGACAGGTGTAGAAAAGCCATAAGTGTGAGTTGAAAGAGAGATATCAGTGTAATATGGATAAGTATTATGAAAATGTGGGCCACAAAATCATGTAATTTTACTCATGCCTTCTGGATTTGATCAAGTTCAATTCTCACTATACCATTTCCACTGTACAATTGCTTGCTTATTTGTTCTTGTGGCTTATGTTTAGTAGATCTAGTAATACTCAACTCCAAATGGAAAATGCAGAGCCCATGGTCAGAAACCCAGAGCATGCCAGGAGTTTTTCTACAGAAAGAGAGTAGTTTTGTTTCTTTTTCTTTCTTTCTTTCTTTCTTTTTTTTTTTTTTTTTTGGTCACAAACGGCATTGCCTTTTTCCATAACCTTCCCAGAAGTCTGCTATTGAGTCTACTAGAGACTCCACACATCATCGTTATACAACTGTGATGTCTCTAACACCACTGGTTTCCTGGAACATATGGCACAAATAGAAGGCATCTTGCATTGCAACCTGAACCTGCTACAAATTTCTCTTTTTTTCTGTGACTTGAAACTGTCAGACTTCTCAGTCACATGATAAGTAGGTTGAAATAGTATCCCCTAGTTTGGTGTAGACTTCCTCCAAAATCTAAAGAAATTCACCTAGAGCTTTCTTAACAATAAGGAGTACAATTCAGGGTCACTTTATTTTTACCACATGCCCCAGACCACAGACCCCTAAAAACTTCAAACAATCCATTCTTTGGCACACTTACAGGCATCTACAGTACTTACCACTTTCTGTTCACCAAGTCCATTTTAATTAAAGAAAAAGTTTTTTACTTACTCTACTGGGTAGTACCTATTATTATACAATGTTGAATAGAAGCAATAGTAGTATATATCATTTACTTTTTCTTGATTTTAAAGAATGGCACAGGTTTCTCTTTGTCTCTACTATAATTGTGAACAAATTATTTATGGAAATTTAGGGTAGAATTTGTGCCTTCAAACCACCTAGCAAAAGAGAGTTAAGAAAGCGAATAATTTTATAGTGTTAATTATATGCCAAGAGAGGTTCTAAGCATTTTGCATATTTTAAAATTAATCTTATTAAAAATACAAGAAGGTAATTGTATTAGTCCTATGTTACAGAAGAAGGAAACACATAGCACAGAGAATATTATCCCAATCACAAAGCTAGTAAGTGGTTGAGCAGGGCATAATAATTGGGTAGTTTGTCTCTCAAATCCATATTCCTAAAACTATGTTATGCTGTATTAGAAGGTAATCTAGAATCCATTTCTTACTTATCTACAAAGGTCCAAATTATAAAGATGTTCCTTGACTTTATTTTGTAGACATCTAGCTGTGATTTTCCTTTCTTTTTCCTTTTTCTTTTTCTTGTTAGCAAGGTGAAACGACACAAGGATTTTTGTATTTTTAAGAAAATTAGCACATATATAAATATTCTACTTGTAAAAATTTCATATTATATCAAGACAAGTATTTAATTTAGATTTTTCAAAACCAGAAGCTTCATAACCATGAACAGTAAGTTTTGACACTAGAACTGTTTTTTAATGACTTTGGTTCCAACTGGGACTCTAATATATCTATATGTACTCCTTAAAAAAATCAATCTAATAGCACTAAATTTTTCAAACTTCAATTTGATAAGCAAGAATTCAATTCCCAAGTGTTCTCTGGGAGCTCTAACATAAAAGTCATAGTCACACATGGCCACACACTGTAATGGGAGAATAAACCACTTGTTAGAACTGGCTCAAATTGGTGTTTAATCATTCCTTCACATGAGAATGGCATACAATTAAAAAAAAACAAGTACCAAGTTTAAAGTGAATTATATAATGTTTAAGATTCAAATACTCAACATAAACATGACAATATTTAAAAAAACAGATTATTGACAACATCTCAAGGACTTACCTGCAGTAGAGATTGGTGCTCAATACTAAATGTCAGAAGAAATACATAATATGATATCTAGAGAGTGTATGAGCATTACCTTATAAGGGCAATTGGAATAAGAGTGAGGAAATTTAGAGATAGTAAAGAAATTTTTTATGGTGTGTACATCATATTTTCTGGACTACAATGTCATGGTGGAAGGCAGGGAGAGGATGGTAAAAGATGATGATTACTCTTGCAATTTACATTTGATGATAACAATTATGTTTTCCCCTGAGCAAGTTCAGAGAGCACTGATAATCAAAAGACAATCTCAAAGGAGTATTTTTTTTTTTTAAGGATAAAAACCTGGATCATTTTGGGATACAGTGGAAAGGCTGAAGCCAGATTCACAAATATTGAGTTCATGTCTCAGCAATCCCATTTTGTTAGCTGTGTGCTTTTGGAAAAGTTTCCTAAACATGCTGAAACTCAGGCTTCTTATCTGGAAAGTGAGGACATTGCTTTTTGGCCTTCAGAATTTTGTGAATATGATTTAGAATATTGTGTAGGGGAACAAAATTTGCCACCCCAAAATGTCTCTTTGGCATGTGAAATATTTTGAGCTTAAAACAACAAAGACCCAAAAGACTCAGGAAGAAAGTTTGACCTTCCCCCTCACTGCCTAAAATAATTTAGATAGAGGGTTTGTTATAGATAAATAGAGCTATTACCAGAGATATATGCAAAGAATATGGGCTATGTGTGGTGGAGGTAACTCTAGGCAGAGCCTAGAGATCAGAGTCCACTCTGTGTCCCATAGTCTCTGCATGGCTCTGCAAATATTTATTTACCAAACATTTGCTTTTCCATTTCCATAATAGTTGGTATTGTAAAGAATGTTTTCCAGGTAACTTTGATTAAGCTACTATCAGAATAATGAACCTCTCTGCAACTTCCTGACAAACTTCCTACAAAGAAAACATCACATATTTGAATCACTATTGTTCTTAGAATATTATTTCATACATTTATCCAGATTTCATCAATATTTAACTTTCCCAGACGGTTTTTACTTTTGCCTTTTGAAATAATTTCAAACTGCACACAGTGGACTTTGTTTTATGGATCTCCACTAGGCAGCTACTGGACATTGTAAGACCTATGGGTCTAAATAGAAAAAGGGAGGGAGAGCATGCTTCTGGACCAAGTGTGGGCTGCCCCTGACCTCATAATAGGCTATAGCAGGATGAGCTCCTTTTGGCAGTTTGTGCTTCTCTGAGATGAGGATGTCATGGCCCTAGGTACCGTAATGGCAGATTAAGGAGCCTCTAAGGCAGAGACGGCACAGCAGAGGTCTCTACTAAGCAGAAGTAGGAAAGGAGCCTTTGTAAACAGCTAGCACAGCTTTGCTGCTGTCTTTCTTGGATCTACTGTTAGGGACAGAGTCAGCCTAGCCCCTCTCCAGAGGAATATCAAGACCCCTATCCTTGGGCTGAGCCAGGTAAAGCATTATTTAAAGTGAGTAAAAGCATGGATGCTTATATTCCTGCCTCTTCCCAGACTCCAGAGGAGATAGCTATCATCCTGAAACAGTGCTTCAAACCAGGAGCCTTGTGGTGGACCCTGCTCACAGAAGCTTCTCAGGAGGGTGCCTCCCACAGAGGAAGATGGAGTCCAGACTCCTGGGTAGATGAGATGGAGGGAGGAACCAGTGAGAGGAGACAGAAGAAGAACTTTGGAGAAGAACCCCGCTGCCCTCTAGAGAGAAAAAGCAGCATGGTGTCATCACAAGGGGACTGGAATCACTAACCTTCCTTGCTGGTGACCACACACAAAGTAACAAAAATGGAAAAGACATAAGGGCCAAGAAGGAGAGGCCAATTCTCACTTGAAGAGAAAACATGTGTCTTCCCTCTCACCCTGAGTTCCAGTCTGTCCTTAATCCATCCTCCAGGCTTTCTCCACTAAAAGGGCAGACTGGCTGTGACAGAGCTTGAAAATCCTAGTTTGTGCTCTTATAGGGTTCTGGGTCTTGGGAATGCTTTATCACTGGCTCCAAATTCAAACACTATAAAACAACATACACTTTAGGTTACAAAGCAACTTGGGACCAGGGATGAACTGTTTTATAAATGAGACAAGAAGATGGTTTCTGTATATTGGCTCCTAGGTTATTTATTTCTTCACTGCAGGCTGCAACTCATTTGCTCAAAAGCCGCCTGGTCCAAAGTAAAATATTTACACATCCAATTATTTTTAAAAGAGCCCAAACAAGCAGATTTTTAGCCATTTGGAGTCTGCGTTCTTTGCATACTCATAAAACCTCACCTCTAGCAATAGATAGGTTAAGACCTGGCCATAAAACCCCAAACCACTGCTGTCCTTCTGGAGCTCTCTGACATGTTGTCACCTAGACACATAAGCCCCCTCTCTCGGGAGTTGTCCTGCCCTTCTCCACTTCTGAGGAACAACCCTGCCTGAGCCTCTGGACAGATTCCTGTAGGAAGGGCCTTCCTGTTCCCACACAGTACAAACCTGTCAAAGTGTCACACAATAAAGTGTCACCTCATGGTCATATCTTTTACCTTGATCAGCCCCCAAATCCCTCAAAACCCTTATAAATATGCCTGTGCATGTTAATTAAAAGAAAGCTGAAATACCTCTATTAATATAAGATGAAGCAGAATTCAGAACAAGGAACGTTATCAAGGATAAAGAGAGACATTACACTATGAAAAAGTAGTCAGTTATCTAAGATTATTTGAAAATCCTCAATGCACGTGCACGTAAAAGCTGAGCTTCAAAATACATGAAGCAAATCTGATAGAATAAAAAGAAAAAATAATTATCGACAATCATAATTGGAGACTTCAATATTCCTTTTTCAGGAATTGATCAAAAGAGTAGATGGAAAATCATTAAGATATAGGAGACCTGAAAAACCTATCTACACACTTGACCAAAATTATACAAAGGTTCACCTAACAACAACAGAATAAAAATTCTTATCAAGTGCATGTGAAACATGCACCAAGATAGTCCATATTCTGGGCTATAAAACAACCCTTAACAGATTTTTAGAAATAGAAATCATACAAAAGATTATCTCAGATAACAATGGATTAAGCTAAAATCAATAACAGAAAGATATCTGGAAACCACAACAAATACTTAGCAATTGATCAATGCACTTCTGTGAAGCCAAGGAACAAAGAAGAGAAGAAGTCTCAGGGAAATTTAAAAAATATTTGTCCTGAATGAAAAGGAAAAAGACACATCAAAGTTTATTGGATGCAGCTAAAGCAGTGTTTAGCAGGAAAAATATAACATTAAATGCTTATATTAGAATAATCTTCTAATTAATCATTTGCCACATATATTCAATTATCAACACGGAAGATAGGATTTTTACATGTAATTAGTTTATGTTACATCGCTGGCTGTCCATCTCACACAGAGAAAAATTCAAAAAGTTTATCCTGGTCTTCAAGGCTCTATATGACATGGCACCATGATACATACATCTCTGACCTCATTTCCTCCCACCTGGGGCTTGTGTTCCAGCACAAGCCTCCTTGCTCTTCCTTAAAAACAACAAAAATACTTCTGCCTCCAGTTCTTTGCAATTATATCTCGATTTGGCAGTTTTACTTTGCTTTTGATGGACACATGACTTAGCCTCTCCCTTCATTAGGGCTCTAAGACTTTCTTTATTAGGGAGGCTTCTCTAACCAGCCTGTGTGGAATATCATGTAAATATGTATGTCCCACAGACTTGAACACAATAGAAATTAATGTTTTGCTCACTTAACAGGGAGCACGCAGGTATGGCAGTGATATGACTCTCCTCCACATCTTTGCTCAGAGTCTCAGGCTGAGTGGAGCCAGGCTACAATTTTCATGTAGCTTTCAAGCTAACTGGGGTCACTGCCATCCATGCCAGTCAGAAGATGACAAGCATGAAAACAAAGGGAGCAAAGCAGTTTTGTATTTTGATTTGTGTGTTTATGGGCCAGACCTGAAGGCTGTACATGTAACTTCTGAGCACATTTCAGTGAATGAAACTCCATCATATGACTACACTTGACCTTAACTGGAGGATGGCTGATGCAGTATAGCTGTACTTTCTCAGGTAAAAGAGTACATTGTGAATTTTGGTAAAAAATGAGAAGTCTCTATTAAGCTGTGCCTTATTTTTCCTTGTAATACTAGCTCCTTCCACACTGTCCTCTATTTGTTTCCTTCCTGTCTGTCTAGACTGAATAAAATGGAAGCATCCTGAGAACAGGTACTTTGGGTATTTTTCACTTCTGCTGAGAAATGATCATAAATGCCTTATTATTTTCATATTTAGACATTTAAATAGGCTTAGATACTGAAGCTTCCACAATGATATTATGGAAATAGTGAATGGAAGTGAAAATAATTAGCAACATTAAAGATTTATTAAAATCTTCTTAGGAAACAGAAGGTGAATGATGAAATTGTTCTTAATTCTGAGGCACGTTAGGTATATTCTATTATTTTTATTTCTTATGAGTAAGCGTGAATAACAAGAGTCATAGCTCTTTATCCAGCATGAGAAGTCTACATATACTTCCTGCTTTTTACTCTTGTAGGAGAGAAAAAAGTTTTCCTTGACCCTCATAGTGTCTCTGACTGGGTCTGAAAGTTAAACTGACAAAGCCAGGTCAGGAGAAAAGCATAAAAGTTTATTTAATATAAATTTTATGTGACACAGGAAAATTAATAAGGAAATAAAGACCCAAAGAAACAGACCTGTGTATTTTTACGCTAGGTTTGATGAGCATGGGCAGTGGTAGAGGAATGAGATACGTTGAGTAGTATGGAGGAATTGTAGTAATCTTGGAGAAACTAAGCAAGCCTATATTTTAGGATTCTTTTTGGCATCCTTTTGTCTTCAGAGATATGGATGCTCCTTTCCTCTGAGTATAGATAGGACACCTTTCACGTGAAGGTTTTATGACCTGTTTCAAGAAAGAAGGGAGAGGAAAGAGAAGGTCAGTGACCTTCCTGTTTCTGCTGTTTTCTCAAACTCTTTGAGCTTAAAATATTCAAAACACCAGTATGCCATATTTTGAGGTAGCATGTCCTGAATCTTATCACTCTCAAATATTCAGAACTGAAAAAAAAATTTCAAAGAAATCTTAAAACCAGAATTAAAGTCATTCTAGATGTTTTCTGTAGTAAAATCAGAAGTGAGGATAGACCTCCAAATCTCTCCCTACCACAGTAGAAAACAGAAGTACCACTTCCTGGATGACAGTAACTAGATGTTGTGACACAGGCATGCAAAGAATGGGGGAGCATAAATCATGGTCCATTCTTCCAACATTAAAGCCAGCAGAAAACCATCTTTATCTGACTTTGCTGCCCTCTGCCTCCCTCTGTTTTCATCTACTTTGGTCACATGGCCTTCTTTTCTGTGTCAAATCTCTCTGTCTCCCCCATACAAGGAGACCTGTGATTTCATTTAGTGCACACTCAGGTAATACAGGGTAATCTCTCCTTAAGATCCTTAACTTAATCATATCTTATAAGTCTCTTTTTGCCATATAAGGTAACATTCACAGTTTGTAGGGATTAGGATCTCAATATATTGGGGAGGGGGCATTATTCAAACTCTCACACTGTTCAAGAAATTGTTAGAATTATTAGCCAATGTTTAAGCGTGCATAACAAGAGTCATAGCTCTTTATCCAGCATGAGAAGTCTACATATACTTCCTGCTTTTTACTCTTGTAGGAGAGTAAGTTAAGTAAGTTAAGTTTGAGTCAGCTCTTCAATTCTCATAATAGTGCCAATCCAAGTAGTCTAAGATGATCAAAATTAACATATTTTCTGAATCTCAAAGATGATCCTAAATCCGATTTATTTATTTTTTGAAAAAGTTCTATTTACTTCAACTGCCACTTACTTAAGTATCCTGCAGTTCATGTCTTAAACCAGTGACTTGAACTGATCCATCTTTAGGAAAGCAAAAAAAAAAAAAAAAAAAAAAAAAGCTTGTTAATTTTTCTACATTCTAGAAAGAAATTAGCTATCATGGTTACATTCGTTAACCAAGTGGTAAAATAATACTAGAGAAAATATTACCAGCTTTCCCTCCTTTATCATTAAAAGGATGTTATTATGGGGTCTTTATTTTGCACTTTAAAATTAAATACCATTTTCAATTTGTGCAGGGAGAAATGCTGCCAGGAAGATGAACATCTGCAAAGATTTTAGGAAATATATGTGGTTTACTACACATTCCATCAAGATTTTTTAAGACTCATAAGAAAGAGTAAATATGGTGCTACATGAATCACCTAGGTTAGCACAATTGAATATTTTGTTTCTAATAAGACATTTGAACACTTCTTGCTGATTTAATACCTTTTAGAATAGCCATTGACATGTCTTAATTAGCAATGTGGAGAGAAATTTACAAAATGAATATGAAGTTATGTTACACATAAATCAAACTGCTCCCAGCTGCGTAATCACTCTCAAATATGCTACATAACATGTAAATATATTATAAAGAAGACATCTACATGCATAAGCTCAAGAAGTTAAACTTCCTGGAGTACAGAGCCTTGTATAATCTAGATAGTATAACTGTAATAGTGGTTGGTACTGTGTTGAACATGGTGTTACAAAGTAAATTGCTGCAGCAAAGTGCCTTACTATAGAAGATAGACAGACAATACTCTTTTTTTTTTTTTTTTTTTTTTTTTTGCTGTACGCGGGCCTCTCACTGCTGTGGCCTCTCCCGTTGCGGAGCACAGGCTCCGGACACACAGGCTCCACGGCCATGGCTCGCGGGCCCAGCCGCTGCGCGGCATGTGGGATCTTCCGGGATAGGGGCACGAACCCGTGTCCCCTGCATCGGCAGGCGGACTCTCAACCACTGCGCCACCAGGGAAGCCCTGACAATACTCTTTTTAATTAAAAAAAATTCCCTTTGCTTCCAAGAGCTTGTTAAAATTCCAATAGGGCAATTATAGCAAATCATCTTACCTAGGAAAGAACATACATAAATTTTATTTCACAGAATTATCTATCCTTTTTGAAAGTAGCCTGGGAATGTATTGAATCATTTTGTATCATTATCCATTCTCTATTATAGAAATCAGAGATCTGGAGTCACAAGTTTTTTCTTATTCAGTGTCTCTACTATATTTATAATAAATGTATATGTGGTAATAACATTTTAATAGAAGTACAACATATCACAAATTCTGGAGGACAAATATTTTCTCAGTTAAGCATCATATGAAAATAAATTTGCTCTGATGCAAAATAGTGCATATATATATATATATATATATATATATATATATATATATATATATATATATATATATATGAGGTTTTAGTACTGATACCTCCAATTAGGAGTTATTTAAGCTCTGGGAAAACACTTGAAAATTCTCACAAATATCTAGAAGGGGAAAGGCACATTTGTGCCCAGGTCAGGACTATCTGTGCTACAAGCACCAGTTATTGGAGGCAATTTGCATTTGTTCATTCATTTATTGAATATATGGTTTCATATTTATTAAGTTCTTCTATGAACCAAACATTGTTCTAGGAACTGAGAATATTTCCATGAAAAACATGCAAACAAACAAAAATTCCAGACAATGGTAGCTAGAGCTCACATTCTATCCTGTATCTGAGAGGATAGGGAAGGGAGAATAGTAGATAAATTAAATAAAGAAAAGAATAGTATATTAGAAAGTATAACTGTTATGGAGGAAAATACAGCAGAACAGGAAGACAAGGAGATAGGAAACCCAAGGGTAGGGAGGAGTAGTGCAATATTTCAAAAGGAGAAAGAGCAGGCCTTAAGGAAATAACACTTTCGTCAAGTCTTACAGAAGGAAAAGGAGCAACATATATAGATATCTGGGGAAAGTGCATTCAGTTCAAAGGGTGTCAAGTAGACCACATAGGAGCAAATAAAGATAAAGGAATGATAAGATTTTACCAGGTCGAGCCACAAGAAAGTGAGAGGGACACAAAAGAATTGAAAGCATGTGCAAGGAAGTGATTACAATGTTTGTGATTTCCTGCAAAATTTATCTTGACAAGGAGGAGTTAAATACTTGAGGAGGCTGAAGGAGCATGAAATATTGGTAGGATTAACGGATTGGAAGTCCCTGTGGGGCTGAACGATTGTTAGAATCTTGTGCCAGAAGGGATTAGCTTAATAAGAAAGGACATGGTGGTCAGAGAGCAGGATAATTGAATTTGAGTGCACGGAGAGGTAATGGTACGTATTGGTACTGGGGCATATTCAGTGAGTGACTGGCTGAGGTAGGTGGTAAGACAAGAATAAACACAAGAATAGGGAAAGAAGTTCAAGGAAATATAGGCCATGCTGTTGGTGTGATCCTAACTCTAGATACAGAAATCATCAGGAATTAGGACTAGAGTAGTGTTGAGGAATATGATAGTATGACAGGAGTTAAAACCTTGAATAAGTGAGAGAGATAACCTGTGTGTGTGTAGATGACTAAAAATAAAAAAACTCATATTATCTTATCAACAAAGAGTCAGTGCTGGGAGTATTTGTACAAGAGGGAGGAAGAGTAGTTTGGAAGTGAAAATATGAAGCAAGAAAGACTCCTAGCTCACTTTAAGGCTCATGGCTGGAGGAGAAAAAAAATCACCACAATTTTAAAAGGCTACAGGGGAATCAGTATGCTTAAAGGAGATCAGAGCTTGGTCTTAAGAAAGTTAAAAAAAATAAAGAAGAAAAAAAAAACAACAACCAACAACAACAACAAAAAACAACTTCCAGAGAAGAGAATGAGGATATACTTTCTGCTGTTGTCAGACTATTTGCTTGAAAAGGAAGAGGGGCTTCTAGAAATGTTATGAAAGATGGGGACAGAATAAAGGATGAAAAGAGTCAGAAGGAAATTAGAATGCAAGGTATGAATTCTAAGATTCATAATCTAGGATGAGAATCCTAGGAATGTGTGGCTCCTTCTAGGGAGTGGCAAAATTAGGAATGAAGGAGATAGAAAAATTATCTATGCTAATTTCCAGGTAGATAGTATCAGCACAGCTCTGAGTGTTAGAGATAGAGATAGAGGGATGCCTAGAGCCTTCACTTCTAATTTAAGAGCTGTGTGAGTACTACTGGGACTTAGAGTATGTAGGTTTCTATCTAGCTCACTAGAGATAGAGGTCTGAGGTCTAAGGTCTGGGAAATGAAGGTCCAATCTGAGTACACAGCCACCCTCTCATCAGTAGGTAATACGTAGTGGACGCACCTCATAAAATATTAAACTGTTAAAAGTAACAGATAAGATATATGCAGAGTAATATTAGTAGGTACTAAAATTAGAGCATTTAGTGAAAATAGTAAGAAATAAAATTAAACATTAAATAATACCATTTCTACAAATTAAAAACACCTAAAACAAAATAACAATACAGAGAAATAAACATAGGATAATATTTTTCAAAAGAGTTCTTAGAGATGAAACACATGAAAATAATAAATTAGGCTTCACAAAAATTGAAATCTCTACTTTTTAAAAAAACATTGGTAAGAAACTGAAAAAGTAAACTAATTTATTGGAAATATACACATGTGACATGGGACTAGCATACAGAAAAAGAGCTATTACATCTCAATAAGAAAACAAGTAATTTATTAAAAACTGACAAAAGATGAATAGAGATGTCACAAAAGAAAATATGCTTATAAGTACATGAAAGATGGTCAACATCAAAGTCATCTGGTAAATATAAATTAAGAAAAATAAGATATCACTACCTACCCATGAGAACAGCTAAAAAAAAAAAAAAAAACGGAAATACAAATGTATGGAATTCTCACACATTGCTGGTGATTCAGTAACTTGGGAAACTGTTGATATTTTCTTAAAAAGTTAAAAAACGCTTACTATATGACACAAGAATTACACTCCTAAACATTTACCTGAAATAAATGAAAATATTTTTACACATTAAAACTTCTAAATGAATGTTTATAGAAGGTTTACTCACAATACTTACACCCTGGAAAGAACCTAAAAGTCCAACAGGTGAGTGGATAAAGAAATTTTGGCCTATTCATATAATGAAATACTGCTCAGCAGTAAGAAGTGAAAACAAAAACAAAAAATAAAATAAAAGCCACTAATACAGACAACAAGATGAATGAATCTTAAAAGCATTATGTTAATCAAAGGAAGCCCAAAATAAACACATTATAATTCCATTTATTTGATATTCTGGAATAGGCAAAACCAGTCTATAGTGACAGAAAAATGGTTGCCCAGAGTAAGAGGCATATTTCTCAAAAGGGCAAAAAAGAACTTCCTGAAGTGAATGAAATGTCCTACAACTGGATTTTTAAAATAAATTTATTTTATTTTATTTTATTTTTGGCTGTGTTGGGTCTTTGTTACTGCGCACGGGCTTTTCTCTGGATGCGGCAAGCAGGAACTACTCTTCGTTGCGGTGCATGGGCTTCTCATTGCAGTGGTTTCTCTTGTTGTGGAGCACAGTCTCTAGGCATGTGGGCTTCAGTAGTTGTGGCCCATGGGCTCTAGAGCGCAGGCTCAGTAGTTGTGGTGCACGGGCTTTGTTGCTCCATGGCATGTGGGATCTTCCCGGACCAGGGCTCGAACCCATGCCCCCTGCATTGGCAGGAGGATTCTTAACCACTGCGACACCAGGGAAGCCCCTACAACTGGATTTTTGTGGTGATTATGTGTTTTATAAAAATTTATTCACTGTGCATTAAAAATGGATTCCTCTTATTATAAGTCAATTATATCTTGAGAGAATTGATTTTGAAAAACCTAACCCTTCAGAATAGCAAAGCAAATATATGAAATATATAGATATATAAATGGGAAAAATATTTGCAACCCATATTAAAAGGACTAATCTTTTAAAAAATTTATTTATTTAATTTATTTATTTATTTTTGCTCTGCTGGGTCTTTGTTGCTGCGCATGGGCTTTGTCTAGTTGCAGCAAGTGGGGACTACTCTTTGTTGTGGTGCATGGGCTTCTCATTGTGGTGGCTTCTCTTGTTGCAGAGCATAGGCTCTAGGCATGCAGGCTTCAGTAGTTGTGATGCGTGGGCTCAGTAGTTGTGGCTCGCGGGCTCTAGAACACAGGCTCAGTAGTTGTGGGGCACAAGCTTAGTTGCTCTGCGGCATGTCGGATCTTCCTGGACCAGGGCTCAAACCCGGGTCCCCTGCATTGGCAGGCAGAGTCTTAACCACTGTACCACAAGAGAAGCCCAAAAGGACTAATCTTTTTAATGTATGAGTCCCACTAGGAATTGTAAAGTAAAAGAATCCAACAAGGAAAGCAAAAAATGGGCAAAGAAAATGAATGGATAATACACACACACACACACACACAGAGAGAGAGAAAATGTGTGGTTGGGAATGGAGTGAGAATAGAATTAGCTTTTAAAAATTTAAAAATTGTTCTTTATCACTCATAAATAGAAAAATGTATGTTTAAGTTATCCAGAGGTAACACTATTTATCAAATTGTCACAAATCCAAGTTAGAAAACACTTTGTCAATAGATAGCTAGTGGGACACAGCTGCATAGCACAGGTAGATCAGCCCAGTGCTTTGTAAACACCTAGAGGGGTGGGATAGGGAGGGTGGGAGGGAGACGTAAGAGGGAGGAGATATGAGGATATATGTATATGTATGGATGATTCACTTTGCTATACAGCAGAAACTAACACACCATTGTAAAGCAATTATATTCCAATAAAGATGTTAGAAAATAAAGAAAATACTTTGTCTAGGGAAACTGTGGAGAAAGTAGATAATCTCATACATTGTCAATGGGAATGTAAATGGTATGCTATTTTTGTAACAATTTGAAAATATCTACCAGAAATAAAAATATAAATATCTTTTGAACCAGAATTCCCAAACTGGGGACTTTTCCTTGGAAATATATTCATACACAAGCAAAATAATATGTACAAGATTATTATTAACATTAATCATAATAGCATAGAACATTAATATAGGACATTAAGATTAATCAATAGACTTCCGGGTAAGAGGGCGGAAGAGTAAGACGCGGAGATCACCTTCCTCCCCACGGATACACCAGAAATACAGCTACACGTGGAACAACTCCTACAGAACACCTACTGAATGCTGGCAGAAGACCCCAGACCTCCCAAAAGGCAAGAAACTCCCCACGTACCTGGGTAGGGCAAAGCGGAGAGATTCCCGCACAGAGGATCGGTGCCGAGCGGCACTCACCAGCCCGAGAGGCTTGTCTGCTCGCCCACCAGGGCGGGCGGCGCTGGAAGCTGAGGCTCGGGCTTCGGTCAGAGCGCAGGGAGAGGACTGGGGCTGGCGGCGAGAACTCAGCCTGAAGGGGGCTAATGTGCCACAGCTAGCCGGCAGGGAGTCCGGGAAAACTCTGGAGCTGCCGAAGAGGCAAGAGACTTTTTCTTCCTTCTTGGTTTCCTGGTGCGCGAGGAGAGGGGATTAAGAGCGCTGCTTAAAGGGGCTCCACAGACGGGCGCGAGTCACGACTGAAAGCGCGGAGCCCAGTGACGGGCGTGGGACGCTGGGGCTGCTGCTGCCGCCGCCAAGAAGCCTGTGTGCGAGCGCAGGTCACTGCCCACACCGCCCTTCCGGGAGCCTGTGCAGCCCGCCACTGCCGGGGTCCCGGGATCCAGGGGCGGCTTCCCTGGGAGAACGCACGGCGCGCCTCAGGCTGGTGCAACGTCACGCCGACCTCTGCCGCTGCAGGCTCGCCCCGCACTCCGTGCCCCTCCCTCCCGCCCGGCCTGAGTGAGCCAGAGTCCCCGAAGAGGCTGCTCCTTTAACCCTGTCCTGTCTGAGGGAAGAACAGACGCCCTCCGGCGACCTACACGCAGAGGCGGGGCCAAATCCAAAGCTGAGACCCAGGAGCTGTGAGAACAAAGAAGAGAAAGGGAAACCTCTCCCAGCAGCCTCAGAAGCAGCGGATTAAAGCTCCACAATCAACTTGATGTACCCTGCATCTGTGGAATACATGAATAGACAACAAATCATCCCAAATTGAGGAGCCCGGAGTCAGTGCTGTGCCTCTGAGGTGGGAGAGCCAACTTCAGGACACTGGTCCACAAGAGACCTCCCAACTCCACATAATATCAAACGGCGAAAATCTTCCAGAGATCTCCATCTCAACACCAGCACCCAGCTTCACTCAACGACCAGTAAGCTACAGTGCTGGACACCCTATGCCAAACAACTAGCAAGACAGGAACACAACGCCACCCATTAGCAGAGAGGCGGCCTAAAATCATAAAAAGTCCGCATACACCCCAAAACACACCACCAGACGTGGACCTGCCCACCAGAAAGACAAGATCCAGCCTCATCCACCAGAACACAGGCACTAGTCCCCTCCACCAGGAAGCCTACACAACCCACTGAACCAACCATAGCCCCTGGGGACAGACACCAGAAACAACGGGAACTACGAACCTGCAGCCTGCAAAAAGGAGACCCCAAACACAGTAAGATAAGCAAAATGAGAAGACAGAAAAACACACAGCAGGAGAAGGAGCAAGATAAAAACCCACCACACCTAATAAATGAAGAGGTAATAGGCAGTCTACCTGAAAAAGAATTCAGAATAATGATGGTAAAGATGATCCAAGATTCTATTTCCCAGATCCAAAATCTTGGAAATAGAATAGACAAAATGCAAGAAACAGTAAACAGGGATCTAGAAGAACTAAAGATGAATCAAGCATCGATTAAAAACACAATAAATGAAATGAAAAATACTCTAGATGGGATTAATAGCAGAATAACTGAGGCAGAAGAACGGATAAGTGAGGTGGAAGATAAAATAGTGGAAATAACTGCTGCAGAGCAAAATAAAGAAAAAAGAATGAAAAGAACAGAGGACAGTCTCAGAGACCTCTGGGACAACATTAAATGCACCAACATTCGAATTATAGGGGTTCCAGAAGAAGAAGAGAAAAAGCAAGGGACTGAGAAAATATTTGAAGAGATTAGAGTTGAAAACTTCCCTAATATGGGAAAGGAAATAGTTAATCAAGTCCAGGAGGCACAGAGAGTCCCATACAGAATAAACCCAAGGAGAAATACGCCAAGACACATATTAATCAAACTGTCAAAAATTAAACACAAAGAAATCATATTAAAAGCAGCAAGGCAAAAACAACAAATAACACACAAGGGAATCCCCATCAGGATAACAGCTGATCTCTCAGCAGAAACTCTACAAGCCAGAAGGGAGTGGCAGGACATAATTAAAGTGATGAAAGAGAAAAACCTGCAACCAAGATTACTCTACCCAGCAAGGATCTCATTCAGATTTGATGGAGAAATTAAAACGTTTACAGACAAGCAAAAGCTGAGAGAGTTCAGCACCACCAAACCAGCTTTACAACAAATGGTAAAGGAACTTCTCTAGGCAAGAAACACAACGAAGGAAAAGACCTACAATAACGAACCCAAAACAATTAAGAAAATGGGAATAGGAACATACATATCGATAATTACCTTAAATGTAAATGGACTAAATGCTCCCACCAAAAGACACAGATTGGCTGAATGGATACAAAAACAAGACCCATATATATGCTGTCTACAAGAGACCCACTTCAGACCTAGAGACACATACAGACTGAAAGTAAGGGGATGGAAAAAGATATTCCATGCAAATGGAAACCAAAAGAAAGCTGGAGTAGCAATTCTCATATCAGACAAAATAAACTTTAAAATAAAGACTACTAGAAGAGACAAAGAAGGACACTACACAATGATCAAGGGATCGATCCAAGAAGAAGATATAACAATTGTAAATATTTATGCACCAAACATAGGAGCACCTCAATACAAATACTAACAGCCATAAAAGGAGAAATCGACAGTAACACAATCATAGTAGGGGACTTTAACACCCCACTTTCACCAATGGACAGATCTTCCAAAATGAAAATAAATAAGGAAACACAAGCTTTAAATGATACATTAAACAAGATGGACTTAATTGATATTTAAAGGACATTCCATCCTAAAACAACAGAATACACATTTTTCTCAAGTGCTCATGGAACATTCTCCAGGATAGATCATATCTTGGGTCACAAATCAAGCCTTGGTAAATTTAAGAAAATTGAAATTGTATCAAGTATCTTTTCTGACCACAATGCTATGAGACTAGATATCAATTACAGGAAAAGAGCTGTAAAAAATACAAACACATGGAGGCTAAACAATACACTACTTAATAACGAAGTGATCACTGAAGAAATCAAAGAGGAAATTTAAAAATACCTAGAAACAAATGACAATGGAGACACGACGACCCAAACCTATGGGATGCAGCAAAAGCAGTTCTAAGAGGGAGGTTTATAGCAATACAATCCCACCTTAAGAAACAGGAAACATCTCGAATAAACAACCTAACCTTGCACCTAAAGCAATTAGAGAAAGAAGAACAAAAACATCCCAAAGTTAGCAGAAGGAAAGAAATCATAAAAATCAGATCAGAAATAAATGAAAAAGAAATGAAGGAAACGATAGCAAAGATCAATAAAACTAAAAGCTGGTTCTTTGAGAAGATAAACAAAATTGATAAACCATTAGCCAGACTCATCAAGAAAAAAAGGGAGAAGACTCAAATCAATAGAATTAGAAATGAAAAAGGAGAAGTAACAACTGACACTGCAGAAATACAAAAGATTATGAGAGATTACTATAAGCAACTCTATTCCAATAAAATGGACAACCTGGAAGAAATGGACACATTCTTAGAAATGCACAACCTGCCAAGACTGACTCAGGAAGAAATAGAAAATATGAATAGACCAATCACAAGCACTGAAATTGAAACTGTGATTAAAAATCTTCCATCAAACAAAAGCCCAGGACCAGATGGCTTCACAGGTGAATTCTATCAAACATTTAGAGAAGAGCTAACACCTATCCTTCTCAAACTCTTCCAAAATATAGCAGAGGGAGGAACACTCCCAAACTCATTCTACAAGGCCGACATCACCTTGATACCAAAACCAGGCAAGGATGTCACAAAGAAAGAAAACTACAGGCCAATATCACTGATGAACATAGATGCAAAAATCCTCAACAAAATACTAGCAAACAGAATCCAACAGCACATTAAAAGGATCATACACCATGATCAAGTGGGGTTTATCCCAGGAATGCAAGGATTCTTCAATATACGCAAATCAATCAATGTAATACACCATATTAACAAGTTGAAGGAGAAAAACCATATGATCATCTCAATAGATGCAGAGAAAGCTTTCGACAAAATTCAACACCCATTTATGATAAAAACCCTGCAGAAAGTAGGTATAGAGGGATCTTTCCTCAACATAATAAAGGCCATATATGACAAACCCACAGCCAACATTGTCCTCAGTGGTGAAAAACTGAAACCATTTCCACTAAGATCAGGAACAAGACAAGGCTGCCCACTCTCACCACTCTCATTCAACATAGTTTTGGAAGTTTTAGCCACAGCAATCAGAGAAGAAAAGGAAATAAAAGGAATCCAAATTGGAAAAGTAGAAGTAAAGCTGTCACTGTTTGCAGATGACATGATACTATACATAGAGAATCCTAAAGATGCTACCGAAAAACTACTAGAGCTAATCAATGAATTCATTAAAGTAGCAGGATACAAAATTAATACACAGAAATCTCTGGCATTCCTGTACACTAATGATGAAAAATCTGAAAATGAAATCAAGAAAACACTCCCATTTACCATTGCAACAAAAAGAATAAAGTACCTAGGAATAAACCTACCTAAGGAGACAAAAGACCTGTATGCAGAAAATTATAAGACAGTGATGAAAGACATTAAAGATGATACAAATAGATGGAGAGATATACCATGCTCCTGGATTGGAAGAATTAATATTGTGAAAATGACTCTACTACCCAAAGCAATCTACAGATTCAATGCAATCCCTATCAAACTACCACTGGCATTTTTCACAGAACTAGAACAAAAAATTTCAAAATTTGTTTGGAAAAACAAAAGGCCCCGAATAGCCAAAGCAATCTTGAGAACGAAAAACGGAGCTGGAGGAATCAGGCTCCCTGACTTCAGACTATACTACAAAGCTACAGTAATCAAGACAGTGTGGTACTGGCACAAAAACAGAAAGATAGATCAGTGGATCAGGATAGAAAGCCCAGAGATAAACCCACGCACATATGGCCAACTTATCTTTGATAAAGGAGGCAGGAATGTACAGTGGAGAAAGGACAGCCTCTTCAATAAGTGGTGCTGGGAAAACTGGACAGGGACATGTAAAAGTTTGAGATTAGATCATTCCCTAACACCATACACAAAAATAAGCTCAAAATGGATTAAAGACCTAAATGTAAGGCCAGACACTCTAAAACTCTTAGAGGAAAACATAGGCAGAACACTCTATGACATAAATCACAGCAAGATCCTTTTGGACCCACCTCCTAGAGAAATGGAAATAAAAATAAAGATAAACAAATGGGACCTACTGAAACTTCAAAGCTTTTCCACAGCAAAGGAAACCATAAACAAGACCAAAAGACAACCCTCAGAATGGGAGAAAATATTTGCAAATGAAGCAACTGACAAAGGATTAATCTCCAAAATTTATAAGCAGCTCATGCAGCTCAATAGCAAAAAAACAAACAACCCAATCCAAAAATGGGCAGAAGACTTAAATAGGCATTTCTCCAAAGAAGATATACAGACTGCCAAGAAACACATGAAAGAATGCTCAACATCATTAATCATTAGAGAAATGCAAATCAAAACTACAATGAGATATCATCTCACACCAGTCAGAATGGCCATCATCAAGAAATCTAGAAACAATAAATGCTGGAGAGGGTGTGGAGAAAAGGAAACACTCTTGCACTGCTGGTGGGAATGTGAATTGGTACAGCCACTATGGAGAACAGTATGGAGGTTCCTTAAAAAACTAAAAGTAGAACTACCATATGACCCAGCAATCCCACTACTAGGCATATACCCTGAGAAAACCATAATTCCAAAAGAGACATGTACCAAAATGTTCATTGCAGCTCTATTCACAATAGCCTGGAGATGGAAACAACCTAAGTGTCCATCATCGGATGAATGGATAAAGGAGATGTGGCACATATATACAATGGAATATTACTCAGCCATAAAAAGAAACGAAACTGAGCTATTTGTAATGAGGTGGATAGACCTAGAGTCTGTCATACAGAGTGAAGTAAGTCAGAAAGAGAAAGACAAATACCGTATGCTAACACATATATACAGAATTAAAAAAAAAAATGTCATGAAGAACCTAGGGGTAAAACGGGAATAAAGACACAGACCTACTTGAGAATGGACTTGTGGATATGGGGAGGGGGAAGGGTAAGCTGTGACAAAGCGAAAGAGAGGCATGGACATATATACACTACCAAACGTAAGGTAGATAGATAGTGGGAAGCAGCCGCAGAGCACAGGGAGATCAGCTCGGTTCTTTGTGACCGCCTGGAGGGGTGGGATGGGGAGGGTGGGAGGGAGGGAGATGCATGAGGGAAGGGATGTGGGAACAGATGTATATGTATGACTGATTCAATTTGTTATAAAGCAGAAACTAATAAAAAAATAATATTTAAAAAAAAGATTAATCAATAGAGCACTGCTTTTGTTAGTTTTGGTACATCTATAAAATATTCAAAGAAAATCAGGAAACCCTCATGCTCCATTGGAATTGGAAATATACACTGACAGGAATAAAAGAAAGCTATATTAACAATATGTTTAGTATCATTGTCCTAGTCAGATGGAAAGAAAACACTGGGAACATGAGAGATAGAGGGAGACAGAGGAATACTATTCACAATATAACTTTCTCATGCTTTTCATTTTTTGATCCATAGATATGTTGAACCACTGTAAAAAGTAAGTATATTAATTTTCAATTAATTGTCAAAATGACTTTTTTCTATCTGAATTATTTTTACAGATAGACAAAATCGATTGTACTTTATCTCATATCTTACTTCAGTAAAATATTTATATAATGTGCTTGACAGTCATTAAAGATTTGCTCATCTCCCCCATTTAACTGAGATATGACATTTATGTGTGCTTTAGTTTTTCATAGATTGCAAGAGTATTTTTAGCACAGATTTCAGGTAATGTATGTAGCCAATTTCACAAAAATATTGTAGGGATTAGTACAAGGAAAAACTTGTGAAAATGGTATAATTTTATTTCATTATCGAACAACTGAAAAAAAAATTAAACAATAGTAAAATAAAGTTATAGACACAGTACCGTCCAAGGCCAATAAAAACATATTAAACAAATATTATTTCATCAAAGTATGAAGATATTTTTGCCTATGTTGTTACTGTTCATTTCCCCTGCTGATAGCTGGTCTTAGTATTCTGAAGTACTGTATTGTGAAAACCACAAGCTAAGACATCAGCAATCAGCTGATGATATAAACAGGGTTCTTTTTTAAAATTATTATTTTATATTGGAGTATAATTGACTTACAATGTTGTGTAAGTTTCAGGTTTACAGAAAAGTGATTTAGTTATACATATACATATATCTATTCTTTTTCATATTTTTTCCCCCATATATGTTATTACAAAGTATTGGGTAGATTTCCCTGTGCTGTATAGTAGGTCTTTGTTGATTATCTACTTTATATGTAGCAGTGTGTATGTTAATCCCAACCTCCTAATTTATCCCTCCCCCTACCTTTCCCCTTTGGTAACCATAAGTTTGTTTCCTAAGTCCGTGAGTCTGTTCCTGATAAAATGTTTTCTTCTGATTGGTATCAATCTGCACTTGAAAGCCAGAGTGGTTTGTTCCCTTCAGTCCATCTTAATATTTGGGGTTTTAAATTCATCTCTTGCGGTACATTTGCAACAGGACATTTGTAACAGTAAAAGATTGGGGAGGAATTATCAACGAGCAGGACTATATTTATTTATGAATTTAAAAAAATTCAGTATCTCTTTAAAAAGTACTAACCGAGTTAATGTTCATCAAGCTGCTGCAGCAGAAACTAGTTGAGACACCCCCATTATGTTAGCCTTATTCAGCCCTATTCTTTCCACTCATTCATTCGGTCTGCTACTGATGTTTTTCCCCCTCTCTTTCTTGCTTACTTGCTCTCTGAAAATGATTGCCCTCTAGCTAAAGTTGTTCTGTGCACCTGATGTTTACTTTTCCAAAACAACACTCCTTAACTCTCCTTTCCTTTGTGAGAATTCTTCATTCCAGAAGGGTCATGGAACAATAACCTCGAGGACCACCAGAACCTATTCCGGAATCACCTGACTCCAGCCCTAATGATCTCAATGTCTCCAGGAGGAAAGAAGAATGCAAGACTACACAGCCCCGATCCTTATCTATAGCCCTGTTTTCCACTCTGAAACTATAAGACCTTTCCATTTCCCAGGAAGGGGGGCACAGTCTTGAGAGTGTTAGCCTGCCATGGCCCCTTTTGCCTGGCAAACTAATAAAGCTACTCCTTTCTACTCCTCCAAAGTTCTGTCTAGCATTTCTATTCAACATCGGTGAACAGAGGCTGAGTTTTTTGGCAACAAGTCATCCTTGCTAGAGATTAATGATTGTTTTGCACAAGAAAAGTAGTTAAAACTTATAAATTAATTGCCTATAACCTAAATTCATATTTTGTCCCAGCTGGCATGATAAACACAGCATTTTCAAACATTTTTTTTTAACCTCCATAGTAGTTAGACTTACTGTTATTGATTTAAAATAGGTCAGTGTTGCCAAGTACTGTATGCCATCTATCACAGTGGAAAAGATTGACCTACAAGATAGCAGTCACCCAATCAATGCAGAAGCTTGTATATTTATATCATTGGCTCCTAAAACACAATTACTTTGCGCATGTTTTCCTAGCAGCGATTAGTAGCAGGCAGGAGTTTTAATGAAATAAAGTTGTGATTCCCACAGGGAGTATTTATAATGAACATTACAAAACAAGAGCTTCAGACTACGTTAAGAATTGATTAATAACAAAGCCATTAAGCTACATATTCGGTTACATATTGTGCCAATTTAAGGAATACTGCTAATTAAGTAATCATAATCATTTGCATGTGCCATATCTAATGAACTTTTTATATCTCTTTAAGTTTTCTCTTTAGGACCAACAGCATTCAAGTGGCATTAGCAAAAGGAACATTTAGGCCATTTCTTGTAATATTGTTTCCAATAAAGTAGATTTCTATGAAAACACTAAGAGAGTTTAATCAGAGTAAGTGGCTTCTCATAACTATTACTTTGGGCTGCACCAAGTTTACTCTTGAGGGAATGAATTAACATTAGGTTAAGTGAGATTTTAAAATGTTACTATGTAAATCAAGTTTTAAAAATTCTGAAAAAGGTTATCACTAGCGTGTTAATGCCTAAAAGGATTATACTGATCTGTTTTTTATGTGTATTATTTAAAGAATGCTATATATGCATCCAGGAAGAGTCCTAAAGATTTTTGATCTTGGTATTAAGGGAAGGTTTAGACTTTTCTTCAGTATCTGTGGCATGGAAAATGATACCTTCAAAATAGTTCCACCTTTACAAATAAATTTTAGGATCTGTCTCTATTCAAACTAATTTTAAACTAATTTTAAAGTATTATTCATCATCAAACAATAGCTTCTAGAATTAGTTTATTTTTCAACATCCTCAAAATTTTATAAGATATTACTGATTCTTAAACTTATTAATCATATAAAATTTTACACTGAATGACACAATCCAGCATATTGTTCACAATTAAGTAGAATGGTAGATTTGATTGTTGACATTATCAAATCAATTAAAAGATAAAACTAAATTTGTTGTTCTTGATGGTGCGTTCTTCTCATAACTATGTTAGGGGAAACACTGACTGAAACCTCATACCCTGGCCAGGCACCACAGTAACCATTTGCATGAGTTATTTTATGACAGAGGTTCTGGTAAGGAACACAGAACTAAAGAACATAGAACTAACAAGCCACCATCAACCAGAAGAATTCAGGAATGGTCAAAAGGAGACGCCAGTCCGTATGTCCTACCAACCTCCCAGAATCCTCCTTGCTGGAATCCATCTTGGCTGAGCAATAAGCAAGCCACCAGGAAGGACCCTGAGTCAGAGTGATTGGCCAGAGACAATCCCATCACCATAAAGCCCTAGACTGTGTGCCAAATGGCAGAGCAGTCCTCCTGGGTTTCCTTACCCTCCTGCTCTCCACCCTTCCCAATAAAGTCTCTTGCTTTGTCAGCACGTGTGTCTCCTTGGACAATTAATTTCTGAGTATTAGACAACAGCCCAATTTCGGGCCCTGGAAGCGGTCCCCCTTCCTGCAACAGCTACATGTATGCATTGAATTGCCTGGAATTTTACTACCAACCTACCAGAAGTTCAACTATAATAACTGTGCAAGACATTGAATGCTTACTATGTTCAAAGTACTATGCTATGTCTTAATACAGATTAATATAGCTAATATGTAATCTTGTAAGTAGGTTTTACCATCATCATTTTACAGATGAGAAACTGAGTGAAATGTTAAGTAACTTTTCTAACTCAAAGAACTAGCAAATGGCAGATCCAGTGTAGGGGAGAAAATTTGCTCCACAAAAATGTCTCTTTGGCATGTGGATTATTTTGAACAATCAAGGCCCAAAAGACTCAGGAAAAACCTTTGACCTTCTCCCTAGGTGCCTAAAGAATGTAGATGAAGAACCCATTCAAGGAAGGCAGCCATCACCATAGATAACTATTGTATGAATTAGGTGCTATTGACAGGGAGGAACCTCACAAATATCTTTTATTAAAATTCCTCTCTGTCTCATTGTCTCTGCATGGCCCAGCCAACATTTGTTTACCAAACATTTGTTTTTCCATCTCCATGTCAATTGCCTTCCTCCTCTTTGAGTTTCCAAACCACTACCCCCAATATCCTCTTTTGTCTTTAGTGGAAGATGATATTTAAAGTGAGGGGTTTCAGCCATTTTGGCGAGTTACTCAGTTTTCCTAGGTCTCTCCCGTGTATACATGTTACTAAGTTTTGTTGGATTTTCTCCTGTTAGTCTGTTTTATGTCAGTTTAATTCTTAGACTGGTCAGGAAAACCTTGCAGGTTAGAAGAAAATTTCTTCTTCCCAACACCAGGATATCAACCCAGACCTGTCTAGCTCCAGAGGAAACCTTAACAGCCTCATCAAATATTACCTTCTCCAGGTAATCTATCTTTTCAGTTCTCAAATCTTCAATAAACTGCAGCCACAGTTTTCCTATGTACAATAGTGAAGATTCTTCTGAATATGTTATTGAAACCCTATCTTTTCTATGTGAATGTTGTGGCTGATTAAAAATGTTCATAAAATTATTTGACACTCATTTTGAACTTGAGTGTGCCCTCTTTTGGCCAATAGAATATGACAGAAACAATGCTGTACCAGTTTCTGGGACCACTTTCTATCCTTTGGAACCTCTCTTTGGGAGTTATGGACTGACTTACAAGAATTCCAAATACCCTGAGATCACCATGCTGAATAGGTCATGACAAGGTATACTGTCAACAGTTCCAACAGAGCCCAGACTTCCTGATATTACTATCACGGCTTCAGACCTGTCACTGAAGCTGTTTTGGACCCTCCATATCAGTTCATCTAAATGTAGAATTCCAAGTGACCTCAGTTCAAGCTCAGTTGAGTAGAAAAACCACCTAACTGGGACTTCTCTGGTGGCACAGTGGTTACGAATCCACCTGCCAATGCAGGGGACAGGGGTTTCAGCCCTGGTCCAGGAAGATCCCACATGCTGCAGAGTAGCTAAGTCCATGTGCCACAACTATTGAGCCTGCACTCGAGAGCCCGTGAGCCACAACTACTGAAACCCACGTGCCTAGAGCCCATGTTCTGTAACAAGAGAAGCCACCGCAATGAGAAGCCTGTGAACGGCAATGAAGACCCAATGCAGCCAATAAATAAATGAAGTTAATTAATTCATTAATTAATTTAAAAAAAGAAAAACCACCTAACTAAGCTCTGTCCAAATTCCTGACTTACACAATTGTGAAATAGCATAAACTCAACTTGATTTGGTTGAGAAGATCTGAGCTTTATGCCATAGCAGTATAATAATGTACTTTTGAAGGCATCCTTGGGGGTAATTTATTTTGCATGGGGAAGGAGAGCAATTTACTGAAAGGATCCATTAATAAAGGTTCTTAATAAGAATTTTTTATATTTCTTTATCATTCAAAAAGTAGTGATTAGTGATGTCACAATATTCCCATAGGGTTAATGAAGACCCCTAGGAAACTTTGAGGTTTTTTATTTTGTTTTGTTTTTTGATTTTTATTTTGTTTTAGTCTGTTTTTAATACAGTTAGACTCTTGGAAAAGGCTCATATATGTAGACATCAATTGCTAAATAACTCTGAAATTTCTTGGAGGAGACAGTCAAGGCAAAAGAACAGAGAGGAAGAAAAATGAAGAAAAACATTCTACAGTGAGATATTTCCCACATTTTGTGATAACTTTCTGCATTTCTTTACAATAAGGTAATTTACATTAAATCATGTCATTGGTGACCAAAATATAGTCATAGATACAAGTAGTGAGAAATAAATATCTAAAAACATAGCTTGTTCAAAATTTTGTGTATTGCATGCGATCTTCAACAAAATAATTTATATTTATTATTTGATTTTAACTTCTTTATGAAAAACATTCAGTGGCACTCAATCATATTAATTTTAGCATAAAATTCATATTGAAATTTTGTTTTTAAATAATATTTTCAAGATTGGAAATATTTGTTTCTTTATGTTGAAAATATAGTAGGAAAAACTTTTATTAACATACTGCCATTGTTTTTGCAGACTTATTCTTAAATTTTATTTCATGCATGTAAAGTGTAAAAGAAGTCAAGAAAAATTGAGAAAAAGTCATAAGCATCAGAATTTCCACGTATGCTAAAATATTTAGAACGTCAGTTGTAATGAGTCAAAGTAATTAAGTACAAATGGAGTAAATCAGAACTACTCATTATCAGTATGTTACTTCCCACCCACACCTTCTCATATCTTTAGATCTGCTTTAAATTTTCTATTTATATGTAGTTTATGAAATTGTGATTTCTGATTGTTCAATTTTCATTAGATACATATTCAGGTGCACAATTATTACATTTAAGAAGAATTTCTCCAAAGTATATGAAAATTCAAGAGGACGTTTAAACAGGTCTGGCATCAATTCCAATGTTCACGGGGGTGTGGGGCTACAGGGGGTTTCCCCACACCAAAAAGCAATTCTTGGGATAGCAGCTGGGAGTCCTACAGTTCATCTCAATTCTGACACTATTGTAAGCCTCAATTAAATAGAATTGGGAGACCAGAAAGGGGAAGTTCTTAGGCCCTGGAGCAGTAGCAGAGCGGAAGACAAAAAAGAAAGACTCTTGTTTCTTTCCTGGCAAGGACTTGGCCAATGAAAGCCATGGATTCTTTGTTTACTGTAGCCCTCTCAACCTCCTTTTCTCTTCCATAAAGGTGTTCTTCTTCCCTTGCCATGCAGGAACTTGAAAATTGCAATTCTCTGCTGATTCCAAATAAACCCATCTTTGCTGGAGAAATATCTGGCAGTCTATTGGTTTCAGAACAACATTTTGGTGGCATGCAAAGGGACCAGAGAAGATTCCTGAGGACTCCAGCTCTGCTGAGTTACCCATAATCCAGCCCTGTGTTGCCCACTGCTTTTCTCATGGAAGCTGGGGTTTGAAGGTATGTCTTTCTCCTGGATCCGAACTTGCAGCCTCTTTCCATTTGAAGCTCTCCAGGCTTTATTTCGGATTTTTTTTTTTTTTTTGCAGTACGTGGGCCTTTCACTGTTGTGGCCTCTCCTGTTGTGGAGCACAGGTTCTGGACGCACAGGCTCAGTGGCCATGGCTCACGGGCCCAGCCGCTCTGCAGCATGTGGGATCTTCCCAGACCGGGGCACGAACCCGTGTCCTCTGCATCGGCAGGTGGACTCTCAACCACTGCGCCACCAGGGAAGCCCCTAGAACAAAACACTTTTAAATGATTATTACTGCACTGCCCTTGGTTACATCTTTTATCTAGGATATATGTTTTTATTCTGTTGGCTTATGACTACAAACTGTAAATTACTTTGTTCCCCTATGAGAGAATTTCACCATTTTGTCAATGATTCATTTCTCCATGCAAACTAAGGGGGAAACAGGATATAATGAAATACCCTTAGGGAAAAATTATACTCGGTATATAGTTGTTCAATATCCTACAGATACAGCACCATGAAAGACATTATCCCAGTCCTTTAGGTGTGAATAATATTACATAGGTGAGGGAAAACATGAAAATGAGAGACCTTCTTTTTAATGGTATCACTATTACACTTTAAAGTGGTTACAGTATACACCAGTAATTGACTTGATGTTGAAATGTGTTGGCCCTTTGTACTCTGAAATATAGAGAATCAGAATGTAATGGTGCCAGGAAATAGTTTTAATTCCATGATTTCAGTTCATCCATTCTGCATTTGTCTAGGTCAACAAGAGATAACTTATATATCACTGGAGAGTTGGGGAGGAGTGTTAGTATAGCCTCTCTGCATTCTATGAGGATTCCATACCTCTTACTTGATGACACGTTAATTCACTGTTTACAAAATTATAGTCACCACAGTTAACACTGAAGCACATATATCCCTTGTCAATGTTCTGGGCATTGTATGAATTAGGTTGAAAGTCAACTTATATGTTATTTGCAAATGTACATTTTATATCATTGGTTAGTCAATAGCCAATGGCTATCTATTTAACCATATATTCATCTATCTATATTTTGATTTTTTTATTAAGCAATCTATGCTCAGGTATTTCAAGATAACAAGAGTTATATCAGTCTAAAGGGACTCACATATGGAAGAATATTAGTCAAATGCTCTGAAGAAAAGAGGATGAAATTATTATTGTCTAAGTAATAAGATTTGCAGACTTTTTTTTTTTTTGCTTCTCACTATATACAATTTTATTTTATTTTTTTAACGTCTTTATTGGAGTATAATTGCTTTACAATGGTGTATTAGTTTCTGCTTTTTTACAAAGTGAATCAGCTATACATATACATATATCCCCATATCTCCTCCCTCTTGTGTCTCCCTCCCACCCTCCCTATCTCACCCCTCTAGGTGGACACAAAGCACCTAGCTGATCTCCCTGTGCTATGCAGCTGCTTCCCACTAGCTATCGGTTTTACATTTGGTAGTGTATATAAGTCCATGCCACTCTCTCACTTCATCCCAGCTTAGCCTTCCCCCTCCCCATGTCCTCAAGTCCATTCTCTACATCTGCGTCTTCATTCGTGTCCTGTCTCTAGGTTCTTCAGAACCACTTTGTTTTCTTTTTTTAGATTCCATATATATGTGTTAGCATACAGTATTTGTTTTTCTCTTTCTGACTTACTTCACTCTGTATAACAGACTCTAGGTCCATCCACCTCACTACATGCAGACTCATTTTTATGATGTTCTGTGTTCCCTTTACATTATGGACTACTAAAGGCATTAGAACAGCACGAACAATATGGAAGCTACTAGCTATATGTGACTATTGAGCATTCAAAACTGGCCACTATGATTTATGATGTGCTTTAAGTATAAATGTACACTGGATTTTGAAGACAGTATGAAAAATAGAGTGTAAAATATGTCATTAATAATTTTATATTGATTACATATTGAAAAGATAATATTTTGGCTAAATAGTTAAATATATTATTAAAAGTAATTTATTTCTTCTTACTTATTTTGAGTACTAGAAAATTAAAAAGTCTGCATGTAGCTCACATTATATTTATATTGAAAAGTGCTGTGTTAGAAACTTTGAAATTCATGTAGCTAAGGTCAGGTAAATTTCAAAGAAAAATGGAGGAGGATTAGTAGAAAGCATATTAACCTAATTCTTTATCTTCTAAACAGCATCCACTGTGTGAAATCTTCCTTAAGATTAGACCTAAGTGAGCTGTTCTGATACTGTTATTTGTGATAAAAGTGATGGGCACATTTCCCTGGTGACTTTAGAGTTCAAGTAAAGCCTCATTCCCAGGCTATGGAATTCTTCCTTGCGCTGAAATACTGCTAATGTTTACGTGAGTCCAAAACTTACTTGGAAAGTTGAGCTTATGAGATAAATAAGCACTCTTTATGACCAAATTATCTTGATAAATTGATTCTAAAATTCATTAATATTCTATGTTTAAAGGGTGCCAGGAAATAAAGTACAGATGAGGAACAGATGAATAGTGAGCTCTGTTATCTTTAGTTTTCACACATTCCTTATTTCCATCCTATGTTCCATATCAGATTATTTATGTGATTGTAATGAGAATTTATGACAGATTGAGTTTTCTGTTTCTAATTTCCAAACCTTATATATACACCTCATATATTTTCATATCTACACTTAAGACATATATTGCATATTGCATTGTCTGTGTTACTTGTGGCAGAATGGAGTTAGTCATATTAATTCATTGTGATAATGCTAGATTGCTTTTTTTGTATGCTGCCTCTGATGTACTTTGTTTTTTTATTTAAAAATTTAAAAAAAATATAAAATTCTACATAATACAGAATTCTAAAAATACTTCTTAAAGCATTTATTATTTTTTATCTGAATGAACACAATAATGTAACTAATCTAACATAATGTGTATAAGTACTCATTAAAGATCATAAACTGTGCATTCATTATTATTCAGTTATTAAGAATGTGATTGTTATTAGTAGAATGACTATTTATATACAAGTTATAAATTATGACTTTTAAAAAATAATTATTTGACTTATATAGAATTTACCAAATTAACCAGTTTTAACTACTGGAGCATATCATATGCTGTTCTTAAATCATACAATCACTGTTTGTCCTAGCCAAGTGAATAAATAAATAAAATAAATAAATAAATAAAAAAGAAAGAAATAGCATAAGACATTTTGAGGGAAAGAAACTGTAGTGACATTCCCCACCTAGGGCAGATCCAATATGAAAACTGTAAAGTAAGCAAAGGTGTTTTATTTAAACTTCTTTTGATCCCTTATAGTAAATCTCCAGCCAAGGGAGGGATTCCCAGGTCTGGCTGCATATTACAACCTAATGGTAAAGACTTTTAACACCTGAGGCTGCTTGGCTCACCAGAGATGGATTCAATCAACACCTGGTCCAGGAGAGGGGCACACCTCTGTATTGTTTAAAAGTTCCCAAGGTGGTTCTAATGCGGACCCGTTAGAGAACTCTGAATCAAAGGCAAACAGAAACCTCATATTCCCCCTCAATTTTCCACCATCTGTTACTGAAGCTTAAATCCTCTGCTTCATCTGAAGCCTAAATCCTTTGGAAGGACCTAATACTCTGTACCTCGCCCTGCTGATTTCACATTGCTAAAGTCACTACTAATATGTTTATATTTTCAGAGTCTCATTAGGTTACTGGCGTGCTAATTATGTATCCCAATTCATAATAAAGCACTAATAATTGAAAATGATTTAATATGTGTTATGTTTCTAATTAATGAATTTGCTTTTAAATAACATACCTAAGGCATGAATGGGTAAATAAAATATGAATTTTAGTCATTCCCACCCACCCATATAAAAATACTTTAACTCTGATGGGACATTCAACATTCCTTGAGTATTTCCACCCAAGGATGATTTTAATGGAAGCTCATTGTTCTGCTGCAGTTATTAACATGAAACAACAGAGAAAGGAGATGGTAGGATGAATATGAGGTGAGAATATTTAAAGGGAATATCATGAGCAGTAAGTAAGTTGAAAACTCAGGTAATGTAATAAAGGAATCTGTGCTTGTCACTACAAGTGTTTTCAAACCCTGATACTAATATATTTAAAACCATTTTTATTGCCTATTCATGAATAGCACAGTGGTGAATAAAATTTGATAAAATGCACAGTCCTTTTCCTTAGAGTATGGAGTCTTTGTAGAAAACTAAGAAATTTTTTAATAACCATATAAATTTATGACAGTGCTAGAAAAGTCAAAATATACTATCTGATCCAAGGTCAAATATATAATATTCAGTTCATTGATGGGTTTATTTAATCACAAAAGGGATGGACTCTGAATCTGGACAAAAGTGTAGAAACTGTCATTCTCATTAAAAAAAAATTCATACAAATAAATGAAATTAATCCCTTTTAAAAAATGTTCTCATAGTCATGCTATCATAAAAGTAGAATTTTATGATGCCACACTAACAGTTATTAGGAAGACTACAGTTTAAAAATTAATTAGTGCATGTTAGTGAGCATGATTGGATATTTTAAGAGGAACTGATGATGGATGATGTGATGAAGGAGGTTTTTGCTCATTTCTAAGAATGACTGGAAAAGAAAGTAAGGACATTGTTAAGTCAATAGGATGTTTCCACTAATGCTAAGAACAAAAGTTGGCCATTAATTGTATTAATTGCAATTGTATGAGAATAAATTTGATATCAACCAAGATTAGGGATATCCCAAACCAAAATTTTCTTAGGAAGTGAAGTGGTGATGTGATTTTGAATGTGGACACAAAGTTATAGTTCCTGGTTCCAAATACTGGGTTCATCATTTATACGTATTGAATAGTTGACCTGGAGCAAGTCACTGTTCTGTGCCTCAATATATTTGGCCATAAAATGGGAATTGTGTTTGTATTTACCTCACTGGTTTGTATTTAGAAGGGAGGAGTTTAAATGAGTTAATATAAGTAAAATCCTTAAAAAGTGCCTGGGACACAGTAAACAATACATAGATATTAAATATTATTATTACTAAATAAATACGTGAAGCTGTATAGGTTTTTAAAATCTATAGTTGTGTCTATACACATGAAACTGTGGTCTTCAATTGCCAATCTCTCTCTAACAAAAAATAACTGGATTACTGTTCAGTTTCCCAAGCCTTTTTTCCATGACCTGTGCTAAGGCATTGCAGTATTTTGTTAACTCAGTTTGAATCCATTTGCCTTGTCCCATTGTATTGATCTGATATTGTCTGTTGATTAGAGTTATAATATCTCTGTCTCTCTGGATAACCCACCTGTCAGCCTTGGAAAGTCTTGTTACTACAGCTTATTTGATGTCTAATCCATGCAGTTAAGTGTTTATTGGTGGATATTTTTATATTTACCCTATGTTAATCCTTAAAAATACATGGTTGGATAACTCTACTCTCCTTTTGTAGAAGGGTAAACTGGCCTTAAGGGTTAAATAATTAACCCCAAATTACACTATTCGTTAGATATCTGAGTCAGAATTCAAACTCAGACAGACCTCTCCCACCCCAAAGTTTATACTCTGTTGCCTTGACCCTCTCAGATTTTCTCTCAGTGTTCTAATTTCCCACCACAGTGTTCTTAGTTTGCTTTCCCATTCAGATGTTTTCTCCCCAGCTTTCACATTTAGTTGCAAGTATGAAGTGATATAAAATTTTTAGCTAGACAAATATATAGATTGGCTTACATCAATATTTTATTTCATTTTGAAATATTATTGTCTTATTACTTGTCTATAACATGATGTAGATCATGGAGCTGTAGTTTCTGCCTAGTAATTTAGTCAACAAGAATTGTGGAGAACTGGCAACCACTTCTGAGAAAATCAATTGATTAAGAGATGTTTGGAGCAAAGAATGTTCTATTGAAATACATGAGTGTATGAGGACTTATTTTTAAATGATTTATTATTTTTTTATTGTATAATCTACCGGTCACAGCTGCTTTAAAGGCAACATAGTGGTGTAAGTATTAGCAATTTTTTTCTAGCTGTGGCAGTTTTAAAACATGACTGTATGTTGTCTGACACCCCTCATTGAGTGGTGTTGTCTAGGTCTGCTCCCCTTGTATCTAGGTGGGCTTATGCTTACTTCAATCAATAGATTATGGCTGAAGTGATACTATGTGATGTCCTAAATGAGGCCATGCAGTCTCTGCTTTCTTTATGAGAACACTCACTCTTGGAGCCCTGTGAAAACTCTGTCTAGGCTGAGGATGCCATGCTGGAGAAGTCCCATGGAAAGACCATGTAAAGATGCCTTAATGCTAGCTACAAAGAGAGAGTCATGCTCAACAAGCCCTCTGCTGTTCAGTTCCTCCCAGCTGAGGCCCCAGATACCATGAACCAAAGATTATTCACCTCCCTCTGGCCCTGTCTAAATTCTTGACTCACGGAATTCACAAGCACAATTAAATTATTTTATACCACTAGATTTTAGATGGGTTGCTACACCACAATAGATAAATAGAATATTAGCTTTTTTATTTGTGTAGTGTATATTTGGATTATCAACACAGTTTTTGCCTTGTAATTGGGACTATTCTATTACCTTTACTCTCTCATTACCTTTATTACCATTGTCCTTCCAATGGTTCCCTGCTCACTCAAGCCAGCTGAATCGAACTCAGTTCAAACCAATAACCTGAGTTCTTGGTTTTTGCACACTGATTACTGAACATTTTAATTTTTAAAAATTACATAATGCTTACAATTTGACAGTTGCTAAATTTTCCACAAGTCCTTCAGTGCTACTTATATACCTTCCTACATGGGACAGGTCAGCATTTTCTCCTTATGTCTTCTCTCCCTCTTGCTACTCTCTTTGACCAAGCTCATCTGCCAACTTCCTATCACTCTACACCTTGGCTTTAGATGACCTTGGCTCATTAGATGACCTTGGCATCTATTTCACAGAAAAAATCATGGTCATCGGGTAAGGATTCCATCTCTCTCTTTGCCATAACCTTCAGAGGGATTGTCATCTATAGCTAACCAATCTTCCTTCTGTTTTCTCTCCTTCTCTTCTCTTTTCCTTTCCTTAATCCTAATTTAGTTGTAAAATAACCTTCTTCCCACCTAAGGCTAATCTCTATTCAACTTCATATTAAATGTGCTAGTGAGTAAGACATATTTGCAATAAGGAAAATGAAGAAATAAAGGGCATTTAAGTTAGAAAAAGAGAAGTAAAACTGTATATATTTTCAGAAGACATGATTTTCTATACAGATAATCACAAAGAATCTAAAAAGGGCTCCAAGAAATTCAAATATGAGTGATTCATTTTATGTCAATGATACTTTAATAAAGCATTTAAAATATACAAGCTAACAAAGCATATTAACTTGTTATATGGAGTTGCTTAATAATGACTTCTTTTTTAAAAATTTATTTATTTATTTTTGGCTGTGTTGGGTCTTTGTTGCTGCACGTGGGCTTTCTCTAGTTGTGGCTAGCAGGGGTTTCTCTTTGTTGTGGTGCATGGACTTCTCATTGTGGTGCCTTCTCTTGTGGTGGAGCACAGGCTCTGGGTGCCCGGGCTTCAGTAGGTGTGGCACGTGAGCTCAGTAGTTGTGGCTCTCAGGCTTAGTTGCTCTGTGGCATGTGGGATCTTCCTGGACCAGGGCTCGAACCCGTGTCCCCTGCACTGGCAGGCGGGTTCTTAACCACTGCACCACCAGGGAAGTCCCAATAATGGCTTCTTAAATTTTAAAATATACCAACTAAAAACAGCTACTTTTATTTTTTTTCCTTAAGAATATTGATTTATTTTTTTCTTCATAAGGGATAGATTTCAGAATTCTTTGTCACTAAATCAGTAAAATTTTGTGATTAGTTTCTAGGAGTATACGTACCTTCTTACTTTCTCTAGAGTGGGCCTGGTATCTAACTAAAGGCAGTGTCCCTCCATGAAGACAAGCATTTAAAATGAAGAGTTCTCAACTATATTTCAATTCTTTTTGCATGATTCTATTTCAATGTAATCATTTTTTAAAGAATGACCCTAATCTTGCTTATAAATTTTCTCAAGATGTCACTGACTTTAGTAATTTCATATTCATTTTTTCATTTGTATACATATTTTGGGGGGGTTTGCCTTATGATTGAATTCCTCCTGTTATAATTGTTTCAATATGATTTAGTCCCTTTTCCATTAAGTACTGGGAGTATAACTTTGTGCATAATGCTCTAACCTTTAGTAATACCTTCCACCAGGATTTGCTTAAGGATACAAAGAGGTTAGGAAATCAGCTTTGCATTTGAATACCCAAGTTAATAACACTGACATGCTTTAGAGCATGTGTCCCATAAAGATATTGTCTATTCTCTTCACTAATAATATGAGTTTGTAAAGGTCTATGTTTCTTTTTAATTTAATTTAATTTAATTTAATTTAATTTAATTTTTTAAGGGCCTATATTTCTTAAGAAAAAGTGTTAGTAAATAATGTTTACATCTTCTTAAAATGATTTCAACACTACTACTCCAGATGTTTTCACTCAGTAGTTACTCCAGGGCTCTCTGAACTTCTTAACAGAGCATAGAAACATGTAATTTTTAAGAAAGTAACAAAATATGAGCAAATATCAGTACACTATAAGTAAAAGTGAATTGAAGGATATATCCCTTCCTAATTGTATTGAAATGTGCAAGAATTCAAGTGTTTTCCTCAAGTTGTCTAAACTTAATTTTGTAGAGTGACTGGCCATCTATTGTCTGTTACATGAAAGAACATTTTAGGGTCACTGCAATTATTAGAATACTGTTTCCTGAAGTGGCTGAGCTCACTTTCTCTCTTTGAAAATAATCTACTTGGTTAGGGGAGTAAATACAGTTCTCATTGTGTATATAATAATTTTATAGACTTAAAGCAACCTAAGTTGAAATAAATTGTTGGATTTATGGGAATGAATATTTCATCATGTCTACTGAATTTTTACTTTATTGTGAGCTGTAGGTATGGCCTGTAGAATCATATTCCCCTCAGTACCTAAAACATTGTCTTTCACAATAAATGAACACTGAATAAAAATAGAATTGGTCCTTGCTCCCACATAAGAGAACTCTTCTAGTTTGTTTTCGAAGTACATTTTTTCTGTTGTTATCAACTAAGACCAGCAATTCAAAATAGATGCTTTTCTCATCAGGGAAAATATCAGCAATTGTGAAACCATATCTTTAGCTCACAGTAATGAGGTAGTAAACCTGAAAGAAATGCAACACATTTATGCTTCTAGATCTTCTAAATTTTAAGTTTAGTTAGTTTTAAACTAAATATTTAAAATCTGGATGTTTTATTCCTTTGTTAAATTGGTTTTACAGAACTGTGACAATATCTGTTTAGCCTATGCAGAGGAACTATAACAAAGATGTTGTTATATTTACTCTCAATATTTTAGCAAATCAATTATGTAAATCAATCATATTCACCGAATAACTTCTGTGGGACAGACAATGATGCTATTCATCACATACACATACTATATTCTGGGGAACTCCTGGGGAGTAGATTTTTCTCAGCAGTTTTCAGGGCCTGAAAATAATTCCTATATAGAATAAGTGGTGAGTTTCATGGCTGAATATCATCTAATTAATATAGCTGATTTTGTTTCATTCTTTTCAATGTTGTGATTTATAACTTACCTCTGGCTAGTGTGAAGAATGTGACAGTATATATTTGTATAGTGATCTTACCCACTGGCTTTATTGTTATTTATTTATTTATGTACTCTTGTTTTTCTTACATCCTAAGTACCTTCATTCACTCAGAACCTAAGGCACTTCTAATTTGCCTGGTAATAGTGCTATTCCTTCACTTCAGAATACTGACAGTAAAATTTTGAGATGGTGTCAATGTGGAATGTATCAAGCTTAGAATAAACAGCAGGGATTGCTACCAGGAGTCTCAAGTAAACAGCGGAGAGGATTGGCAAACACTGTGATGGAGACTCTCATGATCATGCACAACCACCCAAGCTGCCTTCAACTAAAAAGTAGAGGGGTTGCTGCTCCTTCATTCTTCTGGTGCAGCTGATACTAGATTTACCATGTTTTCATTATTTTTCTGTTCATGTTTTAGTACACACTGGTGTGGTCTGGGAAAGAGGCCCCCTCAGGGAGTAAGCCCCTAAAACCTAAAACCTCTAATGACCTCATGTCTTACACTATCAAATATAAACTCCCCAGAAAAATTCTTAATACCCTTGACAATGCTGCTAGTTGTTTTCACCAAAACTTGTTCACCTTTATTTTTAGCAACCTTGTAATTATTCCATGCTCATTTACTCCACCAATCAGTCTCTTATTTATTCATCCATTTATTCAATTAACATATTTTAATATTTATTAGTTGTATAAGGTAAATGGTTATAAAGAACCTGCCACTGTGTATAGAAATATAATGTTGGTAGCAGCATCCCTCTTCTACAGTATTAATTAGTATAAAGCAAGTTCACTTCCTGAGAAAACCAGCGCCTAATTCCCAGAGCACAAGCTGATTGTAATCCCAAAGTCCAAATTAAATTAATTTTATTTTTATGCTAGTGAGATAGGATAAAAAAGAGCCCAGGAAATGCCAAGGTATTTAATTTTTAAAGATTTTTATAATGTTGCCACTTAGAATGCATTTTAGTTCAAACAGCTTTGAAGAATTGGAGTGAAAGTTCATTAAAACATTACTCTGGGGATACACTAATAACTCAGTATTATCTTTGCTATATTGAACTGCATTGATAACCAGAACCCACACTTCCAGTAACTTAGGCCATACTGTTCTATTATGTGAAGATGTCTGAATCCTCATGTCAAGATGAGGGAACTTAGAAAAGTTAAAAAAATAAAAACACACTAATTAGCCTCAATAAATCCAAGGTAAGATAGGAGCAGCTGAGTGAAATGATTATTCATGGAAGCAGCTGGGAAATTTAAAAAAGTAATAGAAAGCTCTGCAACTCAAGCTGTGGTGCATTCTAATGACATCATCTGGAATCATGAGGAACATGAACACTCCTCCTCCCTACTGAATCAGAATGCATTTTTATCAGGATCCCCAAGTAATTTGCATGCACATTAAAGTTTGAGAAACACTGCTATAGATGCTATGGAGACTAAGACAGAGATTGTTAGCCTTCCAGCGAGGACAGATGGAAGAGTCACAGGAGTAATTGAAGAAATGTTATTGAAGTGACTTGTTATGGGCTGTTATTGTGTCCCTCCTCTCACTCTGAAATTTATGTGCTGAAGTCCTGAACCCCTAGTACCTCAGGATGTGTCTATATTTGGCAACAGATTTTTTAAAGAGGTAATAAGTTAAAATGAATTCATTAGAGTTAGTCCTAATTCAATATGGCTGGTGTCCTTATAAGAAGAAAATTTAGACATAAATGGGTAGAGAGAGAAGATGTGAAGATACAATGAGAAGATGAACTTCTACAAACCAAGGAGAGAGACATCAGAATAAAGCAATCCTGCCAACAACTTGATGTCAGACTTCTAAGCTTCAGAATCGTGAGAAAATAGATTTCTGTTGTTTGAGCCACTCAGTCTGTGGTTCTTGTTCTGGCAGCCCGAGCACTCTCATGCAACTTTATTCATGAATGTGTGAACAGAGATAAGGATGGTAGCATACTTCAAGACTAACAAAGCAGAGAACTATTCCTGCATTTAGGTCCAAAGGCAGCTGTAACTGTTGGAAAAGTGTCCTTGTAGAAGCTATGGTCTTAAGAAGTTGAATGCAGCTGCCAAAGAATTGCAGGCTGCCCGGAAAAAAGAGCGTGGAGAAAAAATACCACTTACTTCAGACCACTTACGACTTCTGTTCTTCAATTTTCTTATTCCCCCCATTGACTACATCCAATTTACAGCCGGAAGGTAAGAGTGTTTCTGATGATGCAGTTTGTGTAAGTCAGCATCCCAGTAAAAAACAAAGTAGACAATGATGGGAAGTAGATTGGAAGAGCAAATAGAAATCATTCAGCAGAATTGCTTATCTTTCTTTCTTTTTTAGTAACTGATCTCCATTTTTGTTCAGAGTAGTGACACATCCAGCTAAAAGACTTATTTTCCTAATGTCCCTTGCACTTATTTGTGCATAACCACATGATTAACTTCCTTTTTAGATATAAATGGACATTGTAGGGTGAAACTTCAAGGCATGCTCGCTCAAGACATACAGCTAGCTGGAATGTGTCTTTTGCCTTCTCTTCCTTTTTGCTGAATTTTCAATGTAACTGACTGTTGCTCTGAAAGCCATGTTGGACCATGGAGTGAACTTGCATTTGGAAGTCAGTGCTAAGAGCAGATATATGGAAGGGACATGGGTCTCTGATAATTGTGAAGCACCTCAAAATTCCTGAAGTATATAATAAATTTTTATGTATTTAAGCCACAGTTATTTTGTTTTATATTGTTTGACATTATATTGACAGCGTTCAGTATATGCCACCCCATAATATGCCACTCTGGAATAAGTATTATTTTGATCTGAATGCAACTGAAAATCAACAGATGCAGGAAGAGTTCTCTGCCTTCACTTATTTGCCCCAAAACTGGGCATGAATTTCCTTTAAAGGAAATCGTGTACCAGAGAGAAGAGTGACTCATCATCTCAGCTGAGGAGTTGATACCAACATGAGTTTGCATAAACAGCTTTTACTAAAATAACGCTTATCTTCAAATGTTTTCTAGTTACTTTCCCACAATTTATCATTACTTAAAGCCCAAACCCTCGTTCCTTTGTTAAAAAGGTATACAAGCCCCCAAGTCTAACTGCTTCTTTGAGTATCACTTCTGTTCCGTGAACTTCCATGCATATAAATATTAATAAAAATTGTGTGTCTTTTCTTCTCTTGATCTGTCTTTTATTAGTTTAATTCCCAGCCCCCAGTCACTGAATCTAAGATGGCAGAGGAAAAGTGTTTTCTCCTGACAATATAAAGCTGGACCTAATTCAAACTGATGCAAAGGTAAAGGTAAGGTACAACTATTCAAGAAGCTCCACAAAATAATGAATACATTAATTTCTTAAGAATTAAAGAATGTCTTGGAAGATTTTCTGAGGTAGAACCGTCTCATCAACCTTCTGTGTGGCCCCAATAAAATCATAGAATTGTTCTGTCTCATATTTCTTACCTGTAAAATTAGTTTAATAATAATATCCCTGGTATACTTAATTATTCAGAAAATATCAAAGTACTTGATAAGTAAAATCTGAAGAAGAAAATAAGATTGAGAATCAGAATTTGATGATCCAGTCCTAGTTCTTCAACTGTCTGATCCTGAATAGTTATTCTTTTTAGTTGATAGTTTTATCTATCATAGGCTAAGTTGGTTTAAATAATTTAAAACTCTCTTGGAATTTAACTAAGAATTTTTGACAATTATATGATATTAGTTTTATTTATTAAGGATTGTGATATAGGTTTACATCGAATCTATGAACTTTAATATCCACATAGAATCTAGCTACATACAAGAATACTAAATACAATGTGATGTTAAATCCATATTAAATAAGCTATTTAAACATGGGCTTCTACTATATCCCCACCTGGTTTGCAATATCCAAAGAAAACATGTTTCAGTTATTTATAATTTCTATTCCTTTTCTATGCCACTAATTTTTAGGAGATGTACCATGATTCTGAGGAAGTATGGATTAGACTAGAGTTCTAAACTTGTAAGAATAAAAGAGCTACCTCCTGTGACTCTCTTTGAGAATAATATTTTTCCAGGAACTATTATTCAAGATAAAAATATCATTGTTAAATTGACATTTTCTTCTATACTATGTGCCATTCTAGACATATTACATACATTTCTGATTGTCCATAAAGAGCTCAATTGTGTTCTTTCCTTAAAATGCATGTGTGTGTGTGTGTGTGTGTGTGTGTGTGTGTAATATTGAAAATTGAGAAGGAAGTACCCAGAGAATATAATTCAGGAAACTGTAATGAAAGGATAGGGGAAAAATCAACAAGATTTTCAGAAGGAAAAGTTTCCAGTTATGCCAATAATTACATGAAAAAAGGTAAGAAAGATTATTGTCAGGAATTGTATCGTGCTTCTAATATTGGAAGGCCATTAAGGATGGAGATTATAACAATCTCCGTTTACATTAAAAAGTGTTGGTAAGACACACAAAAAGGATCACAAGTTTAGATAAGAAGGAATAATTCATCATTGTGTTTAGAAACCATAAGAGTAAAGCTTCTGATAATGCTCTGCTGAATTTTATCATGTTTGCAATCGATTGGTAAATATTTTAAATTCACAATTGACAAATCAAATTCACTTACTGAATATTTATTATGCAGACAATGGATTAGGTTGTTGAGCATAAAAATGTCAAATCTATTTTGGTTACTAGAATAATTTCAATGATGTAATTACCATGTATCCATAGCTTCTTTGTCCATTAAAACATAAAAACGAAACAGTAAAAGGAGAACAAAAACACTTGGAAAAGGAACAAACAAGAGCCGAAAATCTTTGGGGTAAAAAAAGGTGTTATTCCTGCACCTTCCTCCTAGGAGATAGGATACTAAGATGCTTGACTCATATTTCCCTTTTCTTCCCTCCAAGTTTGCATAGAATTTTCAATCCAGTAGAACTGGAGTGGTCTTTTGGAGAGCTCCAAGACTTTTATTCTTTGTTCTCTGCCTGTGCTCTATGATTGCCTCTCTGATTTCCACTGGAGAGGAATTAAAAAACAAGCAGTATCTTTTTCTTTACTTTGACAGAAAGGTTTTAAAATCGTAGAATTACAGAAACTTGTATGTGGAAGAGACTAAGATTATACAGTACAAGTCTCAATTGCATTTGCAAATCCCCTCCTACAGTATCATAAACTGTCATCAAACCACTAGTTGTACCCTTTTGTGATATTATGAGTATTTCTTTGATTGAGCCAAAATCAGTCTTTGTTTTCTGTCTAGCTACTCTACATATTTCTGCTGTCCCAAATCTACCCTCAGCAACAAAGCAGTCCTCAGTGTGTGTGTGTGTGTGTGTGTGTGTGTGTGTAGAGAGAGAGAGAGATTTGGGGGCATTAAATTATTATTTTTTATTTTTTATTAATACAGCAGGTTCTTATTAGTCATCAGTTTTACACACATCATGTATACATGTCAATCCCAATTCATTACACCCCCAACCCCACCCCCCGGCCTCTTTCCCCCCTTGGTGTCCATACATTTGTTCTCTACATACGTGTCTCAATTTCTGCCCTGCAAACCGGTTCATCTGTACCATATGTCTAGGTTCCACATATGTGCATTAATATACAATATTTGTTTTTCTCTTTCTGACTTACTTCACTCTGTATGACACTCTCTAGATCCATCCACGTCTCTAAAAATGACCCAATTTCATTCCTTTTTATGGCTGAGTAATATTCCATTGTATATAAGTACCACATCTTCTTTATCCATTCATCTGTTGATGGGCATTTAGGTTGCTTCCATGACCTGGCTATTGTAAATAGTGTTGCAATAAACATTGAGGTGCATGTGTCTTTTTGAATTATGGTTTTCTCTGAGTATATGCCCAGCAGTGGGATTGCTGGGTCTTATGGTAATTCTATTTTTAGTTTTTTAAGGAACCTCCATACTGTTTTCCACAGTAGCTGTATCAATTTACATTCCCACCAACAGTGCAAGAGGGTTCCCTTCTCTCCACACCCTCTCCAGCATTTGTTGTTTGTAGATCTTCTGAGGATGCCCATTCTAGCTCGTGTGAGGTGACACCTCATTATAATTTTGATTTGCATTTCTCTAACAATTAGTGATGTTGAGCAGCTTTTCATGTGCTTCTTGGCCATCTATATGTCTTCTTTGGAGAAATGTCTATTTAGGTCTTCTGCCCATTTATTGATTGGGTTGTTTGCTTTTTTGATATTGAGCTGCATGAGCTGTTTATATATTTTGGAGATTAATCCTTTGTCTGTTGATACATTGGCAAATATTTTCTCCCATTCTGAGGGTTGTCTTTTTGTGTTGTTCATAGATTCCTTTGCTATACAAAAGTTTTTAAGTTTCATTAGGTTCCATTTGTTTATTTTTGTTTTTATTTCCATTACTCTAGGAGGTGGATCAAAAAAGATCTTGCTGTGATTTATGTCAAAGTGTTCTTCCTATGTTTTCCTCTAAGAGTTTTATAGTGTCCGGTCTTAAATTTAGGTAGCTAATCCATTTTGAGTTTATTTTTGTGTATGGGTTTAGGGAGTGTTCTAATTTCATTCTTTTACATGTAGCTGTCCAGTTTTCCCAGCACCACTTATTGAAGAGACTGTCTTTTCTCCATTGTATATCCTTGCCTCCTTTGTCATAGATTAGTTGCTCATAGGTGCATGGGTTTATCTCTGGGCTTTCTATCTTGTTGCATTGATCTATGTTTCTGTTTTTGTGCCAGTACCATATTGTCTTGATTACTGTAGCTTTGTAGGATAGCCTGAAGTCAGGTAGTCTGATTCCTCCAGCTCCATTTTTTCCCCTCAAGACTGCTTTGGCTATTCGGGGTCTTTTTTTGTCTCCATACAAATTTTAAGATTTTTGTTCTAGTTCCATAAAAAATGCCATTAGTAGTTTGATAGGGATTGCATTGAATCTGTAGATTGCTTTGGGTAGTATAGTCATTTTCACAATACTGATTCTTCCAATCCAAGAACATGGTATATCTCTCCATTTGTTGGTATCATCTTTAATTTCTTTCATCAGTGTCTTATAGTTTTGTGCATACAGGTCTTTTGTCTCCCTAGGTAGGTTTTTTATTCCTAGGTATTTTATTCTTTTTGTTGCAATGGTAAATAGGAATGTTTCCTTAATTTCGCTTTCAGATTTTTCATCATTAGTGTATAGGAATGCAAGAGATTTCTGTGCATTAATTTTGTATCCTGCAACTTTACCAAATTCATTGACTAGCTCTAGTAGTTTTCTGGTGGCACCTTTAGGATTCTCTATGTATAGTATCATGTCATCTGCAAACAGTGACAGTTTTACTCCTTTTTTTCCAATTTGTATTCCTTTTATTTCTTTTTCTTCTCTGATTGCCGTGGCTAGGACTTCCAAAACTATGTTGAATAATAGTGGCAAGAGTGGACATCCTTGTCTTGTCCTGATCTTAGAGGAAATGCTTTCAGTTTTTCACCATTGAGAATGATGTTTGCTGTGAGTTTGTCATATATGGCCTTTATTATGTTGAGGTAGGTTCCCTCTATGCCCACTTTCTGGAGAGTTTTTATCATAAATGGGTGTTGAATTTTGTCAAAAGCTTTTTCTGCATCTATTGAGATGATCTTATGGTTTTTATTCTTCAATTTGTTAATATGGTGTATCACATTGATTGATTTGTGTATATTGAAGAATTATTGCATCCCTGGGATAAATCTCCCTTGATAATGTTGTATGATCCTTTTAATACATTGTTGGATTCTGTTTGCCAGTATTTTGTTGAGGATTTTTGCGTCTATATTCATCAGTGATATTGCTCTGTAATTTTCTTTTTTTGTAGGATCTTTGTCTGGTTTTGGTATCAGGGTGATGGTGGCCTCATAGAATGAGTTTGGGAATGTTCCTTCCTCTGCAAGTTTTTGGAAGAGTTTGAGAAGGATGGGTGTTAGCTCTTCTCTAAATGTTACATAGAATTCACGTGTGAAGCCATCTGGTCCTGGACGTTTGTTTGTTGGAAGATTTTTAATCACAGTTTCAATTTCATTACTTGTGATTAGGCTGTTCATATTTTCTATTTCTTCCCGGTTCAGTCTTGGAAGCTTATACCTTTCTAAGAATGTGTCCATTTCTTCCAGGTTGTCCATTTTATTGGCATAGAGTTGCTTGTAGTAGTCTCTTAGGATGCTTTGTATTTCTGTGGTGTCTGTTGTAACTTCTCCTTTTTCATTTCTAATTCTATTGATTTGAGTCCTCTCCCTCTTTTTCTTGATGAGGCTGGCTAATGGTTTATCAATTTTGTTTATCTTCTCAAAGAACCAGCTTTAAGTTTTATTGATATTTGCTATTTTTTCTTTGTTTCTATTTCATTTTTTTCTGCTCTGATCTTTATGATTTCTTTCCTTCTGCTAACTTTGGGTTTTGTTTGTTCTTCTTTCTCTAGTTCCTTTAGGTGTAAGGTTAGATTGTTTATTTGAGATTTTTTTTTTTGTTTTTTGAGGTAGGTTTGTATAGATATAAACTTCCCTCTTAGAACTGCTTTTGCTTTATCCCATAGGTTTTGGATCATTGTGTTTTCATTGTCATTTGTCTCCAGGTATTTTTTGATTTCCTCTTTGATTTCTTCAGTGATCTCTTGGTTATTTAGTAACGTATTGTTTAGGCTCCACATATTTATGTTTTTTACGTTTTTTTCCCTGTAATTCATTTCTAATCTCATAGCATTGTGGTCAGAAAAGATGCTTGATATGATTTCAGTTTTCTTAAATTTACTGATGCTTGATTTGTGACCCAAGATGTGATCTATTCTGGAGGACGTTCCACTTGAAGAAGAAAGAGTAATCTGCTGTTTTTGGATGGAATATCCTATAAATGTCAATTAAATCTATCTGGTCTATTGTGTCATTTAAAGCTTGTGTTTCCTTATTAATTTTCTGTTTGGATGTTCTGTCCATTGGTGTAAGTGAGGTGTTAAAGTCCCCCACTATTATTATGTGACTGTTGTTTTCCTCTTTTATAGCTGTTACCAGTTGCCTTATGTATTGAGGTGTTCCTATGTTGGGAGCATTATATATTCATAATTGTTATATCTTCTTGGATTGATCCCTTGATCATTATGTAGTGTCCTTCCTTGTGTCTTGTAACATTCTTTATTTTAACGTCTATTTTATCTGATATGAGTATTGCTACTCTAGCTTTCTTTAGATTCCCATTTGCATGGAATATCTTTTTCCATCCCCTCACTTTCAGTCTGTATGTGTCCCTAGGTCTGAAGTGGGTCTCTTGCAGACAGCATATAGATGGATCTTTTTTTTGTATCCATTCAGCAAGCCTGTGTCTTTTGGTTGGGGCATTTAGTCCATTCATGTTTAAGGTAATTTTTGAAATGTATGTTCCTATGACCATTTTCTTAATTGTTTTGAGTTTGTTTTCATAGGTCCTTTTCTTCTCTTGTGTTTCCCACTTAGAGAGGTTCCTTTAGCATTTGTTGTAGTTTGGTGGTTTTAGAGCTGGTTTTGTGGTGCTGAATTCTCTTAGCTTTTGCTTGTCTGTAAAGCTTTTGATTTCTCCATCAAATCTGAATGAGATCCTTGCTGGGTAGAGTAATCTTGGTTGTAGGTTCTTCCCTTTCATCACTTTAAGTATATCATGCCACTCCCTTCTGGCTTGTAGAGTTTCTGCTGGGAAATCAGCTGTTAAGCTTGTGGGAGTTCCCTTGTATGTTATTTGTCATTTTTCCCTTGCTGCTTTCAATAATTTTTCTTTGTCTTTAATTTTTGCCAATTTGATTACTATGTGTCTCAGCGTGTTTCTCCTTGGATTTATACTGTATGGGACTCTCTGCACTTCCTGGGGTTGGGTGGCTATTTCCTTTCCATGTTAGGGAAGTTTTCAACTATAATCTCTTCAAATATTTATCGGGTCCTTTCTCTCTCTCTTCTCCTTCTGGGGCCCCTATAATGCGAATGTTGTTGCATTTAATGTTGTCCCAGAGGTCTCTTAGGCTGTCTTCACTTCTTTTCATTCTTTTTTCTTTATTCTGTTCTACAGCAGTGAATTCCACCATTCTGTCTTCCAGTTCACTTATCCATTCTTCTGCCTTAGTTATTCTGATATTGATTCTTTCTAGTGTAGTTTTCATTTCAGTTATTGTATTGTCCATCTCTGTTTGTTTGTTCTTTAATTCTTCTAGCTCTTTATTAAACATTTCTTGCATCTTGTCGATCTTTGCCTCTATTCTTTTTCCGAGGTCCTGGATCATCTTCACTATCATTATTCTGAATTCTTTTTCTGGAAGGTTGCTTATCTGCACTTCATTTAGTTGTTTTTCTGGGGTTTTATCTTGTTCTTTCATCTGATACATAGCCCTCTGCCTTTTCTTCTTGTCTATCTTTCTGTGAATGTGGTTTCTCTTCCACAGGCTGCAGGATTGTTGTTCTTCTTTCCTCTGCTGTCTGCCCTCTGGTGGATGAGGCTAAGAGACTTGAGCAAGTTTCCTGATGGGAGAGACTGGTGGTGGGTAGAGCTGGGTGTTACTCTGGTGGGGCACTAAATTATTTATCCTATATTTTATGCGTTACAATTTTTTTGGTTTTGTATTTTTTATTGAGGTCTATAAGTCATATGAAGTAAAATACACCTATTTAATTTAATTAATTAATTTGTTTTAAAATACACCCATTTTAATGTATCATTTTATGAGTGTTAACAAATACTTATAACTGTGTAAGCACCTATTGAATTTAATTAATTAATTTATTTTTAAATACACCCATTTTAATGTATTATTTTATTAGTGTTAACAAATACTTATAGCTGTGTAAGCACTACCACAATCAGTTTACAGAACAGTCTTATTATCCCTGATGTTTCCTCATGTTCCTTTGTAGTCAGCCATTCCCACTACTCCTAGCACTTGATAATGGAGAAGACTCTGTCCTTGACCAAACTTTACCCAAGCTCCTTTGAGTCCTTTTCTTGACTAGGCCTTATCCTTGGGTTTCCGTGTCCATCCTTGCACAGTCCAGTTTTAGCAAAAATCCTCCTAAGTCAGTTTAGAGAAAAGCCTCCCACCTTTGGTAGGTGATCACCCTGGACTGCCTTCAACAAGAATCCTGTTATGTCAGTTTAGCAAGACTTTTCCTTCCCCTTGACGTCTGCTCTTAGTAATTTTCCACCCACTGACCTACCTTCCCAACCTACTCCTTGGCTGTAAATCCCCCATTTTTGTTGTATTTAGAGTTGAGCTTCGTCTCTTTCCCCTTTTGTAAACGCCTGACACTTACACCTTTCACAATGGTCCTGAATAAAATCTTCCTTACCATTTAAACCAGTGTCAAAATAGTTCTTTCTTTAATATCATTCAGAGATGACTGTTCTGAGCAGATAACTGTTCTGTCCAGATAACTGGACTCTCACAGGTTTTTTTTTTTAAATACTCAGATATATGCTAATTCTTTATATATTTTGTGTCCTGTATTCCATGCCATCCTTAACCTGCCTTTTCACTCTACTATATATGGTAAATATATTTCAATAACAATGTTCTTACCACCTTCTTTATTAATTATTTACATAATCTAGCAAAATTAATTCACTCATTCTTTCATGATTCCATATACTTATACTTCTTACTTAATTTCATTTTAACCAGTAATATAATTATTGTCACATGATTGATTCTAATATAAAATTGTAAATTCTTTGAAGACAAAGACTGAACATTTTCAACTTTATATCTCACAGAACAAAGCTAAAAACATCATAATTATGACTCAGACTGAAAGGGTGGAGTTGAAAACAATCTTCTTTTAACCCTGTACTGAAGCCTCATTAGAATGCTATTTTTAAAGGGTGAAGATCACAGGGAAGTCTGTTATTACAGCATTAAAAGAAAGTGAATTTTTTCCAGCATTCCAAATTAGCCTTTATTAATCTAGTACAACTTTTATAGAAAAAGAAACTAAGCCTCGGAGAATTTAAGTGTTGTATCCAGGTCAATTCAATGGTTATTGACCCAATACAAATTGAAATTAACAAAGAATATTGCAAAATGTGTGCAAAATTTTGTCTTATGTATATATACATATTTTTTTAATGGAGAGTGTTCATACACCCACACATACTAGATCTAAGACCTCAGAACACTTAGAGAACCACTGATCCATATTATTCCAAACATTTTCTAACCTATAGATAAACCATACATTTTTGTTGTTTCTCAAATGATCTCATGTTGACAAGCAAGGCCTCTGGATAGAGACAAAGTAATGTCAAATTTTTCAGTCTTAAATTTAATTTTGTGATGTTTTCCTGTCTGTGAATTACACATTTTTCATATTTTTTTTGGTATATTTTGATATATTTAGTAATCTTTATAATATTTACAAGGACAACAAGGGTTATGGAAAACTGGAATTTTTAAAAAAACTGATTATCTTACTCTTTAAAGCACAAAGCATTAAAGAGAAAATATTATTTTCTCTTTAAAATGTGCTTTGACTCCTTACTTACTTGACTATATGTTAATTGTATTTCTAGGCTCATCACAAGTATCTCAAAGTGAAACCTACCCAATATGGGATAGACGTTTCTTGATGCACATACCCTCCATATATATACTTTGATCATAACACTTTATTCCCTGTATTATGATCATTCTCATTCTTGATTCTTCTTCCCCTCACTTGTTATCAATTGTCAAATCCTCCTCTATAGCTTCCACTCTGGATTAAATGCTCTCATCATGTCCTGTATACTGTCATCACATAGATTGGAGCAGGTTATCCCCACACAAGGGCAGGCACATGGTAGAGAGGGACTGAAATGCAGCTTACAATTCACTCATCAAGCTATACTCCATGGTGTTCCACTGTGTTCAAGGAAGAAGAGTTGTCTTTTTCTAATTTGCATGAAAATGCCACAGGATACTGATTTCCCTGCTCTATATGCATCATGATAATATTTGTGAAACAGAATTTTAATTTTCTGCTTCCCATTATCCAAATCCTGATAAATTTTAGAGCAGAGTCTATGTGTCTTATTCATATCAGAATCCCAACATTTAGGACAGTGTCTGCATACAAGCTGTTAAATATATATTGGTTGGATAAATGAATGAATGAATGTAGATCTTTTTAAATATATATATATATATATATATATATATATATATATATATATATGTATGTATATATGTATGTATATTCCTACCTTTTCTCAAACACTTAAATATTTTAATTTTCCTAAGTTTCATCAGTAGAAACAATAATGATTATATTTCATAATACAATAATGTTCCCAGACATATAAAATCTGCTAACGCCTTCCTCTTTTAAAATAATTAATTAATTAATTAATTAGGCTGTGTTGGGTCTTCATTGCTGTGTGTGGACTTTCTCTAATTGTGGTGAGCAGGGGCTATTCTTCGTTGCAGTGTGTGGGCTTCTAATTGTGGTGGCTTCTCTTGTTGTGGAGCATGGGCTCTAGGAGTGTGGGCTTCAGTAGTTGTGGCACACGGGCTCAGTAGTTGTGGTTTGTGGGATCTAAAGTGCAGGCTCAGTAGTTGTAGCACACGGGCTTATTTGCTCCGTGGCATGTGAGATCTTCCCGGAGCAGGGCTCGAACCCGTGTTCACTGCATTGGCAGGTGGATTCTTAATCACTGCACCACCATGGAAGTCCCTGCCTTCCTTTAATGGTACCAAATATCTCCAATTTTGGGCATGCAAATGTTGTTTTTATAGTTTTTTTCCCTTTTTTCTTGCTGTTACATTGGCATGTCTCATGGACAGCAGTGCACCTACTTATTGCAGCTTTAGTCATTTCTCTAATTTACTTCTAATGTGCTGTAGATTTGGATAACAGAAAATAAAACTGTGAGTCATCTAGGACTTAAGGAATTCTGTCTAATGTGGATGAAGTACAAGAGATTTGATGATAGAATAGTGTGATTTTGAGGGTCATAAGTGAGTTGTCTTAAAGACTTCTTTTTTAAAATATACAGGCATACCTCATTTTATTGTGCTTCCCATTATTGTGCTTCTTAGATATTGCATTTTTTATAAAGCAAAGGTTTGTGGCAACCCTGTTTCGAGCAGGTCTATCAGAACCATTTTTTTTTCCAACAGCATTTGCTTGTTTCATGTCTCTGTCACATTTTGGTAATTCTTGTAATATTTCAAACTTTTTCATTATTTATAATTGTTATGGTGATCTGTGATCAGTGATCTTTGATATTACTACTATAACTCACTGAAGACTCAGATGATGGTTAGCAATTTTTAGCAATAAGTAATTTTTTTCTAACAATAAAGTAATTTTTAATTAAAGTATGTACATTGCTTTTTCTTACATAATGCTATTGCACACTTAATAGACTACAGTATAGTATAAACATAACTTTTATATGCACTGGGAAACCAAAAAAAAAAATTGTGTGACTTGCTTTATTGCAACATTCACTTTATTGTGGTGGTATGGAACCAAACCAGCAAAATCTCCAAGGTATGCCTGTTATGTCTTAGTTCTGGCCTTTCCTTGTCTTCTTTGTCCTCCTCATCCCATCCTCATCCTCTTTTTCCCTCTTATGGTTCGTACCCTTATGGTTGTTGAAAAGCTGAGTTGAAGATATGTGAATATTTGAGGCTTTATGTCTATTTTGGTTGTGGAATAAAATGTGTTTCATTAATTATCCTCAATAACAAGTAAGGCCACTTTCCAATTATCCTCAATCAATATAAAACCATAAAAGGGTTCCAACAGAAAGCAAGTCTGGTTTATCTATTTCAGTGATACAACAGCTATCTGGCCCTGAATTTATATTCTTATCATCTATTTTATGTGTTCTCAGATGCAGTGCATTCAAATAAATTTAAATTCTCCCTGACAATGCAGGTGACTCTGTATGACTCTATATTTCTGAGAGGGTTTTTCAATCTTCACTGCGTTTATATTACCTTCAGGGTGTCTTTTTATTGATATATATGTGTACAGTATTACAAATGGGATTGCTCTTTCCTAATCCTTTGAAAGTTGTAGCCAATGAATATACATAATAACAAAATTGCGGACATGGCTACATCTTACTGAAACACACCTTTCAAATAAATGACACTGCTATATATGGTTGTTGTGAGTTATAGTCTACCCGAAGAGTCATCACTGAAATGTTTGCTCAGAGCTTATATCTGTTGAAGAATGAATTTCTGAAATTAGTTTTACTTGTCTCTTTAAGAAGTAGTAGAATTGTCCAGAGAAACAGAAATGTTCAGAGTTATAGCTTTTGGATAATAGTGTGATATAGTTGAAAGAATATGCATGGGTTATATAATTCTGGGTACAAGCTCCCAAATTCAACAATAGCTCTGTGACCTTCAGCAAATCACTTAATCTCTCTGATCTTCAGTTTCTTTATCTTTCAAATGACTCATTTTGTTTTATTCACATAGGGACATTTCAGAGTTTCTATGAGAAATAAATGAGATGACCTTTTAAGAACTAACTACATGGTGTGCTCCCAACAATGTTACTTTCCTTCTCTCTGCATTTTTCTTTAAAGGAATCTGTGCATTCTGATGCTAGAGAAACATGATTTGCCAACAAAGTTAGACTGGAGTTTTCTTGGTGGCTGTCTCTAAGGATGTTTTTAACAGTAGACTTAATTTAAGGAACTAAGCTATCTATAGCCTGTGTTTCAGAATTCCCTGTTGCATGATTTAACTTAAGGTAACACTAGATAGCTGCTGTAACAAATCAACAGTGAAATCTCAGTAGTTAAAGGAAATGGAAATGTATTTCTCACCCAGGTAAAGTCAATGGGAATAATAGGGAGCTCTGCTCTGTGCAGTCATTCATGACTCAGGCTAAAGGAAGCTCTGCCATATTCAATCTGTGGCTCCTAAGTTTCCCCCTGGGATCAATATCCGCTCATAGATGGGAAAGATAAAGTAAGTAAATGACAGATTTGAAAGTTTATTAAGCCTGGAAGTGGTAATCATAACTTCTGCCCATTTACCACTGGCCCCACCAAGAAACAAAGCTGGATGGGATATGTAGTCACAGCCTGGGAAGCCATTGTTAAGCACCAACTCTACTCCACGGAAGGAGAGAATAAATCATGATCGAAAGCCAGCCGCCTCTTGTCTTCTCAGAGAAGCATTGAGAATTGCTCGGGAAAGCCTGATTGTGCCCTATAAGTGGGAGTAACTGAGTAATGTCATCGAAGGAACTGCATTCTAGTCTACGAGGATGAGGAGGAACATAACCTTGATCAAGGAGAAGTAATTATTGTTGAAAAGAAAGGGTAAGTTTGAGTTTAGATTGATACAAACTGATTAAACTTTTACCTACATCATTCAAGCCTGAAAAAGATTAAAAACCATGTCCAGGTTCTTTAAAAAGAGATTTATAATTTCAATATTAAATGAATGAAGCAAATACATGGATCTATAAATAAATACAACAACATGAACTATCTATACAGCTCTAGAAGCACCAAACAAACATATTTTGCAAAACAAAATTGTCGATTAAATGTATAACTTGGCTAATCAAATTTTATTTATAAGTAGGTGCTTTTGTTGTTTTTGTACTTTGGGTTTACAGTTATGAGACTATATAATTAAAGTAATTGAATTGCCTAAAACAAATGATAATTTGTAAGTATGTTTATAATATATTTAGAATTTTTATGGCTCAGATTTGCTCTGTCAGCAAATAGCAATTCCTTGACCTCAATAAGAGCTAGAATCCATGTGGTAATGATTGGCCTTTCAATAATTTTAGCCCTGATCTCTGAGCTTAAACCAGCTCCTTATCCATTTCCTTAGGGTATTTCCATTAGGAATTTTACTGGCATTCCCAACTCAACATACAATTACCAGCACAACCAAACCTCAAACTGGGTGCTAGGCTAGTGTACATCTTCTTCAACCCTCATTTCTAATATTCCATACATCTTTTATAATATCTCAGGAAACAATCTTTCCCTCTGCACTCACACTGTCCATTGTCTTAGATCAAATTATCCTTATCTCTAAAACCAATTAATGTGTATGTTTTATTTTCTGCTTTCCACTCTTGCCCTCTCCAAATCACGGTTATTATCCAAATCATGGTACAGAAATCTGATCCAATTGGATTAATCATTAACCTGATCATGCCACATTCAGTTCTTTTTATTAAAGCTATTCAATGATCTCCAGTGTTTATAGGATAAACTTCAGTCTTCTAAGCAAGCTAGACAAAGATTTACATTCTAGCCACTGTTTATCTCTCAAACCTCATCTTTACATAATTACAATTATAATAGCTATTTTCTACCAAACGAAACTTCAGAAAGTCTGTAAGTATTTGAAATAGTGAACTTGTTGTGAAAATGTTACACAATCTTTTATGGAAGAAATATTTTAGGGTATAATTATATATATAAGGAAAAATGTGAAGGTGATATCTGTTTAGGAATGTATATCACACAGGCAATAAAATAGTGAAATGAAAGAATAGAACCTTGTTAAGCTTATGTACGTAACCTGATTTTATTTCCATTTTGAACAGAGAGTATAAAAAAAGAGTTAAAAAATAATTAAACAAATTTGATGTACAAAATGGTGGGAAAGAGTTCAGAACATGCCACTCCAAAATATGGCACTTTGGCATATTTGTTATTTTCAGCTAAAGGCACTTGAAAAATAGCAGATACATAAAGGTACTTTCTGGCCTCCCTTTTCTTCCTAAAAATATGTCATAAAATTTCCCATGGGCCCGGGGGAAGATGGCAGAGGAGTAAGATACGGAGATCACCTTCCTCCCCACTGATACATCAGAAATTCATCTACACATGGACAACTCCTACAGAACACCTACTGAACGCTGACAGAAGACCTCAGACCCCCCCCAAAAAAGGCAAGAAGCTCCCCACATACCTGGGTAGGGCAAAAGAAAAAAGAATAAACAGAGACAATAGGATAGGGACGGGACCTGCACCAGTGGGAGGGAGCCGTGAAGGAGGAAAGGTTTCCACACACTAGAAGCCCTTTCTCAGGCAGAGACTGCGGGTGGCGGAGGGGGAAAGCTTCAGAGTAGGGGAGGAAAGTGCAGCAACAGGGGTGCGGAGGGCAAAGCGGAGAGATTCCAGCACAGAGGATCGGTGCCGACAGGCACTCACCGGCCCGAGAGGCTTGTCTGCTCGGCCGCCGGGACGGGCGGGGCTGGGAGCTGAGGCTCGGGTATCGGGTTTCAGTCAGAGCGCAGGGAGAGGACTGGGGCTGGTGGCGGGAAGGGAGCCAGAAGGCGTTAGTGCACCACGGCTAGCCCGGAGGGACTCCGGGAAAAAATCTGGAGCTGCTGAAGAGGCAAGAGGCTTTTTCTTCCCTTTTGTTTCCTGGTGCGCGAGGAGAGGGGATTAAGAGCGCTGCTTAAAGGAGCTCCAGAGACGGGCGCGAGCCGCGGCTAAAGGCGTGGACCCCGGAGACGGGCATGGGATGCTGGGGCTGCTGCTGCCGCCGCCAAGAGGCCTGTGTGCGAGCGCAGGTCACTGTCCACACCCCCTTTCCGGGGAGCCTGTGCAGCCCGCCACTGCCGGGGTCCCGGGATCCAGGGACGGCTTCCCAGGGAAAGCGCACGGAGCGCCACGGGCGGGTGCAACGTCACACAGGCCTCTGCCACTGCAGGCTCACCCCGCACTCTGTACCCCTCCCTCCCCTCGGCCTGAGTGAGCCAGAGCCCCCGAATCAGCGGCTCCTTTAAACCCGTCCTGTCTGAGCGAAGAACAGACGCCCTCCAGCGACCTACACAGAGAGGCAGGGCCAAATCCAAAGCTGAGACCCAGGAGCTGTGAGAATAAAGAAGAGACAGGGAAATCTCTCTGTGCAGCCTCAGAAGCGGCAGATTAAAGCTCCAGAATCAACTTGATGTACCCTGCATCTGTGGAATACATGAATAGACAACGAATCATCCCAAATTGAGGAGGTGGACTTTGAGAACAAGATTTAAGATTTTTTCCCCTTTTCCTCTTTTTACAGTGAATTATCCCAAATTGAGGAGGTGGACTTTGAAAGCAAAATTTCAGACTTTTTCCCCTTTTCCTCTTTTTACAATGAATTATCCCAAATTGAGGAGGTGGACTTTGAGAGCAAGATTTACGATTTTTTTCCACTTGTTCTCTTTTTGTGAATGTGTATGTGTATGCTTCTGTGTGAGATTTTCTCTGTATAACTTTGCTTCCACCATTTGTCCCAGGGTCCTATCCATCCCTTTTTTGGTTTGTTCGTTTGTTTTTTATTTTTTAATAATTACTTTTTTATTTTAATAATGCTACTATATTTTATCATACTTTATTCTATTTTACTTTATCTTCTCTCTTACTCTTTTTCCTACCTTTCCTTCCTCCCTCCCTCCTTCCCTCCCTCCTGTCTTCCTTTCTCTCTTTCTTTCTTTCCTTCCTCCCTCCCTCCCTCCTTTCTTTCTTTTTCTTTCTTTCCTTCCTTCCTCCCTCCCTCCTTCCTTCCTTCCTTCCTTCCTTCCTTCCTTCCTTTCCTTCTTTCTTTCTTTTCTTTCTTTCTCTCTTTCTTTCTTCTACTAATTCTTTCTTTCTACTTTTTCTCCCTTTTATTCTGAGCCGGGTAGATGAAAGGCTCTTGGTGCTGCAGCCAGGAGTCAGTACTGTGCCTCTGAAGTGGGAGAGCCAACTTCAGGACACTGGACCACCAGAGACCTCCCGGCCCCAAGTAATATCAAACAGTGAAAGCTTGCCCAGAGACCTCCATCTCAACACTAAGACATAGCTCCACTCAACGACCAGCAAGCTACAGTGCTGGTCACCCTATGCCAAGCAAATAGCAAGACAGGAACACAACCCTACCCATTAGCAGAAAGGCTACCTAAAAACATAATAAGGCCCCAGGCACCCCAAAACACACCACCAAACGTGCACCTGTCCACCAGAAAGACAAGATCGAGCTTCAACCACCAAAACACAGGCACTAGTCCCCTCCTCCAGGAAGCCTACACAACTCACTAAAACAAACTTAGCCATTGGGGACAGACACCAAAAACAATGGGAACTAAGAATCTGCAGCCTGCAAAAAGGAGACCCCAAACACAGTAAGATAAGCAAAATGAGAAGACAGAAAAACACACAGCAGTTGAAGGAGCAAGATAAAAACCCACCAGACCTAACAAATGAAGAGGTAATAGGCAGTCTACCTGAAAAAGAATTCAGAATAATGATAGTAAAGATGATCCCAAATCTTGGAAATAGAATAGACAAAATGCAAGAAACAGTTAACAAGGACCTGGAAGAATTAAAGATGAATCAAGCATCGATTAAAAACACAATAAATGAAATGAAAAATACTCTAGATGGGATCAATAGCAGAATAACTGAGGCAGAAGAACAGATAAGTGACATGGAATATAAAATAGTGGAAATAACTGCTGCAGAGCAGAATAAAGAAAAAAGAATGAAAAGAACTGAGGAGAGTCTCAGAGGCCTCTGGGACAGCATTAAACGCACCAACATTCAAATTACAGGGGTTCCAGAATAAGAAGAGAAAAAGAAAGGGACTGAGAAAATATTTGAAGAGATTAGAGTTGAAAACTTCCCTAATATGGGAAAGGAAATAGTTAATCAAGTCCAGGAGGCACAGAGAGTCCCATACAGAATAAATCCAAGGAGAAATATGCCAAGACACATATTAATCAAACTGTCAAAAATTAAACACCAAGAACACGTATTAAAAGCAGGAAGGGAAAAACAACAAATAACACACAAGGGAAGCCCTATCAGGTTAACAACTGATCTCTCAGCAGAAACTCTCCAAGCCAGAAGGGACTGGCAGGACATATTTAAAGTGATGAAGGAAAGAAACCTGCAACCAAGATTGCTCTACCCAGCAAGGATCTCATTCAGATTTGATGGAGAAATTAAAACGTTTACAGACAAGCCAAAGCTGAGAGAGTTCAGCACCAACAAACCAGCTTTACAACAAATGCTAAAGGAACTTCTGTAGGCAAGAAACACAAGAGAAGGAAAAGACCTACAATAACGAACCCAAAACAATTAAGAAAATGGGAAGAGGAACATACATATCAATAATTACCTTAAATGTAAATGGAATAAATGCTCCCACCAAAAGACACAGATTGGCTGAATGGATACAAAAACAAGACCCATATATATGCTGTCTACAAGAGACCCACTTCAGACCTAGAGACACATACAGATTGAAAGTAAGGGGATGGAAAAAAGATATTCCATGCAAATGGAAATCAAAAGAAAGCTGGAGTAGCAATTCTTATATCAGACAAAATAGACTTTAAAATAAAGACTATTAGAAGAGACAAAGAAATATAATGATCAAGGGATCGATCCAAGAAGAAGATATAACAATTGTAAATAATTATGCACCCAACATAGGAGCACCTCAATACCTAAGGCAAATACTAACAGCTATAAAAGAGGAAATCGACAGTAACACATTCATAGTAGGGGACTTCAACACCCCACTTTCACCAATGGACAGATCATCCAAAATGAAAATAAATAAGGAAACACAAGCTTTAAATGATACATTAAACAAGATGGACTTAATTGATATTTATAGGACATTCCAACCAAAAAGAACAGAATACACATTTTTCTCAAGTGCTCATGGAACATTCTCCAGGATAGATCATATCTTGGGTCACAAATCAAGACTTGGTAAATTTAAGAAAATTGAAATTGTATCAAGTATCTTTTCCGACCACAATGCTATGAGACTAGACATCAATTACTGGAAAAGATCTGTAAAAAAAAAAAAAAAAAAAAAAAACCACATGGAGGCTAAACAATACACTACTTAATAACGAAGTGATCACTGAAGAAATCAAAGAAGAAATAAAAAAATAACTAGTAACAAATGACAATGGAGACACGATGACCCAAAACCTATGGAATGCAGCAAAAGCAGTTCTCAGGGGGATGTTTATAGCAATACAGTCCCACCTTAAGAAACAGGAAACATCTTGAGTAAACGACCTGACCCTGCACCTAGAGCAATTAGAGAAAGGAACAAAAAACACCCAAAGTGAGCAGAAGGAAAGAAATCATAAAGATCAGATCAGAAATAAATGAAAAAGAAATGAAGGAAATGATAGCAAAGATCAATAAAACTAAAGGCTGGTTCTTTGAGAAGATAAATAAAATTGAGAAACCATTAGCCAGACTCATCAAGAAAAAAAGGGAGAAGACTCAAATCAATAGAATTAGAAATGAAAAAGGAGAAGTAACAACTGACACTGCAGAAATACAAAAGATCATGAGAGATTACTACAAGCAACTCTATGCCAATAAAATGGACAACCTGGAAGAAATGGACAAATTCTTAGAAATGCACAAACTGCCAAGACTGAATCAGGAAGAAATAGAAAATATGAACAGACCAATCACAAGCACTGAAATTGAAACTGTGATAAAAAATCTTCCAACAAACAAAAGCCCAGGACCAGATGGCTTCACAGGCGAATTCTATCAAACATTTAGTGAAGAGCTAACACCTATCCTTCTCAAACTCTTCCAAAATAGAGCAGAGGGAGGAACACTCCCAAACTCATTCTACGAGGCCACCATCACCAGGCAAGGATGTTACAAAGAAAGAAAACTAAAGTCCAATATTACTAATGAACATAGATGCAAAAATCCTCAACAAAATTCTAGCAAACAGAATCCAACAGCACATTAAAAGGATCATACACCATGATCAAGTGGGGTTTATTCCAGGAATATAAGGATTCTTCAATATATGCAAATCAATCAATGTGATACACCATATAAACAAATTGAAGGGGAAAAACCATATGATCATCTCAATAGATGCAGAGAAAGCTTTCAACAAAATTCACCACCCATTTATGATAAAAACCCTGCAGAAAGTAGGCATAGAGGGAACTTTCCTCAACATAATAAAGGCCATATATGACAAACCCACAGAAAACATTGTCCTCAATGGTGAAAAATTAAAAGCATTTCCACTAAGATCAGGAGCAAGAGATGGCTGCCCACTCTCACCACTCTTATTCAACATAGTTTTTGAAGTTTTAGCCACAGCAATCAGAGAAGAAAAGGAAATAAAAGGAATCCAAATCGGAAAAGAAGAATTAAAGCTGTCACTGTTTGCAGATGACATGATACTATACATAGAGAATCCTAAAGATGCTACCAGAAAACTACTAGAGCTAATCAATGAATTCATTAAAGTAGCAGGATACAAAATTAATACACAGAAATCTCTGGCATTCCTGTACACTAATGATGAAAAATCTGAAAATGAAATCAAGAAAACACTCCCATTTACCATTGCCACAAAAAGAATAAAACATCTAGGAATAAACCTACCTAAGGAGACAAAAGACCTGTATGCAGAAAATTATAAGACACTGATGAAAGAAATTAAAGATGATACAAATAGATGCAGAGATATACCATGTTCCTGGATTGGAAGAATCAATATTGTGAAAATGACTCTACTACCCAAAGCAATCTACAGATTCAATGTCATCCCTATCAAACTACCACTGGCATTTTTCACAGAACTAGAACAAAATATTTCAAAATTTGTTTGGAAAAACAAAACACCCCGAATAGACAAAGCAATCTTGAGAATGAAAAACGGAGCTGGAGGAATCAGGCTCCCTGACTTCAGACTATACTACAAAGCTACAGTAATCAAGACAGTGTGGTACTGGCACAAAAATAGAAAGATAGATCAATGGAACAGGATAGAAAGCCCAGAGATAAACCCGCACACATATGGTCAACTTATCTTTTTTTTTTTTAATTTATTTATCTTATTTTATTTTTCGCTGCATTGGGTCTTCATTGCTGCTGCACGTGGTGCTTTCTCTAGTTGCAGTGAGAGGGGACTTCTCTTCCTTGCCATGCCTCGAGCGGCTTCTCTTGTTGCAGAGAACAGACTCTAGGTGCACAGTCTTCAGTAGCTGTGGCTCGCAGGCTCTAGAGCGCAGACTCAGTAGTTGTGACACGCAGGCACAGTAGTTGTGGCTCACGGGCTCTAGAGCGCAGGCTCAGTAGTCGTGGCACATGGGCTTAGCTGCTCCCAGCATGTGGGATCTTCCCGGACCAGGGCTCGAACGCGTGTCCCCTGCATTGTCAGGTGGATTCTCAACCACTGAGCCACCAGGGAAGCCCAGGTCAGCTTATCTTTGATAAAAGAGGCAGGAATGTACAGTGGAGAAAGGACAGTCTCTTCAATAAGTGGTGCTGGGAAAACTGGAGAGGGACATGTAAAAGTATGAGATTAGATCATTCCCTAACACCATACACAAAAATAAGCTCAAAATGGATTAAAGACCTAAATATAAGGCCAGAAACTATCAAACTCTTAGAAGAAAACATAGGCAGAACACTCTATGACATAAATCACAGCAAGATCCTTTTGGACCCACCTCCTAGAGAAATGGAAATAAAAACAAAGATAAACAAATGGGGCCTAATGAAACTTCAAAGCTTTTGCACAGCAAAGGAAACCATAAACAAGACCAAAAGACAACCCTCAGAATGGGAGAAAATATTTGCAAATGAAGCAACTGACAAAGGATTAATCTCCAAAATTTATAAGCAGCTCATACAGCTCAATAGCAAAAAAAAAACCCAATCCAAAAATGGGCAGAAGATTTAAATAGGCATTTCTCCAAAGAAGATATATAGTCTGCCAACAAACACATGAAAGAATGCTCAACATCATTAATCATTAGAGAAATGCAAATCAAAACTACAATGAGATATCATCTCACACCAGTCAGAATGGCCATCATCAAGAAATCTAGAAACAATAAATGCTGGAGAGGGTGTGGAGAAAAGGGAACACTTGCACTGCTGGTGGGAATGTGAAGTGGTACAGCCACTAAGGAGAACAGTATGGAGGTTCCTTAAAAAACTACAAATAGTACTACCATATGACCCAGCAATCCCACTACTAGGCATATACCCTGAGAAAACCATAATTCAAAAAGAGACATGTACCAAAATGTTCATTGCAGCTCTATTCACAATAGCCTGGAGATGGAAACAACCTAAGTGTCCATCATCGGATGAATGGATAAAGGAGATGTGGCACATATATACAATGGAATATTACTCAGCCATAAAAAGAAACGAAACTGAGCTATTTGTAATGAGGTGGATAGACCTAGAGTCTGTCATATAGAGTGAAATAAGTCAGAAAGAGAAAGACAAATACCGTATGCTAACACATATATATGTGTTATTTAAGAAAATTAAGGAATTTAAGAAATTATTTAAGGAATTTAAGAAAAAAAATGTCATGAATAACGTAGGGGTAAAACGGGAATAAAGACACAGACCTACTTGAGAATGGACTTGAGGATATGTGGAGGGGGAAGGGTAAACTGTGACAAAGTGAGAGAGAGGCATGGACATATATACAGTACCAAATGTAAGGTAGATAGCTAGTGGGAAGCAGCCGCATAGCACAGGGAGATCAGGTCGGTGCTTTGTGACCCCCTGGAGGGTTGGGATAGAGAGGGTGGGAGGGATGGAGATGCAAGAGGGAAGGGATGTGGGAACAGATGTATATGTATGACTGATTCACTTTGTTATAAAGCAGAAACTAATAATAAAAAAATAAAAATAAATAAATAAATAAAATCTTACCTAGAAAAAAAAAATTTCCCCTGAAAAAGGTGGCCTACCTTTAGCAGAGAGAGAAGAAACGTTCTTATTACCAGACTGGGAGTGGATGCTGAAATGGATTTGTACTAAAATAATCCTTATCTTCCATTAGATTCCACCATATATTTCCTAGTCCCTGTCCCAACATTTACTGCCCCTAGTCTAAGTCCCTAGATATTGTCACATCCCCACAATTTATCACTCTTTGTTTAAAAAGGTTTATAAGCTCTTGAGCCTAATGGCTTCTTCAAGTCTTCATTTTCCTTTAGAAGGCTCCTTTGTGCATATAAAAACGTTAAACACAATTTGTATGCTTCCCTTCTGTTAATCTGTCTTATGTCAGTTTAATTCTTAGGCCCAGCACAGAACCTAAGAGGGTAGAAGGCAGATTTTTCTGCCTTACTAGGCATATCAATGAACAGCGTTAAGAAATGCAAACTCTGAAACTCAGGAATAAACAACTGCATGGCTGCATTAATTTACATGATGCCTTTATTTCCAAGACATACGTAGATAATGGGCCTCCTGCATAGGTAGGGAAAAGGGACCTTATTCTCTATGGATCTTCTCCCTGAGATGACCCCATTGTTGCATATAGATGCAAGGAAATTGAGGCCAGGTATCATCATGTTTACTTTTAAAAAAAATTAATTTATTAATTTATTTATTTTTGGCTGTGTTGGGTCTTCGTTTCTGTGTGAGGGCTTTCTCTAGCTGCGGTGAGCAGGGGCCACTCTTCATCGCGGTGTGCGGGCCTCTCACTGTCGCGGCCTTCTCTTGTTGCAGAGCACAGGCTCCCGACATGCAGGCTCAGTAGCTGTGGCTCATGGGCTTAGTTGCTCCGCGACATGTGGGGTCTTCCCAGACCAGGGCTCGAACCCGTGTCCCCTGCATTGGCAGGCAGATTCTCAACCACTACACCACCAGGGAAGCCCTCGTCATGTTTACTTTTAATAGCTGGGCAATGAGCTGAGTTTCTTCACCTGTCAGTAGTCATATACATCTAAGTTTGTGACCCTGAATCTCTGTGTATGCAACTTTAATTTAAAAAATGGATTAGAGATTATTGGCAAGATTGATGTGCAAATCCAGTAAAGTAATATAATGACAATATAACATAATATAAAATTTTTTGATGCTTTGAAGCATGATACTAGTTAGCATTATCCATATGACCAAGCTATTATTCTTATCACAAAATTATTTAACCATTTCCTTAAATAGAGAACTATAAGGCATTATATATTTTTGATATTATGGAGAAATTAAAAATAATATTCCTGTGATTCTTTCCTCACCATGGAGTGGTAGCCATTTGACTGCTATAGTTGAGACAGTAGTATAAAAGTAGGGTTAAGTGATTTCTTTGAATGCACTAGTGTTGCTAACATTTCCAAAATATATCCAGATATCATTTTGCCACATATAGATTATATATTTTAAGAGAGAAAGAAGAATGAAACAAATATTTGGCTAATAGATTACAGGTATAAGTTCAATAGAGGATTAAAAAGTGGAAAACTTTGAGTATCTGTAACAATGGATAGATTGTTATGGTTTGACTTGAAAATTATTGAATCAATTTACAATCCAGATGATATTTCCAAGGACAGAAGAAATCTGTAGGGAATATAGGGAAAATCTGCAATAAATTATGCTTGTACTAGAGATTTAATTAGAAAATTTTATCTAAAATCTATTGGAGATTTGCCAGTCATCAGACTTTATCCTTCTTGGAAGCCATCCTAAAATGTAATGCTCTGATCCCCTGCAAGATACAGAGTGACATTCTGAGTGTAGAATATTAGAGTGAACATCAGGATTTCAAGCACATTTTTCAGGTCTTAAGAACTTTGTAAATTTCTCTGAATAGTTAACAAATTGATGTCAAAAACAGTCTTCTTTAGTCCCTTTTTTACTACAACCCACTCCCAATTTATCATCCTATTCCTAGCAAAAGTATCATTCTACGTTGCTAAAACAAATCTCATCTATGCTTTACATGGAACTCTTCATATGATCCCCGGTACAGGATGAACTCAAGACAGTGAACGTTGTGTCCAAGGCATGCCACTACCTATTGCCTATTTAATAAAAGAGGAATCTTATTTTAGGTGTCTTGCTAGAACTTTATGTCCCCACTCTAGAATTATTACATTAGAATACCTCAAGTTGCCCAAGACTCTTCAGTTTCAACAAATTCTCCCTGCTTTTTCAACATTCCCATGGAGATTTAACATTTCTTTCCTATGAGTTTCCAATGCTTTTCATGTATGTAATATCAATTGTATTTTCATTATTTGTTTACATGGCTTTATTTATTTATGCAGTGTCAATTGTATTGCAATTATTTGTTTATACAACACTTATTGGTTTATGGCTTACCTAGTAGACTGTAAGATATGTCAGGGAAGAAGTAATTATATTAATTTATGAATATTTGAAATAGAGCAAACCTAGTGTGTGAAACAAAGTGTGCTTGTTGAAAGACAGAATGGACCTAATACAAACATGGATGTGTAAAGAATGACTGGAAAAAAAAGAGATGCATTTGAGGACCACAACATATAAAATATTGTACAGTTGGTTAAAAGAATAATATATAAATAATATTATAAGCAACACCCATTACATTGTATTAGAAAATCTATGTTGAGAGAATAATGGGAAATATGCTTGGAATGATGGGCAGCGTTAAGTGAGATCAGGAAAAGTTTTGAATGCAAGCCTGAAGAATTTTAACTTTAACCTACACAGTAAGAAACTACTGAGGGGAAAATAATAGATTGAAAACAGTATTTTAGGGAAAAATTGCTAGTGTAGCAAAATATATATAGTGTGATAGTGTGGGATAAGTTGGACACTGAAGAAAACTTAGAAACCACCATAATAAAAACTACTCTTATCATCTTGTATCATCTTATCAAGTGATAGACCATTCAGAAAACAGCTACAAAATTATATTATGATCTTATATATATGTCATAAGAGCACTTTAAACAAAATACTCTCAACTTTTAAAGAATTAAAAGAAGAAAAATTGTTATCAATTTGTAAGATTAAAGAAACTTCTTACAAGGGATCTTGAAGGGTTGAAAATATTTTTAATTAATATTAGAATAATGTTTCATCATTTGACTTATGCATAGTAACTATGAAAACATTGGAAAATTCAAAAAAAGTGTTTTCCATAGGAAGAAATAAAAATAATCACCCATACTCTTAAAAAGTTGACTAGGGAGATAAGGCCTTTATTTACTTAGGTCCTGTTGATAAATTTGAACATTATGTAATTGTATTTTCAGCAAGAATGTGAGTACTATCAGAAGGGGGAAGGGACTATCTCTTTTTTTTATATCCCAAGAGTTGTAAAACAGATGGCTAAATGTATGAAAGAAGTTACAGTTCATGAAGAGACTAAAGATGTAAATTAAAAAGAATGTGAACAAATGAAATAACAAGGTCCTAGAGGAGATGGGAACAGAGATTTGCAGAGTAAAAGAATGAGCTTTAATAAGTAGAAGGAATTTTTCCTTCTTTTATATGAAAGGAAGAGAGGCATTTTTAATAGTATTGAGTGTGCTTTATTTAAATGAGTGGATAAGTAATCAAATGACAACAAAATAAATGATAGACCAGTAGAAAAAGAGTTAAGAAGCAGGAGTACTTCTTTGAAAATATTTTGGAAATGTAGATAATATACTGATTCTAAATGTTGGACATGGAACAGATTCAGATGAATGCTGGCTCTCATGTGTTGTTCCCCTGTAACTGACTAAATTGGGACAAATCTAAAGTTGAGGTTAAAGATGTAAGAGGCCAAGAGATTAATGGTATAGCATCATTTATCAAGTTATATAAGTTAGAAATGTCTGTAGGCAACTATCCTTTTAACCTATTTTGGTGAACAGAATATTTTATCAGACCTGAAAATTACCTTAAGTATCACTTAGTCTGCCATACATACAAATTGAATTGGCCTCCTGCTTATAAGATTTTCCCGGACAACCTGTACAAACTTCCTGTCCAAGTGGGCATAACTGATTGATCTAGGGCCAGAGATCCTTGACTCAAGAAAGGCAGGACAACTTCTTGAGAACTTGTCTTTAGTGATGGAACATAAGGATTCAGTAACTTATAGACCTGAAAAAGTTAATGATAGTACTTGAGGAGGATGTCTATGAACACTGACTGATAAAGCCAGTGGATGTTTATTATTTGCAGCCCAAAGAACTGTAACTAGTAATCATTTATGTCTGAAGCTATCTAAGAATAAAATATGAAGAGATTTGCCCAATGCCACACATTGCCTGGGTGACAAAGCTCCAAATTTATAATGTTAAAACGGTCATTAGAAATTATTATAAATCATTTTACATTAGCAAATTTTGGAAAAGACTAATAAGTAGCAACTGGATTAGATTTGCTTTTTAGATTATTGTCATTTTGTGAAACCTTAAATAATTCATCCAGATTTGGTCTCTCCTTTGGGATCCATAACCCAGCTGGAATACTTAATATTCATTGAACCGAACACCCATAAAAATATGTAATCAATATTGATAATAAAATTTATATATTATCATTTATTTTACCAACGGAATTGATATGTCAATAATCAGATGGAAACAGAATGTATGTAAAAGTTTATAAAGAGGAGAACTAGCATTTATTAAAGGTTTATGAATACCAGGTTGCCTACTACGTTTTAACAGTATCTGACTAAGACTCTGTGTTTTCTTTTGCACATTACTTGGAAAGATTCTGGAAATTTATTTAACATCATTTAAAAGAAGTCATTTAGTAGTTTTAGCATGACAAATATCACTCATTGACAACAATGTTTATTTTTTTGTTTGTTTTTGTTTGTTTGTTTGTTTGTTTTGTGCAGTACGCGGGCTTCTCACTACTGTGGCCTCTCCCGTTGTGGGGCACAGGCTCCGGATGCGCAGGCTCAGCGGCCATGGCTCACGGGCCCAGCCGCTCCACGGCATGTGGGATCTTCCCGGACCGGGGCACAAACCCGTGTCCCCTGCATCGGCAGGCGGACTCTCAACCACTGCGCCACCAGGGAAGCCCAACAATGTTTATTTTTAAGTTGAGCTATATGTTGGTTACTTTTTAAATAATGCATCTCTTGAAAAATATCTATATTTGAGGCAGTTATGTGTATATAAGTATATTTATCACCCTTTCTATTTATCTAAGTATAATACATAACATGAGCTTGTGTTATGATGAGAAAAGTAGAAATAAAATCTAGTTTTGAAGCTTTAAGCATGGAAACTGTATCATACTGTCCAGTGGACTGTTGACACACAGCTTGCTGGTTGGCACAAGGACAGTTATGGATCTGTTGGAGCAGAAGCTCCTTCAGATGAACCCATTGAGCTGAATTTTCAACTGTAAAGATGCTTAGGCTGTTTCATATAGAGTACAGGGTATCAGCGAAGGATTTGCAGCTGTAAGGATTATCTAGGAGTCAGAATTCTGAGCACATAAAATGGGTACTAAATGAAACTTTGAGACATAGTGAGGTGTTAACTAACAGGATGAGGACAAAAAATAAAAATCCAAAACCTGAAGGACAATTAGATGAAGAAATGTCAGTAAGTTCAGAGGTAATATGTAAGATTTGCTCTTTGAGGAAATGGGCAACTGCATCTGTACCTGAAGTATAGCCTAGCAACTGAAAATCACTCAAGTAAGACAACCAGAGTTTGAATTATGTTTCCTGGGTAACCTAATTAATTTTCAAATCATGCCTCAGGGGGTTGTTGTGAGGATTAAAGGAAGTAATATGTTGGCATATTAAATATTTCAAAATACTAACTATTGTTATTATAATTGTTGTCATTGTTATTAGCTGCCTCATCTTGTTTTCAATAAGACAACTCTTAGTGGAGCATGTATAAAGGATGTGACTTTCCATTATAATCCTCAGTAAAATAATTGACAATGATATTTCTACTTATTTCTTTTCACACACTTAGTATTCCTCATGGGGAAATGGAAAGAGTGGTGGACTAGAAAACTGAATAAAAGCTCTTCAAATAAACAAAATAGTGAGTTGTTTTTCAAAGATCTCAACCAGATAATGTGGATGAAATGACCAGATGGGTATAACTATAAGGTATTGCATTCTTCCTACATAAAATGACCTTTGATTGAAACGAGTGGTACAGTCCTTGAATTCGTTAGCACTAATAAAACCAGCACTAAATAATACTAAATTTGACACTGTTTGGCTGTATTTTTTTGGGATAGCCCCTTTAAGCTACTTTTTTCTTTTTCTTGTCTTGTTGTTTTGATGATTCTCAACCACAACTCTCACTTCCAGTTTCTAGTCTACTAATACTAATGCACAATTACATTAATTGTTCCAGTTTAAGTGTATTGATGTCCTTTATAAATAATATGTTGAACCAAAGGAGAAACTCTAGTAGTGGGAATATCGATTTCTATGAAGAACCTTTAGGATGTGAGGTTGTTCTTATTAGCACCCCTCTACTTACTGCATTTTGGTAGCTATTGATAGTTTCATCTCCCTAGCATTGTTCTTATCTACCATTTTGGAGTAGATCATAGGCCCTTCTCAGATGGCCAGAGATACCATAGCCATTGCTTTAAGATGTTGTTTATTTTATTTGTATCATACACTCTAAGAATTTAGTATGTCCTAATATTTATCAACCAATTTGTCATCTATAATTTGTATTAAAGTTTTCAGTGTTCATGGTCTCCTCATTTTTCCTTATGTAATGAAAATAGTCAATTATGAAATTTGTGAATTTTTTCTACAATACAAAATTTGGGAAAAGCTATTTCAAACTGTTTGGTGGGAAAAAAGAACTAAGAAGAGCTTTTATTCATTGGTAAAAGATATGAGTAAGAAATAGCAAATAATGAATAAAAAACATATTTGATAAGCTAACCACAGATACTGAGTTCCTAGTTTGCTTTTTTTTTTAGAATGCTGATTAGTTGGAAAATAAAATGAGACCTGAACCAATAAGATGAAGTAATAAGGTACTGGTACAGGAGTATAATTTTGCCTATTTAAACAGAAATAAGAGTTATTATTAGAGCAAGGAAAATGCAAGGGCACTGCTACTACTGAAGTTACCATTAGCCTTATCTATATCTTTAGAAATATAATTAATGTAAGGGTGCAGAAGAAAATAGATGTGATTTAATAAACCATTATCATCATTCTAAACAAGCTTAACCTCCTTATCTCAGTACTTCTAATCCCCAGTGCTGTTCCAGAAGAGATGATACAATTTGATATATTGCGGTTGCAGTTGTAAAATAATTTTAAGCAAAAATGTCATAGATTAAGTCCATAAATCTAAGATCAATGATCTCTATATCATGCATGCCATTGGGAAGTCAAGTCTCCTAGGATTCACATTTACCAGTTTCTTCTCTTTTAGACAGTTTCATTTGTCCCCTTTTGAGTCCAAGACCATCCTTGTGAACCCAAATGTCTCTATTTCTCAGTAAACTTTACTTAACCTGCAGTGAATTGAGATGGCTTGGCATACCCGTACAATAACATTGTTGTCCCTCTCTGTATCCATATCACAGCAGAAAATAATTAATACACACAAAATGGGTAATTTGAGGAGAGTATACTGAAAGGATTATCCCTGTATGGACTAGTTATAGTAAAACCAAGAAAGAGAGTACAATATGAGTTCTAGTAAGCAGAGAAAAAGGGCCACAGTTATCCTCACGCCAAAAGTGGAAATGGAAGGTTGAGGTTACCAGAACCTGAAAATAGGAATTCTTGTGGAGAGGGAGGTCCTAAATGGAAAAAAGACCTTGGGATGAATAACGCAGTCAGCCCAGGGAACCCCAGAAGAAAAGATGGTAGACCTAAAGGAAAAGTTCAAAAAGAGGAAAGAGGAAGCAATCACCATACTGGTTTAAATAAAATTTTCTCAGACCAGGGCTAAACATAAGGTTTTTCTTAAATGATGAATTGTGTACCAATTATTAAACACTTCTGATATTCAAAGATACTAATAAAAAGGAATATACAATCCATAGATTGGGAGAAAACATTTTTCAGTGTTTATATTTGACAGTTTGCATCCCAAATGCGTAGACTTCTTAAATCTCAATAACAAGGTAAATCATTCATTAAAAAATGGGCAAAATATTTAAACAGACACTTGACAAAAGAAGATGGCTGATAAGTGCATGAAAAGATGAACAACAGCATAAGTTTGTAGGGAAATGAAATTAAAACTGCAATGAGATACTGTTACACATTTGCAATACCAAGTACTGGTGAGGATGTGAGGCATCTGAAACTGACAGGAATGCAAAATGGTATAACTATTTAGGAAAATAATTTGGCAGTTCCTTATAAGATTAAAATTTACTATATGATCCAAGAGACATTTACTATATACATTACTATATTTACTTAAGAGAAATAAAAACATGTCACACAATGCCTTTGCATAAGTGTTTACAGCAGTGCTATTCATAAACACCTCAAACTGGAAACAGTTAAGATGTTCATTAAGTGAATGGATAAACAGATTGTGACATATCTACATAATAGAATACTACCCAGCAATAAAAAAAGAGCAAACTACTTATACACAGAAAAACACTGATGAATCTCTGAAATGTACTGAGCAAAAGAAACCCAAACAAAAAGAGTCCTGTGACTGTGAAAATATGTCTACAAAATCTTTTTTACCCACCTCCTACTAAAAGATGTGGTCTAATTCCAGCTAAGAGCCAGCATTAATCACCAGGCCTGTGAACAGGAGAACGTTCTGCCATATCTACTTGTGTACAAGAAAACTTTATGTCACTGCCACCACTGTGCTAGATGTTCTCTGGTTTTGGCCAAGTCATACCTTCTCCTTTATGCTACTGTATATTTTTTCTGCATTGGCTTTTAGTCACCAATGTTAGAGTGAACAGCCTTCCTGGTTTTCCTTGATGTGTGGTTTTCAGTGCTAAAACCATCAAAGTTCTAGGCAGACTGGGATATCTGGTCACCCTAATACACTTAAACTGATAATTTACCATTCATAGCCCTCGTTCTGGATGACCTGTCTGAGGTCATTCCACAAATTGTACATGATTATACTTAATTTCTTATTCCTGATTAGTGATGGTAGGACTCCTTTTCCAATTTATATTTTTTTTCCACATGGTTTATAGTTGTTGTTGATTTCCTTTTCTAAGTCACTGTCTTGCCACCCATCCTTACTCCTTACCAATTCTGACTCAGGGATATATCACTTCCTGATCAAAGTGAATATAAGGCCCTTCAACCTGGTACCACTGTAGTAGGTGTTACTCCTCCCTTGAGTGAGAACTGAGTCACTTCAGACTCTGGTTCCATTCAACTACTTTTGTGTCAGCTCCTGCTTTCACAAATACCAATATTCCACCAAGGCCCTACAATTTGGTCCTGCTCTACATTTCCAACTATCTCCACCACCTCAGTAACTCTTAGATCTGCTTGACAATTCCATGACTGTTTTCACCTGGGTCTCATTTCCCCACCATTTCACTTGTAGAGTGCTTTAAAAGTATTCAAACAAAATTACCCTTGTTCTTTCTATTCCAGTACGCCTCACAAAAGCATGATTCTCTGGACTCTCCTGGGCATTTCAGAGCCTCTTTGGGGACTCTTAAATGCAGCTACTTTCCTTTAAATAGCTCTATTTGTTGTTGCTGATGCTGTTAAATGCTACATGGTTTGCTGGCTAAAAGGTGTCTGTCTTGTCCTTTGCAAAACACCCATTGCAGAAACATCTTCCATTTTAGGTTATTATACCACTTCAAACCAATATTAAACTGAATGTCAACATAAAAATGACACCTTTCAGAATATTTTCTGGATTTAAAAAGCTATTTTAATAGCAAAGTCAATGTATAAATCAGGCTATCATAAAAATTATAAACACAATTCAATATCAACATTTATTGAATAATCATGTGGCAGACATAGTTTTATATATATATACACACACATAAATGTATATGTATACGTGCATATATATACATGCATTATCTGTTACAGAGTTCAGATTTTAGCATCACCTTATGAGAAAGTACTAGTAATGTCTCCATTTTTTAGTTGAGGTAAATAAAGCATGAAGATAGATTGAGAAGAAATAACATAGAGTTTGAGTTTACATTCTGATCTTATTACCAACCTATTAAATATACCTATTATAAACTCGATCTCTTTGAATAAGATTTCTCTTTTCCATCCTTTCAGAACTTAATTTAGTCAATATCTATGCCAGTTTCTTTAATCAAAGTACACGTTTGGGTAAATTTGCCAGGAGGCAGAGGAGTACAATAGTAAAAATATTTTACAGCAGATATTTTAGAGTTAGAGTGAGCTGATTTTGAATTCTGCTTCTTTCACTAACAAGCTGTGAAACATCGGGGAAATTATTTAACATTTGAAGGGATCAGAGTGGCCTCATCAGTAAAACAGAATTGACTTGAGGAATATTTGTAAGGATTAAGTAAATAATTATATTTAATACATATATTTTACATGCACACACGTATATATATATTTATATGTGCATGTGTCTCACAATATTATTCTAAACTTCAGTCCAGCCTGTAAGAATAGAAGGATTTTAATAATAAGCTGTATGCAGTTTGGTCAATTGATCATACACCATTGATTTCTTTCGAATTATTAACAAAATGTAATTGTATTCCTCCAAAGGAAGACTCATAGAATTACACTGAATTATTTTAAATTTTAGAAAACATTTATTGAAGATATCATTTTTTTTACATCTTTATTGGAGTATAATTGCTTAACAATGGTGTGTTAGTTTCTGCTTTATAACATAATGAATCAGTTATACGTATACATATGTTTCCATAACCCCTCCCTCTTGCGTCTCCCTCCCACCCTCCATATCCCAACCCTCCAGGCAGTCACAAAGCACGGAGCTGATCTCCCTGTGCTATGCGGGTGCTTCCCACTAGCTATCTACCTTACGTTTGGTAGTGTATATATGTCCATGCCTCTCTTTCGCTTTGTCACAGCTTACCCTTCCCCCTCCCCATATCCTCAAGTCCATTCTCTAGTAGGTCTGTGTCTTTATTCCTGTCTTACCCCTAGGTTCTTCATGACATTTTTTTTCTTAAATTCCATATACATGTGTCAGCATACAGTATTTGTCTTTCTCTTTCTGACTTACTTCACTCTGTATGACAGACTCTAGGTCCATCCACCTCATTACAAATAGCTCAATTTTGTTTCTTTTTATGGCTGAGTAATATTCCATTGTATATATGTGCCATATCTTCTTTATCCATTCCTCCGATGATGGACACTTAGGTTGTTTCCATCTCCAGGCTATTGTAAATAGGGCTGCTATTAACATTTTGGTACATGTCTCTTTTTGAATTATGGTTTTCTCAGGGTATATGCCTAGTAGTGGGATTGCTGGGTCATATGGTAGTACTATTTGTAGTTTTTTAAGGAACCTCCATACTGTTCTCCATAGTGGCTGTACCAATTCACATTCCCACCAGCAGTGCAAGAGTGTTCCCTTTTTCCACACCCTCTCCAGCATTTATTGTTTCTAGATTTTTTGATGATGGCCATTCTGACTGGTGTGAGATGTTATCTCATTGTAGTTTTGATTTGCATTTCTCTAATGATTAAAGATGTTGAGCATCCTTTCACGTGTTTGTTGGCAGTCTGTATATCTTCTGTGGAGAAATGTCTATTTAAGTCTTCTGCCCATTTTTGGATTGGGTTGTTTGTTTTTTTGTTATTGAGCTGCATGAGCTGCTTATAAATTTTGGAGATTAATCCTTTGCTTCATTTGCAAATATTTTCTCCCATTCTGAGGGTTGTCTTTTGGTCTTGTTTATGGTTTCCTTTGCTGTGCAAAAGCTTTGAAGTTTCATTAGGTCCAATGTGTTTATTTTTGTCTTTATTTCCATTTCTCTAGGAGGTGGGTCAAAAAGGATCTTGCTGTGATTTATGTCATAGAGTGTTCTGCCTATGTTTTCCTCTAAGAGTTTTATAGTTTCTGGCCTTACATTTAGGTCTTTAATCCATTTTGAGCTTATTTTTGTGTATGGTGTTAGGGAGTGATCTAATCTCATACTTTTATATGTCCCTGTCCAGTTTTCCCAGCACCACTTATTGAAGAGACTGTCCTTTCTCCACTGTATATTCCTGCCTCCTGTATCAAAGATAAGTTGACCATATGTGCGTGAGTTTATCTCTGGGCTTTCTATCCTGTTCCATTGATCTATCTTTCTGTTTTTGTGCCAGTACCATACTGTCTTGATTACTGTAGCTTTGTAGTATAGTCTGAAGTCAGGGAGCCTGATTCTTCCAGCTCCATTTTTTTTTCTCAAGATTGCTTTGGCTATTTGGGGTCTTTTGTGCTTCCATACAAATTGTGAAATTTTTTGTTCTAGTTCTGTGAAAAATGCCAGTGGTAGTTAGATAGGGATTGCATTGAATCTGTAGATTGCTTTGGGTAGTAGAGTCATTATCACAATGTTGATTCTTCCAATCCAAGAACATGGTATATCTCTCCATCTATTTGTATCATCTTTAATTTCTTTCATCAGTGTCTTATAATTTTCTGCATACAGGTCTTTTGTCTCCTTAGGTAGGTTTATTCCTAGATATTTTATTCTTTTTGTGGCAATGGTAAATGGGACTGTTTTCTTGATTTCATTTTCAGATTTTTAATCATTAGTATATAGGAATGCCAGAGATTGCTCTGCATTAATTTTGTATCCTGCTACTTTATCAAATTCATTGATTAGCTCTAGTAGTTTTCTGGTAGCGTCTTTAGGATTCTCTACGTATAGTATCATGTCATCTGCAAACAGTGACAGCTTTACTTCTTCTTTTCCAATTTGGATTCCTTTTATTTCCTTTTCTTCTCTGATTGCTGTGGCTAAAACTTCCAAAACTAGGTTGAATAAGAGTGGTGAGAGTGGGCAACCTTGTCTTGTTCCTGATCTTAGTGGAAATGGTTTCAGTTTTTCACCATTGAGGACGATGTTGGCTGTGGGTTTGTCACATATGGCCTTTATTATGTTGAGGAAATTTCCCTCTATGCCTACTTTCTGCAGGGTTTTTATCATAAATGGGTGTTGAATTTTGTCCAAAGCTTTCTCTGCATCTATTGAGATGATCATATGGTTTTTCTCCTTCAATTTGTTAGTATGGTGTATCACATTTATTGATTTGCATATATTGAAGAATCCTTGCATTCCTGGAATAAACCCCACTTGATCATGGTGTATGATCCTTTTAATGTGCTGTTGGATTCTGTTTGCTAGTGTTTTGTTGAGGATTTTTGCATCTATGTTCATCAGTGATATTGGCCTATAGTTTTCTTTCTTTGTGACATCCTTGTCTGGTTTCGGTATCAAGGTGATGGTGGCCTCGTAGAATGAGTTTGGGAGTGTTCCTCCCTCTGCTGTATTTTGGAAGAGTTTGAGAAGGATAGGTGTTAGCTCTTCACTAAATGGTTGATAGAATTCGCCTGAGAAGCCATCTGGTCCTGGGCTTTTGTTTGTTGGAAGATTTTTTATCACAGTTTCAATTTCAGTGCTTGTGATTCGTCTGTTCATATTTTCTGTTTTTTCCTGATTCAGTCTTGGCAGGTTGTGCATTTCTAAGAATTTGTCCATTTCTTCCAGGTTGTCCATTTTATTGGCATAGAGTTGCTTGTAGTAATCTCTCATAATCTTTTGTATTTCTGCAGTGTCAGTTGTTACTTCTCCTTTTTCATTTCTAATTCTATTGATTTCAGTCTTCTTCCTTTCCTTCTTGATGAGTCTGGCTAATGGTTTCTCAGTTTTGTTTATCGTCTCAAAGAACCAGCTTTTAATTTTACTGATCTTTGCTATTGTTTCCTTCATTTCTTTTTCATTTATTTCTGATCTGATTCTTATGATTTCTTTCCTTCTGCTAACTTTGGGGTGTTTCTGTTCTTCTTTCTCTAATTGCTTTAGGTGCAAGGTTAGGTTGTTTATTCGAGATGTTTCCTGTTTCTTAAGGTGGGATTGTATTGTTTTAAACTTCCCTCTTAGAACTGCTTTTGTTGCATCCCATAGGTTTTGGGTCATCATGTCTCCATTTTCATTTGTTTCTAGGTATTTTTTAATTTCTTCTTTGATTTCTTCAGTGATCACTTTGTTATTAAGTAGTGTATTGTTTAGCCTCCATGTGTTTGTATTTTTTACAGATCTTTTCCTGTAATTGATGTCTAGTCTCATAGCATTGTGGTCAGAAAAGATACTTGATACAATTTCAATTTTCTTAAATTTATCAAGTCTTGATTTGTGACCCAAGATATGATCTATCCTGGAGAATGTTCCATGAGCACTTGAGAAAAATGTGTATTCTGTTGTTTTTGGATGGAATGTCCTATAAATATCAATTAAGTCCTTCTTGTTTAATGTATCATTTAAAGCTTGTGTTTCCTTATTTATTTTCATTTTGGATGATCTGTCCATTGGTGAAAGTGGGGTGTTGAAGTCCCCTACTATGAATGTGTTACTGTCGATTTCCCCTTTTATGGCTGTTAGTATTTGCCTTATGTATTGAGGTGCTCCTATGTTGGGTGCATAATTATTTACAATTGTTATATCTTCTTCTTGGATCGATCCCTTGATCATTGTGTAGTGTCCTTCTTTGTCTGTTCTAGTAGTCTTTGTTTTAACGTCTATTTTGTCTGATATGAGAATTCCTACTCCACCTTTCTTTTGGTTTCCATTTGCATGGAATATCTTTTTCCATCCCCTTACTTTCAACTTGTATGTGTCTCTAGGTCTGAAGTGGGTCTCTTGTAGACAGCATATATATAGGTCTTGTTTTTGTATCCATTCAGCCAATCTGTGTCTTTTGGTGGGAGCATTTAGTCCATTTACGTTTAAGGTAATTATCGATATGTATGTTCCTATTCCCATTTTCTTAATTGTTTTGGGTTCGTTATTGTAGGTCTTTTCCTTCTCTTGTATTTCTTGCCTAGAGAAGTTACTTTAGCATTTGTTGTAAAGCTGGTTTGTTGGTGCTGAACTCTCTCAGCTTTTGCTTGTCTGTAAACGTTTTAATTTCTCCATCAAATCTGAATGAGATCCTTGCTGGGTAGAGTAATCTTGGTTGCAGGTTTTTCTCCTTCATCACTTTAAATATGTCCTGCCAGTCCCTTCTGGCTTGCAGAGTTTCTGCTGAGAGATCAGCTTTTAACCTGATAGGGATTCCCTTGTGTGTTATTTGTTGTTTTTCCCTTGCTGCTTTTAATATGTTTTCTTTGTATTTAATTTTTGACAGTTTGATTAATATGTGTCTTGGCGTATTTCTCCTTGGATTTATCGTGTATGGGACTCTCTCTGCCTCCTGTACTTGACTATTTCCTTTCCCATATTAGGGAAGTTTTCAACTATAATCTCCTCAAATATTTTCTCAGTGCCTTTCTTTTTCTCTTCTTCTTCTGGAACCCCTATAATTCGAATGTTGGTGCATTTAATGTTGTCCCAGATGTCTCTGAGACTGGTCTCAGTTCTTTTCATTCTTTTTTCTTTCTTCTGTTCTGCAGTAGTTATTTCCACTATTTTATCTTCCACGTCAGTTACCCGTTCTTCTGCCTCAGTTTTTCTGCTATTGATCCCTTCTAGAGTATTTTTCATTTCATTTATTGTGTTTTTAATCATTGCTTGATTTGTCTTTATTTCTTCTAGGTCCTTTTTAACTGTTTCTTGCATTTTGTCTATTCTATTTCCAAGATTTTGGATCATCTTTACTATCATTATTCTGAATTCTTTTTCAGGTAGATTGCCTATTTCCTCTTCATTTGTTAGGTCTGGTGGGTTTTTATCTTGCTCCTTCTCCTGCTGTGTGTTTTTCTGTCTTCTCATTTTGCTTATCTTGCTGTGTTTGGGGTCTCCTTTTTGCAGGTTTCAGGTTTGTAGTTCCCGTTGTTTTTGGTGTCTGTCCCCAGTGGCTAAGGTTGGTTTAGTGGGTTGTGTAGGCTTCCTGGTGGAGGGGACTAGTGCCTGTGTTCTGGTGGATGAGTCTGGATCTTGTCTTTCTGGTGGGCAGGTCCACGTCTGGTGGTGTGTTTTGGGGTGTCTGTGGACTTTTTATGATTTTAGGCAGCCTCTCTGCTAATGGGTGGTGTTGTGTTCCTGTCTTGCTAGTTGTTTGGCATAGGGTGTCCAGCACTGTAGCTTGCTGGTCGTTGAGTGAAGCTGGGTGCTGGTGTTGAGATGGAGATCTCTGGAAGATTTTCGCCTTTTGATATCATGTGAAGCTGGAGGTCTCTGGTGGTCCAGTGTCCTGAAGTTGGCTCTCCCACCTCAGAGGCACAGCACTGACTCCTGGCTCCTCAATTTGGGATGATTCGTTGTCTATTCATGTATTCCACAGATGCAGGGTACATCAAGCTGATTGTGGAGCTTTAATCCGCTGCTTCTGAGGCTGCTGGGAGAGATTTCCCTTTCTCTTCTTTGTTCCCACAGCTCCTGGGTCTCAGCTTTGGATTTGGCCTTGCCTCTCCATGTAGGTCACTGGAGGGAGTCTGTTCTTTGCTCAGACAGGACAGGGTTAAAGGAGCAGCTGCTTCGGGGACTCTGGCTCACTCAGGCCTGGGGGGAGGGTGGGCACAGTGTGCAGGTGGAGCCTGCAGCGGCAGAGGGCGACGTGACCTTACACCAGCCCAAGGTGTGCCGTGCGTTCTCCCAGGGAAGCCGTCCCTGGATCCCGGGACCCCAGCAGTGACGGGCTGCACAGGCTCCCCGGAAGGGGGCGTGGCCAGTGACTTGCGCTCGCACACAGGCCTCCTGGTGGCGGCAGCAGCCCCATCGTCCCACGCCTATCTCTGGAGTCCGCGCTTTCAGCCGCGGCTCACGCCCATCTCTGGAGCTCCTTTAAGCAGCTCTCTTAATCCCCTCTCCTTGCGCACCAGGAAACCAACATGAAGAAAAAGTCTCTTGCCTCTTCGGCAGGTCCAGACTTTTTCCCGCACTCCCTCTCGGCTAGCTGTGGCGCATTAGCCCCTTCAGGCTGTGTTCACGCCACCAGCCCCAATCCTCTCCCCGCGCTCTGACCAAAGCCCGAGCCTCAGGTCCCAGCGCCGCCCACCCCGGCGGGCGAGCACACAAGCCTCTCAGGCTGGTGAGCACAGGCCGGCACCGATCCTCTGTGCAGGAATCTCTCTGCTTTGCCCTACCCAGGTACGTGGGGTGTTTCTTGCCTTTTGGGAGGTCTGAGGTCTTCTGCCAGCGTTCAGTACGTGTTCTGTAGGAGTTGTTCCACGTGTAGCTGTATTTCTGGTGTATCTGTGGGGAGGAAGGTGATCTCCACATCTTACCCTTCCGCCATCTTCCCCGGAAGTGAAGATATCATTTTAAGTTTTAATTTGAAATTTTATTAAGTTTATTACGTGAAAGAAACAGTATGAGACATCATAATTATATAAATGATTCAGACATAATTTCTAAAATTCTATAAACTTATATAGTAGAACTTTTCTTATGGCTTTATTTTTATAAGCTATAATCTTAAAATCACTACATAAAAAATTGAAACACAGAAATTCAGTAATTTTCACAAATTCATACAATGATTAAAAGGTAAAAACCTGACTTCAAATTCATACAACACTTCTTCCCAGCCCATGCACAAGTAACTCAGTCTAATTTTGATTTGTATATTATAAATATAGCATTTTATAATAACCATATTTAAAATGAGGGTACTGAATCTCAATTGTATTGACACCACCCAAGGTCATAGGATTTCTCCTCTGTTTTCTTACTTGAACAAATAAATGATAGCCTGAAATAAAAGGACTTTTTTGTTAAAGAAATTTAAGAAACATTTTAGAGTCTTTATTTGTTGACTCCAATTTAATCCTGTAAGAGTGGTTTGATGTGTTAAATCTAAGGGACATCCCTTTACTTCTGGAGGCTGAGTCAAGAGCTGGACTGGGAGACATGTTTAGAACCTTGAACTTGGAATCTGCTGGCAAGGAGGAGGTTAGTTTCCTCTGACCTAAATGTCTTGCACTTTGCCAGTCCAAACAGAAGCTTATCTTTGGGAAACACCAAAATATAACATTAAACTAACTTTATAGCTCTACCTCAGGAATCATGAATGCATTGTTTACTGGTGTATTTAAATTACTCTATTAAAAATAAATTTAGTTAGAAATACATTTATTTTATAATTTCCCTTAATGTCTAAGACCACTGATAATGAAGTTTTAACCATGAGGCTAGAGAGCATCTTATGTTACCAGAGAATTTATTGGAACTTCAAAAAGTAAAAATTGCTAATATTATTATAAAGATTTTTAAAATTCTTACTTTTGTTTCCTCATTGTCTATTTCTCTCATTCTAAAAGTTAGTCCCTTTTAATCTGTGGGATCATTTAAGCTTGCAGAACTAATTTAATCATGGTCTACAATCTATAGGACATACGTAGACCTACCTGTAATCCTGAAATCAAAATGTTATGTGATTCCAATCATAGGAATGTGAAGACACTTTGCTATGTTGCAAATTGGAAAAGAAGGAATAACATTCACAACTAGGTGTATAAAGAAGCCAGTTTCCAAATGATGCTCTTGTCTTGAAAAATTAAATCTCAAAATGTTTCAGTTGTAAAAGAAGAATGCATTTCAATGTGCTGCCTTTTTCTATTAATAATAATGAGAAAGAAAATTAAGGTTATTTAGGGCATAATTTCAACTTTAAAATATTAAGACAGAGAAGACTTTTATTTGTATAATAAAGTTGGTATGAACTCATTTAGATACACCGTAGAGGATAAAGGTTAAGTTATTTTAGCAAAGGTCATTGTAATATTTGAAATCCTTAAAAAAAGTGTGTTGGAATTTATTAAGCTCTTGAGAGTGGTGTTTTATATTCTGACCTAAAGCAACTAAAAAGATGTGGTTGTGACAGTACAGAAGTATGTTTTCAAACCGGAGAATAGCCTAGGGAATGACAACATTTGCTTGGCTAAGAGACCCAACCTAAGGGAAATTAAGTTGGGTTTTGGCAGGTATTTCAATTAATTAATTAATTAATAGCTCATATAATAAAGGACTCTAAACTTTATGTATAATAAAGGACTCTAGACTTTATGTATTTATAAGACCAGTCACAAAATTATATTAACACTATCTTTGCAATATATTTGATTTTCTTTTTTTGATCCTATTCACTTCAACTAAATTCTTCTGAAATATTCTGATGTGACAGAAAGGAAGATGAGGAATATTAAATATTTAAGATAGGTGAGTAAATTTATTAGAGAATATCTACTTTGTCACATCAATACACAATGCTTCAACTATTTTGTTATATTAAGATCTGACTTTCTTACAGTCAGGAACAACCCAATTTCAACTGTGTTTTTTCCATTCCAGTGTTCACACAGTTCTTTTCTTGAAAAAGTGGTGAAGTAACATTGTCTGCTAGTTCTCTCCCACAGTAAAATCACAGAAAGATTGGTGTCCTTTGGGGGAGAATTATATACTCATTTTCATATTTCTTTCTTGCCCTACCTCTGGTGGATCATTGTCTTGCCAATCACCACTAAAAGGCAAAAAAAAAAAAAAAAAAAAAAAAAGGCATTACAACTAAGAGCCAGCAGAGGGCACTAGTAATCAACTGGAACAGGGATCAGATAACCAACAGGTGCAGCAAGAGGTCTCTCCTCAGTTCTCCATTCACAGTCTATGTGTTGGTGATTACGAACAAGCATTATAGTTCTTAGGAAAAATCAGAATCCAAGAAAGACGAATATGAAGGTTCCCTAAATGTCATCCTTCCTAAACTCAAGTTGGAAGACACAACTGTAGCCTAGGAGCATATAAAAGGTTATAAAAGGAAGACTAAAACCAAGAACTCTATAACAGATGAAGCTATGAATGGACCATGTAGTAGTAAAAATACTAATTATACCATGTCTTACAAAGTTTGTTCCAATTAATATATAGAGTTGCTCAATTTTCTTTTTTGTAATCATTTTTTAAATAGTTATTTGTTCCTAAGTCAGATATTATTAAAGAATAATTTACATAACTTAAAATGCATCATACTTAGATGTACAACTAAGTTTTGACAAATGTATACAGTTAAGAACCCATAATACAATCAAGATAAAACAGTCCCATCACATTAAAAAGATTCTTTCTTCTACTTGGTAGTGAATTTCTTTTCCCCACTCTTAGCCCTTGTTAACCACTGATCTGGTTCCCCTTCCATTAGTTTTGCATTAAGCAGTATGTCCTTCTTCTGTCTGGCTTCAATCATATAGCATAATGCTATTGATATTCATCTATATTGTTGCATGAATCAGTAATTCAATACTTTCATTGCTGAATAGTATTCCACTGTATGCATATGCCACAGTTTATCTGTTCACTGCTTGACAGACATCTGAGTTGTTTTCAGTTTTGAGTTATTATAAACAAAACTTTTATAAATATTCAGGAACAGGTATTCATGTGGATACATGTTTTCAATTCGCTTTAGTAAATACCTGGAGTGGGATAGGTGAATTTGCAAGTGTACAAGTGGACATTTAACCTTATAAGAAACTGCAAAATTGTTTTTCAAAGTAGCTCTACCACTTTTACATTCCAACCAGTAAATACCAGTTCCAGTTGTTTGTTTTTGTTTTAATTTAAGCCATCCTAGTAGGTCTGTGATAGTATCCCATTGTGGTTTTGAGGTGCATTACCTTTTTTTTTTTTTTTTTTTTTTTTGCGGTACGCGGGCCTCTCACTGCTGTGGCCTCTCCCCTCGCGGAGCACAGGCTCCGGACGCACAGGCCCAGCGGCCATGGCTCACGGGCCCAGCCGCTCTGCGGCATGTGGGATCTTCCCAGACCTGGGCACAAACCCGTGTCCCCTGCATCGGCAGGCGGACTCCCAACCACTGCGCCACCAGGGAAGCCCTTGAGGTGCATTATCTTAATAACAATGCTAAATATCTTTTAATGTGCATATTTGCCTTTTGAATTTATTCTTGGATGAAGTGTCTGTGCAAATATTTTTCCACTTTATTATGGCTTCTTGTCTTTTTATTATTGAGTTTCAAGATTCTTTATATATTCTGGCTGCAAGAACTTTATCAGATGTATGTTTTGCAAATATCTCTTCCCAGTCTGTGTCTTGTTTGTTAACTTTCTTTAGAGCATCTTTTGAATAACATACATTTTATTATAATGATGAAATCCAAATTATCAGTTTTTTCTTTTCTGACACATTCTGTTTCTTATACTGAAAATGTTTGCCTAACCCAGAATCACAAAGATTTTTCTCCTGTTTTCTCCAAGGAGATTTATATTTGTAGATTTTTACATTTAGGGTGACTTTCTAGTTACTTTGTATGTTTGCATGTGGTGCCAGGTATGTGTTGAGGTGTTTTTCATTGTTTTGCATAAAACACCTAATTGTTCCAGCACCGTTTGTTGAAAGCACAATTATTTTTCCATTGAATTACCTTCACAACTTAGTTGGAAATCAATCCATCATATATAAATGGAAACACACAGTATGGACCCTTTCTGCCTGGCCCTTTATCAATTTAGCAGAATCTCATTAATAGTCATGCTATTACATAAATCAATATTTCAGTACCTTTATATGGCTGAATAATATTTCATTCTATGAATATGTCATTGCATGGATTGTACCACAATATACACAAGGGATGGTTCTACTTATCAACTCTCCATTGCAGTTTCATTGAACTATATGTTAATTCTTGTACTGATGCCTCACTAGATTAATTTAACTTTATATTATGCCTTGAGATCAGTAGTGTTAATTCTCCAAATGTGTTATTCTTTCCCAAAATTGTTTTGGCTGTCTAGATCTTTTGCTTCTCTTTATAAATTTTTGAATCAGCTTGAATGTATAAAAAAGTTGCTGAGATTTTTATTGTTATTATATGTACAGATCCATTTGAAGAGATTTGATATCTTAACGATACTCTCTTCCAATCCTTGAACACAATCTCTCTCCATTTATTTAGAATGTCTTTAATTTCTCTTATAAATATCATAATTTTAGCACATACTTCATTAGATTTATCTTTAAGATTTTATGTTTTTGATACTACTGTAAATGGTATTCTATTTTAACTTGTTTCTAATTACCCATGGCTAGCATGTAACAATACATTTGATTTTAGTATAATGACCTTTTATTCTGCAACATAGCTAAACTCACATATTCGTTCTAGTGACATTTGATTAGTTCTTTTGGTTTTCCTATAGACAATTCATGTATTTCCCTCCTTTTCATTCTCTATGCTATATATTGTGTTTTTGTCATATTACAATGTCTAGGGTAATAGTGTCATATAAATTATGTCTTTGCCCTATTACACTGCCATATTACACCTGTTCAGTAAAAGTTGAACAGAAGTGTTGAGCATGTACATTCTTGAAAAGTTCCTGATTTTAGGAAGACGGTATTTCTTTAATCATGAAGAATAATATCAGATGCCAAGACTCACTTTGTCAGTTCAAAGAAGTTCCCTTCTATTCCTAGTTTAACAATTTTTTTTTAAATCTGGAAGAGTTGTTAACTTTTGTTGAATGTTTTTTCTGCTTCTATTGAGATAATCTTATTGATATCCCTTTAGTCTGTAAACATGGTGAATTACATTAATTGGTTTTTGAACATTGAACCAACTTCAAATTCCTCAGATACACTGCACATGGTTATGAAGTAGTGCCCTTTTTATATATGTCTGTAAATAACTTGCTAGTATTTTGTTAAAGAGTTTTGGTCTATATTCACGAGAGCTACTGGTCTGCAGCTTTCCATTACCTTTTGTTTTGAGGTATAAAAAGTGTTTTGTCTTTTTTTTACCATTTTAAAAATTGAAGTATGGTTAATTTACAAGGTTGTGTTAGTTCTAAGTGTACAGCAATGTGATTCAGTCATATATATATGTATATATATATTCTTTCTCAAATTCTTTTCCATTATAGGTTATTCAAGATACTGAATAAAATTTCCTGTGCTTTACAGTAGGTCCTTGTTGTTTATCTTTTTTATATATAGTGCTGTGTATATATTAACCCCAAACTTCTAATTTATCACTCCCCCCACCCCCTGCTATTCCCTTTGGTAAGCATAAGTTTGTTTTCTATGTCTGTGAGTCTATTTCTGCTTTGTAATTAAGTTCATTTGTATCATTATTTTTAATTCCACATGTAAGTGATATTATATGCTATTTGTTTTTGTCTGTCTGCCTTAGTTCACTTAGTATGATCATCTCTATGTCCATCCATGTTGCTGCAAATGGCATTATTTCATTCTTTTTATGGCTAATATTCCATTCTATTTATCTATCTATCTATCTATCATCGATAGATCTCACATCTTCTTTATCAATTCATCTGTTGATGGACATTCAGAATATTTCTATGTATTGACTATTGTAAATAGTGCTGCTGTGAACATTGGGGTGCATGTATCTTTGTGAATTAGAGTTTTCTCCGGATATATGCCCAGGAGTGGGATTGTAGGATCATATGGTAGCTCTATTTTTAGTATTTTAAGGAACCTCCATGCTGTTCTCCATACAGACTGCACAAATTTACATTCCTACCAACAATGTAGGTGGTTTCTTTTACTTTTAATAATATTAGATTTTAATATTAAGGTAATGCTGGCCTCATAAGTGAGAAGTGTTTCCTCCTTCGTTATTTGTTTGCTTTTATTACAGTTTTATATTTGTAACTCTTTTCTGTAGATTGATAGATATTGAACTGCCTACCCAACAAACTTACTAAGAGTTTTCATCTGTTTTATCTATGAAAATCTGCCAAGTTGAATAATTTCCCAGTTGTGAATGAACCCATTCTTCTCTAGGTTGATGGTGAAGCTTCTATTTTATACTCCCTCCACAAAGTGCTCCCTGATCAACCGTACATCTTTTGTCAACATCCATCAAAAGTATTGGTTTCAGTTCTTTGATATGTTTCCAAGACATAGATTGATAAATATAATCATTAGGTTGAATGAATTCCTTAGATATTTTCAAAGATCACCTGATATTTTTGTATCCTTTAAGATATTGACAAGAAGAGATTGACAAATACTACACTTATTACAAAAATTTGTTTCACAGAATTTCTATATCATTCACTTCAATGTTTTGCCACTATGGATTAGAATTGATACGATATATTAGAATAGCCAAACTTGATTCATTGCAACCAGATTCAAGGACTATCAATTGTATAGTGAAAAACTCCTCCATTTTTTCATTCTCCTGATGAGTACTGATGTGCTTGGTGTGAAGTTTTCCAGTTTTTCATAAGGCAATTTTTATTCTGGGCCACATACTTTCTTAATGTATAAAACAAATTTTATGCTAAGAAAATAGGATTTCCACAGAAAAGAGCTAAACAAAAACAAATACAGAGAACATTTTAAAATATGTTGACACTGACATAAATCTTCACTCTTAGAAAAGTGGAAATCTACTTCAATTCTCAAGTTAATATTTTAAGCAAATACAATGATTATTGACATTTAGGATGGTAACCAAGAATATATCATTATGACTAAAAGCACGAATAAACTTGGCAAAGAACAAAACCTATTACTGTAACTTTAATAATTGAGATATTCTTTTCCATACACTTTGCCTCTTTCGATGATTCTAATACCCCAAAGAATTGTGTATAGTGCCTTATATTTCATCAGAATAGCAGGTATGCTTACAAAAATCCTAAGAAATAGCAAAGCCCATTCTTGTTCAACAAAGACAATTTACTTTCATAAGATTTACTTGAGATTTATTGTTCAGTAAGTCAACTACACTTACAATGTGCAAAAAGCTGTTCATTAGAACTGACAAATTAGCAGCATGTATTTCTCATAATCATAATATACCTAAAAGTAATAGTCATCTTCCTATGTTCCATCTTGTGGCCAAGATGCACTTAGATCTCTGGCACTCCCAAATCCTCATAAGCAGACAAGTACACTTGTAAAATAAATTATTTGAAGCTATGAACAATAATATGTATTCATATATATTTAATAACAGGCAAAGTCAATCTTACAAAATAATAAAATATACAATATATGCCTTTGTAGATCATGACATACAACATGCAGAGTTTGGAATGAAAACATCACTAGAATTGCGGCATGTCTAAATTTTGCATTAATTTTATGAGTAATGGACACAATTCTCCATTTGAAGTGCCTAAAACTATCAACCAACAGAATATATGAACTTTCCTCCCATTAATATTACATGGCTTGAGAAGGTGTTCCTCTCTATGCATATTTAAACAATATAACACATATTTTAACAATATAACATGCTCAATGCACTATAGTTCTTTTTTTTTAACATGGAAAAAACGTTTATATGTTAAGTACAAAAAGGACATAAAATTGTATATATAGTAGAATAACAACTATGTAAACACATCAAAAATCTATGCACAGAAATGTCTAGAGGAGCACTAAACACCAAAAGATTAGCAGTGGTAACATCTGGGTGGCAAACTGATTCTTTTTAAAACTCCCAGATTTTTCTTAATAAGCATTAATTATGATTGCAACGGTTTTCTTAAAAAAAAAAAAAAAACACTGGCTGGTGGTTGAGCAGTGCAATGTCACTGTCACATATAAATCAGAGGCTTTGGACCTGACTCTTGAGAGTGTGGTGCGCCCCCCACCCCCAGGACAGCTTAAGCACCTCTGGCTCCTACTCAGGGTGTCCTTGCAGCCCTGGTGCTCCTCAGCCTCTCTGACCCACAGACTCTTTTCTCCCTTAATTCTGCCTTTTCCCACTACCACCTCATCTTCGGTCACTTCCAGCTGCATCTTTCCCTTTCCTTCCCAACTCAGGAGCCAGCTCTGCAGCCACAGGTCCCCATAAATAGAGGCAGTGCAGTGCATATTTTCAAAGGACATGGTGCCTTAGCTTTGGACACACAGGAACTCAATACAAATCATTTTCCTGCTGATAGACAAGTCATGCGTGGTGGCTGCTCTGGGTACAGATATGTTAATTATGCAGGCTTTCTTATTAACCTGTAGTTGCAAGTACTTTCTCTGAACAGTTATTCCTACCATGAATTTTCTACCCTGGAAAGCCAGGGGTGGGCAGTAACAGCTCAGATCACTTGGTTTCTAAAAGTCCCTCCACTCTGAGAATGCAGAGCTATACGGTGTGTGGCACCTCAGAAGCTGCAGATTCCAGCCTATGTCTGGGAAAGACATATGTCCTTTGCTTTTAAGGTTAAGGAACAAGCCAAAAAGGAACTGCTAAAAAAGCAAAACAAAACAGTAAGTGCTAGCAATTCACAGCCTATTCCTGCTGCTGAACAGAGGCAGTAATGGCTTGCTTTCCCCACTAGCAGCTAGGTACTCTTGGACAAGTCAAACATAACCTTGTTGAGCCTGTTTCTGGATCTGCAGGGAGGCTTCCTGGCAAGCAAGGTCTTTCTGTATCTGTCCCTTTCTGACCCTAAGATATATGGAGACTTATTTCTGTAAATATTTGGCACCTAAATAACATGGTGGTTGTGGATAATGCCACAATGACACAGGGAGAACCAGTAACAAGACATGCAGGGTGAGGGCAAGGGGCACTGAGCTGCCCTAGCATCTCAAAACCAGAACTGTGGCTTCCCACGCATTTATGGGGGTGGGCAAAGGGATGTGCCGAATTAACAACCTCACCGACTCCTCAGCAGCAAATACATTCAAAACTGAAGGTGTCTTGAGGGCCCCACTTTACCCTAGTCACGAGTCTGGTCACTCCTCTGGAGGAGCTCGGTGCAGTGACAGCTGGAAAATCTGAGTCCCTATTGAATCTGCCGCACCAAGAGTCCTTTTGAAGAAGCTTGGCAAAGTAATTTTTTTCTTTTGAGCAAATGTACAGCACATCCTTGGGAAGGCCATGTGGAAGGATGCTCTCCAGCCCAGTCAAATGATCCAATCTCACTATTATCGTAGTTCCCTCTGAGTTTTTTCCTACTGGCCACCCTCGCTGTACAGAAAACAGCCAAGCACTATGCAGGTCAGTCATCAATGGTGGGCAACCAGAAGGCCATGTTGGAACAAGCACTGGCAAAGGTCATGAACTTGGGGTTGAACTGCAAACAGGTAATGGGGCCTGTGTGTTTGCCATCCAACACAGCTACTTTTATACCAGTCTCTCCATTCCAGACATGGATCTTGCCATCCTCTGAACCAATCATAATAAACTGTGAGTCTGGAGTAAACGAGGCCTCCAGTGTGATGGCTTTGCTGTTGGCATAACCCCCAAATGTATGCATCACCACTCCCTTGAATGCATCGATCAGACAGATGAAGCTGCCATTGGTGGAGATGAGGATGAGTCTGCCATCATTGCTGAACTTAAGTCCTGTCCACTCACAAGTCCGATCATACTGCATCTTAAATGTCACAAATGGCCCCTTATCAAAACAGCGAAGATCATAAAGTTTGACCATTTCAGAATTGACACCTGTAGCAAAAATTAATCCTTCTGGATCAAAAGAACAAACTGGCTTGCCCTGTAAGTGCAAGAGACCCTGGCAGTTAGGAGACCGGAGATCCCAGAGCCGAATGGTCTTATCAAGAGACCCAGAAATGAAAATGTCATCCACAGGTGACATGGACAAGGCCACCACCCTTTTGCTATGTCCAGGAAAGTATTTGATGTATTTGTTGTCATGCAAGGACAGGTAACGGATAGTATCATCTATTTTGTTAGAGCTGTAAACGACCGTGTCTGCTGCAAGAGTGTATCTGATGAGGTCCACGCCATATTTCTTACTGTACAGGGTTCTCTTTGGTTTGCCCTCTTGGCAGTCATAGAGCACGATGGAGTCGTCGTCGCTGCTCGAGATGACCGTCTTGCCGTTGGGGCTGAAGTCCAAGCAGTTAATCTTGTCCGAGTTCTCGCAGAACACCCTGGCGACGCGGAAGCTCCGCAGCACGCTGTCAGTCACCTTCATGGCGGTGGCTACTGGTGGCGGGGGCGGCGCATAGCCGGGGTGGAGCCTGGTCAACGGTCAGGCTGCCAAGGGGCGGAGCCAGGCGGGGCGGGCGCGGCGCCGCGCTGGTGGCGGGCTGGAGAGCGGCCGACAGTTGGACCGCCTCCTCCTCTTCCGCCTCCTGCTTGCGCAGCACTCTTCTGCTGGGACTATGGGGTCTCGCAGACCGGTCCTCCTTACAGTCACCTCAGGGCTGACCGGCGCGGCACCAGTTCATTGTGTCCGCCATCTTGAGGCGACCGCACTATAGTTCTTGAAATAAGTATACTAATTTTCCAAAGGATATGGAATATAAAATATATACATCATTGTATTACACACATTTTAGAGAGCTCACCACTAAAATTAGTTTGTCTATGATAGTATAGATAGTGACAGAGTGACACAGTGCAAATTTGATTACAGGTTTAACTCCAAGTCTAGCATTTTTACTATTATAGCTTGATTTTGAGAGGAAAATATGTCATGAAAACACTTCCATGAAGCATTTGCAAAATAGAAACAAGCTGAGTATAAAGTTCACCATGCAATATCAACTCACTTTAGGAATTCTCGTTTGTTTATCCAAATGAGTTGCTTAATAGTTAACTGTGGTAGAAATGAAACTTGGATACATTTAAATTCTTCCTCTTAAATGACTTATATACACAAAAACTCCTGACATGTCTTTAAAGCTCTATAGTATATGGGAAAAGAAATTTCAAAATTATGTGACAAGAAAAAAAAATCACACCTCAAGCAAATGATTCCTGTAGGTCATTCACCCTATGAGTTTGTTTTCAAATAATAGACTTTAAATGGTAGGTGAAAATATCTTTGGATGATTTAAGTTTTTTACCAAGTATTATTTAGGACAGATAAAAAGATTCTTACCCAAGCTTCAGGAAGTCTTGTTTTAAAAATAATACATCCTCTTTAAATTCTGAATTGAATTCAGAAATGAAACTATGAAGATGTGAATAAATAAGTCTACGTGATTATGCATTACTACAGGGTTATATAATTAATGGCCTGGGATGGACTGGAGTATATCTGATCAAGCTTTCTGTGTTTGTGCAATAATGTACATTTTGTGATGGCATTACTACTCTTTGCCCCTCTGCCACTATGTCCTGTGTTTCCTTTTCTAATTCTTCCTTCTCTGCCCTTGCCACACTATTGCAAGTCTCCTCCCCAAAGCCCCCACCACTCTCAGTAATTTGTATCTTGGCATCCTTATCCAGTCACATAATTTTCATTACTATTTATATGTTGATTATTCCAAAGCTATACACAGGTTTCATGCCCTGGTTTCCCCCTCTATCTGAAAGTAGAGTGTGCCTAAGAAATCTTGCATAAGTCAAAAAAGCATAAAGTGAAGAAGCACTTACTTTAGGACACCTCTTGCTAAAGGATGCACAAAATAAATAGAAATAAAGCACAGATGCTCACAGAAACACTTCAAAACTATGGTGGCCTGATGCATTGCTTATAACTGCTCGCTGCAAAATGAATGCTGAATGTTATTTTTGCTTTTTGCCTTTTTTTCATAAATCCTTTTAAGATTTATTTTGGTTAACGAAAACAGGCACTAATGTAGGTCTTTCATAAAAGTCAAGTTGAATAAAGCTAACTTTCAAAAAGCAGGGGATACCTATACCCCATGATAGAATGTATCCCTAAACTTCAGACTCACAGTGTCTCTGAAACATATTTACCCTGATGCCTTGCAAATATCTCTAACTTTGTGTCTGAAATTATTTTATTTCCTTTCTAACCAAAACTGCTGTTTCTTTTTTCTTCTAAGCCTGCAATCTGGCTTCTAAATCAACTACTCCCTTATATCGTCACAAGCACCAGACGCTCTGTTAATTTTACCACCTTAATACCACAAATCATTTTACTTTTCTCTCACTTCTGTTTCAAGTTTCAATTGTTTTATCTTTTTTTTTGGTTATTTATTCACATTTTTAACCAGCTTTGTAAATTTCTATTGGTTTCAGAAATTGTGGATCAATGAAGGCAGAAGGGATAAACCCTTCTGAAAGGTTTAATTTTAATGCTGGCACTCAAATGGGATGCTGGCAGATCACATTTTTCTGAGGAGGCTTGGTTTCAGGCTATGATAGGACTGGTCCATTTCAAGTTTGTGTGTTTTTTTTTTCTGAAGTTCCAGTCACCACTCTTTAGGTGAGTGCATAACCACTATGACATGTCAACTTTAAGTCCAGTGTATTTACTAAAGTTCATCAAGCTTGGCTGGGTCTGAACTCTTACTTCTGTCTCCCCAATCCAAGAAGTTTCTGAAAATGGATACTCAGCTCTTTTAGCCTCCCGGCTCTGTGGTCTGCTGGATTTATTGGAATCTTGTCCTGACACATAAGTTAGGAGCTAGCCAATGACATGAAGGGAAATTGGACACACATGTTTAGGCTCATTTCTCTGTAATTTCCTCCTCTCTGGAATAAATGAACACATTTGCTCTCAAGGGAAAAGGGGATGGAACAGAGGCCAGCTTCTCCCCCATTCTCTTCAAATTCAACTATTGAATAAGTCATTCAACTTATCCTAAAGCAGAGAGAGATAAAGTGAAGAGAAAGGCCAATCATGTTACATTAATTGAGTTCTCTCCATAGGGATGGAAGAACAGGAAGTGAAAAGAAGTGCTTCTTTCAGCAGAGCTTATAGTTATGATGTAGGGTGAGCAACGTTATAATGTATATACAGGCCACATATTTTAACACAACTGTCAGGTGTTCAATAGGCCTCACACCACCAAAAGTTTTCTAAGTGGCAAAAGTAAACATTTTTTAACAAAATTGTTAACTTGGGAAATATATTTTTTAATGTATGCCATGTTTCAAAGAGAGCTTGTCAGTATAAACATAAAATATTAAAAACATGGATTTTATTCAACCTATGAGTCCAAAATACTAGTTTGGACTAGATGCACTTTGGATAAATGGCTGAAATGAAAAAAAGGGAAATAATTTGCCAAATGCATTTACTCTGGGACAACTAAACTGAAGTTATTTTTCTCGAGCAATTTGATATTACAATGGATGTCTTAGAAATTATGCATGAGAAACAATACATGAGTGATGACTAGGAGTGGGTTACACTCAACAAGACAGCAAAGTAAGACAATTTTGATGGTCAAAAATGTACTTGAAACTAAAAGTAGTGTTGTAGAAATAAGGAAATTTCTCTGTATAACTGTTTGAAATTGGCTTGTTCATATATTCAACATTTGTCGAACACCTCCTTTATGACAGGCACTAAACCAGGTACTGGGAATTGAAGAATACATAATCATTGGTCCTTATTTGTGAAAAATTCTGTTTATATTCTACAGTTATAAAATATTTTTATGATAAAACACCATTTACATAATTTTAAAATACAATTCCTTTAGAATTTGTAATTGTGATAATGGTAAGCGTGAATTTAAAAAGATCAATAAACATTTACTTTCATGGTAGTAGAAACAGATTAGGGTATAAGGTAAAATGTTGAAATAACATGAAGAGTAAATGTTTGGAAATTTATCAGAGGACAAGTCTACCTAGAGAAGTAACTGTTGGACCTTCAACACCAGGTTTATGCCAGATTTCATCAGTTTATATATCCTCTAGTATATCAATTTTAGACCAAAGGCATGTTGAAACCTGAATCTGTTTTAATTTAGGGATATTGTGTGGTATCCATATTTTACTCCATGGTGGAGAAAATAATTTTGAGATTAGACACCAATCCATAAAGACTTTCAAATTCATTCATTTCCATAGTATCCTGCATTGGTCAAAACAAATTATGATTAGAGAGATGCCAATAGTAGGTAAACTCATAGAAAGCATCTTACAGAATAAATAAGAGGTAACAAATCTCTGTAGAAATCAGCTGATAAAGGTCCATTACAATATATAGAGTGTGTTGCTTAAAGCAAATACAGATAAATCAGAAACTAAGTATCATGTGAATATAGTTATTGAAATGTCCTGTAATTCAAGAATGAAGCATCAGAGGGAGAATTCACTAAGAAGACACAGACAAGAGGATTACTAGAACCAGGGAGAAATACCAAAATTTTCAAGATAAAGAAAACTATGGTATTAGGGGTTGAACAGTGTTATGTAGTCTTGCCTTTGAAATTTCAGTTTTATTTAAATATGCATTTAATAAATACTTATTAATGTCCATTATGTGCCAAACTGCAATTTAGGACCAAACCAAGTGCTACCTTTAAGAAAATGTCAGTCTAGTAGAAACTAAATATATTACACACAAAAGTAGCAAGTATTGGTAGAGAAAATGACAGTGGATCTCATTTTTCATTAGGGCTTCAGAAAATGCCCTTGAGAGTGATGAGATAAAGATGAATACTATTGAGTGGGAGTATATAGGGGCATTCACTGAAGCTGGGAAACAGGTAGTGTCAGTCTGTGAAAATCTTGATAGCCAAGTAAAATTTTAGATTGATTCCATTCTTCTCCTAAATATAATAAGAATCCATTTAGAGATTTTAAACAGAAAAGTGTCATGTTCCAATTTATGTTTTAGATTCATTGTTGCTACTAGGTGAAGAACAAATTGGATGGAAGCAAAAGTAAAAGCCAGGAGACCAATTCAAAAGCACAGAGTTGAGCACATATAAGATGATGGCAGCATGTAAGAACTTAGTGGCAGTAGTGTTGGAGAGAAATGGATGGAATAAAGATTCTGGTGGACTCACTGACATTTGTGATGGATTAGTTAGTAAAGAGAGAAAAATGTTGAAAAATGACTCTCAGGTCCCTAGCTTGAACAAGTGAGTGTGTGTTTTTGCCAATTACAGTACTTGGGAACAAAGAAGGAAAAGCAGCTTAGAGTAGGGAGTTTGTTGAAGATTAATCACATTTTGACACAATTTAAGATACATGGAAAATAATCAGTACAGAAATATTCAGTAGGTGGTAGAATACACAGGCTTGACCCATAAGGAGAGGTCAGTGTGCCAATATATGGAGAATTGCTGGAGTTGGTAAGTTGAAGATGTACAGTTACGAGACTCTGAACTGGATGCAAAGTCTCATAAGTACATCTTGGATAAGAAAGGAACAATAAAGGATTTTAAGGAAATATCTAAGAATCATGATGAAAACCAGGAAAGTGTGATTTCACAGACAGAGGCACTTTTTATCACCTATTTTCCCAAAGTTCTCAGCACTTTTGATACAGTTCTTTGTTCTTTCTTGGAAAGGTAGGAAAAGATGAAATTAAGCCTACCAGTGGAGGGATTAGTCTTCAGGAGGCTTTAATGAGAAATTATCTGCTTTAGTCCTTTTGGGATGCTATAACAAAATAGCAGACTAGGTAGCTTAACAGAAACAAATTTATTTCTCACAGTTCTGGAGGGTGGAAATCCAAGGTCAGGGAGCAAGCATGATCAATGAGGTCTCTTCGGGGTCACAGAGTTCTCCCTGTATCCTCACATAGCGGAAGGGACTAAGGATTTCTCTGGAGCTTCTTTTATAAAACACTAATCCTATTCATGAGGGTTCCATCTTCAAGATTTCAGCACTGCCCAAAGGCCTCATCTACTAATACTATCACCTTTGAGTGTTAGGATTTTAAGGTATGAATTTTGGAGGTACACATTCAGATCATAGCACTACTTCACTGATAACAGATAAAGTGAATGGGTGCTTATGTACGCATGGTATAGACTTAGTAGAGGGAAAATAAATCACAGAGTGGCATCCTTTCTCCCAAGCATCCTTCCTGATTACTTTCGCAACAGCACTCCTTTGAGGAGTAACTTGTCCCCCATTAGGAGATTAAATGGTGTTGTATACCCTCCCTCTGACATCAGAGGCATGGGACTATGTTTTGCATGGTAGTCAAATTACCAAATTCCCCTAGTCATATTCACGGTCCATATCTATAAATTCAGTAATTGTTTTCACTGGTTTTCAAGAAAAATGTGCAAGTTATCTACAAAATTTGGCTGCAATCCATAGCCAGTCAAACTTTCTGCTCTAGTACTCAGTCACTATTTTTTTCCCTCTTCCTTCCTGCCTTCTGTTTCAACTTCTGCTCCTTCCTGCTATAGAAACTAAAAGCCTGAACATCATGCCTTTCCTCTTGGGCCTCTCTGATCTTCCTCCCTGAAGAAGGAGGACTCTACTTAGCAAATCTCACATGACACCCTAGATAATGAAGCCCTGGGAGGCCAATACCCTCAAGCATTTAACAATAAATCTAGAGGAAAATAAATGTAGACCCAGCCATCAAAGTATTACCTATGCTAATTACAGTCTTCAAAAGCTAGTAATCAGAGTCTGGGATTCAAGTTCTGTGACTGATCGATAGTGGGCAAATACAGTGAAATCTTTATCTGATGTAAGCAACCTAAAATTACATTCTTTTCTACTCACTATCTAGTTAATGCAAGACATGGTGAATTGAGTCCAATGTTGCCAATATGTAGCAATGAATAAATATGTCCGTTTTTATCAATCCATCATTTAATTCTCACAACAATCTATGAGAAAGGTTTCGTTATTATCCCCTTATACAGATAAGCAAGGTTGAGAAGTTCAGTAACTTGCCCAAAGTTGTCCACCTATTAAGTCAATCATGCTATTTTGAAATCACTCATTAATGATTTATTAATCAGTGATGTGATTAATTACACAATGTTCAGAAAAAATTGGATAAAACTTAATGCATCCTAGGACAATAGCATAATATATAAGCTAATACTCTGATATTAGAATATCAGTTATGATTACTTATATGCTGAGGATAAAATCATGAGGCAGCTGAATTTAGTAAAACATGGATTTTTATGAATAACAGTCTTTCACTAGGTGAAGTTTGAAAAAAGAAGACCCTTCTTCTTCACCAGTTATTGATGGCCACCAGGAGAGTATTTACATTTGAATTATAGCATGTCAGATTTATCTTCTAAATTGTACAAAAACTGCACATTTTAATCAAGTTTAAAGAGCCCACCAGGAACAATAATATTATATGAGACATGGCCAACAGCACATTAAGAAACATGGCATTTAGCCACTGTGCCCATTTTTATAGCTACTCAAGAAAAAAGAAAAAGAGCAAAAGTATTATGTTGTAGTATATCTCTTCTTTGGTAATGAATTAATTTTGTCTTTGCATATGCTTTTAAATTATAATGAGCAATAGGTTGCATGCATTCACAGCAAACATATTGAGATTAAATGAGTAATAATATATTAACAATAATACTCAGGATGACAATGATTATAATGATTTTATTTGAAGTGAACATAAGGACAGTTAGAAAAAAATTACATAATTTTATTTATTATCTTAGCCCAATTTTTCAGCTTAAATACATAATTCTGAGTTCTGTCCATATATGACTAAAATACATATTGAAAGTTGGTATATTCGGATATTATAATACCAGGGTTGAAAAATGTGGGTCCTCCTGATTCCAGATGGAGGAACAAAATATTTTTTTTCTCTCAGTATATTCTGTAGAACATTTCAAACACTCAAGATTTAGAATAGATAAAGACCATTTAAAATAGCGAATCTTGAATTATTCAGTTATCATTTAATAATTGTCTCATTCATTCCTTTGGTTGTTTATTGATTCAATCAAGAAACAATTATTGTAACAAACTGAATCTAGATATGTTGCTTTTGTCCTGAATAAAGTCAAGTTTTCCTGGGGGAAAATCACACTTCTAAAAAAATATTTCAATCTAGGGAGTTAACTATTAATATACAGAAGTACGAGGTAAAGGAACAATTCAAAAAAAGGAAAATCAATTCTGCCTTGAAAAATCAAGAAAGATATTACAGAGGCAGTGCTTGATCTGAGAATCAAAATGTGAGTAGGAGTTGAACATATAGCCTAGTATATAGCATGCAAAGAATGTCAAGAAATCTTACACATTGTTCAATTTATCTCAACAAATATATGTTGAATGATTTAAGTCAATAAATATGTATTAAATTTTTATTATCAGGGAATACAAAGGAGAAAAACAACAGTTCTTGCTTTTAAGAAAGTCAATCTGAAAGGTTAACCAAAGGAGTAACCAAATAATTAAAAAATAATTAATTCTTTAAAAAATTAATTTATTTATGGCTGCATTGGGTCTTTGTTGCTGCATGTGGGCTTTCTCTAATTGCATTGAGCGGGGGCTACTCTTCACTGAGGTGCACGGGCTTCTTATTGCAACGGCTCCTCTTGTTGCAGAGCAGGGGCTCTAGACGCCCAGGCTTCAGTAGATCTGGCACGTGGGCTTCAGTAGTTGTGGCTTGTGGGCTCTAGAGCGCAGGCTCAGTAGCTGTGGCACATGAGCTTAGTTGCTCCGCGGCATGTGGGATCTTCCCGGACCAGGGCCCGAACCTGTGTCCCCTGAATTGGCAGGGAGATTCTTAGCCATTGAGCCACTAGGGAAGTCCCAATAATTAATTATTGAGTTGAAAAAATTACAACCCAAGAGTATGCATAGTATTAAAAAGAAATATTGAAGAAGGAATAATAAAGTCTGCATGTGGCAGGAGTAAGAGAAGATTATTGAAGGATGAATGTAGATCTCTCCTGTAGGTCAGAGAGCGTGTTCCAGAAGAGTACACAGGAAAGTCACCCAAACTAGAAACAGCATAGTGTGTGTAACTGAATTATTCTATGTTGCTGGAGCATAAATTATAGGGAAAGGTGCTGAAAGACAAACATATAAATGCTTGCTTAGAATCTCTGAATCATTAGTAAGCTTCCAGGAGTCTCAAAGTTTGAGTGTGTCCCCCCAAGAGTCTGTGCAAGATAATTCATTAGAATGCCTGAAGAAAATATTGTTTTCTAATTATATTTATCCCACCTTATTTTATGTTGGTGTATATTTTATAATTTCTGCAACATAGTAGTTTATGTATATAATTTATAAGTAAATATAAATATCTTGAAGGCAGGTGAAGAGGATGTTGTAGAAGGTAGAGAATCATGCAAAATAGGAAGGTGATAAAATCAAATATTTGTTTTGGAAAGATGCTTTGGAAAACTTAAGGATAAAGAAAAGGAGACTAGCCTGCAGACTAGTAGAGTAATATAGAAGAGCTAGTAAGGTCTGAAGTATTATGGTTTAATAGAGATTGAGACAAAGCATCAGATTCAAGAAATAATGAGGAGGGAAATGTAACATTCCTTGATTAACTGGACGACTAGCTGATTTGTTGACCACATATTAGGGACCATTGCTACATACAGTATGTGTCTCAAATACCTAACTTAATCTCATAACAATGAGGAGGCTGTCATTCTTATCTTACTTATGTGAGAAAAATGCAACTTAAGGAAGTTAAAAAATTTATCAAATGGTACATAGCTGGAAAGTGGCAACACTTCACTTCAAACTCAAGTTAGAAAGGCTCCAGAGTCAAGGTGTTAACCATTTGTCTCTGAAGGAAAAAACCAACGGGGAAAGGGAGAGGCTGAGGACAGGAGTTGTTGAGAGATGGCGATTTGTGCAAGGTTTCCCATGTGATATGTTGAAGAATGGTGCTGTGGTAATGAAGTACATTGTCCAATTGATAAACATTTTCATTCATTACGTAGTGATTTTCACATGCATCAAACAATCTAGGTCAGTTTAAAATTCTATTCTATTTTAATATGTACATCACCAGCAATTATAATTTCTGTACTTATTGTATCAATCACTTAGAACCATAAAATAGTCAAGCATTTCATTCAGACTTTAATAATATACAACAGTTGAAAATTGGAAAGAAAAATTTACATTGGGAAGCAAAATATCAACAAAGCAAACAATTAGAAAATAATTTGAAAAAAGTACACTCATATAATAACTTTCAGTTTGGGAGGAAACTTTAATAGTTAATTATAAATATAAATTAATCAAATATATCACAACATACCAAATTAGAATTAGTCCACCGTCATTTTTGAACATAATGCTACAGTTTTTCTTATTTATGAACAACAAGACTAAGTAGAATATTGGAGCTATTTCCATTTGTTTTTATTATAGATTTTTTCCTTTACATATAAGACAAAATATTAAAAAGAATTCTGAGGTTTAAAAAAGACCACACTGGTAAACTCAGCAATCACTATCTTTTTTTTTCTTCCTTAAGTAGGTATAATTTTCCAGCTGGGTAAGACTGTTGAGTCTTCCCTAACAAAAGTAGAGTTTTGTTAGGGAAGGGAGTTAATGCTATTCAGAGACCTAATAATCACCTTTCTCCCTATTATCTCAAGGCTTTGGGGCTCTTTGATGTTTATATCTTCCTTGAAGGGGATGGTTGCTGCTGGACAGAAATATGCAGATGTGGCTGCCTGAAGGACTGAAATCCACTCAAGGGAAGCTTCCTTTCAAAATGGGTGGTTGTTTTTGTTGAGATTTTAGGAAACATCCACAGTAACGATCAAGGCAAAGTATATAGATCTGAAAAATAACATAGTTTTGGTGTAGAGGCCATAAAAAGATTTTTAAAATTCTATTTTAGAGCCAATTAACAGAGTAAATTCTGACAAATAATGCAAACAACTCTGTCTCTCACCCTCTCTCTCTATCACACAGACACACACGCGCGCACACACACACACACAACTACAGGTGCATGCACATCACTGTTTGATCTTTCTGGACCCAAAGGCAGAAGGAATTTAATGAACCCTGTGTTTCACCCAGTGATATGTTTATCACAGAGGATGAAGATTACAGAGAATAAGAAAGTGCATTATCTTTCTTATTTCACAGATATCAAAGGTAAAATTAAATTCCATTAAGCACAATGTGGGTATATTGTATTCTATCATAACAGCAGTATATTCATACTTTTACTTCTCTATTTGTGCTTCCTAGTTTAAAAATATATACTCTGCATTTAAAAATGTTTAAACTAATTAATTCCTTTTATTTCTGGAAAATTATCAATTTGTATCACTTGATACCATTTCTTAATATTATTTTATGTGATTAAATATTAAATAATTTGAATTTTCACTAAACTCACCAATAGTCACTTTAACCCAACTACTGTGTTGGAATGGCAGCTACATAGCCAGCAATAGGTTTGAAATTATATAAATTATGTACCTGGTAGCCACACTTGTAGATTTCTCAAATTTTCTAACCATTTTTAGAATAACACAGCCTGATTTACGTTAATTGTTACATCCCATGGGTTTACACAAGTTCCTGAGTGAAGCTGTGGAGCAACACAGGGACTCCCCTGTGGGGTCAGAATAGGCCTGCCTGTGATGACAGTTTGCACACAATCAACCGTGCATGTAGCTCCTGGAAAAAATGTTAGATGAAATGATATTCTGTTTATTTCATTTGTTTGTTTAGTCACATCTTTCTTTTTTCCAGAAAACACTTAAAATAGCTTAAAAGCATGCATTTACATCTGCTGAATTTTAAAAATAAATGAAAAATCAAGAGAAGATAAGAATATTAAAAAAAAGAACTGTAAAGTCAGGATCAGAGAGGTTGAGTCCGATAGCCACAATATGGCATAAATTTGTCTGTGGGTTTTTTTGCAACCAGTGCAAAAGAGAACATGTTTACTTATATGATTTAAAATTGTCATAAGGTTTTTAATGCCATTTTATTAGAAGCAGCGAAAACATTCCTAACACTAGTACTTATGTATGTATTTCTCATATGCAAAAGACACTAAAATGTAGTGAAGATTCTCAAAAGCTTTACAGCTTCAATAAAATGGAGGTAAGATGATGCATAAAGGCAAAATTGCATATTTGTAAATTGCTTAATAGGTGGTTTGGTATTGGTGTTTGAGAGAACACCATATAAATTAGTCAACAGCAATTCAATAACACATATTTTAGAGAATATGCCCAAGTCATTATAAAGTTTATGCCTGTATGAGTAGTCACTAAAATGGGAAATATGCTTTGTCTTTATATTTTTGCACTAATTCAAAAAAGCAGCTGTGGAAAAATAAGCTGAGTTACCATCCAAGCTCAATAATAAAAATATTGGAATGACACTCTTAAGTAAATGCATGTGGAAATATTCTCCATCTGATTTTAATAACTTAGTAACATTAATTTTCCTATGCATTGTGCAAATCCATGTATCTCTCACCAAAAAGCTGACACTTTTCTATCTAAATGTTTATATCACTATTTGTGCATCCATCCATTCCTTCATTGACTCATTGAATAAATACTTATGAGTATATACTACATGCCAGGCACTGTTCTAAGTGCTTGGGATATAGACATGGCTGAAGCAGATAAATCCCTACCTCCATGGGTCTTATATTCCAGCAAGGAGAGGTAGTCAATAAACAAAAGTAAAATAAATAATTACACATATATAAAGATTTTTGATAAGTACCGTGGAAAAACAGAAAAAGTAGAACAGGGTAAAAGGTGAGATTGCAATTTTAAATAGTATGGTCAGAATAGAGCTCACATGCAGAAGATGATGGAGCAGAGACTGGAAGAAAGTAAGAGGATTCAAGAAGGGATTATGGTAAAGAATATTCAATGCATAGGAAATAGACAGTGATAAGGCCTTCAGGTAAATGTGCATGTGATATTTAAGGAACAGGCTGTAGCCCAGTGTCTGGAGTTGAGCTGAGCTTAGAGTAAACCTTATATTACTTTAATGTCCCAAACATTGCATAGACACACATATTTTTAGAAGTGTGATTATCTGATATTCAAGTTTAATTGAAATTCAGTATATTTATTAACACCATGTCAGAAGGGTAACAAGGGTGGGATTAAAAGATTAGCCAGAATATATGAGTACCTCCTTATATTTAAAGAAATCTTTTATCTTTATCTTTCATATTATATTATTAAATACAGCATATAGTATCTGAGGTCCTAGTATCAGGTCCTTTTTTAGAAATAAAAAAAATACAATTTGTTATTAGCTTGATATAAACTCAATAACTCATACATTATTATTTTAATACTTCTATAAGATGCTCTTCCAAGGTTTATTTTTCTGTAATAGCTTATAAGTCTTAAGGAAAAAAGACATTTTAGCAAGTACCACAAGTTAGGTAGCACATGCAAAAATTCTTACCTGGCTTAGTTATAAAGTTAAAGAAAATGAGCAATAAAAATTTACTTTAAAATTTCTTCTGAGCTAAATTGTAGTAATAACTTAAAAGATTTTATGAGATATATTTATATAATTAATATTAAGAGGATGTAACTGAACTAATTTTATACTTATGTGAAAATTGCACAATATATTTAAAGCATCATATTTTCAGTTTAAAATAACTAAGGTGGGACTTCCCTGGTGGTCCAGTGGTTAACAGTCTGCACTCCCAATGCAGGGGGCCCAGGTTCAATACCTGGTCAGGAAACTAGAACCTGCATGCTGCAACTAAGACCTGGTGCAGCCAAATAAATAAATAAATAAATAAATAAATAAATATTTGAAATAACTAAGGCCATTAAATTGAACATTTGATTACCAGCAGATTATTAACACATGTCTCATATAGACTGGGTTTATATAATGATATGCAAATATTTTTATGATGAAAGCAGGAACAATCCAAATGCCACAACCCCTAGGGTTGTGGATTTGATTGGCTCAAATCTACTAACCCATCACCTTTGAAAACCCAAAGGTCTCTGTAAATTTGCTTTTTTATTCTGCCTTCTTCACTCCTGGTACGACATGTACTTTCCTATCACTGAATCCTGCACTCCCATTTGTAAAACTCCATCCCTTCAAGAGCAATTAAAATTAAAACAAAAACAAAAAATTCTTCCTCCATGTATTTCAGAGCAAAGTAGAGTAAAGAGGATATTACTTTACAGTCTCATAAACTTGTTAGGGTTATCTTTCTAAAAATATCCATTGGCTGCTGCATACATTTTTCAAGCTGGTCACTGCACAGTTGCACCCAGTTAACGGGGTGTGTGAAGGGTAAAACCCACCCTGCACTCTGTAAACCAAGCTGTGAACTATGTATGTAAAGAAATTTTACACTGTCAAAATAAGGAGAAAAACAACCCAATAAAAAAGGAGGGGTCAAGAGATCTGTACAAAAACTTTATCAAAAAAGACATATGGATGGCAAATAAACACAAGCAAAGGTGTTCAAAATCATTAGTCTTTGGGTAAAGCAAATTAAAATCATAGCCAGATACACTACACGTTTATACAAATGGTTAAAAATTCAAAACATCACCACCAATATCAAAAGACTACAAAATTCTGTCAAGGAAGCAGAGCAACTGAAGCACTCAACTAATACATACTGATGGCAATGCAAAATTGATATAGCCACTCCAGAAAAACGTCTTGGAAGTTTCTTATGAAGTTAAACCTATACTTACCATACATCCTAGTTATAACAAGAAAAAGAAAGCATATGTCCATACGAATGTTTATAGAAGCTTCCTACATAATAGCCAAAAACTACAGCAACTCAAACATTCATTAACTTGTGAATGGATATATAAATTGCTGTATTTTCATACAGTAAAATACTATTCAGCAATGAAAAGGAACAGATTTCAGATACAAGCGTCATGCTCAGAAACCAGACACAAAAGACTACATACTGTATGAGTTCACTTATACAACATTATGGGAAAAGCAAAACTGTAGAGACAGAAGTCAGGTCAGTGGTTATCAGGCATGGACATAAAGAATGGGATTAACCATAAAATGATACAAAGAAAGTTTTTGGTGTGATGGAAATATTCTATATCTTGGATTCGGGTATATATTACACAACTGTATATAGTTGCCTATACTCATCAAGGTGCATACATAAAAAGGGTGATTTTTTCTGTCTACAAATTATACTTCAAGAAACAAGAGTTAGAAAACATCACTTGCAAAGTCATCATAAAAAGATCAAATATATGAATGCATATAATAAAAACTGTGCCAGTAGAGAAATTAAGTGGTGCTTTGTGACCACATAGAGGGGTGTGATAGGGAGGGTGGGAGGGAGATGCAAGAGGGAGGGGATATGGGGATATATGTATACGTGTAGCTGATTCACTTTGTTATACAGCAGAAACTAACATACCGTTGTAAAGCAATTATACTCCAATAAAGATATTAAAAAAAAAGAAATTAAGGAAGCTCTAACTAGCATTTGGGTAGTTTAAAATTATTAAAGTGCTAATTCTTTTCAAACTGATCTTAGATTCAATGCAATATCCATCAAAATACCAAGCAGTTGGTTTTGTTTTTCCTGTGTGTCTGGGAATGAGGTGATGAGGATGACAAATGATTCTAGAATTTATAAGAAAATAGGAAATTTTAAAAGCTTAGAAAATTCTGAAGACAATAAAGAACAACACTGAAGAACTTGCACTTCCAAGCATTAATAATTATCATAACGTTACAGCAAATAAAACAGTATGGAATTCATTCAAGGATAGACAGACTATTTGTACAATATGGGGAACCAAGAAAAAACCCTCATATTTATGGACACCTGACCTCAAAATAGATGTAAGTGCAATGTATTTGAGAAACGGTGGTCTTTTTGACAAATAATACTGGATCAATGGTATATACATATGGAGAAATAGTCCATTTTGAACATTACCTAACACCATACAAAGAAAACTTTTCCATTAGTTCATAGACCTAAATGTGAAAGGTAAAATATGGAGTTTCCATAAAAATACAGGAAAATAACTCCATATATATGCATGTATTTCTTCAATATGACACAGTAAGTGCAAACAATAAAACATACATTAATAAATTAGCACAAAATCTATAAAGGTTTATCTATTAAAGACACCATTAAGAGAGTGAAAATGGAAGTCACAGACTACAAGAAGATATTTTCATTGTATATATCCTGTTTAAAAAAAAACTTGCATCAAGAATACTTGTAAATCACTAAGAAAAATACAAACAAAAGAAATGACAGTGAAGGATATAAATTAAGACCAAAAACAATATAAAATTTTGCTCAACATCATTAATCATTTACAAAATGCAAATTATAACCCAGAAGTGACAAAACAAATTCACCAACCTGCATTAAGTTAGAAACAGTTGTGAAAATTAATAAACAGAACCATCATTTAAGAAGGAGTTGGGAGGCCAGAAGGAGGAGCTCTCTCGTACTACCACTAGTCGTCAGTTGCAGGTACAATAGGAAGAGACATACCTGGGTAACTACTCTACTACCCCAGCAGAAGGAAGGAAGAAATTCTCCTTGCAATAACCTTGCCCATGGGAGACTGCCATAACTCAGCCAATGAAAAGCCACTACAACTTCCAATTCCCAGGACTCCAATGGACTCTATTTATAACAGCCTTCCCAACTCGGCCTTCTCCTCTATAAAAGAAACTTTCATCTCCTTTGTTCTCTGGACTTGTCTGTGGTTCACTATGGACTGTATGCTCCAAATTGCAATTCTCTGACATTCCCAAATAAACCAGTTTTACTGCTAAAATAACTGGCTGTTTTATATCCTCACACTGTAGCAAGTGCTACCAGTGATATAAAGCAAATGGAATTCTCATAACTTGCTGCTGGAAGTGTAAACTCCTGCACTCAATTTGTGCCTCTTGTTGAGATCGGTAATAAGTTGATCCTAAACATTAAGAGAAGCCCCAAGTGGGACAACTCTATTCCAAATAGTGGGAAAAAACACATGATCTTTAATATATGTATTCATTTATGTGCCTAACACATTTACCTGATTTTAAGTAAAAACAACTTATATGAATAAGACTAATCAAAAGTGTATCTAAAAGTTATAAAATACACTCTGCTTTGGCAAAAAACCTGAAGCATAATATGTAGAGACTCAGTAAAAATAAACACTTGCATAGTGCTAATTCATTTCTGGAAAACTTACTCTTTAGTAGAAGTTTACCTTTAAAGTCTTCAGTCATATAACCAAACTAAAATCTAAGAATATCAAACTGCCAGTGCTTCCTCTGGGAATAGTTTAAAATACATTGGCTGACACTGCAGAGTTAAAAATGGCTACATGATATTCATCTATGCAGGAAAACAAGGAATTGTCTCAACAGTTTGTGAATCATATGGAGGATTTACTAGACTGTGGCCAAAAGCTATGAGCAGTGTTCTGTATGTTTTTGTGTAATATAATCTTCAAGCATGTCTAGAGACTAGTTAATATTTTACTCTTATGAGGTTCAAAACATTATACATTAAGTGACTGGTAGACAGGCTCTTTAATCTGTAAGGATAGATTTCAGGAGAAAACCAAAAATGTGATTTGAGAGAATTCTAGTCTAGATTGCCATAATCATAACGACTAGTAAATGATCACTCATCACCATGACCTTCATTTCATCATTGTGAGGAAAAATATGTATTTGATTTCCTAAGCTTTTATTGCCTTGCTTTTAGAAAGTGTATCCATTACAAAATGTGATCGTATAGTCGAGGTTCTGCATCTCACAGAAGGAAAAATTCTTTGAATTGAGTACCTAAAAATAATAATGGTTTCATTCATTATGTCATTATGCATTGCACCAAGTAGCAACTGACAGCTGTCTTTCACTTTTTAAAAACCTCGATTAAATATAATAGTAGAAAAATCATTCTCTTCTTATTTAACCCCCTGCACTAAAAGGCAAGGAACCAAAATTATATTATAAATCACTGTGATGTTAGCACCTGGGGACCACCTCTAATATTTTACATAGCTTAGAAAACTATAATATTCTGTAGTAGAACGAGTTGTAAATTACCAACTTTATCCTTCTACTTCTTGGTTGAAAGATGAAAATTGAATTTAGAGATTTATATTTAACACAGAATATAAAATAATTCATGAATATTTTCTGTAGTTCAGGTAGAGACCAAGTGCATTTGCTTATTCAGCATTTGTGTTGTGAAATCATTTATGAAGTAATGGCAGAAAATTGAGAAATAACTGCTAATCTAAAAAGGACTAAATTGAAGCATTTAATGGTACATGGACAAGAATGAGAATTGCTAATGATATAAGCAACTTATTATTAACAGAAATGTAAAGAAGAATATATCATTCATATGTCTTTTAGGTCTTTTATATAAAATGTTTAAAATCTTAAAAGTTCTCTATAAGTAATAGTTTACTTCAAGTGCTTTGGGACTTAAAAGTGGACATTAAATGTAATTTTATGATTCTTTTTGCAGATTAGTTAAGGGAAAATAAAAAGAAATTTTGCTTATGAAGCTTACATATTACACAGTCATTTATGAAACAAGAGCAAATTTTGATTTGGAACCATATTGAAAATGTTTGATGTTTAGAACATCTTTATATGGAGGTCATCACCCCCTTCATGTTAAAGAAATACGCTGTTCTATCTCCTATTTTACAGATTTATCTCTTTCGTAAACCAAGTTCTAATATTAATAGATCTGGAAATAATAGTTGTATATCTATCTTTTATTCCAATTAAAAAGCCTATTGTGATATGAAAATTAAAATGAGATACCAGTTTCACATAGCATTCTGAAAATAATGTAATAACTAGTATAAGAAAAAGAGGTAGATTTAGATACTTCTGGCTGAAAGATAAAAGCTTATATACTAGGATAAAAAGGGATTACTATAAATTATGTTGTAAGAGAATATTTATTGTGAAACTTTAGAAAATAAAAGGTAACTTAAGAGGGTACAATTGAATAAAGAAGAAAGAATGTTTTTTAAAGAGATTCTCATAAAAAACATTTGATAAAATTTAACAGCTTATCATCATCATCACCAGTGTAATAAAAACTCAGAAATCTAGGAAAGAAAACATCTTTCTTAATTTGAAAAAGGGTATTTAAAAATAATAACAACAAAACGCATCATAATTAATGGTAAAATTTTGAAAGCTTTCCTCTGTTATCAGGAAATAAGACAAATGTGACCACTTTCACACTTCTATTCATCATTATATTGGTTGTTATAGCCAGTATAAGTCAAGAAGAGAAACAAAGAGCGTGGGTAATATAAGGAAGAAAATCAAAGGAAACCTAAATTAAATGAGAAAGATACCATATTAATAAATTCAAAGGACTGATATTTTAAAGACATTAACTCTCCTTAAATTGACCAATAGATTTTCCAGTGTCACTCAGAATTCTAACTTTTTTTTCAGAGAAAGTGACAAGTTAATTATAAATACATTACAAGTGCCAAAAATAGTCAAAATCATCCTGGAGAAGGGCAGATTAGAAAGATTTGCTTGACCAGATATCAAAATGATCACAACAGAGTAATTAATAGGCAGGATATTGTTGCAAAGAGTGGAAAATGGAACAGAGTAGAGGATCCAGAGATATCCAAATATATATACATGAATTCTTGGTTTATGACTAAGACACAACTCCAGAGGAAATGGAAAGGATATTGTTTTTAAAAAGATGATGAAACAACTAAGTAATACAGGGAAAATGCATCTCAACTTCTACCTCACATCTCCTTAAATGATAACAACAAAGCTTCCAAAAGATGATGTGAAAGAATATCTTCATGATAAGGAAAAAAATTTCCTCAACAGGTTATAAAAATAATGAATTGTTAAGTAAATAACTGTTAGATTACATTAAAATGATAAATCCTCCAATAATAAACACAATTAAGAGAATGAAAGACAAACGAGCAGATATGGGCAATATATATAAGTACCAAGGACTCAAATCCAGAACATAAAGAGAACTCAAAGACAGAATAGACAACCCAACAGGAAAATTGTACAACAGACTTTAACAAACACTCTCTACGAAAAAGAAATCTAAATATCTACACATAAAAAAAGTATGAAGACACACAGCTCAGCGCACCCTCGGGAGCAGAAGCTGGAGCTTCTGCGGGGCCTGATGAGCTGTTTGTCAAGCGGACTGGGCACTGCTCTCCAGGGCTCCGGTCGCAACATCCCCCACCGCACCCCTGCTGCCGCTGCCTAGCCAGCTGGTGAGTTAAAGATTTAAACCGAAGCCACCGTCCTGCCCTCCTGATTCTGCCGCCGCTGCTGCCATTCGGGCTGGGAGCCATTCTCCATGCCGGCTGTTTCCATATCGACAGGGCCTCTCTCCCTGATAAGGGGTCCATCCGTGTCCAGGCTCCCATTATTCCTAAGGGCCCCTCATCAGAGTCAGGCCTACCCTTACGACCAGTGATTGCCTTCCACCACCTAAGCCCCCCGCCCCACCACACACACACTCGTCTCTGTGAGTGGCCTGTATGGAGGGAACTAAATAATCCTGGCTTTATCTTCCTCCCAGCCTTGTCCCCACATCCATAAATCCTCACAATCCCAGCACTCTGCTGCCACCTTCCTCCTAGACAGGACTTTGCCTGGAAAAAAAAAAAAAAAAGTATGAAGAGATCCTTTTTAGTTGTCAAGCGAAAGCAAATTGTAATTAAAATGTTATCACCTACAATTTCCTCAGAATTGTTCAAACATAATAGAATGAAAAATCCAAGTATTAAGGAAAATATGGAGCAACTGGAACTCTCACACACTAATTCTATGAGTTTCAAATTTCATAAGCACTTTCAAATACTATTTGGCATTATTTTAAAGTTTAATAAGGGGCTTCCCTGGTGGCGCAGTGGTTGAGAATCTGCCTGCTAATGCAGGTGACACGGGTTCAAGCCTTGGTCTGGAAGGATCCCACATGCCGCGGAGCAACTAGACCCGTGAGCCAAAACTACTGAGCCTGCGCGTCTGGAGCTTGTGCTCCGCAACAAGAGAGGCAACGAGAGAGGCCGCGACAGTGAGAGGCCCGCGCACCGCGATGAAGAGTGGCCCCCGCTCGCTACAACTGGAGAAAGCCCTTGCACAGAAATGAAGACCCAACACAGCCAAAAATAAATAAATAAATTAATTAATTTTAAAAAAAAAGAGAATTGCTTTAAAAAAAAGTTTAATAAATGCAAGTCCTATGGCCTAGAAATGCAATTTCTAAGCACAGACTCAAGAGAAATTTAAGAATATATGGACCAAAATATATGCATAGAATCTTCATAACTGCTTAGTTAAATAGCAACATCCACAAACAACCAGTTTATGAACACTAGAATGGATAAACTATTTTATTTATATAATAGAATACCCTACAACAATAAAAATGTACAAACTTCTGCGGCATGAAACAATGTGGGTGAATCTTACGCATATAATGTTAAGCCAAAGAAGACACACACACACTAATATATACCCTATGATTCCATTTATATAATATTCAAAAACAGACAAAATCAATCCATTATAGTAGGAAGTAGGGTGGGATTACCTTTGTGGGAAAGAAGGATAGTGGTTAGGAGAGGTCATAGGGAAGGCTTCTGGGGTTATTTTAATATTTTATTTATTGTCTGGATGCCATGATCAGATGTTTTTATTTTGTAATAATTCATCAAACTTCTTTCTTACAATCCTTATGACTTTCTGTAAGTATATGATACTTTAATAAAAGTATTTATTTATAAAACAACACCCAGAGTTATTTTCCATGTGTAAACTAGACTACTCTTTTTTGGTTGAAATCAAAAAGTTTGTTTGTTTGTTTGTTTTTGCTTTGTGTGTGTGTGTGTGTATGTGTTGGATGAGTGAGAAGATAAATGACTGTAAATTTAGGATGTTGATTTAATTTGGCCATCCAGTCACCAAGGTCTATTAACTCATCTGGAATGCTGATAGTTAGCTGTTTCCTTTAATTTATTATTTAAACAACAACAACAAAATAAGGGTGAGTTTTCAACCAAGAAATCTTTCAGCAGAGCTTTTACAGACAGAACATACTCTCTTTATCCACTCCAGTGGCCTGCTTTTGTGAAGGGGCACATAGATCTTGGCCTGACTTGCCTTAAGTAAACAGAGAATGTAGACAGTCTATTAATCTCATTCCCTTCCCATGAGAAGGAACATCCTTATAACTTACCTTTGAAAATGTATTTATTTAAAAAAAAATACATTCATGTATTCTGAGTATTAAAAAATACTCCAAAAATATATTCTTAAAGGCATCTTCATATTGGGGTTTGATCTGTTTTCAGACTTGGCCAGTACGCATAGTAGCAGTATAGCAATGGACCAATAGAAAAGTAAGACAAGCAAGAAGTGTGAATGGGGTAGGGAGAAAAAACTAGCATTCAGGTAGATAACTTAAATTTAGAATTTACTGGGACAGTCTCAGGTGTCTGAGAATCAGCTTACACTAGAATGAGAGTGACAAGAGCCAGGTAAATGATCAGATTCTGTACCTTGGATGTGCATGAGGGTGAGTCTCTTACAAGGAGAACTGAGTATAAGTCAGAGAATCAAGAAAGTAATAAAAAAAAAAAAGGCAGTAAGAGTTAAGCTGCAGATTTGTAGGCATCCAGAGTAAAGTTTTTGTGTCAATTATATCAATCTTCAGATTTGAGATAGTGTGTCTTCTGATTGCTGCCCTCTTTAGCCCAGAGTGACTCAAAGATTGGGAGTATCTGAAATAACAGGTAAAAGGCCCTCAGGTTCTAAACACAAGTTGGGCATTTAGTGGTGTTAATCTAGACTTTGCATTTTAGGCCTTGAACACATTGATTTTTAGAAAAATGTTTTATTTCATTTTCTTAAATTTTTGAAACAAAAATAACCTGAGACTGAGAATAGGTTATCTTTTTTATTAATTTCAGTGCTTCTTTGGCTAAATAAATATTGCTCAGAATACAAAAAAAAGGATGTTTCTGTTTTCTAATATGCCAAGAATTTTACATTGAAATGTGAATATAATAATAAAATTCTAAACAATACACAGTTTCAGTAGTTCCAAACAAGAAATTGAGTTTTAAACACATAGATTGCATTAGTTTTTCCTAATTGATTATTGGTGATAAAAGTGAGCTCTCTGATAATTTTCATTCTTCCTAATTACATGTGAAAATAGTTAAAATCATATCCACAAATTATAAGATTCCATCACTTTTAAGATATATTTTTCCCACCTATTGAAATGTATTTGAATACATTGGCTTGTTTTGTTTTGTTCCTCAGTAAACAAGTCACATGATTGCTCAGCAAAGATTTATCATTTCTGAAAGTCACCCAGGTACTTAAATCATAGGCTCAAAGCAGTTTTTAAAATGTAACTAAAGATAGATTGTGACCTTTTAGATGGTGAAAAGACTTATTTTTGAGCCATATGGTCAGCCTCGGGCTTAAGACATTAACATGAGGCTGGAGGAGTTCAAACTATGACACTAATTAGTGCATATGTCTCTATATTAGATGCACCAAAAGACAGCAAGAAAATCTTTTATGACAACTTGTCTGTTCTCATTAATGCAATCCATGGAAAAGGAAGGAAATCACTCTTGGATATGTCAATGCCTGAGTTTGTTAGATCCACAACAAATTGTAGGAAGTTACTTGAAATACAATTTTGGGTAAGATTTAGAGGGCTGGAAAACCGAACAGATCATAATTTTGGGGGCACTTTTGATTAGTTTATCACAAAAGATACCTGAATTATCACATTTTTCCTCTATTTATATTAAATCCCTTGATATTTTTTCCTGGGGTGTTTCTCATGGGACAAAAATGAACTGACCTTGCTCTAAAGTCATGATACTCATGGTAAATGTCTAGGTACCAACTTGCTTATTCAGTCAGTTAATTTTTTAAAAGTTACTTTATTCCCAGTTATAAGACAATGTAATTGTCATTTTATCTTCTGATTCTCACATTATAGCAATAAGACAGAGAATTCTTCCTTCTAAATAATATTTGCTTTTTTCAGGCTGAAGAGTGTTTATAAAGATGGAGAATGACAAACTGATGTGACAGCTTGTAAAATTCCATATTTATCATTTCTTTTTCCATGATTTAAAGTTAGAACAATGATGCAAATTCTCTAAGACTATTATCTCACCTTATCACCGCAAGCTTGAGAGGCTAAGGGATTTTGAAATACTGACTGGCAGGAAGAATATCAGACACACATCATATTTTCAGGTTTTAGTATGAAACAAATATGCTTGATAAGACTCCTGTGGTCTCCTTATTTAACAGATCATAGCAGAGTAATAAAATGTTGTTCATGATACCGTAGAATTTTTTGTTTTCTTCCATTATTACCTTCATCATCATCCACCTTCAAAACCATGATAAAATATATAAATATTTTTAATGGGCCTTGGATACCTACTTTGTGTAAGGTGATTACTCAACTCTAAGGAGGGCTAGGCCTCTCTGGTGCTGACATGAGCTACTGCTGTCCATCATTTACAATCAAACCAGCATTTAATTTTCAAGAGCATTCTGAAAACACTGGTCCTTTTAGAGTCTCTTCGAAGGAAAGAGGATTTTCTGTGATCAAATATATTTCAGAAATCCCACATGCTTTACTCTACTGTAAAGACATAAAATGTTCATTAGCAGAGACGTCCTCCAATAAAGAAACTTCTTTGACTTGTTCAATTCAAAATTCCGTCATTTCAACACAGCAACCTTTTCTAATAATAGTTCTTAAAAACCTCTAAGAACTAGTGTTCTGTGAAACACACTTTGAGAAATGCTTTCCCCAAATATTTTAATGACTTTTGAACTAGCTCCTGGCCTTGAAGGTAATCATGCCAAATTTATCAACACATTTTATGATATAACTTCCCTATTAAAAACATTCTATGTATCCCCATTGCCTCCTGAACAAAAATAAGTTCAAACTACTCAAGCTAATATTTGAAATCAAGAACAATATTCCCTGAAGCTGACTTTTTAGATGAAAAATGCCACTATTTCTGAAAACAAACATCTTGCTAAGGTCAAATATGTTCTCTTATTACTCCTGCATAGGACAAGTAGCCTAAGTTCTCCAAGCCTCAGTCTCCTCAAAGCCTATCTAATCATTAAAATGACATATCAAAACTTTCCTAACTCATTCTCCCTTGTCTGTGCTCTGAAACTCATGAAATGCTGTGCACTTGGACTTATCCTGTCTTCGATATTTTTGTTTTATTCAATGGGCTCGGAGAAAATATAATGAATAAAAACTGTGGGCCCACATGCTGAGCAAGATCACTTAATACATAGGTGATTTCAAGCATATTACTTCCTCTTGTATATTTCTCTTTCCTGATATCAAAAATGCAAATAAATATTAGTTAGCAGGATTTTCATGAGCATTAAATGAGAATATACAAATATTTTATATATATATAAAACATATTTACATACATATAAAACAGAGCTTTCTAATATATAGCTTTCATGACTAAGATTAGATTACAATTTTTTTCATGTCAACATCCAGCTTTTATGCTTCTTTGTATAAAAGAGTATACATTTTGTATACAAATGTATACATTTTATACATTTTGTATAAAAGAGTTTTTGCTTATGGAAAGTACTTATAAAAGATTTTATGGAATCAAAACTATCAGAACTTTAAGGGTCCATAAGGGCCATTAAATCCACTCTCCTTATTTTATAAACTGGAAACTGGTGTACTGAGCAAGTTGTTTACTTGCCACATAATTAGTTGATAGTACATATGGTCATAGTCTTCTGGGCTAAGTAAGACTTATCAGATCCAGATTTTAATTAATTACTTACCCAGGAAAAAAACTGGTAAGCTATACCTGACTTAATATTTTACTTTACTTCCAAAGTAAACATTCTTCATGTAGTATGTGATAAGATGCAAAAACACCCCCAAATTTTTCTCCTCCTATGTCCACACCCCTCACTGAGTAACTTTATGTGGTCTCTTGCTTGCATTGACCATGAGACTTGCCTTGAGCAATATGATGTTATTTAGCATGAGATGTTTGAAAAACATTTGTGACTAGGGCTCTTCCTCTTTTGAAGCTTTTAGAACCTTCTGGACACCATATGAAAATGTTCAGACAAGTCTGCTGAGATATGAGAGACCACAGAAAGAACTGATTCAGTGCAGGCCTCCCAGAACTACCTGCCCCAGCCAACTTGTTAGCTAGCTGACCACAGCACATGAGTCCAGCAAAGTTTAGCAGAAGGATTCATCATCTGAGTCCAGCCCAAATTTCTGACCCACAGAATCATGAGGTAAATAAAAGCTTATTTTAAGTTACAAAGTTTTGGGGACGGTGTTATACACAGTGAAAGTGAACCAATAGAAACTACCTAGTGGATTGGTTATTGGAAAAATAGGCAGATATTAAGCCTCTTGAGTCCAAGTCCCCTCAGACACAAGAAGATCTTACATTTCTCTAAACAAAACAATTATTTATTTAATAAAAACATCACAGACTCAGATATTATAAAACTGAGTGCTTTCATCATCAACACTTGTCAGTTGCTAGAGGATGTATCAAAAAGATTTTACTCTCTTAGCAGCTGGGTTTCTTTGTTGATATTTGTTGTGACTCATTTTTCAGCTTACCAATTGACTCTGGCACATTGTGTCTTTCAAAGCAAGTATTTTATGACATAAAGTACACTATTGACAATGGCTGTGAAAAAATAACTGGCATTTGAAAGCCATCTAGCATATTCAAAGAGGATGATAATATGTTATAACATTCTACATAGATCTTTGAGACAAAAAAATCAGCAATTTGTTTCTCTTCCTTAAGCAATATAAAATTTCACACCCATATTGTTGAGTAAAGCACCTGAAACTTATACCGTAGCTTCACACAAAGACATTACATACGTATTCATAGTGCTCTTGGTAAGATAGAGCAACATGATATGGAACATATAGGGGATTATTTGATTTTTTTCTATTTCACGCAGATCTCCCTGAAAGCCTGAGAAACACTTTATTGAAATCCACATGGTGTTGATGAATGTTTAGCAAGGACTCTTAAGGCACATTTGAGTATGTAAATTATTCTTGAAAAACAATAAATATATAATCCATATTTTGCATAATGTTCAAACCACATATATGTATCATGAAAACAAATATTTCTATTTTCCCATGAATTTTAGACAAGCTTATTCTTTCCTCATGATATTTGTTAAACTATATATAAACATATATATTTTTGGAAAAGATGGTAAACTTTAAACTTACTATGCAATATATCCAGTGAGAGTATACAATTTAAATTTGATGGTGGTTGGAGTTTGTGAAATCACTCTAAGAATTTCTGTGAGTCCTGTGGTTGTGGATAGCATCAGGTAGTAGAGGACTGATGAGGCTAGAAAGGCTAGAAACAGGAGGGTGAATAGACACAAAATAAGGAAAGAGCACTTTTTAGCTTCTGAGTAGGCAATTAAAAATAAAGTATGTATAGATACCAGAGATACACTATACAATGGATTTCAATTATACAAATATACAATTATACAAATAGTCATGGAGTAGGAGGGTATAGTCACCAAAGCAAGTAGATAACTGTCAGAGAGGCAAAAAGTGATGAAGCAAGTCCTAGATGAGAAACACTCAGGCAAGTTAAATAAGTGAATAAGTATGAGACACTAGTACCTATATGATATTGATTTGAAGTTAAGGTTCTGTTTCCTCTAGAATTTGTAATTTAAATTATGTAAAATTAGGTACTTCCTCAGTAATAAAATCCAATTTTCAAGTCACAGCCATTATAGGAATATTACAGGATATAATCCTGAAAATTTGGACTACATTTGGGCTATATGTAAAAAAGTAAGAAATAAGAATACAGAAATAAAATGAGCAAGAATAATTTCTCAGTCAGTCAAGACATCTTTATGGAAAGCCTATTATGTACAGGAACATCACCTCATCACTAAGGTGGGGGACTACTGCAGACAATCTATTATAAGAAAGAAATTGCTGTACATCTGAAACTAACACAACATTGTTAATCACCTATACTCCAATATAAAATAAAAAGTTAAAAAAGGAATTAGTTAAGATATAGCAATAAAATAGTAATTCTTTTTCAGATTTTACAGTTTATGCAGTTATTTTACACACTTAGTCTACTATTTTACTATATATAATTATTCATATTAAGTTGGTCAATTACTTTTTCTAATTTTTAGACCTTAGTATTGACCACAAAAGTCCTTATTGATATTTCTTAGTTCATAAATTGCATATTAATAACCATTGGCCTCATGGCATTTTTTTTTATCATTTATGGGATCCAGAACCTAAAAGCTAATAGATTGATGCTGCTGTCACAAAATTGAGAAGTCTCCCTCACTGTGCTAAAGTCATGAGTTCATATTATAAGGTTTATCCTTATAGTAGATGCTTTTTATTTTCTGACTAACCAAAACCAGGACCCTCTCCTGGGGTCATAGAAGACCCTTGAAGTTGGAAGTTACACAATATATTTTGTATATTTAAAAGGCTGATTCTCCAGTGGAATTTGAGCTACAGAGAGAAGAAAGAATGTCATTTCATTTTGTGTCTCCCAAATCTATCTTAATGCCTGAAACACACTGAATGTTCTATAAGTATTTGTGGAATAAATAAATCACAGAAAAATGAACCATGAGGCCATGAGCTCTGACTACTCACTATTCTGATAACTTTATCAATTCCAAAAAAATGGACAGGGACAAAACCAAAAGAACAAGGGAAAGAAATTAAATTGAATTTGCTCAACATTTGTTTGACTCTAAAACTTAAGTCATTTGGTTATGTTATCATAACCAAATATTGTAACAGTGGCAAACACAAAGCTAAATAAAACTATATCACATGGTAGAGAATACAGTCAGTATGTTGCTTGATTAACCAGAACATTTTAAGGAAAAAAATAAATCTTCACCTACTATAAAATTAATTTTGGGGGTACAGTATACATCAATCAAAGTAATTTTAATCTAGACTTAGCTAAATTCGCTTTCTGGAAATTTTAATGTCCTTTTATTCTCCTGACAACTAACAAGAACTTTAGGTCAAGGTTGATTGGCAGAAGATGCTTGGCAATAGTTGATGTTCTTATAAAACGGAATTAAGCTTCAATTTTTTCATCTTGTTAATGATGCACATATGCAATGCCAAGTATTTAGCAATGTTAGTTAGTCAGAAAATCCATTGTGAATGATTAAAGCCACGTTAAACTTGAAATTTGTAATGCAGGCTCAGGGCGACTATTGCATTTTTGCTCAATGAGTTAATGTGTTTAAAGAAATGATGATGTTCGACTAAAGTTGTTTTAACTTTCAAGAAAAGTGTTTTTAATTAAAATAATGATAGACTCTCCTTGAAAAACTCATTTTTTTAAGGGGAATTAAGAAATTGTATTTAGCCCTGCAGTTAAAATTTCAAAATACTAACGAAAAATGTAGTTAGAAATATCAGTATGGTCATGGACAAATGCCTGTTTCATTCTGGATGCAGTATTTGTTCAAATTGGAGAACAAGAGGGGCAGCAAGAAGTAAACATCTTTGTAAGTCATGGACAAGCTGAAAAATGGTAGTCAGCAGAGTGATAATTTGACTGTTACACAAATTAAATACCCAAATAAAAATGCCTGTAGAAGAAAGATTAATTTAGCTTCTTGCATTCAATTCAAATAAGTAAAGATTGTGTCACCTTATAAATTAAAGTGCATCTGACATATAAAACTGTTTTAGGAAAGAATCTATTCCTTTAAAATTTTTAAGTATTATCAATAAACTCAGACATAGGTAGCTGTTACAATCTGACTTGAGTTTAAGATAGTCTGATATGTCAAGACTTGTGGGTTAATACTTGGGGAATATTTTTTATCAATTCTTTGTTGTAGGAAAAATACCTGAAGATAAAGAAATGAACATTATTTTGTCTGAACCAGTGATTTTTAATAGCTAGCAAAATGATATTTTAAAGCTTTTTATAAATGATAGGTCAAGAGCTTTGTACAGAAGGTAGATCATATTGTCAAAATGAGCCTTCATTGAGTATTGATGCTATATCTGACAAAAAGGACATATCAAGAGAGATATGTTATCTTAGTTATTGTCTTCATTACCATCACCATGAAAATCATCCAAAGTATTTGTCATCATGGTGGTCTAAAGCAGTTATACATTGTGTATTTCAGTATATACTGCTTTTCTAAGCATTGTCATAAACAAGACAATAAAGTTGTTATTTTAGTTTCATCCATTCTAAGAGTTGTAATTCCTATTTGGCTTCAAAATGTACTAAATGTGGATGATAACCTTGACAGGAAACTGGAGAATAAAATATTCAATTATATACTAATTTTCTTTTCACCTTTGACAATTCACCTCTTTGTATAGGTATGAATAAAATTAGAACTTCTTTAAATTAGACAAGTTACATTCAGAGGAAACAAGGTGTTTATAATGCTTTAAACTCTTTTTAGAAATATTATTTATATAATGGATATTTCTCACCACTTAATCTAATTTCAACCTGAAAATTTATGTAGAAAATTATTGGAAATTCTATTTTTATATTTAATTTTTAATAGTTTAATTGAAAATTCAAATAAAATGATAAACTACAAAATTGATATGCTTGGAAAAGCAAATATATTTGTCTTTGATATTGTAATTGATGGGGTATTTCTCATATATCTGACTGATATGAACCATCTGGCAAATGTGAAGTTACAGCTTTTTTTTTTTTTTTTTTCTGTAAAGGCAATGATGCCCTAGGACAGCAGACATCATTATTTAGTATGTTTATTAAATGGAGCCCAGAGTGAACTTAGAAAACCATGTTTTCCTGGGTATGTGAAAAAGCAGAAAGGCTACTCTATCCTGTTGAGCTCCTTTCCTAAGAAGTTTTCACACAACGAGATGATTTTTCATCTTATGTGATGAAAAGCTGCATCCTAATAGGCAACCAGGATCTTTGAAACTATGGAAATGTTAAATGTTCTCTAAGATCTACTCAGTTAATAAGCAAACAGAATGCTTTAGTTAACAAATTCAAGTCTACAAAGTTTTAGAAAGAGCAAAAAAGTGTTAAATATGACTATACCATATTAAATAGAGGGAAACATCATGAGCTGAATAATAATTCTCAGAAGCATGAAAGACAGACTCAGTGAAAAACTGAAAAATGATCTACGGCAAACAATGAGATATAGATTAGTTTAGCTAGAAAAACAAAAGTAGATAATATGAAAAGAATAATTTGCAGAGTAAAGTTCCCCATTGAGTGTCAGAATAAGCAAGTAAATACATGAGTATTTTCAATCACAGCAGTAAAGAAATATTAAAATATTCATAATTAGCATTGTCAATTGGCAGTCCAAAGAAAATGATAGAGGTACTGGAAAATAAGAATTGTATAAAAAACCATATGATGCAAAATTATCATCAACTGATATGATCAACAGATGCAATGCATGGTGGACTGTTGAAAGGGAAGTGAATTTTTAATCAGGAACAATCTTATAAAGAAAGAAATCAGAGTAAAAGTTTTCCTTATAATTTAGGAGATTAAAGACTACAAGCAATAAAGTTCTTTGGCTGGGAATCACATTTTTTCTGCTTGCTAATTTGATTTTTAAATTTCTGTTCTGTAGGTCTTAATAAACATTGTGATAATACAATACTAATTATTATGGCAATACCTATTTATCTTAAAATAAATAAACTGATCTAACTTCAGAATTTAAGTTTTATTATGTGTAAATTACATTAGCATAGTTTCTCAGAAACGGCAGGATGTTTTAGATTGATTCAGAGAGAAAAGAAAAGAGCTTCTACAGAACTCTTAAAGCAAGATTTTTTGCTACATATACACACAATTTTATTATATATTTGATTCTGATCTGTTAATTCAGGTATTTTAAACATTTTTTATCCAAAAGAAAACTTCACCTAAAGACATTTTTTGGTAAACTTTAAAAAATATGGTGTATTCCACTTCTCCAATTAAAATATCCACTTTTTATCAGAGATACCTGTATGGTTTATGGGGAATCACACATTGATGGTATTATTTTATCTTTTTAACTTTTATTGCATTATTTATTATTTCTTTAAAATGAGTAGCAAGAAATATAAGTCATACATGCCAGAGAGACAGAAGTAGACTTAAGAGGAAAGGATTCAGTGTTATATGTGAAGACAATTTCACTCATAGTTTCCATGGAGCAGGTGGAGGCAGGAGTAACTGTTAAGTATAAAATTCAATAAAAAGAGCAAGAAGCAATGGTTTTTAAGAAGCTGAGATACATTTGGCAGCAAATTTAAGCCTTCTGTTGATCCAGACACTGACTTCAAATGCTTTTCAGGCTATCATTCAAAGATGCTTGCCTGAAGAGAGTTATCTCTGAATGTTCCAGATGGATGTGGAATGATGTCTGCCTCATTCCCAAGATCCACTGTCTGTGTTTAGTGTCAGGTGTTATCCAAGGGCAGCCAGTAAAGTTGTTTGCTGCTAAAAGTTCACAGTCAAAGGATTCCAGAAGTCTAAAAAAGCGAAAGGAGGCTGAACTGGATGGAGTCACTCAGCCTCTGGTGAATGGAAGGGCTCTCCTTCTGCCCTGATCATCCTTAGAACCTAAAATATTACTTGGCATGTCATAGATGCTAAAAATTATATGTGTGAATGACTTAATAGTCTTGGCCTTGAGGTTTGTCCCCAGTGTATCCCTCAGCTCTACATTGTTAATTATTATTTGCTTATAGTTATTACTGACAATTATTGCTTCTTTACTATTTTTATTTCCTCTGGTTTAAATGTTTAATGACTTTTATTTGCTTAATCTCATTTCTTACAGGAAATAACTTATAATCTTTTATTTTATTTTAATTCAATATTCACATCATTTTATTTCTTCATTTCTTTTTCCATAGTACACTTTTGACTGCACTTATCTCATTTTGTAAATGTTTGGTTGATTACTTAGAGAAATTGAGTCACCTCTTGAAAATGTGACCAGACCTCTCTCATCACTCTTTATTAATATCATACTGGAAGTCTTTGCTAATGCAACAAGGAAAGAAAAAGAAATATAAGGAACACAGTTTGGGAAGAAAGATATAAAACTGTCTTTGTTTGCAGATAACATGATCATGTATGCAGAAAATCCAAAAGAATTGCCAAAAAACCCACCTCTCCTGGAACAAATAAGTGATTATAGCAAGGTTCCAAAGTACAAGGTGAATATACAAAATTCAGTTGTTTCCCTATATATCAACAATGAACAATTGGGATTTGAAATTAAAATATCATTTACATTAACACCTTCAAAAATAAAATACTTAAGTATAAATTTAACAAAATCTATATGAGGAAAACTACAAAACTCTGATGGGCAAAATCGAAGAAGAACTAAATAAATGGAGAGATACTCCATATTCATTGCCCAAATGTCAGTTATTCCCAACTTGGTCTAGATCCAATGCAATTCTAATCAGAATCTTAGCAAGTTATCTTACTGATATCAACAAGGTGATTCTAAAGTTTATATGGAGAGGCAGAAGACCCAGAATAGCCAATGAAATATTGAAGAACAACAAAATTGGAAGACTGACACTACTCGGCTTCACAACTTACTCTAAAGCTACAGTAACCAGGACAGAGTGATACTGGCAAAAAAATAGATAAACCGATTAGTAGAACAGAATACACAACCCAGAAATAGACCCACAGAAATATACTTAACTGATCTTTGATAAAGGAGCAAAGGCAATACAATAGAGCAAAGATAGTCTCTTCAACAAATGGTACTGGAACAACTGGACATCCGCATATAGAAAAAATGAATCTATATACAGACCTTACACCCTTCACAAAAATTAATTCAAAATGGATTATAGATCTAAATGTAAAACTCTAAACTATGAGACTCCTAGAAGATAGCATAAGAAAAGCCTAGATCGCCTTGGGTATAGTGATGCCTTTTTAGATAAAACACCAAAGGTACAATCCATGAAATAATTAATAAACTGGACTTCATTAAAATTTAAAAATTCTTCTCTGTGAAAGACAATATCAGGAGGATTAGAAGACAATCCACAGACCAGGAGAAAATATTTACAAAAGACATATCTAGTAAAGAAGAGTACCTAAAATTTACAAGGAAACTCTTGAAACTCAACAATCAGAAAACAAACAACCTAATTAAAAAGTGGGCCCAAAACCTTAACTGACACCTCACCAAAAAGGATATACAGATGACAGACAAGCATACTGAAAGATGCTCTAAATCATAAGTCGTCAGGGAAATGCAAATTAAGACAATGAGATACTACTACACATTTATTAGAATGCCCAAAATCTGGAACACTGACAACAAATGCTGGCAAGGACATGGAACAACAGGAATTCTCATACATTGCTGATGGAAATGCAAAATATTATAGCTCCTCTGGAAAACAGTTCAGTAGTTTCTTACAAAACTGAACATCCTCTTAACTCAATAATCCAGCAATCATGCTCTTACGTATTTAACCAAAATAGTTGAATACTTATGCCCACACAAAATCCTGCACACAGATGTTTATAGCAGCTTTATTCATCATTGCCAAATCGTGGAAGCAACCAAGATATTCTTCAGTAGGTAAATAAACTGTGGTGTCTAACAATGGAATATTATTCAGTGCTAAAAGGAAATGAGCTATCAAGCCACAAAAAATATGGAGGAAACTTAAATGCATATTACTAAGTGAAAGAAGTCAATCTGACAAGGCTATATACTGTATGATTCCAACTACATATCATTCTGAAAAAAAAGGCAAAACTGTGGAGACAATAAAATGATCAGTTGTAGAAAGGCATAGGAAAATGGAAAGGAATAGGTGGAACAGAGGGGACTTTTAGGGCAGAGAAAATTCTCTGTGCGATATTACAATGATGGATACATGTCATTATGCATTTGTTCAAACCCATGAATATACAACACTAAGAGTGAAACATAAGATAAGCTATAGACTTTGGGTAATAGTGATGTGTCAATATATGTTCATCCTTGGGAAAAAAAAATATACCACTCTGGTGAATAATGTAATAATCAAGGAGGCTATGTGTGTCGGGGTGCAGGGTGTTAATGAAAAGTCTCTGTACCTTCCTCCAAATTTTGTTGTAAACCTAAATTTGTTGTAAAAAAAATAATGCCTTAAAAAATTGTGTCCAGGTACCTTAACCAAGACTTGCTTTTTAACTTCATTTCTCCTCATGTTTGTATTTGTTTTACATTACTTAAAATTCCAAGAGTGTTTTCTTCAAAACTGCTTTTCCCTCAGAATACCTAAAAGTTGCCTAGATGCAGTTTTTTGAGATGCTGTCTGAAAAATATAATTAAAAGCCAGGAAATTGAGTAATATTTCTGGAGCCATTCATTCTGTTACATGAATTATGTTTAGTGGAATCATATATCAAATTAGAATTTGCTATAATAAAAGAGGGAGAAAATTGTCAACTCAGCCCTAATTTTACACATTAAGGCAGGTCATCCAGAGAATTTTAATTCAAAGATAATATTTCAGTGCCCATGAAAAAATTTGAAACTGAACTTGACTTGGAGGATTTGGGGTGATATGGGACATGAAAGCAAGTAAAATGCTTGTACTAAATATGTTTCTATAATTTCCCTTAGATACAGATCAATACATTATATGTAAATGCAATGTAGTCTTTTAAATTGCCACTGCCCTCAAATTTCATTATCTTATACTTTTGAATTTGACTTTTTTCTTACCTAATTGAGTTAGAAGCTGTCAGCTACACTTTGCACCTAATCTCTTTCACCTTGGAGCTCTTGATCCCCCATCCTGCTCCAATATTTCTTTTTCATATCACATGTGTTACTCAATATTTAACACAATTTACTTATTTTTATTATTTACCGTTTGTGTCTTCCTATTAGAATGTAGATTACTTGAAGGCAGTGATGTATGTGTGCGTGTGTGTTTGGTAATTAACATATCTGGAGCACTTAGGGACCCTCTGGCACTAAGTAGAAAACATAAGTTTAACAAATAAATATTTATTAAAAGACTCTTTTTAAAAGGGTGCTCAAAGTAAAACTAATAATTTTTTCATTTCCATAGGATGAAAAGTTTCAGTGTGACATTAAGGATCTGGATATATTTGCCACCTTTTCAGAACACAAGTTAAGTTATATGTCAAAAAATATACTTAGCTCTTTATTGTTTTTGTTGTTGTTGTTAACATTTCAGTGATGATTGTAATTTAAATCTCATCTAAGTTTGCAATAAAGTTCCACCTCCTGGCCACATTCCCAAAACTGCATTATATGTTTGAGTAACATAGAAATTGGTAGCTGTATAATATAAAAATTAAATATTATAAGTTTTAGAATTAGAAATAATCATTAAAATTATACAGTCTCAACTCACCATTATTTACCCATGGAAAAACTGAGTTCACACAGCAAGTTAGGAACAGATAAAAAGGAATAAAACTTAAATATATTTCCTGTCTGTATAGAAACTGTATTTGGTTTTATAGTCTTGCTACTTTGAGAATAGGTTTCTGTAATCTGTGTGGCATGTGTGTAGTTTATATCATCCAAAAGAATTACGTTCAATGATTTCAAAAGGTCTTTCTGAACTTTAAAACTGTAATTTGTTATTTCTTACAGGTCTTTCAGTACATGATATTTATAAACCATTTCTATAAATTGTAGAATCAGCTCAATAATAACTCCATATCAGAAACTAATAGATAAGATCATTTTTTAATAGACATCTCCTTAAAAATCACATTATCCTTTTGTAAAGATAATTACAAGACTATTTTGGCCTTATTTCTCCCATCATTGTAAATCTATGGATGAACATTAGCTTATGGAGCAGGTGGTAAGAAAAACAACTTAAAGTAATTCTTGCCTTGAGCCACTTAGTCAAATTTATCCAGTTAAAAACGTTCATGAATGGAGTCAACTGAAAATAAACATGGAATAAAATTACTTTGCCAAAAAAAAAATCCAAATAGTCTATGTATTTAACTTATTTGGCAATAAATAAATTAATGTAATCAACTTTCCCTGGACTTTTCTACCTTTTTGATGGGGAAGGGGTTTAGATATCTTACTAATAGATATTTATTTTTCTTACAGATTCTTAGGCAGAATAATGATGAGAGTAGAATATGAGTCATTATTTAATGACCCAGAATTGTTCATTCTTTACATGTGAGAGAGAATATGTAATTGAGGGGCAGGAGACTGGACTTGTGGTTGTTCCTGAATTATTTCTGCTTGGACATTCATCAGAATAGCATTTTCTTTGAAAAATAGAGATCAAGGCTACAAATAAAATAATCCTAGTTCAGGAAATTAGGAAGAGGTCAAAGAGTGGCAGAGAAAGAAGCAGGAAGATAGAAGCAGAAACAAGAAGTGCTTATACACTCAGATGTACAAATGACATTAAATGATCCATCCCAGTATGGAATCTTCATGCGACTGATTCTTGCACGGGCTAGTTTATAGTTGATAGTGTTAAGTATTACACAAGAAATAACCACTATATAAACTAGCAGACACACTAACCACTTGTATTATGTAGAAATTTTGACTGATTGTTTTCATTTGCAAAATAATACATGATTATACCTCTAACATGAATATTTTTTCTTTTTTAAAAAATCATCTTTGAATGTACAATGAGGATAAATGGAGTTAAAACTAGAAGTGATCCTAATGTTTGTTTTTACCATAGTTATTACTTCCCATGGGAACCATTTTCTATCCTGTTTTTATTTATTTATTTTTTAAGGATTCAAACACTTTAAAAACAGAAAAAGCAATTAATTTACTTAGGGCTATAGGGTCCGTGGTAGGCTTGTACTAAAGCTCAGATTTGTTTTCTAGCCTAGTAATTTAATTCATACCAAGTGATGTTTTCTGTATGGATAACTTCAATCCATAAACCTAAAGATAATTTGTGAGTAAACTCTGATCTTGTCACACTGTGTAAATCTGCTGGTGTTTTCCCCATTTTAATTTAAAAAATCATGCTATAGTAACTAATTCTTGCCCCATACTCTTTTTAAATTTTTATTTAAAATTTTTCATCTTTTTATATTTTGATGCCCTTTACTCATTTTTCCCACCCTCCACCCCCCACCTTTGACAACCACCAGTCTATATCTATAAGCTTTTTAATTTTTTTCAAGGTTCCACATATAAGAGAGATCATTCAGTATTTGGCTTTCCCTGTCTGACTTATTTCACTTAGCATAATGACCTCGTGGTCCACTGATGCTGTCACAGATGGATAGAATTTCTTTATCCATTCATCCATCAATGGACACTTAATTTCCATATTTTGGCATTGTAGATAATGCTTCAATGAACATTGGGGGGTGCAGATATCTTTTTGAGTTAGTGTTTTCTTTTCCTATGAATAAGTACCCCAAAGTAGAATTGTTGGATCATATGGTTTTGGTTAAATCTTGCAAAAACACACAAAAATAAAAAGAACAAAAATAAGAATTCTAGTCTGAGTACCTAATTTATTTCTCTTGATGTGAAGATATGCCATTCATAATCTGGCATTGTTGGAATTTTTTGTAGCTTTGAAATGTTTTTGAAGATTTGTAGTAAACTACTTTTAATTTTTTAAAATTTCTTCTGAGTAACATGACTTCTAGATGAATTGCAACATATTACTTTTCCTGTAAATTATCTACTAGAAAGTGCATAAATTAAATTTTGAGGCCTTTTAAGACTATCAGATTATTTCCTTCCCCACATACTACTCCTGGATAAATTTAATGGTCTGACAAAATTCAAAGGTGATATTGAACACTTTGCTACAGAGGAAATTGCAATGTATGGTTCAATTCAAACAAATATAAATAATGTAATTGTTCAGTCAAGTATTAGAATACTAGTTGCCATTCAATATCCTTTTTCTCTTTTTGCCTCAGAAAAATAGTTCATTTGGGGAAGCAATACACTCAACTTAAAAACTACATTTTTCAGAATTTCTTGCGATTAGGGATTTCCACTAACTCATGTATGTGAGTGTTGTATAGGCCTTCATGAAAACTGGTTAATGGAATCCTAAAGTTCTTATAGCCATCTAGGACTGTGAGTTTATCCTGAGGTTATCTAATGACTTCCTAGCTCTAGGCATTTGATGACTTCCTTGAGTAGCCACATCAGCCAGAGGATGCTTATATTCAGAATTCTTTTAAGTAAGGCGGTAAAACTGTGTATGTGTAAGCCACTGTTAGTACATTGGGTATGGAAGCTACTGCTGATACAGTTCTGAGATTGCCAGTCAGGAGAACTGCATTGATCCCCTCCAGTAATACTTAATATTTGAGATATTTATTAGCAAAACGAAATGTGTTTTATAGCATTAATACTTACTGTTACCGAATGAATTGGGGGTCCTACTCACCGCTTACAAAATCAATACTCACAAATGGTAGGAAAAAAAGGTGCCTTTAATCAGAATGCTGGCAATCTGGGAAGACGGTAGATTCATTGTCCTCCAAAAACCACCTCTGGAGATTCTGCTTGGCCATGAAAGTTATTAAAGGGAAAAAGAGAAGTAATCTCAGTTAATCATTGAGATGGGGGATCAGAGACATTGCCACCCCCACTGTGTGCAGGCTTGTGTGCAGACTTACTGATTCCTGGTGATCTTCCTCTAGATGTTATTTTGTTCACACAGTTTGGTCACACAGTTTGCTCCGGAGATTACTGAAGGGAAAGCTAGGGAAGAGATCTGGTCATTCGTTAATTACTTATTCTTCATTTCTACCTCTTTGAACTACAGGGAGGACTAACATAAACTCCCGAACTCACAAATATTTTTCTGTTCCCTATAATACAAGGTATTCCTCTGAAGAAAGGTACAGATGCAAGCCTAGAAAGAAAGCATAGAGAAGCCGGGAGAATTGCTTATAGAAGCAGTAAGGGGATCTGTGTGGATCTAGCAGCAAAAATGTCTGATAAATATGTTATACTAATATGCTATATATAGGTATATTTCTATTATATCAATAATATAATATATTTCTGTTGTATGTATATATAATTTTGGTATATATGTATACCAAAATTACATATACATAAAATAGTTAAGAAATATGAGCTTCATTTTCATATATATCAAAATGGAACTCACGTTTTCTAACAGACTTTTAGAGGTCTTAAGCTTACAAAAGGGAGAAATTGGGTGTTCTTATCTCTATAATATAAATTGCAAAACTTCAGTGGTGAGATATAACAACATTGATATGCTCTCTAAATATGATCCCTTGTCTCTCCTAAAAGATGGAAGTAAGATGGAATATGGAACATTATAGGAATAAGATTCCAACAGTAATGTATATATACAAACCACAGATCTTGAAGGTAAATAGTACCTAAGGAGGATAGGATGAACACTATAGTGGCTTAGACTGCTTTTCAGGTTTCTAGTAAAGTGAAGGTGGATATCAGAGAGAAATGGTAGGTTAATTGATCTCTGGCTGATCAGTGATCTGTAGGCTTTGTTCAAAGTTCAAAAGTACAGGTGAATAGTTACCTTGGTATTGATACTGAGGTAGTTGAAGGTTCAAAACTATCTGTCCAGGCAATTAAATTTAAAGAATCAGATCTTTGATTTCTTATCACCTAAAGAAAACAGCAGCAATTTGTGTTGGCTCAGAATACTTTTTCTTTATGCAGGATATTAAATTAATGTGATTATTACTACGTACACACAGATAAACTTAATAATTTAATAAAGTTTAAAATTAACAAAGAGCATTGAACAAATTATTCCCTGGAAGTTATGATTTATACTTGTTCTAGGAAAAGATTTTAAAGAAAACCCTTCCTTATTGACTTTATATTGAGAAAGAAGACTGTTTTGGTCCATGTGCAATGTCTTTCAATAGGTACTAATGAAGTAAAATGTATTAAATTTTCTTCTGTAAAATTGAACATAATAATATCATTTAAATTAAGAGTTGGAAATAACAAATGTCCAAAATACCACATGTTCTGAAAACAAAGTTTAACTTTAAACCTCAGGTTTTTCTCTAATAGAAATGTGTTTCTAAAAACAGATTAAATGGAATAGAACATTGCAATTCTAACCTCATTTGCCAACTCTCCAAGGATCTTGAGAATGAGCTCTTTAATAATAAGGAAAAGAATCATCCTTTAAAAAATATATGTAAGTCTGTAAAATAAAAATCATATTTTAAAATGGGACAAGTGAGAGAAGCCTGACTTAATTTTTAAGAACAAACTCCTAACAGAACCTTTCTTTCAAGGTCATTCAAAATTATATCACAAGAAGTTGAAAATCATATTTAAACTCTTAAGAAATCTCAGACCAGATTCTCATCATCGTCTTTGAGATAGTTTCATAAAGCTGCAGTGCCCCCTGCTTGCTATTTCATCCACCACTTTGCGCCAGCCTTTGAAGGAAGTTTTGAGTCTCTGTCTGATATCACTCTATGAAATGCTCTTATTCCTGCACATCAGAGAAACTCCTTAAATCAAGCATGTTGCTTTGGAATGAACCCATGTGGGTTATGTTTTAAAATTTGACAATAGTCTAATCATTGTAACATTATAGCTGGCAATCACTGGCTAGTGCATTGCATTTCTTCTGTCACCCATTTTGTATTTATTGTATTGGAGATAGCTGGCTTTAATTCCTTCGCATTTCCACATTGATTAATATGAATTATTGTAGATTTTGGACACAAAGCACTGATACTTTTCAAAATGATTCATTTCATATTTTACTTTAAACACCTTTCTGTATTCCTAGAACACAAGAAAGATAAATATCACAAATAAGCACTAATGATATGAGAAAATTGATCACTTTTTAAAGTTGTGCATTGAGTAGTTGTTTGCCAAACAAAAATAATAAAATAATGCCTTCCATAAATCAAACAAATAAAAAGCAGACCATGACTAAATGTTATTGACAGAATTTTAAATTAATATGGTTAACAATAAGGATTATTTGAAAATGTTAGTGAATTTATCATATTTTTCATTAAGAGAGAAAAATAGAATAGAGAAGAAAAATATCAGATTATTTTGTTCATTTTTTACATTAAGTTAAATACTGCTCATTTATTAACATCTCGATATGAAGGACAGGAGAAATCATTTTAGTAGACCTTAGGAAAACAAAGAAAGTATAAAGGATTCATGCAATGTTTACTTTAGACTATTCTTACTAGTATCTCTCTCTTTCTCTCTCACACACACACCCCAGAATAAGCTTAAAAGACAGAATTCAATAAATAACAGGCAAAAGTGGACTGCGGATAACCGCCTCAGGGAGATCAACTTGAAATTTGAAATGTTCCTTTCTGAAAATGTATACCTAACCAAAATAATATTATTTCTATATTTCCTTTTTGATTTGATATTTAATAATGAATGTGTCAGTTTTATTACATAAAGTATGAAAACAGCCCCATATTCAACACCATTTTTTAAGATCTTAGTAACTTTAATATTAATTTCTATAACTAATTAAATAAGAATATTCATTGCTAAAAAATTCACCACACTTCCAGCCAACAAATAGACAGCCAAGCAAACCAAAATCCTAGTCAATGGACCATGTTCTAATTTAAAATGTACCCTATGGGAACTTGTAAGCCTTTTTTTGAAATAGCTACAGTTAATGAATACTCACCCAATGACATTGATTAGAAATATTGATGACAACAACAAACATGCAACAAATCCTAAATTAATCATCTATAGAATAACAGATATCAAAGTGAAAGTTTCTAAAATAAGAGATAAATAGAAAAGAAATAATTCATTATAAATCTAGAAACTATGACTTCTGTCTATAACTTGAAGAAATTTAAACTGAATTTTATAAACACATTTAACTATGTACATTTAGCATATTAAAACAGAAAATTTCCTAGTTGAAGCATCAATTAATTAATATTCCAACCCTGTTCCTGAATGTTGTATTTTCCTCTAGGGTTTCCTTCAGATGAAAAGGCATTTGTTATACAAAAATGCTAACAAAGTGTTACGATAAGCCCATCTGTGAGAATTCCTCAGTCGCTAGTACAAGAACAATTAGAAAACCTCATGTGAGCAGCTCTGCATCATTTCTTGGCTTTGACAAGCAGCCGTGTACACATTTCAACAATATCCTCAGAGGGAGTCATTTCAGAAACAACTGGGAAATACTCACCAAACATGAAAGTCTGGAAAGAAAGTACTCCAACTCAGAAACTTACTGCTTTGGACTCTGAAGTTTAAAACATTTTCAGGATTTGTTTGACGCTATAACAGCAATAAAAAGTGGGGATAGGGTAATATTTTCAACATGGCATTCCTTGTCTCCAATTAATTTATCCTTCCTGTTTAAGTAGGAAATTATTTTTAAATGCACACATAAAATTAGAGAAGAATAAATTAGTAATTTTTTTATTTTAAAATGCATACAGACAATAAGAGAAAAATTGTCCACTAATTGCTTTTCCCGACCATCAAACTCAAATTGTGAAATGGATCATAAGGAGTAGTGGTATGCTTAGGAACAATGGATGGTGGAAGTGTAATGAAGTGAATGAAAGAATTTTCACAAACGAAATATTTTTTTGGGATGTTGTGGTAGAGAGAAATTCATGCTTTTTCTTAATCTCAAGTATTTCCACTAATTTCTTTAAAAAATAATAAATTTATTTATTTATTTTTGGCTGTGTTGGGTCTTCGTTGCTGTGCGCGGGCTTTCTCTAGTTGCAGCGAGCAGGGCTACTCTTTGTTGTGGTGTGTGGACTTCCCACTGTGGTGGCTTCTCTTGTTATGGAGCACAGGCTCTTAGGCGCACGGGCTTCAGTAGTTGCAGCGCATGCACTCAGTAGTTGTGGCTCGCGGGCTCCAGAGTGCAGGCTCAGTAGTTGTGGTACATGAGTTTTGTTGCTCTGTGGCATGTGGGATCTTCCTGGACCAGGGCTCGAACCCGTGTCCCCTGCATTGGCAGGCAGATCCTTAACCACTGTGCCACCAGGGAAGTCCCCACTAATTTCTTAAACTATCAATAGAGTTGCTCATCACAGCCCCACCGCATCCTGTATGTCTGTGCTCTGAAACTTGCAATTTACTATAATCAGGAATATTATCACTATAATCATAAGGCGAAAATAATTTTATTTCACAGAGCACAGTAATATATTCCATAGAGGATAAAGCACAGGGTCAGTTTTGTACTATATTATGAAAAGAAAGACTCATAAACCCATAGAATTTTAGATTGATGGTCAAAGACAGTATAAACGAGTAAGACTAAAAGTGTTAAAATGAGCGCTGAAGTGACAAACAAAATATTGTTTGCCAAATTTTTCTATCTCAGTTTTTAAAAATGATCTGCTAATAAATCCAGCCCATCATATAATATAAACATCAACCTCAGTAGAAAATACCAGTTCAAGTGAGCCCAACTATTTAGACCAAGATTATAGTCAATTTTCTTGATGTTTAACAACTCAGACCTTCTAGTCAATAACAAGTATTTTAGATAAGGAAATAGAAAAATTTAAAAATTATGGTTCTTTCCATGATGAATCTTGCATAGCTGGATTCCTGAAATGTTCTATATAAAATAGCACATTTCATTTTCATTTGAAAGTTCTTTTAGATTAAATTTTATCCTTTATTTTTATTTCCAAGATAACTTCTTTCATGTTTATGTATTTTCTCTTCTTGTCTTCTGTGTCAGCTCTTCCTGATCTCTTTTGACAGTGGGTTAAGGTGGTCCACATTCTTGTTAACAGCAATAAGTGCTAAAGGCACTTGAGTACAGCTTTAAATGAAGATGGATCACCTGCAGCAAATGCAGTGTCTATATAATCTGCAAAGCAAAAGACTGTCTTAATGTTTTAAACTGAAATGAGAGAAAGCTCAGATAATTTCTCTGCAATCCACCTTAAATAGAACTGACTGACTCATCTTAGAGTTTGCTTAAGGTACCATATTATTATCATTTTGGGTAAGATGACATTCTTAAAGGCTGACTGCATCAAATATCTCTAAATGGCTCATAAAACATAATTTTATCTCTTTTTCTTAATTTAGTTTAATTTATATCCTGTAGCATATGGTCAATAAAGACAATACATGTAATACACATTTGGTTTATAAGTACTTCTGAATAAATTAGATTTCTCAAAATTACTCTAAAAACATATCAGACAGATGGTGAATAGTCCATACAATTATTTTCAGTATGATCTAATATTTCAATAACTTCATTAAATCAGAATAGAATTTTAATGATCACATTCAACAGTTTTACTAGTTAAAACAACAGTAATTCAACCCTCCAATAAAAAAGCACAAAAGATAAAAAACATAACCTTGGTTTATATTGTTTTTTTCCAAAAACTCATTTCGTAGATCTATAGCAAAAAGCAATAGCTAGAGGCAATGGCCCTGTCAATCTACAGGATAGGAAATTGAGTAAAGCATTTGGCTACTACTTAGCTGGCATCTGGAGACAGGGGTAAGAAGAGTTTGCTGTGGAGGTGACCACCTTAAAGATCTGAAATATAACGTTACTCTGAAGAGAAAGGAAAAGGTTAGCAGTAAAAAAATATATGTATATATTTTTTAACATCTTTATTGGAGTATAATTGCTTCACAATACTGTGTTTAGTTTCTGTTGTACACCAAAGTGAATCAGCCATATGCATACATATGTCCCCATATCCACTTCCTCTTGAGCCTCCCTCCCCTCCTCCCTATCCCACCCCTCTAAGTCATCGCAAAGCACCGAGCTGATTTCCCTGTGCTATGCGGCTGCTTCCCACTAGCTATCTATTTTACCTTTGGTTGTGTATATATGTCCATGCCATTCTCTCACTTTGTCCCAGCTTACCCTTCCCCCCGTATCCTCAAGTTGATTCTCTTAGCAGTAAAAATATTGACGCACTGCTTTCTTTAATAGTGACCTTTGCTATGACTAAAACTTCCAACTCAAAGGTAGAACAATTGATCATGTAATTAAGTGTTTTGGAAATGTGTAATATTATAAACTATTATAATGGCCAGTGGTAGTAACTTTTTAATTTAAGGTATTTTGCTGGAGAGATATCATTATACCCTGGGAAGATATGGAGATTCAATTTTGCAAACTTATTTTTCAAAGTTTATTTTAAAAATGACTTGGTTACCAGTAGATACTATTGTTTATCTCATTTCATTTGTCGGATATGATGGTTCTTCAAACCATGAAGAAACTGGTTAACAGTCAGTTTATTAGGGAAGAAAAAGTTTAGGAAATTAACCAGATTTCTGTAAAGGTAGAAAAATAAGGTGCTGTCCATACAGCTAAGACATGGAAGATGTTATAAAAAGTTTTTTAAATATCGGGAAGTCAGATAATACTACTTTAAAGTTCTTTAAAAAAAAACCCTCTGTAACTACGTATGATGACAGATTTTAACTATACTTATTGTGTTGATCATTTTGCAATATATATAAATGTTGAATTATGTTGTACACCCGAAACTAATCATATAATGTTGTATGTCAATTAAACCTGTTTAAAAAATTCTGAATTAAGAGGATCTTGTTGAGGAGGATGAATGTAACTAAATATTTCACAATTTTTGAAACCATTATTCTTCTATGCATTCTGTGCATTATGCACAGCTCTTTTGGGAATGGGCTAAAAATTCTGATGCTACTTTATATATATTTTAGGATTAGGAAAATAAACAAACACTTTGTGGAAATGAGCCAGTATTCTCAATGTTAGAAAACAGAGTTACAAGTATAGAAGGGAAAAACAACTAGAACATATATCATCCAGCTGAATGTGAATTAGAGGTAACAGTATAAACTTATGGTTATAACCATATGTGTGTGTATATATATATATATATATATATATATATATATATATATATATATATATATATAAAATCCCTTTCCAATCAAAGGAAAAAGGAAAAAAAAAGACACATAAGTCAGCTTGTAGAGGATCCCACTGGTCAAATCTGGGGAATTTTAGCAACAAAAATAAATAATTATAATTATATATTATAATCCATAGAATAAAGTATGTATGAGTTGATATTGATATGAAAAATAAATGGGGAATAGAGAAAGCTCATGTAGAAAGCATGATGAAAATAGAAATTGTAATTTGGAAACCACTAAGGCAGTAATGAATTGTTCAGAAAAGAATCACCAATGGATGCTAAAATTAGTAGGAAAAAGTATAATGAAAATGGAATATATGAATAGTTTCAAAGCATCTTCCCACAGATACCTATTGACAAAGGGAAAACATTGTATTAATAATTTTACATTCAAGACAGGGCAGACACCAAGTTAACAAAGTGGTAAATTTAACCTTACCAGTGATGCAACATATCAACACACTTTGCCTCCTGACATCATGTACTAGAAAGAACACTACATCACTCCTGCAGTATTCCTGGCAAATATGTCTAACTTGCATGTAATTATAAAGAAACATTAGATAAACCCACATTATGGAGCAGTCTATAAAATAACTACTCTAAATTCTTCCAAAGTGTAAGGTTTTGAAACACAAAGTAATGTAAAGGAATTATTCCAGGTTAAAGGAAACTAAAGAAGCAAGACAACTAATGTGGTCCTGGAATAATTGGTGACAGTTTAATAAGGACTGTAGATTATATAATAGCAATTTATCATTGTTAATTGCCTGATTTTTATAATTTTGCTGTGGTTATGTAAGACAATGTCTTTATTTTTTAGAAAATACACTAACGTATTTAGAGATAAATGTGTGTGAAGCTTACACTAAAATGTTTTAGAAAAAAGCCAATATCTAATAAGAGAGAATGAATAATAAAACAAGTATAATTTCCCTGGCAAATCTGAGTAAAGAAAATCCACACATTTTTAATGTTATTTTTGGAAGTTGAGATTTGTTCCAAAAATATTTTAAATACATAATCCTGGGAGAGTGGAACTGGTGTACCTGGGACCATGTTTCCTTGACAGGATTAGGACGTTTGGGGAAAGACTTGAAGTGATGGAGTCCCCACTGCTACATGGTATGAGGAAAGAGTAGTTCCCAATGCTACATATAAGAGTTATTGTCGATGCAGATGTAGAGAATGGACTTGAGGACATGGAAGGGGGAAGGGTAAGCTGGGAGGAAATGAGAGAGTAGCACTGACATATATACACTACCAAACGTAAAATAGTTAGCTAGTGGGAAGCAGCCGCATAGCACAGGGAGATAAGCTCTGTGCTTTGTGACCACCTAGAGCGGTGGGATAGGGAGGGTGGGAGGGAGACGCAAGAGGGAGGGGATATGGGGATAAGTGTATACGTATAGCTGATTCACTTTGTTATACAGAAGAAACTAACACAACATTGTAAAGCAATTATACTCCAATAAAGATGTTAAAAAAATTAAAAAAGTTATTGTCAGTGAGTGGAGCTAGTGATGTTTCTTGGACCACATGGCAGATGTTTCCACAGAGAAAAATCTCCTTATTTCAGTTATTTGATGATCATTCTCAAGGTAAATTTGCAGAAAAGATAAAGAAATATATTTACAGACCACAAATACATAGCTATAGCTTATTAAAAATAGAGTTGTAAAGCGTGTTGTTTCTTAGAGCAGTTTTTATCTAAATTCAGTCTAAATTTAGGGGAAGATTCCTGTTCTGTGACAGAAAACTCTGAGTTTAAAGACAGAACTGTTAAAATTAAAAAATTTTGATATCAAGAATAAAGGTGTGGCTATCGCAGAAGCTTCTGACAAAGTTTGGTGGAGGTAGCTAATATCTTTGATGACATAACACATTTGAAAGGATCAGAAGAATGAAAGGTTGGACAAATTATAAAGGACAGTGATAATAGAGAAAAATATAATCGTTTCTAGATTTAACATAAGAATTGAATAAATACAGAAATAGGGATGCACACAGACCTGATACAAAGATGACTCAAGGAGGGGGAAGAGGTTTGGAAGAGGTTGAATAACCACATGACTCGCCTTAGAATGGCCAACTAAAATAAAAATACTTTTCTCTTAATTTCTCTTATGTATACTCATGCCCCCCTAGATTCCTGGAAGAGCTCAAGTAGAGAAAAAGGCTAACCTGACTTATAAATATGAGAAGACTTTATTAATCCTAGGATTTCTGCTTAGTTTATGGAAACAAGCTATTTTTGAATGATTCTGTTTGCATCAGAGTTGAGATGGCACAAACTTTTAACTCAGTACTATTTTCTTTAGCCTTCCGTGGGACAACTCATTTAAGTGCTTCTGTCACTCTGGTTGTCAAAGCAGGAGTCTATATATTGGGACACAACATACAAAATAGGAATTAGGTTCTATAATTTTTCCACTTTCCATTTCACTTCTTGGCCTTATCCCAGGTATCTCCAAAGCTCATAAATATTTCCAAGGCAAAAAGGGTGAATGCAAAGTAAATGTCAGAATAAATACCCTCCAGATAATTTTTTGAAGTAATTCTTGATGAACAGACTCAGCTCACAGCAGGAATGCTGGGAATATCAAGGAATGCAGCCCTCTCCCCCTTCAGATCTGGTTGGTGGTTGGTTTGGCATGGGGACTTTATGTTGTGGATACTGAGTTCTTGATCTCAGAACTGGAGCAAACAATTCAAGACAGGATAACTTGTAACTTCTCTCAACTCTGTCATGTCTATGTAGTATCTAAGTAAACCTAACCACAAATTGATTCGATCTCGTATGCCCATCCTAATAACTATCAAACATTCATGTTGCTCAAATTCACATAATTGTAATGCAAACAATTGGATTATATATTTCTCATCTAAAAGACACAATAGCACCTTCATGGGAGAGTTGAAGCCAAACATGACTCCCCACAATTTTTTAAATATCAAAGATGGAGTAAATAAAGGACCAGGAAGCTTGAAAATAGATAATAATTGCAAAACTTTTATTCTGAAACTGTATATTCAATACAGCTCAATCTAACTGGATTTCAATATTTCTGTTTAAGCTTTCACATATACACCTGATGAATTTATGTACACACGAGGACTCACACACACACACACACACACACACACACACCATAGAGTTAGCACTGGAGAACTCTATGCAAAGGAAACCTTTGCTCTATCTCACTAAGACCACACATCTTACCTGCTGCACCAGGTCTTTTTTAAGGCAAAAAATCTGTTCCAGGGTATAGCTACTGTAAATAGACTGAAGGCTCCCACAATTATCAGCTTTTAGCAGCAAGTCACTGTCAACATATTTTAACTATTTGGGAAATATGTTATTTATTACTTCTTATTCTTTTCTTCCTTCTGCAATGCCAATTCTAACAGCTGAAACTTGTATTAAAAATGTATATAGGGCTTCCCTGGTGGCGCAGTGGTTGAGAGTCCGCCTGCCGATGCAGGGGACACGGGTTTGTGCCCCGGTCCGGGAAGATCCCACATCCTGTGGAGCAGGTGGGCCCGTGAGCCATGGCCGCTGAGCCTGCGCGTCCGGAGCCTGTGCTCCACAACAGGAGAGGCCACAACAGTGAGAGGCCCGCGTATCGCAAAAAAAAAAAAAAAAAAAAGTATATATATATCATCATATCAGGCAATGCTATTTGCCAACCTAGTGTTTATTTGATATCCATATTAGAAGGGAAGAAGTGTCTCTAACTCCCTAACCCATATAGGACTAAATTATTTCCATTTTATCCAAATGGAGACCTATTAGAGTCTGTCTTTCTCTAATATCCTGACAATATTCACCAATGCCTAGATCTGCAGGCATCGTGGTAAGTGTTTGCTAATTGTCATTGTGAACTTCTTCTCTGCTAAATCCTAGGGCATATTATTTTGTATTTCCTAAAAATGTGATATCCTTCTTCCCCTTCTTTTCTTAGTTCTCCTATTTCTAACTTCAATTAAAATCACAAATTCTAACAGCCTTCTTCTTCTCTAATGGTGAAGTGTCAAAAGTGGGAGAAATCACTCATTAAAAGTAAACAGTTAAGAGCTTGGTAGAACAATTGTCTATTTTTTCCCCAAAGTTCTGTTTCATCTGGGTGTATTAGAGATACAGCAGCAAGTTGGAGCTCCTCCTTTGAAGATCAGCAGTGTACAGCTATTTGGTGACTGTCCACCTGACTCCAATGAAACATCAATAAAGATGGAATGTGGAGCATTGTCTAGTTGTGATAATTGGAAAATGGGATAGATTATAATTAATGCCACTGCAATCATTCTTTCTTCTGCTAAAAGCCTGTCAGATTCCCAAGAGCTGTCACTAACTCTCAGTATGTTCAGATTCTCTCTCCTTTCAAGTAAAGAGGTATTTGATACCACAGATTGCTATCCAATAAATGAGATGGAAATCTATCACCTGACCTCTTAAAGACATTAACATTTTGTGGAATGCTTAAAATTTAAGAAATAAATGTCAGGTTTATATCTAAAAAGTGCCTACCTTTGGAAACATAATTTATAGAAATTCATGCATTTCAAGCTTTGAAATCCATTTGTGTACCTAGGAGATAATTAATGACAGTAAGATAAATGAGTCCCAGAAAAAATGACACTATTTTAATCTAATGCAATACACAGGTTCACTCAAATATATCAGAAAAATTTTCCACTCTGAGAAAATATATCCAGGCAATGACCTAAGTAAAATTATGAGGAATATTTATTTCTGAAATTATGTAACAATATATTCTTGTTTTGCTTGTAAAAAAAAGATAACATAGCACAGTTGACGCTTGTTTAAATTTTGCATACAAATATGCATGATGCCAACTGGACTCAATTCATCCTGTCTTAATTTGAATTAACTTGACGGATCTTTTGACACGTGCTGAACGGACTAATTGTTGCTTATTTGGGTGCACTGAATCAGTGAACATGGTAATCAGAATTCAAGCAGATGTTCATAGTTTCTGTGATTGCCCGGAGCCTGAGGGTGGAAGAAGAGGGAGAATCATTTTGTTGATTTACTTTTGTCAAGGCACAGACTGCATTACAAATACAACTGTTAAAATAGCAGGCTCTGCTAAAGAGTTGTGAAAAACAGATATGAATACTAATTATAACTTTACTTTTTGACACATTTGAACTTACATAGTTACTTTAATCAGAATTTGCCAATGGTAAAATTGCAACAGCACATTTATCTTCCTCTAGACTTATTTTTTCAAAATCTTAATTTGAAAGTGTCATTAATTTATTATGATTAGTTTCAAGAATACAGAAAACTATAGTGTGATAAAGCAAACAAAAGTGTACCTACCACACTTACTGCCTACTTTGACAAATCTTGTATTGTGTTCTGTTTACTAGAACTTTTTTTTAAGAAACTGGAGCATTACAGATTCCATTGAATCTTCCCCGGAATAAATGGGAGGGATAACTACAGTCTGATCAATTCCATGTGTCCTTTAATTTTTTGTTACAAAGTATTTTATGTTATCAAATTGAAGTAAAAATTTCCTGTATACATTTTAAAAAACACAAAATAACAATAAATTATATTAACAGGGTAAAAGAAGTCTAGAGTTAAATAGTTCACAGATTGTAAAGAGATTGTAAATTCTTAAAATTGTCAGTGATCCATTTAGTTACATATTTCTTGTTTATTCATGTTTCCTATTCTATGATCTTTTTCTACGTCCTGCCCATTTTTCCATTGCTTTATTAAGAATTGGTTTGTAGACATTCTTTATGCAGTTTTGATACTAATCTTTTGTTGTTGCAAATACCTTCTGACAAGCTATGATTTGTTTTACAACTATTTAACAGCAGTCCTTTCTGAATAGGTATTTTAAACTTTTGACATTGTAAATTTTATTAGGCTTTTTCTTTGTGGGTTGTGCTTTTTAATTTTTTTCCAGATCAGAGGCCTTCCATCTAGTCTTGTATATTTTCTTCTAAATGTTTCAATGTTTGTTTTTACTCATTACAATTTTTCATACACTGAGAGTTGATATTATGCATGATGTAAGATGTCTTTCTAATTTTTCTTTGCATAGAAATAATAAGTTGTCCTATCACCATTTGGTCACTATTTCTCTGTACATTGTTGTTTTGCCTGCTTTTCTAGCCTCCTCTCCTAAATTTCCTCTAAGACATATATGAGATCTTATTCTTTTCTTTTTTCTCATCATTTTATTTCTCTATTCTTTATTCAGTGTAATATTATCAACTCACTTTCTGGTTCATCAATTCTTTTTTTTTTTTTTTTTTGCGGTATGCAGGGCTCTCACTGTTGTGGCCTTTCCCGCTGTGGAGCACAGGCTCTGGATGTGCAGGCTCAGCAGCCATGGCTCACGGGCCCAGCCGCTCCGCAGCAGGTGGGATCTTACCAGACAGGGGCACGAACCCGTGTCCCCTGCATCAGCAGGAGGACTCTCAACCACTGAGCCACCAGGGAAGCCCCCATCAATTCTTTTTTTAAGCTGTATCTATCTGATTCCATATCTATCTCTGTGTAAATATATGTAATTATATAATTATTTTAAGTGATATATTTAATTTTACTAACTGTGTGTGTTTCTAGGAGTTTTATAATTTTTTTCCCAAATCACTTTTTTTATATCTTGTTCTTTCTTCTACCTTTCTTTTTTGACTTTATTTTCCTTTTTAAAACAGTCACATCATGTTTAATTCTGTGACAGTAATTCTGCTGTTTACTTTCAGTTCTGTCTCATTCATCTTGATTTCTTCAGGGCATTTTTCTAACTTTGAACTGACAAGTCATCTGCAGAAGGTCTTGCTTGTAGAATCCCATATGTTGAATTGAGAATGTGTCCCTTAAGTCAACTACTGTATTTATTTTTTAATTTTTTAAAATTTATTTATTTTTGGCTGCGTTGGGTCTTCGCTGCTGTGCATGGGCTTTCTCTAGTTGCAGCGAGCCGGGGGCTGCTCTTTTTTGCAGTGAGTGGGCTTCTCATTGTGGTGGCTTCTCTTGTTGCAGAGCACGGGTTCTAGGCATGCAGGCCTCAGTCGTTGTGGTTTCTGGGCTCTAGAGTGCAGACTCAGTAGTTGTGGTGCACGGGTTTAGTTGCTTCGCAGCATGTGGGATCTTCCCTTACCAGGTCTTGAACCAGTGTCCACTGCATTGGCAGGTGGATTCTTAACCACTGCACCACCAGGAAAGTCCCTACTGCATTTGTTTTTGCTTTTGCTTCTGTCAGGACAGGTGAATTATTGGCATGGAGAAACTTGATGTTAATAAATTTGTAGTAGGGGAGGTCCATGGTTAAAAAGGCTCATAAGACTTTTTTTTAATGCAACCAGAGCCCAAGCCATGACCAAACTTTCTTGTGGTATTTATTTACCAGTGGGAAAATTTTTAACAGTCTGATTTTCACAGAAACTGTAGCATTTCAAGAGTTCTAGCTTTATGTGGTGATCTCAATTCTAAATCCCAAACTCATGCAGGCCCAAGGCTCCATCGCCTGATCCCAAGTGAACATTAAAACAGTGTTACTATTTTAAAGACATATCAAATTTGACACTAACAGGGGAAAATGCACAATACGTTTTATTTATACATTCATCTGTTGATGAACACTTGGGTTATTTCCATATCTTGGCTATTGTGGATAATGCTCCAATGAACATGGGAGTGCAGGTGTCTCTCTGAGATCCTTATTTCAATTCTTTTGGATAGCTACTCAAAGCAGAATTGCTGGATCATTGGTAGTTCTATTTTTTAGTTTTTTGAGGAAACCCCATACAAGAGTTCAAATTTCTCTTCATTCTCACCAATGCTCATTAGCTTTTGTTTTTTAATAGCTAACCTAGTAATTGTGAGGTGATATCTCATTGGGGTTTTGATTTGCATTTCCCTGATGAATAGTGATTAATATTGAGCATCTTTTAACGTACCTGTTGGCCATCTATATGTCTTCTTTGGAGAAATATTTATGCTTTGCCTATTTTTTTTATTAAGTTACAGGCAGACTTCATTTCATTGTGCTTTGCTTTATTGTGCCTCATAGATATTGTGCTTTTTACAAATTGAAGGTTTGTGACAATCATGCTTTGAGCAAGTCGATAGGTGCTATTTTTCCAACAGCGTTTGCTCACTCTGTGTCTGCGTCACATTTTGGTAATTATCACAATGTTTCAAACTTCTTAAAATTGTGATTATATTTGTTATGGTGACTTACGATCAGTGATCGTAAGTTGATGTTACTATTGTAATTGTTTTGGGATGCCATGAAACTTGCCCATATAAGGCAGTGAAGTTAGTCAGTAAATGTTGTGACTGTTCCGACTGCTCCACCGACCAGCCACTCCCTATTTTTCTCCCTCTCCCTGGGCTTCTTTATTCCCTGAGATACAGCAATATTGAAATCAGGCCAATTAATAACCCTACAACGGCCTCTAACTGTTCATATGAAAAGAAGAGTTGCACATCTCTCACTTTAAACCGAAAGTTAGAAATGATCAAGCTTAGCGAAGAAGGCATGTCAAAAGCCAAGACAGGCTGAAAATGAGACCTCTTGCACCAGTTAGCCAAGATGTGAATTCAAAGGAATTGTCCTTGAAGGAAATTAAAAGTGCTACTCCAGAGAACACATGAATATTAACAAAGTGAGATAGCCTTATTGTTGATATGGAGAAAGTTTTAGTGGTATGGATAGAAGATCTAATCAGCCACATTTCCTTAAGTCAAAGCCTAATCCAGACCAAGAACCTAACTTTCTTCAATTCTATGAATGCTGAGAGAAGTGAAAACACAGAAAGAAAGTTTGAAAGTTCACGAGGTTTAAGGAAAGAAGCCATCTCTGTAACATGAAAGTGTGAGGTAAAACAACAAGTACTGATTTTGAAGCTGCAGCAGGGTATCCAGAAGATCTAGACACGATCATTAATGAAGGTGTCTACACTAAACAACAGATTTTCAATGTAGACACAAAACAAAGCTTTATATTGAAAGAAGATGCAAAAATCACGTAATCCTATTTATTATACTCTTTATTGTAAGCCTTGATATCTACTAGGACAAATTTTCCTACCTTGTTCTACTGAATCAGATTCTGGCTATTCTTAAATAAATTGCTGTGTAAATGTAGACAGACATTGCTAATTTCCACATGCAAAATAAGTTGGAATTTTAAATGGGAATTTGTTAAATTATACATTAGTTTATTGAGAGTTGAGAAATTTTAAAACATTGAATAGTTCTTTAAAATTCTTTAAAATTTATAGCATGACTCATCGATTAACATGTTATAGTTTCCAATTTGTTTAGGATTAATTTAATTATCAACAAAATTGTATATTTTCCATAGGTATCTTCCACTTCTGTTGCTACATTTATTGTTGTTACATTATTTTGAAACAGAATACTTTGTATTTTATTTTTAATTGTTTCCACTATATGAAATATATTATTTTTGTATATTATTTTGTATGATGAGTAAACTATTATAATAATTAAACTGTGGATTCATTTGATTATCTAAGTATAAAATTATATCACTCGAGATAATAAAATTTATAGCTCATTAGTCCATTTGTTCATTCAACCAATTATTTCTTTAATTTGTCCTTGCTGCTCAGCTGAGGAATTCCAGTACAAGAATAAATTGTATTGTATATATTCTTTGATAGGTTATGAAACATTCATTCCATTCTTAGCAACCGTTCAATCATTTTTAAAGAACTGAATTTTGTTTTAATTGAGTGAGAAAAAATCAGATATTTATATATATGTCCCCAATTCCTGACACAGAGCTCCTAAGAACTTTGTATTGATAATTTCCTGAATGATAACATCTGACACAGAGCTCCTAAATCCCTTGGAATCCTGAGTGATAGGAATGACTTTTGTTTTAATGAGGCAACACTTGGTGGGATCCTGAATGGGGACTGGTCACCAGAAACACCAAACCATGAATAGAAGCTTGAAACTTTCAGCCACCTCAGTTTTCTGGAGAGGGGCAAAGAGATGGAAACCAAGTTAATTAACCATCATTCCTATGTGATGAAGCCTCCATAAATTCCCCAAAGTATGGGGTTCTGACAGCTTCCACATTGGTGAACACATTCACATGCCAGTAGGGTAGAGCACCCCAACTCCACAAGGACAGAAGCTCCCAAGCTCAGGACCCTTCTGAACCTCACCCTATGTATTTTTGTCATTTGGCTGTTCATCAGTATCCTTTATTATATCCCTTATAATAAGCCAGTGACTGTAAGTGTTTCCTTGAGTCCTGTGAGCCATTCTAGGATATTATTGAATCCAAGGAGGGGAGTGAACATTTAAGTTCTACTCTCTTTGCAAATTTCAGTTATACAGTAGTGTACTGTTGATTTTGGTTTGCTAATATATTGTTGAAGTTTTTTGCCTCTATGTTCATCAGAGATATTGGCCTGTAATTTAATTTTCTTGTCATGTCCTTGTCTAATTTGGTATCAGGGTAAGACCAAATGCTGATCTTGTAAAATGAATTTGGAAATGTTCGTTTTCTTCTAAATTTTGGAGGAGTTTGAGAAGGATTGGCATTAATTCTTTTCTAAATGTTTAGCAGAATTTACCAGTGAAATCATCTGTTCCTGAACTTTTGTTTGTTGGGAGGCGTTTGATTACTGATTCAATATCTACTAGTAATTGGTCTGTTCAGACTTTCTGTTTCTTTATGACTCAGTTCTGGTAGGTTTTATGTGTCTAGGATTTTATCCATTTCTTCTAGTTTGTCCAATTTGTGGCATATAATTTTTCATAGTAGTCTTTTATAATCATTTGTATTCGTGTGGTATCAGTTGTAATGTCTTCTCTTTCACTTCTAATTTTTTTTACCCTTTTCTCCTTTTTTGCTAGTCAATCTAGCTAAAGTTTTGTCTATCTTGGTTGGCTTTTCAAAAAAACAGCTCTTAGTTTTATTGATCTTTTCTATTGGCTTTCTAGTCTTTATTTCATTTATTTCTGCTCTGATTTTTGTTATTTCCTTTCTTCTACTAACTTTGGGCTTAATTTCTTCTTTATCTAGTTCCTTGAAGTATAAAATTAAGTTGTTTATTTGAGAGCTTTCTATTTTCTTAGGGTCCATGTTTATCACTGTAAATTTCCCTTTTGGAACCGCTTTTGCTGCATCTCATAAGTTTTGTCACATTGTATTTCCATTTTAATTTGTCTCAAGATATTTTTTGATTTGGACTGAGAACTTTCTAGAGATAAAGTGAATTACTTGAAAATAACAAAAAATTAAATTCACCAGGGCAATAATAATTTTATATTTGTTAGAATTCTTTATAATTTGCATTATTTCTTTCATAAAATGAATCCATATATGTAAATATAGATATCTACTTGTTAAATAGGAGTGAATTAAGAAAAAGTGGTAGGTGACAAGCTAGTGGAGATGAAATTTTGGAGTATATTGGGGAGCAGTTGAAATCTCCATGTTATGCAAGAAAAAAAACTAAAGATCAGGAGTAAGGAGCACATTTTGTTTTTCATTTCCATAAGAGTCATCTTTAGATCTTAGACTTCTTCACTTAAAGGGCATTTCCAGTCATGTCTACAACTGGAATCTAAGAGGAACCAGCAAGCTAAAAGTTCCATGTATAATTGTTCACATACTTTAGAAACTGAGAAGAGAGGCCAAAGGAAGAAGCCCTGCTCTACAATAGTCCAATAGTGGGTATAGTGTTACTCTTCCCAACATTAAAGGGGATATCAAATTATAAACTATCATAAATTGCATACTAACACTAGTTTTCCATACATATGCTTAAATCTTTTAGCTTATGATTTCAAGGAAGAGGCTAACACCTGCATTACTCTTTTTGTAGCTAATTTTAACGTAATAATTAGAGTTAATGTGTAACTACACCAGATCTCAGCTGCTTCTACGGGGTATACCTGTGTACCCTGTAATTATAAATTATACTAAACACACCAAATGAGCACATGAAAAACTTATTGTGTACTTGATTATACAAATGCCATTTAATGTTTTTTTTTTTAAACTAGTTACTTTCTGTTTCTAAAAAAAAATCAGGGAAGTAAAAATATCAAATGATATACTTGCTACAAGTGGAATCTCTACTTGTGATTGCTTAATAATTAGTAAAGTGGTATACAGTAATTGTTTTCTGTATCCTCTCACATTCTGGATGTCCTCAAAAGCCCTTAACTATATTTATGCTATTTTCATTGCATTGTAAATATTGGTTACCTAATTATCACGTCAATAAATTATGCTGCAATCTGTTAGGTAGGGATAAAATTTAGCTCATAATTGGACCCCCCCGCCCCCACTGACTTGTTAAGTGCTGACAGAAATTAAGTACTAAATAAGAGTATTGCACAAATGGGGAATTAAGGAAACAAGAGGAGGTAGTGAATCATGTCTTGAAAGACTAGAAACTCTTCTGGGCAGTGAAATGGACCAAGGGCATTAGAGACAGAGAAATTTGCACAGGCAAGTAGATTTTATTCATTTATTCAATAAATATTTATTGAGCCTATTATACATACTAGGCTGTTGGGATGTAATCTGATGCAAAAACATATGTAGTCCCAACTCCCATAGAGCTTGCAATTTATGAAAAAAAGGTGTCCAGCTAATAAATCACTCAAAAAATGTGTTTCTATAAGCTGAAATAAGTGTATAAAGCAAAATAAGTGTATATAAAAGATAATTAATGCCTTTTCCTAAGTTAGTTCAACATGTTTTACAATCCTAATTTTTCTCTACTATGCATTATCTACAACTTTTGAAGACTAAGTGGTTGTTCCTAGGGTGTAAACCCTTAGGTATAATATTACATTATGTGTTATGTTACGATAATGTTGTCTACCTATACAATGTTGTATCACTTAATATGTAGTGTAAGATGCTTACAATGTAACATACCAGTTCTTCCCTCCGATCTTTGGTGCTATTTTTGTCATAAATTTTACATTAACATATCCTTTAAACATACAATATAGCACTATTTTTCTTTAGACAGAGCTATCTATTAGAGGCATTAAAAGTAAGGAAAAAACTGAATTTTATGTTTTCCTTCACTTATTTTATATCAAGGGTTCATCCTTTTTAGTATGTCCAAGTTTCTGTCTGGTTTCATATTCTTTATGCTTAAAGAGCTTTTCTTAATATATCTTGTGGTATAAGTCTACTAGACATAAATTATCTCTGTGTGTGTGTGTGTGTGAAAGTAGTTATTTCTCCTTTACTTTGAAAGATATTTTAGGGTATAGAATTCTATGCAGGCAGTGTTTTTTTTTTTCTTTTAGCACTTTAAATATGACAATTCATTGTTTTCTGGCATATATGATTTCAGATAAAAAGTGTGGTGTAATTCTTATCTTTGGTCTTTTTATGTAATGTGTCTGTCTTCTCTGGATGTCTTCAAGTTTTTCTCATTTTCCTTTATTTTCAGAAGTTTGACAATAACTAGGGTGGTGGGGTGTGTGTGTGTGTGTGTGTGTGTGTGTGTGTGTCTTGTATCTGTCTCTAATTTTAGAAAACTTGTGGCCATTATGTCTTTATATATTTTTCCTCCCATTATCTTTCTCTTCTCTTTCTGGGATTCCAAGAATACATTTATTAAACCAACTAATATTGTCCAATAGCCCTTGGATCTTCAGTTCTATTTTCTCATATATATTTTTTGACCTATCTTCAAGGTCACTGACTTTTTCTTTTTTGATCATATGGAGCATGTTAAATTGGCTGTATTGGGCATAAGTATGTTGAAGGCATTCCTTATCTTTCTTACTGTTGTTTAAATTGCTTGCTTCTAGCATTTTAATTTTTTCTCTCTTATATACTTTATTTCTCTGCTAAAATTACCCATATGATCTTGCATGATGTCCATCTTTTCCATTAGAGACTTTATTATATTAATTACACTTATTTTAACATTCTACTCAGAGATTTCTGACATGTGTGTCAACTCTATTGATTATTTTTGTCTCTTGGAGTTCACTGTTTATTTCTTGCCTTTTTATAAACCATTTAATGTTTTGTTGAAAGAAATCAGACATCCTAAATAGGACAGTAGTTACTGAGGTAAATAACTTTTCTGGGGGGGGAGGGAATCTGGAAATTGGCATGCTTTTTCTTCTTCTAGACCTTTACTGTGTGGGTTTGAGGCTATCCAAACAGGAGTGGCCTAGGTTTGGGTTGTTTTCTTGCTATTGTCACTCTCAGTACACCTTGGTCACTTAATTCCTTTGGTAATAATTTGTGTTTAGTTTGGGGGCTAATATTTTATATGGCATTATCGTTTCTGCTTCAACCTGTTTTAGGACTTCTCTTTACAATGTGCCCCAAAGATCATTCCTCTCCAGTCTTGTACTATTTTGAACCTCTGCCAGAATTGTTCATCTGTCGCTCTGTATTTTTTAGTCTGATGGTAAAATATAATTACCCTTACTCCAGCTGTAACCCTGGACAAGCATGTATTCTGATCCTGCCCCTACAGTTCCTTCAGCAGTCTTTATTAATGCCCTAAAGACTATGGTGTTTATTGCTTTTCTACCACAGTAAGTTCTGTAGGGCAGAAATATCATTTAGATCTTTCCCACTTAGGGACCTTATACTCCTCTTGCAGCCATTGCCATTTTCCTCCCCCAACCCTGCACTGTGAAGAAGCTTTCCTCTGAACTTTCACTTGTCTTTTTGCGACTGTCTTATGAGGTCCATGTTTAAAAACCTACAAGTAGGTGTGAACTCCTCCCGAATGCATGCACCACCTCCCGAATGCATGCACCACCTGAGGTCTCAAAACTCTCACACTAACACATAATCAGCTGCCAATTTGTTAGCAACTATAGCTGCATTCTTCTTGGCAGTGCTCGGCTCCATCATCCCAGGTGAATAAGTGCTCAAGTACCACCCCCCCTTCTTTATTTTTCTCAAGGCTCTAGTCTCTTCTTAGGTTTTGGATTAGTTGGTTGGGCCACAAGCTCAGTTCTTTGGTTCAAGAAAAGTCATTAATTTGAAATTTGATGCTTTTTTTGTTTGTTTTTGAGGATGACAGTGGCATTCTTTCCATCTCTCTTTATTCCAAGAAGAAACTGAAAGCCCAAAGCCATAATTTTTAAATTGATGTTTGAAAAGTGAATCAGAGTTCACTAAGTGAAATAGAGTATGCCAGAAGATAATTCCCAGGTAAAGGAAACATCATGGCAGTGTTATGAGGAAGCAAGATATTTTCAAACAAATAAAAATGGAACAATGGAAGCAGTATGGCTGAGCATTGATAATGAATATAAAGGTGAAACTGGGAAAGACTGGAGAGATAGGACAGATCACATCATGCCTAGACCTTGTTTAGTTTTTATCCTATGAATGATAAGAATTACTTGATGTATTGCAAGCTATTTTCAGAATTTTGTTTTGAAATATTTACCTTGGATACACTCTGGAAAACTAATTTAAAATCATGTGGGCAAACCTATTGGAAACTACTGCAGAATAGGATGAATTCTTGAACTAGGGAAACAGGAGTGGATATGGAAAGAAGATTCCTTTTTAGAAGAGTCTGACACAGGTAGAGAGAACAATGGGAAGTTCAGGGTGGCAATTGCATAGGTTAATGATAGGAGTTTTAGGAGATTAGGCTGGAAATGAGTTAGAATGAGATTATGAAAGATGAGGCAGTCCATTCTAAGAAGCCTGTATTGATTTCTTCTATATGTAATGAGATCATAGTAGGTTGCAAGCTGAGCTGTGACATAATCATATTATATTTGGGAAAATGTGACTTAAATCACTAAATCATAATCTATGTGAATAGGATACTGTTGCATTCTGAAGAGTAAATGCAATATTGTTAAGCCTATGTTAGTAATAATGTATGTTAATATTGTAAAAACAGATAAGAATTGCCTTTACAAATAAACGAAAGAACTATTAAGACAAAGAAAATTTAGCTTTCTTTCCACCCCCATTTGAACAAAATAGTCTGTCAGTAAAATATATTAGTTGGAATCATAGTCCATATAAAACCTTATTTTAAGGTGATGAAGATGAACAAGTTGATAGATCAAAAGTGGTTATTTTGGCAATATATAATTTCCTTTATGGTTCAAATAAAGCATAAATGAAAAATACATTATATTTGATACCATAGCAAACTTATAAATGCTGCTTTACAAGTGAGCATTCATTACATGTCAATTTTCTAGTTTTCAAATGTTAATTTCTTGATAGATTGAACAATCTAGCCATTTGTTTATTCAAGTTATCAATGAGCGTATACTGGGCACAGAACAAGTGCTAGTTATTGTGAATGCAAGGCTTCAAAAAAAAATAGATAGCATATTATGCCCCAAATAGAAACAAAGACTGCAATGCAGCAGAGTTTCAAATTAAAGAGTGCAAAGTAAGGATGGAAGTACAAATGTGAGGCAGGATGGAGACTGTATAATTAAGTAAGCAAGACTTCTTAAAATAATTTGTAATGCATTTATTTCTGAAATAATATATTGATAATATATAGCTTAGCATAGGTAAACCATATGCACAAATATGCATATCTCTCTTCTCTTCATATTTTATCATTCCCATTTGGATTTTTTGGTTTGGGCCATTTCTGCCTTCAGGCTTGTCATTGGAACTATTGATACATTGCCCCCAGCCTGCCACTTATTAACAGGCAGCAAACCTCCCCTAATCTGCCTTACTTGAAGATGTGAATGACTGGATGGAATACCCGGTAGGACTGCTTCATGGATCCCAAGTGGCCACACCACTGCCTCTGGTCCCATCAGGATGTTGTCTCCTTTAGTGCTGCTGAAGCCTTGCTCTTCGGATTTGCTGCGGACTCGTGTTTTTTTTATTTGTTTGTTTGTTTTAAGATTTTTTTGCTGTGGACCATTTTTAAAGTCGCCATTGAATTTGTTACAATATTGCCTCATTTTTAAGTTTTGTTTTTTTGCCCCCGAGGCATGTGGGATCTTAGCTCCCTCAGCAGGGATCAAACCCGCACCTACCCACACACACATTGGAAGGAAAAGCTCCAACCACTGGACTGCCAGGGAAGCCTCTAGCCTCATGTTTTGGGCCACATTGTTTACTCTTGCTATTTTCAAATCCTTCTCCTCTCTATCCTGCTATCCTGCTGCCGATCCTTTTCCATTACTCCCTACGATACTGAATTCAACCTACTGTTTTTCAAACTCAAGTGGAAGAATTTTCCTTCTCTAGTTATGTCATCTCAGTAGGGACAAAGGCAAATTTTAACTTTTTAAACCATGAATTAATAATAAATCTAAGTAATCGCCTTGGTTATTAGGCCCCATTTTATTTGGCTTTCATATGAACATTTACAAACCACAATTTAGTCCGTACTTTTAACATTCCCAGGTGGCTATATACTGTGAAATCAAAGAGTATTTTTGAATTTTGTTCTTCAAGATTTTGAAAACTACTATTCCCCTTTTCTCTTTTTGAAAACTATCCCACCTGTCCTTCAATTGGCTTTAGAGTCTGAAGAACAAGAAGGCACCCTAATCACTTGAAAGTGAAAGAAAGAGAAGCTCTCTACCTTTCTTACCATCAAAATTGTTCTTCCTTACTAACCAGAGAAACCAGTGTCACAGAGCCCTCAAATACTTAGTAAACTCTTAAATTTTATTTAAACTTCTCCTCTGCCTTCTTCCATTTGAACTGCACTCATTTAATTTATTCCTATTTTCCACATTACATTCTTTGTTATCCTTAGCTAGGACCATTGTTTACTGCTTTGTCACTAGCAATTTTATTGTTAGCTATAATATTCTTGTATGTATGTGTGTGTGTGTGTGTGTATATATATATATATATATATATATATATATATATATATATATATATATATATATATATATATATATATATATCTTCAGGTTTTCCTGAGCTAATTCCTCCTAATCTATCAAATGTATCAGAAAGCAGAAAAAATAATATTCAGAACCATCAAAAATATCATGTATTATGACTTTAAGTTCACTCAGAATGTTTATATATAAAACAAACTCTATGTGACTTACACTACATATGGCCCTGCTCCTTAAGAGCAGACCGGTATATTATACAAACCTTATCAAATTTAACACATATATGTTACAATACTGTAAGCACTTAACTTTCAGATAGTCTCCTCATATTTTTAGCAGGTCTTAGAGATTTCTCAATTATGTTCCTGGACCCAATTCCAAAGTGTGAGGGGAGGGGGACAGAGGGAGGTTCCGCACCCCTCCAACAAGCAATGCTTTGACACCAGCTGGGTGTCTTATAGTTCAACTCAATTCTGACACTATTTACCTGGAAATAGCATCAGATCCCACAGGTTGAGGGCTCAGTCCCACAAGACAGATGCCACCTCTCACCCTCAACACACACCCAGGCTATTACCTGTGTTCTGACAGCCTAGCTACAAATTGGAGATTCCAACAACCCGCTTCAACTCAGGATACCAATAGTAAGTCCAGGGTGTTACAGATTATTTCTGACCAAATAGCTATAAATCAGTGATTCCTACCACCGCCGCCTTGAGTTCAATTAATTTTCTAGAATGGCTCATAGAACTCAGGAAGATCTGTTTACTCACTAGATTACAGGTTTATTATAAAAGGATGTAGCTCAGGAACAGTCAGATGGAAGAGATGCATATGGCAATGTACAGGAAAGGGTGCAGAGCTTCCATACCTTTCCCAGGCCTGCTACTCTTCCAGAACCTGCTTGCCTTCACCAACATGGAAGCTCTCTGAACCCAGTCCTGGGTTTTTACAGAGACTTTAGTACATAGGCATGGTTGGTTAAATCATTGGCCATTGGCAATTTTTCAACCTCCAGCCCCTCTTCCCTCCCTGGAAGTCAGAGGTGGGACTGAAGGTTCCAATCCTCTAATCACCTGGTTGGTTCCACTGGCAAGGTTGGTTCCCCATCCTTAGGTGATTTCCAAAAGTCACCTCATTAACATAAAAAGAGACACTTTTACACTCTCAACACTTGGGAAATTCTAAGTGTTGGGGGAACTGTGAGTCAGGACAAAGATCAAATATTTGGACAAATTTCAAATATATGTGAAAAACATATTTTGGTCATGTGAATAACCAAATATATATTTTTCTAGTAAATCAAATTTTCACATTTTCACATAAAACAAACACAGAAAATTCATAAAATTATAGCCAAAGCAGGATTTAGTGTAAATTGTTAAATATTCAAATAAAGTAAAATATGGCGTGGTCCTTCAGTTTTGCATTGGTTGTAATGGAATGATCGCCATATAGATAAAAAACCCATATTTACTCAAGAGATCAGAGTTATCAGAAAACAACCTAGTTCACTAAAATTGTTTTTCTCCACTCATTTTGCAGTATTTTATATCCTATTATTTTCTGAGTTATGTGATATATCTCCATCATCTTTTCCTAGAACATTGAAATATATATATGATTTCTCAAACAGAAAATATAACCAATTTCCATTGTAACTCTGCAAAAATACCCTCTGTTAGAAAAAATGGAAGGCAGTATGTCAAGACCTATCATGTGGTATCATGATAAAAATTCTAATGGAAAAAAATTTGAAAACATTTGAACTGGGAAAGAACTACTTGATAATTATTTTTCAGATTATATTGATGTGTGAATACAGTGTCCTACTCTACTCTAACAGATCTCCACAGTCTATAGAAAAAACATCTCTCACTAATTAATTTTATGTCAAAAAAGAAAACAATGCTTAAAACAGCCCATTTTATGATAATACTTTAATTCAATTTTATCTAGACTGATACCATTCTGAATTCTCAGAAATTATGGCTCATCCTAGAAATAGTGATGCACAACTAACAGATACAAACTTAACAGTTTAAAACAACACACATTTATTATCTCACAATTTCAGTGGTTCAAGTCCAGGCACAGCTCAACTGGGTCTTCTGCTCTGGGTCTCACATGCTGCAATCAAGTTGGCAGGTAGACTGCATTATCATCTGGAGACCTGCCTGGAGAAGAATCCACTTCCACACTCATTCAGTTGTTGGAAGACTCTATTTCTATGCGACTCTATGACTGAGGGCCCCGGCTTTTTACTGGCTGTCGGCAGGCGTCTAGCCTCAGGTCCTAGAGTCCACTGCAGTTTACTGCCATGTGGCCCTATTCATAGGCAGTTCACAAAAAAAGCTGTCTGCTTCTTAAGCTCAGCAGGAGAATTTATTGTTCACGAATCTGCTAAGATGGATTTTCATATAACATGATGTAATCATGATAAGACATCACCTTTGCCATATAAAATAACCTAGTCAAGCGTGTGATATCCCATCACTTTTGCCTGTATTTTACCTTCTACAAGCAAAAGAGAAATCCTGTCCACACTCAAGAGGATGAGATTATACAGGCTTGGCAACAGGAGGTGGAGCTCATGAAGTCACCTTAGAATTCCCTCTACCACACTTTTCTAATATTCCATCAATTCCTCTTGCATAGGTCATATCAAGGATGAATTAAATATATATATATTTGCTTATAATTGTACCAGTAGAATGGTTGTATTCCAACTTAAGTAAACTCTGAAATTTCTAAATACAAATTTTGACCCATTTGATCAGGCTGTATTTTCACAAACAATGGAGCCCAAAGGCTTTGCCTGCAAAGAAATTGATCTAGCAAGGCTATTTTAGAAGAGTTTTCACTTTTAAAATTTAACTTAGGGCCAGTCTTTCCCCTTGACCAATTTTTCATGGGCATACAGTGAAGGCCAAGCTTTTGCAATGGCATCCCCTCTTACATTGGAAATGTTTGTTATTTTGTCTACTTCCCCTTGGTTTGGAGGCCCTAGAGATCTAATCTTTTCCAGTGATTTCTTTTGTCTTAGAAGGTAGAACTGCTAGTAGAAGTGCCATTTTGTTTTCCTAATTTCCCTTCCATCCCCTTAGTCTGTCTAACCACAATGAATTTCTCAACTGAGGACTGTAAGCAGGACCCAGGTCATGTGCTAGATATTTTTACTTTCAGGCTTGTACATTCCTTGCTAATGTATGTCTCATCATTTTCTGATAACCAAATTGTGGAATTGGTTGTGGTAATATAAGGGATCTGTCCCCAATTTATATAACCCCCATAAGATTCACAGTCCCTTTGTCTGTTAATGACAGAGCAAGTTGAAACCTCCTTTCTTCCTATCTTCATAGAGTTCCTCGTGGACTTATCAAACATTTCACTCTAACTATATTAGCTATTTCACTTTCATTCCCACTGCCAAAATTGCCTGGGCAAAGATGCCTCAGTGATGGATGGCTAAAGTGGTGCTCTTTGTTCTGTTCTAATTATTACAATATTTTGACCATAAACTTGGTAAAATGCTGTCTAAAAACTTTGTCAGGCATCAAGCTCCCATCCCTTAAACAAAATCTTGCAGAAGGATCCTCTGTCCTGGTACCCCAGTTTGTGAGCTATTTCCTCTTTCCTAGAGATAAGTATTTTCTGTACCTCTAATGAAAACCCTTACATTAAATTTTCTTCAGGAAAAGAGAAGTTTCTCCCTCCGATATCAGTGAGCTCTGTAGGAATTTAAAAGTACACAGACATTTTGAATCAGAAAATGAGAAGGAGAGAGAGAGAGAGAAATGTTGAGAAACAGCTGATATGAGAAGGGGAGAGCTTAGAGCAAACCGAGTTGCCAAAAGATATACTAGTATATTGTATAGTAAATTTATGTAGATATTTATAATACTTAAAACAATATGACACATGTTTCTGTGGGTCCAGGGTTGGAGGGGATGGATTATAGAGGGGGTGAATGAATTTTGGAGGAATTAGATGTGTTTCATATCTTGATTGCGTTGGTGTTTACTTAGGCTTACTTGCTCATCCAACTTCATATTTAAAAACAGTGTATTTTATTGTGTATATGTTATACTTCCTCAAAGTTGATCATATGAATAATATTATATATAGCTTGTAGTTACCTTTATTTATAGATAAATGTATCCTTACAAGTATGAGAAACATATTACCAACTTAGGAAGGGTGAGGAATAGGAGGAGGGGACATGCTCTTTGCAGTTATCCATAGCTTTTTGTTTCTATATTTTATGAAGGGACCACATGTATCTAATCTGAATGTGGGTATATAAGTATCCCATTTTCTATATTATTCTATTTTATAGGACATATTTCAAATTTGAATTTAACTGCTTATTCTGATATAATTGTAAATTCATATGCTATTGTAAGAAACAATACAGTGAAACCCTTTACGTCGTTTTCGTCAATAGTAACGTGTGAAAATATACTACAATATTACAACCAGGATATTGACGTTAAAACAAACTAGAACCAGAACATTTCCATCACTACAAGGACCCCTCAGGCTGTCCTTTTATAGTCACATCCACTTTCCTCCCATACATACCCACTCCCTCCTTGACTTCCGGCAATGACTAATTTGTTCTCCTTTTCTGTAATTTTGTCATTTCAAGGCTATTATATAAATGCAACCATACAGTATGTGACTTTTACATTAGCTTTTCTTCACTCAGCATAATTTGCTGAAGATTCATCCAGAGTATTGTGTATATCAATAGTTTGTTTTATAGCTAGAGCATTTCATGGTGTGGATGGATTAAAGTTTGTTTGAATCTTCACTGCCTGGAAATCTGGGTTGTTTCCATTTTTTGCCTATTATGGAAAAAAACTGTTATAAACATTTATTTACAGGTTGTTTTTGTGAACATAAGTCTTAATTTCTCTGTTATAAATGCCTAAGGGTGCAATTGCTGGGTTCTATGGTAGTCCAATGCTTATTTTTGTTTTTAAGAAACTCTCAAACTGCTTTCCAGAATGTAACATTTTGCATTAACATCAGCAATATATGAATCATCCAGTTTCTCTGAATCCTTGATAGCATTTGATTTTATCACTTTTTTTTCCCTCCATTCTAATAGGTGTGTAGGACTATCTCATATGGTTTTAATTTGCATTTCACCAACGGCTATTGATGTTTGAACATATATTCAAGTGCAAATTTCAGCTATATATCCTCTCTGGTGAGTTGTCTCTTCTTTTCTTTTGCCCACTTTCTAATTGGATTGTTCATTTTACCTAACTGGGCTGTTTATTTTTGTTGAGATTTCAGAGTACTTTATATATTCTAAATACTAGTCCTTTGTCAAACATACAACTTGAAATTTTTTTTCTCCCACTCAGTGACTTGTCTTTTCATCCCTTTAACAATACCTTTCACAGAACAAATGTATGCAATTTTTATGAAGTTAAATAGTTCAATTTTTCCTTTTCTATGGATCGTGCTTCTTTTGGTGTCCTGTCTAAGAACTCATTAGCCTTGAGTCTCAAAGATTTCCTCCTATCTTTTTTCCTAAAAGATTTTTATTTTATATTTTAGTCCATGATCCATGGTGAGTTATTTTTGTATAAGGTGTGACATTCATTTTTTTTTTGGCCTATGAATGTCCAATTGCTTTGTCATTATGTGTTGAAAAGGCTATCTTTCCTCCATTTAATTACTTTTGCACTTTTATCAAAATTAGTTGGACATATTTGTGTCTATTTCTGGGCTCTCTATTCTTTTCCATTGATCTATTTGTCTATTGTTCTGCCTGTACCATAGAGTGTTGATTACTGTAGCTAAATAATAAGCTTTACAACCAGGTAGATCAATTCTCCCACTTTATTCTTCTTTTGCAAAATTGTTTTAACTATTCTAGTTGCCTTGATTTTCAGTATGAATGTTAGAATTATCTTGTGCATAACTGCAACATGTCTTGCTTGCATTATGATAGGAATTGAATTAAACCTATATATCAACTTGGGGAAGTTTGGCAACTTTACTGTATTGCTGCTTCAATGCATAAACACAGTATGTCTCTCCATTTGTTTAGATTTTATTTGATTTCTTTCATCAGTGTTGTAGAGTTTGGGCTTACAAATCCTGTACATGTTTTGTTAGAATTACACACCTAAGTATTTCATTTTTTAAAGCATGTTAAGTGGTATTGTATTTTTAATTCCAGTGTCCATGTGTTCCTTGCTAGTATACAGGAATCTGTGTCTTTCAACTTCACTGAACTCATTTATTAGTTCTGATTTTGTAGATTCTTTTGGAATTTCTATATAGGCAATCATCCTATCGGTCAAGAAGGACAGTTGTACTTTTTCCTTTCTAATCCATCTCTCCCTGTATCCATGTGTGTTCTCCTCTTCTTATTGGACACCAGTCATATTGGATTAAAGTCCACCTTAATCCAGTATGAACTCAACTTGATTACATCTACAAATACCCTGTTACCAAACAAGGGCATATTCCGAGGTTCTACATTGAACTGGATTTATACTATTCAACCCAGTACACCTGTGTTTTCTTTTAGCCTCATGTATACCAGACTTGAAGCTAAAGTTGGAATTCAACAGGCATAGACTTAAAGCCCCCTGCCTGCTCTACCGAAAAAACTATGAAAGGGGAAGTCCAGTAAGTTAGAAAACGTTGAGATAGTAACTGCTTTTCTCCAACCCAAACCTTGTGGTACTGTATCCATTGATACCAGGAAAATTCAAGTAAGGAACATAATCTTTTACCCTTATTAGGCTGTAACAAGGCTCCCCAGTATTCCTACTGGAGTGGTGTCTGAGAAGGCAAGTAGGAAGCTAAAACTTTTGTCTCTACTGGTTGGTAATGAACCCTTCCCTTCACCAACCCCCTGCTTCCTCTATGTTGTCAGTGGAAACCCATTGGAAGCCTAAATTTCCATTTCCAACTGACAATAAAGACTCTCTCCCCTGAGGTGGTGTCAGAGGCAGCCTAGCTGAAAGTGAAGCCTTTCACCATTGCCCAGCAGTAATGAGACCACTGCTTTGTGGTATCAGTGGAGATTCAGGAGAAGGGACCCTGAACTCTCTGTAACAAACTGTGACACCCTAGATGATCTGCTGTCTTTTTTTGACCTTTCAGAATCTCCTTATATTTGTTTTATATAAAATGTACAGGGTTTTTCAGTTGTACTTAGTGGGAGGAGTAGAAGAAAGTAAATCTACTACATCTTCCCAGCTGCACAAATCACTCCACATTTTAAGAGGAGTTTTAGATAATTTTGCTGTTTAACTTCCTCAGTAAATTTTAATGAAAGTCATAGAAAAAAGTAAAATAAATAAAAATATAGACAGACCCTAAGCACAGGTGGTCATGTAGAACACAGTTCCAATCTAGGTGCGCAGTGCTCAGTGCCAGTCAATGGAGCTAGCTTTCTCAGATTACAGGGAAGTTCAGTTTATATATCAGGCTGTTGTCTGTGCTCTTTTCTTCTTAAGCTGTCCAGCCCTCCAGGATGGAGAGAGTAGTGCAAGCAGTTGTATCTGTATTGCTCCAAATTCTTACACAGGAACCCATAAGAGTATCTCTCTGCTTTCTTTCAGTCCAGAGTTTCAGATTTCTAAGGTTGCTTTATAAACAGCAGTGATTTTTTTAAAAATGTATACTGACTTTATCTGAATCTGAAGGAGTAACAATCATTTAGCAGTATCTGAAGTACAGAGACTCAAGCTACCACTTATGCACTAAGTAATATTTTCTCCTTCATATGTTGTTCTTTGTCTCTGGTATAAACTTTTCCCAAAGTCTTTCTTAAACTTTTAATGTAGAGCTAACTAGACCAGGGATGGTCCAGTCTCAATTTACCAGTCACTTGATTTGCAAGATGTGTTTTTGTGATGGTTAATATCGTGTCTATCTTGATCAGATTACAGGTATGCAGATATATGGTTAAGCATTATTTCTCTGGGTGTGTCTGTGAGGATGTTTCTGGAAGAGCTTAGTATTTGAACAGGTGGTAGGCTGAGTAAAGCAGATTGTCCACTCCAATATGGGTTGACATCATTTAAGCTGTTGAGGTCCTGAGTAGAACACAAAACCAGAGGAAAAGAAATTCTTTCCTTTTTTTTTTTTTGCCTGACTTTTGCTTTGCCTGAGCTGAAGCATCAATCTTCTCCTGGCCTAGGACTAAGACCTTCACCATCTAAGTTCCTGCTTCTCAAACTTTTGGACTTAGACAAGAACTTACACCATTGGTTCTCCTGGTTCTTTCCTATTGGTTCTATTTTTCTAGAGAACCCTGACTACTTCAATTTTCCTTATGATGCCATTATCGGTCAAGTGGGACAGGGTAGCTTTGTACAGGGTAGCCTTTTTTTTTTTTTTTGCGGTACGCGGGCCTCTCAGTGTTGTGGCCTCTCCCGTTGTGGAGCACAGGCTCCGGACGCGCAGGCTCAGCAGCCATGGCTCACGGGCCCAGCTGCTCCGCGGCATGTGGGATCTTCCCAGACCGGGACACAAACCTGTGTTCCCTGCATCGGCAGGCAGACTCTCAACCACTGTGCCACGAGGAAAGCCCGAGTACAGGGTAGCTTTAATGGAGACTGTCAAGGACGAAATGTTCCCCTGCTCTAAATTCATATGTTGACATCTGAACCCCCAATGTGCATTTGGAGATGGGGCCTTTTGGAGGTAAATAACAAGAGTTGATGTTATGTTAGTGGAGCCCTCGTGATGGGACTAGTGTCCTTATAAGAAGAAACACCAGAGAGTTTGCTCTCTTTCTCCTCCATGTGAGGACACAGTAAGAAGGTAGCAAGGCAGAAAGAGGTCGCTCACAAGAAACCAACCCTGGTGGCATCCTGCCACCAGAACTGTGAGAAAATAAATTTCAGTTGTTTAAGCCACAAAGTCTATGGTATTTTGTTTTGGCAGCCAGAGCAAAGTAATACAGAGACTTTTACTTTGATCAAATCTTTCTGGGTTCTTGGCTGCCTTCACTATTCTGATTGAAAGAGTGTAAACCATCTCATAATATAGCCCATTTTATTTCCTTGCTTTGTCTATTACCTCTCATGAAATCTGAATTCATTTCCCTGATATGTGGGTGATCTTCCCAATTACCTCTGAATTTATCAGTATAACTCTTTTAGGCCTTTGTTTTTTTCTAGACAATGAATTCCCTGTCTGATCAATATTTCCTAATCTCCATCCTCCTTTGCCTCCTTAGTCCTGGGTTTAGGACTTAAATGCCTAGAAGGACTAACCCACATGAAAAAAAAATAATGAAGCAAATGAGATATAAGCAAAACAATGGGGAGTGCTGGGGGGTACAGCAAATTAGAGAACGCATACTCCCTCAAAAATGTGCAATGGGCTTCCCTGGTGGCACAGTGGTTGAGAGTCCGCCTGCCGATGCAGGGGACACGGGTTCGTGCCCTGGTCCGGGAAGATCCCATGTGCCATGGAGCGGCTAGGCTCGTGAGCCATGGTCACTGAGCCTACGCGTCCGGAGCCTGTGCTCCGCAATGGGAGAGGCCACAACAGTGATGGGCCCGTGTTCCGCAAAAAAAAAAAAAAAAAAGTGCAATGGGAACATATTCACATTGTGTTAGATCTTCCAAATTTTCAAGAGAAGCCAGAAATTCTAATTTTTAAAGGTTAGCAACTAATTTAAAAGATTCAAAAAGAATGTATGCAAGCCAGCATTATTCAGACCAAAAAATATAGGTATGAGGGCCAGATGTGGCTCTTTGGTCTCCAATTTAGGATCTCTACTATAATCTCTTTAATGATTTCTCCCAGGAGTGCTAGGAGTTATTATGCAAGCAGTTCTGCAGGTGACTCATTGATATCCCTTAGATGGCTTTGGAGATCAGGCCAATTTAAAGCCTGCTTATGGTGGAATCATGTCTCATGTCTTTTTTCAGCTCTGTCTGGCAAACAGCTCCCCCTGGCTCAAAGAATCGTTGCCCAGCTGACTGCTAGCAGCAGAGCAGGGCTCCCACAAAGAACAGAACACAGGATAATTGTCCCAATCACTCTGTCCTGGGGATGAGTCCGTCTAAATTGAATAGTTTATGATGCCACAAGCTAGTATATAGCTCTGTAGCCACCTCTGCAGTGGTGGCTGAGACCATCTGTCACGCAGAATCTGCAGACATCAATACTATTGTTATCTTAGGCACTAGGATTTTATTTTCCTCAATACTTTATTTACATCATTGAACAATATTGAATTTTCTTCTGCCTGACTTGGGCTGTGAGATGGAATCATGAGCAGGTGCTTTAAATCGTTCTCTTGATGATTGCTTGTTTCTATTTCTGGTATCGTTTTATCTCTGAAGTACTGCTTTGGGTTTTCAATTTTGCTGGTCAGACCTGTGTTGCTCTTCACTGCAGAAGTTTAAGCGAGTCTCTGAGGCATGTCTTGCTACTTTATTCCTTGTTTCTAATGTGTCAGGCCAGGTTAGGCAGCAGCCTGCGGGGGCTACAGCTTGTTTTGCGGAAAGTTTTAGAACTACGCAAGTTCTACGGACTGATGCAGTCAAAGAAAGAAGAAAAGTGAAAAACCTTTTTAACCACCCTCTAAAAGAAAGAGAATAATACTCAGTGGTTTTGTCTTCCAAGATTTTTTTTTGGCCCAGATTCATCAATCATTATCTTTCCTTTATTTAACATACTTTGTCTCTTTCACTGTTGTTGAGGAAGAAAATTTCTAAACATGCTTTGGGTCTCATACTAAAGGTCATTCACTCACAGATACATAACTGGGTTCCTCGTTAAGGTTAGAACCCCTGCCATAGATTACTTCAGCTTCTTATATTTTACCTGATGTAAAATTACTTACTTATTATTATTGTTCTTGTTATCAATTATTCACTTTTTAAATATATCTACCTTTAAAGTCTCAAAGGTGAGGAGGCTATGTCTGTCTTATTCACCATTGTATCCCCAGGAGAACAAATAAGTAATATATGTCTCAGCTGAACTGATTACACTTTTATACACCACTCTTCATATCTGAGTTTTAATTTCATACAGTTCATTAACATTTAGCCCCTCTTTGCCAACCACTATTTTATAGCTGCACAGAGCAAAACAGCTCACTTCCTATGTGCAGTACTTGTTGGTCATCTTTTCTGTTTCCATCCACATAGGTTTCTTCATCTCATATCTAAAATATAAGGTAGAGAATTTAATTATTCTATTGGCCAATAGTTTTAATATTGGTAAACACTAAAAGCTTGTTTTATATATTGTGAATATGTGATCAAGAAGTTTTAAGTTTCTAGCAATTCAGCCAAAATTTCTCTCATCTAAGAACATAGGATTATTAATTTATACTCATGAGTCTTTCATCTATTCAATTAAACAAAAATAAATATTTATTTAATATTTAATATTAGTTTACTGAGGCTATTCTAACAGAGTTCTACAAACTGAGTGGTTGAAATAACAGAAACTTCTTATCTCAAAATTCTGGAGGAGAGAAGTCCAAAGTTGTGGTAGTTGTTCCTTTTGATAGCTCTGAGGAAAAGATCTGTTCCAGGCCTCTCTCCTTGGCTTGTAGATGGCTGTCTTTTCCCTATGTCTCCTCACATTGTCTTCCTTCTATATATGTTTGTCTCTGTGTTCAAATTTCTCTTTTTTATAAGGACATCAGTATATTAGATTAAGGTCCACTCTAACAGCTTCATATTAAATTGATTCCCTCTGTAAAGATATTATCTCCAAATAAGATCATATTGTGATAGATGGGGGGTTAGAAGTCCAACATATGAATTTTTAGAAGACACATTTTAAGTCATAACATATGTATTATATCATTAGAACTAATGTTTAGACCCTAGGGAATTCATATTTTACACTCTCGTTGTGTAGACCAAACTAATGCTCATTAAAGAGAAGTATATGATACAAAGAACTATACATCCAAGAGCTAAAATTGTGTAGAATATATGTTTATACTAGAGTAGTTCAGAAATTAAAAATAAAAATAGCTGTGTGCACTGGAGTAATCAGGAAGCATCTGAGACTAAGAAAAATAAAAGCTTAGTAAAAATAAAGCTGGATTTTAATAAAAATAGAGTTTAGTTAAGTATAAAAGATGGAAAAAAGCATATAATGTAGGAGATATGGGTGAAAGCACAGAGGTATGAATGATTAAAAATGTAAGACATATTCATGTCAGAGTGAGTAGATGATCTGGCTCAGGTAGAGGAAGTATGTTGAGGAAAAATAGGAAAGGAGGTTAAATTAGATTAAAAATGGAGGTTACGCTAAATGGAAGCCGTTTGGGGATTTGAAATCTTGGGAGCAGAGTTTACATTTTATGAGAATATGAAATAGGTAGTTCTTGAAATTTTTTGAGCAGGAGATTGACAGTGAGTGTGGTAGAATGCAGAAATCTTCACAATCTTACTTCTCCCCACATCCATATACTTTGTAATGTGACTTTGCAGTCCCCCACCCCATTAGGGGGTGAAGACTGTTTTCTTTTTCACTGGACTCTGCTGGTCCAGTGACTTACTTTGACCAATAAGATGTGGCCCAATTAATACCACAGCAGTTTTGACCCTGGCCTAAAATTAATGGTTGTGTATACTTTCTCTCCCTCTGTCTCTCTCTGCCTCTCTGTCTCTATCTTTGTCTCTCTCTCTCTCTTGTGTTTTATCACCATTTGAAGAAGCCTGGTATAACCTGCAAGAGGATGAGGAACCATGTGAAAGAAATCCACTACAGGCAGGCTCATTCTTGATGACTAGTCCCCAGCAGGCCATTCATTTACCCGCAGACAGCAGACACATGAGTGAGCCCAAGCAAGATCAGCCTAGTCAGATGCAGGCTAGAAAGGCCTTCCATCTATGCACAGAATCATGAGCAATAACAAAAACTTAATATTTAAAACATTAAGTTTTGCAGTTGTTCATTAGGCAGTATTATTGTAATAGAAAACTCAAATGGTGACATTTGATTAATTAAAGAAGGATGAATCAGGCAGCAAATATAGTATGGATTGGAGTGTTTGTGTGCATAGGTAAGAAGTAGAGGTGGACAATTACAGTAGGGAGTAATAGTTAAGAAACTGACCTAAGAAGGAGCTCCAACTAGGACACTTGTAATTGAGGTACATAGTAAGGCAGTCATGAAAAGCATTTTGAGAAGACTGACAAAGCTTGTGAATTAAAAAAAAATGGTAGGTAAGAATTAAGGAATTTTATTTTTCTTTTTACCAAGTTGTATAGATATACTTTTGCTATTTCCTTTAGAGATATTTCTAAAGTGATTTTTTAATGGCTCAAATGAGAACTTTCCTTAAGCTGTTTCTTTCATCAGTTCATCAAAATATACCTAGTGGTTTTGGGGTTACAAGGATAAAAATTTTACCACATTCTACAAAATATGTGGCCACAGTAAAATATTTTACAAAAATAAAGCCTTTGCTTGGGATGATTGGTTTAAAATATACACACCAAAGATACTCCACTGTCAGGGAAAGCAGGTGGATTTTTGTTACTGTAAAAACTAAGAGGTTACATAAGAAAACTTTAGTCTTTCAGTTAGTAGAATTTCCACATGCTCCAGTTCCCGATTATGTCAAGGATAAAGCAAGATTAAACCATTTTCTGTCCAGCTCCTTGGCTTTCTGCCAAAATCATAGTGCTTCCTCATACCTATCTTCTAACCTAAGCTAAATCCTTCCTACAACTCTTTTAAAGAATGTGCTACCCTAAGAGGGAAGGATTTTATAAAACAAGCATAGGAAGCACAGCCACATACATAACAACAATGAGAACATGTACTGTTTTTTTCTTCAATGGTCAAGGGTAACAAGAAGTGGAGATAAAATTTTGAATATTTGGATAGTTTAATGTTCATGAACATATGTGTCAAGGATAAAAGGGCAATCTTTTTAAAAACGTTATTTTTAAACATATCTCATCAGGTAATTAGGTAATTTTACATTATTTAGGTCTATGTTAATATATATAATGTAACTTTCTTTCACCAAATCTTAGAAAAATCATGATGTCTTGTTCATAAAAACTCCTCTCAGGCAAAGCATCCATTAAAACACAGAACAAACAAGTGGTTGCCAGAGGGGAGAGGTGAGGTGACAAGTGAAATAGGTGAGGGGGATTAGGAGGCACAAAGTCCCAGTTACAAAATAAATGTCATGGGGATGAAACATATAGCATGGGGAATATAGTCAATAATTTGTAACGTCTTTGAATGGTGACAGATGATAACTAAAAAACGTATCACGGTGATCCTTTTTTACTGTATAGAAATGTTGAATCACCATGTTGTGCACCAGGAGCTATCATAGTGTTGTAGGTCAATTAAACTTAAAAAGCAAACAAACAAATAAATAAACTCATAGAAAAGGAGATCAGATTTGTGAAGTGGTGATGGGGAGAAGGGGAATTGGATGAAGGTGGTCAAACGGTACAGACTTCTACCTATAAGATAAATAAGTGCTAGGGATGTAATGTACAATACAATAAATATCATTAACACTGCATTAACTTATATATGAAAGCTGTAGGAGAGTAAATCCTAAGAGTTCTTATTACAAGGACAAATATCTTTTTCTTTTATTTCGTATCTATATGAGATGATGGATATTCACTAAACTTATTGTGATAATCATTTCATGATATATGTAAGTCAAATCATCATGCTGTACATCTTAAACTTATGCAGTACTGTATGTCAATTGTATTTCAATAAAACTGGAAGAAAAAATAAAAATAAAACAAAAATCATTAAATTTAGGTAAAAATTAACGAGTGAAGAGGAACAGATAAAGTAGAAATGATGTCGTCTTTGTCTCCCTTTGGTTCTTTAGTTCTTGTGATTCTCCAAAGATCTACATCTATACATCAGCTTTTATTTTGTTCAACAGAGGTGCTGTTTAAAGATGACAATGTGGAGACATCAGGAGTCCTAATGAGTCAGATGATAATGCATATAACTTTCACACAGATCTGCATCACTGTGAAGGATTCTTGCTGAGAAACCTTACATAATTAATAACTGATACCAGTATACAACACTTACCTATCACTGGGTCTACCTTTGTATGCTTTATTTGAATTAAGTTACTAGAATTACCTTGAAGATCTTCTGTTTTTGACTTGTGTTTATTTTATGATTCACCATATCTTTTTTGTTACAGATGAGAACTTTATATGGAAAAGACTAATTACCATGACTTTTGCTGATGAAATGACTAATATATTTGTAAGGCTTGTTCCCAATAATATGTGATGATTAACACACACACACACACACAGATCATATTTTTTCATATTAATAAAATAGAATTATTTCCAAGACCTCCCATCTATTTACTTATTCCTTATGTTCCAATTTTTACTTATGAAAGTTTCAGTATCAACAGACAAAACTATAATAATTAAGTTTTAGCAGTTAATTTTTCTTTCTATAAATGTATGTCTTCTGTGGTTGATAATGTACATGAACTTTTATTTATATAGGAGATAGGCACTTGCCCATAATGTTGTAAGCATGTATTGTTTAAGTAATCACAAATTATTTTCATATGTAATCTTTACAATAAATGAGATACAATGGGAGATACAAAGCCAATTGATAAGATTGTGTCAGATGTCATTCTTTTTTACTGAGACCTGTTGGCTTTTCAGATTTTTAGTAGATTCAAGGTTTCTTTTCTATTATTTTATGATATATGTTCTTAAAGGCTAAGCAACTATAACTTATTTGTGGATATATCCAGTGAAAGCCTCTGGAATATTTTAAATATTGTTAAGGTATAGTCATTTCTTCTTTCAAATTGTCTTATACGTGTCCCTTCCTCTTAAATCATGGAGGTGTAATTACTGTAATCGAAATCTGTATTATCACTCACTTAAATTTCCACAACAGTTTCATGATACTTGGTCCCCATTATCTGACTCATCTTACAGATCCATCCAGCATAGAGAGCCTACTAGGTCGGTTCTGTAAAAACTGCCAAAAATAGTCATTCTAAACACAACTTTCATTGTGACTGTCTTATTCAAGAACCAACATTCATTTAAAATTATTTACTGCATAATATCCATGCTGTTTTGCATGATTTTCAAGCTATTACAGCCCAACCCTAAACACAGGCTTTGGCTTCACACCAGGCCATGCTCTCTCATGACTGGGGCTTTATCAGACTCCTTCTCTTCTTCAGGTACCACACCCACCTGTACCACTGGAGTTCTTTCCTGGTTTTCCTCCTTAAAGTGGTCTTCCTTCTCACCTCCACACACACCCATCCAAACTCTACAGATATTTGCAGACGTGCCATCTCTTCATGAAACACACTCACAAACCAATATTAATTTCTCTTTCAGTTCTCCAAACAAACATCTGTATAGTCAGAACCTTGACAATAAACTGTTTTTATTTTTTTAATAGATTTTATTTATTAAAGTTAATTATTTTATTTATTTTTGGCTGCATTGGGCCTTTGTTGCTGCACGCAGGCTTTCTCTAGTCGCAGCAAGCAGGGGCTACTCGTCATTGCGGTACACAGGCTTCTCATTGCGGTGGCTTCTCTTGTTGCAGAGCACGGGCTCTAGGCGTGCGGGCTTCAGTAACTGTGGCATGCAGGTTCCAGAGCCCAGGCTCAGCAGTTGTGGTGCACGAACTTAGTTGCTCCGTGGCATGTGGGATCTTCAAGGACCAGGGCTTGAACCTGTGTCCCATGCATTGGCAGGCGGATTCTTAACTACTGCGCCACCTAGGAAGTCCAAACTTTTCATTTAGATGTGATGGTTTTATCTCTTCTATTAATCTGTGATTAAGGATATAGCAAAGACACTTTCTGACCTAATTATTTTGTAAAGTTGAGTTTTTAATAGTGATGGTGATAAATCATATCCTCGGTCATTTATTAAATGATAAGTGACCATCAAGTTTTCTGGCATTGATGTCCTATGATTCAATGATTCAAAACCACTTGCCTCCATCTTTAGAAAATATTAACTTCAAAATTCTGCCCCGCCTGCAGCTGCCCCCCTTCCGCTCTTTCACTGCAGGGGGCCCGGGTTCAATCCCTGGTCGGGGAACTAAGATTCCCCCAAACCGCGCAGCACGGCGAAAAGAAAAAAAGAAAACAAAGAAAAGAAATGAGGATACTGCAGGTGTTGCCTATGTACTGATAACTGAGCTTGGAATATTTTAGCAGAATATATTCTGAAAGATTTAAAATTGTGAATAATTCTGCAATCTCTGGATCTCTGGGCTGCAGCTTCATTGAGGAATCATTAGTTGTATGACCACTACAGAGATATGAGACCAGCAAAATATAAAATTTGAGATACCCTAAAACCAACTAAACTCATCCTTCTCGAGAGCAAAATACATCCTGGGGGCTTGAGAAGCTCTGTCTGATGAATTCGGGATTTTTGGACATGGTATATGCTACTGCTTATTTTTTGTATCCTTTCTGAATCTCTGCAAAGCTTGTATTTTATGTGAGTCTGTTTGCTGATTTGGACATCTGTGATTCAATTTGTACAGTGTTTTACATTTTGAAAATTAAAACTTTATAAAAGTCTTGTGGGGTAGGTAGCACATATCATTAGCCACGTTTTATAAAGGAACATGCTAAGGTGATGATAGTAGAGGTAGGAAATCTAGAGCAGTAGCAACTATTTATTTAGCTCTTAGTATATATCAGTGTGCTAGGCCCTTAATTAACTCATTTATTTTGCAGTTATCCAGCATGCAGAGGACTATTTACTTGAAACTAACAAAGCTTAAGCTTCATAATCCTCTTTCACAGGCACCATCTAAGACCTTAGAGAGCTCCTAGAAATATGTTCATGTGGTCATATGATTGGTAAAATTTGCCAAAGATTCTTTAACTATGATCAGCTAAGAACATAATCTTTGCACTCCAACTTCCCCTTGGCATTCTTTCTTGTATTGGGTGGTGTGGAAGGAACCTGTAAGGAGGAAATTTAATTAGGGATTCTTTTACTTGGGGTTTGTGGAATATGCTTACATAGTGAAATATAATTATGTGGCTTGCAGTTATTATTTACTTATAATTAATGCCAGTATTCCCAGTATAGAAATTACTTTCTGGAATAACCCTATCACCCACTGTTATGATAATGAAACAGAATTTATACCATAGTATGCATGTGTTTTATGGTGCCCAGAATCTGAAATCTAGTGATAGTGGAGGAGAAGCAAGGTAAAAAAATGTACAGAATCAGAGGCTATTCTGTGGAAAAGTCTCACAAATTTATAGTGTGAAGTATAGTATGAAGGAAATATAAAAGAGCTTTTCCTGAATTTAAAATAATCTAAAATTAAAAAATACTCACCAATAACAGTATGTGACACTGAAACGTCTCTAAGCTATTGATAATAAGAATTCTTAACCTAGCATGTTAGAGAAACTTATTATTTCCATAAGAAATTTAAATTAAAAAATTCTCATTTGAAGAGACACTCAGAGATTGCAGCCAAAAAATATAAATAAATAAATAAGTAAACAAACACATGGATAAAAGTGTTACAGAAGTACTTCAGAGAATTAAATAATAAAAACAATATTTTCCTGGATGTTCTGATACTTTTGGTATAGGTCCAGTTTTTAATTTAATGATTTGTTATATTTTTACTTCTTCTAAATAGTAACTTTTGTATTTTTTATTTGTAATTTTGTATTATTTTTTTAAAGAGAATTGTACCAAACTTTACGTGCATCAGGCCCAGGACGTACCCATGCCTGCAAGGTCAATAATATTCTCCATAATTTACACATGAATAACTTATACATGCTGGGCCAAGACTAGAATGTTGTATAATATGGTTTTTCCTTTCCACTATCTTCCTTTTGTCCAGATTAAATCAATTAAAAGAGAGAAAAAAATTTGATACTATGCAGAAGACCATATCCATATATGAAAGGTATAGAAAAGGATAGGTGATTAAGTTATTTATGCATTAATTCTACTGAGTGCCAAATTTGAAGCCATTTTTTTTAAATGGACAAATGCAGCTTCCCCAATGCAGGTCAATGTGCAAAATATTCTCTCATTGTTATGCATTCGTTAAAGTAAATACTCTTGTTGTATGGGACTCCTCTTGATAGACAATATTATTTTATGGATGATTTAGAGATTATATTTCAAATAAAAGTTCTGGAAATTCTTTTAATGATGAAATTGTGAACATATGTTTGAGACTTTGTAAAACATTTAATTATGAAAAACATTTCTTTGAAATTTTAAATATAAATTTTAAAATAATATTTTTTAAAATAAATCTTTATTTTGTTAATAGAGTATTACCATGTGGTGTTTTTATTTTAGAAATGTGGAGAATTTAAATAACTCATCTCTGAAGGATAACATTCTTTTTCAAAAGTGTAAAACTATTCTAACCTGGATGGTCAAGAAACAAAACTGAAAGCCTTTTCTGCAATAGAGAGTAATTTAAAACCTGTTTAAGAAAGAGAATGACCAATCCAGGTAGACAAGACTTGAGTTTATTTATACGATTCATATCTCCTTTCTTGAAAGGACATTTACAAACTTGATTTCAAAAATAAAAGAACTTCTGAATGACAAATGTTCACGTTTTAATTTCAATATTACAGGTATGTTCTTTTGTGATAAATTATCAGTTGAAAATGTTCCAGTGAAATCTGCTATCAATTAACTTAACACTTCATATAAGAAATAATAAAACATTTATTTTCAAGTCTTACATATATTACTTAAAATAGATACAAAGTTCAGTGTGTAATTTTTAAATTTTACTGCTATTTCAAGCTACCTGAAAGAAAATGCCTTAGTGGAAAAAAATGTTTTGATTGTTTTTACTAAGTATGACTTTTAAAACAAGCACTGTTAGTAACAGTCCACCCATATGTTATTTAGCAATTAGGTAGTTCAAATAATGTATGATATTATCTTGAAAGAAAAGAAATAATAGTTGTTGGGCAGGTGCAGGTAAAATAATATTTGGAGACTATTATAATATGCAACTTAGAATCAAATTCAAGGAATTGATTAAAAATATAACATTGAACAAATTCATAAATAATTGTTTAGGTTCCATCTTTTAATATTAACCTCACTGGTTGAAGCACACTGAAAACAATAAGGTAGTTAAAAAACTGTACATCTGATGGATTGCTTGATGGAGACATCAATTTGTTAAAACAGCTTCTCATACATATTTTCCTGTCCAAAAATATAAACTTGCTTATTTTCCACATATACAAGTATCCTGTGAAATCCTGGACTCTGAAAAGAAAAAGGTTGAGGTATAGCATTGAATAAAGCATTAAAATGTATGATGTTTTTGGCTGAAATTCAGCAAAATTACGATCAGTAGAGAAGAGTTGATCGGAGTGTGCTTCCAAAGTCTTCCAGGTTTAGCCCTCTGAGAAATTTGTTGGCGACATCAAATAATTGAACTCTTCAACATCAATATATACAAAGGCATTTTATTATTCATCAAAGAAAGGGAATTAGAGTCATCAGAAATTGCAACTTTATTTTTTCATGATACATGTATTTATTGCCATCATAGTTCTGCAGTTGTCATAAAATTAGAGTCAGATGGAATTCAGAGACACATGCAAGTTTTGGAAATGGACACATAGATAACAGTATAGAACTGTACATAAAATAATTACAATTTATTAAACACACTGTTTTAGCACATCCTTGATGGATGGGAATGAGCACCATGTCTTTTATGAATATATATTTTTCTCTTTTTTTTTCTACAGCACCAAAGAAATCCAAATAGGAAAAGAAGAGATGAAAATTGGGAATCAAGAATAAGGCCTGTTTCCATCTTAGCCACACTATCTTATATTTTTATGATTTTCAAAGCTTTTTTCATGTGATTCTGCTCCCACAAGGGCATCGATATTTCCTAATTGGTACATATATATGTAGCAAGTTATTTTCTACACCATTCTTATTCAAAACTTGCATGTGGCATAAAATGGGTTGGTGGCACCAAGGTATATTTTCTGTTGATTTCATATGTTCTTTGTCCTAATCTTAGCCAAGAAAACAAACAGGACCAACTTCAAATCCAAACTTCTGATTCTGATCACCAAAGTCATTGATCATTACATCAACGATAGGTACTTGGTCAATTTTTGGTGTATTGATTTCAATCACAGTCTTTTCATAGCCTTTTCTGGACTGTAAAGTTAAGCAGAAATAAAAAGTTATACAATCATTTTATATTTTTAAGATATGTTATTTTTTCTTAAGCTTCTGAGTGGACATAAGAAGATAAGAAAGAAGAGGTGGAAAACAAATTTGCCATTATCTTTGTAGTAATTAGCTCTTTTGTTATCACTGATGTCATATGTAGTTTTAAATTTTGAAAGTTGACCATAATTAATACTTAGCCATAATTACTCAAGATAATGCTCTAATATACTGCACAGTTGGAGAGAACCTTACTGAACTGAAAAATACATTTTAACATGAAAACTGATATTGGTACTGGGTCATACCGTTACATAAATAATATATCCTTACCATTATTATAATAATTCTTATATGTATATATACACACACATAAATATATATGTATATACACACACAGACAAATTTGCTAAGAAAAATTTGAACACAGTATAGGAATTATAATGCAATAAGTCTAAAGCTGAAGCATTTCTATTACTATGTATTAATTTTATGAATAATTATCAATACATTATATTGGGAAATCCTAAACCCTTTCTCCTTTTACATGCATTATGGTCTCTTCTTTGATCTATGTGTAACCTACTCACTTAGTTTATTTGTAATTGTGACTTCTCTTCACTCATCAGCTAAGACAACAAGCTTTTTAGGATGCCCAATTGGTCATTTGCTCTTACAAAATTACCATATGTGTGAGAAAGATAGTTCCAGAGGATAAAAATAACAAAATGATAATAACTATCTAAATTGTTGTAACATAGTACCAATAAGCATGCTCCTATAAGCAAAATACAGGGATAAGAATTATCTATGGTATAAACAGTATAATGATGATTCCTTTATCTGTCATTTTAGAGTCATGAATTAAGGAGGCAAATGAAATAAGGCTCTTGATTTCTTCTTTTTTTTTTTCATTTCAGGACTACCTAACTGTAATAGTATTCAAATATCAGGAATAATTCCATAAAAATAACATATGATCCAAGACTACCTTCTGTTATGACTTTTAAAATGTGTCTATATGTATGTTTCAGAGTTTCTGTGTCTCTGTGTGTGTCTGTGTGTGAATATTAGTGGTCTCTAATATACTGTACTTTAATATGTCAGTGTTAAGCATCAAATCTTAATAACAATTGACATCCACTTCATGAGAGAAATCTGACTTAGGGCCAAAGTAGAATGGTTACACACTGCTTCTCACCTCGGTGAAAGAAGGCAAGCAGAGATTATACTTACCGCACAGCCATCATATAAGGCTTTGATGTAAGGGTTGTTGTCATAGGACATCTCCTCATCATTCGATCCCAGGAACCGAAGTGCTTTGTCATAGCTTCCTGATGACACATCGTACCAGGCTGCTGACTGATGACAGCTGTAGGTGAAATTTTGCCGAGCAGAAGCAGTCAGCAGTTTCAGGAATGTCATTTGCACCATATTAATGGAATTGCCTTCCACATCTAAATATGAAAGCTGGGAATAAGAGAATAAAGAGACACATAAAGATTCTTTTCCTATTTTCTGTTGTAAAATAATAAAATCACTGTCAACAGTGAACTGTGATCCCAGAAGCATGTGAATGCATCAATAGACCCATTTTCACTTAATGAAAAAAAGTATGCATTGAGAGTCAGAAGACCCAGATATAGGACTTGATGAAATCAGGATGTATTCCCACCTTAGGCACTGTCACCAATACTTATTTTGGAAAAAAATCACTTTACTTCTGTATATACTTCAGTTTTCTAATCAGTCAGTCAGTATTACAAAAAATGTCTTTGTTTCCAAGAAATCTATCATTATATTTGTGTATCTTTTTAAATAATAGAGTGGTAATATAGTAAAAATGAAAACAGGAATCTCAGTGCAATGCAAAGTTTAACTATTTTTATGTGGTTTGATTTCACCTATTTTCCTAATGTATCTACTTGACAAATTTTTCAACATATTCTTGAATTTTTCATTTTGACGGCACAGTCTTCAAAGAGATTTTTGGTCTTCTAATTTTCAGCACATGCCTGCTTGTTTGTCTGTTCTCGGATGATGTACTTATATTCATCATTGTATCACCAGCAGCAAGCTATTGCCCAAGACATGCAAGTGAATATTTATTGCTCAGGAAATACTTATTTTGTATTTAGAGCAGGAAAACAGTCTTAATTGCAAGTTATTAAGAACTCATTTGTCAAGCTCATAATTTGTTTTATTGGATATAAATAAACTATCTGGGATCAGCTGAAACATAAACCTATATTTAAAAAAAATTAAGAAATTCACCCAGATTATAGATTCACTCAATATAAAGGCAGTTATCTGTGACTTTCATCCTTTTTTTTTTATTTTACTTAATTCTTACTGATTAACAGTTCAGATGATGAGGATCCTTGAGAGGTTGGAGAAAAAAAAAAACTGGGAAATCCACTCTAAGCAAAACAAAATAAAATAGCAAAAATTAAAACCACACACAGAGTTCTATCGGTGCATGTATCTTTATCTCATACAAAGATACAAATGTAGCATGGATATTTAATATGTGACTGGAAGACTGAACTAGACAGTTACGTCAAGTGGAGAACTTCACTAATATGTGTAGGTTCTTATAGGATAATAACTGTGTAAATAGTCATCAATGGAAAATAATACCATTTTTAAAGAACGTTAAACTATTGAATAATCATCTGAATAACTGAAAAATGTTCATTTAAATACATTATTATTAACATTTTAAACACAAATATATTTTTAAACAGCTTTTAAATGCAAATTTAGTTTTGGCATCAAATTTTAAAATCTCTATAAAATGATTGATCACGAACTGGTAATTGTATGGAAATATTTAAGTAAACTTGTGCTACAATATATAAAAGGTCAGGTCGGTCAGTTAACTTTATTTCCAGATATAACTATTGGAAAAAACCATTTCACATTCCAAAAGTTCTTACTGAAATTGCAAACAAAGAATAAATTAGTTTTCAAGTATAGCGGAAATGAAATAGGGTCAGAGATACTAAATAGACATTATATTTTCTATATCTGATATTTCTAACATAATCCATTTTTATGATATCTATCTCAGGTACTCAGGGAAATGCATACTTTATTTGATCTTAATATTTTAGTAAATTTAATATATTTCCATTTATTTTGCTACAAAAATTTTAGATTTCTCTCTAAAATACCAAAGTGGTCTAAGAGGGAGGTGGGAGGAATTGGGAGATTGGAATTGACATATATACACTACTGATACTATGTATACAATAGATAACTATGAGAACCTACTGTATAGCACAGGGAACTCTACTCAATGCTCTGTGGTGACCTAAATGGTAAGGAAATCCAAAAAAAGAGGGGATATATGTATACGCATAGCTGATTCACTTTGCTGTACAGTAGAAACTGACACAACATTGTAAAGCAGCTATACTCCAATAAAAATTAAAAAAAAAGCAAAGAAATGGCAAAAAAAAAACCACAAAGTGGTCTAAGATTTAGACAGAGAAAACTAGGGAATACATGGAATCCTGCTGTGTATAATTTAGACTTTCACAGTAAGGGTCTAGAGATTATATAATTTGAACTTGTATTATGTAAGAGGTTCAAAATAAACCACTTCATGCTGAGGTAATAACATACCAGTTTTCCTCTCTTAAATTCACTAAACCAGCTTCTTGGTTTCTCCTTTGGCCATGATGAAATTCTTACCTATTGCAAAGGAACAGGAAAATTAGAAAGTAGGTTAAAATTATGAACAGTATTGTTTATGCATATATCAGTAATTTTCAGTAAGACTAGGATGCTAAAGAGTTTTAAAAATAGTCTACCCTGGATTATACAAAATGAGATAAAGAGCAAAATTTGAGACAGAGGTTGTGAATTCCAATTTAGTGAAGACTGAGTCATTTTTTTTCCTGTTTTCTTTAATTGCTCAAAAAGAAGGGGGTGGGAAATAACTTGGTAAAGGCATACTAAGGGTTGGCTGTAGGGGACATGGGTGGAACTCTTTGGTAACCCCTTGCAAAGGAAACCCTCACAATGCCAGTTGGCATCTGCCATTCAAGGCAGATACCGTGAGTATTTCACAGCCAAGGGAGGCATCCTGAAGCATCCAGCTAGTAACTCAGGGCGGGATGCTATGGAATAGTCACTGGCAGGAAGCAAGCCCATTATTCCCTGCTCGGGAAAATGTTTAGAATCTTTTATAGATCTGAATTTATTGTTTTGCTTTACAAAGATCAGCATAAATAAAGGTACATAGCCTCACTAGGTATATAGGCCTCACTATAGGGAATTTGAGTAATCCTGTAAGGGATTTCTCATTTCCATTTTCCCACATTTCTTTGTGGGCTAGAGGAGCTTTATTCTGCTTCCCCAAATGCAAAGTGTGGTTGGGAAACATAAGTTGCTTTTTCTCCTGCCCCTACTACCCATCCTTCACTTACAAACTAAATGTCTCTCCTAAAGAGATTAGTCACACTTAAAGCTATTTCGTCTTAAGGAGTTTCCGTGCCTCTGCATGCCTACTCCACTTCCTAAGAAGAATGTGATTTACTAAAACAATACAAATAAAGTCAAAATTTCCCACCTATAAAATATTTGGAGAATGTAATTATGCTAGTGAAAAATCTTTCCTTATATTAATAATTTGCCTGTAGCTTTAAAGATAGAACTCACATGTATTAATACTGCTAGGTGAAAATCAAGAAATGTGTTTTAAGAGACTAAACATTTAAAACGTACACAAATGCAGAGAATACTCTTATTTTATGTGAAAGAATCATTCTTTATAAAATTGTGTGTTTTGAACATAATATACAGCTGTGAGTTCTACCACATGGTAATTGGAAAGAATACTACACATGCACTAAAATCTGAGAATCAGCTGTGCTGTGTCATGGAAAGCCATAGAATTTTAGAGAGCAAACAAGTGCATAAAGAATACATCTGGGTAAAAATTAAGAAAAGAAGTATTTGTCAACTCTGTGTGTCACTTTGGTGTCTTATTCATATTTATGCAAATGAAATGCTCTAATTACCCTGTAAGAAAAGAAGATAAATGAAAATATGACAGTATAATTTTCCTGTTTAGTTCAATATTGCAAAAACATGGCAGGAACTGTCAACAGTCACCACCAAAACAGATTGGTACTTACGCCCTCTGACTTTCTGTCTGGATAAATGCAAGTCTCACCACCAGACGTGAAATTACAGTAAACTTTGAAGGAATCTCCTGAGCAACCTTGGTTAGGATCAATCCAATATTCACCTGGAAGTAGGAAAAAATACATCATATACAAATACATTTATAACAAAAACTGAATACATTATATACCAAATTTTATTAAAGAAATAAGGAAAAATGAATATTCATTCATCTTTTTCCACGTGAATCACTTTTACATTTTTGGTCATATTGAGGTACATGTTTGAATACTTAAAGAGCAACACTTTGCCTTTGCCAAATGCTCCCATACGCTCAGCCTGGAACATCCTATTTTTTTAATCTTAGCATTCCTATTACTTTTAGGTTTTGGCTTAAATGCCACCTCCTCAAATATTAACATTATCTTATCCATGTGTAATAAATTGCAAGTACATTAGGATGATATATACCTGACTCTAAATACCATATGTATTATTTACTGCTTAAGTAATCTGAGTATAATAATCAATATATTTTTCCTTGATTTATTTATCTGTAACGATAGAGGTGAGAGTATCCACTTAGCCTCAAGTATCATACTTTTGCATTACTTTACAGGAAAAACTTCATGCAGTAAGTGTACTCCCCCTTTGAATGGGGTCTTAAGAAGAAAGTCTATTTTATATATTTAAATGCAGTTTGCTATTAATTCTATTATCTAAATACAGAACAAATTTTGTACAGAACAAATTTTATCATGTGAATGACCATGATGATTAATTTGGTGTTAGGTGAGTAAAGATGGTAAGTAGTAGGGCTGACAAAAAAGTTATCCCTTAAGTAATAGACAATGAGGCTTTTATTAAACAAGGATTATTGGGATACAGACTTGATATACATGTGACGATTACTTTGCTTTCCTCTTACCATTCTTCATGCTGCCACTTCATTTCAAATATTAATTTGAATTATGTCAATCCACTGATTGTGAACTTTGAACAACTTAAAAGCTCCAACTGCTTAGCTTAGTACTGGAACTCCTGAAAATCTAATGCCAGTTTGCTTTTTGAAATAAATTCTTTAACCAAAAAAATTTACACGTTTTCTGATCATGCCACTAATAAGTTCACATCTGGAACAAATTGAAATTCACAGGAAAAATTTATAAAAGAAAATAAAAATCACCAAAGATTTTACCAACTGGAATAGCCATTCTTAATCTTTGATATTTCTTAGGGTTTTAAAGAATATATAATTTTGAATTATATGGTAAGCATTATTTTTATCTTGTCTTATTCAGTCAACATTGATACTAAATATTCTTTCAAATAACATATACTTAATTACTAAGATACCTTTATGGTTTCATGCCATTTCAGCTTGCAAAAGATTTCATAGGAACCCTCTAATTTTGGACAGCAGAGGAAACCTGTATCTGTCATAATTTGCTATTATAAATACTTATGGTTTAACTGTCTCCATCATTACACAATAGTAGCCCAAGGGCAATATGCTTTCTATTTATCTGTGAATCTCTGCATGAATAACAGTGCCTGGCACCAATAAGTTAATAAATAAATATTTAATTGTAATTAATTAAAATTAAATTAAATAATTAATAAAGTTAGTTAATATATGGAAATCACAGGGAACTACAGTCCCTAGTGAGCTTTCCATCCCCAAAATTTACAAAATTTTTTTCTTGACTGCTCAGGTTCTAATTAATCACACGTTGTTTTATGTTGTCAGTACATGCTATCATCTTTTACATTTGATTTTCAGTCACATATGTATGATTATATTAGCTAGATCAGAGGTTTGGGTCATTCTCCTTATAAATCACTGAATTAATATGAAACTAAATGTATCTTTTTCAAATAAATATATTATAAATTTGAACACATTTGATAGCAGTTTGTAAAGCACCCTTAATAATTACCTGTGTTTTCCTTTTAACAGGCTGTGCTTGATTAAGATAGGAGATTTTTTTTTTTTTTTTTTGCTGTACGCGGGCCTCTCACTGTTATGGACGCGCAGGCTCAGCGGCCATGGCTCACGGGCCCAGCCGCTCTGCGGCATGTGGGATCCTCCCAGACCGGGGCACGAACCCGTGTCCCCTGCATCGGCAGGCGGACTCTCAACCACTGCGCCACCAGGGAAGCCCAAGATAGGAGATTTTAAGACATTCTTTGTCATAAAATATGTCTCTTCTTGAATTGAGTGAAACTTTTCTATCTATACTGAGTTATTTAGATCTCAGTTACAACATTCATTATATGATTGATAGTGGGAAATAATGTAGTTCCACAAGTAAACAGAGTGGTAAATTATTTCCACATAAAGTGGGAGATTTAAAATCAGATATAGATCTGCCCCTTGTTAGTTTAGTATTGTGTGAGTTAGTCACTTAACTTAGGATACTTGGAACTGTTTCTTTCTCAGAATAGGTATGTAAAAGTTTTGTCAAATAATAGGTATAAAAAATTATCCTGATTATTATTACAAATAAATTGTTCACAGTTGTTCTGGTTATTCATGGATCAGTGAAATAAATTTTTGCCTCAAACTATCCTAATTCTTAAATATTCTGTTCATCAAATCATTGCTAAACTGATAGGTCACATATAATTCAGTTATGCTATTTAATCATTAATGCAAAGTAAGTTAGGATATAGGATATAAATATAGTAGCATGCACATATGTGTACACACATCAAACCCATTCTGTGATGGTTATTACAAGGCAAATTACATTTGTGTTATCTATAATCATCCAAAATGAACTTGTCATAATTTAATGAAACCTTGCTTAACAAGACAAAGATTTTCGAGAGCAGACCTTGTTTTAACAGTGTAAATGACTCTTTCTGTCTACAAGATTGGAATTAATAATCGTTCACTCTCGTTTTATTTAGAGACTATATTAAACATTTAACTAGAATTAATGAGCTGACAATGCACCTTGGTAACTTAGAGGCTCAGTACATTTGCTTGGTCATGTATTATTAACATACCATCTGGGAAGTCAGGATGGCTGAGTTGCAGATCTTTGCAAGTTCGGGCTGGGTTGGTCTGTGTACCCATTGGAAACTTCATATGCTCAATGTCTTGTTTCAAGGAATTGAGGGAACCAAATATTTCCTCCATTCCATCAGTGTAATCCAGAATATTATCACCTGAATCTGATTGGATGCTTTCTGTATGTCTTCTTGTTTTTTTGGGTGACAAGATTGGTAAAGGCTGTATGACTTCACCCGGTGGACCCTGTAAAAGAGATGGATGTGCATGTAACTGTTTCCTAAGGTAAAATATTCTTCAGATACTATTTATTACTGTTTATGTTATTGTTATAAGAACTTATAGTTTGTTTAACTTTTCACTGTTTTCCCTATTTTCGGTGTTTTCTCTAATTGCTAAAATACATGTATTATGTACATATATCTCTTTATATATAAACATTGTGAATTCTTTTAAAAAGAATCTAGTGGCGATATTGAGGTAGGCACAAAATTCAGATGATTTCTGGACCTTTTTATATACATGTAACATAGCACTGATTTGTGTGTACATATGTTATATCCATTACTTTCTTATTTATTAATTAGTCCTCATTTACATGCCCTATCTCTGCAACTAGATTCTAATCTCTGAAGCTTAAAACAACAACTTAAAGTTCTTGTGTTATATAATGAGTTGTCTATTGTGCTTGAAAATAATTCATATCATGTTTAAAAATACACATTAGCTGGTTCCAAACATCTATAATTTTATAAACAAAATAAAAAGAAGTGCAATCAGACTTGAATTTATATATGTGTAAGAGTAGAACTACACCAAATAGTTAATCCGTATTGCTACGGATTTAACTGTGTCCCACAAAAATTCATATGTGGAAGTCCTAAGCCGCAGTAACTCAGAGGAAGACCTTATTTAGAAATGAGGTGGCTGTAGATATAATTAATAAAGTGAAATGAGGACATAAGGGTGGGTCCTCTTCCAATACGACGGGTATCCTTCTAAAATAAAAAAATCTGGGCACAGACATACACATAGACAGAAGACCATGTGAGGAGACACAAGAAGAGAGCCATCTACAAGCAAAGGAGAGAGGTCTCAAACACATGTTTACCCCACACCCCTCAGAAGAAACCAGTGCAGCTGACACTTTGATCTAAGACTTCTGGCTTCTAGAACTATTAGATAATACATTTCTATTATTTGAGCCATGTAGTTTGTGGTACTTTGTTATTGCCATCCTAGCAAACTAATACACATATAACTTGGTAACAAGTCCAAGAAGGAAGCTTCACATTTTTTTACATGGATCTAACAGGCTTGTGTGAAGCCTGGAAAATGTCAGTGCTAAAAAGTGGTAGCTATTATCATTGATTTTATTATTATCATTATATGCAGTAGGAAAAAATGTCAAGCATCTGAACTTTTGTTTTTATTCCTAGTCAGGAATTAATGTATCTTTGGGGCATACAACCAGTTGCTTTCATGAAAATGTGACATGAAAAATATATGATTTTCTTGAAAAACTAATAAAAGCAAGATTATTATAATAGTTAAGGTATCTTTACATTCAAAGAGTGAAGCCAATTAAAAGACAAGTGTTGGCATGTAGACCTGAGTACTTAATTAAGGTAGTTGCTATTTCCTAGAAAATCAGCACTTTGACAGAATATGCTTTTTCATCCTTCTTATAAATTCAGAGAAATCACTGGCAGTCTCAGGATGCTAACTGTCAGAATATCACGCTTTTTACTATGCACTTACTGGAGGCCCAGGAGGCCCTGGAAGACCACTGTCACCCTTCTGGCCAGCAGGTCCCTGTTAGAAAGAATAAGGAACAACATAAATAGAGAACAAGGCATTTGAGTAGGTGTCACTGAAAAATTTATATGCCAAAGAGAAAGGTACTTACAGTAGAGCCTTTGGTACCCTTTGGACCTTGAGGACCCTGGGAAATGCAAAGGCAAACGTACACATAAAAATCTGGAGAATGTGCCTCTCTTTGGTATATTTATAAGTTTACTCTATAAAATTCTTTTGTTTTGTACTTACTGGTAAGCCTGGAGGACCAGGTGGACCTATGGGACCAGCAGGGCCTGGAATACCCTACAGAGAGAATCATCCAAATTAAAGAGTTTTTCTCAGTGATTCCATTTTCATATGTTGCATAACAACATACATTGCAAAATTTAGACAATGCAAAAATACATAAGAATGGCCTAAAATTTTCCATTGTGAATCTAAGAAATAACTTTTGCAAGATGAGCTGTATTTTTGTCCATTTTGCTGCAATGTCTCCCTCTCTACACATATGTCTTTACATTCTGGCAGCCTTCAGAATAATGATTTGTATGTGTTGGGGATTCAATAAATGTTTGTGTAATTAAATATTGAACTATAATTTTTATGGTTTCTAACTTAAGTTATATTTTTATTTATTTACTCTAAGGTTAAATAAATTTCTTTTTGAAAACACCATTAGTCAATGGAGATTAAGGAGTTAATGGAGTTAATGAAATTAAGATTCTCTAAATTACTTCCTAGGTCATGTTTAAAGGAATGTCTGCAGGTGTGTGAGTGTATGGTTGGAAAGGAGTAAGAAAATAATTTATATCTTTACTCACTCCATCCCCTTTTGATCCTGGAGAGCCTTGAGTTCCAGGGAGTCCTCTGTCACCCTTTTCACCTTGTTCTCCTGGAGGACCAATCAGGCCAATTAAACCAGGATGTCCCTTTGAAAGGCAAAGAAATTTTAACTATATAAATTACAAACATATATTAAATTATAGTCATAAAATAATTGTACATTAAAGTTATGAAACATGAGTAAAAAATTAGATAAAAACTTTAACCCTTTCTGAATGAAATATAGGATTAAGAACCTCTTTCCCCTCACCTAACAGGATCATTTACTGATTACATTAAGTGAGACCTTTATTAAGGGTTGGGAATATTATTGAAAAAATTTTTTCTAAAAATATCCCCTTCAGTGTTACATTTACTTAAAGGGAATTCCTTCAACTAAAAGACTAATAATGACTACATATAATATTGGTAAAACAAACAACTAAAAATTCATTATTTTAAAAAGCATCTTATTTTATATGAAATGATTTCTATCCTTCACAAATTTTGTAGCATCTAAGAAACATTTAAAGATTTAAAAGTAGTTTTAAAAATATTAATGCCATTCTAAAAATGTTTTATTTTCTTTAATTATTTGATGCAACAGAGCATACATATCTTTCAAATCACCATCTGAAAGATAGTCTAGTTTAAATTTTTTATTTTCATGTTTAAAAACATAAAAAATGACCATTTTGTTATTCTATCTGTTTATTTTCTGAATAGTTATTTTAGTATAACCATATGCTTTCTCCATATGGTTCCTACAAAGGAACATTGAGAAATATAACACTGAATTCTGGTACATTTTTCACTATTACCTTGTATATTTTCTTTTTTCTAAATTCATCTTGGAAGCTAAGGACTGATAACTTTTTCCTTGGTTAGGATGATAAAGGTATTCCTTGAAATTTCCTTTTGAGTGATATTAGTCTTCAACATTATTGTCTCTGCTATTAAGAAATCAACATTGTAATAACACATTCTTTTACTCTCACCTTCTCACCCTTGGAGCCAGGGTCACCTTTGAGACCAGGTAAGCCAGGAGGTCCCTAAATAATAAACATACATAGAGTAGTTACAAATTAGAGAATCATATTACTATCCACTGGGCAAGTTGGTTTCGATAATATGATTGGGTTCAAAATAACTAATAATGACCACTGTTCATTTTTCAGGATTCTAAATAATTTTATGTGTTTAAAACTCCACAGTTTGATAGTTAACCATAATAATAAAAGATAACATTGATAAGTTTGATTAAATAAATATGAAGTTAGAAATAGGTCATGATTTATATGGATTTTCAGTTGAAAGAAAAAATGCATTTTTAATTACACGAATTTTAGAAGAAGAGGTTTCCAAGTTATACATTCATTTAATCAAATATTTCTCTGTTAAACTCACAGTCAAAGGTTACAATATTTCCAGTAAAATTTAAAGAAAAAACCTCAATAAACTTTTGACAGTCAACTGACCATTGTTAATCATTTTTCCTAAATAAACTCCCAAGATACTAGTTTTAGCTGTAATTTCTAATTGAATCTGTTAACTAAATGATTTGTAAATGTAAAGATAAGATAATTTACTTATCTCATATTATCGGACCTGTATTTTAATTATTTAACCTTTTTTATAATCCAAGGATAAGGCATTTATCCATTTAGGCTAAATTATATTTTAATGAAAATTATGGCATGGTTTTAGCAACTAACTCTTAGTCTTGGTCCCTACTCATGAAAATATTCATAATGATGACTTTTAAACAGACTTCTAAATATAAAAACTACTGTACTCCAAATTGAAGACAACACAAAATAAGATCCTTATTCTGAAATTACAGGTTGCTATGCAGGCAACAGATTTTGTCAGAAAAAATGTAACTGACAGATGGTTTGTAAGATTGTGACTGCTGAAACCAGGGCCCAGATAATACCACCACACATGAGTCACTACTGCCTACAAGTACCACATCAAGAAACAAAGACAAAATGTGAGTTTTCTCTATGAGTTTTAATAATATAGACTGAATTGAACTATTTGAATTATAATTTTAATAATGATTTTAACATGGCACTTAGTAATCAAATTGTTTTAATTTTTACCAAGCTATATGATTAGTCTTTACTATAGTATTTTCCACAAGGCTACCACAAGTAATTTTTTCCCCCTCTACCTAGACACTTTTGAGTCTTCAGTGTGAAAGAGCACATTGAGTTTCAGTCCATAATTTTTGTGAGTTTAATATATTAAAAACCATGGATCTAATCCAAGAAGCATGATGTAATTTAAAAAGTATGGGTTCAGAATACAATAGATTTGGGGTAGAAGCCAGCTTCTCTTATCAGCAATTTAAATTAGCTAACCAAAGAGAACTTCAGTTCTCTCATCTGTAAACCAAGGACTATAATTCCTGTCTCAAGGGGCTACTGTGAGGTTGCATAGATGAGTGCTTTCCATTCCTTAGTTTCTCAAGTCTACTCCTCAAACTGAAGTTCTTAATATCAGAGGAAGGTAAGAATAATGTTAGTATAAGTTAGTCCTGTGTATCAATAGTATTTTGGACTGTTACCAGAAATATTTATATTTGTTTTAATTCATGAATGAATTTGAAATTCTATAAGTATTGACATAAAAGTGAACAATTTCCCTACATCATTCTATTGACAATAGATAAATTATTTTTGTAGAAATTATGTGCAGTTTAAATGTAAGTGTGCCTAATAATATTCTAGTAAGAAGAAAATTATTAATCCTCAGATGTAAGTTTATATCAATTCAGTTTAGATTCTCCTTTGTATAAATATAAACAATCATGTCGCTTTGTTAACTCTCTTGTAGACAAAAAGGAGACTACAAAGAAATTACCAAATTTACTTTCAGGAATATTCTAAGGCTAGGTTTTAACACTGGACTTTCATCTCATTTGCTAACACTGTATCAGAGTGGATGATCTCAAAGTGTGATCCTCAGACCAGCAGCCTTAGCATCATTTGTGAACATATTAACAAAGCAAATTTATAGTCATCATCCAGACTAATTGAATCTGAAATTCTGGAGTTAGAGATCAGAAATCTGTTTTACAGGTTTGTTACTCATTAAGGTCTGAGAAATATGGCTCTGTGGCATTAAGTCCCAAATCTGTTAAATCAATATGAAAATCAGAACATCATAAAGGATTCATTTATTTTAAAATAAAAACATTCCCTATTTAGTATTACTCATTTGAGAATTTAAAAATTAAGTAAGTATATTTTGCATCTACTTTTTTCTCATCTCATCAGAAAGGTTTTGTGAATTATTGGTTAGGAAAATAATGTTGTCTGATAGCACAATTTTAAAGGAATAATATAAATAAGTAATAGAAATAATAAAATAATTCTTTGAGGTCATGTGACCATCAGGATAGTTGCTAAACATTCTATATGTTAGAACAAGGGGGCATAAAAAAGCATGAAAAATAGTTCTAATAAATATGTAATTGCATGAAAGAACCATAAACCTGTACCAGTAGCAGAAACCATTTAAAAATATTGGTTAAAATTGACATATGTCAGTTAAAAGTAAATATATTCTTTAGATTGAAAACACAAAACTATTAAAGAGGCCAGATTTTTTTCTTTCTTTACTTCTTATTTTACATTCAAACTCTTTCTGGTATGCGATACACTTTACAGAAGTTTTGCTGTTAAGTGGGAGAACTAATAGGAATGTCGTTTGCTGGACATCAATATTCCAAATACTGTTTCATTCAGCGTCTCAGGTCTACCACTCATTAGTTGGGTAATCTTGGGTCTGTTCCTTTTTATCTCAGAGCTTTATTTATAAAGGTGTTCTAATAATAACTGTGTCAGAGAATCGTGATAATGAAAGAAAAACCAGTCTTACAAGAGTACTGCATATAGTGAAGTGTAATGTAAATATGAATTATTGTTGTTTCTGATATGCCACAGATAGTTATCAATCAGCTTTCTCATCACATTCTAATAGTAAAAGCTAAAATGGCAAAAAAGAAGAAATACTGTGGATTCTAATTGCTCGGGGGTAATGGGAAACACACTAGACAGTTTTTGTGTTTGTAATGCATTTAAAATCATTTCTATAAATATTATTCAGGAAGGAGTTAAAGGAAAAGAGTGTTAATTCCTCTAAGCTAATGATCTCATAAAATTATGAACTATATCTAAGGAAGCATTAGCCAAGCGAAATCAGTTTATTATCATTTTCATCAGTTAGAAATAGAAATTGGTAAAGCTATGATGTTGATAGCAGTTATAAATAACCCTCTGAATCTGGACCATATCAAAAATATCAACTCTGCATATAAAAATATTATTTCAGGTATACATATTTTCTATTTCCTCTTAGGATATTGTAAATTGAAAAACCCTAGGGAAATACATAATTCATAAGTAATAAAGTGAAAAGGAAAACAGGGATGATACATTCATAAGTGTCTAGAATACACAATCAAATATGTTCCCCTGCTTTATTGTGCTGTACAGAATATTTGCTTTGAAATGCATCTTAAAATTCTAATGCATTGAAGTTTAAAGAAAATGAAGATCCTACTGTTTATTCAGAATGTAGTATTGTAAAATAACGTTTAATTTGGTGAAAGAAAAATGCTTTGTAGTTTAAACCTGCTTAATCATTATGGAATGCTACACATCTCAAACCTTTTTACAGATAAGTTAAATGTAGCATTTAAAAAATCAAAATATAATTCAGTAACCCATTCTACCATTTATTCATGCACTTATGGTTTAACAAATAATGTTATCAGATATTTTACTTATCAGTATGTGAAAAGAATTAATGTATGATAATAGTAAGGTAAAATTGTCTGAAGATAAATACTGAACAATTTTTCAGCTACATTGGAACAAATAGGTTCTTAAAATGAAAGATTATGAAACAAAACAAAACAAAAGCTTAAAACTAAAATAGATGCTAATTGTGTCTTCAAAAAATAAAATAAAAATTAATTAAAAATGATTAAATCATGCTTATTTTGACTATGCAGCAGAGGAGAGAATGTAACAACTATCACTGTTCTCTTTAAAACACTCAATTTTATTCCCATCTGATTTTTGCTATTTCCTAAAAAAAACACCCCAGCAGTTCAACTTTAAAAATCCTCAAATAAAATTCTTTATACAATCTCATCATTGTCCTTAGCTTTCTTTTACATTTCACACGTACTGTTTTATTCTCAGTTCCATATAATGATACATTTATCTGTATATAAAATTCATGCATATGTAGAAGTTTAATTTTTGCCATGAGAAATATCTAAATTTTGAAGTAAAAAGTAAATATTGTACCATATCTAAACTCTAGCAGAGCCGATCATATAGAGTGATCAGACACCAAATATCATTTTAAGAGTTTTAACCGGTGTTTGTTTCACTCTAGCCCAAAGAATTTCTAATCCAAATGTTAATATAAAGTTGTTAAACTGTTACTTACATAGAAAATGGTCTAAGTTGGTTTTTTTGATTGTTTTGTTTTATAGAAATAGCTCATCTAACTAACATAAGAACCCCATGGGGTAAAAGATATTAATATCCCCATTTAATTTATTTTAACTTCATAATATCAGATAAGATTGATGTTATTCAAATTCTCATTTTACAGATAAGAAACCTAAGGCTTAAAACAATTGAATAACTTACTTAAAACTTATTCAGCAAGCAGGTAGTAGTGCTCATTTTTGAAACCAGAGCTCTTGGGTTGAGAGTTGATGACCTTAACCAGTAATCACGATATGCTACTTCTCACTCTAATACAAAATTGCCTACTAAAATAAGTACCAGTATTTCTTAGCTGAAAAGTTCATTAAATTGCCATAAAATGCATCCTGAAGATGATTTCTCCACCAATCCTCATCTCCTGTAGACCAAGTAGCATTTTCATTAAAATTAGACAGCACAATCAAACTATTTGATAGTATGAAAAAGCTACAATAGATTTGCATTCTAAGTACTCTCTTTTAAAACAAGCAGCCAGAGAAAGAAATGGCACCAATGTTGCTCAATTCTGATGCTTTTCATTTCACTGCGGAAAAGGATGTGAGTTGTTTATTTAGCTTCTTGCTCTGTAAACCCACATTTACCTAAGATTCAGAAATATAAACTTTTGCAAGCCAGAATCAGGTGGTATGTCTGATGGTTTTATTTATAATATTAGCTGAAGGAAGTCTCCAGCTTGATGCTTTCTTTTTATTTCATCTGGAGAAAGGTCAGAATACTTATTGGAAAAACCTGAAATAACAAGAAAAAAAATCTTCGCAAATTTTAGGGTGATATTAAGGTGAAGTATTTTTTTTTCCTAGGCTATGACTTTGTACAGTTAGGAATTTAACATATCTAATAAGAATATTCCCTAAATAGTGATGCAGACATGGAACCGATGATCCTACTTTTGTCAAGTCCCTGTTCTTATGTCAATGGGGTAATGTGCAGATTTGATAATCTCCTCACAATTTGATAACTTTTATCCATTTATTAAAATAAGTGATCTTTAACTTTTCAGTGCAAGTTAAAAAAATAATCTCTGTAACACTTATGAAATATCTAGAATATTAGAAGAAATTTTTGTGACATTTTTCCTAAAAGAAATGACCAAGTTCTCCTGAATGATTAAGATTGCAAATCCTAGTTTTGATGGCTTTCTGAGCACATACATACCTCTGAGGTAGTTGATATACTCATGAAAAGAGGCAGTTTTGTAAAATTTAAATTTCTGTATGGACAAATCTGACTATTTAAACCGATATATATTACAGTTGAACAGTGCTATATGTATTGCTCCTGTTTTAATTAATCCTTTTACATATTACTATTTTGGACAATGAAGTTCAAATATCTCCACCATGAAATAGAATCTGTTACCTAGTAAGCAATAATTTTAAAGGCAAGACTTAGATTCTCAGTTTCTGCCCAAATTTTGTAGCAAGAATAGCCTTGGCTCCTATAATATACTCTATCTATGAACCATATGCTGGTCAACTAAATGCTTTATTTCATTGCTCAATTGTGTTGTTTGCATACACAGTTTATGAGAGTAACCAAGCTTTGGTGTTGTAACAATTATACCTCTCTTCACTCACGGGGGTAAATGCTTTATCTTTCAGCCCATATGACTCAAGAGGAGAACAATTTATTTGGTGAAAGGATCACCATATGCCTGTGCCAATGTTATTCTTTTAAATGAAGTGCCAGGAAACTAAGTGTAATTGCACGCATTTGGGGGAACCGTCCACATTTGGAAAAGAACTCTCTGGGCCATTAGTGGTATTTTATTCAGAATGGAAATTTTTTTTTTCATCCATTGGACATAAGAAAGGAAAGATCTTCTGATCAAGGGCATATTTTCCAAATAACTTATCAGTTAGGATTACTTTTCTCTTTTTAGGTCTGAGTAATACACTTCCTTGAATACTGTACAGAATATAAACCAATTTATAAGACAAAATTTCAGGAATTCTTGCTTATAAATAATTTCATTTCTGGAATTCTAAACAACAGAAAAAGGTGCTACTCACCATAGGACCCGGTGGCCCATCTTGGCCTGCAGCTCCAGGGAGACCTTGTTCTCCCTGAGGAAGAAGAAACACGATTGATTTTTTTAATTAACAAAAGCAGACATATTTTTTCTTTATATTAATTTTGGTACTTCAAAAAAGAAAGAAAGCAAACATCACCCATGAATTCCATCACGTGGAGGACATCTACAAATATTGTTAGCAATTTTTGAGTCTTTTTACTCTCTGTGTATGTGTCTACATGTACATACATACACACACATGGATGGATGGATGCATGTATAAAAATTATACGTCTTTGAGATCTCAGGGTTTAGTTTTCTATTCTACCTTTAGAAGTTAGAATTTCACCATGAACTTACTAAATAAATGACATACTTAAATATTCTAAGGGTCTCTGACTTTATTACATAATATTTACTGCACACAATTTATAAAATAACGCTGACATAAATATTTTAATTCATAATTTTTCTTAGAAATAGGACATTATTTTCAAAATGACATCTTTCAGCACAGATGCTCACCACAGGGCCAGGGATGCCCCGAAGACCCTCTGGACCAGGCTTTCCGGCAGGTCCCTGAGGACCAACTGGGCCAGTTTTTCCTGGAGGACCTTCAGCTCCTGCTTCTCCCTGTTAGAAAATAAAATATGTGAATGTATCAATAATGAAAAAAGACATTTTATTATTTTATTAAAAGTACTGAAATAGATGTTGTCCAGCATACACATGAGTTTTTCAAGCATGATACCTGTAATGTATATTTTACCTTAGCACCTTTTTCACCCTGTCTTCCCTCTGCACCTGCAGCTCCAGGAGGACCCTATAAACATAAAATTGCAGTTAATATATATATATAACATATAAAAGTAATGCAACTGAAGACTTATTTACAAATACCCAAGTTTAATTTGTAACAGAGTATAATACATTGTGAATTTCTATACCAATTTAGTTTAAAACACTGAGAAAACTCAAAACCCTTTTTATGTACAAATTTTAGTTAGAATATTAAAAACAAATGAAGCACAGATTAAGTAGAATACAGATAATCACATCATATCAATGTAAGGAAACAATAAAGATAAAAATTTTAAAGAAATGCTGGTGACTTAGTCACCCTTAGTGTGTTAAATACTCAGATATCATTTATTTTTTTGTATAATTAGGAAGTAATTGAAGGTTTCAGATTTCACTTCCATCATTATATGTGTTTTTAAGATTGGCTCCTTTCTTAATCTTACAAGATCCATACATTACACATTTTCATAAGATCATGTTCAAACTGGAAAAGTACAAAATTTAAAATCTTCTTGGTCAACAGATATTATAGTTTCATTCTCTGCAACTATGTAATTCACATAATTCAGTGGCATAAAAAATAGTATGACTTTTTAAAACCTAGTATTAGAGAAGAAGCAAGAAAAAAATCTTCACACTCCATATGTCATTCAAAAACTTAAGAAGATATTCTGGTATTTGCATAACTTTTGTATATTTGCATGGATTGCTATGGAGAAATGCTAATTACTATATATAAATTATATATAATTTATATATAATTAGAGCTTTTCATAATACTGCTCTTTGTATATATATATATATTTTTCCCCCTATCTTTGTGAGGTATCTGTCTCCCTATTTCTCTTTAGTTTTAACTAAATAAATAATGATTAATTTAGCTAAATTAATGATTAATAAATAATCATTTATTAGTATTTTTGAACTTCAGTTCTTTCATCCATAAAATGTTAATAATAAGAATTCTCTTGCTATAGAATTGTTGTTAAATTTAAATGATGTAACACACGAAAAAATATTTTGTGAACTTCCAGTAGAGCAGTATCAAATACAGGAATGGAATCTGAAGCTTAAGAGCCTAAAGCCAGGATTCAGACTTCCTGGATTCAAATCCTGGCTCTGCCATCAACAATTTTGTGATCTTTGGCAAGTTACACACCCTGTGAGTGATTCAGTTTATTTCTCTGCAAAATGTGGATTATAATAGTAGCTATCTCCCAGCATCATCATGAGAATTCAATGAGTTGGTAAGTGTAAATGGTGTATAAAAGTACCTGAGACATAAAGAACACTACAAATGTTAGTTATTTTATTATTGTTACTAAAATTATTAGATATTGTTATTCTATATAAATTCTATTATTTTACCAATACTTTTCACCATGTTGGCAACCTGAGAGTCAGGTCAAACAAAACTGACTTTCAAAATACATTTATAGACACCATGTCAACAACTTACTTTTTTCCATACATCCTGTTTATAACACCTGAAAAATATGAACTCTATGTATGAAACTACTTGTTTTAACTAGAAAATTGAAAGTCAGCTAAACGATCCCATAATATATAGTCAGATCTTGAAATCTGACATTCAGATTTCCTTCTTACATTCTCTTAGTCATTTGTGAAATATAAAACTTGACATTGTAGAAAGGAATCATTTAAAGTACATAACATATAATATTCAAGGTATCAAAGAAAACAACTATTTTTCAAGCAAGAAATATGCTATAATTCCCACTGTGTCTAAATTTTGTTCCTACTCATTATACTAGGTCATTGATATTTTCACTTATGGTGTCTCAGATCAACACAAGAAGAGCACTTGGTTTGATAGTCCAATACAATAAGAGTGCTTTTGGCCTCTTACTGTGGTGGGCTACACAATATATATACTCATAATAAATTCATTCTAAGACACAAAAAATTTATAATTGTATTATAAAATATTTATTTCATTCCAGTACTTAATTGATTTTTATTATTACTTAACAAACATTAAGATTCAATCTGAATCTTAACTGTGCTGAAAATTTCTACACAAGTTCAGACATAAGTATAGAAAGTTTAAAAAAGAAACTTCATGATCTCTAGGAAATTGTATTTCATTTTTCCCCAGACTCTCTTGTTTTCCATTTGTTTACTTCAGTTTTTCTTATGAATTGTGATCAAAATCATCAACTGAGATTGAGGTTGGAATTTGGGGAGAGTAGCAGAAACAGTGTTAATTGGTGAAAATAAGGTGAGGCAGGATGACTTTCTCTCTTTCAGATGCTATATTAATATTCTAATGGTGGATACATGTTAGTCTTTCATATGGTCTTTTAAATCCACATTTAAAACGGGTATCAGGCACTTCATCAAACTCTGAGTTCTGTGAACTCATTTATCTCTGAGACAGTCAATGAATATATCATTAGTAATTATTTTCTCAATATCATCACTATAACTTCATAAATTATTAAGCATTCATTATGCCTCGACCCAAAGATAAGAAGTGCATAAATCCTGTAAGCAGTCTCTTGAGGCAACAACAATTTGTTAACAATAATATAGGCATTAAAACGTAAGTGTATCTTTTGAATTTCATACTATTTATGCAAGAGGATTTCTGTAGAGAAGCATAAGCCTCAAATATTTCTTAGTGTTAAAGAGTTGAGTCATTTTGGTGTGAAGATGGTAACTATACTTACTGTGGTGATTGTTTTGTAATGTATAAAAAATAAATTTTTGGTGTGATGGTTAAAGTATTCCTATTCAAATTGGGTAAAACAGCCATAATGACTATAATTTGGGGAATAGAAATTATGAGATTCAACTGAATAATGAGCTTTTCTTTATTCTATGAAGATTTTTCCATAAACTAATGACATAAAGGTATGGGGTATTAACTTCAAGATTGCAATTACACATAAGAACTTTATAGTATAGAAGACTTATAAATATCTAGCTTTAGGAAAAGCAAGTCATCAACTGTCTAAAATGTAACAAAAATATTGCTTTTACTGCAAGGGAGAAAAGAAAATCTGAGTTTGAAAAGGCTAAAGAATTAAACACAAGTAAACTACAACATGGCCACAAAATTGTGATTCAATAAAAAGTTTCTTCATCCCAAAAGGATTTCTTCCCTCTTTGAATGAATGCCTGATGTTTATCATGCTGGAAATCCACATTAAATTGTTTTACTCTGTTCTTTATCTCATTTTTCCCATTTTCATTTATTCCTTAAATTTTTTCCAGATGGCATAGATTTTTTTAAGAAAAACAGGATGAAAACAGGTAACACACTTTTTTTTAAGAGAATAGGAAGTTCCCTTTAAAAAAAACTAAACAATGCCTATGGATAAATTCTTGTTTTAGTCATTTCTTTCTCATATATCTGCATAAGCAGAGAGGCAAGGACTTAATTTAGTGAATTACTTCCTGTACTATCATGAAGTAATAAGTGTTCTGATTGGAAAATGCCTTGTAAAACATGAAAATAAAATAAGACTTGGTTAATTTTCCAGCAATAATCACCGTTACATGAGATTTTCCTTGTTATGAGAAATATACTTTATATAAAATACACAGTATAATCCTCTCTCCACTATTCACATTTTATAATATTATTCTACAATTTACCCATTCTTCCATACATGTTGCAAATAGTTAAGTCTTCCTTATATGCCAGAAATGTGCTGTGTATGGAGAATACAAAAAAAAAAAAAAAGAAAAGTGAAACCCTAAGGAGTTCACAAAGTTTAGTTATGAAGACAGACAACAAAATTAACAAATACAGTACATTGTAAAACACACAAAGATGAAGTAGGTGTACAAAATAGGTACACTGATCTAGTAGGCAGTAAGGAAAGCTTTCCTAAGAACCTAATATCTGATCTTAATCTTAGTGTGGGTAGATATGGGAGGGATGTTTCCTTCTAATCTGACCATCCACATTCATGCATAAAGGCATAGAGATGGAAAGAATACATATATGGTATATATGGGCATATAGAGTAGGTTAAAGCTTCCTTTGTATTTCTATTACTTAATAATATTAGTTATTGTTTTAATTTTTAATTGTAAATTTTCCTTTGACAAATGAGATGGGACTCCTTAAAATTCCATTTAATATATGCATTTTCAGGTTAGGTTTAAATCTTTTTAGTCATCTCCAGATTTTTTTTTCAGTAAAAGGGCTTTGAACTAGTTCTTGGTTTCAAACCGCTATGATAACCTGAGTATTAAAATTCCATGGCTTACTGATATAAACTGTACAATCTTCTAGCGCCTCAAGGAAATATACATTTATTCTCAAGTATTAAAATGCATGACAGAATGTACATGTACTTCAAATGTCAACTTAATTTCTCTACTTGTTCAATAGCTGCTGGAATGTTTTTTCTCAGTATCACTGCCACTTGCAACATTCTGACCAATATTCTATTGGGAGGGTTTATTATCATTTATTTGTAAGAGTCACTCAAGGAAAAAAGTGATAATACTTTTCAATACATTTCTGTTCATTGCTACTTCTGGTATGAGATCCTATAGCAAAATTGTTATTGGTCCTTTTCTGTTGTTCCAATGTAGCAAAACAAAGGATAAGAGAAATGTTAATTTCCACAAAATACATACAAAGCTTACTTAAAATTATGCTTTCTAGATGAACTAAAGGGAAATAAATGGTAAGGCAATTCTGTATTCAATTAAGTCGTAAGTGTGTAGATCAGATATTATAATCATTGTATAGGAATGTTTTTTGCTGTTTCCACAAGGGTGACATTAAATTGATTCCTGCATCAAAGACATTGCTGCCTGTTGGCTGAATGCAAAATTTGGTGAAGACAGAATTCTCCTCATCAGCTACAATTCATAAAATTCACTCTGCATCATATCCCTTTAGGCTCAGGAGCTTTGTATTCACCCAGTGCATAAACAAAGTGACCTCACAGACATACCATAAAGTTCCCAAGTACTTCCTTCTAACTCATTTTAATCACATTATTATCTCTCAAACTAGTTCTACATCCCTGTTGCTTGGCAAATCCATTTTATTAAAATTATATGCAGTTATCATGAATTTAATGCTCTGTTTTATGGCAACAGTTCTCATAGGAAATTCCTTTACAGTTTACGCTACATGATTTTACATCAACTTACACCAAATAAATAAATAATACAAATTTGTATCCATCTCAACAGAATCACAGTATTCTATACTTCAAAAATGCAATAAATTATGAAGTTACTATGAATTTATTGCTAATAAATTTTCATCTCAATTTATATAACTCAAAATATAGAAGAAAATGTCTTTCTCTTTATCTTATTTGTATATTTTATTTAATATGTTTGTTTTGTTTATAAATGATGGCATAATTCAAAACCTGTATTTAACTCCTTAAGAAGAGCATCCACTCTTTGAACTCTTGATAAATCCATATATTAGATGTAGTGGTTTAAATATACGTTTTATTAATTTAGTCTTCACTCCAGCATGGAATATTAATTATTTTGCCTACTTTATAAATAAGAAAACTGAGACTCAAAGAAATTAACTTATTCTAAGTTGTATTTATAAGTAGCAAAGCAAGAATTTGAAACCAGGTCTATTTGATTCTAATGTAACAGCATTCGGGACTAATTTGTGCTGATAGTTAGCTATGAAGAGTGTCAGTTTACAGGCTGAGAAAGACCTAAGTAAATAATTTGTATTTCTATTTTTTCATCTTAGCCATTTTTTTTTTTTTTTTTTAGGTTAAGGTAGAGCTCTTGACTAGTTTGGCTGGTTGTAATTCAAAAGAATGAAAGCATTAATTGTTACTGTTAAATCAGAGCAAATTACAGTTTTAGTAATAAGATTGTTGACAGTAAACTTTACACCATTAAAATATATTTTACTCTGCTAAAGAAAAAAGATTATTGTGTAAAACAGAGAAAGCCAATTAAACCTGCCAATCTATCCAATCCTAATACAGAACACAATTTAACACATTACATTAAATATCGTTCAGGTTAGATTTAATGATGCCACATTTTAAAAGAAGAAAACTTGTATAATACTGCTCAGTTGGGCTGACCTAAGGTTGATTCTTCTGCTAAATCAGAATGGATGTAAATATCTTTGTAACAATGCATAGTCATCACAATTCTCATATCATTAAAAATTCATAGATAGAAAGTCTTCTAATTTTGTTTACAAAATGACTAGAGTGGAATAAAAATAGCGTATTATATTCGTAAAAATTGTTTTTTAAAATGGGAGGCTAGAACATCTCTAAAATTTTTGATGAGATTATTTTTAAATAATCTCATCAAAAATCAGAAAGGCAGCACTCCACTATAGAATTTTCTAATAATGAAAAGGATGATACAGGGAATAAATCATTTTAGATAATCAGAAACTTTTCAGTGTAATATGTTTTATACACCAACTTTTCCATTCTGATCATACCTATGTGACCAGAATTTATAACCAGAAGTCATAAATTTATTCTCCAATAATCTTTGCTAAAATATTCCAAAATTTCTTTTTCATATTTAAGATTGTAATTCAACTAAAAATTTTTTTGTGTGAATGGAGAAATGTAAAGTCCAACTTTATTTTTTTCATATAGATATTCAACTGCCCCAGCAAAATATATTCAATAATCTATCTTTTATCCATTGATCTTCGTGTCTAATTTGACACAAATGAAGTTACTGTATATTTTTAAGCCTTTTCTAGGCTCTATCTTCACTGAGACCATTTGTCTATATATCAATGGAGAAGTTCAATTATAAATTTAATAACATATTATCTTAATTTCTTATTTTATATCCATCTCATTGATGCATATAAACATATTTTGATTTTTTCAAGATATTTTATTCCTTTTAATCACGAGAGTTTATCAAGAGAGAGTCTGCCTAGTTAGAAATACTGACAGGAAAGAGAATAATGTGATTTTTCTACTCCTAATTTTCTATTTAAATTTAAAGAATAAATTTACCAATTAAACTTGCAACTTACTAATACCATGTAATCTTAAATTTGATTAAAAAAATCATTGGTTATTATCTATATTCTTAAAGCAACAAGCTACTAAAGTTTGTTGACAATATACTTATGTTCTTGTTAATATACTATTAATGTTATATATTATACAATGTACTAGATAGTATATTATAATTATTTCTAATCTGTGAAAAATATAACCGTATTCTATTATAAAGAGAAAAGAATTAAAAATCAGGCATTAACGTTTTTACATTATACCACATTTGAGCAGCAAATGCAGAGGTCCAATTCAGGTGTGAATGAATAGAAATGTAAATACGTGGACTTTCCGCTACCCAACACTGTCTCATTGTTACAGAACAGAATACAATCTTAATATCTATATATTTGTGCTGACTTTCCTATGACATTTTTTCATTTCTAGAATCGAGTGGAGGTCTTTCTAGAAGTTTGTTTCAGTTATTCATTAGAAGTATAAATGTTGATAATTACACATTCTAAAGTCTTCAACACAAATATTTTAGAAACTCTCTGATATTATAAAGATGAAAAGTGTGTTACATTATATTAGCAAGGTTTAAAAATTAGTAAATGTGGATGGAAATATTTTGAAAGTTCGTAATAGTGTCAACAGTGTCCACATTAACAATTGTGCTGAAATACTTTCATATATAGCTTAATAGATTTAAGATTTTTTAATAGTTTTGTTATACATTTGTATGTAAATTTGGAGTCACATATTAATCTAAAGGAGGTATCTGATATACTGGTTCACACCTAACTGCCCCCCTTTTTCTTGTATGTTTCTATTCATACTCCCTAGTAAATTGTTTATATTTATTTAATTTTTAAAATTTTCAAAATCATTCAGTTTTCAAAATGAGTAAGCCACATGACCCACCACTGTCTTGTTAAAGAAATTAATTCATTCCCTAACTCTGTCACATATTAAAAGAATACATCCCAAATAGCAAATGGTACTTAGTTGAACTTATCAAAGATTGTAAGTGAACAATCTGTTTTGACATAGTTTAAAATAAAACTGAACTATATAGCACTTGCTGAGAATTTGCTTTGGATAATGGAATGAGCTGAGAAGCTGCCAATGGATGTTAATGAAATATTCAAATTATATTTTTATATAGTCCCTCCTTTTCCAGTAGTTACAATTTGAAGGAAGGTTTAATTCTCTCTGCATCAAAAGCATAATAACTTATACCTATATAAGATGATAATTTTGTGCTTATTATTACTATTCAATAACTATTTCATAACTAAAGACTAACACACTAACATTATTATGTGAATACATATTATTTTTGTTCTTTATGAGTTATCTTATAAATCCTAGTTATAGTAGGCCCTCCCTGAGAAGCAATATAAGTAACTTGCCTAAGGAAATACAGGTAATAAATGGTAGAGCTGGGTTAAAATTCAGGTAGTATGACTTCACTGACTTATTAACCACTGCATTAAATAGCCTTCCATCATTTGACTGGGAGAAAGAAAAAAATGATTTCATATTTTCTCAGGAAAGTTTTCTACCAATTTTCAAAGACATTTTATATAAGTATTCTTCTCAAAGGTCTGAAATAATAGAACAGATATTCATCCATTTGGAAAGTTTTAAGAACATTCAGACTGTAGGCAAAAACAGGCAACAGAGCTCAACATCATGTTACACTTTGTAATTACTTTCTAAGAATAACAGACCAATGGTTGTTTTGGGATATATTTCCTTTTCTATCAAGATTATGCTTTTGGGCTGGTGACAAAAAGAAAACAAACAAACAAAATAATAATATTAATTATAATAATGAGAAAGAGGAAGAGGAGGAGAAAGGTAAAAAAAAAGGCACTTGGTTCAGTGAGAAGAAAATTGTATTCGGAGAAAATATTTACTATAAACTAAGTTCATTTCCAGCAAAGAGAAGTGTTTGCTTGTAAATGTTGACTCAAGTTATGTCCTGAGAGACAGAATTAAAACCTATCACACTCTGTGTATAGGAAGATGTGTAGTGTGAAAATTCTCCTAAGATAAAGCTACCATTAGAAAACAGGAGTGGCCCCAATTGCTCTGTGTCTTTGGATTACTGAAGGGGAAATGAGCCTAAGAAATATATTTTAATGTTGACCAAATATTTTGTTCATGGATAGGTTGGAAAATAGACTAAAGGAGGTTCAGGAGAACACTGTGTATTAATAGAAGTGCTGCAAGAGGCAAGTCAACAAGATTGTTTTATTATAAAAACAGTATAATAGTGGGAAAAAGGCAGTAAAGCAAATCTCTTAGGGTCCACTGTAGCCAATATTTTGAACAAGACCTTTATATTTTACTATAGCTCTTTCTTAAAATCCTATCAGAGTTGTTTGACAGTGTAAAGCAATCTAACATTATATGCTGATTCCTGAGCTCATTCTACTGATACTGCATTCAGGTTTCTATAACGTTTTCAACAAGCACTGGAGTTTGGACAACTCATCTCCCTGTAGGATACCATAAGCTGAAATTCAGGGTATCAGCAGAGTCTTTTATAAGAGCCTATGGCATTTGTACAGCAGAGACCTAAGCACAGAGAAGTGGGAAACTATTTTTCATTGTGACAGATTAAACCTGTCAATTAAATTGGGTTCTACTTTAATAAGTATTTTGACAAATTTAAGAAATCACTCTCTAGGACATATGTTTTTCAGCACCATTATAATGCACTGCCTACAGCTTACAAATATAATATAAATTTATACACACAATGGATAATCAGTAGATGTTTCAAATAAAGAATTTTAAAAACTTACTCTCTTTCCAGGAGGACCTGGTGGGCCAGCTTCACCAGATGGGCCAGGAGGACCCTAAAAAATGTGAAAAATACCTTTTAAGCAATTGGATATTATTTTATGGCTCCCAGCACTGTTCAAAGTCTGGACTGAAGCCAACCTGCTTTCTTCATTTCTGCACATCTATCTTTCCTGGAAAATCTTAGCCCTACTTCAGATACCTAAACTTCCTCCAGATATCTATAATTCGAGCTGGTAAATTCATATGGAAAACTTCTTCATAGCTGGAAAAAAGTCAATCGAATTCCTTCTATTTAAAACTTTTTTTAAGTGCTAATTTATATCTGACAAGCATCCAGTAGATGTACTAATTAATAGAATTATATGGTTAATAATTCTATGTATATCACATACATCTGTGAACCATAAATCTATTACCTCTAATTTCATCTTGTGCAACATGAGCATTTTTATTCCAAGGAGTACACAACATGCTGGGATATGACCCACAAGTCTTATCTACACAGAATAAGTCTATATCTCTTTGACTCCAAGTATCCAGTGGGTATGGCTCTAGAGACAAAGTTATGTTAAGAGTGCATGTTGTCTTTGACTACTACTTAAGTTAGTGCCCTCCTTTACTTCCTCGCTAAATAAACTTATGTGGTCAAAGCCCCCTACTGCATTTCCCAAATTAAAAATAAAAAAAGAGTGCAAAAATGCTGAGCTCATTCTGGTTAGTAATTGAATTAATTCATGCTAATAATAGGCTGATAACCTAGTTTTCTTCATTTAATTCTTACTTGTGTTTTTAAAATGACTTTCCACTTAATACAGTTGGAGAGATAGTTCAATGTAATACAATATGACAAAATCACTAATATGATATGACTACAGTTTTTATTATGAAGGCTTTGCTTATATTTCTTAAATCACACCAAGTAAGAAATGTAGAAATGTTCCATGTAAGACTGACTTTAAACTGGAATTCAAATATACCTGAATATGTACTCACATAGCTATGCTTTTGGAAGTGTAATTATTTCTGATTATTTATTTAAAATATCTTGAGACTATGCAAAGATTGAATAAAAATAGTGTGCTTACTTACCGGTTGTCCAGGATCTCCATCTTCACCCTTGTCACCACCAACACCATCCTGACCCTATAATGGGCAATAGAAAATGAACCCAGGTATTTCTCACTATTAATTAACTTTTATCAGAAAAAAAAGATATGATGTATCATCTTAGTCCTTAAGAAAAATTATTGCCAGATAAACAAATAAAAGTATTATTATATTCTTTCAGTTGTTTTTTTTAAGGATTATGGTATCTCTCTTTCCATAAAATGTATGAAATTGCTATGATATCAAATTTAAAATATAGTATGCTCTTAATATAAGGAAAGGGGAGGATGTAATTAGTATAGAAAGACAATGCATCCTTTAACCATGAACAAATATGGTGCAGTTTGAGATGGAGTTTGCATTTTAGAACGGACTGAGGCAAAAGCAAAAATCTTGTAACTTTGAAATGATAGTAATGCGGCTACTTAGATAACTAGTATGCACAACTCAACAAAGTCTGGAAAACTAACCCAATGAAGAGATAATAATAATCATGCAACACAAGTCTGATAGTCTCCAAATATATGAATTTTTTATTCTGGTAGTTGTGATTACAGCTTACATCTTCCTTTTATTGCTATTTTTGGGGATCCACTGACGTAATTAAGACTTTTCTTTAATTATTAACTGGGAACCGTCCCCCGCAAAATAATTCCTTTGTTTTTCTATGATACTTACTGCAGGGCCAGGTTCCCCAGGGGGACCAGGATCTCCAGGAAAACCAACAGGACCCTAAAATAATGTTTTTAAAGTAAAGTAAATAAATGAAAAATTTTTATAAAGTCATGATATTCTGAAATTTAAGAGGTAAAAGTCATGGTAAACCATATGAGAATATCTCGTCTCCTGCTAGAAAATTTTTAAAAATGAAATGAATTGAGAATGCTTATGAATACATCAAACAATGAAAAGTCAGCTTCACCAGCTATGGGCCAAAGTCTCATGATTTCTAGTCTTTCTACAAAAAGCTTCAAGTGGCTTTGACATAGATGCCACTTTAAAGAGGACCAAGGTCACTTACCGGGTTACCCTTAGGGCCATCATCACCTGATGGTCCTTTAGCACCAGGAGGCCCAGCAGCACCAGGTGGACCAGCTTCTCCTTTCTCTCCTCTTTCTCCTTTGGGACCCTACACAGCGTTAGAAAAAGAATGATTATCTTACAAGCTTTAAATCAGTTTCTTAACCTTAGCATACGAGGTCAGACAATACTCTGCTGTGGGAGCTTGTTTCATGCGTTGCAAGATGTTTAACAGCATTCAGGTCTCTTTTACTTGGATGCCAGCAGTTATCATTTCTCCAAGTGTGAAAACCAAAAATGTCTCCAGACATTGCCAAATGTTTCCTGGGAGTGAAATTCACTCTCAGTTTAAACCAATCTAAATTAGAATGATGTAATGCTAATACAGTTCATAAATGTTTACTCGATGTAGCAGGGTTTGCTGGTTTCTTTCGTGGACAGTCCACCAAAGATATATGCAATAAACAGCTTATAGTTCTAATGTTCTAACTTATGCTAATGTAATTTTTTTTTCAGTTTCTGTGTGAATCAAAATATGCAGAGGATAGGCAAAATTGCATTTGTGATGATTCTTAACAGGTTGGAAAGTGAAAGGAACTGAATCACAGCTAGGAGTTAAGCTACATGTTTAAAATATTCTGAAAGAAATATCTGATCCATAACACACTACACTGAAAACAAGCCAGCACTTACGCCTGTGCCTGCTTCCCCAGGAGGCCCTGGGTTCCCTGCTTCTCCAGGCTCACCCTATAAAGAAGAGATCAAAAGAGTATCATAGCACAGAAACAATGTTTCATATTTGTAAAACTTCCTTCAATGATGACCATGACACTTTAAACTAGCCCTTAACTCATTATATTATTTTAAAAGCAGTGGACAACTTTGATAAAAAGAATAAACTTTTCCTATTACTGACCTTATACTTTTATTTCTCAAGTGGGGAGATAGAACTGGATAAGCTGGATGCTACAATTCTCATCAGTTAGTTAATACCCAGAGCATTAACCCAAGTTACCACCAAACCATACAAAACAGACATTTGCAAGTTTCCTAAAAATTGTGTATTTGTGTTGCATCAATATTCATATTATAATTAAGTTTATGGATTAAACAATTTAAAATGTTTTTTACTAAAATATGAATTTACTATAATAATCAAACAATTTTGTAGTATTTTGATAATCCTATAAACTTTAGTTAGTAGAGGTCTAAAGAGGTCTAAAGTAGAGCTATAAATAAATACAAAAACACTATTTATAAGATACACATAGATACTTAGATACTAATTAAAACTGCTCCGTTTGAGGATATATATTGGTAGTCTTTATGATCTCCATGTATAGATGTGGATGGCTATTTTATGGCTCAGTGCAATAATAAATAAACCTCTTAGCCTAGTAGGCTTCCCTTATGAAAGTCTGTTACTAACTCTTCGCACTTAGAAATGCATACAAACATAATATTCGGTTCAAGTAATCATCCAAGTGAAGTAATACAATACATTCATGTACCATGTTTCTGTACAAAATCAGTAGTACTAGAAACTCTGAAGTGAAAATTGTAAATTTTTAAAACATGTGAGGCCTGGAGTTTCTTTAATTTTTAACTCAGCTATTTCCAATATTCCTGGCACAGACCCACTGCTCGTAAATTGGTTTGAAATGTATTATATTAAATATAAACATAATTCCAAGGGAGAGACTATTTTGTGTACATAATTTCTTATTCTTTGAGAATATGCACATATTTTAACTTCTTGAATTATCTGCATAATGAGGGAAGATATCAAGTACTTTCTAAGAATTCATTAGTATTATTAATGTGCAAATTATTTTCTCTCTCAAGTAGGTAGCACATATTTCCAATTATCTTGAATAAACTTTACAAGTAAAATATTGCATTTACATTATTTTCAAAGCAATGAATCATTCATCTATCCCAGTATGATGGAAAAAATATGCAAGTGATATTTTTATGAGTCATTATTCACATTTTTGAAAAAAACTTAAGCAGTTTGCCATTCAAATCAACTGTAAAATGTCCATATTAAATTCTTTATATATGGAATATATATAGTATACTGCATAACCTCAGTTAGATGTGAAATTTAAAATAGCCAAACTCACACAAGCAGAGAGTATAATGGTGGTCACCAAGAGGTTGCAGAGTGGGGACCATGGGAAGATGTTGGTTAAAGTGTACAAAATTTCAGATACTCAAGATGAATAAGTTCTGGAGATCTAATATATAGCAATATAACTATAATTAACAATATTGTATTATGTGCTTGAAATTTCCTAACAGGGTAGATCTTAAGTTTCCTCATCACACAACCAAAAAATGGTAACTCTGTGAGGTGATGAATATGTTAATTAGCTTGAGTGTGGGCATTATTTCACAATGTGACATGTATCAAAATATCAATTATATGCCTTAAAAATACACAATTTTTATTTGTCAACTGTGCCTCAATAAAGCTAGGGAAAATGGAAATACAGGAAATCTATTGACTATGTACAAAATGTTTTCATATGTACCACATTAACTCATAGTGATATCATAAGAGTTAGAACTAGAAGGGAAATAACTGCATATTTTGTGTTTTTTATTAATCTGTGTATTTTGTTGTTCCCCTTTAATCCCTGTCCACTATAAATTTAAACTAGATTGTGAAATGATTCCATTTGTTTATGGTTTTTTATGAGGGAAATAATAGGTGGTGAAGAGACAGGATTAAATAATTGTCAAAAATAGTACAAATGAACCTATTTGCAAAGCAGTAATAAAGACACAGACATGGAGAACGAATGTATGGCCACCAAGGTGGGAAAAGGGGGGGTGGGATAAATTGGGAGATTGGGATTGACATATATAAACTGCTATGTATAAAACAAATAACTAATGAGAACCTACTATATAGCACAGGGGGGAAAAAAAGAAGGTACAGTCTATTTGTAGGACATATATTAAATTAATCTTAAAAATGCATTCCAATATACAGTAGGTGCAGACAAATACTGTTTGATTCCACTTATAAGAGGTACCTAGAATAGTCAAATTCTAGAATCAGAAAGTACACTGTAGATGCCAGGGGCCAGGGGGTGGGGTTTGGGGTGGGGTGGGGAGGTGGAATGGGGAGTTAGTGTTTAATGGGGACAGAGTTTCAGTCTAGGAAGGTGAAAAATTCGAGAGATGGATGATGGTGAAAGCTGCACAGCAATGTGAATGTACTTAGTGCCACTGAACTGTACCGGTAAATATGGTTAAAATAGTATGTTTTATATTATGTGACTTTTACCACAATAAAAAACATTAAAAAAAAATTAAAGACAAATTTTTACTACAAAGTCTCTTCATTTTGAGAGCAATGCATTAATATTAATTTCTCTAATATATATATGAAAATTACCTTTTTTGAGTATTAGAGATAAGTGTGCACAATATAAATAGTATCTACTTAAGATGAAATTAATATTAAATCTATAAAGGTCCCATTTAAAATCTTTGGAAGGGGGATAGGATAAAATCACAAGGAAAGAAATAAAACACTGTAACAAGACTACATTATACAAATTAAATATCTCTAGTATCAATGAGGCTATACCATGTTTATTCTAAGTAATAATAATTGATTTAAATAAAATAATATAAATTCTATGAAGAGTATTGGCATATAAAGGAAGCGCTAGTTTATACATTTATTATTACTTATCACGTAAGTATTTTATCCCATTCTATAGTGCACTTGTTAAGATTAAAGCCCCCTTCAGAAGAGACAGCAAATTACTCTGTGTGCCTAAAGTCATAACAGATGTATTCATTCTTAAGGTAATATCCTGATCTGTCTCCTTGTTTTGAAGAAAATGCTAAAGTACAAAATCTATCAATAGCAAGTATATATTATATGGAAAACAAGTTAAACTTATTTAAGCAAAGTGCAGCATGACTAAAGTATCTTTCTTTCTCTTTTCTTTTTTTCATTGAATTAGTAACTGGGAATAAATTTTCCAAAATAGAAACGGGGAAGAATTCAAACCAAATCAGAGTTGATGTCAAAAATCTTGGGCTTCCCTGGTGGCGCAGTGGTTGATAGTCTGCCTGCCGATGCAGGGGACACGGGTTCGTGCCCCAGTCCGGGAAGATCCCACATGCCGCGGAGCGGCTGGGCCGGTGAGCCATGGCCACTGAGCCTACGCATCCGGAGCCTGTGCTCCGCAACGGGAGAGGCCACAGAAGTAAGAGGCTCGCGTGCCGCAAAAAACAAACAAACAAAAAAAAAAACCCTGTAATCCACATAACTGTATATTACCCTAGATTCTGAAGAAAAAAATAAAATTAAGGTTTCATTTCTATCCTGCTGTCACATAGAAACTTTTTTAAACAGAGAAAAAATAAAGCTCTGTTTTTTTGGTATAACAAATTTAGATTCAGTTATGTTTTAATTGTAAGAAGTTGAACGCCATCCTGATTGACTGAATCATTCTGTGAAGATTCAAAACTGGCCAAGTATTACCAGATAGGCTTTAAACAAATGGAAACAGTATGGAAAAGAAGTTCTCCAAAACTCCAAACATCTGGCATCCATGTTTATCTTCAAGGGTAGCGCAGAGGATAAAACCATAAAAGAAGCAACTAAAGCACTTAAAACTTTTCCCACTGCACACAAAAGCTTTAGGAAACAGTAAAATAGGCTGAAAAGGCTATTAAATGGTTTTAGAATTTGCTATATTGGCAAAAAACTAAAATTAGAGGCTAGTTCTCACAATTATCTGGTCAGTATTAGAGCCGAAAGGGGATGATGCAAAGGGAAGAAAGAGGAAAGGTGTGGGCCATCTTCATCAGTCTACTGCTATGATACCATTAGACACCAGTCCTCTCTTCTGCTATTCTTTTTATGACAACTGAATTCAACAAAAAATTTCTTTCAATTACACTCTCAACTTATCTGCATTTTTCAACACAAAACTTTAAATTTAAGAATATAAACCAAGAGTTGGTCAATCAAAATACTAGACCATTTATGCAGTAAGAATTAGATAACTTTCAAATATTTCTAATTTAGTAATTAAGAAACTATATAATAGTTAATCATATAAAATTAATTATAATCAAAATGCTAGAATGTGGGTGTTGAGAAGAAATAAACACCAAAGTACTAGGTTCTCAACCTACTACATTTCTTTTTCTGAGGGTCAAATACTTTGATTAAGATAAATGAATGAGTATAAGATATGATATGTCAAAATTTTTGAGACTAAACAACACAATCATTTTTATGATTAGGATAAGTCTATACTTTTGATATTTATTAACAAAACTGAAGCAAACTCAGGAAATTTCTAAGTTTTTTTTCACTGCATAATATTTTATCATATGAAATTTAATTTTCATCCCTCAAAACTGGTAAATTATTTTTTAAATAAAGCAAATAACAATGTTAATTTTCTTGAAAATTATTTTAGGAAATGAGAATGAATGCATAAATAACAAATCAGAGGATCATTTTGACATTTTCATGCAAAGGAAGAGCAGATATTTTAAATAAAGTCATGTTCATGAAAAAAAGAAGCTATTATGGCACATGCCAACTATTTTGAAAAGTGCCAAAGACAGGTCATAGTATTTGTAATGAAAATATAACTCCAAATAGATGAACTGAATGATTAATTCTTTTGTAATATGAAGGATTATTTTTTTTGCTTTTAAGTCAGTTACATATTTTTTTGCTTTTAAGTCAGTTACCAATCTCTTCTATTTTCAATAATGAATGGTTACTAGAGACACAGTCTGGTCAAACTTACATGGGTTAGAGTGGATCCTGATTTAGTCCCTTTCTAATAAAAAAAACCTTAATGAAATTACTGAAATTCTCTACGATTCAGCTCACTCAGCCTAAAAATATAGGTAATGATAATAATGCCATCATCATGGAGGGGCTGTGTTGATTAAAGGAAATAATCCACTGCTCAGCACAATACCTGTCAATCAAAAATGTGATATCTCTAAATCACTTTTTCTTTAATTACTTAACTATTAGAGCAGATGAACTGTAGTTCATATAACTATGTTTAAAATACTTAGAAAGACAGAACTATTAAAAGCACTTATAATACTAGCTAATATTGTCAAATTCCTCAATTCTCGCTGTTTCAAACCGTCTATCACTGCATTCCTTACCTTTTCTCCAACGCCACCAATTGAACCAATGGAACCTGGGGGTCCTTGTGGTCCCTGTAGTGTAGGAAAAGTAATACAGTTATCCTAGCTCTTAAAATAAAATATAAAATCATAAATATATGTCCAGTTGTTCTCAAAGGGAGAGAAATATTATGCAAGGATATTCCAAGTCATTTGAAAGATGAGACAAAATGATGAACTTTATTGAGTTGTCAAAGTTACCAGATAGCAAATAATTTAATTATACTAAATTGATTTTAAAATTCACCAGAATTTTGAAGATAAGGTAGGAGACTATCCAACTCTAGTCATGTCAGTTGATACTTGGAACATAATTTCAAGCTCTCTGCCTATTGAAGAGATCAGATTTAGAGGATGGTTTTGTAGATATTTTTAGTGGATCAAGATATGACTCTGGTTAAGAATTATGTAATCCATGCCAAAAACAATATAAACCCTCTCTTAAACTTTAAATTACGTAGGGGGAATTAAAACCTAAAAGCATTTTTAGTACGTCTGTGCTTAATCTATTTTACCCAGTTCTGGTCTTCCAAAATTAAAAGCAGGAATAACAGAAGAGCAATAAAGACAAGAAAAAAATGACTTGTTCTTTGTGAAAAGGGAAAGCCAAATGGAAACAGAACATCAAAACCTATAAATTTGTTAGTGGTAACAGTAAGATAAATACGGCATTACATTCCTGTAATATTGGAAAAGTCAGTCAACAATTAAGCTTGGGGGAGGAAAGCTTTATACAGTTGAGAGGAAACAGTTTTTACATGGTAAGAGGTGCACATATTATCATGCACATATTACTCTGACATATTTTATAGAAGGAAAATACAAAATACAAAACTTTTAGATAGTAGATGCATAAATAAAGGCTGTTTGGAGTACAGACCTAGGCTAGTACAATCAAGCCAATTACAACCATCTCCTCAAGCAATTGTAAAAGATAAAGTTTAAATTGGAAACAATTCAGCAACATTGTACAGTTATTATGTGCAAGACAGTATGTTGAACTGAACAACGCAGTTCTTAGAGCTAGTATTTCTAATTCACCAATAAATATTAATATGTATTGACTGTAAATTTTGTACCTATATTATATTTGTGAGGACTAGCTCCCCACAAAGCCTTTCTTTTCCTGTAAAATAAAATGGAGTGAGTAAATGATCCTTGAGCTCTTGTTCACTTAAACATTTAACAGGAGTGTAATTGTCTCCATTATATCTTGACACTACCCGCATTAAATAATATCTATATAACTTCAAAATAATTAACATATTTCACAGTCTTACATCAGCTCCATTGGGACCTTGAGGACCTCTGGGGCCTGGAGGACCAGGTGGACCCTGTAAGAAATGAATATTAAGGTCTATGAGGTCTAAACTCAAATGCATTTCTGATATTTCATTTTGTGATTAAGAAAACAAAAAGAAGTTTCAGCCTGCAAAATCATAGGCAGTGAAGCATATCAGGGTTATAAGTCATTTGTGATAGATACAACATCATGTTAGCAAATGATTATTTACACATAGCTATGGGGAAATTAGAACTGAAAGAAGAAGAATTTAATTAAAAATTAGAAAAGTCTATTGTAACTGTCTGGTACAATGAAATCATACAGCTAGAAATATTTTAGGCTAGAATATGCTAGAATGTTAGAGTATAAAAGGAACATAAACTTTGAAGAGGAAATGATGCTTGAGTAGATTTAGAATTCATTAATTCTATATTTTTATTTGTATATTTTTGTTTTGTTTTTTATGTCAGCTCTCATGTTACATATGCTAGAATTGGAATAAGATTAACTATTTAGTTGTCTTCCTCAAACAAAGGGTCTCTCTCTTGGTTGTGCTTTAAGATTACCTTGGGGCACTTTTTATAAAATACTAGTGGCCAGAACCACTTACTTCAAGAATGTATTAATGATTCAGGGAACCATAGCAAGCATATTTAGAGAGGAGTTTGCTATGTAAGTGATGCTGTTTGAGGTATTAATTAGTTATTTGAATCAGTAATATTTATGTTCTCAGTTTTTAAGTTTATTGTAATAAGCATAATTTCTTATTTGAAGAAAATGAAATCTAACATGCAAATATAAAAATATCAAAATATGTATTCTGAAGGAAGCAAAAATTGGGGGAAATGTTTATTGAAGGGAAAGAGCAATTAGGAAATGTATTCATTACATTTCATAGATTTCAATGACCTTGGCTAATTGTTTCCTTAACCAAGGTAGTGCTTAATCAGCAAATATATGTATTTCAAGTTTTTAGTTGAATTATTAGACTTAAACTTAGAGGAGAAAGCCAGAAGCAATAAATGCAAATTTTTATGCTATAGTATTCTGATTAAGACAGAATTCCTTATTAAATTAAGAATCTGTTTCAAAGTACAATTAATTTTTAATACTGTGTTAACATTTGCTAATTATCTAAATCCTGGGTAACTATTATCTATTATTTACATGTTTCACATCAAAGTCCAGAGCTAAAGACTAATAAATAACTGAAGCGTGGCATTTTATATACACTTCAACAATAAATACATATAGAAATAAAAAATATATAACAATACATCAACCAAAGAATACCATATATGTATAAAACACTACTCCAAAGTGAGAAAGAGAAATGATAGAGAATTAGTCAAGACTGTTGGGGGAGACTTCAATAGCAGCAGATGCAAGTTTGGGTGAGAATCAGGGAGACATCAATCTGAAAAATCAGAGCCTTTAGGACTACTTTGTTCATACTAATAAACGTTAAGAAAGATGTTAGTAATATAGAAATTCACAGCACACATCAATTTTAAAACATAAAAACTTACCATGGGACCAACATCCCCATTTTCACCTTTTTCACCAGGTGGGCCTGGCAGACCCTAAGAAAATATAGTAGAAAATAATAAAAGTCATTCATGTATTTAAAAAATATATATTTGGTTAATTTCTAATATAGAATTAAAAATTAAATATAAGTTAAATAAGAACATGGAAATTGAGTCAAACTATCAATTGTCAAAATACTTATAATGCAAATATTGACTATATATGATGGAATCTTATATCTACATTCACTGATAACATGTATGCTTTGCCTAATATACTGTTTGATTTCAGTTACAAGGACTAAGCACAGTATTTGATCTGGGAATTTATGAATACTAAATCATTTCCTCCATCTTTTATGAGTAGTATATGGAACTACCATTGTAAAATTTTTTGGAAAAATTTTGTCTCAAATTATTTTAGAACACCTTACCCAGGGGAGGATTTTATAGCTAGGTATAGTCAAAACTCTTTCAAAAATAAATATTCCATCCAATATATATCCAGGGTTACAAATATCTTCTGAACTTTTAATGTGTTAATTCCACTTCTGAATCTTAAAAACTCATAGGCCATGAGATCTGATATATTACACTTCCTTTATTCTCTCAATCCATTTCCTTTACATTCATTTGCAGTGTAAGTGCTTTAGGAGAGGTTTTGTGCTACTGAATAAACTCAGAGCAGCTGCACACAAATTTCACCTGGCCCCGTCTTTATTTTACTTCCTCTTGTTCTTCCTAACTAGTTCCCCCATGCAGAGCTGTTTATATTTCCTCTTTCATATCACAATGATAATTTGTACATATTTGAATGTACACTTAAAAACACAATTATACCATTTGTTTACATACTTATCCTTACTGGGCAGTGCTCTTTCAGGTGTCAATTTTTTATCTCTAACAATAAACAGAAGGCCAGGGAAAAACTGAGATTTTAATAAAATGTTGAATTTATGATGAATGAATGAATTCTAAGAAAATAAATCAATAGGAACTGCTACATACAATAAGATGTTTCTTGTAACACTAGCTATGATAGTTAAAATTCTCAATTATTCCAGATGTTTAATCATAAGAAAACATAGTTAAATAAATTTGGTTATATAAACTAATGGAATATTATAAGATATAATTATGATACTAATATTCTAAATATGAATAATGTTTATGATAAGTATTAAATACAAATATAAATGAATGTATACTATAAATTTAACTGTGAAATATGTATTAAAATAGGTATGATGACTATTGGACAGAAATAGTAAAAGTGGTAATAGGTTTTAATATGGTAGAATTATGGATTGTTTTAATTTTTTAAATGTTTTTGGGTTTATCATTACGTATATAAATCATACATTTTATACATATTTAAACGTTTTTACAATAGCATTTCAGATATAATCTATTTAAGAAATAAAAAATGCACACTACATAAGCTCTACATTTCTACTGATATTTTAGTAAAGTTATTGACTTGGTCCTACACACAGTGGCTACAAAGTATTTGACCAAAACCCACAGTAATAAATATATTTTACTTATGACCTAGTAAACATGTACATGTAAAATAGTTGAAACATGGGTTTCAAAAAGTAATACTTACCTTGAATGGATAGATGATGATCTTTGATATTTTTATTCTATTTTACCTTATCCTGTTATATTTCATTTTTTAATGCTGGTAATAACCCACTATATTGTTTTTGTGACCTACTAATTCCATATGACTCTAAGTTTGGAGAGAGGGTACTTTACCGAGTATATTTGTAAACCTTTTTTAATGTTCCATATATTCATTTTTATGAGGAAATCTTAATTACTGATTTATAATGAACAACATATACAAGAATGTCATTTATTTTTTCTCATATATCAGTCAGATGTCTAGGAAAATAACCTATCATATGTACTTCCCAAACAGTTATCATCATCTGATGCTAGCTTCTAGAATTACTAGAGAAGTTCCTAGTAAGTTTCCTGGGAGGAAAGAGCAAGGTAGTGTTTCTGATTTTAGCCTGCTTAAAAATTATTTGAAAGAGATCCCTAAAATTTTAGATTCCAAAAACCACAACCTAAGAGATTCTAATTCATTGATGGAGCACATGAACTCAAATTCTTAACAGACAAGTAGATTTTTAACACAGATGAAATAAACATTTCAGTCCATTTCCTTAAGTAGTAAGCATTACAGCTTAAACATAATTAAGTTCTTATAAACACTGTATAAATTAACAATCACATTCCTTATCTTCTGTACAGTTTTCCACCACTTTTAGTACAGAGTGCATCTGATTTGGGATCCCCAAATCGAATGGTATATAAATATTCACTCATAGTTGTCTTTTATTTCTATAACAAGCCCAGTCTGCATTTCCATCTTTTATTTGCACGTATGATTATTCCTAATCGTTCAATAGAAACCTTCCAATAGAAAAATATTTAAATATTTACTTTTTTATGAAGTTTGATTATAGTTCGAGTTAAGACAGAATGTTCTTATTATTAAAATTAATAAAAACATAATGAGTCAATTCTCTTGTTGCAGGAACTAAACGTGCAAAATTGCACTCCAGTTTTAATCAGTTTTCACATGTCCTACCTCTTTCCTAGGGAGTAATTTATGCATGGAGAGACTCTGTTTTAAGGTCTGTCAATTTAAAATCATTTACTACATAAGTGATGAAATAAAAAAATGAATTCAGGCTAAGAACTCTCATTCTGTATGTCTCCTTCATATGCAGACAAATAGTAAACATAGAAATGAAAAATCAAGTCATTTAAACAGAATATTAGATTATTATTATTTCTGTCTATTATAATTGCTAATATCTATTCTGCCATGAAGACTCAATTAAAGTATGCAGATGTGATTGTGAACATGTTAATTACATTAGCATCTTTTCAGGTTCCTGATTTAAAGAGGTAGCTGTGGGAAAAATATCATCAATTTTTCAGGGAACTGATTTCTTTAGTCATCCTCATCAAAGAGGACATTTCTTACTCTGTGGAAATGAAGACTTTTTAAATATAATATCTTGTAAATATAAGCTACAAGGCATCTCTTTAAATCATGATAACTCAATTTCTAAATTACAACCTTATAGAATTCAGAATAATCAGTTAACTGAAAAAGCAGAAAGTGAGTGGTAATATACCCACTGGCAATCTAATTTTTAATGCCTTGTTGTTTTCAAATATGTGTACTTCTCATACATACTGATATATACTACTCAGGATTGCTTATTTATTATTATTATTATTATTATTATTATTTTTGGTGTATGTGGGCCTCTCACTGTTGTGGCCTCTCCCGTTGCGGAGCACAGGCTCCGGACGCACAGGCTCAGCAGCCATGGCTCACGGGCCCAGCTGCTCCGCGGCATGTGGGATCTTCCCGGACCGGGGCACGAACCCGTGTCCCCTGCATCGGCAGGCGGACTCTCAACCACTGCGCCACCAGGGAAGCCCTGCTTATTTATTATTGTCTAACAAGTATAAAAGGGCTAAACACAAATATGAAATGAAGTTTTTACATTTTCCAAGTTGAAAAATAATTATTTTGGCATTAAAAAAAGTAGAAAATTATAACATCATGTTCACTGGTAGACATCCATTGAGTGTTATAACAATTGTTATGATAATATAATTATATTTTTACAATATAATTTGTACAATTATATATATAATAAGCTAGTTAATATTAAAAACCAATATTCTATGACTTTACTTATGAAAATAGAGATAAAAATTAAATTTATACAAATTCAACTTTTACTTACTTTTCCACAACTTCACAAAATTTTGAGTACAATGAACTAGATGATTTAATTTAATCACTTCTAAAATTGTTAATGTGGCATAACTAATATTCACATGGCACCCAAATAGCATTTAAAACAAAATTTTATAATCTTTTAGAGGATCACTAGGTAGGTATTGAATAAGCAAGTGGGAGAAGAAAGTCAGATGTTTCCAAAGTTTGTAGGAAGCAGTTAACATCACATGGAAGAGTGGAAAAACAACTCAGAACACATGTCTACTAAGAAATGTTTTGCCTAAGAACCCAGTTGTAAGTCATATTTGAATGAAAATTTTTTAGCCTACAATGTTTTACAATTTAATATTTCCTCCGCTGAAAGTGTTTCATAAAATACAAATTATAATTCTAAATTTAAGAAGTTATTTTAAATGACCAATTTACTGTTAATTTGTTTATTATACCTATTATTGTTTAACATTTCTTGTTGGCAGTTTCTGTTAATAGTTGTGATTGACAGTTTGCTATTTATCAAAAGGCTTTTAGTTTTTGCTAGCCATCTGGAATACTAATTTTCTTGCTGTGAGATGTGTGAAAGGACACTTCTAACATCTTGCTTCTAACTGTCACACTTAAAGAAGGTTGTCATTCATTTTCCAAATACAATAAGGATGAAGAAAAGGGGTGTTATACCTATGGTGGGGCTAAATAAACTCCAGAAACAGAAACCAGGGCTGATGCAGCTTCACTTCAGAAAAATTAATAATAATTGATTAAAAGCAGTTAAAGTTCAGATACACATTTAAGTAAAACAGTCATTATACCTAAACTTTATACCTTAGTTCCTAGATAGAAAGAAGGAAAGGTGTTTTGTTTTACAACTTCCAGAAAACCTGGTGTGAAAAGTAAGTGGGAATGACAAGGGTGTGCAACTCAGAGAACATCTTACCTGAAGACCTATGGGACCCGGAGGTCCTGGGAAACCTCTGGCACCTTCATCACCTTTTTGTCCAAACATCCCCTGCTGACCTCTGGGACCTGGCTCACCATCACCTCCCTAGAAAAGATCAGTAAAAATGATCACAAACTGGAAGAATCATGATTCTGCTACAAGTCATCATAAAAATATAGCCATTTCTAATTTAATCAAAGACAGTCTATTTATAAGTAACCAAGTACAAGGTAAGTTACATTTCCATTATCTGCTGCAAATATACCACTGTTTGTTTTGCTTAAATTATTTGATTCTGCAATATGACTGATTTTGCTTTTCTCACATATATCAAGTGAAGTAAAAGCTATTTAAAAAGGGAAAATAATGTTCAGAATTGTCTACGAAGTCCTTCTCAACTGGTTATTATCTATCTTCAAATGAAGTCACAGTGTTTTTTGTTTATAAAGATCAGCTTGGTTAGCTACATTAGATAACTTAAACTTGATTTAATGTTAAGCATACAAACTTATTACCACATGAAATCGACTGGTTATGTGACAGTTCATAAATCTGATCAGAGAACGGTAAGGATTTAGATTTGCTGAACAAAGAGGAATACTTACAGCAATTCCAGGGGCACCAACTGGACCTTGAAGACCTGGGGGACCAGGAGGACCCTGCGGTGAGATAAAAATCTGTAATTTTGAAACTGAAGCCAGAGGAGCCTGAGCTATGTAGTGCAGAACATTTGGTTGATCAAAATCTATTAAGCATCTCCACATTTCTTGGGGGGGGGGGAAAGGGTTTTGCATTCAGTGCAGTCAACCATTATTTATTTTACTCCTTGAGACTCAGACTTGCCTACTTGCAATAAATTTTAAATTGGCAGTTATTGAAAGCATTCCCAACTATAATGTTGTGGTATTTAAAAATGGATTTCTATGCTAATATAAATCATGTTGAACTTTCACACTTGAAAATTTTCAAAATACCAGATTTCTTTAATGAGATATGTATGTGTCAGAAAGAGCACATGAAAAAAAGCATCCATATGCTATCTTCTAAATGAAAAATAGGATGTGGGGAATTCTATATGACAGAAAGTAGTGATATATGAAACCTCAGAATTTTCTTTATATGTAAACACATGCAAACTCAGTATTATATATTATGTATACTGTTACTCCTTATTTTGAACAGTAGATTTCAATAGCTTTATGAGTCTTACATACATAAACATTACTTCTTAACTGTGCTTTTTTTCAACATAAATAACTGATCAGGAACTATGAAAGATCCAGACACAAAAGAGTCATTCATTGGATTGGCTTGCTCTTTTTCATAAAACTGCCACACAGTGGGAAGAGTGCTTAAAGCATATGTTCTGGAGGTGTGGCTCAGGGACCACTGGGGTACCTGAGTCCCTGTCAGGTTTCCACTAGGTCAAAAATCCTTTTCATAACAACTTTAAGATATTATTTGTCTTTAACCCATATGGTATTTGAACTAACGATGCAAAAACAATGGAGGGTAAAATTGCTGATGATTTAGTCTCATTCTGTTGCTTTTAGGGTTGGAATTATTGCATTTCTTAACATATAATTTGAAAAGAGATTTTATTAAAATTGACTGAATCTCAAACTGAATAGTTCCCACAGAGGTAATATAGTAGTAATATTATAATTTTTGGAGAGGTAAGGGAATAGTAATATGAAAAAATATCCATGGTTAACACCAAAAGGAGTTAAATGAATAATGCCCCCTCAATAAGAAGTAGGAAACTTACATTTTCTCCTTTGTCACCCTTGCTGCCTTTTTGTCCTGGTTCACCGATTTCACCCTGTATTTGAAAGATTTGAGTTAAAATTTATCTCTAATATGCCATACCTGCCATTGCATTGTCATCACTATCATTGTATGATTAAATTTTACTTTAATGTAATTATGTGCTAACATTTAATGTCACAGTTTAAATTGGAAAAGCCTGCTTCTCACTTTCTAGTATTGACTAATATTGATTTCTAATATTGATTAGTATATAGACAAACAAAAGTCAACTGAACTTTGAGGAATACTGCAGCTGGATTTTTAATTCACAAAATCAATTTTGTCTGAAATATTACCAGTATAAACTAATAATGAAAATATATTAATTTATATAAAAATATAATTACACATTAATCAAAAATCAGTTATTTTTTCTCCCAGTTTTCCAACTGCTAAAATGTTGCACATTATCAGAGCACTGGTTAACAAATTTTGTTATATAATTTCACAATAATATTAGAAAATAAATTCAGTTCAAACACAACATAGCTATACATTCAAAACCAAGAGCTTAGAATCTTTACTTACAAGTTAGTAAAAAATAGGGAAGCATAGGATTATCAAATATGTATGCAGCTCATTCTTAAATTTTAATTCTGCAATATCCAAGACACCACAGCTAAGTGTATAAAAGTAATTAATTAAATTAATTTCATGTTTATTTCAGAAACATATATATTTAAAAATAGGTAAGCAATTTTGGCATCTGTTATTTTTTCTCACTACCATTGTTCTTGTCTTGTTTATATACTACATACCATTTCCTGGGATAACGATAATTCTCAACCTCTAAAGTAAAACTTTTGAGCACAAGGAAGCTGTATTGAAACTTTGGAAAAGATATCTTTAGATTTGACATCTAATCTTAAAAGAGATTATATCCAGGATTCTTAAGAAAAAATTTATTTTTCACAGGATGCACTAATATGAATAAAGAGCACTCACCTTGTCTCCATCCTCTCCTGGGGAGCCAGCAGGCCCAGCAGGCCCTGGGAGACCCACAGGGCCTTGTACTCCATCTCTCCCTGCGGGGCCTTGGGGACCTTTTTCTCCCTGCATTGAAAATCCAGCAGGTCATTACTTTGCTGTAAGAAACCTATAAATTAGCTATTGTTACAATTTTTAAGTACAGCTACAACAGTCATACTCTGGCTTCCATATTTGACAAGGAAATTGCTTTGATTTTCCCCCAAAGCATATTTTCCCAATATATTGCTATTTCCTAGTAGCAAATGATAACACAAAAGATCTCTACATTCTTTCATGACTAAGAATACTAACACTGTTAACAATTTATGAATCTCAAATTATGGGTCACAAAAACAATTAAGACTCAACTTGGAATTTTTCTTTCAATCATACATTTTCAAACCAAGCATTATATATTGATAAATCAGATGCTCGATGTTTGTGAAAACTCACTGACCCTTTACTCTTTCTGTGCTGCTTGTATACCTAACTTTATAATATGCTTTATGTGTAGACTTTTTCTATTTTTTAACAATGTTTCATGAATTTTTCTAGATTTTGATATTTTCTTTCATTGCTGCTTTTACTGATTCAAAATGACAAGGCTGGTAGCTTTTTAAAAATTTTTGTTTACTTTTTGACAATGACATTATTTTCCTCTTTTAAAATTGAACTATATTGTGTAGTTTAAAAAGTATAGGCTTGATAATAAAGATGGCAAAAAATCCTTTCAGAGCTTAAATAAGTGATTTCCTAAAAGTCAAGACTTCATCAGTTCTGCACAAAGTTATTCCTGATTGCAGTTGGTGGTTCTATCTTTTCTCCCATTACACAAGCTGGGAATCCATGTCATTAGTTCCTGCATTTATGTTATCCTGCTCCCCACCCCTCTGTCCCTCACCACCTCCTGTCCCTTTATGATGACTAAGTTTTATCTCTTGAATATATTTACTTCTCTTTATCTCCACCATTGACATCTTACCCCAAAATACTAATAGGCTTCCTGTCAACTATTGAAATATTTCCTTCTTATCTCACCTCTATTCTTACTTCTAAATTACCCTCTGTGCTGCAATCAGAGAGACAATCATCTTACCAACATTCTTTATAGTCAATTTACTTGTTTACCATTCCTAAGGTAAAGACCAAGCTACTAGTGTGGTCTACCATTACCTGGCTCCTACTACCTATGGAACAACATCTAGCCTCGCTTGCCCTTGCTCTCTATATTTCAACCCATGTAGATCTTTTTTAGTTAAACTTGATGCCATACCCTTCCTGTCCCTTGGCCTGAGCACATGTTCACTTAGCCTGGAATGCCCCTAGGAGGATCCTCCACTTAGTTAATTCCTCCTCATCTTTTACATTCCATCATCAATATCTTACCCAAGGAAAGACTCTGATTCCAGCTTAGGTCCCTCTGTTATAAGCTGACATACACCAGTACATTTCCTTATATCATTAGCCAGAGCTTGTAATTATACAGGTACTTAGTGATTCTTTGTTTATTATCTAATGCCCCATCAGACAATAAATTGTGTGAGGGCAGAAGCTGTCTGATTTTGTATTCCATTTTACCTCGTTGGCCTGTGGCCCAGAGTAGCCATTTAAGGCTAGTTACTTAATTGCTTAATGACAACAAAAATAACGAAATGTCTATAAAACAAAGTTAACAAGTTTATTAGTTTATTGGGTTCCATACGGTCTTACTGTATTTTTCAAAACTATGCCATAATTATCATTTAACACATACCTCTGATGTCACACTGGAGACCTTTTATTTCCTTCAAATTAAATATTACAATGTCTCAAACCTATCTCCACTCATAAAATGTGCTGTGCTATTCACAGTGAATGTCACTATTTTGAACACATGAGCTGATTCAGATATTTCTCCTTAATTTGGATTTCCTTGAGAGACTGAACTCCAAAAAACAATCCTTTTATATGAGAGTATCTGTAAATAGGACAGATTAATTCTTAACTGCCTTCATTACAATACACATAATCTCTAGCCAGGCATCACCTGCTCTTTATTTCTTCTGGTCCTGGTCTGTGTGGAATCTATCCCACTATATCAGATTTATATTTGGGTTTAGGAAGAGGTAAAAGACTTTGCTTAACATCTTAGCCAACGTCTCCATCAGTTTTTACTAAACCTCTGCATGGAGCACTATAGGTATTTTCACCCAACACTTCTATAACCATTTGATGCTACCATCCCTAGATAGATAACTTCTTCAAAAGTACTACCTAATAGGGCTTCCCTGCTGGCGCAGTGGTTGAGGGTCCGCCTGCTGATGCAGTGGACACGGGTTCGTGCCCCGGTCCGGGAAGATCCCACATGCCGCGGAGCGGCTGGGTCCGTGAGCCATGGCCGCTGAGCCTGTGCGTCCAGAGCCTGTGCTCCGCAATGGGAGAGGCCACAACAGTGAGAGGCCCGCATACCGCAAAAAAAAAAAAAAAAAAAAATGTGCTAACTAATACTGTGTCCAGCACTTAGTTGCTCTCAATAACTGTTGAATAAAAGAACAGTGGAATGAATACCTTGGATTTTTTGTTGGTGGTGGGAATAACAGAGAGAATGGGTGGGCAGAACATTCTCTTCTCCCTCTGTCCTAATAATACCACCAATCACCAACAGAACCCGGGCCAAATCTTATCTCTGAAAAAGGCTTCTGTCAATAATTTCTCCTCTATATCACCAAAGTAATTTATTACCATTTTCAATACTTTTCCATATTCTTGTCTTGGTTTCAATATTTTACTTTTTCTTCATAAAGTCAAGGTATTTAAAACCTAGCCTTCAACTTATTATCTTCAGAGGATTCTTGGCTTCTCTAATAAGTATATTCTCAATTGGTATACAAAGCAATGCATATCTGTTTTCTCTGTATACATTCTTCATTGTGTTGTGCCAATATACGCGTGCCCTGAATTTTTGAATGAACTTGTAGGAAAGGACCTGAATCTATATCTTTTATATCCCCTCCCAGTGCACAGTACACTATAAAAGTTTTATGGACAAATCTTTAGTGTCTGAGATTGGTTGGAAATTATAGAAATTGTAAGAAGGAGCCAAAGAACAATTTTTTATAGTTGTCTTTTAACATCTCAGAAAATAATATCTAAATTTTCAACAAATTTACTAAGCTGGAAATACATTGCTTTAAAAATTTCTCAGCAATTTAAAATGCTTTCTCTGTCACCAAAAAATTCTAACCACAGGTGATATGGTCCTATTCTAATATTCTAAATGTGTCTAAAAGGTAGTAGATTACAGAAAAACAGTCACTTTATTTTGGAAATACTTAAACAAGATCATAAACAGTAATGTCAATGGACAATGAAAGCAACTTGCTAAATCTGACTCAACTTGCTAAAACTAGGGCCTTAGTGATTAAAAGGTATTTTGAAGATTATAGGCTTAAACTAGATAATATATGTCAAAACTTACATATACACAAAAGTATTGAACCCGTATTTTTTGCATACAGTGGTCAGCAATTTTTATATATATTTACTGAACAAGTTTGTGTTTTAACCTTGGAGGATGAGAAAATGCTTTAGTTGTTTTAGAAAAAATATGATTAAGTGAAAAGCAGGAACAAAATTGGGGGAGAAATCTTGATGATGAAACTTAAATTTAATGAACAGAATATATCCATAATTATTAAATAAATATAAGATAAAATAATTGACCAGATGTTTTCCACCTCTTTCACTGTAGATCAAAACTCAAATCACATGAGAAGTGCATCCTCTTTCTATGCGTTTCACTTACAGACTATGAAAGTGATTGGAAATTAAGTTGTACTACAAGAGGAGTGAAAAGTGAACACTTTTCTAATATAATGCAGCAAAGTATGGTTTTAATCAAAAGTCCAATTTTATCTTTCAAAAGGAACAAACTCAGAAGCCTTTCACATTAATAATATCCAACTCCCCCACAGATATTAGGGTTTCATAAAATGTGGAAAAATGTCATCTCATTTAATGAATTTGAAATTTTCTGTATTATAAATATAAAAAGAAGTGTGTTTATATGCCAGGCACATATGCAGAAAGAATGCAGTGGACTATGAAGAATAAAAAATAATAACTTGTGCAGGATGACAGTATAATATATTCCTCCCTGAAATTACTTACAGGAGCACCTTTCTCTCCAGCTGGACCAGGAGGACCCTGAGGTCCTGGTCGCCCTGGCAAACCAATTGGGCCAGCTGTTCCTGCTGACCCACGTTCTCCTGGTGAGCCCTAGCACAGGGGAAAAAAGGTATTTTGTTATTAATGATGGAAAAATTTACACTTAAGAATCACTTATTTAGTTGTGAAATCTTACAGTTTCCATAACATAAAAGTCACTTTTAGACAATTTTAAGATCTCAGACAGGAACAGTACTCACAATTTAAAAGATTAAGTCCTAGCCCCAATATTAAGCACAGACACTAAAGTTAAGAAATACTGATAAGAAGAAAAATATTTCAAAATTATATATCTTTAATATTTTACAGATGTTTTCTTTTTTCATTTAAGTGTTCACAATTGTTCACAATGCTTTATAAGACATAAATCCAACAGTACCTTCCTATATAATTTTCTCCCTGCATTATTCTGGATTGGCAGGATACACTTTCTAGACTAGCATTTTTCAAAGTGATTTCTGGACTTCACCTCAAACTTGCTGAATCACAATTTCAAAGTCCTAAAAATGAGTTAAGAAATTGTCATTGTCTTGAGGTACAAATATAATTTTTTTTTACATAATAAAGTTCAATAATCACTATCCCAGAGCTTGGACGTTTTCCTGAAAATAAGTCCTTAAATTTATATGAGAATCCTGTAGGGACCATTGGGTTTTATTATGAACACTAACTAGATAATTCACATTTGACTAGGTACATCCAATTGAGTTTCAAAATAGAGGCTATATATTTTCAATTAGTTTGCTTTAAAAATACCTAATATGTAAAATTTTTTAAAGTGTGGATACTGCCTTCATATTAATTTTCTCTATCAACAATTTAAGAAAACATTATTTAAAGCAAGAATAAAAGAAATGCAAATATAGGTTTACTACGTCATGTATAGGTCAAAGATAACCTATTTACCATTTCCAATTTTATTTATTGAAAGTTAACAAGAATATTGTCTTTGCATTAGATTCCTAGATGGGTGGCTAAGTTTTAATTTATCATTTGCTTTCAGGATTGAACTAATGTGAAATATTAGAAAATATGATTATTAGCAGCTTTCCTTAATAATTAAGAAGTCTAAATAATAACATCATCATTTTAAAACTCAAGAAATGATTTATAATACCTGGAAAATACAGTACTGTCACATTTATTTTCTAATATTACTCTCCCTATGTAATTAGAAGTCATTTTATCATACAAATATGAACTATTGACTTTGTTCTAATTTCTATTTTTATTAGCTAGAGAACTAACTACATATGAATGTAAGAACAATGATAATGACAACAATTTGTATTGATGTAGTGCTTTACAATTTAAAAATCAATTTCACATTCATTTTGTCATTTTATTCTCACAAAGGTTCCGTTGCCTTTTTGGTGCAGCTGTAGCATGACAGTCTTAAAGATGAGGAACCTGTGGCTCAAAGAAGTTAACTATCTTTCCCATAATCAGGTAACTAGTCAAGAGCAACCCTGACCTTGGACTCCTCCCTGTGCTTTCTCCACAAAGCCAACCATTGCTTCTCTCTAATGGAGACATCAATGACTCCCAGGGGCTATTGAGTTGGAATTTCTTTAAATGTAGTATCTATTCAATTTTATTGAACTATTCCTTGATTACAAAGGATTACAAGAATATTTACTATGTAATTTCTTGACATTATTTTTCTGGCTAAATTCACAAGCTACTTAGAGTACTTTTTTATTTTGTGAGGTGTCTGAATATTAAAGCAATTAAAATGAATGCATAGGCTATAGATTTGAGATTATTGTGAACAACTTAAGAGTAACATTAGAAAAGTGATTTTGTTTCTCATTTTCTTTGTTTTAGGACTAATTGAACCATGGTTATGGTTGTTTTAATTATAGGGTATCTTAAACTTAGGAGATAGGAGATGGAAATAATCTGAAGAAATTTTACCAAAAATATGGTTAAAGAAATCACGACACTTGAACTTGATATAAACAAAAAGTGGTGTTTTTGAGCTATAATGAGTATATATTTAAAAAACAAACTCAGGAGTTGTTGTTCAGATGGGTAATAATTAATTAAGAGTTGTGTGAAAAATAAATTTTTACCAATCATAATTCAAATACTAAAGAAGAAGAGATTGCAAAGGAAAACTTCAGTTAGTATTTTTTAAATAATAAACATCTGTCCTCTGTCAAAATGTTATTTTTAATTTAATAGCATTAAAATATTTTATGCAAAAGAGTCAACCACAAGTGGTGTGACTGTTAACCAGATGGCAGACTTTGGATGAATGATTCCAGAGGCCAGTGCAGAAATTAAAAATGAGAATAGAGTCCTCTGAGTGCTTTCAATAAGTGCAGCCCTAAAAGCTGAAGGCATGCAAAGATTTGTCTCTACTTATCAGGGACAGCAAAGAAAGAAAGGAAGCCTGGAGGCTGAGGAGGAGGGCAGGGGAGGGAGGAAGATGGACAATGAGAGAGAGAGAGAGAGAGAGAGAGAGAGAGAGAGGACAGAGGAGGAAGACAAGGATTAAAAGAAGAAGAAAGAGAGCAAGGACCCTGAAGTTGAGAAGAATGCAAAGAATTCTGAATACAGAAGAGAGAGAAAGAAAAAGTTCAGTAATGAAAGCACTCTTTTTTCGTATAAGTATAAACAGAAAACAATATACAGTGTGACTAGAGTGATTCTGTTTTATTCGAGTAAACACTATCATCCCTAAAGATAAATGTCTAATATCTGAAAATCTGATTTCTTGAGGATCAGTGTGCATACAAGGTGGGTGTATTACATTTTCATTTTAACATTTTACTTGTAAAATCTCACAAAAGCATTACTACCCATTAGTGCTATCAAATCTAAACTAAGCATCCAATTTAAGGGCTGAAATATTTTATTTGTAATTGATGATACAAAAAGAGATGCAATTTTGATATGTCAGGCCATGAAACCTTTCTCTTTGATCCTGTTTTAAATTTAAACCCCAACTTTTCAAAGACTACCTGAGGAAGATATCATTTTAGACTGTGTTGAGCGTGACAGCTATGAGACCAGAATGATAAAAGAGGAAATTCACTAGGAAACAGATGTGTATAGTAAGAAAATTTATTATTTTCCAACTATTGAGCCTACTAAGCAACTATTGTGCTAAGTACTTTACAAATGCAATATAATTTAATTCCTGTACGACTTGTTTACTTTTCAGGTAAAGGCGGCCATAAGGCCCAGTGTCTAGCTCATGTTCTCTGATTCACACAAAGTTTCTTCCTGCAATACAAAGTACTTCATAAATGGTGAAGAAAAAAAATTCCCTGGTTGTTTGTACTACAATAATTCACACATATTATGTTAAATTTTAACAAGTAGAAGAAATAGAAGCCATTTAAGACCACTTCTACCAGAACAAGCTCATATTGGTTGAACACTTTCTAAAATGAGAAAACTTAAAAGAATTAATGGCAATACTTATCTCCTTTGTCCAAACAGTCATTCTCTGACATTCATACAGTCTATATATTTTTGATAACAGCATGCTCTGTAGTGATTTTATTTTATACATCTATAAATGAAAAGTGAAAATCTCTGATGATACCTACTGATTAAGCACATGCTGTTATCAACATACATATCTTATTTAAATATTCCCAGGTCAACTTTTAAGAGTAAGCCTTATGAATCCTTTAATCCCAATTGAATCACTGAAGAAATTCCATTAAAAATGAAAATTTAAGCCCGATATTAAAAAGAGAACCCATTTACACATTTAACAAAAATATAATGAGACTACTCTCTTGTGACACTGACTGGGAATACAAAATGTATTATGGCAGGTATCAGCTCTTAAGAAGCTCACACTGCAGATACATTTTTTCCATAAAGGCTGGACAGTTATAGTTATAGAATTTATTGCATTGTCCTATAACTGGCTATAGTGAAGAACAGAGGGCTTTCTTTTTGTCAGATAAGTGAACAATTACACCTAAGATGAACATGTTTGGGTTTAAACATAGGTTAAACAGATAATAATAGGCTCACAAAGGTAAAATTTTTGCTTGTTTTTTAAATTGATCTTCAGTCCTCTGAGTACTTACTGGCACATAGCAAGCCCTGCGTAAATGTGTCAACTGTATGTGTGATCTTTTCCTTCTCAGCACTGAAACCACTAGCTTTCCCATTGTGAACAAACTGATTAACTTCTATTTGGCTCTATTTTCTCACCAACAAAATAGGAACAGAAATAATTTGCCCTCTGTTTTTTCTGATATTAATGTTTTGATACATCTAAAGTCTGTTCTAAAATATGAATGCAACAGATGTTGGAGTACTGTACATGAACAGCTACATACTTTAAAAGTAGATATGCGATCTCAAATGATTGCAGAAGAGAAATTTTATAGGATAGAAAATTAAGATCCAGAATGTGTATGGTATATCTAAGGTCATACTGTTAAAGAGTAGAGTTTTTCCCACAAAACAGTATTTTTATCCTAATTTAAACTGTTTACATACCCATCTCTATAGCAATGATAAATATTTTACCCATCAAAAGTGCTTAACTGGAAAGAACTCAGAAAAAGAGACTAAAAACTATAAAAATATTTCCCCAATTTATGATTTAAATAGCAATGGACACATGGTAAATTAAAAGTTTTCTAAAGGTATGTATGGAATTATAGGAATTATAACAACCGTAATATCATGAAGTATTCTGTTATTTCAATACTAAACAGCAATCACGATAGGTCACTTATTTTCAACTGAAGTTTGGACATTTACTTATTTTTAAAAGAGAGGAATTTACATTTTTATAATTAGTGACCTCTCTTTAAGTTTATGTTAGCTTTATTCTCTTCTGCAGCCCTTCTCCCTAAACCTTGCAATGGTAATAAAACACAAGTCAATAGCATCAGTTTATTTCCTTGAAACAATGAGAATAGTGGTTATTTCTCTAACTCTTCACACACAGGAGAACCCCAGATAAATATTTTCTGTTATATTCACTGGGTGTTTCATATTCTGAGAAGCATTTGTAAAGTAAAGGAAAGGGGTAAACAGAGAAATCATCTCATCAGCTTTCAATTAGAAGGCAGCCCACTAGAGAGAGGAAAATAAACATAAACACAAGTTCTTATGAACAGAGCTATACAAGTAGAAGGCAAAAAAAAGAAAAAAAAGTCTGCCTCTCTCTTTGTAAAGCCAAGTTAACCTTCGTGGCAAAACTAGTTTGAGGTAATTCTCACTCTGCTGATTACATGTATTTGAGATCAGATAAGCTGAAAATTCAGATAAAATATCAAGCATTACCAGAGTTTAAAACATAAATTCTGAATGATTAGGTTATTTAAAGTCCTACAATATCTCAGTCTTCGGTCACTGATCCTACTACCATCTCTCTACATGATTCATCCTGATTGGATGTCATAATAGCCCCCTGAGGTCTAACTGGATTCCAATAGAGAAAGTTTGCATTAACTTTAAAAAGATAGCATATGACCCAGTTAGTAAGTATAATCCTTCTAAAAACTTTTCCAGCTCCTTGTTTGAGAAATAAGTAAAAAGCAGTGAAAAGAAGGTTCTCTGGAATGGGGCGTGGAAAAAAAAATTAGAAGAAATAGGAATTATGATAAGAAGGGCATATAAAATCCTAAAGGAGAGACAACAACAGGAAGAAATAATAGCACATAAAGAGGAAAAGAGAGAATCATCAGGGGACAATCATGAAATAGGAGTCATAGGAAAGCAATAAAGACTGATACGTTGCACAGTTGTGAAATCTTGGACTTTTACCTTTTAGCAGCTATGTGTCTGCCCCCTCCCCATATACATTCTCCATATTAACTCCCACTCCTGGGGAGGGGGAAGAAATGTGGCAGTAAGGATAGAGGGCCTTTACCAGCACACTATTTTATTTTTTAAATCTCATTTTTAGAGAAATAACTGTTGGAAATGAGGGGATTTTTAAAAATTATTATTATTATTATTTTATCTTTTGGCCACACCTCACGGCATGTGGGATGTTAGTTCCCCCACCAGAGATCGAATCCATGCCCCCTGCATTGGCAGTGTGGAGTCTTAACCACTGGACTACCAGGGAAGTCCCCGAGGGGACTTTTTTTTTTTTTTATCAGAAAAAGCATACAAGGGAGAGATTATTTAGGGAATACATTTTCCTTGATTTTGTTTTATGAAAGTATAGGTAAGTGTTTACTCAGTTTGTGTTCAACATATGAGAAAAAAGCTGTGCTGCCTTCCTCTCTTGCTGTTCAGCCCCTTGCTTCTTCCTGCCCTGCGTCTGTGCATCAAGACACCCACTTAGCGAATAAACCCCCTGAGATGAGAAGACATTCCCTGCTTTGATGGGCATCTATTACCAGCTTTTTTGTACATCATCATGCATACAGAGAACGCTTGGTTTTTGCCAGATTTTAGAAGCCCAAAGTCACAGTATCCTTTTGGGATAATTTTGTTTGTCTTCAGCAGGAGCAATAAAAACTGTTTCTCAATATACATTCACTCCGAGTAGGTAGACCTTCAGAGAACTATGACATTGAGACACCAATTCTTTGCTAAGAGGACAAAACAGTGATGAACACTTCAAGACTAAGTCTAACTCATAAAAAACTTGCTTTTCATAGATCAAATTGATTTTTATTTATATCTTTAACTCCAACATATTTCTTTTAGGGAAAAAACATTGTTTTCACTTTGACTTCTTTGTTCTATCTTTTAATATATTACTCATTATTTACTGTTATTTTATCTATTCCACATCCATCATCCTCAGTAAACCATAAGCTCTATGCAGGAAATGTCCATTTAATAAATCTATAAAACTCCAGCTTAATAGATTGTCTGGCATATTCAGATTTTTATTTAATTATAGTTTTCCATAAGAAAAGACTAACAGCAGCTTACAAGGAAGACATAAATAAAAGATAATATAAATAAGAAATGTTAGGTAAGAAATGTAAATAAGCAAGTAATTTTTTATTGGCAAAAAATAGGACTAACAATATTAGTAATCTAAAAATGCATACTAGAGACCAAGGCTTTTCCCAAATGCAGGTCAGGATCCATTGATGGTTTATGAAGTCAATGTAATGGGTCTTGTACAGCATTTTTAAAAAGGAACTCTAATAAAATAAAGCAGATAATATTAAAGTACATTATATGTACTTTTTGTATAGAGTTGAATGCAAAAAGTTACAAAAACAGTCAAAAAGCAAGGAGTTATCTTCTCTACTGTGTCCCAAATTTGACTCCATTATTTCCATAAGCCATAAAAAAAGATAAATTTAATTTTCATAACAGTTAAAAGAAAAAAGAAACCCAGCTAACTGCTCAAGAAACTACAAACATTTCTAATGCTATTATTAGTAAGAGATTTCTTTTGCCGATACTCATAATAGGAACATTGCATACAAATCTCCCATATCCTCAAATAGATACTTTTGGTTGATACAACTCTACACTTTATAGTTTCTCTAAATACAAGCCAATGGCATCATAGTTAGACCTATCAGAGTTCAATAAACCCAATTCTATAGGCTGTCATAACAATGTGATACAAACAGCCTGGCCTATGTTTCCAACTGAATAGATTATGAATAAAATGAATAGATGTTAAATATATTTATAAATGTATACATGTACACAGGTATAGATGGATGGCTATTAAATATATTTTGCTTTGTATTGGCCAGAATATACTGAAAGGGTATAGTGTTTGACGTGCATAACTGTGACATGTACACACTTTACATATCTCACTGTGAGCAAGCACTGTTGATAAAAACCCTGCTTTTAGTTTTAGTTCATTGACGTCCTGTGCAATGAGGGAATTTATTATTTCTCTAGTATTCCAGAAAGACAGCACAACTACTCTCCTTAAGAATTGTATTCTAAGGAAAAAAGTTAAGGATTCAATAGTATACTGGAAAATATTTATGGTCATTAAGGATCCAACTTGTACATCCGTTTAAGCAGTTTAATCTTTGATTCATTCAAGTTAAGAATGATTATAAAGAGCACACATAGGAATATTAAAGCCTAGTTAGCTATAATATTAGCTCCTCTAACTCCTTTCCTTTTGACAAATTTTTCACCAAAATAGAGAAGGATGAAGAGGACTTGGAAAACTGTAACTGAGAGAGACAGAGAGAGAGGGAGAGAGAGAGAATGTTAGGCCAATGTTTACAGAGCAAGAGATACACATGTCTGGAAATTGGTCTATGTAATGTGCTGTGGTGTTTCGTCTTAAAAGGACTGTGAACTTGGGCAAGTTGTTTACCTTCTCTAAGTCTCAGATCCCTTGCCTTTAAAAATGGAAAGAATATCTACTGGGTCAGGTTGCAAGAATCAAATAAGATAACAATTATAAAGTTCTTAGCATGAGTTGAAAGAATAAATACTCTTAATAATTTCCTTTCCCTTTTCTACTTCCTTTACCATCCACATCTTTCTTTACATTTTTTCCTTAGAGAACTCATAACTTTAATATTTTTTCCTTTGTGTGCATAAGTGCTGAATCTCTATCCCTCTCTGTTCCTGTGAATTTTAGTCCTGCACTTACCAATACTTGGTCAATATCCCTAAGGTAAAGTTAATATGAGATTGATACAAACTCAGGAGTTCTACAGGATACTCTTACACCTTTACCCCTATGCATTACAATTTCATTGTCTCTCACCAACTGACCAGATATTTTCCTCTGATATTTCGATGGCACATCTTTGATCAACATTGCAAAATGGAACGTTATCTTTCTTGCCAAAGAAAGTCAGCACTCCTTATTCTTTGTTTTTACTCTCAGTTGCAAGATAGCCGCCCCCCTAAGTCTTTAACCTCAAAAAATGAAAATTAACATGAACAAATTTTCTGAATAAACTATAGTTTACATCTAGAAAATCAACAACTTTTGTTTTAATCTTGGTAATTTGGAATTAAAAATTTCAAAATCAAATTTCATATGCATGTAATTGCTTTAACTGGAGTAAACTGAGGCTTGTTTAGCACTTGTTATGGAGTGGGAGTCATCATCATGAACCTCTTTATTATATTTTACAGCAATTACAGTAATAGCATAAAGAACTAATAAATGCAGATGATGTCTTTCATTTTAGTGGTTCCTTTTCCAACAACTTTGAGGAAGAATTTTAATTGGTTGTTGTCTACTGAATTGGGTATGTTAATTTATTTTAAGAATAGATTCTAATTCCAAATAAATAAACTCACAGTCAGCATCTGTGGAGCATTTCTATTAGCAAAGTATAAAAGCCTTTTAAAATCTTTTGTGACTACTAAGAGGCCTTGAGCTTTCGTGTGAGAGTGTTTTGTGTATGTCGTTGTTCCTGACCAGGTAAAACTGACCAGGCATCACTAAATTGTCATTCCCCCAAGGACAGAAGCTTGAAGTCATCATTCAGTTTTCATCTTTCCTCACTGCCCATATCCAATCTTAGTAATAAATTCTACAATCCTGCCTTCCTAGTGTTTGTTCCATCTGCACTGGCCTTTGACTTCTCACTGCACTATCATTGGCTCACTCATATTATGATATTGATCACTGAACTTTTATGCTCAATGAGTCTCTCCCATCTCTGCTATGTATTCACACTAATGATAACATTTTCCCTAAAACTTTATTAAATTTGTTTGCTCCAAATAACTTTTTTTTTTACTCCATTTACTTCAAAAACTTCAAATCTTCAAATTACTTCAACTTGGCATTTTAGAGCTTCAATAATCATATGGCACATTATATTTCTGCTTTAGCATTATATTATGTAAATACATAGAAGAGTACCTGGATCCTAGCAAGAATTCATCACACTTTAGTCCCTCTCCCAAGGTGCCACACTTTGGTAAGACCAGATGTTCCCTAAACATCTTATGCCTTTCCTAGTATCATTCTCTACATCTTAATGATTTTGTAATCCTCTATACTCTTTGAAGCCAAGTTCAAGGGCCACATCCTGCATGACCCTTTTACTGATTTCTCTTCTCTTCCCCTGCCCTTGAATAATTAATATTTGTTGTTTGTATATCATTAGGCATTTAATCACTGACTGTCTTATAGTGCTATTTGGTCTTTGGCGTGCTTCTTTTCAAAATTGTTTCCCTTATTTTAAGTCTTTTAGAGGTATATCTTCTGTGGAGCTTAATTGTATACAGAGAAGTAAGTAGTAATTGCCAAATAAACAGTTCTTGATGCTAAATGAATAAATATTAGATCTTTTTGATCATATTTACTATGTTCTTTCACATGTAACCAGATAATTGTTGACTAATATTCTATTAAAGTATATCTCTATCTCCTGGACATATTATGTACCCTACAAATATATTGATTTCAACTGTCCAAGGACTTCAGATAACATTGTTTGCTTGGGTCCTAAAAAATAACTTTAAATAATTTAAATGTTGTGCTCATGATGCAGGTTTCACAGATGCAATAACCATTGATCTTAAAAGATGCATCCATATTCCAAAATAAAATTCACTTTAGGACCTGAAGTTCTGGATAAATAGATTGCATTGCACTGAAAATTTTGAAGATTCTATCTATGCTTAAATAAGCATTTCTGTCTTATTCAACTAGTTTTTCCTACTCGTGCTACCACCACTAAATTATCTGGATGTCTTAAAATGTTCTATATAATTTTATGAATATCAAATATAGTTATTGAAAAGTCTTATTTTTCTTTTTAAAAAATCCTTATCAGATATCCATCCCCACCGTAATCATTGTAATGACATTTGTATGATCTACAGATTAAATATAATGTTAATAAATCTGCCAAAGATTATATTGCTATGTTCTCAGTATTATTTATGCTATATACACTTTACTCCAATATCAGGATGTATGATAAATTTAAATAGGTAGATATGGAATGATTATATTGACAGCACTGTGTGTGAATGTAACCAAAGTAACATAAGGAACTCACAGTCTAATGAAAGAGACAGACAACCAAATATATTCCAATGTAATTTCTAAAATGCAAATCATAACAAAGAGCACAAAGAGCAGAGAAATTTCACTAATATATGAAATGGAAGCAAATTGTCCAAAGATGACCTTATAGAGATTTTAACATTTAAGCTTGATCTCTACAGATGAGTAGGATTTTTTTCAAATAGAGAAAGGAAAAATGGGGTTTCCTGGAAGAAGAAGAAAAGTATAAAGTATATTCTCTGCAAAGTATAAAGATTGTGGTAGTATGATAAGCAAGAAATTCAGTGCATTAAATTGGGTAGAATTAGAATGTAGGCCTTAAGAAAAATAGAATAGACTATAGTGATTGAGAACAAATTTTGAAGAAACTTATAAGGAGTTTGGTTTCCAAAGACAGCATGGAACCGTGAGATATGTATAAGCAGAGGAATGGAAGAGTTAAGGCTGTGTATTAAGCTATAATTCTACAATCAGTGGGCAAAACTAACAGAAAAGGGTAAGAAAGAGAGTCAAGGAGATAAAACACTATTAAGCAAAGAGAGAAAGGAAAGAGTCTGAACAAATGTGGTGGTAGTGGAAATGAAGAAAAGGGGACGAATTAAAGAAGTATTTTGGAGGTGGAACTCGTATGACTTCAATATGTTATATAAAGAAGTTGAGATGCAAGTTAAGGCAACTTTCAGCTTTTTAGATTGGTGAAATAGAATGGAGAATGAGAAGAAACCACTAAAATTGGTAGTCTGGCTCTTACTGGTAACTTCACACAGTACAGCTAAGAATGAAGGTAAATTAATGGAAAAAAATGAAGGCTGTATTCTAATGCTTTCTGGGGGGTCATATGTATCTCAAGAAAATAAAAATCTGATATTTACTCATTCGCCGATTATTTCATAAGGTTACATTGACTAAATAAAACAATCTAGATAATATACAAAATGGATATATGCCTTTCACACTTATGGAATTTTTTTAATGAGCATTGATAAAATTCAAGTCTCATCAAGTACTCAGAATCAGATAAGTTATGATTTATTTCCTCAGGTATTGTAAGAAGCAAGATAGCTCCTTTTACCTCCTGACAGCAGTGGTAAAATAAATATTTTCAATCATCTAAACTCTTTTGTTTCTGCACTCATTAGAGCATGCAGCTGGTAGAAACCAGGCATTGACTGATTTGATTGACATGTGTTTATTTTCTCTTCCACACACTGTGGGATCACAGCATGAGAGTAATGAAAGAAGAGCTGTGATTTGCAATCATGGATAGCATAACTATTTATTATAATCATACTTACAACTGGACCTGGTGGGCCCTGGGGACCTTCTCCTCCTTTCAGTCCAGGTGCACCCTGGGAAAAGTGAAAAGGAAAGAAAATGAATTGATGTGAATTGAATATAAATAGGAGGTGATGTATGATTGATAAAATGAGGATATTAGGAAGTGTTTCCAGACACTAATGTATATGGCTATACGTATTATGACAACCAATGCATATGCTTACATATTTCCCTTTAATTACTCATGAATCTTTATTTAGTGGAGACCTAAAAAAATGCTTCTAATAAGCAATTTTATTCACATATTTTATTAATATGTTAATTATACCTGAGCTCCAGAAAGTCCTCTTTCACCTGGGAAACCACGTAGTCCTGCTGGTCCATCTTTCCCTGAGACACCTTGAGGACCTGGGTCACCCTAAAGAATATAATATACATCCATCATAGAGAGTAAACTCTACATGTTTCCAGAAACAAAATTGTAATTACCTCTAAACTACTGTGAGTAAAGCCTGAATACTGTTTAATGATGAAAGTATTGTGTGGAATGTCATATACATTAAAATGAACTACTATTCACAGTTGAGTGTATATAAATGGATGGTTTTATGGTCAATAGAACTAACTGTTCTTATATATTGTCCAGTCATGCCTTGAGATACAATAAACTGAATATTTTACTGACATATCTTTCTGACATTCATTTAAATACTACACCAGCATTTAGAGAATCTGTGGACAAGTAATGAGAAGCTACAGTAAAAAGTAAATGGATATTTTCAGCCAAGAAAATTCCTTGAGCATGGTATACCTTTGCACCTTCTTTTCCTGCAGCACCAGGAAGACCTTGCTCCCCAGGAGGGCCAGGAGGACCAGGATGTCCACGTTCACCTATGGGACCAGTCTCACCAGTTGGTCCCTAAATTGGATAAACAAACTTCATTAGATTGCTCTTTTATTTTTGGCAAAGATAACACAAACCCAAAACAAGTATCACTCCCTTTCACAAAGTTTTATCATTTTCAATTATTTTCATGATGTCCTACAAAACTGCATATAAAGCACTGAAAGTGAACTACCTGGTAGAAGTCTGAAAGATTATGTGTAATCTTTATTAAAATCTGAGTGTATAAGGGAAATATATAGATACATTCAAAGAGCTGTATTCTTTATTTAATACCAGATTGTTTGAGTGAGGTCAAGTATTGTTAAAAACTGTTTTTTCACTATAATTTCATACTCTCCCCTCTTTTTTTTTTTTTTTTGCGGTACGCGGGCCTCTCACTGTTGTGGCCTCTCCCATTGCGGAGCACAGGCTCCAGACGTGCAGGCTCAGCGGCCATGGCTCATGGGCCCAGCCGCTCCGCGGCACGTGGGATCTTCCCGGACCGGGGCACGAACCCGTCTCCCCTGCATCGGCAGGTGGACTCTCAACCACTGCCCCACCAGGGAAGCCCCCTCCCCTCTTTTTATATTAGGTGTCAAATGAGCTTAGGAGTAAAAGAGGCACTGGTACTGCTACTCAATGAATCACTGCTTGATAATAAGCTCAGGTCCCCGGGAACCCAAACAACCAAAGTGGTCCTCCTTGGAATTTCCATGATTGGAGACCTTCCAATTGTTAATCTATGTTCATTTGACAAAGTCTAGACAACGTGGCAGGGGGACCCTGAAGATCATGAGTTTGGGTTGCCAGTTCCTTTTGGCCAAAGACTGTAACAAATAGCCCACTGCCTTAAACTGCTGCAAATGCCAAAGTGAAAAATGTCAGGTCACTTATGTGTCCCCTGAGTGGTGCTGGTTTGTGGTGCTATTTCAAGTGTAAATAGAGAATAGTGACCAGTTGCTCTCTATCTCCATTTAGAAAAAAGCTAAATGAAGGATTTAAGTTAAAGATATATAAAGGGAAAGTTTCCAGATGCTGAGATTGTTAAACAGTGGAATGTGTTACTGAAGTTGCTTATGGAATATCATTCTCTGTTATTTTTATAAAAATGCAACAGATTCTTACTTTTGGTCTTGGATAAAAAACACATCTGTCCTGAATTTGAGTGTACATTTCTAGGTTTAAATTCCTTTAATTATGGATTGCTGAAGGTCCCCAACTTATCATTAATGCATAAATATTTCTCCCCAAAGGAATGTTTCCTTAAACATCTGATCAGAATTTCAATAGTAAGGAATGTAGAACTGATCCTAATTTAATGGCTATCACCACTGAGACAAAAATGAGCGGTGATTCACATGACCACATAAAAAAAGGAGTACAAGTATTGCAATCAATATTGCTCCTATTAAATCACTTCCTTTGTCCTAACATGAAAATAAGGTTACATTTGAAATAAGCTATAGAATTTTCTTTCTTAAAAGGACCAATAAAAAAGATTAATCCAATGAAAATGCATATTCAATAACACTCCTGTTATTTTTATGCCTTAAAGTAGGGAGACAGAAAAGAACACGGGGCTCAGAAACCAGATGTCTGCATTAGGCAGAGATGAATTTTCAAAATCGTTGAGGACCTGAAATGTTCAGTTAAGCCCCAAGAGGTTTACATTCTAGTTGGGGCCCTAATTCTATTTCTGTTCATAGATAAATAACATAATAGGAATCATTCTTTCAGTTAGATTTTTTCCACAGAAAATTGTTGTGAAGTTGTTTGGAATAAACAAGAAAACAATTATTTAGAGGGTTTTTTAAAAATTAAAACTGATAAGCAGTTAAAAGGAAGGCTCAGCACACACAAAGAAGTCTGCAAAAAGAACATCATGCACACTGTTTTCTTCTTTATAAAGTAGCAAACAGAAATTCCCTTGGCTCAAAAGTGTCTGAAATAAAAGGGATCAATCAACCAATCCAAGGATTCTTCATTTTTGCTTATATCACACATATTCCTGGAAAGAAGACACAGTTTTCATTTCTCTGTGTGTGTGGTGTGTGATTGAGTTACAAAGTATTAAGAACTAATTGTAGGCTGAGAAAAGACTACTTAAAGCAATTAAATAATTAAAACAATCAATCAACTGCTCTTTTACTATAATTTGTTATTAGCAGGGGTAAAATTCCAGCTGAGTAAACTAGATGTGTCTTGTCCATTCAATAGGCTACACCAGAATAAAAACATTGTTTTCTATCCCTGTGAATTGTTTTCTATAAGTAGTTAATACTATAATTCAGGATACTGCATCAATTTTTGAGATTCTTTCTGCCACCTCCCTTGAAAAAGCTAGTTGTCTTTGCCATTATTTCTATATACTCAAAGATTACACACTAATATTTTATCAATGATGGAAATCATTGTTATGAAGACAAAACTTTTAAGAAACATGTAATATAATGCAAACATTAACATTTTAGAAGAATTGTGTTAGAAGCTTTATATTTCTAATATATTATACCTCTAAATCTAATTTATACTCAGAAAACTAAAGTCATTTTATGATTTGAAATCCCCGAAAAAGATGATGGCCAATCTATTTAAAAATTATGTGGTATTTTTAGCAGATGATGCCATGATCAGGCTTTCGTGTCACGTTCATTGTGAACTTTCTGACTTAATGTCATTTATTTTATTATTTTCTTTTATTCATTCAGGCAATTGAAAAATCGCTTTAGCTAACTGATGGTTTGCTGAAGTTCATTTGGTGCAGGCAAATTATATATTTAAATGCCATCCAAAATATAAAAATACATAAATTTCAATTAAAAACTTTTCACAATAAAATGAGCAAATTTTACACAACTTAGAAAAGGTGAAAATATAAACAAGAAAATAAATCTTGTTAGGAAAATAAAGTAAATGAAACGTACCTGTGGTCCAACAACACCCCCTGGACCAGGAGGGCCAGTCTTGCCTTGAAACCCCTAAGGTAAAAAAAAATCTATAAAATTTATCCGGGACACAAAGCATAAATTAAATTAAAATTAAAATTCTCTGAGACAGTTGAATAATTCACATTAAAAGAAAATCATTTTTTGGCTAAAAATACTTATTTTTAAATGCCTATGAATTATTACATTCCAGTTCTTTTTATATTGAAAATTTAACATCTTCACTATTGTATACTGTAGTCCTATGATTACTTTCAATAAGCTTAAAAAAGAAAACAAGAAAATGGGCTGAAGCTGGGGCAAAAATGTGTTCTTAGCCCTCTTTCACTGTGTCAGACAACATAGAAATTTTAATCGAGAAATGTTTATGGATGAAATAAATGAGGATTTAGACATTCTTTGAAACAGTCCACTGGTTCTTTATACAGAGATAAGTCTACAGTCTGTGATATTAATGCATTTCTCTTTCATGCATTCCAACAATCTCATAAAATAAACAAACAAATAAATAAATAAATATAAATAAATAAATAAATAAATAAAAATAAATTTATAAAAAGACAGCTTTGCATGTTTTGTCATTATTTCAACATTTTATCATTGTTCTTTCTTAAAACCCAAAAGAATATATTTACAAATGTACCTTGCATATAATGCAGTCATTAGAATAAAATCCAGTAGATGTGAGCACATGTACTCACTAAACAAGGCCTTTGGGCATATATTCTGGTATCTATATTTCTCTAGACTCCTGGATTATTCATTCTGCATGACTGTTATTATGATTAGCAAATTTCCTTCTCATGTGAGTTAACTGACAATTAACAATTGGATAAAGATTCAAAATACTGACAAACCTACCAAAGAACTGAATTAAAACAAATAGTATTTGCAAAAGTTTTATTCATTATAACATCAGATTAGAAATAAGAAAGTTAGAAAGCAAAGAGCAGAAACTAGCCCCACACTTGTATCATGAACTTTCAGATAATTGTGATTATATTATTTATAAAAACAAAACTTAAAAGCAGGAAAAGAATCTAATTATTTTAATTGATACCATGGGGAAAGAAAACAAATTTCTCCTATTTTTAAAGTACATTAATTCTTTTTTTTTTTTGGACTTGAGGACACGGGGTGATGAGAGGGGGAAGCTGGGGCGAAGTGAGAGTAGCATCGACATGTGGGAAGCAGCAGCATAGCACAGGGAGATCAACTCGGTGCTTTGCGATGACATAGAGGGGTGGGATAGGGAGGGTGGGAGGGAGGCTTAACAGGGAGGGGATATGGGGACATATGTATGCATATGGCTGATTTACTTTGGTGTACAACAGAAACTAACACAGTATTGTGAAGCAATTATACTCCAATAAAGATCTATTAAAAAATACACTATTTCTTAAGACCATCAGGTTTCCACTTGAGTTATCAATAAAAACAGCAAAGTGAATCAATTCAAGGGAAATATATTATAGCATTTACTTAGCTTGACTGCTTAATTTTAACTTTTCAGGAACTTAATGGTGTGGAAATTTGTACCCACATATGTAAGCATATATATACATAATATTTTTTTTCTTTTTCACTGAGAGATAACAGCTCTTAGTGCTGCTACTCTTATCATTTGCTTACAGCATTTAGTCCCACATCCTAGCTACTCCTTAGATGATCTCAATAACTTCCATGATCACAACTATTATCAATGCCTTCTTATGCTTTTTCCTCAGCTTAACATTCTCAAAATTGTTCTCACTAAATGAATCCTCTCCTTTGATTTTCCACCTCTGTTCTCTCCCTTTATTAACAAAGTGACTTCAGATCCCAGACTTTCCTCAGGTCCTCAAGCTCAGTCATTTAATCCTACCATGTCATCTCAGAAAATCTAAAATCCAGCTCCTTCTCTCTTGCCGAGTAGACCTGTCTTATTTGAACTATACTCGCCACTTTCCTTGACAGCTACAGGTTTTCAAGTCAGGTTCACTCACCTGTCCACTTGTTATCATGCCACAAAAGCAAATCTATTCAGCTCATTGCTAAGCTTATGTCTTGAAATATCCATTACCAAGTCTACACAATCTCAACTTTCCCTAAACAGCCATGCACCACATGTTTGCATAATCTGTTCCCTCTGTCTGGATCACCTTTTGCCCAATTTCAAATCACAGAGTTTGACGTAAAAATGTAAGTGCAATCAGGACTTTAAAAAATTAGTCTTATAAAGTTTTTTTCCTTAGTAACTGTGAGAGCAAGAATAGCAGATGAAATTGATCACAATAATAATTAATTATGAAAATTAACTGATTAAAAATAAATGCTTAACTGAGGAAAATCTGTGAAAAATTTGCCAACCAGACTTGTACTCATATGTTCTAAGAGAATGCTAGTACCTCTGAGTGAAAAACAGATTTGGAAGGAGCTGGAAAACAGCATTGACCATACGCCTGCTCATTCAAAACATTGAGTTTTGCAAGTATCTTATAAATCTGACACTGAGGATCTTACAAATGAACTATGTACAAGAAAACTTTTAGAGATCAGAATGGAATGTGATTATTCTAATACTGTCATGTAATAAGACTTTCCTTGCCATTTAATTTTAGGATAATAAGTTAAATTATGTTTTTCAAAATCCCGAAAAACAGAAGTTAATTTGATACATGAGTAATAAAAATGGAACTCCTATTCTGATCACATCTACAGTCAAAACATGACTTGGCATTGTGTTTCTGAGACAAACGTGGGTTGTTTCAGTATAATAAAGACTATCTCTAATTATTCCTAGTGGTCTTAAAAAAGCTTTAAATTGTAAGATGTCAGAATGAACCTTCAATTCAAGGATTTCTGAATGGGGACAAATCTCAAATATAATAAAATACTTTCTTCTTTAAAAAAAGGAAACATATATATCAAAATATAGTTGCCCTAGATTCTGACTCTTGGACAAGACAATCTTTTGAATCACAGTCAACACAGAACAAGGTGAGAAAGAAAGACTCCTGGTGATAGGGTGACTCACTATTGTCCTTAAAGTGGATTTGAAATCAGGAATACAATTTTCCAGACATAATTCTAGTTGTTGTTTATAAGAAACTACTAGATGAGAATATCCATCTTAGAAACATTAGTTAATATGCTAGCTTTCCATTTTAACTTTAAAGGTTATATATAATGTGGTTATTTTGGATAGAAGCAGAAGCTCTTGATTAAATTAAAGTCAAAAGAGATTTTATAATGATAATTCTCTAGGTATCCCTTCCTCAAAAGACATTTTGGAAATATTTGAGAGGTATTCCTAAGAAGCTATACCATGATTTAGTTAAAAATGATTGACTGTAATATTTGAATGAGAATGCATTTGCAAATTTGAATGTGGATTATCCTTTAGAGAGTTTATTTCTTGTTCATCATGGAGATGTCTTTCCCAAGAGGAAATCCAAACAATTTTACTCTTTGGTCTCACTAAAATCATTCTTGATTTTGCTTTTGTAATCCAAGACTTTGAAGTTTACAATCTGACTAAAACTAAGAAGTCATTAAACTAAGAATTGTCACTTGGTGAGCAAAACAGGAATTGGCTGCTGCTGCCAGATTGATTATCCTATGTAGAAAATCATCATGTTTTCAAATCTGTTATCCAGTATTTCTATTGAACCCCAAATATGCGTTCATGCTGGCAGAATATCCTAAGATAATTTTGAGCCACACAGTCAAAGGTAGTCTGTGTTGTGGTTTCCTTAAGAAATGTGGATAAAATTAATCAATGTTAGGAACCAAGAATTGATTCCAAGGAAACATGCTAATCCATGGTGATTTCTTATTAGACTACCATCCCACTGCAACAGTCAGATACAAAGTTTTGTTAACAGTGGCAAAATAAATAAACAAAACCGCCAGGATTCTTAAACCATAGTTGAGCTGCCAGTTTCCCTGCTGTCCACCTCTGTTATACACATAAGTTGTTCAGAGAATGTATTTAATGTTATATTCCTTATAATTTAAGTTACATTTTTTTCCATTTCCATTTTCCTACTTGAGAGGAGAGAATGCATTTGACATAGTTCTACACCAATTACAGCCTTACAGTTCCAACAGCGGGAAATATTTCATCCCTTAATTCTGGATAGAATAATATATTATCTGCACAGTTTATTGTAATGTATCTCCTTTAGAGAGTGGAAAGGTGAAAGGGTATGGTGGAATATACCTGTAACAAAGACTTATGTGAAAAGGTTAAGGCTGACAACCTTGTAGAGGTATCCAAAAGACAGTGAGGTCTTTTCCATCAGCTTATCCCTAAAGTGCTGTTATTGAAAATAAGGAAAATCAAGTAACATCCATGTCCTCAAGTATATTTATTTAAATGTTTAGATACAAACATAGGTCTATTTATGTATTTCAAATATATTTTTAAAAGATTAAATGGAATTAATTTCACCATTGTCCTTAACCTGGTAATTGACTTGTTAATAATAAAGTATCTTTCTGTGAAATGATGAAGTGCTTGAGACAGAAAATTTGAATCAGAAGACTGGGGTCACTTACAGTCTCTCCACGTTGCCCAGGGTGTCCTGGCAGGCCATCCTTTCCAGGTGGTCCCTGAAATCACAAATATTAAACATCGAATGTCATAAATATTTCTTGAATTATTTACAATCTAAATACATGTTAGGCAATTTTCTTATATCTTCATTAGATATCTTATTTTGATGTTCTATTGACTTCATATACGGTAGAATGTGTATATATCTTTTTTTTTTTTTTTTGTGGTACGCGGGCCCCTCACTGTTGTGGCCCCTCAGTTGCGGAGCACAGGCTCCGGACGCGCAGGCTCAGTGGCCACGGCTCACTGGCCCAGCCGCTCCATGGCATGTGGGATCTTCCCGGACCGGGGCACGAATCCGCGTCCCCTGCATCGGCAGGTGGACTCCCAACCACTGCGCCACCAGGGAAGCCCCTGTATATATCTTTTTAGCATATCTATAGCTATAAGTGAGACCAGGAGAAAACTGTACAACTGTAATCTGAATATTTTACATTTAAATTTCATTAGCATCTTTCTTCTCAAAAAGCATATTCATATTGGTTTGTATTTTTATTTTTGTAAAAATGTTAGTTCCTCAGTACTTGACAAATGAATATTTTTCCCTCTTTTTGGTGATGTGTTCCTAATACAATTTCTTGTGCACTTAGAGTTGGATACCAGAGATAGATAGTGTCCTCTAGTGGTGGCCTGAGCTTCTAACTGACAAGAATGTGAAAGAAATACAAACTTATAAACAATGGCATTTTACTTCCCAGTTGCTTCAAGTAAAGGAAACAAGGTGCAAGGCTCAATTTTAGAAGTCATCAGGACAAATTTTTCCCAGCAGCTTTTCTTAAATACCCTCTTGGAAGCATAATGTTTATTAAACACTGGAGAGCACATCTACTATGTTATCACTTTGAGTAAAGGATGCTGTCTTTGTCATGACTGAAAAAATAAATGAAGCCATTAACTAAGTACTTAAAGTAAACAACTCTGTGAGGTTCTTATGTTTTAGGTACTTAGTAGAAATAGATTGCTTCTTTAGACTGCATTATGGATTATTCATCCTACTCAGAAACTATTAAGCACCAAGTTCAATTTTCAAAACATGTATAATAAGTATAGGCAGAGATATTTTTAGGTGAGAATGTCTGGATAAACGAAGAGAAATGATCACTGTAATAACATTTTTAATGATAACAGGTATACCTCTCACAGTATGTTAATTATTTGAATAAACCTACTTATTTATTTAAAAATACATTATTTACATAAAGCTATTTTCAAATGTCGATTCTTTGTAAATTGAGTTTGAAAAAAAGTATTTCAAAATAAGATCATTTTCACAGATAGCTTTTTTCCCACTGGAATAAGACTTTTTCTAGCTTGGTTATAACATTTCAGTGGAAAGCCTTGCCGACAGTGACTAGTACCAGCTCTGCTTCCTGATTGCATCTTTATTGACACGCTGGTTAAATTACCAGCTCTAATTAAAGCCTGTTATGATATTTCACAAGATCATAGCTTCCTCAGTGATTTGTTCATATTTTCCAGGATCATCTCAATGATTCTATTCCCATCCACCCAAAGGACCAAAGCTGGAATGTTTTTAACCAAGTCCCCAAAATGTTCTTGGATATCATCTACCCATCTCTTCTTTCAAAAACATATATTACATACCTATGTATTAGGCATTAGATGTATTGATCTCAGTTTAGAGGTGAGACATAAATAAGTAGTTGATTGCTAGTGGACCTCATCTAGGTTCAGTATTTCAAAATAGTAAATAAAAACAAATCCTGTGCTCTATCACTATTTTGATACATATGGGAATAAACATGCCATTAATTGAGGGCAGTAGTAAAAGTTTTAACTAAAATTATAGAGGGCGACAGCTAAAGGGTAATGAACATGAGTCAGGTGTTTTTTTTTTCCACCACGCTAAAGTGCATCTCAAATGATGAGTTTTGCAATCAGTATAAGCCAGTTACATGTTTTTTAGCAAATCCATAAATATAAAATTTAAATATCTTGTTATGTTTGCTGGTGTGAAAAGTACAGATTACACTTTTATTGCAAAATATTATAACTCTTTAAAACAGTGATCTTACGTCTAAAAAATGTCACATGGGATGAATGCAACATGATGTTTAATGGCTTTCCTAGATATCCTATGGGAGCAGTGTAAGTAGACTATATAAAGAATTCATACCATCATCATTTTTCTTAAGTATTTATTCCTAATATTAAGTGATTGATCCTAAGTATTTTTTTTTTTTTTTTTTGCGGTACGCAGGCCTCTCACTGTTGTGGCCTCTCCTGCTGGCGAGCACAGGCTCCGGACGCGCAGGCTCAGCGGCCATGGCTCAGGGGCCCAGCCGCGCCGTGGCATGTGGGATCTTCCCGGACTGGGGCACGAACCCGTGTCCCCTGCATCGGCAGGCGGACTCTCAACCACTGCGCAACCAGGGAAGCCCAATCTTAAGTAATTTTAATGGCCTCACACTACTATCCAATAAAATAAGCATATTAATTACCAAATAATTTCATGGCATTAATTTAAATATAATAATTTTATTGATCAAAGCAAACTGCCCCTTTAATATTGTTGGTGAAGAGTAGTGACAACAAATTCATCTAAATGGGGGGAGGGTACATATACAGCAAAGCAATCTGTGAAATGACACTTATAAATAAATGTTAAGATGTTTTTCACTTCACACTGGCACTGAGTTTTGACTTTTCTCTAAATAGAATGTATCTTACAGTAGGCATGTTATAAATCCTAATCACCTAAATTAATTTTTTTAATTAGAATAACTATATGCTGACACTGGCATGAGATTAACAGACTCTAAACATGAACATTCTAAGTGCTTAATCCATACTCCACATGTGTCTGCGTGAATATATATATATTTTCATTTATTTTTCATGTATATATCTAACATATATATATATTTCCTGATTACAATGAAAATGAATCAATTAATTTGAAGGAAGAGGAGCTTGGTTCTATCCCTTTACCTGCATCCCTCCTTCTAAATATCAAAGAAATGAAGACAGTTCTTTCCTATATGTTATAAAACTACATAGCAGAGAAATAATAGGTACTCTTATTTCATGCACTAATGTTTAATTTGTCAGAGAAATAGAGTATAAAACTCATTTTGTTTAGCAGTGAAAGCAATATTCCTTAACAGTGTCATGTCTTTCCAAGCAGACTACATGTTTCTCAAGCGTAGGCATTTATTATACTTCTAATACTCCTTAGAGACAAAATGCATGCATGATCAATGGCTCAAAACTTGTTGAAAGATACGTGACAGAATGGACTGAAAAAGTTTGAGGAAAAAATGGCTTTCTTGACAATAAAATTATATTACATGAGGGAAACTTCTTAACAATTTGTACAAATACAAATGGTATGATAATGTTGAAGTTACACATATCACTGGATTTTATGTTGCTAAACAATGATCTATGCACATGACTTCAAAATACTTATGAAAGAATCTTATGTGCAAAATCATTTTTGCAACAGTATTTTCACTCCTCTGTATGTGCAACTTTGCATGACTTAATATTACATTTGGAACAAAACTGAAATAGTGAGTAAACAATATTATATGCAGACAGTATCTATATTATCCTTTGTTTAATACTAGCTATTTGTATTAATCCTTTCATAACACAATAATATAGATAACAAGTTTTCTTGATATGTTTGCTGTAATAGAGCAAGACTGTTAGTGATAAAAATAATATTTTAAACACAGTGTCTAAAATTATTTTAAAAAGTAAGGGAGTTTCAGCATTTAAGTCAGTATTTCACACAATAAATAATTCATTTTTCAAATATGTGGCTAAAATCACATTTGAAAGTAATCAGAGAAAGAGGGGGTTATTCTAACTCAATATAAAAATATTGGAGAACAAGAGTTCCCTGGTGGCACAGTGGTTAAGAATCCGCCTGCCAATGCAGGGGACATGGGTTCCATCCTGGTCCGGGAAGATCCTACATGCCGTGGAGCAACTAAGCCCATGCGCCACAACTACTGAGCCTACACTCTAGTGCCCAAGAGCCACAACTATTGAAACCCTCACACCTAGAGCCCATGCTCTGCAACAGGAGAAGCCACCGCAGTGAGAAGCCCGTGCACTGCAATGAAAAGTAGCCCCTGCTGGCCACAATTAGAGAAAGCCTGCACACAGCAACGAAGACCCAAAGTAGAAAAAAAATTAATTAATTAATTAATTTAAAAAATTGGAGAATATATTTATTTACTTATAAATGATTTTCAACATGTTTAAAAATATAATCATTTGTGACATTTATTTAAATTTCTAACATCTTAATTTATAATTTTCTGAATCGTTCATTTATGCAAGATTGTTACTGGACTATATTTGACTAACTATAATTATTTATATTATATATAATTATTAGAAATGAGAACATTGGGAAGTACAATTTTTGAAATATTGGCATATATAAAAATCCTCACATAACTTCCTCTCACAAGGTGCATGTTGTTTTGCCAAAAAGATTCAGTTCAACAGATGTAGAAAACAAACTTATGGTTACCAGGGGAGAAGGAGGGAGGAGAATTAAACTGGAAGAGTGGCATTGACATATACATACTACTATACATAAAATAGATAACTAATAAGCACTTACTATATAGCACAGGGAACTCTACTCAATACTCTTTAATGGTCTATATGGGAAAATAATCTAAAAAAGATTGGATATATGTATATGTATAACTGATTCACTTTGCTGTACACCTGAAACTAACACAACATTGTAAATCAACTATTCTCTAATAAAAATTTTAAAAAAGGATTCAGTTCAAATATCAGTTTAAAATATTCAGCCAAAAATCTATATCAATGTGCTGCTAAGTGAAAATAACCAGGATGTGAGTAAAACTGCCAGTAGGAATTAGTTATTGGTATTATTACATTGAGAAAACATTTGGTTCTCAAATCACTGACTGCAAATTTTAACTATACTTAGTTTCCTACAGTGTAGATAATATTCAAACTATGTTGGTCTTATTCTCAGCCAAAACTTCTTTGAACTTTGCTATTCGAAGTACGGCCCATTGACCACTGGAATTGGCATAATCTAGACATTTGCCAGTAACGTCAAGTCTCAAGACCCATCCCAGACCTACTGAATTAAAATCTACATTTTTAACAAAATACCAACATGATTTATATGCACATTAAAGTTTGAATAGCATTGTCTACTCTGGACTAGAACAGTGGTTCACAAGCATTAGCATGCATCAGAACTATGTAGAGAGTTCGTTAAGACACAGACTGGACCCCTCTCATAGAGTTCTGATTAGGTGAGTGAGGTGGAGACAAGACGTTGCATTTCTAACAAACTGCAAGTGCTGCTGATCTTCTGGCCCAGGGACCACACTGTGATAACAATTTCCTTAGACAGGTGGGTGCTATGGTTTGAAAATCTGTGTCCCCTTGAAATTCAGATGTTGAAATCCTAACCCTCGAAGGTGATGCTATTAATAGATGGGACTTTTAGGCAGTGCTTATGTCACCTTCATGGAACCTTCATGAATGGAACTAGTGAGTTATAAAAGAGGTTCCAGAGAGTAGACAATGAAAAGTCTGCTACCCGAAAGAGGGTCTTCACCTCACTATGCTGGGATGATGATCTTGGACTTCCAGCCTTCAGAACCCTAACAAATAGATTCTACTGTTTATACACTACACAATCTGTGTTTTTTTTTGTTATAGCAGCTGGTATGGACTAAGACAGTAAGTTGATTCTTACTCATAAATAAACTGAATAGGTTGCCAAAAAAAAAGAGAGAGAGAGAGGATAAAAAGCATCTGAGCACTGAGCATGTCTTATATTCCCATGAATATTTTTGTGAAAGTAAAAGATTTCAATTAACTTTTTGAAAATATTTGATGAAGATATTCTACAGACTCTGGTTCTAAACAAATTTTATAAAAAGGAAATGATTCATGAAGGGTTATCATTACATTTTCTAAGAAAAATACATTATAGAGACAAAAATAGTAAATACAAATAAATAGATCTTAATGTGATATGAATAATGTCAGAATGTTGGAGGATGTTTAGGAAGTGACATTTTGAAGAAGGATACATTGGATAATGGAAGCTAAAAAAGAAATTTATACACAAAATATTTAAGATTCAGTAATGATTTTTAATGCTGTCAATAATATTCATTGCAGTAGAAGAGTAGTTGAGAATAATATTCATGTTCTAGTTTTGATATACTTTGAAGGAATATTTAATAAGATATATTTAAATTAGATTCAGAAACATTTGATAAACTTCACAAGCTGAAAATACATACTCTGGCATTCTTAAGCACAATTTTGTTTTTATAGGAATTTGTATCCAGATATTATTTAATATAAAAGGTATGACTTTCAAAATTTGACAACACTGTCAAATGAAGAAAGAGAAAGAAAAACCATGACACTTACAGGAGGGCCTTTTGGTCCAGGGAATCCAACTGGACCTTGAGGTCCTTGAGGACCCTGAAGAGAAAAAGCAGTGGGGAAATTTAAGAATATACCTTATAAGGCATATCTTTACACGTTGCAGTTTATTTCTACAGATAAAGAACAATATAAAATACAGCTTCTTTACCATAATGGCAGAACTATTGCATTACAACAAGATAGTCTACGGTAATTTAAAAGCAAAATGGATGATCTTCCACACGATTTACTACTCAAAACTGCACATCACATCAATGGTCTTAGCTGAAGAACACTGTAAGTATTTAGAATTCATATTAAAAGTGAATAGAACATGGATGTATCAGGAACCCTGTAGATAATCTACTTTCAACACTGGCTACAAACATCCATAAATGGAGGATATTTCAAGTCCACAGCCCCCAAAAAGAAAAATTATTTTTAAAATTGATTCTATAAATGTTCTGACTCTTAAATATCTTAAATATCTATCATAATAGCAAGAAAATTATAAACCAAAAACCATTTTAAATTAAAAAATTTAAATATAGTATTCCTTTAGGTTATATAGTAAGTTCTACTATCTTAATTTCATAAATTGTCATTTCTTTACTTTTAGTTTTTTGCTCCTTTTCAAAATAAAATTTTATTTTGAATTTAAATTTCTTTAAGAAAAATTTCAAAAATCACTTCTCCAGAGAAAATAAAGAAGAAAAAGTAGGTCTTTCTACATACAATTACACAAAAACACGTTGACACATTCTCTTTGTATTAATCAAAATAGTTTCCAGGTGAGGTAGAAATTACATAAGTACTCAGTGTGTAAAGATAATGTTGGAACCCAATTAGTGTTGTCAGATAAAATACCAAATGTTTAATGAAATTTAAATTTTAGATAAATACTGAATAATTTTAATGTCCCAAATATTGCAAGGAACATATTATGCCACAAATTATTCATTGTTTACTTAAAATTCAGTTTATTTGGGTGTCTTAGTTGTTTTGTTTTTATTTTGTTTTGTTTTGTTTTTGCTAAATCTAATCATCTTAGACCCAAGTAAAAGCTGTATTAACAAAGTCTTTAATAGCAGGCATCCATGCTCTGCAAATCATGAGTATGAGGGATCATATTTACCTTGTAGAATATCCTAGTGGGTGTTTATATATATAATATATATTATTTTTACATATAATACTATATATATATATATATATATACACACACACACACACACACACATAAATATATTTTTAAAGAAGATCATTGAAATGGGCAAAATGTTATTTTTCATTTCTAATCCAATGGTACTACAAAATTCTCTCCCTAAACCTCTCAAGTCATATAGTTTGAAGAAAACATTTTTGTGATATTACTTTCATTGTTCTTCAACTGTGTGCCTAAGACATAACAAATAGTTCATGATACTTAAAATTCTTTAAAGAAAATGAGGATATATTAGATAGAAAATGTCTGATCAACTACACAGAACACAAGAAATATATTCTGTATACTTAAAACATGTATAAAAGTTTCTTGAAAATGGTTTCAAGCTTACTTAAAAAAAATATTTTGAAATGAACCTTACTTTGATCCTCAGAAAATACTTTTCTTAATCTGAAAGTGTCTTTACAATTACAAGTGATCATGTTCTTGGGTTACACTGTTGTGTCCCAAAATAAAATCATAAAGATTTATAGTTGATCATGAAATTTTGGAATGTATAAACAAAATATGTAAAAGAGAATAGTTTGTGCTTTACAGACAAAACTCTTAGTTATGCTACAATTTGTTAAATGGTTCTAATCCATTTAATGATTTAGCCATTTTAATTAATTTAGCTTGTATATTCTTATTAAAGACATAAAATGTTTTTGACATAAAATATTTCAAATGTATTGTTTTATTTATGAAGTCAAAATGTACAGGATGAACTTAATTTTGGAATAGCTCATCAAGAGTGAGAAACATTTAATAGAAAGTTAAGTTAATTAAATTTGAACCAAAGATTTGAAAAAACTGGAATTAAATGTTTATTCTTGAGTCCAATCTAGTGACTTTTCTGTCGCAAGTGGAAAGTTTATTTTTTAAAAAATTACTTATTCTCAGTTTTAAGTTATACATCAGAGGGTATTTCTGTGTTACTTTTTGTGAAACATCTATTATAAATTTCAATAATATAAAAATGTATAGTATTAAAATTATAGAATATTAAGTCATGATCTAATTTGTCAGTAATACAGAATATTTAAAATTCTTTCAAGATGATAGCTTTTAAAAAATCTGGCTACAAAAAATGCTATATTTTGCCAAAAAACAACAAAAAAAAATAAAGGGCATGCTTACTTATGTGTATTTAGCTTTATTTTATACCAATTGAAAATCAAATTACTAAATAGTTTTCCTATTTACTGGAATAGATGTTTTATCTTGATTTGAATGCATATTGATTGTGACTTAATGGCTACTGGTAGCTTGCATTTTACCAGCATAAAGCTGCTGCCAGCTCCAGGAGCAAAGTGAGTATCAGTATGGAAATGAAGAGGAGTGGAGGAGAAGGCATAGGTGTTACATGTGTATTTAAAAGAAAACAATTATTTTTTTTTAAAGTTGATATCCTAGGCCAATTAGACATATAATTTCTCTCATTTCTATAACAAAATTAATAGCACATAATTGATTAAGCTTTTTTTAGGAAAGTAAATTAAAGAATAGGAATTTTTTAAACTCTGACTAAATTTTGTGGATGACTGTGTAGATGTATTTGCAGAAACATGTAATTGTAACTTTTCCCAGAAATTTAAACATTTGCAACATACTAATATTTACTTTATATGATATGACATGACTGTATCGTACTTACTCTTTCACCAGGAGGGCCAGGAGGACCATCACCGCCTGAAGTGCCCTGGCAACAACAACACAAAAACCGGAAAAAATCAGTTTAGATTCCTTCTGTTAACATCCATCCTCTGGAAGAGGAACTTACAGGAAAGCCCAAATGGAACAAGTGCTGAGGATACCTTTGGACCAGGTTTCCCAGTGGGACCTCTCGCACCTCTTGAACCTCGAGGACCCTGTACATAAGAGCAAAGATGAAATTGATCTAGTTCCAAGCAGATCTAAAGGCACGGGATCAGTTTTTATTTCTGAAGAAAATAGGAGAGTTAGATGAAAAATGAAAATCATTATTTTAAAATCAAGGTACTTACCGTTGGACCACGTTGACCCCGAGGGCCTGGTTTGCCAGCTACACCCTGCCAAACACAGTTCAAACAGTTTCAATACACAGTATATCACAATAAATTGTGAGTCTGGTGCTGAGAGATAGGTACTCATGTAAGAACATTTATATTAGATAGTCCAGAACAATATACTTGTATATCATACCCGGGCACCTTTCTCTCCATTGGCACCTGGAAACCCAGGAAATCCAGTGGAACCCTACAAAAATAAAAATAATAAACAATGAGTACAGTAACTAACATTTTTAGCCACAAGCTGAAAGTCTTTTGGAACACAATGATTCTCGCAAGCTGGTAGCATTCAAATCAAATATATAATTTAAGATACCATACAACCTCCATTCATGTATTTAAAAATGAACTTACAGTGACACCTGAAATCCTGGAAGCATTGAAAACATGAATTGATAAAACATTTTAGTTTTTAACTTTAAGGAAATTAATTAATCAAATATATCATTTCTCATATTAGTAAATAGCAATTAAAGGGTATTTCATATAAAATAAATTTTTTAATAAATTTTTGACTTATAATTCTACATACTTGCTTCAACTCTGAAAAAAATTATTTTTCACAAGCATGAATAATCAAATATTAAAATAGGAATGAATTTTATAAAATATTTTTCCTGAATTAACATTATTGTATTCTTATCACTTTTTAGTTGAGTATTTTACACCTTTAGAACTGGGTCAAATCATAAAGACTAAAAATCTTCTTCCATCTTTTCTGTTTGATGTTTGAATGTGGTTAGATCTAACTGAGACTCTAAGTCAGACAGTTCAACATTAGAATTTGTCTGTGGGATTCCGAAGACATAAATTCAAGACTTATGTTTGTCATGCATTCACCTAAGTAATTGGGTACATTACTATAGTATAATAATGAGTACAGTTTTTTCTTCTACAAAATGAAAGCAATCATCTGCATCTTACAGGTACTTTGAAATTTACAGGAAATCGGAATAAAGGAAAACAAGGTATAAAAATGATAACGATAGCTAACAATAAATAATGATTATTTAAAGATGTAATAAGCACTGTAAAAGCATTATGTAATTGAATCCACAAACAGCTACATTTTACAAATGGAATACGATTCCCCTATTTTACCTTGTACATATGTCCAGATTTTCATCTGCTGAGAGATTCCTTTGAACATGACTGTGATTGGTTTGCCTCGTCATTGTATCATGAAATAGAGTAGATAAGGGTTCAATGCTTGCTCCTCAACTTACCAATAACTATGAGACCCCGGGAGGGGTGGACTGGGGGAGCTTCCAAACACTATTTTCCTATTCTGACCAGTGTATGGATTAAATGCAATAATGTGTAAAATGTCTAGCAAAGAGTAGTAGACATGCAGATTTTACACACTTCTCCATGCATTGAGGAAGATGTAACAAAGCTTCTTTGACTTGAATACATCTTTGTGTTTAGTTTTGTTTGTTTGTCTGTTATTGATTTACAATGTTGTATTAGTTTCAGGTATAAAGTGAATCAGTTACACATATGTATGTCTGTATTCTTTATTCAGATTCTTTTCATTACAAGTTTTTACAATATATTGAACATAGTTCCCTGTGCTATACAGTAGGTCCTTGTTGTTTATCTATTTTACATGTAGTAGTGTGTATCTCTTTTTTTTTTTTTTTTTTTGTGGTACGCGGGCCTCTCACTGCTGTGGCCTCTCCCGTTGCGGAGCACAGGCTCCGGACGCGCAGGCCCAGCGGCCATGGCTCACGGGCCCAGCCACTCCACAGCACGTGGGATCTTCCCGGACCGGGGCACGAACCCGCGTCCCCACCATCGGCAGGCGGACTCCCAACCACTGCGCCACCAGGGAAGCCAGTGTGTATCTCTTAATCCCAAACTCCTGATTTATCCCTCCCTCTCCGTTTCACCTTTGGTAACCATAAGTTTGCTTCCTATGCCTGTGAGTCTATTTCAGTTTACAGTCATTTGGATTGAACTAACCTAAAGTAATCTTTCTCCGAGTGATAAATGCCTCCTCTGTACCAGAATAATCTGGAGTGACTGCCAAAAGTGCGGACTGTCAAATCCCACTGCAGACAGACTCTCTGGCATTGCATTCCTGGACCCTGAAACTGCCTCAGGTGATACATACAGAATGGACGTTATAATTTATATTTCCTCCACACGTCAGGAAAATTGTATATGAAGCCTTATGGGATTTGATGGACAAAACTTAGTATGAGCTGCTAAACTTCATTTTAGGACCTGTTTAGCAATATATTCTAATTCATGCTTATAGAGACCACTATGTGATCAACCTGAGGACAATTGTTAGGACATGTAATACTCACACAATGGGGGAAAATGTCTGCAAATGACATTTTTTGAAGGGCTTTCAAAGCCTTTTCTCTTTCTCTAGAGAGAATCACATAGTTATACCTGGTAGAATATTACTACGTGACTACTCTAGGAATTTGACAAGTGAGTATAATCCAATATGAAAGTAATTCACTTCTATCAAATTCAATTTGAGGACAAATATTCATCTGTCCTGAGTAGAACACAAACACATTTATAGAGACTCCATTCAAATAAATTGCTCTTATGCATCAATTTCATGTTTAATAGATTTATTTTCTTACATGGTTTCTGCTCTTAGAAATTTATGGGAAATAGACAAAAATGTCCAATCCACAAACTAAACAGTTTGTAATATATGGGCATATTCTTCTTCTTTTCTCACATAAAAATTATCACCAAAATATACAGTTTCCATGAAAAGACATTATCTGCTTTTAAATAGAAAAAATAAACAGCCAACAAAAGGCCAAAAAGTCAAAGGTTAATAGCGAAATTGGCTCTTTCAGTGAAGTGAAAATTTCAAAATTATTTTAAATTGTTTTAAATATAAATGAATCCGACCTTAAAATAGATTTTACTTTTTGAAATAGCTATCATTTTATAGTGCATATGGCAGTGCATCTTTTAAATACTCAGTATGGTTTATATTACTGGTAAAATGTTGGATAAATTATATTGCCTAATTATAGTCCTTAAATTGCTTGAAAGGGATTAGCAGACGAATTTCACTTTTAGTACAATAAAGACTTAAATCTATTCAAAATTCATTGGCTTCCACATAGGAAAACATATGAAACTATCTTTGATCTTTGATGTATCCATCATTTTTTGTTTTAGAACTGAGAAACATAAATGTTTTTGACCATAGAAAAAAGTTATGAAGAAAAGTAATAGAAAAAAATAAAGACCAAAAATTCAGACATTTAGGTTAAAGGGTAAAAATAAAATGATTGATTCCTCTAGGAGAAATATTTCGAGGAGGAAGATGGCAGAAGAGTAAGACACGGAGATCACCTTCCTCCCCACAGATACATCAGAAATTCATCTACACGTGGAACAACTCCTACAGAACACCTACTGAACGCTGACAGAAGACCTCAGACCCCCCAAAAGGCAAGAAACTCCCCACATACCTGGGTAGGACAAAAGAAAAAAGAATAAACAGAGACAAAAGGATAGGAACGGGACCTGCACCAGTGGGAGGGAGCCGTGAAGGAGGAAAGGTTTCCACACACTACAAGCCCCTTCGCGGGCGGAGACTGCAGGTGGCGGAGGGGAAAAGCTTCGGAGTAGCGGAGGAGAGCACAGCAACAGGGGTGTGGAGGGCAAAGCGGAGAGATTCCGGCACAGAGGAACGGTGCCCTCAGGCACACACCAGCCCGAGAGACTTGTCTGCTCGGCCGCCGGGGCGGGCGGGGCTGGGAGCTGAGGCTCCGGTATTGGGTTTCAGTCGGAGCACAGGGAGAGGACTGGGGCTGGCGGCAGGAAGAGAGCCTGAAGGGGTTAGTGCACCACGGCTAGCCCGGAGGGAGTCCGGGGAAAAAGTCTGGAGTTGCCGAAGAGGCAAGAGACTTTTTCTTCCCTTTTGTTTCCTGGTGCGCGAGGAGAGGGCATTAAGAGGGCTGCTTGGGCAAGCGCCGGAGACGGGCGCGAGCCGCGGCTAAAGGCGCGGACCCCGGAGACGGGAGTGGGACGCTGGGGCTGCTGCTGCCGCCGCAGCGGGGCCTGGGTGTGAGCGCGGGTCACTGTCCGCCCTGCCTTCCGGGGGTCCTGTGCACCCCGCCACTGCCGGGGTCCCGGGACCCGGGGACGGCTTTCCCGGGAAAGCGCACGGAGCGCCACGGGCTGCTGCAACATCACGCCGGCCTCGGCCGCTGCAGGCCCGCCCCACACTGCGCGCCCCTCCCTCCCCTCTGCCTGACTGAGCCAGAGCCCCCGAATCAGCGGCTCCTTTAAACCCGTCCTGTCCGAGCGAAGAACGGACGCCCTCCGGTGACCTACGCACAGAGGCGGGGCGAGGTCCAAGGCTGAGACCCGGGAGCTGTGAGAGCAGAGAAGAGACAGGGAAATCTCTCTGTGCAGCCTCGGAGGCAGCGGATTAAAGCTCCACGGTCCACTTGATGTGCCCTGCGTCTGTGGAGTGCATGAATGGACAGCGAATCATCCCAAATTGAGGAAGTGGACTTTGAGAACAAGATTAGAGACTTTCCCCCCTTTTCCTCTTTTTACAATGAAATATCGCAAATTAAGGAGGTGGATTTAGAGAGCAAGATTTCAGACGTCTCGCCCTTTTCCTCTTTTTACAACGAATTATCCCAAATTGAGGAGGTGGACTTGGAGAGCAAGATTTTTTATTTTTCCCCCTGCTCTCTTTTTGTGAATGTGTATGTGTATTCATCTGTGTAAGATTCTCTCTGAATAGCTTTGCTTCCACCATATGTCCCAGGGTTCTATCTGTCCGGTTTGTTTTCAATAATTATTTTTTTAATTTTAATAACGCTACTATATTTCATACTTTATTCTATTTTACTTTACCTGCTCTTTCTTTTTTTCCTACCTTCCCTTCCTCCCTCCCTCCCTCAGCCCCTCCTTTCCTTCTTTCTCTCTTTCTTTCATTCATCCCTCCCTCCTTTCTTTCTTTCTTTGCATCTTTCCTCCCTCCCTCCTTCTTTTCTTTCTTTCTTTCTTCCTTCTTTCCTTTCTTTCCTTCTTCCTTTCTTTCTCTCTCTCTTTCTTTCTTCTACTAATTCTTTCTTTCAACTTTTTTCTCCCTTTTATTCTGAGCCGGGTAGATGAAAGGCTCCTGGTGCTGCAGCCAGGAGTCAGTGCTGTGCCTCTGAAGTGGGAGAGCCAACTTCAGGACACGGGTCCACAAGAGACCTCCCAGCTCCACATAATATCAAGCGGCGAAAATCTCCCAGAGATCTCCATCTCAACACCAGCACCCAGCTTCAGTCAACGACCAGCAAGCTACAGTGCTGGTCACCCTATGCCAAGCAACTAGCAAGGCAGGAACACAACCCCACCCATTAGCAGAGAGGCTGCCTAAAACCATAATAAGGCCACAGGCACCCCAAAACACACCACCAGACGTGGACCTGCCCACCAGAAAGACAAGATCCAGCCTCAACCACCAGAACACAGGCACTAGTCCCCCCCACCAGGACGCCTACACAACCTACTGAAACAACCTTAGCCACTGGGGACAGACACCAAAAACAACGGGAACTACGAACCAGCAGCCTGCAAAAAGGAGACCCCAAACACAGTAACATAAGCAAAATGAGAAGACAGAAAAACACACAGCAGGTGAAGGAGCAAGATAAAAATCTACCAGACCTAACAAATGAAGAGGTAATAGGCAGTCTACCTGAAAAAGAATTCAGAATAATGATAGTAACGATGATGCAAGATTCTATTTCCAAGATCCAAAATCTTGGAAAGAGAATGGACAAAATGCAAGAAACAGTTAACAAGGACCTAGAAGAACTAAAGATGAATCAAGCATCGATTAAAAACACAATAAATGAAATGAAAAATTCTCTAGATGGGATCAATAGCAGAATAACTGAGGCAGAAGAACGGATAAGTGAGGTGGAAGATAAAATAGTGGAAATAACTGCTGCAGAGCAAAATAAAGAAAAAAGAATGAAAAGAACAGAGGACAGTCTCAGAGACCTCTGGGACAACATTAAACGCACCAACATTCGAATTATAGGGGTTCCAGAAGAAGAAGAGAAAAAGAAAGGGACTGAGAAAATATTTGAAGAGATTATAGTTGAAAACTTCCCTAATATGGGAAAGGAAATAGTTAATCAAGTCCAGGAGGCACAGAGAGTCCCATACAGAATAAATCCATGGAAAAATATGCCAAGACACATATTAATCAAACTGTCAAAAATTAAGCACAAAGAAATCATATTAAAAGCAGCAAGGGAAAAAAAAACAAATAACACACAAGGGAATCCCCATCAGGTTAACAGCTGATCTCTCAGCAGAAACTCTAAAAGCCAAGAGGGAGTGGCAGGACATAATTAAAGTGATGAAGGAAAGAAACCTACAACCAAGATTACTCTACCCAGCAAGGATCTCATTAAGATTTGATGGAGAAATTAAAACGTTTACAGACAAGCAAAAGCTGAGAGAGTTCAGCACCACCAAACCAGCTTTACAACAAATGCTAAAGGAACTTCTCCAGGCAAGAAACACAACAGAAGGAATATACCTACAATAATGAACCCAAAGCAATTAAGTAAATGGGAATAGGAACATACATATCAATAATTACCTGAAATGTAAATGGATTAAATGCTCCCACCAAAAGACATAGACTGGCTGAATGGATACAAAAACAAGACCCATATATATGCTGTCTACAAGAGACCCACTTCAGACCTAGAGAAACATGCAGATTGAAAGTAAGGGGATGGAAAAAGATTTTCCATGCAAATGGAAATCAAAAGAAAGCTGGAGTAGCAATTCTTATATCAGACAAAATAGACTTTAAAATAAAGACTATTAGAAGAGACAAAGAAGGACACTACATAATGATCAAGGGATCGATCCAAGAAGAAGATATAACAATTGTAAATATTTATGCACCTAACATAGGAGCACCTCAATACATAAGGCAAATACTAACAGCCATAAAAGGGGAAATCGACAGTAGCACACTCATAGTAGGGGACTTTAACACCCCACTTTCACCAATGGACAGATCATCCAAAATGAAAATAAATAAGGAAACACAAGCTTTAACTGAGACATTAAACAAGATGGACTTAATTGATATTTATAGGACATTCCATCCAAAAACAACAGAATACACATCTTTCTCAAGTGCTTATGGAACTTTCTCCAGGATAGATCATATCTTGGGAAACAAATCAAGCCTGGGTAAATGTAAGAAAATTGAAATTGTATCATGTATCTTTTCCGACCACAATGCTATGAGAGTAGACATCAATTACAGGAAAACATCTGTAAAAAATACAAACACATGGAGGCTAAACAATACACTACTCAATAACGAAGTGATCACTGAAGAAATCAAAGAGGAAATTAAAAAATACCTAGAAACAAATGACAATGGAGACACGACGACCCAAAAGCTATGGGACGCAGCAAAAGCAGTTCTAAGGGGGACGTTTATAGCAATACAATCCCACCTTAAGAAACAGGAAACATTTCGAGTAAACAACCTGACGCTGCACCTAAAGCAATTAGAGAAAGAAGAACAAAAAACCCCCAAAGTTAGCAGAAGGAAAGAAATCATAAAGATCGGATCAGATATAAATGAAAAAGAAATGAAGGAAACGAGAGCAAAGATCAATAAAAGTAAAAGCTGGTTCTTTGAGAAGATAAACAAAATTGACAAACCATTAGCCAGACTCATCAAGAAAAAAAGGGAGAAGACTCAAATCAATAGAATTAGAAATGAAAAAGGAGAAGTAACAACTGACACTGCAGAAATACAAAAGATCATGAGAGATTACTATAAGCAACTCTATGCCAATAAAATGGACAACCTGGAAGAAATGGACAAATGCTTAGAAATGCACAACCTGCCAAGACTGAATCAGGAAGAAATAGAAAATATGAATAGACCAGTCACAAGCACTGAAATTGAAACTGTGATTAAAAATCTTCCAACAAACAAAAGCCCAGGACCAGATGGATTCATAGGCGAATTCTATCAAACATTTAGAGAAGAGCTAACACCTATCCTTCTCAAACTCTTCCAAACAATTTCAGAGGAAGGAACACTCCCAAACTCATTCTACGAGGCCACCATCACCTTGATACCAAAACCAGGCAAGGATAACAAAGAAAGAAAACTACAGGCCATTATCACTGATGAACATAGATGCAAAAATCCTCAACAAAATACTAGCAAACAGAATCCAACAGCACATTAAAAGCATCATACACCATGATCAAGTGGGGTTTATTCCGGGAATGCAAGGATTCTTCAATATACGCAAATCAATCAATGTGATACACCATATTAACAAGTTGAAGGAGAAAAACTATATAATCATCTCAATAGATGCAGAGAAAGCTTTCGACAAAATTCAACACCCATTTTTGATAAAAACCCTGCAGAAAGTAGGCATAGAGGGAACTTTCCTCAACATAATAAAGGCCATATATGACAAACCCACAGCCAACATTGTCCTCAATGGTGAAAAACTGAAACCATTTCCACTAAGATCAGGAACAAGACAAGGTTGCCCACTCTCACCACTCTTATTCAACCTAGTTTTGGAAGTTTTAGCCACAGCAATCAGAGAAGAAAAGGAAATAAAAGGAATCCAAATTGGAAAAGAAGAAGTAAAGCTGTCACTGTTTGCAGATGACATGATAGTATACCTAGAGAATCCTAAAGATGCTACCAGAAAACTACTAGAGCTAATCAATGAATTTGGTAGAGTAGCAGGATACAAAATTAATGCACAGAAATCTCTGGCATTCCTGTACACTAATGATGAAAAATCTGAAAATGAAATCAAGAAAACACTCTCATTTACCACTGCAACAAAAAGAATAAAATATCTAGGAATAAACCTACCTAAGGAGACAAAAGGCCTGTATGCAGAAAATTATAAGACACTGATGAAAGAAATTAAAGATGATAGAAATAGATGGAGAGATATACCATGCTCCTGGATTGGAAGAATCAATGTTGTGAAAATGACTCTACTACCCAAAGCAATCTACAGATTCAATGCAATCCCTATCAAACTACCATTGGCATTTTTCACAGAACTAGAATAAAAAATTTCAAAATTTGTTTGGAAAAGCAAAAGACCCCGAATAGCAAAAGCAATCTTGAGAACGAAAAACGGAGCTGGAGGAATCAGGCGCCCTGACTTCAAACTATACTACAAAGCTACAGTAATCAAGACAGTGTGGTACTGGCACAAAAACAGAAAGATAGATCAATGGAACAGGATAGAAAGCCCAGAGATAAACCCACGCACATATGGTCAACTTATCTTTGATAAAGGAGGCAGGAATGTACAGTGGAGAAAGGACAGCCTCTTCAATAAGTGGTGCTGGGAAAACTGGACAGGGACATGTAAAAGTATGAGATTAGATCATTCCCTAACACCATACACAAAAATAAGCTCAAAATGGATTAAAGACCTAAATGTAAGGCCAGAAACTGTCAAACTCTTAGAGGAAAACATAGGTAGAACACTCTATGACATAAATCACAGCAAGATCCTTTTGGACCCACCTCCTAGAGAAATGGAAATAAAAACAAAGATAAACAAATGGGACCTAATGAAACTTCAAAGCTTTGGCACAGCAAAGGAAACCATAAACAAGACCAAAAGACAACCCTCAGAATGGGAGAAAATATTTGCAAATGAAGCAACTGACAAAGGATTAATCTCCAAAATTTATAAGCAGCTCATGCAGCTCAATAGCAAAAAAACAAACAACCCAATCCAAAAATGGGCAGAAGATTTAAATAGGCATTTCTCCAAAGAAGATATACAGACTGCCAACAAACACATGAAAGAATGCTCAACATCATTAATCTTAGAGAAATGCAAATCAAAACTACAATGAGATATCATCTCACACCTGTCAGAATGGTCATCATCAACAAATCTGGAAACAATAAATGCTGGAGAGGGTGTGGAGAAAAGGGAACACTCTTGCATTTCTAGTGGGAATGTGAATTGGTACAGCCACTATGGAGAACAGTATGGCGTTTCCTTAAAAAACTACAAGTAGAACTACCATATGACCCAGCAATCCCACTACTAGGCATATACCCTGAGAAAACCATAATTCAAAAAGAGACATGTACCAAAATGTTCATTGCAGCTCTATTCACAATAGCCCGGAGCTGGAAACAACCTAAGTGTCCATCATCGGATGAATGGATAAAGAAGATGTGGCACATATATACAATGGAATATTACTCAGCCATAAAAAGAAACGAAACTGAGCTATTTGTAATGAGGTGGATAGACTTAGAGTCTGTCATACAGAGTGATGTAAGCCAGAAAGAGAAAGACAAATACCGTATGCTAACACTTATATATGGAATTAAAAAAAAAGTCATGAAAAACCTATGGGTAAAACGGGAATAAAGACACAGACCTACTAGAGAATGGACTTGAGGATATGGGGAGGGGGAAGGGTAAGCTGTGACAAAGCGAAAGAGAGGCATGGACATATATACACTACCAAACGTAAGGTAGATAGATAGTGGGAAGCAGCCCCAGAGCACAGGGAGATCAGCTCGGTGCTTTGTGACTGCCTGGAGGGGTGGAATGTGGAGGGTGGGAGGGAGGGAGATGCATGAGGGAAGGGATGTGGGAACAGATGTATATGTATGACTGATTCACTTTGTTATAAAGCAGAAACTAATAAAAAAAAGAAATATTTCTCTCTAGTCATTCTGGTCCTTTTTGTAAATAAAAATAAGTCAATGAATATTGAATAGAGGATTGACTTGGGAAAACAGAAAAAGATAAAAATGTCAAATAAACAGTTAATAGAAAAATGTACTCATTCATGTAACATGTAAAAAAAGTTTTCCATTTTTATATCTAAACACTACCACATTGCAATTCAATGTAGTAATTAGATATAAAAATTACCAAATAATCTAAGAATAGTTTAAAGTTGTGGGTTATGAAGTAAATATCTTCTTTTACTCAAAGCACTTGTTAAAATGCCTGACATTTGAAAGAGAGGTAACTAGGTGACAGGACAATGTATTAGAGACAGTATTTAAAAGGTAAAAATTATTAATCAGTGTTCTAAATATAGGCAGAACCATATGAATGATGCTTGCATTATTTTAAAATCATAGATTAAATGAATCTTATTTTAGAAAGGCTCAATTACCTCCTAGCATACAAGGAAATATATTCTAGAAATTCAGTGAAATATTATAGGACAAAACCACTTAGCAAGCGTAAAATACTGTTGTCACATAATGATAAGTCACAAGTGCATGCAGTGCACATTAGTCAGGAGGGAGGGTATTTTTGTCTCTCATTGTTTATCTGTGAAACTTATTAAGAAATATATACTTGGGGATTATTATACCCAACCAGGAGGTATTTATTTATTTATTTATTTTGCGGTACGCGGGCTTCTCACTGTTGTGGCCTCTCCCGTTGTAGAGCGCAGGCTCTGGACGCGCAGGCTCACCGGCTATGGCTCACAGGCCTAGCCGCTCCGTGGCATGTGGGATCTTCCCAGACCGGGGCACGAACCCGTGTCCCCTGCATCGGCAGGCAGACTCTCAACCACTGCGCCACCAGGGAAGCCCAGGATGTATTCTTATATACTAAACTTGTCTAGCCTGAATGGATCAAACAGGGACAGATAGATGACAAATATATAGGTAGCTAAATAATAGATAGATAAATAGATAGATAATCTCATGTGCATATAATTACCTTAATATTAAGAACCAAAATTTCCATATTAAATCATTTAGCCATTTAATGTAACTAGTCAATACATCAAATGCAGCCTTAGCAAAGTTTTATAATTAGCTCGAGGAAAATTAGTACACCAAGGTAAACATGTATTTTTAAAACATCTTCTTTTTGCTTAAAATATGTATATTTCAAATAGTCAAAATTAAAATTTGAGTGCATTGAGTGCATGGGTTGAATGGTGCCCCTGCAAAAGATATATCTAATATCCAAGTGTTCTAGAATCTGCAAATATTACTTTATTTGGAAAAAGTGGTCTTTGTAGATGTGATTAAGTTAAGGATTTTGAAATGAAAATATACTGAATTATCCAAGTGGTCTTTAAATCCAATGACGTGTCTTTATAAGAAGAGAAGATACAGACACAGACAAAAATCCGTGTGGAGAAGGGGTCGGAGATTGCACACAAGCCAAAAAGTGCCTGGGGCCACCAGAAGATCGAAGAGGCCAGGACAGATTCTCCCACAGGGCTTTTGGAGGGAGCATGGGCCTGCTGACACCTCGATTTTAGACTTCTGGCCTCCAGAACTGTAACAAAGTCAATTTCCATTGTTTTAAGTCACCAAGTTTGTGGTGATTTGTTACAGTAGCCCTAGGAAACAAGTTCTGTGGAAATGAGGGAAAATAAAGAGGATGAAAGAAGAATCATTCTTTTAAAAAAATATAAGTGGTAATTCAAACCTTCAGGGTACCAGAAAGGAAATCAAAAGCTATTATCCATCACTTAAAGCTTCTATATATATTAACATACTGCCCTGGAATAGTCCTTATTCCACTGACAAAGAAGTGGCTGACTGTGCCTTCCTTTCATGAGTCTGTCTTTAAAATACTCCAATCCAAAAGCACCTAGGATCTCTGAACTCTCTGCACTCCAGGTGCCCACACTGCCTCTGACTTTCCCTTATAAGAATATATTTTAAGGATTCATCATCTCTATATTACAAACTGAAAGGTAACCATAGATGATTAATTTTAAGTGTATCTACAAAAGGTTGATAAACTGTAAAAATCAAGCTAATTACTTTACCTTTGGACCTTGTCTTCCTGGATATCCTGGTAATCCTGGAACACCAAGTTTCCCCTAAAGTTAAAATAATAATAATAATAATACTGATCAATTCTAAGATGAATTAAGTTTAAATGATGATTTTAGTCATTTTTCTAGAAGTTAGAACCACATATTTGCACATTTGAAACGAAGATTTGCAAGTTTTTGCCATTCTTTACTTTCATTATATTTCTTAATTTGAATAGGGAAAATAATGTTGCTAATGCTATAATGTTCACTAACTTAATCTCTGTTGTCTAAGTGATAGTGCCTTCTTTAGTGACATAGAACACTGAGTAAAAAGAATTCTAGACTGTTTGTGAGCTAAAGAATATGCTAAGAAATCACCTAAGTTTTATGAACATTAAATACTATTTAAAATTAATGGATGTAGTTAGAACTGCATATAGATCTTATCATTCCAACTAAAGGTAATCTATTTGATAAAATTATTTCATTTCTCACTGTAAATATAAAGCAAGCAATCATAAGTTAACTTTTTTTTGCTGAGTATGGAAAGTTTAAATAACTATACTAAGAAATTTGAACCTGAATTTTGAGCAAAGTTTCTTCTTTTATTCAAATGTCTGAATAAATTGGGTTAATAAATACTAAATGGTGAGAGATATAGCTAAATAATGATTTTTGTGGAGTGTTAATTCCTACAGGTGGGAACTTGAATATGCAGCTATTTTCTTCCAGTTCAATGAGATTACCTCTCAATCTGAAAGTGTTGAAACATGATAGATTACAGTGAAGCCCGAAGATATAACAAATACTAAGAGGTTTAAAATGCTAAACTAGCAAAATTGGCCCCTTGAACAAAGCATTAAATTAAAAACATGAGTAGAGAGAAAATAAAATTAAAATAAATGAATTGAGTAAAATATGTTTGTGGAATTTTACTGTGACATTTTCCTTAAGAACTTATGAAAGCACATTTCATATATAAAATATTATTTATCAAAGTCTTAAACATTAACAGACACATAGTGTCATTATTTCCCATGTGCATTTAATGAAATAAGAATAAAAACAAACAAGTTCAAATTACTATATATAAAACATTAATAGATGAGCAGGATTTTATGAAAAAATAAATATTTTACTGGATGAAGCAAGGCAAGAAATTAGAAATATAGTTTATGACCTTGTTATTATAGGTTGAACTAAACATTTGTCTGATTCATGATCAACACTGCATAGGTAAGCAGTCTTCACATGGAAAACATTCAAACAAGGCTTAAGAAGCATACTTATAATGATGTCCCCTTGGATAGAGTAAGTTATCACAGCTGGTTTTATGCTACTGATTTCAAGGTTAATGAAATTCTCTAATTATTATCAGAAAACTTTTGTAGTTTATGTTAATACTACATTAGAATGTAAATTCATTCATTTTAGAGTCATTTAAAAATAAATCCAGACAGAAAATTTCTTTGTATTTTCAGTGTGGTGATAAGCAACTTCAATAAAAGGGAAAATTCTAATGAAAGGGGAAAGATGAAGCACTGTGGGGTAAAGGCCTGATGCCTCAGAATAGTTTGTGGGACCGTTTACACAGAATATAGTGGGGTTGAGAAAAGAGGAAGGTCCTAGAGTATCCTTAACTATTGGCAAGTGAGCACTTTAAGTAGAAGAGTCATAGGCCTTGTAAGCCCTTATTCCCCCAACCTTATCTTTTCCCTCCATTGCCTAAACACAATGACATTATTCATCAGTTTACAAACCACAACTAAGAGTATGAAACTGTAGAAGAACTACTATATCAGATGACTCATAATGACATGAGGAAATGATTTTTTATTTGTCTAGTCACAATTCTTATATAATCCTTATATATTTTCCTTGTGGGACAGGATGGTAAGGGACAGAGATGACAATTTTCTTACATAGCATGGAATTTCCATATTTATAGAATAATGGCATGCTCACTATAAAAACTGGAGAATAGTCATATTTACAAAAAAAGGAAATCATTTGATTTGTATCACCTAGAGATAATTATTATTTATATTTTCCTTCAGGGTACATAATCAAAAAGCACTTGTCATATATATTTCTAGTTTTGTCTTAATTTAACTTCAAGTTCATTATAAGACTTTTACAATATCACTAAATATTCTATGAAGGTATAATTTTAATGTTGCCTAATATCCTATCTAAATGTAAGTATAATGATTGCAAATATTTTTGACATAATGCATATAGCCCAGTGGCTCTTAAAGCAATGAATATTAATATTATCTGGGGATATTTTAAAACATAGAGATGCTTGAGTTAACCCCAGATTAAAATTAAAACCTTTTCATGTTTGGCCTGAACATCAGTATTTTTAAAAACATTTATCCTGTAAAAATATATGTTTATGTGGAAAGAGTGAAAAAAAGGATATTTTAGTTTGAGGGCCAAAGATGATTCAAGTTGTTTGAAAATAATAAGTAAACCATCTTTGATTGGTTCTTTCAGGCTTCATTAATCACACTCAAATTGTGCACTTTTAATATTGAAGAGCATTAAGAGTGGTTGATTCTACATGGCCAATGGAAGCAGAAGGGACTAGAAAATAAGGAAGAGTGAAAGAGGATAAATGTACCCGTCTCATGATTATACTTCTAAGTAGTAATATGGATATGAAACTGAAATTCAAAAAAATGAAATTCAATAAAACCCTTTAGATTTACATCACAGGTGATTAAAAACACCCTAAAATCACAGTGAAGCATCATCTACAGGAGGACCTGTGAATATAAAGTTGCTCCCTAACCTTCTCTCCTGCTTGACCAGCAGGACCAGGGTCTCCGGTGGGACCTGATCGACCTTTGGGGCCTTCAGGGCCATCTTCTCCTCTTGGACCTACTTGACCAACTTCCCCCTGAAACACAGAGTAACAACGTTCTTGTAATTTAAAATATCTTGGAGACTGAATGGCAGAAATTATAGTCTATCAAAAAGTTATATTCTTCAACTCTTGGTTTGTTTACTCACATATTACATATGACAAAGAGGCTTGAAAGTATTTGATTTCATCAATCTTTCCATTAATAAATAAACTACTCAATGCAGTCTGAAAGTTGAAAAACTACAGAAGCCCTATGGTGCCATGTATCACATTAAATTAATTTTAATACATTATGTTGCAGAAAGAGAGAGGGAGAGAAAAAATAAATAAGAATCAAAATTAGACACTGTAGGTTGGCTGAACTGTAGGTTGCTACACCAAAATATGCCACTTTGGCATAAGGATTATTTTGAACTGAAGGCAATTGAAAAGAAGCAGATACAAAAAATGTTCTCTACCCACCCCATACTTGCTTAAAAGCAGGACACAAATTTGCAAAGGTGTCTTTCCTCCCCTCTCTACTAGAAAGGACAAAAATTAATCACTAGTGATAACTAAACCCTTACCAGTCCAGAGACAGAAGCAGGTAGCAGTGGAATCTACCTATGCATCAAACTTTACAACTAGCATTTATATACCATTAGTTTCCTATATTCCCATAGCCTTCCCACAATTTACAGTACTAGAAACTCGAAGTCCTTTTCCTGCTCAAAATTTATTGTTCCTTTGCTAAAATGCTATACAAGCCCCAGTTGTAACCACTCTTTTTAGTTACTCATCATGAGTGTTCCCATATATAATCATGATACATATGCTAGCAAACTTCTGTTTACTTTTCTCTTGTTCATCTGTCTTGTGTCAGTCTAACTTTACAGGGCACCAGCCTGAGAACCTATCAGGGTAATAAGGAATATAAATGTTCCTCCCAGATGATACCAACTTTAGAAATCACCGTTTGGAACACAAGAAAAATGTCTCTGTTTTAAACTTGGCTTTCGCATTTCAGGTATTAGGAACTGGAATGTGTAAGTTATTGCCCATATCCCGGACACAGGCTTTCTATGCATTTTAGGAAAATCAGTATTCTATAGTATCATTTTTTGCTTAAATTTATTAGATACTATTATGCTAGTTATAAAATAAATCTTCCCAATAAAATTTAATTTACTTTAGGTGACACAATTTTGTTTTCAAGGTACTCATTAACAGAAAAACAGTGTACTATTTCTACATTTAAAAATTCAAGACAACTATATAGTGAACATTCATAAAAGTTGCAGATACAGTTTCCATGCAGCATAGCTCACTATATGTGAACAAAATTTAAAACAAATCTATTGAATTAATTATATAAAACAATTTGATCATCATTTTAGAAAATATCTGTAAACAATAATACCATATATATAATATACTATATATTATGTATATTATATATATATAAATATATATATATAAATATAAATATATATATATATAAAACTATGGATATTCTGGGACATATAGAGATTTAACATAACATCTAAAAAACAACTGATACTATATTATCTCTACAAAAATTAAACACCTAATCGTCATATAAAAATGGAAGTGAAAAATATCACAGGTAGTACATTTTTATTTATCCTGTGTTTGCAATATTTAATTATAAGAATAAACATACAAATGTATGTATTAGTGCAAATTTCTTTCTACTTACTCTGTCACCTTTAAGACCCATGTCCCCTTTGAATCCTGGAAAACCATCTTCACCCTAAAAAGTATAAGTAATAAAATAAGTGTTTAATCAATTGTTTCTATGAATCTAAAATATGGCTATACAAATTATGAGGACTGGTAATTAGGAAAAATTGTTCTGAGAAATATGTACCTTAGTTGTGAAACCTCCTCTTCCCTATTTTAACCCTTTATCCCCAGTATTCTCCCATTTTCCCATAATTAATGCTTCTAAGTTACCAGAAAAGTTTTTACAAATGTGTCCATTGAATCTTCTCTATCTTATGGGGGGGGGGATAACCATTTTCTTATAACAACATGTATCCTATGTTATTTGAACAAAGAAAAAGTAAAAATTTAATTAATTATATTAACTTTGGATTATAAGAACTCTGGACAACCAAATAAATTGTCTTTAATTTACTGATATATAACTAAGAATTTTATATCATTCATTTTGTCTACTGTGCTTTAGATAAATGTCTTCTGACTCAACTTGTTCTCTAATTACAATCTCTCTTCAGGTGAAGAATAAGCAAATTAATATTATCCTTAACATGTAAATAGTATAGATTGCTTATCGTCACATCATATGCACAAACAAATGATGCTGAAAACTGGGCATCGTTTAGCAAAGAGAGGAGAAATTTTGACTATGAAAATATTTCCTGTCATTTTTACTATATGCAGACTTTTAAGATAAGCTTCATCAATAACCTTCCTGTCTCTTAATTTCAAGAAAAAAATTTAAATTCCTAAGGAATAATCATTCATGTATTCAATAGCATTAATTGAGCAATAACTCTGTTCAGAGTATTGTGGAGTAGTTTGAAGTTTTTGTTTTACCAATGATTTGTATTAATTTTGGTACAGATGGAATAGAATGGGTGTTTAGAGAAGAAAGACATGAGGATGATGATAATGATGATGATGTGTTGTGCTGGTGCTTGTTCTGGTGAGGCAAGAAGTGACTTTGGAGATTTGAGGGGTACCTCAATTAGTAGTTGGAGAATAAGTATTCATGTATTCAATAGCATTAATTGACTTGCAGAGTTTGAGAAAAAGTCATGTCAGGCCACGTCTGAGAACAGAGCTGAGAAGACTAGTTCCTTCACATCCACATCCTGCTGCCAACTGACCTCTACAAAACATAAAACTGATCACATCAGTTTTTGCTTTAAAATACTTCAGTGGTTCCAAAGTGCTAATGATGAATATAAGCTGCCAACCCCCCTCTCCTTCCTACCATGATCTAGGCTTTGTTCACCTCTATAGTCTTATCTTTGGTCTTAAATCCCCTCTCTACTTCCATCCAACACACTGGGACTGATTTTAGAAAAACTGAATTACCTGTATTTCCATTTGTAATTCTTGCATTGGTTGACTACTTACACATACACACACATCTGCAAATCCTTTACCTTCTCTGTCTACCTGGTGATACTTTCCTCTTCTTTTAGGAGTTAGTTCATGATTCTGCTATGAAGTTTTCCATGACCTCAATCTTTCCCCCTTAAAATTAGCCTTTGTCCTGTGTGCCCCACTGAACATTTAGTATTATAAGATAACATCCTGCACTTAATAGATCATAGGTCTCTTTCTTTCTACTAAATAGTCACAACCAAGAATCATGCCTAATTAACCTCTGAATCTCCAGTGCCTAGTACATTTTGACCCTCGAAAATCATGATATTTAATAAACTTTTATTAAATGTACATTTGGAATCATCCTTGCCTCAGTGCTAGTTTGGTAAGTATGCTAAGGTCCAGAAAATATCAGGTTATGATGGATATATGAGACTTAGACTTGCAAAAGGAATCCAATCTGATATCCTATCTAAACATAAGAATTCTGACAGGTCTAAAAGTTTTGACACAAGCATAACGTTTTCAACTTTCTGGCCACAAAGTAGCCTTGTGGAATTAGGATTCTCTCTGCACTGAATGCAATTGTGCAATAGCAGAGGCTTAAAAGCTGAAAATGACCACTTAACTTCCTATTGACTGGTGTCTTCAATACTTTCTCCCTAGAGAGAAAGGTAATTACACAGTTGCCAAGTTTAGTTTAAAAAAATACTGCACTCTATGTCTAAAATCAGTAACAGTTTTTAGGATATTTTGTCCGGGAGAGATTTGTTTTTTAAGAGAGCATATAGTAGACTAGATGATATTTATGTCAAAATTTTGTTTTCAATACATTTGCAATTAAAAAATAAAATAGATGACTCAAGTTATTAAGAATATCCTTAAAATAAGTGACATTTTTTAAACAAATAACACTTTCAAGCTACTAAGCTTTCCAGTCCTTAAATGATCAAGTCTGAATTAACATTTTTAAAAAGTAGACAGATTTTTAGAAAACATGTAAAAAAGGAATTCACCTGTGCCACTTGGTTAACTGGATTATGTTGCTTAGGTTCTAAGGAACAAATTTAGTCTAAACAATGGAGAATTTTATTGTAGTTAGGGTACTAACTTGGTATTTCACCTTTGGTTAATTAATTAATATTGTTATTCATAAAAGAAAATAATTTCAACTTCCTTCTTCATCTCTTATGAGATAAAGGGTCAATTATAATATATACTCAGAAAAACAAAATAACCAATAATCTCAAATTGTTTTCCTACATATAAGCAATATACATTTATTTTTTTTCCTGAGTAGGTTTTTCCTCACATATATCTCATCATCTACAATTTTATTTTCCTTTGTCATTTGCTACTACCCCTCTTTCCACAAAGTTCACAACTTTCCCACCCCAATTAAATGCCTTTCCTTTAAACACTGCGTTCTCTAAAAATCCTTCGTGGGCACTAATTCCAGAGAAACAATTTGAATTGATATTTAAATGTATTACCAATAAAAACTGAGATTCCAAATTCCAAACTGAGACAATATATTTTTTTGCTTAAGGAACTTGCAAGTAATTGCAAGTTCAACACTGTCCAAACTACCACTGTGCTAGCTCAGTATGACACTATACCCTGAAGTTCATCTGTGATGACCAAGATGAATTGGGATTCAAATCAAAGTAGCTGAGTTAATTTAAAATGCATGACATTTTTTCACACAGTAGAATTGTCAATATAGTTGCATACTTTGACAATGCCTCAGTATGTAACCTATTTATTCTTTTCAGAAAAATAAAATATAATGTATATAATAAGTCCATCCCTTCTTGTTATCTATTCCTTACTAATATCAAATCTATTCAAGGTGTTTTTGATAATATTATGACTGTGGGAATAAACAGTTATCCTTGAAATCAAAATGTGTATTGCATATATTTCTCACCAAATCTACCAACATTTTATACTTTGTTTTATAAAATGAAATATAGTAAGAATTAATGCAATACTGATTCTGAGTAATGTTATTCCATTTCAACACAGTCATCAAAAGATTTGGGGGCTCCACATTTAATGTTAAACATTTACATGTAAGAAATCTCAATTCTGTTTTCTTTATCAAATTAAACTATAAGCATTCTTTAAAAGAGTTCACATTCTTTCAGCCACCTTTACTTGCCTTTAATCTTAATTTCCTTCTTATTAAAGCTTTTGCTGTGCATGCAGTATCACATATGAAGACTTCCTCTTTCCCCAGTTGATTCATGTTACTTCTAACTTTCATATTTTGCACTTCATTTCAATTTATAAAATTTGGGGATTTTAGTAGAGAAAAAACTGGAATAAACATTCCTCTGTTATGCGTATAACTGGATCCAATCCAAGCATAAAAAACCAATCATAAGGCCAACCTTATAATTTAGAAAAGTTAAACACATGTAAGAAAAAAAGAGATGCAAGATTGATTGTATTTATGACATACTTTTTCCTTTTTTAATAATTTAGTCCTCACCTGAGGATATAAGACTTCTAAAGTTTCCAGGATATAGACTACAAAATTAGACTTGCATTGTTTTGTACATAAGTTATCACTCAATATATTTGAGAAATGGAATATCTGTTCAACAAATTTAATTTTTTTATACAATAGGTATATAGCAATTAAAATCACCTAAATAAATTATGATTTACCTTTTCACCTTTAGAGCCCTTGAGACCTCTGACACCATCTGCTCCCTATGGAATAAATTAGAAGGATTAAATAACTATAATATTTTACATTAAAATTAACTAATGTAGGAAAAAATAATATTTACCTTTACTCCTCGGGGACCAGGGTAGCCAATGGGACCCTGTGGACCAGGAGGACCCTGAAAAAGACCCATTGCAATTTAAATACATAATGAACTGAAAGTGCCCCTCACTCACAACATACTATAATTTTACCAAATAATCTATAAGAACATGGTATTTTTCCTACTTCTGGTAAAGATTTCTTTGGTACTTTATCATTTGTGTCTAAAGTCAGATATCATGAACAAATCATGTGATGAGCCTTACCTACTCCAAACATATATTCATGCAAAAAGTAAGATAAATATTATGAATGTGTGAAATAATATAAATAATTATATAATTAATAACTGCTTTTCTAAGTCTGAAAAAAATCTGATGTCCTCAATGTCTAAAATAAACAATTATAGATTAGCCAAAAGGATAAATAATTTCTAACCAAAAACTAGCATTAAATTTATTGCATTCCAAATCAAAACTACAATGAGGTATCACCTCACACCAGTCAGAATGGCTATCATCAAAAAATTTACAAACGATAAATGCTGGAGAGGGTGTGGAGAAAAGGGAACCCTCTTGCACTGTTGGTGGGAATGTAAATTGATACAACCACTATGGAGAACAGTATGGAGGTTCCTTAAAAAACTAAAAACAGAACTAACATATGACCCAGCAATCCCGCTACTGGGCATACACTCTGAGAAAACCATAATTCAAAAAGAGTCATGCACCACAATGTTCATTGCAGCTCTATTTACAATAGCCAGGACATGGAAGCAACCTAAGTGTCCATCGACAGATGAATGGATAAAGAAGATGTGGCACATATATGCAATGTAATATTACACAGCCATAAAAAGAAATGAAATTGAGTTATTTGTAGTGAGGTGGATGGACCTAGAGTCTGTCATACAGAGTGAAGTAAGTCAGAAAGAGAAAAATAAATACCGTATGGTAACACATATATATGGATCTAAAAAAAAATGGTTCTGAAGAACCTAGGAGTAGGACAGGAATAAAGATGCAGACATAGAGAATGGGCTTGAGGACATGGGGAGGGGGAAGGGTAAGCTGGGACAAAGTGAGAGAGTGACATGGACATATATACACTACCAAATGTAAAATAGATAACTAGTGGGAAGCAGCTGCATAGCACAGGGAGTTCAGCTCGGTGTTTTGTGACCACCTAGTTGGCTGGGATAGGGAGGTTGGGAGGGAGGGAGATACAAGAGGGAAGAGATATGGAGATATATGTATATGTATAACTGATTCACTTTGTTATAAAGCAGAAAGTAACACACCATTGTAAAGCAATTATACTCCAATAAAGGATGTTAAAAAAATTTATTGCATTCACATCATCAAGAATATGATCAAAATTATATATTTTCCATGGCTGGCTTCATTTCACTAGTCTACCTAAAGGAAATAAAGTATAATATACAATAGTATATAACATATAATAGTAATGTTGACTATTTTAATAAGAGTCCAAAATTAGCAACTCTAAATAAAAATGATCTTACCCTGCTACTGTAATCCAAAATAATATTAACATTGAAAGCTTTTACTTTGATATTTTATTTAGATATTTTGATAATCGTTGCTCTTACAATTTAGTCTCCTCTTATGTAAAGGTTATCAGAAAGTAGTAAGTATAGATAAAATTCAAGTGACAAACACTTTAATGATATTCAGTAGTTCTTGTCCAATTTCATTATTATTACTATGGTCATTTATTCCACATATACTACATAGGCAGAATGTGGATTTATTTCTTATCATGAGAATATTTTTGAAAAAAACAGAGAATGCTAGTCTAATTGATCAAATTGCCAATGCAAAATTAAAAGTTATCTGACACATCTTTTTTATACCCTAAATAAAAAGTAACTATAGAAACATGATTTGTATCTAAATGTTAGCAAAAATTCTTTTGAAAGTAAAGACATATTACAGGTAGAGAATAACTACTTTCTGGCACTTAGTTTCCAATATTCATATCCCTAAATGATCATCGAAGAATATGATGTATATATATACATATACACACACACACACACACACACACATATTGTAGAAATGATCAAATGATCAAAATAAGGCATTTTCTCTAGAGGATAAGGTGACAATATTTAAATGGATATTTTGTAACATACCAGAGAACCCTTTTCTCCAGACTGGCCTTCTTTTCCAGGATGACCCTACATTTAACAAAAATATAGACTGGTGAGATGCAATATTAATGGTAATTTATACTATGAAATTTTTCCCTTTTTTCCCATCTGTTGAGGTTCTACTCTTTATGTTTCAAAATATATTGCACATTTTTCATCAGTGTATATGGCTTTAAATAACACTGGAACCTGTGGCATTTGGAAAGAAAAATAGTAAGTTTATATTGCATAGGTATAAGTTTCATCAGCTACATAATATACTTGAGCGAGAGCTTGGGAAAAGCACATAACACATATTATTCATCAACAGTTCAACCCCAGTCTCATTTAGAGTCTTACATAAAGGTGTTTCAATCTAACTTCTATTTTGCATATTGATCAAATAACCATACACACATCTTTAAAAAGCAACTAAAATATGTGGATGGGATATTTTAAAATATAGCAACATCATAAATACTAATGGTGTTTGTAATCAAGTTATTGAGAGTCACTAAATATTGCATAAAATCATACAGCTCCACAACAACTATACTCAATGAAAACAAGTAGTTGCAGAATGAAAATTTTTGTACCCTAGCTCTGAGTAAATAGTTTGAAGAGAAAAAAATAACAACTGTGGAGATTACATAATTACATTATTTATTACTATGTGATAAGATATAATAAACATTGCTATATTTCTAGAAAGGCAGAGGAATTTTCATGTAAGATGTCTGAGGAAACTTACAAAAGGTGAGGAATTTCACCTGGACTCTCAAGAAACATGTTCTTTGAAAAGGAAGAGAGAATGGAAAAGTGTTTTCTATGAAAAGAAAAGGACATAACAAAAGGTATAGCAATAGAAAATGTAAAGCATGCTAAGAGAAAAGTGAGTGGTAGGAAAATATGAGATTCTGGCCTAGAGTGGTCCAAAGCCCACTGGGAGCTCCTTAAAGAGTTTGCAATATGGAAGTGGAATGATGAAATAACATTTTAGAGAGATCAATGTTTAATTATTGGCTTGACTGCTTTTATTACTGAATTCTTACAATCACTTCTAAAGCACACGTAAAATCTATTTTTGCAAGTAACATATAGAAATTTTAATGACCAGGTAACTATTACTTACAGGAGGCCCATCAGCACCAGGAAGTCCTCCGAGCCCTGGTTTTCCTTGTGGTCCCTAATCAAATAGAGAAAAAGAATATTTTCATTTAAAAATTGAAAATAATGAAAAGTCTGACTTTGTACATAGTAATATACAGCCAATAAAATTCTTAACTTGAGTCACTGGCTTTCATCTATAAGCAAAAATCATCTGAATACTTTTTAACATATTATGTAGAAGAAATAGTATATAAAGATAGATGAAAACCAAATTTAACATCTGTCAAAGACATGCTAGTTTTCATCCTGCTTAATAGTCCTAAATGTGTCTTTTTAAATTAACAAGTTAGTTTTTGCATACCACAATAAACTGGAACTTATAGAATAAAAAGGAAAACAATATAGGTCAATATACAATCAATATACATTGATTTATATCATTGAGAAAGCAAATATTGGCTATTTCCATCAATGATGTTAATAAGTGCCAATTCACAGGGAACTATATTCAATACCTTGTGATAAACAATAATGGAAAAGAATATGAAAAAGAATGAACTAAATCACTTTGCTGTACAGTAGAAATTAATACAACATTGTAAATCAACTGTACTTCAGTAACTATTTATTCAACAGATTAGTCTGTGTTTAATCACAGGGGACTTCAAATCTCATTTAATTTGATCATTGTTAAGGTTGGAACATGCTAAGAATGACTATTACAAGAAGTAGACCCTTCATCGGGAGAAAAATTGGCTTTCTGCTTAGAATAATTAACTTTATCAAGTCTTCAGAGCCTAAACCATTATTGCTTACTGGTCAAGTCATTAGCCAGAATTTAGAAACAATTAAAAGGGCAAGGATATATCAGCAAGCCTACATGTTGGATGTAGGAGGATTTTTCCAGTCTTAGAAAGTATTTAGAAAAAGCATTGTATTCATATACATGGATAGTACAAAATTTAACTAGAAAGCCTCACTTAAATCACTTAACAAGAAAGTCTCACTTAAATCACTATGGAACAACACACACAAATAAAGATAACCTTTAAATTGAACAATCTGGACTGTATAACTGGATTTAATTGCATCTCATTTACAGGATTTAAAAGATTCAATTCCCTTCAACACTCTGCAAAGTCATATACAGTTAAGTAATCTAACATTATGAAACAACTGTTATAAAACTTGTTTTTTTTATGGCAATATTTTGCCTTTCACTCAAATCATTTTTTTGCTCTCAGGAAATAGTCTTATTTCTTCAAAACAAAATGTAGATTACAAAGGCAAAACTATTCCAGTAATTATTATTATCAGCAGATATATTTCTAAGACAATGATCTTGTGTACAATACTACATGGATTTTATATTGCTGCTATATATTTAAGGGTAGATGAGAAATACTAAAACTCTTGTACTATAGGATGATTTTTTTAATCAAGTTAAAATCAATCCATCTTTTTTAAAATGGAAGCTCCATGACAGTAAAATATTTTGTCAGGTTTCTTAACTGCTTGGTGTCTCCCTACAGGAATGGGAACAAAGTTAAATGAATGAATGCCATATTTTAGATTTTAATAAAATAGTTAAAATTTATTGTGTCTCTATGCACTATGTTAAGCAATATATAATATATATATTATATATATTTATGTGTATAGTATCCATTTTAAGTCTCAAGCAATTCCATGAAATATCAGCATCAAAGAGCTTGAGTAATTAACTAATGTTAATACACCACAGAGTAGCAATATAAATGAATCCAGATCGGTAGCCATATCATCAAAGTCCTTGGCTTTAACTAATATATATTTCATGTCTTTCTTTCTCTTCTTTAGCTCATATAGTTATACAATACCATTTGTTTTCTGTAAAGCCATTAACATATGTGATGTAAATTCTGAAGCCATAAATTAAATCACCGGACTTAACAGTATATTTAAGTTATCAACGTGTCAGAAAAGCAATACAGTTGTCATCCATTTTAGTTAATTAGCTTGAACTTTATAAAATCTTTTATCACAAATATAGTAACAGCATAGGCTATGATAACTTAGGACAAAAATATAAAAGTTATTGGGAATTAAAATATATATGACATTATTTAAATTATATTTAATTGTGAGATTATAGCATGATCCAACTGAAAACGTTATTCACCAAGTTTTGAAAGACAAGGCTCTTGAGCCAGAATAAACAGAACACAGTATATCATAAAGAAAATAAAAGTAATATAGATCCAAAATAAACTACAAATACAATGCATTTTCTTCATGTTCTTGAGTTTCTTTCTCCTTTTGATGGAAAGAGGCTGTCTTTGGACTCAAGAGCTGGATATATTCAAAGCAGAGAAAGAAGCGGCCTGTGCTTAAAGACAGCTCTCTTCCTACCACAAGAAGTGCAGTGAATCAGATTCTATATTTTACCTGTGGCTCAACAAAGGGAATTCAGATATAACAGCTTTCCTTAAAAGCAAATTCTTCCTAGGAATCCAGTTCTGAGATGATAAAATTATTGTAGAAAATTCAATAGGCACATGCCTCAAGTGCAATTTATGGTTATGATGAGCTAATCTGAAATATGTTAAGAATGGTCCAGATTAAGATCTCTGATCTAAAGCAAAGATTTTAAATCACCTTTGGTACCTAACATCTTAAATAAATAAACCATTTTCCAATAGCACTCTAATACTGTAAACATATGGAAAATATGCACAGAGAAAAAGTACTTTAAAGATCATTTAAGTTTGATATGCTAATTCTTAACATTAATAATAAGTAACTTGGTAAGAATGTTACCAATGGACTTGAATATATATTTTACCAAAGAACATATAGAAAAGGTCAATAAGCACATCAAAATATGCTCAGCATCACTAGTGATTAGGGAAATGCCAATTAAAACAATAAGATACTATTTCACACCAACAAAAATGACCATAATCAAAAAGAGGAACAATATTAGTATTGTTGAGAATCTAGATAAACTAGAATCCTCATAAATTGCTGATAGGAAGGAAATATGGTACAACCACTTTGAAAAACAATTGGAAACTTCTTAAAATGTTAAATATAAATTTACCATATAACCCAGCAATTCCACTTCTAAGTATCTACCAAAAATAAATGAAAACATGTCTACACAAATACCTTTTTAGAAATATTCATAGCAGCACTATTCATAATAGCTGAAAAGTGTACATAACTCATATGTCCCTCAACTGCTGAATAAGTAAACAAAATGTGGTATATTCATTCAATGGAATACTATTTGGCAACAAAAAGGAGCAAAGTCCTGATACATGCTGCAATATGGATAAACCTCAAAAACATGATGCCAAATGAAGCCAAACACAAATGTCACATATTATATTCATTCATATGATTAAATTAAAATATTAATTTAATTCCTATATCTTGTTCACATGAGATGTTCAGATAAGGTAAATCTATAAAGATAGAAAGTAGATCAGTGGTTGTCTAGCTTTGTGGGTGAAATGGGGAGTGCAAATTGACACAAGGTTTCTTTCTGGGATGGTATAAGTATTCTAAAAATGTGATTGTGGCACAACTCTATAAATTTACTAAAAATCATTGACTTGTACACTTAAAATGAGTAAATTTTTAGGGTATGAAATTAACCCCAATAAAGTTGTTAATTTAAAAAATACATATTCATAGAAGTCAACAAAAATAAGAAAAAATTGTATTAGAAAGAATTAGGTAACACTGTGCTGTAACTATAGGGGACAGGAAATATTACTTAGGGAATCTGTCAGAGGAGATAAGGACAAAAGACATCTCTTTAATTAAAAACGTATTCTTGTTTTGATCCAGACATTGAGTTATTAACAAGAACATCATTTGCCATTTATACATAAGAAACGGTGGCAATAATAACGTCACAATTTTCCCTTAATTAGACCTTGCTAAAAGCCTTTTGTCACAAACAAACCTAATTACGTTTTTTCAATAACGAGAAATAAAAGGAGAACCAAAATAAAGAGAAAACACTCACTCATATCAGTACGTTTCTGAAATTAATATAGCTGAGAATGTCACATTTGGAATTTATCCAAATGGAAACTCTGTGAAATTTTATCATTTACAGTTCAGAGACATATGAATGACTGCTGCTCACCCTGTGCTTTCATAATTTAACTCCAGAATAATTCTTTATATGCTGGGACATTTAAATATCTTATCAAAAACAGAAGGCAGGCCTTATACCTCCCTAAAGTTGACAACACAAGCTTGTTTACCAGACATTACTAGAACAAAAGAATAACTTACTTTTTCACCAGGAGGACCAATTGGACCTTGTGGACCAGGAAGACCCTATTTTAAAAGAATTAATTTCATATGTCAAGAATCATATCACAAGAATACACTTTTAAAATAGTAAATGATTAGCCCTCTATTTTACAAGAAATGATTTATGAGAATCTATATATATATCCCCCCACCTTCCCCAGAACGTTTTGCAACACTATGAGGGGTTTTACATAAGCTATTCTTCTGGCGATGGATATGTAATGTGATCCTATTCAGAACCCTCCTGCAGATGTCCTGGCATTCCATGAACACCAAATGACTCATTTTTCTCTTGGAAGAGGCCTCTGCAAATTTGCTTAAATTTTTTTAAAAAAGAAAAAAAAAAGAATGATCTTCCTACATTCACAACAAACACTCTTAGACCTACATAGAAAATTCTGAGGCTGTCAATTTTCTTGTATAAAGATACCATCTTATCCCATTATCTCAAAAAAGCTGTGACAGTTTAGACTTACTTGAGGTCCTGGATTCCCTTGCTGACCTGGAGGTCCAGGCTCCCCTTGGGGACCCTGCCATAGGAAAATATAAAGAGTCTTTAATAAAACTATTTCACATAATAGGTTTTTTCTTCTCAGTTGAAAAATAGTCCCCAAATCATGTTTCCCTATAGAGAATCCGGAAAATCTTGCAAAATATTAATGCTAGCAGAAGCACTTGGCAGCACATTGTAAGAAATCTTAATTTTAGATTTAGCAACAAAAGTGATTTGTTAGTACTTAGATTACAGAAACGAGTTATCTTATGGATATTTTCTACATACCATGTTCCCTTTCGGTCCTGGGGGGCCATCCACACCTGCGATACCCTTCAATGACAAAAAAAATATGCATGAGTGTTAACAAGTTCAGATGCTACAATGGAAAATTTAGAAGACTAACTTAATAGCATGACACCCAGTAGCCTAGATTGACTAAAAAATCATTTTAGAACTTAATGGAAATGAGGGGAAAAGCAAGGTCTATACTCTCCTCTCCATGCCCATGGAGACAACCTAACAGTATTTTCCACTGCATGTTCGGAATTTGACATGAAACAATAAAATAAGTAAATTAAAAGGAAGAGAAAAGAAAGAAGCCAGTGGAGTGGGGTATGCTCAGTTAAACTGATAGGCAGCATCATTAGGTCTTAGAATATAACAGAGCAGTAAACCCTTGGCTGTCTACTGAAAGCTTTCACAGCCTTCTGGCTTTAAAAAGTCTGGTAACAAGCTTTCCCTAGGAAATCTTAAATGTTTTCAACAATACATACAGGCTGTCCTGTAGGTCCTGGAGTTCCCCTTGGTCCTAGCAAACCTCGTGGACCCTAGGAGGAAAAGAAAAGCACATTCTCATAAGAAATGTCTTCAAAACATGTTTCTTCCTTTAAATAAATATTAATGTAATGTTTAGATTAAAATATTTGTTCATCTCCTTTTAATGGTGCTTAAAATGCCATTTTTATATGACACAAATATCTAGTGTTTATATTGATCCAAAAGCCAAGATGGATAAGAAAGTCTTTAATAAAGAAGCCGTATCTTTGATTTTATAAATTTACATGTGAATCACTTGGGAAATTTTAAAAATAGGAAATATTTTAATGCTTTAAATAAGTCACTTTTGTGTCATTTTCCAATTTGAATAGCAACACTGAATCTTATTAAATCTTATTATTCAATAAGATAGACTACACAAATAGAAGAGTCTTGATTCTCATTTATTTTACATTTAAGTAAATTCCATCTTGAAAGACTATTCTACTGAGAGAAAGAAACAAACAGCTGGATAACTATATTAGCAAGATTATAGAAACCATTTGCTTGATTTTTAAAATTATTATGGCTTAATTTCTTCTCTTCTTCCCCCTCGTCCATTTGTTCCTCCTCCTTTTCCTTCTTTAGAAAAGTGAATACAATGACTTACTGTCATATTCACTTGAGATACTGTGCCTTTTAGTTGACAGGCTCTATAATGTGGAAAACTAGGACTAAAACTAGGAGGCCTGCTTCTAGTCTGGTTCTTTGATTAACTAGCTTTGGGTAAACCTTTCCAATTCAGTTTCCTCATTTGTAAAAATCAATGGAAAAAAGGATATATCTAGTAAATTTTATAGTTCTATCTGGTATATACTAAGCACCTCATTTATGTGTTTCTTCTGATAGTAAGATTAATTTATCCTAAACACATAACTAGATTCTAGAGCTACTGATGATATAAAAACTGTAACAAAACAAAAAAACAGCATCAAAAACTAGGTAAGGTCTTTGCCTGACAAGATGTTATATCCCACAATTTTTTCTCTTGATTTTCTAAGACTTTTTCTTTAACAAAAGAAGAGCTCTGAGTATTATTTTTAAATGTTTTTTCACATAACAATTACCTGCTTAGCTTAGGCAAGACGGCAATAGTCATCTGAGTTTAATATTGACTTTATATATGTAAAACCAATCACTATTCCTTCAAAATGGGGTATTATTTAAAAAGAAAAAAAAAGAAAGTTGCTTACAGCTTCACCTGGAAGACCCCTTGGTCCTATTTCTCCATCTTCTCCCTGTCATGGACAAAATGAATGGGAGAGTGATGCAATCAGACAATGTAAAATTTCAGCATGATTTTGTTCTATGTTTTAATTTTAAATATTTCTTAAAAGAAATGAAGTTTAATATACCCGCATTCCATCTTCACCAGGAGGACCAGGAGGGCCTTGGGGACCTCGTTCACCCTATTAAATAATTCCAAGTATAAGTAGAGCACGAAATAAACTAGAATGTTTGTCTATCCTACAGCTATCCTACCAAATATAACGGAACATTTGCAGAAAAACTTATGCTCTATTTTCCCTCCTCAAAACACTTCAAAGATAAATCATAATTTTCCATTAACTGGCATTATATATTAGTATGCTAGGAAAAATGTTTCCTCAATTTTGAAAACGAAAAGATTTAAATGAAATTCCCAAATAATTTTCAGACATTTAATTATTACAAACTAATAGAAAAGTATTTTGCTGAAGACTGTCTTAAACATGGATACACTTTGCTGATTTTTATTTAATTTACATTTTTTCTGCTTCTAAAATAATTCTTATTAAATCAGCACAGTTCTAGAAGACTAAAGAAGTTTTTGGATTTTTTAAAAAACAAAATTATATATTTTTCTCAACATGTGATAGGCACACACTAAATATCTTGCTAGACATTTGTAGTGCTCTCTTTTCTTTATCTTTCTATTTTTTTATATTCTCCAGTTTCCTAATGGTTGTCCCATTGTCCTTCTTAACTTTTGGAGAAGAAAAATGTGAAGATCCAAAGCTGATCTTTTTTTGAAAGACCACATATTTGCTTAATTTCCCACTAAAAATATTGACTGGATTGTCGTTCAACATTGTATTTTGTTTAGCCTTAGTGAATTATAAGCTCTTGCACTGGATTGCAAATTAATATTATCACAAAGAAGTAGCCTGTGGTGTCTCAATCTACTGGAGCCATCTAATTAGTATAATAAAATACAGTGCCCAGTATATTGTCATATTAATGACAAACTGCCTATAGATGTCCTCTTTTGAGTATATTTCCACAGACAAAATGTAAGAAAGAAATTGAGGCAATTATCAAAAAATTAGAGGCACAATTAAATCTCCACACTTGTTCTATAAATGTATTTTCCATAAAGATTCCACATCAACTTATGTTTGTGTAAAATGAGTATTTTAATGTCTAAAAGAAATTAAAGAACTTATATGAGTATCGCACATATAATTCTACTTATCTTTCTTCAAGTATCTAGTAGATGTACTAATTTACATGAGTTCACAAATACTTAAATTAATTTTCTTCTTATATCTTAGTGTATCAATATTTCATAGTATTCCTGTATTATCCCAATATAAAAAGTATAAAATGTACAGAATGGTATATCTTACCCTGTGACCCTTGTCACCTGGCAGACCTGGAAGTCCATCAAATCCTCGATCCCCCTGTAAAATCACCATCATCATCATCATCATCACTGTCATCATCATCATCACATTTCCAGCCTATTTATGTACTGTAATTTGAGTGTGATATATTCTTTCATATCAAGAAACTCTATTTTAAAATATAAAAATTTCAGGGGTGAACTTAGATACGAGATCTGAAAATACAAATGTATGAGACGAGCTCCAGACCTTGGTCCCGGGTTCTCCTGGCATTCCTCTTCCTCCATCAGCACCCGGACGACCCTGATAATACCAAGAACATGGATAAGCAAAAGGGATTCCAAATAGCACAGAATAAAAGAAAACAAAATAACTGATGATTTCAGATGCCCTCAAAATGTACAATGAAAACTAACCATACCCTTTTTCCAGGTTTTCCTATTGGACCAGGAGGACCTTGGACACCACGAGGGCCCTATACAAAACATCATAATTAATTAATTTTATAGAATTCCTGATCAATAAACTTAATCGCATCAAGAGAAATGGCTTTAGAAATTTACATCTTCTTAGCTTTACCTTAATCATTTTAACGCAAGAAAATTGTTTCTTATGTAAAAGTCTAGATAAAGCAAAAAGACGAGACAATTGATTTTTCTAAATGGTTTCTTGCCAAAAAAGAGTCATGCTATTTTATTAAGTTTATATAGACATGCGATTACATTTAAACAAAAGGCATATAAAGTGATATTTTAAGCTTGAAAAAATCCTCAATTACTAAATATATTCTCAAAGCCTTGCAGTTTTACATTTCACTTGACTGAAAACACTTCTATTTTATACCTCTTCTCTTTGCCTTCAACTTTCTCTTCATTTTTTGGAGATCCTATTCTAGATAATTATTCTTTTATTGCATGTATCACATCGAATTATAATTGTCTTTTTTTCAAAGTTGAATCTCCCATTAAGTTGTTAACCACTGTGATTTTTGACTAAATCTTTTTCTCCGTTATACTCCTATAATTTAGCACAGTGCCTGGTACACATTTCTTTCAATCATCTACAAAATCCTGGAGGATCACTGGCAAACCTTAATTCAAATTATTGACTGGCACCATGCCATGTCAGATTAAAGTTTAAAGATTCTCAATATCTTTCTTGAAGCAGTATAATACAAGGTTATAGCAATATACAATGTCTTATTTGTGAATTAATATATGTGTTTTTTTAAAATAAAATTACACAGCTATTAAGAGATCCAACATAGATCCAATAAGAATAGTATATAGGCCTTTGTATTTAATTAACTATACCCTTTTTAAGTTTAAACAATATGCATATAATGAGTGAGGTAGAAAATGCAACACATATTTGAAATTACAAATAATTCTTATGATTGCTGTGAAATGTTTATTATAGAAATATGAAATTAAGGTTGCCTAATAATTAGAGTTTAAAAGAATATAGCTTTTAAAAAAATATTGCAGCAAGAAAACTCTATCCTATACTCCAGCTGGAAGGCAAGGAGCAGTAATAACAGGACAAATCTTGTTAGTTTTCAATGAAAATGATCCTTCATTTGATATTGCATCTCATTGGAGTTAAGGAAAACTGCAAAGACCATGAAAACTACCGCAGCATGTTTTCGGATTCATCCATTTTGTAAAGAGGTGAGTCTGACACAAAAGTTCATAAACTTTGCAAAAGACGTATCAATATTTTTATGCAATTCTTAGTTAAGGTACAAATGTTTTCCATTTCTTTATGGTAACATTTAACAAGCATGAAAAAGAAGGTTGCCACATTCTGTGTCACCCAAATATCTTTGTAAATTTTGGGGGGATTTTTTCTCATTTCAAAATAAACTGTGGTGCATGCAAATAGGGGAATATTATTCAGCAACAAAAATGAATAAACTATTGATGCACTCATCAACTGCAACAAATACCAAAGGCATTATGCTGAGTGAAAGAAGCCAATCTCAAAGGTTACATAATGTATGATTTCCTTTATGTAGTATTCTTGGAAACATGAAACTGTAGTGATGAAGACTAGATCAGTGCTTGTCAGGTATTAGGGGCACGAGGAAGTTGTGACTGTAAAGTGGCACCAAGAAATTGCTTGGGGTTACAGAACTGTTCTCTATCTAACAACTGTGGTGGTGGTGATGAAGAATACATATAGGTGTTCACATTCAAGTTTACATTATAATATTGTTAAAATAAAACTAATTTTAAAAAAAGAAAAAAAAATTAGTTGGATGGCCACTTGAGAGCTCCTGTAGCCCAATCTGAGTTCATATGTATTGAGTATATCAGAAAGTATTTTCATTAAAAATGAATTTTACAAATACATCACTTTTGCTTTTTCAGTTTTCTAGAATAAGTATAATTCATAATGTGCTTATAGTGAATGTCTCTATCTACTTATTATCATTCAAGGAAAAATAATACTTTTAACTTGGCACCATGTTAATATAATGTAAGATCTTTTTAAGAATTTCAGGTCAGATGTTCTCAATTTCTCTTAATTTCCTCAGTTCTACAAAGGGCTTAAAATTAGCTTCTTTTAGGTCTATTAAATATTCTTTCTGAGAGAATTTACTAGATTTTTTCTCCATGGGAAAAATGTTAGGCTTGTGGCAGGGCCACTGTAAATACAACTGTAATAGTGCTTCTCTGTTCTGTACAATCTCAAGCCAATTTAACATTCTGAAGACCTATTACTATCAAGACTTTCCCATTCTAGCTTATTATCTTCTTTTAATATTGTTTAACTTAATAATGTTATTGGCAGTCAACTGACAATTAGAGATGTTTCAATTGAAGAAGGTGATGTGAGCTTAAAGGTAATGTAAGTAATTTCTTTACTCATAAAACAGATGGCAGACATTTCAATTACCCTAATAGATAAAATAAACTCAAAAATAAAATAAGTGAAATAGGTAATTTTTACCTGAGGACCTGGATCACCCCTCTCACCTTTGGCCCCAGAGGAACCAGGCCCCCCCTGTAGAGAAAAGGTGAAGACATAATCATTTAATTTTGTAATTCTCTAACCAGTTTTGTCCTACCATTTTCACTTGAAATAAACATTATTCAAAATACATTTCTTCAAATAGTATGATTTTATTAGTTAATACAACAAAATTTTCAAGTCCTCTGATTGAAATACATCTCTTCTCAGATTTTGACTGTATTCCAGTGTGTGAACTATATTTAAAAGTCTATATTTTACTGATAACTGCACAGAAGCAAATTTCATGAAATCACGTTGAAATGTTCTTTAATGTGTGTGCCATCAGAGCACTTATGATGATACACAGGTGTTATTTATCATTACACTGTAGTGGAGTACTAGAGGAAACACATTTTTACAGAATCGGGTACACATTGAATTCATTTATGAAACTTGGCAAATATTAATGCTGTTATACTCAGAAACTTCTCAGACACTGAATTCTATAGCAATAAAATGTCAAGAACAGATGCTATTGTTGTTATTATAATTGTCCTGAAATAATGTCAAAGCATTTTTTCCTAGATTGGTCTACTTTTCCTTAGGAGAATAACTCCTTATGACAAACTCCTCTTCCAAATATTTACATAATTCACAAAGTGCAACAAAAGCCTGGCATAGTAACTGGAAAAACGTATAAAACCACTTTATAAAAGTGTTGTGAGTTGTTAAAAAAAAATACTAGGCCACTCATCTTCCTAAAAAGCTTTAGAACACTAAAATTGAACATAGTGGTAATAGTTACTTCATTCTGAAGAGTATACTTTGTGTGTTTAAGAAGTTTCTGATTTATTTCAATCAGTAGAGATTCAATTAAATACTGCATTGAATCAAAGTCCAAAAAGGTTAAAACTATGCTAAGCCTGAAAATGCTAGGTATCTAGAGACTCCTGGTGGCTCCAAAGTAAAGTAACTATTAATATGACTGCCAAAAAATATGGCAAGTCAAATAACATGAATATTCCAATCCTGAAAATTACAAGAATGATGACTTCCAAGTGTCTAATTAAGAATTCTTGCAACTAAATTTCTTCAATAGAGAAACTGGGATTCTACATTAAATCAGATTATTAAGCATAGAATTGAATGCAATTAAAGGACAGTCTATTTTTAATTACTTTACTGTTTTATATCTTCTGTATATAAGCATAACCTACTCAACAGATTATAATTACTTTGCCCAAACACTTATTCTAAAAATCGCCATGTAATAATTGACAGTAATAGAGTAGGGTAAAGAACATTTTCTATGTTTCCTGCATATTAGTCTATAAAATCAATTGGAAACAAATAATTGAAAAAAGGAATATTTCACTCAAAGAATGAACATATTTATGTATTAAAATATTGTTTCTTTTTAAAATCTTAATATATAAAATACGTTTAGACTCTAGAATTAAGATTTTTGAAAGTTTGTTATAATTTGATGTTTTGGAGCAAAGAATAATAGAAGAGAAAATGGTGAAAACAAACAATGTGATATTTTTCTCTCAATACCAACCTTTAATATTTTAGGAAGCTAAAACTTTCTATAACAAAGACTTAAGTAGTAAAATCAATTAATCTTGGATATTACATTGAGAATGGTAATGTAATAACATGGTTGTCAATGTTTTCTCTTTGCCAACATGCTGTGAATGTCTGACCCTTAAGGACTGGTGAAAACAGGAACAGCTTAATGTAACAAGCTTTCATTGGTTCTGCTCATCACTGTCCTTACCCTCTACAGATCCATTAGACTTGTGTTTGTCAGGATGATAAGCAGGAAAATTCCTTTGGATAATAGGATTTTACAGATGCTAGGCTGATATTTTTAATTTAAGCAAAAGGCAGTGTTTCCCAAACACGCTTGACCATAAGAATCAGCCTGCTGCACTCGTTGAAAATATAGTTTGCCAGTTCCGACCCTGAATATGCATCATTAGAGCCTCAAGTTCAAGGCCCCAGGAACTTTCACTTTTGATAAAATATATGGGTAATTCTTCTGCCCCAAAATTTGTAAAACACTAGCATACTGCTGATTTTCCTCAGTCATGTAAATGTGTTATTATTAACAAGCAATTAAATATTAACTCTAACTCTTCCTTTATTAAATGATATGGAATCTTTCATCTTCCCTATTATATTTTGAAAGGCAGAAGAGTAAAACTACATGATAAATACATAATAATGCATTTAAAATGTGTATAATTTAAATTATGTGGAACATATTGCCAGAACACATGTTCCACATGAGCTCATATGATTGAGTGTAAAGCCCTCCAAGATATATGAAATGTTATAAAATTTCAAGACTGAAGAGAACCATAAATTTATGGAAAAGTAGATAACAAACTCTTGAATAAACTACATGAAGAAAACTATTTTTCCTCCTAATAAGATCAGTAAAACAGATTAAATAATTAGAAAACTATTTACTTGATTCAAATTTGAATAAAATCGTTTTGCTGTGTCTACTAAGTAAACCAAAGATAAACTTTTAATGTTCAGAGTAATAATTTCTATAAATACCATTATTTCAATAAAACATTGGGAGCATAAAAGATCATATTGAAGGTATACTACAGCTTTTTATGTCAAAAAAATACTTAAAATAGAAATTATTCCATTAATTTTAAATGAGAACTCAGGTTGGAATTCTACAATGTTCTTTTCCCTTAAGAAAAAAGTATGATTTAAAAAGAATCTTTGTTTGTGTGTGTGTGAATTGCTACACTGCTTAGCATTTGGTAAGTTTCAAAATATTTTTTAAAATATATAGAATATTAGCTTGTCAGTAACCTTGTAAGGAAAATAAAACACTTATTTTCCAAGACTCTCTAAAAGACAAAATAATTTCTCTAATATCTGAAGCAGTTCATGGAATACTAGAGGCAACTTAAAATTTAAGCCAAGTCTCCTGCTTTCTCCTAAGATTGTGGAAAAATTTTCATTGGCCTCAAATATTTTTTTCATTTTTTAATAAATTCTGTTTAACATAAAATTAAATCTCAAGAACCTACTGTACACTTGAACTTCAACAACTCAAACTATTATGCAAATAAATTATAGTTTGAAAAGTTAATAATTGAATATGTGATTCAATTATATTTTTCACTGTAATTATTTGATTTGAGAATTTTCCATTGTAAGTTTTTCATTAAAATTTACTGAGGACTGAATTCAGAGAGATTTCTTAAATGGAAACCAAATCCAAGTATAAGTCGGTATATTTACCCTACTTTCACCAGCCAGAGATATGAAAACTGCCTGGCCAAAGTTGCACAAGGAACTACTAATACAGGAATTTAAACATATATTATCTTTTTGGGTAACCTACCACAGCACCCGGTCTTCCAGTTAGACCCATTGGGCCAGGTGGACCTCTCAGAGCAATCTAGAAAATAAAATATAGCAAATTCAGGAATGCCTCCCTGGATGAGCATATTAAACCACAATATTCATTTGCACAATTTACCCTTAAGTAGCAGCTCATCAACAGAGGTATAATAGCTACATAGTAGAAAGAGTGCCTGATTACTGAAGAATCACAAGTTTTTAGAATGACAAATTGACCTAATAAGTATCAGACATTTTTTAAGCTGTTGTGACTTATATATAATCTTGTACCATATATATTATGATTTATACAATGATAAAAGTTAAAATAGATTTTAACATCTAATAAGAAATTTAATATCTGATGATTTTTCTACTCAAAAGTGCATTCAGAATATTGCATAGGCTTCTCTTAAATATGTAGGTGCAATTCTCATTGACAATACTTTTAGATGTGAACAATTTGAAGTGCTTTAAGTGAAAGTTTTCTAGCAGTATTTTAGGAAAAACTATGACAATTCAAGCCAGATAGTAAAAAGCAAAATTGATCAGAAAGTGCTTAGATAATACAGTTATTTTAACAAATCTCAAATTTAATGCTTTATAGAAAAATACATTTATTTTGTAGAATCATAGGCATGATAGAATGATTACATGCACTATTGACACTGAATATTAGAAATGTGAAATTAGAACTTGGAAAGCTGGAACAAGTAGAGTAAAAGGATAAATATTTGACAGATGTTAAATTAGTATGGTGTGCTATTTTTTAATATTAGTGATTCCAAAAGATGAATATTTAGATTACCAAAACAGATATAAAAAATAATATTGTAATAGAAATAATGTAAAATCATATTAGAAAAGTGCATGAGATGAAAACAGTAATATCTCCAAAATTTTACTACTGACTCACCATGAGATTTTTGACAATACACTTCTTAATCCTTGAGATTAAATATCTGAAAAATTGGAATTATAATGCTTGCTACCTATTTCCAAGTAGGTTAAAAGGACTAATAAAATTAGGAATTCAATGGCCTAATAAACTATTTAAGCTCAAATAATTACCTAAAATCTGTTCAAAGTAATAAAATTTATAAGTTGTAGCATCATTAGTAAATCAATTTAAATATTTTTAGATTTGTATTATGCCAAGTTCTAATAAACAAATATTTAAATTTTTCATTGTCTTTATAAATGATGTAACCAAACAATGGCATCTTTTCAGATTAATAGACTTACACTCTCAGATAATTTATGCACTCATAAATTTATGGTGATAGATAGTTATCACCAACATGATTTATATCACTTAGGAAGCAGGTATCCATATCCATGCCAACTATAAGCCCTTTATTTCCTTTTTCCTTGAAAAGAAAAAAAGACTATACTATGAATAAAAGTATTACATGACTTTCAACACTTTCCTGATCAATTCTTTTGATTTTCTTATCTATAGTTTAACTGCACTGGAGCTAACTTAAAAAACAAACAATTTTATATTATGTAAGTATACAGATAGTGGAAAGCTTTTAGCTGACAAACAAATATGAACTGAATGTATTTGGTTTAAAATATAGATTACAGTGATTCGAGCTTATAATATATATTTGAAGGTTTCTTTCCTCCACAAGAATGCCTAAGAAATTTAATTTTCTGGATTATTTGGGATATCTTGAATAATCTATAAGATTGGGTGGAAAAATTATTTTAAACTTTATCCTCTTACTTCATTCATTGATCATTGATATATGCCTTAGCAGGGAAAACTGGATGTGAAAGATAAAGGGTGATACATATAAATCCATCAGTACTCTTTGGAAAAAAATTAGAAAATTTGTGTATTATGGTCTGCATGTTTTTGCCAGAATTATGTATGGCAATATTGCAAGGGTCAGTCATTTAAATTAAATATTAAATTAAAGAAAATATTCCTTTTGGAAAAATAGATATTATCTTAGTATCTTCTCCATCTAAATTCAACATACTATTCAGAAGTATTTTGCTCATAATAGTAGCACCCTCCAGATACACACACACACACACACACGCACATGCACACGCACACACACATTTTCTCTCTCTTGCATAATTTGGTACAGAATCAGTTTATGGAGCTACATGTTGATCCTTTCTTACCCGAGCCTGCTGAAGAATGGCCTGGGCCTGAGCTTCCTGAGGAGAGATGATTGGTCCTTTGGCACCATCGCCACCATAACGAAACTAAGAAAAAATAACATACAGAAGCTCAAAATAAGAATTTCTCAAATAGGTGCCTTAATTACTAGATTAAAAACTACTTACTTAAACTGGTGGGATTTTACAAAAGTCCAAGGTAACTCCAACACGAATCATGATACCTAGATTTTTAAAAAAATTTTCTTTCTGTCCATTATGGAAGTTTTCTAGACCATGCTTTACCACTTGTAGAAGAGACTACAGACTCCTTTACAATTTTAAATTCCATAATTTTTGAAAACTCTGGAATAAGCTATCATTCATCTCTTTACCTGCACAAAAGCTACCCGTTCTACTCACTCATTTGTAAAAATTCTAAATGCACTAAGTTTGGTAGTGTTATAGATCAACTGCTATTTTGCTGAGCAAAACTTCTGGAATCTCTGTGAACACAGAGGAAATCTTCCTTGAGATAGATTCAGTTTGCTTTCCTTTTCTTAAGTAATTATACTAGGAAACTGATCCTTTCTGTATCCCTCTAAAAAATGCTAAAGCTCCTTTTTAATTTTTATTTTATTTATTTATTTATTTATTTTTGCGGTACACGGGCCTCTCACTGTTGTGGCCTCTCCCATTGCGGAGCACAGGCTCCGGATGCACAGGCTCAGCGGCCACGGCTCACGGGCCTAGCTGCTCCGCGGCATGTGGGATCTTCCCAGACTGGGGCACGAACCCGTATCCCCTGCATCGGCAGGCGGACTCTCAATCACTGCGCCACCAGTGAAGCCCTCCTTTTTAATTTTAACTCAAAATGCAGCATGAATAAATTTTTCTCTATGTTATTATTACTTGAATCTTTATTACATTTAAACAAATAAACCAATTTTTTCCACAAGAACTTGGGCAAGTTTATTTTTAAATTTTTTTATTGAAGTATAATTGATTTACAAAGTTGTGTTAGTTTCTGGTGTACAGCAAAGTGATTCAATTATATATATAATATATATATTATATATATATATTATATATATATATTTTATATATATATATATATATATTATATATTATATATATATTGAATATATGTGTATTATATTCTTTTTCATATCCTTTTCCATTATGGTTTATTATAAGATATTGAATACAGTTCTCTGTGCTATACAGAGGGACCTTGTTGTTTATCTATTTTATATTTAGTAGATTGCATCTGCTAATCCCAAACTCCTAATTTATCCCTCCCCCCTCCCTTGCCCTTTAGTAAGCATAAATTTGTTTTCTAAGTCTGTGAGTCTGTTTCTATTTTGTAAATATGTTCATTTGTATCATATTTTATATTCCACATATAAGTGATATCATATGATATTTATCTTTCTCTGTCTGACTTACTTCACTCAGTATGATAATCTCTAGTTTTATCCATGTTTCTGCAAATGACATAATAATTTCATTCTTTTTAATGACTGAATAGTATATATATATATATATATATATATATATATATATATATATATATATATACACATATACCACATCTTCTTTATCCATTCATCTGTCACTGGACATTTAGGTTGCTTCCATGTCTTGGCTATTGTAAATAGAGCTGCTATGAACATTGGGTTGCATGTGTCTTTTTAAATTTGAGTATTCTGTGGATACATGCCCAGGAGTGGGAATGCTGGATCATATGTTAACTCTATTTTTTAGTTTTTTGAGGAACCTCCATACTGTTTTCCATAGTAGTTGACTCAATTTACATTCCCACTAACAGTGTAGGAGGGTTCCCTTTTCTCCACACCCTCTCTGGCATTTATTATTTGTAGTCATTTTAATGATGGCCATTCTGACTGGCGTGAGTTGATATCTCATTGTAGATTGGATTTACACTTCTCTAATAATTAGCAATGTTTAGCATCTCTTCTTGTGCCTATTGACCATCTTTATGTCTTCTTTGGAGAAATGTTTATTTAGGTCTTCTGCCCATTTTTGATTTCTTTTTTTGTTTTTGTTGTTACTGAGCTGTATGAGATGTTTGTATACTTTGGAAATTAAGCCCTTGACTTAAGCTTTTGAAAGTATTTTCTCCCAGTCTGTTGGTTGTCTTTTTGTTTTGTTTATGGTTCCCTTTGCTGTGCAAAAGCTTATAAACTTGATTAGGTCCCATTTGTTAAATTTTGCTTTTATTTCTACTACCTTGGAAGACTGACCCAAGAAAACATTGCTATGATTTATGTCAACGAATGTTTTGCCTATGTTCTCTTCTAGAAGTTTTATGGTGTCGTGTCTTATATTTAAGTCTTTAAGCCATTTTGAGTTTATTTTTGTGTATGGTGTGAGGGTGTGTTCTAACTTCATTGATTTACATGGGGCTCTCCAACTTTCCCAACACCCCTTGCGAAAAAGATCATCTTTTCCCCATTATATATTCTTGCCTCCTTTTTCAAAGGTTAATTGACCATAGGTGTGTGGGTTTATTTCTGGGCTCTCTACTCTGTTCCATTGATCCATATGTCTGTTTTTGTGCCAATACCATGCTTCTTTGATTATCGTGGCTTTGTAATATTGTCTGAAGTCTGGGAGGGTTATGCCTCCAGCTTTGTTCTTTTTCCTAAGGGTTGCTTTTGCAATTCTGGGTCTTTTATGGTTCCATATACATTTTAGGATTTTTTGTTCTAGTTCTGTGAAAAATGTCAAGGTTAATTTGATAAAGGTTGCATTAAATCTGTAGATTGCTTTGGGTAGTATGGCCATTTTAACAATATTAATTCTTTTGGGCAACTTTAAAAAGCAATCTTAAGGTAAAACAAATAATTTTTGGACAATGAATAATAACACTATAGATATATCATATTTAAAAAGTATTAGCTAGTGTCTATATGGTAGTAAATAGCATATTAACTTTATGTTAATACATGAAATGCATGTTACTCATATGACTCAGGATAAAGCACATGATTAAAAATATTAAGAAAATCCTCTAAGATTTGTTGTCAGAAAATATAATGAAATAATAAAGCCTTAGTTCTACTGCAGAAATAAATATTTACCAGAATTTTGTTTTAGCAAAATTTATCACAATTTCTGAAGGCTGCTTCATTTCAAGTATCTCTACCTCATACAATGGTTTTTTGATTGACCTATAACATGGTTAAGCAATATTTTTCAGCAGTAGGATGACAAAACATTGGGTCATCTTTATAACTATAAAGAACATACCGGTAACACTAACATGGTACCAGGAGGACCAGGTAAACCATCAGCCCCTGGTAGACCAGGACGTCCTGGGGGACCCTAGGGAAGTAAATAAAATCATCAAAATTAATCAATAAACAAAATAATTAAATGTATTAGAAACAGAATAACTTTGAATACCATAAGTCTACATTATCTACTTTGTGTTTGTCCTCTACTCCTTGGTTAATCTCCTTTTAGTCAGTATACCTAGAGAGGATTGTATTTCATTGCAGTAGTTTTATATAATTTAAATAATGCACAAATGTATTGCCTACTCAAGGAAGGAGAATAAAAGGGATTTTACAAGAAGAGTTTCAATAGACTTAATGCAAATGGTCTATTTCACCATGTGACCCAGGAAGTGATCTTCAAATTAAGATGTAGCCTTATTAATTCATTTTATCAGTATTCAACTAAATAGTCATGGGAGTTCCTGCTAAATATGTCTGAACTCAAAAGGAAGAACTTAATCTAATGTATTGGGTTCATATCAAAATGGAAATTGATTAAAAATTAAAAAATGTCCTACTAATTATAACATAGATAAATGCACATTCTTTCACCTCACTTTTAAAATTATAGTTAGAAAAGTTAAACAAAATTTTGCACAACATTGAATTCATATGTTATCCAAGTGAGAATAATATGTTAAACATGTAGAATATATTTTAATTCCTTTCATTTATGTTGCATTCTTTTGTTATGAGTCCCTTCACTTACCCTATCGCCAGGGTCACCAGGGGGTCCAGTGGGGCCTTGTAGACCTGGAGGACCCATAAGTCCCTACAGAGAAATAAACCATGATCTGAGTTAGATTCCTAATTTTGTTAGTATTCAGGCAAATTCATCCTACCAAAATCAAAGAAGAACTCGTATTCATAAATAAACACTCTTCTCCCAAACAATTGCCCTATTTATCTTCCCATAAAAAAGAGAACATATAGGGACCACTTTGTAGCTAGCTCAACTCTTCCTCTGTGAGGCTGCTCTCAGGGTAGAGACAGACATTCCAAGGAAGAACAGGAAAGGAAATTCTGCCAATGCACAGTCCCTGAGGTGGAAGTTTGTTCCCAGTTCTTACTGAAGAAATGGTATACTCATTTAATTAGACTGCAAAAATGTGACCGTGAAGTTGAAATGTAGAAGTCACTTATGTTCTTTATGGGTAAAAGTATTTAAAGGCATCAATATAATATATTTATTTCACATGACAAGAATTTAATTAATTCCACAAAAGAAAGAGGATTTCTTACAAAGTCAGATCAGTACAACTACCTGACAGTAAAGACACCCTGATGAGTAACATTAGCCTTATTAGGAAATGACAATGGAAGCTGATAGTCACTCCATTGAGAAGTACAGATAAGGCAGCTACAGTCCACTTAGAATTCTCAGCTCTCTTCTTTGAGATATATCTATACCTCTTAAAAAAAAAAGAGGGCTTTTTTTTACTTTTATAACTTTCAGTCACAGAGTTGAAGATGAGGTTAGAAAAGTAAGAGATATTTAAGCAACAAAAATATTTAAAACAAAATTTAATTTCATAGCTCTCAAAAGAATATCATTTGGATAGCCAAATCAGAAAGCGATTCAAGGCCACCACTTCCTCTGACCAAGTATTTGCCTCTATAATTCAATACTCAACTTAGTCTAAAATGTATAAATTCAACAGTGTAATAGAACTCTTATATCTGATTATTTAAAAAATCAAGACAAAAATAATCTTAAAACATTTACATACCGCAGGTCCTGCTGGCCCTGGTGGTCCTTCAATAAGCATGCCCTACAGTTAAAAAAAGATAGAGTCATTAATAGGGCAATGTAACCCCTAACCTCTTATCTAATTGGCTTTTAGAAAGCACCACATCATTTCATTTTAAAAGGTAAATTATCTGTTCCTACATATAAAACAATTACAAGCATTTTTGCACAGGGAAGGGAGGAAATTAAAAATGATAGAAGACATAATCCCTGTCCTGAGAAAATCTGTGAACTAATTAGCAAGGAAATAAATATTCAGATAAGTAATATTACAAAGAGAATATGCTAAGTGTTCCCCCAAAGGGCAAAGACATTTAATCAAGTTTTCCCTAGTACCCAGAATAATGCCGGGCACAAAGCAAGAACCTGATAAATATTTGCTGTGTGAATGAAAGGATGGAAGAAAGCGGCACCTAAGCACTTTAACTCAGGGAAAGCGGAGAAAAGTCCATGTTAAAGAACGGGACAGAAATATAAGTTCTTAAAAAGACAAGAGAATAGAATACTATTTCAGGATAAGAGCCCAATTCTGGAAAGTTTATGATTCTACTGCTGAAAACTGTCTTGTCATTTAAAAAGTTGGTTGTAAATTTTCATAACAAGGACAAATTTATTCTGAAAAAATATTTTTAAAGACTTTTGTGAGCATATGACGTGCTTTCGCAGATTTTGGAGTAATAAACAGACAACAATGTTCTTAGAGATGCATCTTTTTAATTTTTATCTCCTCCATCTTTTATAAAAATTTTATGTCCTTGCAGTTCCTGAAATGATTTTCATTAGCTTGAGGCAAATAGTTAAACCTACTTCCTTTAGTTCTAATGCAATACTTCTCCCAGATTGCTGATTAGGGAGAACAACAGTAAAATTGACTTCCAGTAAGAATTTGCTTCTTACCAATATCTTGAATGGTAGTAACATTAATATAAATCTTCAAATCACTTTTGAAGTGATTTGAAGATTTTTTCCAATGGAAGAAAAGGAAACAAATTTTAAAAAGAACGTTTCCATATTATTACAGGATGTGATTTGAATATGAAACAAATAAGTACTATGTCAAATAATATATTTCTAATTATGTTAAGTTATAGAAATTAGAGGAGAAAATCACTGGACTGGAAAATAGAAGAGGTAAAGTCTGGTCATATCTCGACCACCAAACATTTGAACGCTTTAGGTCTTGGGTTTCTTAGTTTTAAAATGAGAGAATTAGACTAAAACATTGTCGGCTAGTTTCAAATCCCAAAACTCTGTATCTCTATATTTTTTTGGTTTATTGAAATTCTACTTGCCAGAACTGGCCTTACTAACTCATTACTTGTGGCATTATAAACATTTGGACATTAGAATTTTCAATGGTACTATTACAATGAATTCATACCAGTACTTACAGGTTCAACTACTGCTGGTTCTCCTTTCTGTCCTTTTTCTCCGTATGCACCATGGCCATTTATCTGTTGAGTGAAAAATTCAAGCAGCCTGTCTTTAAGTAAATAAGGCCATTTAAGTATTTTTAAAAGATCATTTAATCTTCTAAGTGCATTTAAAACAATCTATTAAGATGTGTTTTTTGACACAGAAACCTATGAAAATTTTAAATACTGAAAATATACAAAGGGAAACACAATGAACATTAATGCTAAATCTCGAATGAGATTGAACAATTGTTTCTTAAAGACATATTTTAAAAAGATAAAGATATCTGTTGACCTCATTATTATCCCAAGGTGCTAAGCAAAAAGTGTCATCAAATTAAATTCAATAAAATAGAGTTGGAGGGAAGAAATGTGTGAAAAGGTTAAATAATAATAATTATAATGATAAAATGATAATTAATATGGTGCATTCCTGAGCATCACCAGAAAAGAAAAATAAATAAAACAGTCTAAAAATTAGAAAACAATCTTATTACCCAGAATGACAATGATTGTAATTTAATTTTATCAATGCCAAGAAAACTTGGATACAACTCTATTAAAGATTATTCTTTCAAATAAAGACTCCAGTAGTGTGGCCTGAGATACAACTGCTGAAGATCCCCATGAGGAAAAAGCCATCAAAGTAACCTAGTATTGGTAAATATTCATAATTTATATAAGAACATAACCTGCTTTTTAAACCTGAAAAGACATCAAGATGAACATGAAAATACTCCAGAAATAAGACATACAATGAGCAGAATACTGACTTACACTTGTTTCTGTGATATCTGTTTCTGCTGGAACACCTGGACCAAATTCTTCATTAGTGGGGCTTGTTGGTTTATCTTCATATTCTTTATATTCATAAAAATCATATTCGCCTAAATCTCCATCTACCAGAAGATCAGAGTCCCTGCCGTCTATTTCTTTGTTTTCATATAGCATATCCTCAGAATTTTTCCTCTGGGAATCATAATCCTCTCCAGTTAGATATTCTTCAGTAAATACTTCTTCAACAGGATTTGGCTATTAATTTAAGTCGCAAGGAATTGGAGAACATGAAGTTTACTGTTAGTAAAGCAAGGTAAGAATTTGCAATTACAGTTTGATGGAATATGACAGGAAGTGGTCTGAATACTACTCAAGCAAGTCTGAAAGCTGGGAAAGACAGCCTTTCAGCATTATTGAAAGAAATATTTTTGTACATTGGTATGTACAAGGAAATATTGCTTTCAAAGAACTTTTGCCAATAAACTGCAAATATTCACATAGATTCAACATGTGTATTTGCTTGTTCCATTGGAAAAAACTTGTTATGCAATTTGATATTTACTTTATAGTTTGACTTGAATAATATATATATGTATATAGAAAATATATAGTTAAAGCTTTGCTTAATTTTCAAATCTCACAGAACCTCATAATGAAATATAATTGCTACCAGAAAAGCCATGTAAGTTTGACTCTCAATTCGAAAAATAAAATATTAATGCCAATATTGAGATTTATCATTGCAATATTTATGCAGAGTATCTAGAATGTAGGGAAGTATTATATCACCAAAGAGTTCTTTACAGCAAATAAAATGTAAATTATAGTCTTCAGAATTTAATACAATAGAATATATCACTGTGTAGTCTCATAAAGAGTATGAGATTATTCACTTAAAAGTAAAAATTACATCAAAAATACTATTTCAGAGATATAGAAAAATAAAGTTAGTATAATTTCCTTTTTTCATAAATAATTCTCATTAATAACATAAATCTGAATGATATTTATTAGGTAATTTTGGGCCATATGGTTTTGACGAGGTTCAAATTAAATAATTTTATCTTGCTACTTTTGAATTTCATAAATAACTTGTTTGCTATAACATAGTGAATCTAGATGATAGAACAATATTGAATAATAAGTAGTGTTACATAAAGTCATGTGAATGAAAAACGTGGCTAAATGATTAATTTAGTGTTTGTTAACTAAAATAAAATGTCCAATAACCATAATATTTTTGCATTCTTAAACAATGAGTATATACTATCATGAGGGGGTGCATATCAACTGGGATCAGAATATTACTATGTTCATAGATCTGAGGAAAAGATGAATGAATTTGGGTATATAAATAAACATCTTGAATCAAGATAAACATTTTTGGAAAATGATTATTTTGGACTAGATGAAACTTGCAATCGGTTCCTACCCTAAAATGTTATTATTCTAAATTATGTGTTTGCATGTAAAGTCTCACGGAATTAACTTGCCTCACTGGGACACATGTTATATAAATTTTTAATAACTAAAATGATTCAGGTATTCCTCATACCAGGTGTGACAGGAATTTAACAGTTAAACTGAGTTGTACACTTATTTTTTCATAATCAGAATATATACATAGTATGAAATTCAGGAAGATTGTTCTATTTGTATCTGTATGTACTTAAACATTTTCATAGAAAGGACTGGAAAAGGTTAAGATATAATATTTTAACCATAATTAAGTTTGAAAATGTAAATAGCTACTAAAACCAACTAAGACTATATTTTCTCAAAATATTTCTGTCATAAAAATGCATGATTATTGGTCAGATGGAGTAAATTCTAACTGTATCATTTGATGATACAGTTGTTACTTTAGAGGATTCTCCTCCTCACAGAAGGGTCATGTTGTGAATACCCTTAATCACAACATTTTGAGAATCTTGTTCAATTCCAGGAGGAATCAAGAAAATGATAGCAGCCAATTCAGTTTGATCAATTTAGCATTTGCATGAAGCAAAGAGTCATGCAAAACCTGAATTGACGTTAATTTTAAATGAACTGTTTTTAGTAATAGTGAGCCAATTCTATTGTTTCTCTTACCTCAGTGAAAGAATAAAAATGTCAAACTTTTCAGAGGTTATAGATTCTTCCAGAGTGAAATATACCAAGAAATATTACACATTTTAAAAATTTAATAGTCTATGAGCATTACCTCATTTGGTCCAGATACACGCCTAGGAGCTTCTGTTTGGTAACTTTCTGTTCCATAGTTGTATTCTTGAAAATAATCAACAGTATTTGCCTAATGGTAAATCAAAAGAAAAGCAATTAGTAAAAATGTAAGGTAATCCAAAATCAATGGAAATCATGATTTAACTGGGGTATCGTATTAGCCAAATGAGTATTTATCTAGTTGGGTTAAGACAATGACTCATCATCAGAGATCTTCCAGCTTATCTAGGAGAGATCTTGATTGCTTTTTCTTTGCTACCTTTACCCCTAGCTTGACTTTTGCTGATGCTTGATAACTTTTCTTCTTCTCGGTTGCAAATTTTTCAGATTTAGGGGGTGTAAACTTTTTGGACTTTTTCTTTGAGTTAGTGGCCACTGTCTTCGTCTTCATTTTGAAACTGAATTTCTTTTTCTGTAAAATGTGGTGAAAGATGGGATGGAAAATATAAATAAAATGAAAAGGGAAATAAAGAGCATGGATGAAAGGAAGGATAAGCAAAGCAAACCGGGCATCATTCCTTCAGGACAGCTACTGTCAAAGAAAAATCACAGTTATCAGGTCATAGAAATCAGATGAATGAAAGGCTTATGATAAGTTTGAGGAAAAGTGGACATAAGGAACGACAGGATGACAAACAGCAGGACACCATACACAAAGGCGCTACTTTGCTTTTACCTCAGTTTGCGCTATTGTCTCCTCAGTTACAGTGGGAGTCTCTGTTACACTTTCAGCCTCTTTATATTCTGCTTCCCCATACTCATAGTCATATTCCATTATATCCTCAGGTGCATACTACATCGCAAAGGAAAAAATATCAGGCAATTTTGTTAGTTGCAGGTAATACTATCAACAAAGTGGTAAGCATGTTCTTAACTTTTACTAGTAAAAGTTAAGAGACAAGGAAATACTGCTATTTAAATATTACTTCATGTTACAAGAAGTAATACTGTCTTATACAGAGTATAATAACATAGTGACAAAGCAGGTTTTCTAAGAGCAAAATAGTGGTTAGGATTGTGAGGAAATTAAAAGTTTAGAATATTAGTTCAAACTTTTAATTGTTGAATATTAATTCAAACATAACAACTACATACTTGGACATAGTTGTTAAATAGTCACATTAATTTTGATTTGTAAAAATTACTATGTAAGACTCCTTTATCTTACAGCAATTTCAATGGGTATTTTTTTCCCATTAAACTACATGTTTAAAAATAAAAGTATGGGGCTTCCCTGGGGGCGCAGTGGTTGAGAGTCTGCCTGCCGATGCAAGGGACACGGGTTCGTGCCCGGTCCGGGAAGATCCCACATGCCGTGGAGCGGCTAGGCCCGTGAGCCATGGCCTCTGAGCCTGCGCTTCCGGAGCCTGTGCTCCACAATGGGAGAGGCCACAGCAGTGAGAGGCCCGCGTACCGCAAAATAAATAAATAAATAAATAAATAAATAAATAAATAATAATAAAAGTATGGAGAGTAGTCTTCCCAAGTATGAAAGAATTTTCATATCTATTATGAGATGGAAAGGGGAGAGGAACGAAAGGGAACAGAGGAACATGAAATAAGTCTATATTTTATTTGGAATACTGGAACCGATGTAAAAATACAATCTAAAGTTTATTCAGAAATAACTAATTTGCTGTAGACTTACTTAAGATCAAAATGAGCACAGAATACTTGTGAACCATTAAAAGATTCAAAATTAGATCTGTTTATAATTAATACATTTCAGTTTTACAAATACTGCATTTTTTCTATTGAAAAAAGAGCATAACACTTAGATACCTTAAACCATGTAAATGTAACTCAAACTGAAAAATGGAATACTAGATTATTCTGTATTAAAAAAAATTAGGAGAAAGGTATGTTTCTCAGTAGAGGGGTGTGCAATACAATCATTAATATTGAATGATGAGGAAAATAACATGCTTGCTCACCTTCAGAGCCAAACACTTCTATCAAAATTTTACTTTTTAAACACCAACATAGGTATTGTGAAACATATATTAATTATTGATTTTAATTAAAATAACTGTAAATCCATTAAGATCGTATATAACAAAAGATATTAAGCAGCAAACTCAACAAGCTAAAACTCATATATATTTATATATTATTTATAATATATATTTATGTATAGGTATATATATATATTTAAATATATACACACATATACATTTATTATGTATAATATACATTTATATATATGTATACATATATTTATTATGTATAATACATATTTATGTGTGTATATATACATATATACCTATGTGTGTATATATATATATGTATATATATATATATATATACATATATATATGCTAAAAGCAATCTATTTGAAATTCCCTAAGTATTATATTTGGTAACATTTTAATTATATCCCAACTGGACCTCTCTTGGTATTTTAAAATTGACAAAAGATCCCTTTTAATGTGCCAGAAAAATAACTCTTCGCCACATGTCTTTTAGAGAACTGTGATCACTGTGCCTTCTAATTTTAAAGCTCTATTAGATACAGCAATGCAAATGAGTTCAAATTTCACAAAGACATATAATGAGACATGTTCAAAACTGACCCCCTGGGAATATTGTATATCTGGCCCTTAATGAAATACCCTCACTAGAGGAAACTTTTCTAGATGGTTCAGCTGAAGGTCATATTGATATATATAGAGATACTTTCAGTGTTTATGATTGTCAAAACTTCAATTTGATTAAATTAATTGAAATTGATTCATAATTTTACCTATCCAGTAATAGTTTAATTATCATTGAATATACATTTCAAAGACTTCAACAAATCTTCATTCTAATTAGAATATGAATAGAATTTGTTAAAATAGAAGAATTCTTTTATAACTTTTTGAACATTTGTGTTTCTTCATGACTCTGCAAGCAAGATATAATGCCGACTCTTTGTAGGAAAGGTAAAGTAAGTATTAATCAGTAGCATCATTAGCTAAATAAAACAATTAAATACTGAATTTAGATACATATTAAAATAATTAATGGAAACTGAATATTGTCTAATGAATTTTTTTTCCGTAGTTATAGTCACACATGCTGGAATAAGAAATAGTGCATTTATATAATTACTAGCTGGCAGCTTGAAGTTAAAACATGAAAAAAGATTAGCCAGGCTAATTTATGCTTTAGAGTTTTAAAATTAAGCAGACTTTTCAGAATCATATGCATCTATAATGAATTGTAAAAACATAAGACAATACATAAAGGCATGAAGGACTGTAAAAATGGACAATTTAAATTCATCTTAAATGAAGCCTGGTATTCAAAGCAACCAATTACCTTTACTATCTTTATATCATAGATTTTTTTTTTTCTTATAGGAGGAAACCTTTTCCAACCTCCATAATTCTCTCCTCTATTTAAACTTCTTCCACATGGAGATCAACCAGACTAGCTGTAGTCGTGGAATAATGAAGGCAGTAACATGCTTACCTGCTTAGGCACTAAAGCACATCTTTTTCTTAGAGCCATTCAGGAGTCAGTGAAAAGAATCACTGCTTCTCTTCTCCTTATTTCTTTATCTAAACAACATGCCCCTTCTGGTGGGTATTGACATACTTAGGATTTTGCTGGTCTACACGAAGCTTTACAACCTACTTTTGGAGATGATTCTCCCTTCTTACTATGGAATTTGGGGGTGTCTCAAAGACAGGTAAAGAAGAGAGAACTACTTGTAATCAATCAGATGTATATATGCAAAAAGATGTGCAGTGATGGAAAGATTTCACCTATGATCTGTGAGTTGCCTAGCACAAGTTATAGTATGTGAGGAGAAAGGGTCTTCTTCTAGAAATGTCAAGTCTGTTCTTATTCAGTTTGTTAGAAAAATAGTGGCATAATACCTGAACGTCTTTGAGAACCAGAATGTATGATAAATATTGAGTGCAAAAAATATTAAGGTAAGAAATTTCTTTATAAAATATTGCTTTTCCCTTGCTTCTTCTTTTACCATCCTTTATATATATATTTAAAAAGAAGAACATCAATTGCCTAGTGTATAAAGGGCATTGTAGTCTGTGTAGCACATTAAGAAAGAACCATATGTAGATTTAACATCTAATTTCTTATTAAGATATAAGGATAATTTAACACGATGGTTTAATACAAAACCATCATAATTTTAATATTAGTTACTTTGCTATATAAATGGTATTGTGGAGGTTCATATAGAATAACAGTTTGATATTATCACTATGTTTAAATCTATCTTCATTTTACATTTCACTCTATGATGATGGTGTGATACTGTGCCAAACACATAAAAAATGTAATCTTAACAATGAATTAAAATATGTTATTTAGAGGATATGAACTATACAAAATCACAAGTTGAATAAAACACATTTGAGTTAATTTATAAAATAAATTGTCATATTTATTAATCCAAATCAGAATAATAAATATGCAATTTTGCAAATTTATTAATTGTAAATTAAGCAATATAAAGTACAACATATATGTTTGATGCTCTATTTTGCACTTTATGTTCTTTATTCACTGGTAACATTGCATTCCTATTTTGTAAAGGTAAAACATCTGTAGTACAATTATTAAAATGCATATTTGTAATATAATGATGTATTAATGGCTATGGTTCAAAAGTAATATAAGGATGGCTTGCTAATTCTGTTAACCAGGTGTTTTTCATACTAGTATATAATAGTTATCTTATTATTGAAGTATCAAGGTAATTTAGTACTGGGGGAAAAAGTGAGAGCTGATTCCTCAAACAAACTTTTCATTGTGACATACTCAACATAGAAAATGTAAGAAGTGCTATTATTGCATCACCCAAACAGATTTTCATGGAGCTTTTATTATAGCAGCATGCTCTTTTCCTTATCAGTTGCTTCTAGTAAAAACAAGTTCTATTTATCAACAGAATGTTAAATTTATGAATCAACAACTAAGGTCAAAAAAGAAAAGTCCACTTTTAAATGAATTTAAGACAAAAATGGTTTAAAATATTATTTTGCTTTAAAATAACTCTGCTTACCTGATGTAATATCATTAAAACATGGGAATAAAACACCTCAAGGTGATATAATAAGAATGCATACCTTCATTTTTCCAAAAATCAGAGCCATATCTGTTACTAAAAAGAACAAGACTTATCTTTCTTAAAACAAGAGCAAAATAAATCTCACCTATCTTGAACACCCATACTAAATGTTATAAATTTTAATATTGAATCACCACATAATCTCTAAGATATAAAACCTGATGGATATTTTACCTATCTTCTTGGAATTCACAGACTGTTTTAATAAATCATGAGGTAATAAAAAGAATGAAGCACTTGAGAACTGTGAAAGAAGCAAACACAAATATCCAAGTAATTTCTCTTTTTTCCCTCATATTTTCTTTCCTCTTAGCTTCTTAAGACTTTATCCTGTTTTGAAAAAACATTAATATTAAGTCATGGAAAAGATCAGTGCAACAGAATTCACTATCATACCTTAAAAAGGAAAGTAATGTCAAAAAATATATTTCAAGCACTTAAACGGTAAAATCCAAATTGAATTTGCATGCAAAAATAACAGTAAATTAAAATTAAGAGATAAGATCCTAACCTATTCTAAATAGTAGAACTCAAAAGATGGTATCTAATAGTATTTTAATAGTCAAGAAGAAAACTATTTGAGTTATTTTCAAACATAAGGACAGTCTTGATGTTTTAAAACTTCCACCCTCACCTTCTAAAATTTAGAACTCTTCACCTTGAGAAAAAAATAAAAATATAGTTTTGCTGCTAACTAAAGACTCATTTCCTTCCAATGTTTGCTTTTTAATTTCCAGAAAATTCACATTAAAGAATTTTACCTAAAAATCTGCATAAAGCATACACTGTACTATTTTTTTTGTTTTGTTTTTTGGGATATTCAAGTCTGACAAAAATGCTATGGCTAACTTAAATGTACTTATTTTTGGTCTGAGAGAGAATAGAGTCAAATTTCATTATGATGAATTTTCTTGCAAAACTAGCCTGGAAGAATAGTTTCACACCCGAGTTTCAAATAAAGTGACATAATATTAATCAAAGAATATGAATATTTATTTACAGCAATCAGTTCATAATGCTTTTCATTTCATTGCTTTCTGTATCAAGTCTTAGGCAAGAAAAAGAAAACTTCCATATCAATTAGCATAGCCTTACAGAAATGGAAAAAAAAAAATCCCTCTAAATATTCAACACAGCCTGACACTTTAAGATAGCACTAAAGTCCCTTTCTCAACTGCATGAATTGCCAAAGGACTGGGGATATGGCAAGTACACCAGAAAATAGTCACCCTTGTCTTGAGGCTGTTTTAATTACTGAAATGCTAAGGACAAAATATATCTTTGAGAAATTATCTTTTTTTCTCATCTCCCCCCAAATAAAATATGTTCCTCTACACAGTATATGTGAAGTATCTGTATTTTTAAGAAATTATGTAACAAAATACTTAAGATGGAAACAAACACCAAAATCTTCAAATCACATATTCTTAGAAATATTAAAACACTATAAATACAAGGTAAAGTTTAATTAAAAGTGAATAAATGGAGGTGAGCCTCAAAACTGCAAACCTATGTCCTTACATTGGAATGAGAAAACTTGCCCTTGACCTTACGGTCCTCACCTCATCGATCTGGGGTTCCTGAGCCTGAGCAGCCTTGGGTGCTGAGGAATCACAGTCTGGACTGTAATGCTCACAGTAGTCATACGCTGCTTTGGGGTCACCTATGATCAACAACTGCTGGATGTCCCCCTGCCAAGAAACAAACATGGTTATATAGTCAGCATATTTGAATACACATATATCCAGAGCAAGATTTATCCAAGACACAGTGTAGTTCATCTTTAAATATGAGAAGAAATCGCTTACATTTCAATGTTAAAAACAGTCCTACAGGATTGAGAGAGAAATTCACACCTGTTTAACAAATCGGATCTTCTGCTATATTGTGTTCAGAGAATCTATAGTATATTCATCTGTTTGCTAAAACTTGATTTTACTGCATTCACAGTTTACTCTGTGTGGAATAAGACAAATGAAATGTGAATAATAAGCTGATAAAAAAGTAAATAAGATTTTAAAACTATAAATATATAAAACTGTAATGTATTTCCAATATAAAATAATGGAAGAGTTCGACTGAATTATTTTTTAAGCAAGTTTATACAAGAATTTTTAAATGAAAATATAGATCCAACTATTGAGTTCTGTTAGAGGACTGAATATCAAATGAAATTTCTACTTACAAATATGAATGAGAAATGCAGAGACCAGAAAAATCCAAATTAAAAAGCATGAGTTTGGCTTTTGTTTTGTTTTGTTTTTTGCGGTATGCGGGCCTCTCACCATTGTGGCCTCTCTCGCTGCGGAGCACAGGCTCCGGACGCGCAGGCCCAGCAGCCATGGCTCACGGGCCCAGCCACTCCGCGGCATGTGGGATCCTCCCGGACCGGAGCACAAACCTGCGTCCCCTGCATCGGCAGGCGGACTCTCAACCACTGCGCCACCAGGGAAGCCCAAGTTTGGCATATTTTTGTTAAAAATGGAGCGTCTAAGCATACATCAAACTCACTTTTTAGAAATCTGAATAATTTTAATAAAAAATAAACATTAGAAATAATTAATAGGATTATCTAAAGAGTTTTAGTTTAGGAGGCTCTGGAAACTGTGTAAACAAGAGGAAGATCAAATATTTTGCTCTCAAACCCATCTGAATATTTCCACATGGGTCTAATTTGACATGAAACTAGTTTGATATAAATCTATGGGTCATGACCATATTAATTCAGAATTATATTCAGTCCTAGAGGAATGTCTGGGTTAATATCCATTTGACTTGGTGATTCAAGTCCCTGTAAGTCTGCGCTCAAGAGTCTGATTCACAGAACTCCTGATATCATTTTGAATAATTTCGAAGTTATTTCAGCTTCCTCTATGTCTGATTAACATAAGCTATTTAGAGCCTGATGAAAATTTTAGAAGCCTCTAACATTGAATTCGAGAGCAGGAAAGAATTCATAGCACTTTTTTTTTTCCATAGCACTTTTATACCACAATATTCATTTATTCATTTATTCATCAACAAATGTGGATTGAGAAAGTACTATACACAAGACATTGAACATAGTATCACTGGAGATGGAAACATAAATTTGATGTAATCCTTGCCCTTGGAGAGTGCAATATAGTGGTTAAGATTTAAAACTGTAATAAAATGGAGAATAAAATTTATAACTTGAAAAGACATAAGCAGACTCTTGTGAAAAGTGCCAAGAAAAGAGTATAAATTATTTAGTTCTAGCTGGCAATCCTTTATTGAATACTGTGGTTCCTATCTTTGGTGTGATAGTTATTTCTATTTGTATTGCTCTTTCTTCTGTCTAAAAAGCACTGTATATTCTTACTCTTAAAATTAGCATTTATGCTAATGGATCAGAAATCTATATTTTCATTCATATCACTTTACTGAGATATAACTTACATATAGAATTTATTCCTTTAAAGCAGACAATTCAGTGTTTCTTAGTTCATTCACAGAGTTTTCCATCCATCACCAAGATCTAATATCAGGAAATTGTCATCACCCCTAAGAGAAACACCATAACCAATGGCAGTCACACATTATCTCTTCCTTTGCTAGCCCCTGGTAACCACTGGACATTTCATATAAATGGAATCATACATCATGAGGCCTTTTGTGACTAGCTTCTTTCATTTGTCATGTTTTCAAAGTTCACCCATGTTTTAACATGTATCAGTACTGCATTCCTTTTTTGAAATAACTTGCTGTATGAACCTACTATTGAATATATTTTGTTTATCTAGTCAGCTGTTACTAGCTATTTGAGTTGTCTCAACTTAGTAGATATTTTGCTATTTGTTTTTCATATGTCATTCCTTTTTTGTTACTCTCTTGTTTTGTGCTATCTTCTTTTGTGCTAAATAGATATTTACTAGTGAACAATTTTAATAATTTTGTTTCTTTTACTATATTTTAGAGAGCTTTTGTTTTAGTGATTACCCTGGGGATTATCTTAATTTATGACATTTTTCAGATTAATATCAACTTAATATCAGCACTATACAAAAATTTGTTTCTGTATAACTCTATTCCCTTTTCCCCTGCTTTGTAATATTATAGTTATACAAATTACATCTTTATACAATATAAGACATCAACATAATTCTATACATTTTGCTTTATGCAAATTGTATTTTAAAACAGATAAGATAAGGAAAGTGCTATAAACAACAACAACAACAATTTGTACTGTTTTTATATATACTTATGTTGGTAATTTTACCAGTGTTTTTTTATTTCTCTGTGTGAATTTGAGTTACTATCCAATGTCTTTTCATTTCAAACTAAAGGACTCCTTTTTCTTTCTGGTAAGGCAGCTCTACTTTTGATACATCATTTGTTTTTCATAAATCTGGGACTGTCAATTTCTTCTTTGTTTTTTGAAAGGTAGTTTTGCAGGATATAGCATTTTTGGTTGACAATCTTTTTCTTCCAGAACTTGGAATATGTCACCCACTGTTTTCTGGCCTCTATGAAATCTGACAAAAAATTAGATGTTAATCTTAATGAGAATCTCTTTTATGTTATGAATCACTTTATTATTGATGCTTTGAAGATTCTTTCTTTGTCTTTTGACTGATTATAGTACTTTGCATGTGGATTTCTACAAGTTTATCTTGCAGTTTCTTGAGATACTCAGATATACAGATTAATGTGTTTCATTAAAATTGGGAAGGTTTTGGTAATTAATTTTTGGAATATGCTTTGTACCTCCTTCCTCTCCACTCTTTTTGGGACTCATTATTATGTCTATGTTACTATGCTTGATGGTGTCCCACAGGTCTTTGATGCTCTGTAAACTTTTGGCAAGTTTATTCTTTCTTTTCTTCATACTGAGTAATCTCAATTGATTTTCAACTCCCGATATATTTTGTTCTTTTTTAAGACATTCTACCTTTATTTATGTCCATTTGATAAGGTTTCATTCTCATACTTTCATGTAGGTGTTAAGCTGTGGCTTCCTTTAGTTTTTTTTTTTTTTTTTTTTTAACATACTCATAATTGCTGATTTAAAGTCTTTGTCTGGTAAGTCCAATGTCTGCATGTCTTCAAGGACAGTTCCTATAGATTTGTTTCTCCTTTGTATGGGACATAATTTCCTGATTCTTTGCCTGTCTCATAATATTTTATTGACAGCTGCACATTTTAAATGTCACCTGTGGAGACTGGATTCCTTGCCCCCTCCCCTCAATGCTTGTTGTTATTTTGTTTGTGGTTGTTTTTGCTGCTTGTCTGGTGACCTTTTGAAGTAATTATATAAGTCAATTTTCTTTGTTTCCTGTGTCCACTGAGGTCTCTGCTCAGGTTAGTGATGAGCAAATGATTGGGCAGAGAATTCCTTAAAAAACTCTCACTATTTGCCAAGAGACTTTGAGTATGTATTTTTGTGTGAGCATGCCTATAATATTCCAACAGTTTACAACTCTGCCTTAGATCTCCTTTCTTGCTATGCAGATCCTCAAGGTCAGTAATATTTGAGATATTAAGGTGTCTTCAGGTCTTTCCTGGACATGCACTCAGGACTCCTAAATCTCCAAGAGTATATTGAAGTTCCTCAGTGACCTTTATAGACATCTCATTTCGAAACTTTTTATTTTTAGTGTCTTTGTCTGATCCTTGTTTGCTCAATATCCTAACAGTTAAATGAACACCACCAACTCTGTGCTAAAGATCTGCATCTAGAATGTCTCATTAGTAACAGAAAAATGACTAAAATTAAAATATCAAAAACACACATCTGCCAATAAAAACTTCATTGACATGATATATTGCAATGTTTAGTAATCCTTGAGATAAATTTTGTTGAATTCAGAAATTTCTCTACAATCAGATTTAGCTATATTTCTTCAGTTATTTAGTCATTTCATTCAATCATTCATTCAAAAAGTGCTTTGAAAGTGCATGTAACATGTTAATATGTTCAGATAACACCCAAATAAGGAAACACCTACTTTATTTCCCAGTAAAACATGAAATAAAGCAGAATCAGCAAATACTCATCCACAAAATATATGGCTTATAATGGTCATACTATTATTAGTGTTTCCAACATCAAAATTATTTATTTTTATATGTTATGAGGCAGTACAATCAAACAAATTAGATTGTTTCTGAGATTTTTTTTGATTCTTTTTTGTAAATAGCTAGAATAGACTCTAATATTCAGCTTATGCCTACTGATTTTTTTTTTCTGGCATGAAAAGATTTTTTTTTTGCTTTATAACAAGTTTAATCAGTTATACATATACATATGTTCCCATATCCCCTCCCTTTTGCGTCTCCCTCCCACCCACCCTATCCCACCCCTCCAGGCGATCACAAAGCACCGAGCTGATCTCCCTGTGCTATGCGGCTGCTTCCCAATAGCTATCTACCTTACGTTTGGTAGTGTATATATGTCCATGCCGCTCTTTCACTTTGTCACAGCTGACCCTTCCCCCTCCCCATATCCTCAAGTCCATTCTCTAGTAGGTCTGGGTCTTTATTCCTGTCTTACCCCTATGTTCTTCATGACATTATTTTTCTTAAATTCCATATATATGTGTCAGCATACAGTATTTGTCTTTCTCTTTCTGACTTACTTCACTCTGTATGACAGACTCTAGGTCCATCCACCTCATTAAAAATAGCTCAATTTCATTTCTTTTTATGGCTGAGTAATATTCCATTGTATATATGTGTCACATCTTCTTTACCCATTCATCTGATGATGGACATTTAGGTTGTTTCCATCTCTGGGCTATTGTAAATAGGGCTGCTATGAACATTTTGGTATGTGTCTCTTTTTGAATTATGGTTTTCTCAGGGTATATGCCCAGTAGTGGGATTGCTGGGTCATATGGTAGCTCTATTTGTAGTTTTTTAAGGAGCCTCCATACCGTTCTCCATAGTGGCTGTACCAATTCACATTCACACCAGCAGTGCAAGAGTGTTCCTTTTTTCCACACCCTCTCCAGCATTTATTGTTTCTAGATTTTTTGATGATGGCCATTCTGACTGGTGTGAGATGATATCTCATTGTAGTTTTGATTTGCATTTCTCTAATGAGCAAAGATGTTGAGCATCCTTTCATGTGTTTGTTGGCAGTCTGTATATCTTCTGTGGAGAAATGTCTATTTAGGTCTTCTGCCCATTTTTGGATTGGGTTATTTGTTTTTTTGTTATTGAGCTGCATGAGCTGCTTATAAATTTTGGAGATTAATCCTTTGTCAGTTGCTTCATTTACAAATATTTTCTCCCATTCTGAGGGTTGTCTTTTGGTCTTGTTTATGGTTTCCTTTGTTGTGCAAAAGCTTTTAAGTTTCATTAGGTCCCATGTGTTTATTTTTGTCTTTATTTCCATTTCTCTAGGAGGTGGGTCCAAAAGGATCTTGCTGTGATTTATGTCATAGAGTGTTCTGCCTATGTTTTCCTCTAAGAGTTTGATAGTGTCTGGCCTTACATTTAGGTCTTTAATCCATTTTGAGCTTATTTTTGTGTATGGTGTTAGGGAGTGATCTAATCTCATACTTTTACATGTCCCTATCCAGTTTTCCCAGCACCACTTATTGAAGAGACTGTCCTTTCTCCACTGTACATTCCTGCCTCCTTTATCAAAGATAAGGTGACCATATGTGCGTGGGTTTATCTCTGGGCTTTCTATCCTGTTCCATTGATCTATCTTTCTGTTTTTGTGCCAGTACCATACTGTCTTGATTACTGTAGCTTTGTAGTATAGTCTGAAGTCAGGGAGCCTGATTCCTCCAGCTCCATTTATCGTTGTGAAGATTGCTTTGGCTATTCGGGGACTTTTGTGTTTCCATACTAATTGTGAAATTTTTTGCTCTAGTTCTGTGAAAAATGCCAGTGGTAGTTTGATAGGGATTGCATTGAATCTGTAGATTGCTTTGGGTAGTAGAATCATTTTCAAAATGATGATTCTTCCAATCCAAGAACATGGTACATCTCTCCATCTATTTGTATCATCTTTAATTTCTTTCATCAGTGTCTTATAATTTTCTGCATACAGGTCTTTTGTCTCCTTAGGTAGGTTTATTCCTAGATATTTTATTCTTTTTGCTGCAATGGTAAATGGGAGTGTTTTCTTGATTTCACTTGCAGATTTTTCATCATTAGTATATAGGAATGCCAGAGATTTCTGTGCATTAATTTTGTATCCTGCAACTTTACCAAATTCATTGATTAGCTCTAGTAGTTTTCTGGTAGCATCTTTAGGATTCTCTATGTATAGTATCATGTCATCTGCAAACAGTGACAGCTTTAGTTCTTCTTTTCCGATTTGGATTCCTTTTATTTCCTTTTCTTCTCTGATTGCTGTGGCTAAAACTTCCAAAACTAGGTTGAATAAGAGTGGTGAGAGTGGGCAGCCTTGTCTTGTTCCTGATCTTAGTGGAAATGGTTTCACTGGAAATGGTTTCGATGCTGGCTGTGGGTTTGTCATATATGGCCTTTATTATGTTGAGGAAAGTTCCCTCTATGCCTACTTTCTGCAGGGTTTTTATCATAAATGGGTGTTGAATTTTGTCGAAAGCTTTCTCTGCATCTATTGAGATGATCATATGGTTTTTCTCCTTCAGTTTGTTAATATGGTGTATCACGTTGATTGATTTGCGTATATTGAAGAATCCTTGCATTCCTGGAATAAACCCCACTTGATCATGGTGTATGATCCTTTTAATGTGCTGTTGGATTCTGTTTGCTAGAATTTTGTTGAGGATTTTTGCATCTATGTTCATCAGTGATATTGGCCTGTAGTTTTCTTTCTTTGTGACATCCTTGTCTGATTTTGGTATCAAGGTGATGGTGGCCTCGTAGAATGAGTTTGGGAGTGTTCCTCCCTCTGCTATATTTTGGAAGAGTTTGAGAAGGATAGGTGTTAGCTCTTCTCTAAATGCTTGATAGAATTCACCTGTGAAGCCATCTGGTCCTGGGCTTTTGTTTGTTGGAAGATTTTTTATCACAGTTTCAATTTCAGTGCTTGTGATTGGTCTGTTCATATTTTCTATTTCTTCTTGATTCAGTCTTGGCAGGTTGTGCATTTCTAAGCATTTGTCCATTTCTTCCAGGTTGTCCATTTTATTGGCATAGAGTTGCTTGTAGTAATCTCTCATGATCTTTGGTATTTCTGCAGTGTCAGTTGTTACTTCTCCTTTTTCATTTCTAATTCTATTGATTTCAGTCTTCTCCCTTTTTTTCTTGATGAGTCTGGCTAATGGTTTATCAATTTTGTTTATCTTCTCAAAGAACCAGCTTTTAGTTTTATTGATCTTTGCTCTCGTTTCCTTCATTTCTTTTTCATTTATTTCTGATCTGATTTTTATGATTTCTTTCCTTCTGCTAACTTTGGGATATTTTTGTTCTTCTTTCTCTATTTGCTTTAGGTGCAAGGTAGGTTGTTTATTCGAGATGTTTCCTGTTTCTTAAGGTGGGATTGTATTGCGATAAACTTCCCTCTTAGAACTGCTTTTGCTGCATCCCATAGGTTTTGGGTCGTCGTGTCTCCATTGTCATTTGTTTCTAGGTATTTTTTAATTTCCCCTTTGATTTCTTCAGTGATCACTTTGTTATTAAGTAGTGTATTGTTTAGCCTCCATGTGTTTGTATTTTTTACAGATCTTTTCCTGTAATTGATATCTAGTCTCATAGCATTGTGGTCAGAAAAGATACTTGATACAATTTCAGTTTTCTTAAATTTACCAAGGCTTGATTTGTGACCCAAGATATGGTCTATCCTGGAGAATGTTCCATGAGCACTTCAGAAAAATGTGTATTCTGTTGTTTTTGGATGGAATGTCCTATAAATATCAGTTAAGTCCATTTGTTTAATGTATCATTTATAGCTTGTGTTTCCTTATTTATTTTCATTTTGGATGATCTGTCCATTGGTGAAAGAGGGGTGTTAAAGTCCCCTACTATGATTGTGTTACTGTCGATTTCTCCTTTTATGGCTGTTAGTATTTGCCTTATGTATTGAGGTGCTCCTATGTTTGGTGCATAAATATTTACAATTGTTATATCTTCTTCTTGGATCGATCCCTTGATCATTATGTAGTGTCCTTCTTTTCTCTTCTAGTAGTCTTTATTTTAAAGTCTATTTTGTCTGATATGAGAATTGCTACTCCAGCTTTCTTTTGGTTTCCATTTGCATGGAATATCTTTTTCCATCCCCTTACTTTCAGTCTGTATGTGTCTCTAGGTCTGAAGTGGGTCTCTTGTAGACAGCATATATATGGGCCTTGTTTTTGTATCCATTCAGCCACTCTGTGTCTTTTGGTGGGAGCATTTAGTCCATTTACATTTAAGGTAATTATCGATATGTATGTTCCTATTCCCATTTTCTTAATTGTTTTGGGTTCGTTATTGTAGGTCTTTTCCTTCTGTTGTGTTTCTTGCCTAGAGAAGTTCCTTTACCATTTGTTGTAAAGCTGGTTTGGTGGTGCTGAACTCTCTCAGCTTTGGCTTGTCTGTAAACGTTTTAATTTCTCCATCAAATCTGAATGAGATCCTTGCTGGGTAGCGTAATCTTGGTAGCATGTTTTTCTCCTTCATCACTTTAATTATGTCCTGCCACTCCCTTCTGGCTTGTAGAGTTTCTGCTGAGAGATCAGCTGTTATCCTGATGGGGATTCCCTTGTGTGTTATTTGTTGTTTTTCCCTTGCTGCTTTTAATATGATTTCTTTGTGTTTAATTTTTGACAGTTTGATTAATATGTGTCTTGGCGTATTTCTCTTTGGATTTATTCTGTATGGGACTCTCTGTGCCTCCTGGACTTGATTAACTATTTCCTTTCCCATATTAGGGAAGTTTTCAACTATAATCTCTTCAAATATTTTCTCAGTCCCTTTCTTTTTCTCTTCTTCTTCTGGAACCCCTATAATTCGAATGTTGGTGCGTTTAATGTTGTCCCAGAGGTCTCTGAGACTGTCCTCTGTTCTTTTCATTCTTTTTTCTTTATTTTGCTCTGCAGCAGTTATTTCCACTATTTTATCTTCCACCTCACTTATCCGTTCTTCTGCCTCAGTTATTCTGCTATTGATCCCATCTAGAGTATTTTTTATTTCATTTATTGTGTTTTTAATCGATGCTTGATTCATCTTTAGTTCTTCTAGGTCCTTGTTAACTGTTTCTTGCATTTTGTCTATTCTATTTCCAAGATTTTGGATCTGGGAAATAGAATCTTGGATCATCTTTACCATCATTATTCTGAATTCTTTTTCAGGTAGACTGCCTATTACCTCTTCATTTGTTAGGTCTGGTGGGTTTTTTTCTTGCTCCTTCTCCTGCTGTGTGTTTTTCTGTCTTCTCATTTTGCTTATGTTACTGTGTTTGGGGTCTCCTTTTTGCAGGCTGCAGGTTCCTAGTTCCCGTTGTTTTTGGTGTCTGTCCCCAGTGGCTAAGGTTTGTTCAGTGGGTTGTGTAGGCTTCCTGGTGGAGGGGACTAGTGCCTGTGTTCTGCTGGTTGAGGCTGGATCTTGTCTTTCTGGTGGGCAGGTCCTCGTCTGGTGGTGTGTTTTGGGGTGTCTGCGTACTTTTTGATTTTAGGCCACCTCTCTGCTAATGGGTGGCGTTGTGTTCCTGTCTTGCTAGTTGTTTGGCATAGGGTGTCCAGCACTGTAGCTTGCTGGTCGTTGAGTGAAGCTGGGTGCTGGTGTTGAGATGGAGATCTCTGGAAGATTTTCGCCGTTTGATATTATGTGGAGCTGGGAGGTCTCTTGTGGACCAGTGTCCTGAAGTTGGCTCTCCCACCTCAGAGGCACAGCACTGACTCCTGGCTCCTCAATTTGGGATGATTTGTTTTCCATTCATGTATTCCACAGATGCAGGGTACATCAAGTTGATTGTGGAGCTTTAATCCGCTGCTTCTGAGGCTGCTGGGAGAGGTTTCCCTTTCTCTTCTTTGTTCTCACAGCTCCTGGGTCTCAGCTTTGGATTTGGCCCCGCCTCTGCGTGTAGGTCGCCGGAGGGCGTCTGTTCTTCCCTCAGACAGGACAGGGTTAAAGGAGCAGCCGCTTCGGGGACTCTTGCTCACTCAGGCCGGGCGGGAGGGCGGGGCACGGAGTGCGGGGCGAGCCTGCAGCGGCAGAGGTCGGCGTGACGTTGCACCAGCCCGAGGCGCGCCGTGCGTTCTCCCAGGGAAGCCGCCCCTGGATCCCGGGACCCCGGCAGTGGCGGGCTGCACAGGCTCCCGGAAGGGCAGTGTGGACAGTGACCTGCGCTCGCACACAGGCTTCTTGGCGGCAGCAGCAGCAGCCCCAGCGTCCCACGCCCGTCACTGGGCTCCGCGCTTTCAGTCGTGACTCGCGCCCGTCTCTGGAGCCCCTTTAAGCAGCGTTCTTAATCCCCTCTCCTCGCGCACCAGGAAACCAAGAGGGAAGAAAAAGTCTCTTGCCTCTTCGGCAGCTCCAGAGTTTTCCCGGACTTCCTGCCGGCTAGCTGTGGCTCATTAGCCCCCTTCCGGCTGAGTTCTCGCCGCCAGCCTCAGTCCTCTCCCTGCGTTCTGACCGAAGCCCGAGCCTCAGCTTCCAGCGCCGCCGGGGCGAGCAGACAAGCCTCTCGGGCTGGAGAGTGCCGCTTGGCACCGATCCTCTGTGCGGGAATCTCTCCGCTTTGCCCTACCCAGGTATGTGGGGAGTTTCTTGCCTTTTGGGAGGTCTGGGGTCTTCTGCCAGTGTTCAGTAGATGTTCTGTAGGAGTTGTTCCACGTGTAGCTGTATTTCTGGTGTATCCGTGGGGAGGACGGTGATCTCCGCGTCTTACTCTTCTGCCATCTTACCCGGAAGTCATGAAAAGAATGCCTACTGATTTTAAACATTCTCACAGCAAATGAATATAAATTCTTAAAATTTATTGATAACATTTCTCAAACACTAACTTATGAGTTTAGAACACTGAGTAGCCACAATTGAATTATTATAAATAATATCTAGTAACAGAGAAATTTGAATATTCTTCATTCTGTTGTTAAAAAAAGGCATCATTCAGTACCTCTTGTGTACTGTCATCATTGAGTGTTTCAATCAGAAATTCTGATTCTTGAATCCCAGCCTTGCCATTAATTACTTGCAATTATGCAAGTCACTTACCCTAATTCATCATTTGTAAAATGAATGCATTTATTTATTTATATTATTATTATTATTATTTTTTTGGCGGTACGTGGGACTCTCACTGTTGTGGCCTCTCCCGTTGCGGAGCACTGGCTCCTGACAAGCAGGCTCACTGGCCATGGCTCATGGGCCTAGCCGCTCCGCAGCATGTGGGATCTTCCCGGACCAGGGCACGGACCCGTTTCCCCTGCATCGGCAGGCGGACTCTCAACCACTGCACCATCAGGGAAGCCCAAAATGAATGCATTTAGAGATCATATCTAAGGTCCTCTTCAGAACTGAAAATTATAGAGTTCCACACTTAACTTATAGATAACATAATAAACCAAATGAAGCTTTTGCTGAAACACAAAAAATTGCCTATCTTATTACATATAGTATTTTTAATAGTATATTTTTTAGAAGAATACTGGTTTCCTGAGTACTTAACTGTTCTAGTCAAGGCACTTCACTTCATTAAATGGAATCCTGCCAACCTTTCCACAATAAATTCGTTTTTCAGGTGCTTGATATTCAGCCATTAAATATAGTACTACTGGAAAGAAACTGGAAAATTGTGTTAAAAACCTACAGTACTATTTTCCCCAGAAAGCATTTTATAGTGTTTTATGTTAATCATATGACATGTTATGAGACAGTCTGTAGACAAATAAAAGCATCCTGACAGCTTGAATGAACCATAAATATTTAGATTCAACAGTCATAAAAATTTCTACAGCTGGAAAAGGGTGAAGTTACCAAGTAAAATTGGCATCTGCTGTGCACAACATATGAAAAAGACATCCTCCTCCTCTAATACTCTACAAAGCCAAAATTAAAGTACAGCTGAAACAATTACCTTACTATCTATAACTGTGTCAACTAGGTCTATACTATAGTACTTTTCTATGGACAGAATGAGTCTAGAGGAGGGAAGCAAAACAAATGCAAGAAAACTGAACAGAAACTATATATAAAGATGAGGTTCTTCTGAATGTCACATGCACTGCAAAAGGATCCAGCCACATTTTTATCAAGGCCAATTATATAAGTAATAGCATATCCTCCTCTCAAAACTAAAATATAATGCACATATTCTAACAATTTTTGTTATTTTTGTTTGTATATGCATATATATAGTAAATGTCTATAAGGCCTAGCTATTTCCATTTTCTCTGCTATGAATGTAATTACATTATAATTCAGGATATACACAAGTTAATACACATTTAGCTTTTTTGCATGTACAAGAAATCACATTTATTGAAAAAGTGTTGTACAAGAAATTGGTATAGTGTCTAAGGTCACATGTCAATGTGTCAATGTTAAGTGTCTGAATTTTCAGATTCAAGTCCTCATCCTATGAAGTCAACCAATGTTTGGTTGAAGTCAGTTCCCAGCCTGAGCATCCACTGAACTGTAGAACAACAGCAGCTTATTCCTGAGAATGAGCAATGAAAAACCGGGTTTTGATCAGCTGTCATGTTCAATTCCATATGACTGAATAAGGTAACCTGTGAATGAATTATGTGCTTGAAGCATAATAAGATCCCAAGAATGACAGAGGAAATTCAGACATAACCAAAACAGTTAAAGCAGAGGCTGGATCAATATACAACTATAATTGTTCAATAAACAGTTTGTTTTTAAACAGCTCATTTATAAACAGTCTCTCTAATATCAACCTGGCAACTAGTAACTCTACAATCCTATAAGGCTTTTAATTCCACTATGAATCTTGGAAGATTTAAACTTTTAATATTAAAACTTGGGTGTTAGTTATATTCCAGGAGAATAACTTACTTTTGGTAATATCTGGAAAAGAAGACTCCAAGTATTTATTGACTATGTGTCTCACTGAATTTCAAAGCTTTCTAGAGTTAGAAATTTCATCTCCCCTAAACCTGTTGTAAATCACATGCTGCAATTGCATTCTATAAAATCAGCTAGCCTCCAAATTTCCCGAAGTACATTCTTACCTCCATTAACTTTAACATGCAGGTATCTCAACGGGAATGAATGCTTTTATAAAATGCTTCTTGTTAAAATCTTGACTGTATGTTATAAGCAAATAGGAGTTAGGTTGATGAAGAAGATGGAGAGGGAAATAGTATTAAACAGGAAAACATCTTAAACAGAACTCTGGATGCATGAAACTGACAAAGTTGGAAAAGTACATATAGTGCTGTATAGTTGGAGGGAAGGCCCTATATGGTGATAATGAGCAGTGAGGGTTGAGGGTTGAAAGAGATAAAGTAGAAGAAAAAAAAGAACCAAGCAAGGAACCAATCTGGGAAAAGCTTTGTGTGTGAACTGAATTCTACAAGTTACAGAATGTCATTCAAGGACTTTGAACCATGGAGCACATTGATCAATGACGTATTTTAACAAAAGTGCTATGAATACATAGGGAAGGATGATTTGAAAGCAGCTAGTTTGGAAGCATGAGAATCTTGCTTAGGAATCCATCACAGTTAAGCATTGGGAAATTTAACTCAGCAATAGCTGGAATGGAGTAGAGGATACATAGAGTTTATTAGAGACAAACGTGTGAACTTTGGGAACTGACTAGGTAATGATGATGGAGTGGGATGGGAACAGCAAGGAGAGAGGGAGGAAGTGCATTAGAGTAGAGTGGAAGGTAGTTCTGTAGTTTCTGGTATGAGCAAGGGTAAGACAGAAAAGCCATTTACTCAGTTGAGAAACAATAAAAAGGAAAAATTGGGGATCAACCTTTTAAGTCTATGAAGTGAAATGATAATTTTTTTTCTAGAAAAAGTCTTTTTTTTAAGAAACTTGCCTTTATTTACTTTTGAATTGTACTCCTCTATGTGCCAACTGTCAGGTTATATCACTGAGGCCAAACCAAGTTAGAAACATCAATAAGAATCTGCAGAAATTTTCCTTTTAGCCGACAGCCCATACCTCTTTCTGTAGCAATTTATACCCATGTTTTCACTGGTAATCAAATCAAATCAAATTTAATCACTGGTAATCATATGTTTAAGTTCTTAGCCTCAGAATCTGACTATATTTGGAGATGGGACCTATAAAGACAGAATTAAGAGTAAATGAAATCTTTATGGTGGGCCCTAATCCAATATGACTGGTCTTTTTATAAGAAGAGGAGATTAGGACACAGACACCACAATGCGAAGGTCATGTGAAGACACAAGGAGAAGATGACTATCTACAAGCCAAGGTGAAAGGCCTCAAAAGAAATCAACCTTGCTAACATCTTGCTCTCAGACTTCAAGCATCTGGAACTGTGAAAATATTAATTTCTGTTGTTTAAGACACAGTGTGTGGTATTTGGTTATTGCAGCCCTAGAAAACAAATACAGACTGATAAATACTAGTTTGTTTTTATTTATATCGTGCAAGTATTATCTTTATAGCAGAATAAAGAAGAGCACTTCAAAACAAGTATTTTTGCTTGTTTGTAACATGGGTAATCTCTAACTATGTCCAGGATCTGGTATTAAGTAGATGCTGTGGAAATATTGACTGATTTAATTTGGCAAGCAACTAGAATTCAGGGTAATCACAGGTTATCATACACACGACAGTATCATCATGTGTAAATATCCCTCAGACATTAGAGGTAATAGAAAGTAAGAATGATAAATAAATATTTGTCTCCAAGTATAAGTAAAGAATTTGAAGGGAACAAGTTTTTAAGTAAACTTACCAGAGTTTTAAAGATCTTTATCAAATTAAATTATGCTAGAGGTCATAGCGAGTTTAAACAACCATTTATATGATTTTTTTTAAAAATGCAATTTCATTACCCTAGTAAAAAAGTTAAAACAATTCCTGGCTGTATCGTTAACTCCATATTAATGAAATTATATCCTAATTCTACTTCATTTCAACAATGAAAAGAAAATAGGAATAGAAAAATGTTTTATCATTTTTATATATAATATAAAAATATATATATAATTAGAATAACACATTTTTTTGTATTCTATACTTCATTTTATCTATTCATCGTAATATAAATCAAAAGTAAAACAACATACTTGGTTCTTTCTTGATTTAAGAAAACACACGCAAAATTAGATTACAAATCATAAAAAATACTGAGATGATCCTCAGATTACAAAAAGACTCTTCATTTCAAATATTCATTAAATAATGGACATTTAAAATATGAATAATCAAAATTTGATCTTCTTCCGAAAATAAAGTCATCTGATACTTTTTACAAAAATCTGTTGTTCAAAATAATATAACTGAAGATAACATTTAAAATCTAAAAAGAGAATTTTAAAACAAAATGGAAATCATTTGAGACCTTATCTTTAAAAATTAACTTGAGAAAAAAATATTATTTGTATGAAAGAAAATATTATGTATCATTTAATATTTTAAACTTGTATTTTAACACAGACTCAAAGAACAAATTCATATAAGTAATATCAACATAAAGGTCAAATATGATCTTTGCAAGCAGGTATGACTTTCGTTGCCTGTCACACAAAGTTAACTGCAGAATTTGACATTTACTTTATATTTCATAGACTTGACTTGACAGTAAATTTTGAATTTATTTTAAAGTAATTATCATCTTTTGAATATGAAAAGAAGTGATAGACTCTTCATCATTTCATAAAGAGTTTAACAGTTGAACTGGCACATTTACTCTTTTAACCCAAGCAAATAAACTGTATCATTTCTTTTCATTATCTGTTTAACATCATCATTTTTATTGCCTATTTTTAAGTCTAGAGAAAATATCAGTGGATGAAAAGAAGTCATTGCTAGTAGCATTTTTATACATTTATTATTCTAGTTCTACATGCAGTGATGCTGTCCCAGAAGTAATAGGTCCTAGAAATAATATTTAAAAATACTTCCTTATTTCTACTCTGTTGCACTCCTCTACTATAATAAATGATACATTTCTTTAGTGAATTGAAGTTTATTAAATCAAAATTTGGCCATTCTATAAAATATATAAGCTAAGAGGATTTTAAAAGTATGCATATACATTATAAAGTAATTGATATACCTTTTACTCTTTTTTAATTTTGAAAAAAATGTTTTTTTAGTACCAATGTGAAAACTTCTTTGCTCACTACAGAATGTAGTCAAACTGTATATATGTCTACTGAACAGTGAAAGATGGGGGTCATGCTTTCAAATTTGAAAGCCAGAATTCCCTATTGAAATGGGAGTATTTGCAAAGAACTATACTTTTGAAGGAAAAAAAAAAAAAAGCAAACCTGTTACACAGCATTCCTAATTCCAGGAGGCACTTCATGCCTTACAATTTTAAAATAAGCTACATTTTTCCCCAAAACAAAATATTTTCTTAAAAAAGAAAACAGCAGAAGTAACCCATAATTTTATTAATAGGCACAGATACATTATAAGTCAGATAATAAATGTGTTTCTTCTTTAACTTTTAGTGGTAACTTACACAGAAATTTGACAGCCAGATAACTTTCAGAATCCTTTCCCCTGGTTGTCTATCAATCAGTCATCTATCCATTTAGTCAACACATATTTATTGAGGCAAAGTAACATGCTGATAATATAGATAGGCAAAAGAAAAATAAAGAGGGAAATCAGACCCAGATCCTACTCTCAGATAGCATATAACCTGGTAAGGGAGATTAATTATACACAGACATGATATATAAGAAACATATTTCTTTAGTACTTACTATATTCCAATTATGAAAAAAAATAAATTGAGGTGGCAGGGGTGGGGTGATGACACAATTTTCATCTGGGAAAGTCAAAGGAATAATCTAGAAGGAACTGGCATAAATGAGATAATTAATGAGAAAGTGTCTAGTTTTTCTTTTAAACATAAAGATACTTGGTATTCTTTGTTGGTTCCCAGAATCCTAATCATTGCTCTCTCTTACCCTGTGCCTAAAGAATATGACACCATAGCCCACATCATCAGACTGTCTTGCAGGCCAGTTTCTAGTACAGACAATGTAAGTGACCACCAAGAGTTAGGAGTTAGGAAGGTGGGAAGAGAAGGAGGTTGGGTAGTTTTGCTAGACACTTTCCTGTCTGTCACGGCAGTCTGGTACCTTGACCACTAGTGCCACTAGTGCAGGGCTCCAGCTTTCACTGTACTGTTATCTCTGCCTCTTGCTCATTTAACCCTTGGAAAGGTAATACTCCTTGCCAGGTAACTCTGCCTCCTTGTTCAAATCTCTGCAATCACCTGAGTAGAAATTCAGTTTCCTGCTGGAACCCACATTGAACTCACTCACAAAGAGTATGAGAAGTTAGAGAAAGACCCCACAGTTGAAGGCCCTAAAATAGTAATTGGCATCTTCCTTTTATATATATATATATATTAAGTTTAAGGATTCAGATAATCAGTATGTATCACTTTCCAGGAAAGTACACTGTATCTACTAGAATACACACAGTTTATGGTCGGGGCTCCTCTTCTTCTTCTTCTTTTTTTTTTTTTTTTTTTTGGCCATGCCAAAAAAATGAGATCCTGTTTGCAGGATCTCACTTCCCTGACCTGGAACTGAACCCAGGCCATGGCAGTGAAAGCCTGGAATCCTAACCACTAGGCTATCAGGGAACTCCCAGGGGCTCCTCTTCTTAATAAGCCATCTACATTATTCAGCTAAACTCACTGGAATATAAACTTCATGAGAGTAAGGACCTGTCTGTTTTGTTCTCCCAGGTTTTCACAGTTCCTGGAATAGGACTGCACGTAGTGGGCATGTACTAAATGTTTGTTCGGTAAATAGTTATACAGGCAATTAATTTATTCACCATTATAAGGCTCAATTTCAACAACTGTAAATTAAGAATACTATTATTTGTCTTATATTTCCTACAGATTCTTTAAAAATTAATACCTACTTAAGCAATTTTTAAAGTGTAAGTGTACACAAACGTAAGGTATAATTATTATAGTACTTGAAGCCAATTAAAGGAGAACACACCTTTGAGCTTAAACTTCTAGATGTGTTTATAGACTGTAAAATTTAAGAAATGCTGCTGGAGAATACATTTTTATTCGTTCCATAACTAAATTCCAAAAAAGTTGAGTTTCAGAAGACTTAAAGTCATTATTCTATAAGTAAAGCCCATAAGGAAAAAGTATAATAGAAGAGAAAGAAAAATATTCAGATAAGCAGTTTCCAGCATGTACCACTGTAAAAGCAATAGCTTTAAAAAATTCTACAATGTTTCCATAAGATATTCCCTGGACACTAAAAATTCTGCTCACATTTGATATTAGAGCTTTGTTGAAAAGTATGGTGGGTCTTGGAAGAGATTTTTGATTGTATATCCAGGAACAAGACTGACACTAAATCTTAAACATGGCATAAAATGCTCAAAAAAGTAGAGATTATCAGAAGATTAACTGAAAAAATATGCTTTTTGCCTACTAAGACTTCTGAATTTGCCAAGGCATTAACTTACAACATAGTTTTTTTTTTCAGACATTCTATACAGTTAATGATTCTTTCTCAACTATTTTGTGTGGAAAAGGAAAGCTGCCAAAATGCTTCAAATTTTAGTTTAATTGAAAAATGCATCAGAGATTGCATCTGAACTATAATTCAAAGGAAAAAATGAAAAAAACCACATAATCACAGACAGAACTGCTACCCACACAGTCCTTATATTTCACTGTGTCCCAAAATCAGCTTAAGAAATCAGTTTTAAGAAAATGAGTAGTGATCCTATGTTACTTGAATGTACTACTAATTCAACAACTATTTACCAAGTATTACAAAAAATGCAATACTTTAAAACTTTAAAGTTGTATAAAACACTACCACAAAAAGGGCACATTTATCTTATACTTTCTAACAAACATTCCTACTGAAAGAGAACTATCAATGTGGCTCTATTCCACACACAAAAAAATAATAAAAGAAAATGAGGAAAGAAAAAATGATTAGAAAAAAGGTAACAAATCTTTCTTCCTGCTTCCTTGTTGGCCAAGATGATCTATACTACTTGGATTAATAAATGTTAGAAATCATATTTATTTCATCCATTTAAAAAATATTTTCAGGCAGTGTTGTAGACACTACGGATACAATACAAAGCTTCTGCTCTCTTGGAGCTTACATTCAAGAGAAGGAAAGAGAAAATAAGCAAAATATAGTATCAGAATTATAGGTGCTGTAAAGAGTATAAAGCAGGATAGGAGAGATTGTAGAAAGTAAGACACTATACTACAAACTGTGGTCATGAAAGATTTTGCTGATAAAGGGACGCTGAGACAGAGACAACTGAGGAACTAAGGAAGTAAGAAATTCATAGAAATATCTAAGGAAAAGCCTTCCAGGCAGAAGGATGAGCCGATGCTCAGACCCCAAGGCTGGAGCATGATTGATGTGTTCAAAACGGGATGCCTTGTGGATCAGAGGGAGCAAGGGGGTAAAGGAATCATTGATGAAGTCAGAGAAAAGGGGCAGAGGGTGTGGATGAATCACTTAAGAGACAATGGAATATTGAAGGAACTTTAACTTACTCCAAATGATATGAAAAGCCACCAGACAATTATAAACAAGGAAGTGACATTCTTTACTGACTCATTCATTCTTTCAGCCAGTGCTATTTGACAGGAATATGCCTGCTAGTCTAGGCTTGCTGCTTAGAGAACAGACTAGCAGATGGGCAGACAGACACAGGGAGATCAATTAAAAGCCTCCTGCAATTTTCCAAGAAATAGATAATGCTAATAGTAATAATAATAAATAATACTTAACTGGCACTTACTGTATACCTGCCACTCTTCTAAGAACTTTATATAGTCATACTGTAAACCAAAATGAACTAGGTCATGCCTTAAAAAAAAACTACTTCCTAAAAAAATATAAAATAATTTAAATAATTTATCATATTCTTATTCTACTTCTTTGAGCTAATAATAATTTCACACTACCTATGTTTTTACTGTAAAGCTCAGAAGTATATAGAAAGATGGTAAAATAAGATTATTTGGTCCAGGATAATCCTATGGCCTTTTACAGCTTCATTAAAAGCACATATTTCATCAATCGTAAAAAAGAGAACTAAAGACTTTGGAATTTAGCTAAAATTCCAAGCAGTTCATGTTTGTAAGAAGGAAACATTGACTATTTAATACCCTATGTAAAGCGTAAAGTATTAAGTTCCTCTCTCCCTTAACCCCACATACCTAGTCAGCCCCTAAGACCTGTCAATTCTATCCCACATTAGCATTCTGAAGCAAGACCCTTCTCTCCATTTCTTCTGTCATGGCCTTGTCTCTACTGTAAGTAACCTTTTATTTGAACTAATGTTTCAACATATCAGTTTTGGTGTTTTTTTCCACTAGGTTCTTCTGATTCTAGACTAACTCCTTCACTGCCACAAAAAGAATTTTTAAAAAACAAATCTCAATGTTTAATTCTTCTACTTAAAGAAACTTCTTATGACCTATGGTTTAAAGTTCAACTCCCCTCAGCATGGTATAAAATACAGTCCACACACAGGCCCTAACTCATCCTACCAGATCATCTCCCAAATACCCCCGAAGCAAATTGCATTCTCAGATGTGCTGAACTCATTCCAGTCTTTTGCACAGGTGCCCTCATCTTTAAATACCCTTTTATTTTTCATCATTTTGGAAACAGTTGTTATTTTCTCCCTTGAACATATATATATCTTTATTATGGGCAGAATCATATTTATTACAACTATTTATTTGTATCGTTGCATCAATTATTTAAGCACAATATTTGACATATAATGTTTATTCTGTTTCAACAGAGAATAGTCAGCTACTTAATAAACACCTGACTTTCAAATGACATATGCTATCCTATACCTCTCCCTGCCCCTTCTCCTCCCAGACACTTCTAACAGAGCCTTAACCACTTGCATATACAGCATTCATTCACATATTTACTAATCTTCATTGGCTATAAACACTGTGCAAACTTTGTGTTTGATGCCACTGCTGAAGTACTTAAATTAAGGGAATATAAATCCTGCTCTCAATAAATTTATAGTCTAATGAGAAAGCTATATATTAATAGATAATTGTAAAACAACATGGTAATAGACAGTGACAACAAGAATGCAATGCAAGATGGCTTATTTTGGGGGGAAGTTAATAAAATGCCACAAACTAATAATAAAATTTAAACTGGAAAAAAGAAGGCAAGTAATCAGAGATAAGACTTACAAAAGGGACAAAACAAAATGTGTGACACTTTAATGTGCACTGCTGGCAGCAGATAACTTAATCATGCACTAATCAAAAAATAGACAACGAACAAAAACAAGGTAATGATCCTATTAGAGGACAAGTAATATCTTGTATAAGTGGTATTTTGGATCTTCTGTTGAGTTCTGAAATCTGAATCCACCTCAAATGCTATATTGAGTGTCTTGAAACAATTCCAACAATAAATCCTATTAAATATGAAATTACAGTAAATTATCAGTAGAGTCACAAAATAAAAGCTGTTATCTGCATATCACACTACAGTGGCGCAGATCTGATCATACTCTGAATGACAACATGATAGCATGTGGCTATTATATAATAAAGTACAGTGATGTCTAGAATGGAAAACTGAGGAAAAGTCCTACAGCATCACTGAAGCTTGGTCATAAATAATGTAGCACATTCTTGTGTGTTTTCCCTCACCACGCTTGTCATACCAACTTGGTGTGCAATAATAAGGAATGTAATTACACACCCAGAAGGCAAAAGCAGAAGCTCCTTTCAGACTTGGCTAAAAATAACTCTCAAAAAAGGATTAAACTATGCTGTATCTTGATCTACTCATGCATGTGATCTGTAGGAAAACTTAAATATCTCCCCAAAACAGAAAAATCCACAGGGAAAAATCATATTTGCCATCACAACTTTGTAAATAATTGATTATTAACACCGAGTCTAAATGAAATCTGACAACTTCTAAATTTGTTACTGTCAGGAAGAAAAACTATGTTCTATAAAACTACTACTACGAGACACTGTCATGTAGATACATTGGACTATTTCTGCATAAAAGCCATAAGATCCTCTTTTAGAAATAACTACACATATGCATCATTGTTCTGTATATTAGAGAAATTCAACATGTCCATGAATCCAGTGAGTCTGTAAAGCAGTGTTGTTGCTAAACCCTAATATTACATGGGTGTGTGCTGTGCCTTGGGATTTTAACTCTAATTTGCATTGAAGTTGTGCTTGTTACAATCAATATGTACTTGGACTGTGTTTGAACATCAACTCTATCAAATATGTACCTCATGTTTGGTATCCACATTTGTTACTTCTCTTAAATTTGTACATTATTTCCTGAAATTTATAAATAAATAATTTTGATGTCTTACTACATTCCATAAAACATGAATCACAAAACTGATTCCAGACAATGTTTCAAAAATTACATAAAGAACCACAGCTACATTCTCAAATGTACATCTTAACCAAAGATTTACAGGACAAGAACAAAACTGAGTAGCCATGGTAAACTGAAAGCTTTCTTGTTTTTCTGTTTTGCAGACGCTATGTTACTTTGACAGAGTAAGTAATAAAATCCCATTCCAGAATGACATTTTATTTTTTCTTTTAGCTATTGAAGGCTTCTTTAAAATAAACTATAGTGTCTTTTACAAAGCCAAATGTGGCTCCTATGTTAGCCATATCTATTGTTTTGCCCTAGTTTCAGAAATAATCAACAGAAGAAAGCTTTTTTTTCAAACACGTACTTATAAAACATTCAGTATTGCAGGACACACATATAAATATTTTATAAATGTTAACTCGTTTAATCTTCAAATGACTCTATGAGTTAACTACCGCAGCTATCCCATCTTACAGATGAGGAAAAAGACATAGAGAGGTTGAGTATCTTGCCCATGATCTTCAAGCTGATTAAGTTCTAAATTCAAAAATCAAACCCTGGCTGTCTGACTCGAGCCAATGCTGCTAACTACCATGCATATGGTTAAAAAAGGCAAAAGCTTAATTTAAAAAAGCTTAATAATCATCATCATAACATTTTTTCATTTAACCACTTCTTTACTTATTAGACTGAATGATAACTTTGTCTTCATCTTTCATTTCCCAAGTGAAACAATGGAAATGACTTTATCATCTGTGTTCACTCACTTCTACTTTTTTGCTTCTAAAGTTCATATTTTATGAAAGATCTTAAATATTTATAAAGAAAAAAATTAAAGAAATAATTAGTGGTTATATTTTTCAGTTTAGAATCTAGATTGAAATCACATAATGATAATTTTTAAATATAGTGATAGCTTGCTTTTTTCCCTTAATTAAAGAAGATCCAGAGAAACCAGGGCAAGAAGGTTTTAGAGATAAATTTTGTGATACCAGAATTTTACCAATTTTAGAGATTTTGAAGATGAGACTATAGCCAAGTACCAGGCATAAACCTTCATAGAAATATAAATTTTTTCATAATAAGGAATTAACACTTTTAAATGTTTATATTTTGGAAGTTGCAATACTCTTATAACAGTGTAAACCCATTACAGCCCAACACTCATGCTGATGATGACTACAAACACTGAACAAAATACAATGAACAATTCCCTGAGAACTCTGAAAAGTAGGTAGGTCATGAAGGAGGGTTAGACCTTGAAGAAGTAAACCCACATATGATGTTATCTGTGTGTGTTTTGGGAGGGGGGTTTCCCTTGAGGTTTTGTCCCTACAGTGGAAGCCAGTAGCTGAGCACTGCAACAGTGCTGTGGCTAGAACTTTGACAGAAACCCTGTTTCTGGACAAAGGAACAAGCTAAAAAAAAAAAAATCCATGTTAGAAGACATGGAGGGAATCTGAAGTGAATACATGAAACAGGAAATCACCTAGCTTTGTGTATAAACCACAAAAATATAAAATTACCTCCAGAACTACACATGTGTAATGAACTCAAACCAATTTAATTAAAACTGAGAGAACAGAACTGAGATTAAAACTGTCAATACCAGTCTCACAATAGCTCCTGAACACACACAAACAAACAAAAAAAAAACTCTGAGACTTCAAAGCTCTAGTGGAACCAGTCATAAAGGAGACACTCACCTTCTGAGTTTTACCACCAGGAGCTCTACCAGGCTTCACAGTGAATACTGGAGAAAAATCCCTTCATGCTTCCAGAAGGGGAAAATAAACCATTTTGAAATATACCAGGGCATTCTGTTCTTCTTAGCAAGACCTGCCCTTAGGCAGAAACACTTTACCCAGATTCTAACCTGTGGGGTTTTACTAGAACCTAACCTAACCAGAGAAAGGAAAATACCTCAATCCAGCCCCTTTAGCCTTCCATGTGGGGGAAGAAAAATACATCTTCATCTACTTCCTGTCCCGCCGACAGGAGGAAAAACAACTGAAAAACTCACAGTGCAGGGGCATAGGCTAACCAAAATACTGAGACATAATCATAGGACTATAGAATCTTTCCCCTCCCCCTGCATCTTTTACCCAGTGTATAATGTCTGTCTTCCAACAAAAAGTTACAAGGCATACGAAAAGGCTAAAAACAAAGTTTGAAGAGACAGAACAAGCATCAGAATCAGAACCAGATATGGCAGGATGCTGGAATTGTCAGACTAGGAATGTTTCTTGAAACTATTATTAATATTCTAAGAATGTTAATAGAAAAATAGACAACCCACCAGAATAGATGGATAATGTAAGTCGAGAAATGGAATTTCAAAGATCAAAAAGAAATGCTAGAGATCACAGAAATTAAGAAAGTCTTTGGAGATTGGTTCAAGATGGTGGAGTAGAAGGATGTGTGCTCACTCCCTCTTGCAAGAGCACCAGAATCACAACTAACTGCTGAACAATCATTGACAGAAAGACACTGGAACTCACCAAAAAAGATACCCCACATCCAAAGACAAAAGAGAAGCTGCAATGAAATGGTAGGAGTGGTGCAATCACAATAAAATCAAATCCCATAACTGCTGGGTGGGTGACTCACAAACTGGAGAACACATACCACAGAAGTCCACCCACTGGAGAGAAGGTTCTGAACCCCATGTCAGGCTTCCCAACCTGGGGGTCTGGCAATGGGAGGAGGAATTCCTAGAAAATCAAACTTTGAAGGCTATCAGGATTTGACTGCAGGACTTCAACAGGACTGGGGGAAACAGAGACTCCACTCTTGGGGGCACACACAAAGTAGTGTGTGCATCAGGACCCAGGGGAAGGAGCAGTGACCCCATAGCAGACTGAACCAGACCTAGCTGCAAATGTTGGAGGGTCTCCTGCAGAGGCTGGGGGTGACTGTGGCTCACCATGCGGACAAGAACACTGGCAGCAGAAGTTCTGGGAAGTACTCCTTGGCATGAGCCCTCCCAGAGTCTGCCATTAGCCCCACCAAAGAGCTGGGTAGGCTCCAGTGCTGGGTCACCTCAGGCCAAACAACGAACAGGGAGGGAACCCAGCCCCACCCATCAACAGACAATTGGATTAAAATTCTACTCAGCTCTGCCCACCTGCTCTACCCACCACCAGTCCCTCCCATCAGGAAGCTTGCACAAGTCTCTTAGATAGCCTCATCCAACAGAGGGCAGACAGCAGAAGCAAGAAGAACTACAATCCTGCAGCCTCTGGAACAAAAACCACATTCACAGAAAGATAGACAAGATGAAAAGGCAGAGAGCTATTGACAAGATGAAAAGGCAGAGAGCTATATACCAGATGAAGAAACAAGATAAAACCCCAGAAAAACAACTAAATGAAGAGGAGATAGGCAACCTTCCAGAAAAAGAATTCAGAATAATGATAGTGAAGATGATCCAGAACCTCAGAAAAAGAATGGAGGCAAAGATCAAGAAGATGCAAGAAATATTTAACAAACACCTAGAAGAATTAAAGAGCAAACAAACAGAGGTGAACAAGCAGAGATGAACAATACAATAAATGAAATGAAAACTACACTGGAAGGAATCAATAGAATAACTGAGGCAGAAGAACAGATAAGTGACCTGGAAGACAGAATGGTGGAATTCACTGCCGTGGAATAGAATAAAGAGAAAAGAATGAAAAGAAATGAAGACAGCCTAAGAGACCTCTGGGACAACATTAACCAACATTCGCATTATAGGGTCCCAGAAGGAGGAGAGAGAGAGAAAGGACCTGAGAAAAATATTTGAAGAGATTATAGTCGAAAACTTCCCTAACATGGGAAACGAAATAGCCATCCAAGTCCAGGAAGCGCAGAGAGTCCCAGGCAGGATAAGCCCAAGGAAAAAAAGCTGAGACACATAGTAATCAAACTGACAAAAATTAAAGATAAAGAAAAATTACTGAAAGCAACAAGGGAAAAACAACAAATAACATACAAGGGAACTCCAATAAGTTTAACAGCTGATTTCTCAGCAGAAACTCTACAAGCCAGAAGGAAGTGGCATGATATATTTAAAGTGATGAAAGGGAAGAACCTACAACCAAGATTACTCTAGCCAGAAGGATCTCATTCAGATTCGATGGAGAAATCAAAAGCTTTACAGACAAGCAAAAGCTAAGAGAATTCAGCACCACCAAACTAGCTCTACAACAAATGCTAAAGGAACTTCTCTAAGTGGGAAACACAAGAGAAGAAAAGAACCTACAAAAAAAAAAAAAAACCCATAATAATTAAGAAAATGGTAATAGGAACAAGAATGTCTTTGATGGGTTTATTAGTTGACTGCACATGGCTCAGAAAAAATCTCTGAGATTGAGGATATGACAATAGAAACTTCCAAAATTGAAATGCAAAAAATAAAAAGATTTAAAAAAAATCAAACAGAACAACAGAACAGAATATCCAAGAACTGTGGGACAACTACAAATGATATAACATACACATAATGGGAATACCAGAAAAAGAAAGGGAAAGAAACAGAGTAACATTTGAAGCAATAATGACTGAAGGGATTCCCTGGTGGCACTGTGGTTGAGAATCGGCCTGCCGATGCAGGGGACACGGGCTTGTGCCCCGGTCCGGGAAGATCACACATGCTGCGGAGCAGCTGGGCCCATGAGCCATGGCCACTGAGCCTCGCATCCAGAGCCTGTGCTCTGCAACGGGAGAGGCCACAACAGTGAGAGGCCTGCGTACTGCAAATAAATAAATAAATAAATAAAATAATAATGACTGAAAATTTGCTCAAATTAATGTCGGCCACCCTTCATAGATCCAGGAAGAACAGAGAACCAGGAGCTGCATAAATGTCAAAAAAAACCTCTGACACCTAGGCACGTCATAATCAAACTTCAGAAAATCAATAATAAAAAAAATTTTCAAAAAATCAGATAAAAAAACACCTTACCTACAGAGATACAAAGGTATCAACAGTAATTACATCTGACTCCTCTTCAGAAACTACACAAGCAAAAAGAGAGTAAAATGAGATATTTAAAGTCTTGAGAGAAAAAAAAAAAACAACAACCTACAATTCTTTACCCTGCAAAATTACCCTTCAAAAGTGAAAGCAAAATAATTTCTCTGCCAAACACTGAGGGAATTTGCTGGCAGTAGACCTGTCTCTCAAGCAATTTAAAAAGAAGTTCTTCAGAGAAAAGAAAGATGATATAATTCAGAGAAACCAAATGATGAAAAAAAAAGAATTGGAGAAAGAATAAGGTAAAACAGAAAGTTTTATTTTTATTATTCTTAATTGATCTGTTTCAGTTTGTTCAATATAATATATATATATATATATAAAACACACACACACACACACACACACACACACAGAGTTGGCCCTCTATCCAGACGCTCCTCATCCATGAATTCAACTAATTGTGGATCAAGAACATTTAGAAAAAAAATTCTAGAAAGTTCCAAAAAGCAAAACTTGAATTCGCTGCATGCCTGCAACTACTTACATAACATTTTCATTGTATTTACAACTATTTATATAACATTTACACTGTATTAGGTATTATAAGTAACTTATAGAAGATTTAAAGTATACAGGAAGACAGCAGGGAGGAATAAGGATTACATTATTGTTATAAGGTACTTGCACTACCTGTGAAATAGTATAGTAGGATTTGAAAGTAGACTTGGATTAGTTGTAAATGTATATTGCAAATGATAGGGTAACCACTAAAATAAGTAATAAAAGAAGTATAATTGATATGCCAAGAAAATGGTGAAAATGGAATAATAAAAATGCTCAATTTAAACCAAAAAAGAAGGCAGAAAAGTAATAGAAGACAAATATGAACAAAAATAAAAGGCAGCAAATAGAAAACAGTAGCAAATATGGTAGATGTAAATTCATCTATATTAATAATCATTTTAAACATCAGTGGTCCAAATATACCAACTAAAAGACAGAGATTGTCAGAGTGGATCAAAAAACAAGGCCCAACTATATTTTGTTTACAAGAAACCTACTTTCAATATAAAGACACATATAGATTAAAAGTATAGGGATGGAGATACCATAATTCAAAAAGATACATGCACCCCAATGTTCATTGCAGCACTGTTTACAATAGCCAGGACATGGAAGCAGCCTAAATGACCATCAACAGAGAAATGCATAAAGAAATGTGGTATATGTATACAATGGAATATTACTCAGCCATAAAAAGGAATGAAATTGGGTCATTTGCAGAGACGTAGCTGGACATAGAGACTGTCATACAGAGTTAAGTAAGTCAGAAAGAGAAAAAGAAATAACATATATTAATGCATATATGTGGAATCTAGAAAAATGGTATAGATGAACTTATATGCAAAGCAGAAATAGAGATACAATGTAGAGAACAAACATATGGATACCAAGAGGGGAAGGGGGTGAGATGGACTGGGAAACTGAGATTGACATATATACACTACTATATATAAAATAGATAACTAATGAGAACAGATTTTATAGCACAGGGAACTCTACTCAATGCTCTGTTGTGACCTAAATGGGAAAGAAATCCAAGGAAGAGAGGATATATGTATATGTGTGGCTGATTCACTTTGCTGTCCAGCAGAAACTAACACAATACAGTAAAGCACCTACACTCCAAAAAAAAAAAAAAAAAAGAAAAGAAAAAAAGTATAGGGATGGAAAAGATATACCATATTATCACTAATCAAAAGAAAGTGAGAATAGCTATATTAATTTAGGCACAGTAGACTTCAGAACAAGAAAAGTTATCAGAGATAGAAATATTACATACTGATAAAGGAGTCAATAGTCCAAGAATAATAGTCCTTAATGTGTATGTGCCTAACAACAGAATATCAAAGTAAAATACATGAGGCAAAAACTGATATAACTGCAAGAAGAAATAGAGTAATCTAATATCATAGTTGGAAAGTTTAACACCCTTCTACGAGAAACCAACAGATCCAGCTACAGAAAACTACTAAGGACATAGTTGAACTCAACAGCACTATCAGTCAAGTGGATATAATTGACATGTATACACTTCTTTATCCAGAACAGCAGATTACACATTTTTCTCAAGCTCACATGGAACATTCACAAAAACAGACCACATTCTGAGCCATAAAACACACTTTAATCAATTTAAAATAGAATCATATGATATCAGCCCTTAGAACACAGTGAAATTAAACTAGAAATCAATAACAGAAAGATGTCTGTAAAGTTTGAAAAAACTTGGAGAATAAACTACAATTTCCAAATAACACATGAGTCAATGGTGCTATCTCAAAGAAAATTTTAAAATATATTTGAACTAAATGAAAATAAAAACACAACTTATCAAAAGTGTAGGATGCAGCAAAAGCAGTTGTCACAGAGAAATTTCTAACATCGAATGCAAATACTAGAAAAGAAGAAAAATTGAAAATAAATCATCTAAGTTTCCACCTTAGAAAACTAGAAAAGGAATAGCAAGTTAATTCCAAAATAAGCAGAAGAAAAGAATGATAAAAATTAGAGGTGAAATGAGTGAAATTGAAAACAATAACAAAATATGAACAATATCTACATGAGGAAAACTACAAAATACTGATGAAATATAAAAGAAGTACTAAATAATTGAGAAATATTCCATTTTCACAGTTAGAAAGACTCAGTATTGCCAAGATGTAAGGTTGTCCCAACTTGATCTATAGAGTCAACTCTCCCAGTTAAAATCCCAAGAAATGGACTTCCCTGGTGGCGCAGTGGTTAAGAATCTGCCTGCCAATGCAGAGGACATGGGTTTGAGCCCTGGTCGGGAAGATCCCACATACCGCGGGGCAACTAAGCCCGTGACCCACAACTACTGATCCTGCATGCGACAACTAATGAAGCCTATGAACCTAGAGCCCATGCTCCACAGCAAGAGAAGCCACCACAATGAGAAGCAACAAAGAGTAGCCCCCACTCACCTCAACCAGAGAACACCCGTTCACAGCAATGAAAATCCAATGCAGCCAAAAAAATAAATTAAAAGAAATCCCAGGAAATTATTTTGTGAATATTGTCAAACTGATTCAAAAATTTATAAGAGGTAAAAGGCCCAGAATAGCCAACTCAATATTGAACGAGTAAAACAAAGGTGGAGAACTGTCACCACCTGACTTCAAGACTTACTATAAAGCTACAGTATTCAAGACAATGTGGTATTCGTGAAAGAACAGACAAATAGATCAATGGAACAGTATACAGAGCCCTGAAGTACACCCATGTAAGTACAGTCAACTTATCTTTGACAAAGGAGCAAACAAAGACAATACAATGGAGTAAAGACAGTCGTTTCAACAAATGTTACTAGAACAACTGGAAATCCACATACAAAAAACTGAATCTAAACACAAACCTTACACCCTTCACAAAAATTTACTCAAAATATATCATTGATCTAAATGTAAAATGCAAAACTATAAAACTCCTAGAAGATAACATATAAGAAAGGTTAGATGACCTTGGGTATGGCAATGACTTTTTAGCTATCACATCAAAGGCATGATGCATGAAAGAAATAATTGATAAGCTGCACTTCATTAAAATTAAAAACTTTTACTCCATGAAATACAATGTCAAGGGAATGAGAAGACAAGCCAAACTGCGAGAAAATACCTGCAAAAGACACAAATGATAAGGAACTCTTCTCCAAAATATACAAAGAACATTTAAAATTCAACTATAACCCGCTTAATAAATGGTCAAAATACATTCACAGACACATCAGCAAAGAAGATATACAGGTGACAAGTAAGCATATATGAAAAGGCGTTCAACGTGTCATCAGGGAAATGCAAACTAAAATGAGATACTACTTACTATACACCTATCAGAATGGACAACATCCAAATAGTGCCAAAACTGTGAAGCAATAACTTTCATTCATTGTGGTGATAATGCAAGATAGTACAGTCCCTTTGGAAAGCAGTTTTCCAATTTCTTATACAACGAATCATACTCATACCATATGATCCAGCAATTATGCTCCATGGTATTTACCCTAAGAGGTTGAAAACATATCCACACGAAAACCTGCACACAGTTGTTTACAGCAGAGTTATTAATAGTTACCAAAATTTGGAAGCAATCAGTAGGTCCTTCAGTAAATGAATGGATAAATAAACTGTGATACATTCAAACAGTGGAATATTATTCACTACTAAAAAGAGATGAGCTATCAAGCCATGAAGGACATGGAGGGAATGTAAATGCATGTTACTAAGTGAAAGGAGCTGACATGAAAAGACTAAAAACTGTATGATTCTAACTATATGACATCTTGGAAAAAGCAAAACTAAGCAGCCAGTAAAAACTCCCCTAAACCGAAGAGCTTAGGGGAGAGGAGGCAATGAATAGGTGGAGCACAGAGAATTTTTAGGGCATGAAACCATTTAGTAAGATACTACTGTGTACATGTATTGGTGAATACATGTCATTATACATTTGCCAAAACACACAGAATGTACAAAACCCTAATATAAACTATGGATTTTGGCTGATAATGATGTGTTGATATACATTCATCCACTGCCACAAATGTGCCACTCTGGTAGGGATGTTGCTAGTGGGGGAAGCTGTGTGTGTGTGCGCACAAGGCTATATGGAAAATCCCTATACTTTTCACTCAATTTTTCTGTGAACCTAAAACAGCTCTAAAGAAATAAAATATATTAATAAATCATTTTTAAAAGATAATAAACAAATGCCAACTCTGAGATAACCCAGTTGTTAAAACTCTAAAAAAGAGACGTCAAAACAGCTATTTAAAACTATAAAGCACTCAGTCCAACAATTTCACAACACATTTTTTGTTAAAGACATGTGCTACATTCACCAAGATAGACTGACTACAAGCTGGGCCATCAAAAGACTGTAAATAAATCTGAATGGAATGAGATCACAGCAAGTTTACTGTCCGACAGAAATAGAATTAAATTAGACATCAATAATAATAAGCAATCTAAGAAAAACACGTATCTAGACATTACCTCTCTATAATTCATAGGTCATAGATGAAATAAAAAAGGAAATTAGGAACTGTTTTAACTGAATGACCATAAAAAATATATATAACACATTTATGGGATGCAGCTAAAACTGTTTAAAAAGAAATGTATAGCTTTAAATGTTTATACTGGCAAATAATGGATCTGAAAATAATGACTTTCCGCTTTGCAAGACCAGAAAAAAAGATTTTCCTCTTCCAAATTTAGGATAAAGAGAACAACAATAATGGAATAGAAAAGAGGTCAGTTGAGAGAGATAATAAAAAGAGCCAAATATGGGCTTCCCTGGTGGCGCAGTGGCTGGGAGTCCACCTGCCGAGGCAGGGGACGCGGGTTCATGCCCCGGTCCAGGAAGATCCCACATGCCACGGAACGGCTGGGCCCGTGAGCCATGGCCGCTGGGCCTGCGTGTCCGGAGCCTGTGCTCTGCAGCAGGAGAGGCCACAACAGTGAGAGGCCCGCGTACCACACACACACAAAAAAAGAGCCAAATATGATTTGTTAAAAATATCAACAAAATTTTCAAAGGCTTATTAAACTGATTGATCTAAGAAAAAAAGAGAGAGAATACAGATCATTATTATCCGGAATGAAAATTAGTTACCACCAGTAATCTTACAGACATTAAATGTAGACAAGAAAATACTACAAACAACTTTATGCCAACAAATTCAACAACTCACTGACCTAGAAAAATTTCTTTAAATGTAAAAGTTATCAAGATTGATGTTTTAAAAATCAGAAAAAAATTAATTAAGCTATACCTAGGAATGAAATTAAATATGTTTTAAAAGTTTCTAAAAAGGAAACTCTGACACCTGACATTTTTTCTATGCAGCATTCAAGAGAGAAACATCAACCATACAAAAAATTTTTCAGAAAACAGATGAGATCACTTTCTAAATCATTTTATGAGGCCAGTATTATCCTAACACCAAAACTTGACAAAGACGTTACAAATAGAGAGAATCATATACCAATAATATCTCTCATTAATAAAGGTTCAAAATCCTAAAGATTTTTTAGCAAATCAAATCCAACACTATATAAAAAAAATAATATATCATGTCCAAATGGGGTCTACCTAAGGAATGAAAAGTTGATTTTAAACATTTGAAAATCAATCAATAAAATTCAATATGCTAACAGAAAAGAAAATTATCATTGCAATAAAAACATAAAAATCATTTAACAAAATTCAATATACATTCATGATAAAAAACTTTTAGGGAACTAAGACAAGTAGTGAACTTTTTAAACTGATAAATTTACATTGAACACTTACAACCAACATCATACTTAATAGCTGAAGACTGAATATTTATTTACATAAGAACAGAAAAACAAAAAAATAAGAATGTCTGTTTCATCACTTCTATTCAACCTTTTGGTGGAGGTCCTATCCATTGTCATAGGAAAAATAAATAAAAGGTATAAAAATAGAAAGTAGTGAAATGTCCCGGTTTGCAGATTGCATGATTATTTGCATTTAAAAAATACCTGAACTAACTCATTTATTAAAATGAATTTAACAAGTTTGGAGGATACAATGTTAATATTTTTAAAACCTATTGTGTTTTTATATAATAGCAACAAGATATTGAAAGATAAAGTTAAAAATGATTTTATTTACTGTAGCATCAAAAAAATAAAAATAAAAACAACCTAAGAACAAAATGAATAAAAGATGTCCACAATGTCTACACTGAAAACTAGGAAACATTGTAAGAGGAATTAAAGAAGACCAAAATTACTGAAAAGTCACACCACGCTCAGAAAACGGAAAGCTCAATGTTTGTTAAAATATTAATTCTCTTCATTTTGCTCTATCGCTTAAATGCAATCCCAATGAAAACCTTAATTTTATTTTAGAAATTGACAAGCTTATTCTAAATCTTTTGCAGAGTGCAGATAACCTAAATTAAACAAAGCAATGTTTACAAAGAATAAAAGTTGGAACTGTTACCTCACCTGATTTCCAACATCCTACAAAATTACTGTAATCAAGATGATTTGGTATCAGTGAAAAAAGAGACAAATAAATCAATGGAATGTGATAGTTGAGAGTTCAGTAAGAGGTTTACTCATATGTAGTCAACTGATTCTAACACAGAAGCCAAGATAATCCAATGAATAAAAGAAAACTTTTTTTAATAAAGGATGCTAGATGAACTGGATATCCTATGTAAAAACAATCAGTGTTGATATTTACCTCATGCCATACACAAATATTAACTCAAAATGAGGCATGACCTATGTGTAAAATGTAAAACTTCAACATGTCTAATAGCAGGAGATCTTGTGATTTTGGTGTAGGTAAAAGTTTCTTAGAACACAAGAAGTGTAAAACATGAACAACAAAATTGATAAACTGAACTTTATCAAAATGAAAAGCATTCACACTTTGAAAGACATCATTAAGAAAATAAAAAGGCAAGCCACATGCTGGAAAAATTATTTGAACATATCTATCAAAGTGCATGCATGGGACTTCCCTGGTGGTGCAGTGGTTAAGAATCCGCCTGCCAATGCAGGGGACACCTGTTCGAGTCCTGGTCCAGGAAGATCTCACATGCCGTGGAGCAACTAAACCTGTGTGCCACAGCTACTTAGCCTGCACTCTACAGCCTGTGAGCTATAACTACTGAGCCCATGTGCCACAACTACCGAAGCCCACGCACCTAGAGCCCATGCCGCAACAAAAGAAGCCACGGAAATGAGACACCCGTGCACTGAAACTAGAGAGCAACAAAGACAGAACGCAGCCAAAAATAAATATATTAATTAATTAATTAATTATTTTAAAAAGTATATGCATGATACATAAAGAACACTTAAAGTGTCATAATCAGAATATAGCTGCCATTTTTTTAATGGGCAAGACACCTCACAAAAGAAGATGCATAAATGTCCAACAAGAACCTGAAAATATGCTTATCATCATCTGTCATCAGGGAAATGCCAGTTAAAACCACAATGAAACACTTGTACATAACCACTTAGAATGGCTAAAATGTAAAGGAATGACCAGATAAAGGGTTGACAAGGATGCAGAACAAGTGCAACTCTCATTCACTGCTGGAGGGAGTGTAAAATGATTAATGTCACTTTGGAACACAATTTGACAGTTCCGTTTTTTTTTTTTAATTAAGTTAAACATGCACCTGCCAAATAACTCAAGCATTCCACGTCTAGGTATAAAAATAAATGCCCACATGAAATTTATATATGATTGTTCACAAGAGCTTTATATGCCATAGCCAAAATCTGGAAATAATCCAAATGCCTTTTAACAGAATAGATGGATGAAGAAATTGTGGTTTATTCGTACATTGGAATACTGTTCAGAAAAATAAGCAAAATAAAGATACATATGAAGACATGGATAAATCTCAAAAATGGTATGCTGACAGAAAAAAAGCCAAGCTAAAGAGTGCATTCAGCACAATTCCATTTATAAAAATTCTAGAACAAATAAGCTATAGTGATAAAAAGCAAATTAGTGATTGCTGGGGTTAGGGTGGAAGAAGAGATGTATCATAAAAATGCAGGAGGACACTTCCTCTGGGTGTGATGGAAATGTTTATTTTCTTGACTATGATGTTGATTTCAGAGGTATATACATATGCCACAACTGATTAAATGGTACACTTTTGATATTTGCAACTTATTGTACTTCAATTATACCTTGATAAATAGAGAAAAAAAATCTCAAGGACTATGACCTAAATGCATCTAGACTGGGAAAGGTAGATAAATGGGAAAGCTACCTGCAACTTATCATGCTGTTGTATATAAAAACTATGTCTACTAGCATACAATTTTTTTTTTTTTTTAGGTATGTACCTTGGAAAATATATGTAGTAAAAAGACACATGGACATCACAAGTCAGTAATCAAATTCTTGTTTGTTTTTTGTTTGTTTGTTTTTTGCTGTATGCAGGCCTCTCACTGTTGTGGCCTCTCCCTTTGCAGAGCACAGGCTCCGGACGCGCAGGCTCAGCGACCATGGCTCACGGGCCCAGCCGCTCCACGGCATGTGGGATCTTCCCGGACTGGGGCACGAACCTGTGTCCCCTGCAAGCGGACTCTCAACCACAGCGCCACCAGGGAAGCCCTCAAATTCTTAACAAAATATTTGAGATGGCTATTATTACTTTAAGGTAACTTTTCAGGCCTTGAAGAACTACTGAGATAGTAGAGCTTTTATAAATTATTATTCATTAATTTCTCCAAAGAAAATTGAATGCAAAAATCTCTTCTGAGAAGTTTGAAAAAATGAAAAATTTCATCAACAAGCTTTTCCTCTCAAATTGCCATCATATTTCTCTTATTGCTTCAAAAGAAAGAAACAATCTGCCCAAAGATAGATAGTTGTTAAAAATATAAAAGACTTAGAATAACCCACTTTGATTCATTAAAAAAGAAAAATAAGATGGAAATAGCAATGCTTTGAAAACTGGAGTTATAATGGCTACAACTTGATATTTAGTAAAAAAATTTCCTCTTTATAAGACTCCAAAAGTAATTTTATTAATAATCAATATAGGCAGTGTGACTCTTCTTCTAATTTAGCTTTTCTTCACATTTTTGACGTGTATTATTAAACTAGAACAAACCAAGGCTGTCCACTAGGGTTGGTTGGATATTTTGTGCCTGCATGAAAATATTCATCCCCTCAGACCAGGTTCCACTCACTAAGGTCCATATCCAGGTGCTACCTCTGTCTAGAAAGGGCAAATTTATCTAATTCCCACAAGGTACCTTGTAAACAAGCAGTAGCCCAGAAAGAAGCACTTCGTTTACAAGTCAGACCACTAAGGACTTGTGATATATGGGTCATTGTTGCTCACTCATATAAAAATGTATTTAAAAAGTCAGAGTTGTAAGATAAAAAAGAAGTTATAATAATGAAGAAAACTACATATTAGTGCATAAGTAAATTAACACATAACATATAACCATATATATAAATAAAATTAATACTAGTATTTTAAGCACTTTATATACATAAATTCAATTTTTTATAAATACTTAAGAGAGAGATTATATTACTATTCCCATTTGAAGACTGAGAAATTAAAACCAGCAAAATTTATTGCACAGAGAAACATAATTAAGCTAGCTACTGGCATTCAAAATCAGATTTTTCTCATTCCAGAATCATTTCTTAGATTCACTCTGCTATGCTGAAATTATATAATCTGAATTATGGGCCTATATATTCATTTTGGCATTTTCATATAAACTAACTTCATCATACTTTTTAAAATATTTCCAGTTTTGCTTTCATCTGTTTATTGGTGAATTTTTTAAACTCTTCAGATTGCAATACAAATATGGACATTTTTAGCATTTATTGCCATTAATATTACCATTGCATAAATGTAGGGTCATATATAGACAAAATTATATACACTAAACAAATTTGCATCTAAAGTGAATGATACTACTTCCAAAGAAGTAATATTTACAGTTTTGAGATTAATAAATCACTGGTGTTTTTACATCATCTTCATCACTACAACTGTTTATCAAACACTAAAATAATGCAAACATGGTACCATTCCTATCTCCTGCCATTTTTAGTTCGATTTTTAAACATTTAGTTGCAAAGACTCAAAAATCTAGATAGGTACCATAACACAAACCAAAATGAAAGGAAAAATGTTTGAGTAAGTTTTAGGGAAAGATACAATAAAAACATATTCAGATAAGATGAACTAATTTCACAAAAGGAGTCAGAAAATTTTATTCCGATTTAAAAATCTGTGTGTCTGAATCATTTACTTTCTTCATAATATTTTATCAAGTGGAGAAGACTACATTGTTTTTAAAATTTTATATAGCCATACAATAATACACTTTAGGAAGTAAGACCTGAATTTATGTATGATGACTATTCTGATATGTGGATTAGATAAATACAAAATTTCATCCAATTCAAACATTCTTATTCTAAAGCCTTCCCAATATTTTATTAAGTAAAAATAGTTTCCCTATTTAATTGGTCAAAGATAGTACAAGATAAACCTAAAAGTGAAGGTTCTGCATTTGCTTTTTCAAAACTAACTGCACTTCATATAAAATAAATGTTATATTTAAAGTTCCAGAGGTTTTCATGAAACTCCAAGATGCGAAGCAACTTAATAAACTTATTTTTGCTACCCAATGTCATACTCACTAAAGGTTTCATTAATGAGTCTTTTAAAGATTATTTTTCTAGTGGTTTAATAGAGTTTTTTGAAATAAACAGCTGAAGTTACTTCAAGATTTACAATATGGTTTATATATTAGAAAGTTAAGAATTAATCAAAGAGAATAATAATAATCTTTGCTTCCAGTACCTTTGTCTTTGGTTATTTACTAGATGCCTCTTGGCTAGAGGTATTTGGGTTAGCAGTGGTTGAAAACATATGGAATCGACAGATGAATGGATAAAGAAGATATGGCACATATATACAATGGAATATTACTCAGCCATAAAAAGAAATGAAATTGAGTTATTTGTAGTGAGGTGGATGGACCTAGAGTCTGTCATACAGAGTGAAGTAAGTCAGAAAGAGAAAAACAAATACTGTATGCTAACACATATATATGGAATAAAAAAAAAAAAGTTATGAAGAACCAAGGGGCAGGACGGGAATAAGGACACAGACCTAGTAGAGAATGGACTTGAGGACATGGGGAGGGGGAAGCATAAGCTGGGACATAGTGAGAGAGTGTCATGGACATATAGAACCTACCAGGTGTAGAATCGATAGCTGGTGGGGGGCAGCCGCATGGCACAGGGAGATCAGCTCGGTGCTTTGTGACCACCTCGAGGGGTGGGATGGGGAGGGTGGGAGGGAGGGAGATGCAGGAGGGAAGAGATATGGGGATGTGTGTGTATGTATGGCTGATTCACTTTGTTGTAAAACAGAAGGTAACACACCATTGTACGGCAGTTGTGCTCCAATGAAGATGTTAAAAAAAAATATGGAAATATTTTAAAGAAATCATTTTTATGTGTTTTAATTGTTGATACCATAATCAGCCTCTGAAACACAGAGGAATTTATTACGTATTTTTTAATATGCAACATCAGGTTCAATTATTTATTTTGAAAAAAGAACTTACTGTGATAGTGTGTAACTATACTTGAAAACTCTAAACTGGACCCCAGTGAGCCCGAGTGTAGTATATGGGAAAGAAGGTGGAGTATAGTCTGGTTTGGTATGTGTGTTGGAGTGGAGTAAAAAATAAAAATTAAATGATATTCACCTAGAAGTAAGCTCAGGTAAAAATAGAAGTCTCAATGCTATGAAACTGTATGAAAAATCTAATCAACATGTACATATATCAAATATTATATTTCAGGGCCAGTAAATTTTGAGGATTAATTAATTAATATCAATTTGTATATTTTCTCTTCTATATTTCCTCTTTATATATTCTAATCATTTATGACAAAAATTCTATTTTTAATTTCTGTTGTTTAACTTCAATGGGCTCTGTGAATACATACAGCAATAGATTAAACTAATGTATGAAATGAAACCATCCACTGATATATTTCTTCCATATTACTCATTTATGTTCCAGGAAAATAAGGATGGATATTACAAAAATAAGTTTAGTTTGTGAAACTGATGTTCATGAAGAGTTTAATTTTAAAATAGAACTTTGTAAGCCTAAAATTTAATTTGTTTATAACATTCATTCATCTAATAAATAAATACTGATTTATCATTTGTGTGCAATCAATGCCTGATATCAGAGATCTGAGATTATATTATTATACATTGCCCGAATCAGTTTGTCATTAATTTAGTATGACATGATGTGTTAAAACATTTTGTTTAGAGTCAAAGGCTTAGGTACATACTAATGCAGAAACTCAAAAACAAATAGAATTCCAAATAATCTGAAAATGTCACAAATATTAATTATATTTAAAATTATGCCATAGATTATATAACTAGGTACAGGGACGCAATATTCTACTGACCCTCTGAATTTACACTGTGCTTTTTTTGAAAATACATACTCTGTGTGTGTGTGTGTGTGTGTGTACATCTCTATGTGTACATATCTGTGTGTATATATATAAATATATATATATACACACACATTTCAACAGAATACAGCAAATCTTCCATGTAAAACTTGTCTATTAATCCATAATATATTACACAGCTTTACTTTGTTACACTTTGAAAAATAAATTATTCAGAAATTATATAAAAACAATCATCACAGTAATGACTAATATCTCAGGAGTGCATCCCTTTATGGGGTTTGGTCTGTTTGTTCTGTAAATGATTGACTAAATGAAAATTAAAGCAAGAGTTACCAGGTCCAACGATTGAAGAATTAAAAGAAAGAATGTGATTATCATAACTGGCAAATTATAATTGGAAAGGAGATTTTTACCATGACCTTCACATTATTAAAATAGTGATTTTAAAAAATTACAGGTCATCTTTTGCAGTATCGCTATTTTACCTTGGAAACATTCACAAAGAACAGAGAAAGGCAAAATATCAGACTTGTACATTTCATTAAATTAATCTCTGAGAGGAGGAAGTGAAGAAAATGTTCTTTTCTCCAAAGAAAATAATACAAAGTACTAAGAGGAAAGTCATTTGCTCTTCCCAGGAGAATAGCATGCCTGTGTTTAAATCAACCAATCTCTGTTAAAGTTTCCCAGGCGTTACAGTCACCATTGTCTACTCATTCTCTTACTGAACAATAGAAAACATCACTGCTACACCCACGGGGGAAGAAAGTAGGTCACCCTTTAGAGTTTACAACTTTGCTTTATAGCATATATTGATTGTTACTGTTAACTCAGTTCATCTGATTTAATAATATTCAGCTTAAAATAAAGTTTGATTTACCTCAAAAACTTCTTCATCCAAAATTCTTGTTCCAAAAACTGTAATTCCACTGGTGTCAACGATTGCTCTCTCACTTCTGTCAAGTGGTTTTGTGGTTTTCATCTTACAATCAACAATCATTGTCACAGTTTTCTTCTCCACGCTGATTGCTACCCGGTGCCACCTTAAAAAGCCAAGTAATTATTTTGTAAGTTCCAAAGATGTTGCCAAACCATTACTCACATTGAAATACAATGTATTTTAAATTATACACATAATCTGAAAGTATACAAAATGTAGGCTCATTTATTAATCAGTTAACAGGTGACTACTTTCTATTAACCCAGAACAGTGCTAGGTACTCAAAAAGACACACCAGCACTGTAAGATGCACAGCAGGATTGGCTGTCTATGTTGATAAGAAAGTGACCATCCTTTGCTTCACTTTGTGTTGTAACAAAAGCTTAATCTCACCATGTCCTGATGACGGTATTTGATAGAGATTAGGGGCGGGATATGGAGTAATTAATAGTTTCTATGTACGTAAATGCTCTCTTCCAAAATGGAATTCCACTTAAAAAACTTCTGCACGAGAGATCCCCTGAGATAGACTGTTAAAGGGTATGTCTGCTAATTGAATGAACGCTTCATCTGGAACAAATGAACATTCTAATTGTAAGACACAATGTGCTTCTCTGTCTTTAGGCACATTTATTTCAAGTGCTTTCATTTTCTTTTTCCACTTCAATTTCAAGACAGTTATAGATCACTACTGTGGGCAGGATCCAAGACTGAGACACAATATCTCTCCTTTCCAGGGTTGGCAGGAAGTGGGAACATTGAAAGAAAGCATAGTCAACGCATGTGTGGAGTGAGTCTCAATTCACTCTGAAGCTACTGCTCCAGCTAATTCAGGGCAGTGATGACAGACCTGGGGGGAGATGTGGCCAGCCCTTTGGAAACATAAATACCCTAATCATACTGTAAAATGGTGGGTTTTATTAACAGTATATGGTGCTAACATAAACAACTAAGTGGAACACACTTGGATTTTGCAAGCCACTCTATTTTTTTTTTCCAAACGAAAAGTGCTAAATTAATATTCCAGAAGTTTCTAGGACTAGATCCATAAAATAAAGTACCCAAAAAGTTGCAGGAGCCTTTCTAAAATATCTGTTTCATGTGACTTGGCATAGCTACTGATGAGGACCAAGTATATTTCCATGTACACTTAATCTTTGTTCTTTCCATAGCACTTTCAACTAGCATAGGCAGCTGCTTGGTTTGACTTGAGCAAAGATTTATATTAAGAGGCACTTAATACTGTGAGAGTAAAATTTACACGTTTCTGCCAAGAAGCCTGTGTCTTAAATTAAACCATCTCTATTATTGTGGGTATGTGCTTTTCACTAACAGAAAATAAAATTGAATTATTTCAATTGTTGAAAGGTGATTAGGACTCTAAACTTGATATTTTTGTTGAATTAATTTAAGCTCTGATAATAATGTCATAATCATGGTATCACATATAATATTCAAAATATTAAATTAACCCCAAGTTTTGGAGTCATTCTTAATTATTCTTTTTCTCTCATACTACACATTCATATCATCAGAAAATCTGTCAATCTTATATTCACAGTATACGCAGAATTCAAAGGCTCACAACTTTGTCCAAGTACCCATGCCTCTCACCTAGACTCCTGACTGGTCCCTGCTACTACTCTGATGCAACCAGAATGACCATTTAAAAAAATAAGTCAGATCAAGTTTCTGTCTTGCTAAAAACTAATATAATACTCTCAATAAAAACTGAAGTCCTTACTTTTCCTCGCCCTGTCAGTCTCTGATCTCATGTCCAAATTTTTGCTTTCTGATTCCCAGTACCCCAACCACCGCTGCCTCTTTCTCGTTCCTTTCACATATTCTTCACTCTGCCGGGAATGCTCTCCTCTATATCCCCACATGCCCACCCTCTCACTTCCAATATGTCTTTGCTCAACGCAACTATGCCAAAGAGGATGGCTCTGTCTAAAACTGTACACTCTACATTCCTGCCCCTGATGTATTTTCATTCATAGAACTATCATCACTTTTCATATGAATTATTAAGGATAATGATGTAAATTACTCATGAAAGCTCAGTTTTCCCTGCACAGGGATGAAGGTTTTTCCATGGTCCTGACAATGATAATCTGAGTGTGAATTTTTTTTCCACCTGAACAGCTATTTCTTTCTTATGTCTACAACCAAATGTCATATTTCTGATAAATCTTTTTTTAGTAGCCTGAATTCAGCAAAAAAAAATACCAAGTAAATTTAATAAACATTTATTTGTCTTTAGCTGCTCCCTAAGTGATAGGCAATATTCACAACACAGAATTCAGAATTCAGCGTGATTTTGAGAAGAGTGGTTGTTACTGGAAAGTGCGACTACCTGAGTTCAAACCCTATCTCTGCCACTTTTCAAATATATGTTACTTAAACTCCCAGTGCCTCGCTTCCCTTATCTGTAAAATGGGTTTATTAATATTATTTTCTTCCAAGAGTCGTGAAAAATTAAATAAGTTGACTATGTATAAAGTGTTTAGAACAGTACGTAGCACATATCGAGTACTATATAAAGCTTCCTATGATTGTCAATATTAACATGATTGGTAAAGGAAGTCAAATCAGGTCATTCTTCTGCTCAAAAAGTCTACAGTAGGGCTTCCCTGGTGACGCAGTGGTTGAGAGTCCGCCTGCTGATGCAGGGGACACGGGTTCATGCCCCGGTCTGGGAGGATCCCGCATGCCGCGGAGCGGCTGGGCCCATGAGCCATGGCTGCTGGGCCTGCGCATCCGGAGCCTGTGCTCCGCAGCGGGAGAGGCCACAGCAGTGAGAGGTCCGCGTACCGCAAAAAAAAAAAAAAAAAAAAAAGTCTACAGTGACTTTCTATTTCACTTAGAATAAAATCCAAAGTGTTTACAACCACCTACAATGTGTTATACCATTTGGCCTCCCACTGATTCTCCATCCTCATCATCCCACACTGTTTCTGCCACACTGGCATCCTTGATGTTGCTTAGACCAAATCAGCCACACACAGAATCAGAGGTTGTGTATTTGCTTTTCCTCCATCTGGAATAGTATGCTTTTATTTATCAGCATGGCATGCACCCCACCTCCTTCACATGTCACCTTCTTAGTGAGACTATCCCTGACCTCACTCCTTAAAACTGCACTCCCCACCATCATCCCCTATTCTCTTCACTGCTATATTTCTCTCTCTCTCACTTATCACCATCTGATAAACTATTTATTAGTAATTTTTTATCATTCATTATGTGTCTACCCAGACTGTAAACTATGTATGATTAGGTATTTTATTGTTTTGTTCATTTCTACATCACCATTCCCTAGAAACCCTGCATCACACTTTATAAATATTTGTTAAATGATCAAATGAAAGAATTGTTTTCAACACAGCTAAAACATTGGATTATTGTGCTACTTACTTTCCATCTGCGATGTTAACAGTTCTAAAGAGGGGGTAGTCTTCTGGGGCAGGTTTTCCAGTGTGGTCTTCATACAGGAAAACAGGTGATCTCCCAACCTCCACACCAACTTGCTGAATACCATGCTCATTATATATAGATAAAAGAAAAGACTGAATTCCTTTTTTGGGTTTTACTGTAAATAATATTGAAAAATCCTCTGGAAAAGTTCCTCCTGGGAAGAAAATGCCAAAGAGTCAAAAATTCTAAATTTCCAAATTATTCCTTGATCACCTTATTATTTTTGAGCTTACTAAGTGGCCTTAACAGGTAACCAAAGTTCAAACAGTAATAACAATACAGATTTAAAAACCAATAGAGAAGGGATTCTATTAATCTTTGTCTGAAACAATTGTTGAAGCTGTATTCAAACTTTACCACCACTCATTTAAAGCACAAGTATTATGTAAAATTGAATTCATGGTTAGGAAATAAGATCATGGTTCCAGTTCAATATCAAACACACAATAAGCACTTTTAAAACACTTAAGTAGAAATTCTGGTGTAAGATTTGTATTTTCTGCCCTTATCTAATCTGTGGCCATCTATCCTCTCTTTAAAGTGGTATTATAAGGACACAACATATGAAGGTACACTTTTAGTCATTTCTTCAAAAGCTAAAGAGTTTCTGAGCAGTTTTTCCTATCACACAATGAAGTTTCACTAATAAAAATCTTATGTCATTATAAGTCAGAACTTTTAGATACTTGGTTAATTTGATTCTAAATTCAAGAAGGAAGATTTTTTTTTTCTTTTCCCTCTCATCATCATATCCCAAATATCCAGCATTGGACCATATCTACATAAGTTCTTAGTAAGCATTTATTAAATAAATATATAAATTAAATGGTTACCACAAGTATATCTCAGGTAGTTAAGCAATGACTATTGTATGTTTTTTTAATAAAAACACTTCATATAAAATTGTGGGTTCTATTTTTCAAAAATAGTTTTACATATATATCTTATTTAATCCTTTTACTACCCTGGGACAAAAGTAAAGCAGGATGAGATTATTTAAATTAAAAAGTTTTCCATATGCAAAACTGGTGTATATGTGCATATGTAATCAATGATATCTGGGCCAACACCAAGAGATTCCATATTCAGTCCATTCATTCCATATTCTATTATGTATAGTAGTATAAAATAATAAAAATAAATGAATATGACTGCCATGGATTCAAATTCAAAAAACTGTAGGAGACTAGCAATTTTACTTAGAATTTACAGAGGTGATAAGGATGCTTATATGTAAAGATATTTTGTTAAGTCAATTCATCAGAACACTATAATCATAAAATGTTAAAATCACCTGCAATGGTTGGGATTGGTTAAATAAAATACAAAACATTTATACGGTGGAAATCTATGCAGCCACTTAATGTAGTGGAAAGATGTCTTATGAAATGGAAATTAGTTAAAATGTTGTGGAAAGTAAATAAGAATATGTCAGAAAGAAAACAGCCAATTAATGTTAATTATTTGGTTCTAATCTATCTATCTAGAATCTAGATAGATATCTCCAAAATAAAAAGTGTTTAATTAAAATTATCAATTTTAATTTTTAAAATAACTTACCAATAATACAACTTCACTATATCATAAATATATCATAAAAGCCTTGCTTTCATGGCAAAAAAAAAAGATATATATATATATATATATATATATATATATATATATATATAGAGAGAGAGAGAGAGAGAGAGAGAGAGAGAGAGAGAGAGAAAGTTTTGTTTGATTAGATTTGTGTCACAGATATATCCAGTTTTATATTCATGAAAATCAATAGAGAAAAATAATCATGTATATAAAATTGAAAGGTAATAAAACACATCAATTAACAAAAATACCTTTTAGCTGCTTATACTACAAATAAAAATCTGGGTAATTCAGCTTATTATTGAGGGAACTCCACAGCAAATAAGTTTTTTCTTCAAATGAATAGCTCAAAATGTTGAGAATTATAGGACTTCTTTCCCTAAATACCTCAATTTTCAAATATCTCATACATTGAAAAATGATGCTGAAATACTATGAGGTGGAGAAAACAATATCTTTTTCATTTTTGCAAAAACATTATGAAATAAGATCTACATAGAGACATTTAGAAAAAGAGGAATTTCAGAAAATAGTATATTCATATAAGGCTAAATAAGTTGCAACAAATTTTAATTAATCATCCGATTTATATAACATAACTTTTGAAAATTGTCAACTTCAAACGACACTGAGTAAAATCTTTCAATTATGGAAGTATTTCTCAATTTAAAATTAAGCAATATGGTTTTAATTATAGTCTTTACACTATGACCTTTAAAAAAGAAAATTTAGTTGTCTAAAAAATCATGACTTGATGTCAAAATGTTCACAGTATATCCTAGACACCTACCTTAGATTCCTCCCTATTAGATACTAATCAAAGTTGTTCATAACCAACTAAATTTATCAGAGAGAATTCACTATGAGATAAGTTCAACAACACAAAGTCAACCACTTAAGATGTGAAATTTTATCTAAAATAGTAGTGATCAGTATATATGATACAGATAAAATGTGGAATTTTGCAACTTAAATAATATGTTTTGAAATCTATAAATGCAAACTAACAATAAAGCATCCTTTCTATTAAATGACTGCTGTTAAAGAAAAAAAATGTTATTACTACCTTTAATAAGTGTGTATACATAAATCCTATACATGTGATAATAATCATAATTCACTCTGAGTATATCAGATTCAATAGTGATTCTTAAAATGGGCTTTTAACATCAACAGATACTGCATCCATGAATACATTCGATATGAAAAAAGCACAATAACTTTATTATTTGATTTTAATTTTTAACTTGTGTTCAATATATTTCCATGCAGAATATGTCTCCATTTAAATATAATCTCTTTCTGATGTAGCTTAGTGGTTGGTAGGGTTTTTTAAATGGGGAGTGAAGGTCATTTGGCATAGTGGGAAAAGCCCACTTTAGTCTAAAAAAACCCCAAACTGTCTCTCAGCTTCATTCATCCACAGGTTCTGTGATTATATTCAAATATTTCACTTTTCTAACTCCTAATCTATAATTTGGGTTTAAATATTCCCCTTTCCAGGTGGTTATGAACATAAAGATCAATATACACAGTTTCTTGCATAGCATCTGTCCTACAGCAAGTGTTCTAAAGAGGCCAGATAGAATTTGCAAATTACAGCTTCTATTCAGTTCACAGGCACAGAGTTCTCAGATATTTAAATTCAAGGTCTCAAATTGGGACTTTGGAGGACATATACCTTAATTCTACAGAGTATTATGACAATCTGAAAACTCTTACCCCCACCCCAATATTGAAGTTTCCAATAATACTGCTTACTTTATTTATTGGAAAGAAGCTGCTATTTTGTGTTTTCGTAATGGAAGAAAATATATTCCAAATAAATTTTCAAAGATCTTTCTTACTATTTTTTATAGAGAATATTATTCACATTTTCACTGTTCAGATTTTTTTAATGGTGAATGTGTCATTGGTAATTTTTATTAAATGCCCTTTATTATTATTTGACAAGAAGCTCTATCCTCTAGGAAGATAAGTCTATAATCATTTGCACGGGGAAAAAATGAGGTCTTTACCATGGATATCTCTTCCTATCTGAACTACTCATTATTAGAATCATATACCTAAGACACAATGTTTTGAGAAGAGGGAAAAATGTTGATATATTCTGTTAACTGACATGGAAGGAGATCCTAGAGACATAGGTTGTATTCTTTTTCCAAGATAAAACAACAGAAATAATCTAAATAACTACCACACTGGAGGGCAGAAAAACTGCCCTGAGATGATAAGCCAAATATAAAAAAATATAAACTAACTTCTTCAGTATTTCTACAGCATTTCCAGTAATCTATTTTTTTCTCTCTTGAAAATTCCCATCCTTTTCTTATTTCTGCATTAGAGTGCAAATATAGAAAAGCAGCTTAGTTTTTACTGTTTAAAACTTTCACATTTGATTTGAAAAATATTTCATAGATTTAATAACCATTTTAATTTTAGTTTGTCAGAAAAATTGTGCATTAATAGTCTTTATATTTTCAGTTTGTTTCTTTTGTCCACCACAAATAATTGCAAAACAGGAAATATTTTGGGAGAATCAATGATTTATCAAAATAAATGTATTTTCAAAAATACTTTAGGGCTTCCCTGGTGGCACAGTGGTTGAGAGTCCGCCTGCCGATGCAGGGGACATGGGTTCATGCCCCTGTCTGGGAAGATCCCACATGCCGTGGAGCGGCTGGGCCCGTGAGCCATGACTGCTGAGCCTGCGTGTCCGGAGCCTATGCTCTGCAATGGGAGAGGCCACAACAGTGAGAGGCCCACGTACCGCAAAAAAAAAACAAAAACAAAAACAAAAAAACTTTAAAATATTCTTTCTCAAAAAATATGCTTTCTTGTTTTGTTAATTTTTAGTACCTTGATTTATAAATTTTCTGTTGCTAGAAAACAGTTTTATGTGAAAATAGGGAACTCAAATTCCTTCAGGTGAAGACAGTAAAGGATAATATGAAGAATTTAAATGATAAATTGTTTCTGAAAAGATCCCAAAACACCAAAAAGGGATACTTGATAATACAGACAATATTGGCCTTGGCAACAGACAAACTCTGCATTAAATATTGGCCTCCTGTAATTTGGACAAATCAGAGACTCAGTGAAACTCAATTTCTTCTGTTAAATAAGAACAAGGCCACTCAACTTAGTGAAGTTGTAACAAAAAATAATCAACATGTATCCAATAGCAGGCAAGTACTCATAACAAGTTACCTGCTTAGAAAATGTGACACTCAGAAATTGTCATTTCACTGCTCAACTCCCTTTCCCTACATTATCATGATTTCTAGATAATTAGTACTATTAGGTCATTTAGTGTTTTCATGGACAGAAAGAAAATATTCACTGAGTATTTTTCAAACTATTATGAAAAATCCCCCCATAATTGTGCATTATATAGCATAATAAAAAGGGAAAATAATAATTAGCAAAGCAGCAGTAGTCGTAGTAATAAAAAGAACATACCTGAAAATAACTGTTTTGTTGGGGCACTGAGTTGTGCTTGCTTTGAAACTCTGTAAGCAGTATCTGAACCTTTTGAATTCTTTCTGTTTGTGCAAAAGCCCATTGTTTTTGATATTCCCTCTGGAGAACTGTGAAAATCTAGAGCTTTTAGTACATCAACTGGAGCAGCTGAAAAATAAGTTAAAAATAGGAAAACGTAACTGAACAAATAATCTAATATAAAAATGAGTATTTTTTAAACAGAGGAAATAGTTTATAGTTCTACTTCTCAAATCTATTTGTTTTTTGCCATGTTTCTCTAACATTTAGGTGGGGGGCTAAGGAGTGGAGCAGCAAGTAAAATATAAACTGTAACATTCTCAAAGTCAAAATATCTCAAATCAGAAATCAAATTACAGGGGCTTCCCTGGTGGCGCAGTGGTTGAGAATCTGCCTGCTAATGCAGGGGACACGGGTTCGAGCCCTGGTCTGGGAGAATCCCACATGCCGCGGAGCAACTAGGCCCGTGAGCCACAACTACTGAGCCTGCGCGTCTGGAGCCTGTGCTCCGCAAAAAGAGAGGCCGCAATAGTGAGAGGTCCGCGCACAGCGATGAGGAGTGGCCCCCGCTTGCCACAACTAGAGAAAGCCCTCGCACAGAAACGAAGACACAACACAGCAAAAGTAAATAAATAAATTAATAAACTCCTACTCCCAACATCTAAAAAAAAAAAAAAGAAAGAAATCAAATTACAGGAGCAAAGAGATGTTGAAAAAGCCAGCATCTGTATATATTCCATTAATTTCTAATAGATTTACTCTTCAACTATTCATAATCTAAACAAAGGTGATTCTGAAGATTCAAATTCACAATAAATGTTATATATAAATATTGTAAAATGTGCAGTTACTAAGCCATATTGTATACCCAAAGATAAGTTAAAAGATGTTTAAAAGAATAGGTAACAAATATAATGCTCTATTTTTGAGTGCTTTCTTATGTTAGTTATTTACAAAGTATATGTATATATCTGTGTATTTGTGTGTGACTTTGTAAGTGTGCATGCATGTATGTGTCTATGCATAATTTGTTGTTTTTAATCCTCTGCATTTGCCAGAGTAACTCATGTACACTGCTTCATGCCTTATGATTTAGATTGAAAGTCCCTGGAGACAAGTAATTTTTTCCCCCTTTTATGTAGCCCTAGGGTGTCTAACACAGGGCCTTTTATTGGCAGAAGCATAAATTTTCCATTCCAATCCATTCCAGCTACCTCCTGCTACCATGAAGTAGTCAACATAAAATAAGTTTGGAACCTTAAACTTTCCCTTTGCAAGTGTAATCCTTTTGGATAAAATTGATGTTTCAAACAGCTTTTTTGGAATATAATTCACATACCATGCAATTCACCCATTTCAAGTGTGCAATTTATTAGTTCTGGTATATTATACTTCTTAAACTATTCATTTTCTAATCGTGGTAAAATATACACAACATAAATTTTGCCATTTTAACCATTTTAAAGTGTACAATTTAGTAGCATAATTACATTCACAATGCTATGTAACCATTACCAAAATCTCTTTCCAAAACATTTTTCATTATCCCAAATAGAAACTGTTTAACCATTAGGTGATAACTCCCTATTCCCCTCCTCTACCCTGGCTCTGGTGACTGATAATCTACTCTCCATCTCTACGAAGTTTCCTATTCTAGAAATTTCATATAAGGGGAGTCAGATAATATCTGTCAAAGTGCTAAACACAGAAGTACCATATGCCCAAGCAATGCCACTCCTAGGTATATACTTAAGCAAATGGAACGTCGGGGCTTAAAACAGGCCCCTGTATGCGCATGTTCATTGCAACATTATTCACAATAGCCAAAAGGTGAAAACAACCCAAGCTTCTATCAGTATGTGAACAGATTAACAAAATGTGATAATATACATACAATAGAACATGATTCAACCAAAAAAGGAATGAAGTTCTGATACATGCTACCACGTGGAACCTTTGAAACATTATGCTACATGAAATAAACCAGACATAAAAGGACAAACGATTTTTTAGAGCCTCGAATTCCCTGGTCCACAACTAAATATCTGCCTAATTCACTAAGCAAATCAAAACATGAATCATGTGGTGTAAGTATTGTTATAAAAACAGACTTAGGACTCCATATTACTCAATATACTTATATTCTATTGGATTTCTATTTTATTCAAAAATAAACATATTCAGAGAAGGTCATGTGTTAGCTAATGCACCACTGAGCATGTTTGAAACATAGTCCTGACTGCAAGTATTTAGATTCTAATTAAGGAGGGCCCAATAATTACATAGGAGGCAGTATCTATAGTTTTATAGAGATGCACACAGTACTCTTTTGTTTAGAAGGAAAAGAGATCACTTCTGGATGAAAGTGAGACCAATATTATTGATTTGAAAAGTTTCAGTTCTTAGTTAAAAAAAATAGAATTGCCATCAAATTTCAATATACGTTGGGTTTTATAAGTACACTATTTCTGGGAGGACTTAAAATGAAAAAGGGACTGAGTGTAAAATCAGAAAATACCATCAGCACGGTTTATCACACTCCACATAATAGGCAGTGACCTGCAATAGAATGGTGTTCTTTGAAAATTACAAAGTCAATTAATACTTTGTTTATAATAACTAGAGTTAGTTATAGAATGTATGAATGTATGATCGAATGAGTACATGAGAAATGTGCATCTGGTCACTTCCTTAGTTAATTAAATTTTAGGCATATTAACTTCTATATGTACAAACATATGTGAATGAAGCTTCATATAATTTGCCTTTTACCTTATAACAAATGTACTTTAATAATGATTGTCTACCTATTTCATCAACCTTCTGAATGAAAATCAACATATTTTCCAGTAGACTACACATCATTCCAAATTATTAAAAAGAAAAAAAAAAACTTCTTTTATGGAAATCAGACATACTGAAGGGATCATTAACCCTATCAAATATGATCCCCTTTAATTCAGCCTTGGAATATTTAAAAGAATAATAACAACTTTCAAGAACATTTTTTGCAGGACTCCTGCTTTCAATGGCCAATTCTTTTAGGCCAATAGTATACCTGACTACTTTTACATTCTTTTTTTCTCTTATCATAAAGCTAAGAAAATAATAACTATATTAACTGCCAGGCCCAGAGAGCCTAACATGTGACAGTCCTTGGGCTAAGTTCTTCCTAACATTAACCATCAAAAAACTTTGCAAGCCATGTGTTTTTATCCCCATTGTGCAGATGAAGGAATTGAGAACCAGAAAACAAACTATGGATACTCCTAAAGTCTGTGCAAAATCAAATCTAGGTTCATTCCACTTCATCATCTCCATTGCTATAGCCCATAAATAAAAACACTGTGAAAAGGAATTTAAAACATAAATATATTAAGATAATCTTGAGCCAGCTCATTGATCCCTGATGTTTATATTTGATTTAAATTAAACTCAATTCACGCTTCAGGGTATAAATTACTCTGAAGGAGACTTTCTAAAAGCACAGCATCTTATCTGCTTATTTTATCTTATCTTCTTGCTCCGAAGTCATTAGCAAAAGTACATCTGAATAGGGTAAAGACTCCAGGATCGACATGAACACAGCTATGAAGGCTATAATCCTTCTGTGAAGAAAAGTTGCAGCCCCATGGTCACAGTCCCAACTGCATATCAGTAAATATTACATAAAATGGACCACAACTTTCCTTCTCTCCAAACTCTCTTTTAACAGGATGACCTTTTCCAAGAGCACAGGTTTTGTCACATTTGTTAGTTCCTACTTTGAAAACAATGTGATAAAAACACACTCCCTCTACAGGATTCAAAATAAAGACTCTATTTTTTAAAGACTAAACAAAGTTCTATGTACAGACATATGATATGAAATAAAATTTCACTCTACAAAAAACAATCAAAAAATAGGAATATATAATAAAGATTACAAATAGTTTTTTTTTCTAAAAAGTCATCTAAAGTTACCAAATGTAAAACTCAGTTAATCAAGTCTTAAAGATTTTTCCTTTCAAGTAAACTAAATAATAAATTAAGCCACTTTGAAATCTGCCTCTTATTTGATATCATAATTATAGCATTTAACAAATTCTCATAACATGGGTTCGATGGTTTTATATGCACACACACACACACACACACATACACACACACAGGGGGAAACTATTCTTCATATTTTATTAACTGAACTTCAACAGTTTAAAGATTAAAAGCAGTAATTTATTATAGCTTAACTCGATATATCTAAAATCTGTAATTTTGATATTCAAAGCAATTCCTAAATGTCCCTAATATTTTAATTGTTTCTATGTTGCTAATCCTTATGGCACAGATTATGATTCTCATTTCAGAAGTATCCAGTCAGCACAATATTTGTTCAATAATATTTTTCCTACCTTTTATTGTATATTTTTTGTTTATTAAATGGGAAAACAGGATAGCAGACTCAGTGCATTACTACAATAGCCATTTAACTGGTTTCAATGCCTTTTCTCATCAGTCTGCATACCCCAGCTTGAATGAGCTTCCAAAACTCCATGCCTCAAGTCCTTTTGCTTAAATTCCTTCCGAGAACCCAGCTACCTTCCAGATGGTATGCACATATCTTGCATATAAAATCTTAATGATCTGGACACACCCACATATTCTTCCAGTTCCACGCTACTGCATCTCCGTCCTTGTATCTCATTACCCCTTAATTCCTTCCTCACTCAGTGCTCTAGCCATACTGGACTCAGACTTCACAGACTATGCACCATGTTCCTCCTCCTGTCTCTGAGCTTTTATAAATCCTGTTCTGAGGAATAAGTAGGATATAATTAGTGTGAAATCTCTTCCTGAAAGCATTCCCTATCTCCCAAAGCTGGGTTAGAAATACTCACCTTTGTGATAGTGCTTTTCACACTTGGTTTTAAGTATTTGCCTACACTTGACTTTTTTCCAAAACTAGAAGAGAACAGGTATATACACACACACACACACACACACACACACACACACACACACGGACTATATAAAATATCGTTTAAACATGAAACACAATCATGTGAAATATATATAAGCAACTTCCTCTGAAGTCCATGGGGCTCTCTGGTCTTGAAAGGAAAATTTGTGAGGGCCTAATATGTCTTTCCTATTGTGTTCTGTTGATCTCTTAAACACCTCCATTCATTCATTGATTGGTCTATTCTAGGTCTTTAACCCTTTCTCCTTCATGCCTCCAGCGTCTACTTAAATTACTGTTCTAAGGTCACACAACACTTTGACTGTTTAGTCTCTAATTAATTCCTCCTTTAAACTTCTTCACATACTCCCATGACCAGTAAGTAGGATAAAGCAGCAATGCACAGTGTTGGAAAGCCAGGCTGTTTTGAATTCCACCTCTGGCACTTAGCATCTGTGTGATTTGGACACACTACTTTACTGTTTTGTGCCTCAGTTTCCACATCTGTATAATGAGAATAATAAAAAAATATCTACCTATTAGAGTTTTTGTGAGATCTAAGTTGGTAGATGCCTTAGAATGCCTTAGAACAGTAGCTGGGAAAACTATGCTTATGGTTTAAGACCTCCTGCTGTCTATTTTTGTATGGTACATGATATAAGAATATTTCTATATTTTTGCACGGTTGAAAAAAAACTAAAAGAAGCATAATATTTTAGGATACATGAAAATTACATGAAATTTAAATTTCAGTCTCCACAAATAAGGTTTATATTGTAAATATATCTACAGCCATTCATTTATATATTGTCCATAGCTGCTTTTGAACTACAAGGACAGAGCTCTGTAGCTGACAGAGACCGTGTGGCCCACAAAGGCTAAAATATCTACCATGTGGTTCTTTTAAGCTGAGTCTTGAATGATAGATTCATCAATGAAGAGGAAGGTGATAGAAATATCAAATATGACAGCACAGATACAAAGACAGTACAGAGTTCAAGAAAATGGAACTAGTCATGTCCTGACAAGACATCAATACGGACTAAATTTAGATGTTCAAAGTCTCCCTGGGGGCATCATGGCTGCTGAGGAGTTCTTGAGAAAAATCACATCTCTGCCATGAACACTCACAGCCACAAACTCCAAGTGAGACATCTACACTAACTGCTATGTGCTCCCTCAACCCCAAATTTTATGGTCCAGCTGAAATAAACTTCTTTCAGTTTCTAAAATTTACTGTATTCCCTTTGTTGGAGATTTTTTTCAATCCTTCATCAATTGACTAAGGATAGTTGACTGTTTTTTTTTCAACCCTAACTGTCAGTAGAATCTCCTGGAAAGCTTTTAAAACATATAGATGTCTGGGTTGGCATGGGGCCCAGGCATTCACATGTTTTAAACATTTCCCAGATGAGCCTAATAGGTAGCTGGGGTTGAAACCTGGTGAACTCAGACCTAATCAATCTTTTGATATCAACCTAACCATGACTTTCTTCAGGAAATCATTTCTTATCCCCCCCAGGCTGGGTTATGTGACCCTTTCATATGATCCCAAGTGCCCCGTATACCCCCTTGGTTAACACCATGCTCTATTTTGTTTGTTTGCTTAATTATCTCATTTTCACTCTAGGCTGTGTGCTCTCAGCCACAGTGTATGTCTAAATTATAGTTCTGATTTCCCTGTTACATACTTATGCTATTAATTTATTTCTCTCTCTCTCTTTTTGCTAAGCTTGTAAATTATTGGTTAATGTCTGCCTCCCCTGATAGATTGTTAACCCACACTATTGATGTTCACTGCAGTATTCATAAATAACATAGCAGCTGACACACAATAAATAATCAAGAGAAATATGGTTAATGAATGAATGAATAAGTGAGTAAATGGGCAGCCACATACTGCCTCAGAGTTGAAGCTTCTTTCTTATTAGTCTCAGAAAAAAAGGGTTGAAAGTGGCCTTTACAAACAGTACCCTGAAGAGCTTGACAAGTCTGGTTGTTTCCATTTGATTCAGGTATGGCAAGAACACAGGTCTGAAGTGACCTTCCTAAAGTGTGCTAGATGCTTTCCCCCCTATTAGGGAGTCACTTATCCTCACCTTGTACCTCACATTACAGGTCATACATGAAGCATATCATTATAGACAGAAATAAAAACAAAATAAAGCATAGAGTTATAAATCATCTCCCACCCAGTTATGAAATGCTTTGCTGCTCTCGATAAGTATAAAATAACCAGGAATGCTACTGTGTTTATGTAGTAATGGGATGCAGGTCTGGCAAAAGAAAAACTGAGAGAGAAGTGACTGTTATAATTTAACTACTACCAACACCCTGCTATATTTCAAAATCATAAGAGCCCTTAATAAAGAATCTAAAATGTAGGATATGACAAGTGTATAAACAACAATTAACAACTCAGTTTCTGCAGTTGGAACAGACCAACTTCTAACCCAAGTTTGGTATTTATTATTTGTATAACTTTGGGTAAGCTACTTATTCCTCTAAGAGTTAGTTTCTTCAACTTAACCAAATTTTGAGAATTAAATGAGATAAGGCATTTTAATCTCTGAGGATATTGTCTAAACACTCAATAAAAATAATACCTGAAAGCACTATTTCGTCAAAATTTTAACCTTTCTGAACATCTCTAACAGTCTCAGTGCCACCAGTGTTTTCCCAGAGCTATAATTCACTAGATTCCTGTTATCCATTTCCTCTGACTACCTTGGGAAATCTCTTTATAGTCAAGTAGAAGACTAAAGAGTTTTCTATCTCTAAAGATCCATTAGCTATCATCCATGAAGACTATGCAATGCTTAGCAATCTCTCCAGCATGATTTTATGTTATTCTATTTTATGAACCCCAGGAGGCTTTTTGGAACTTCGACAGTTTAACCTGCCATGTTCACTGTTCCATTACCACCCTGTAGCACAGCTTGACATTAATACACTGATATCATTGAAATTTTTTCCTTTTCAATAATTTTTTCTTTGCATCTCATAGACATTGATATAACTATAGATTAACCCTGACATGTTATTTATTAAAAGGTTTTTTAAAAACTATTTTATTGTCTTTCCTCTGATACTATTCCTTCATTTATTTCGAACCCACATATGCCATATGCACATCTTGTATTATAAACTAACATGAAGTATTAGAAAATAAAACATATCGACCTAAATTCTCCCATATTTAAAAAGGTGTGAAAGCTCATCTTTAAATGCCTATATGGCACAAATAATGTCGATATAAATCACATAGGTGTTCTAAGTCTCTACACAACTATTTTTGGATTAAATTACCAGACTTTTTGTCTGTATTTTGCGATCTGACCATTGTAGTCAAAACAATTGCAAAATGGGAGAAATGAACTGCTTGACTACATCAGTAAATTGTAAGTATATAAGATTATAGATGTATAGTTTACATTAAATATTCCTGGGTATGGGAAGGTTTTAGACTACATTTTCCCCCAATGGGATCTATAATAAACTTAAATGTTTTGCCATTTTAAGCCTATGTTTAGAGCATATATTTCCCTACAGAAAAAAAAAAATGAAATAAATATAAGCATCTCAAGGCTCAAGTTTTTGAGAAGCAGTCTCTTATGCTTCTTGGAAAAAATCACTATTTAATATTCAAACAAAGAAAAACATCAAACTGAGAAAGACATGGACAAAGACAATATAAAATAGGAGGCTAGGGGCTTCCCTGGTGGCGCAGTGGTTGAGAGTCTGCCTGCCGATGCAGGGGACACGGGTTCGTGCCCCGGTCCAGGAAGATCCCACATGCCGCAGAGTGTCTAGGCCCGTGAGCCATGGCCGCTGAGCCTGCGTGTCCGGAACCTGTGCTCCGCAACTGGAGAAGCTGCAACAGTGAGAGGCCCGCGTACCGCAAAAAGACCAAAAAAAAAAAAAAAAAAAAAAAAAAAACAGGAGCCTAGAGTTTTAGGAATTTTACAGTTAATTTTACCAATCCAAATACCTACAAACCTATTGGTACTACCATTTCAGAAAATAAAAACTCAATGATCAAATGTAAATGTACTTCCTTATAGCTCCATGAAAATACCAGTTTTTTTTTTTTTTAAATCAGTTACACAGTGAAGTTCAAAATTGGATAGATCAAGGGAAAAAAAATACATAGTAAAATACTCTGAAGTGGAACTAGTGGAAAAATATGACTCCCATCAAAATCAATTGTATTCACATCCAAATGTTCATGATTTATTCTAATTTTGACCTATCTAGTGGTTAAAAGAAATCCACAAAACACAGAATCCCAGATTTAATGGTGATTAGGAATAATAAATGAATTTGCTTTGAATAGCAACATGTGTTTACATTTTCTTGATAATATCTAATCTGTCATTGCTGTCTAGGTCTTCAGTTGGGAACATCTCCCCTCTACTTTCTAGGTAACTACAAGTTACCTGCCTCATTGTTCTGTTAAACCAGTAAAATAAAGTGCAAACTCCCATTACCATTTCTAGACAACTATAACCTCTTAAGACAACTAGATCAATGTGTATGGTGTCTATCAAATAAGTAAAATGCTTTACTGTGTGGACTTTGACTGTCATATTGACTATATCTAAATAGGTAAAATGAAATGAAAAGCCATGGGAATTATTTGGATAAATACAGCTTAGAAGCTGCCCAAAAAATTTAAGGCAATATTTGTACTCCAAAAGTATCTAATTCTACATTATATATAAAGCCTTAAAATAAAATCTCAACCTTTAATTTAAATGTCATTACTTTTTGTAAATGACAAATATTTGAATAGTACCAAGGAGAAAAATAAATCAGTGAATGAGTATAGGGAGGGTTAAGGAGACATGGATTTTGATATAAAATAAGAAAGACAGGAAAAGCCTCAATAAGAAGATGATGCTTGAGTAAATTCTAGAAAGGCATAAGCTGTTCCTCTATCCTGATATTTTTACAGAATGGCATTGTAAGCAAAGGGAATAGTAAGTACAAATAACCTGAGATAGGAGTTGACCCAAGACATTGGTGGAAATACAAGGAGACAAATATATCTCCTGCAAAGGAAATAAAAGGGGTATAAGAGATGAGGTCAGAGAAGTAAGGGTGAGGGCATGTTGAGGGCAGCTTGTATAGATCCTGTGGGATCCTCAACAAGCTTAGATTTTGTTCCAAATGAGATGGAAAACAACCATTGGCAGTTAAGGGGAGAGGAAGAACATCAACCAACTAATTTTTCAGAAGACTGTGGTTGCTGTGTTGAGAACAGACTCTAGGGGCACTGGAGTGGAATCAGAGAGCAGAGAAACAACTGTAGTCTTCTAGATGTAAAATTTTGTTGATACTGTTTTCTTGGACTGAGAGATGAAGAACTTTATGAGATTATGGATATATTCTGGAGACAGAGCAGATCAGAGTGGAGTATGAGAGAAAACGAGTCAAAGATGACTCCAAGTTTTTTAGCTCAAACATCATGACTGAATGTGTTGCCATTAACTGAGACGGGGAAGACTGAGAGGAATGGATTTCAGGAGGAGAGTTCTGCAATTCAGTTATGGGCATGCTAATTTTGAGATGACTTAATAATGCCATTGGAAATAGCTGAATAGGCAGTTGAGTGAGTATATGAGTCTGAAGTTCAGGGGCAAGGTCTGGGATAAAAATAAAACTTTGGGAGTTGACAGCCTATCAATATTATTTTAAACTATAACTAACTCAATTAATGATATGTTTTTAAAACTCTATTTGATATAACTTTCCCTGAAATAAGTCATTATGACTTAAAAATGCTTATAATAAATATTTATTCTCTCAAATAATCAGAATAGAGACCTTGGTCCAACATATTAATCCTCAGAAACAAAAATCACTATTTACACTTTATGTTCTAAAACATGCTATAATTTGTTTAATACCCAAAAAAATCACATTTTAAAGTTTAAAAATGTTAGGCAACTTTGTCTCATAATAGACTTTATAAATGTGTACATGCTTGCTTAACATACTCCTTTATAAAATAAGAAGATTATTCATTCACATATTTTTCAACTTTATAATGGCCATAACTCCATATCAAGTGTGACTTAACTGTACTATTTATCATGGAGAACCCCAGGTGACTTTACAGTGGGTTGGCTATTCCAGAAACAGCTGCATGGCTCTCTACTTCCCTGGTTATTTGTCAGAAGATCCAATAGTTGCAATCAATCGGAACCACCTAGTAAGTACAGATATCAAAGTATGCACTGACAATGCCATCTTAGCAGCCTCCCTGTACTTTTAAATTAGTCACATGAATCCATTCTTTCCAGAAAGATATACCCATATGGTCTTGTGTTATGTGGTCCCTGCCCACATCCCCAACTCCAGCACTCTCCTAGTAATACACATACTCCATGAGAATGGAGGCTGGCAAACCATCTTTGTAGTCCAGGCATCTAACATAGTGACTGCACATAGAAGAGAGTCATTTAATTTTCTCAGTTATTAAACAACCTCAATCCTGAACTTTCTCATATCATAAAAAGAATATATGAACTGAAAGTCAAAAGCAGAAAGAGTATCACAACTTTGAGAATGGTGAGGGAAGAACAGACACCATTTGAGAGTGTGATATTTGAAAAGTATGGCATTTCTGATTTATAAGTGGTCACAGCTATTAAAATATGTTTATTATAAAACTAAAATTATATTTTTATTACAACAACTTGACTTTAATGTTGAGAAGAGTGATATTGATTAGCATTTAGTTTATCACATGCTATGGAGAGGAGGATTTTTTTAAAAAGCATTATCAATATCATAATCAGCTGATCTACTTAAATCAGTTTTTTTCAGAGCCACTTCTGTCTGGCAATAAGGTATGTATCAACTGATTTCCACATAGCAGATAACCTTTCACTTGACTTCCAGTACCCTGTTACACAAGCTAGGCACATCCTTATCTTTGTATACATTTATTTCCTATTACAGAAGGTTCATGAACCCTTGGTTGTGCATCATAATTATATGTAGAGCCTTATAAAGCAGCCGTGCTTAGATTCTGCACAAAATCTACTCAATTAATATCTATAGGGATGTAACTGAAAATGATTGTGATATCAAGCCAGGAGTGAGTACTCCTGTCTCCTTGACTTTAGTGAAAATGTCTTGCTTATGAGTTCATTAATTCATTCAATGAATATTTACTGGCCATCTATTATGCTCTAGGTATGGTGCTAGACCTAGACACCAGAAATTTTTACATAGATGAAAAAGATGTAGTCCCTGCTTTCATTTTAGCATCAAAAATATTCTATGATAAGTATTCACGTTGGAGTTAGTACAGTGTGCTTTAGGATGTTATACAAGGTCAGTTATCCTAGTCTTCATGGTTAAGGAGAGGTATTCCTAGAGGAGATAATATCTCAATTCTGTGTCAAAAAGCAATGCTAAGCAGATTGAGAGAGTGTTCAGGGTGAAGATCATAGCTTACTTGGAGGCAAAACAGAAGAGTGCTATTTTCAGGAAATCACAATAGTATCAGCAAAAATCTGTTCAATATACTTCTGTAGACACTGGCAATAACTGATCTACATAACCGTATATCCCATCTCAGATCATCAATTAGGTTATTGAAGAGCAATTCATTAGAGCTGCAATCAACACTATTACCTCTTTCAACAAAACTTTTCCAAATGTTTACTATGTGTTAAGTTCCGATCTATGTGCTTAAGACACACTAAATAAAGCAGATAAAGACATCCATCCTAATGATTTTAGTGGAACTAAAACATACAATGGATAGGAATACAATATTAAAAACATATAATTTTCATCAAAAACAATTCTACACCTACAGACTATTGACCTTATTAAGCACTTGAAATTTTACATACTCCTTGCTTAAAGATGGTACTTCCTAATATCATAATTACGTGTGTAATATGCAAACTGCTCTCTAAAAGAACTAGTTTAGTAAAATAGTCATAAAGCAATAAATATAGATAGGCTACTCTTCCTAATAGTCATTAAGCAAAATCAGACAATCCTTAATAGGATGCAAAACTGAAATAAAAGTTTCAAAAATGAATATATGAGAGGAAATTTCCCAATTATTACTTTTACAAATTGAAATCATGTAGACAAATGAAATGATGATTTATGTTGCTGTCAGAGCAAAAATACGACTTCATATGGTATTTTTCTCGATCAGATTCCTATGTTAAAGCAAACTACAGTTTTAGAGGTAATATGGTCAATCAAGAGCTTCAAATATTTAAAGATATTTTTGGAGAGAATGTGCAAAACTATTTTCCAGATGAAGAAAGTTAGAAAGAAGTCGCAACTCATTCACTTTCAGAGAATGAGTAAAAAAAAGGGGGGGAGAGGAGAGATCTAATTACTGCTAACAACATGACATGAGGAGGTCACTTCACACCACTACAAGTTAACTAGATTTTAACCTTGTTCCAGTCTGCTGAGCAAAGTAAGAAGATAATTAGTAATCTAAATAGTGACTATATCATATCCTGTGCATTCTGGCATGTTGGTAGACACCAGGGGAAGAAATAAAACTAAATCACAGTCATTACCCTCCAGCAACTCCTAGAGAAAGGCTAACATATAAATGAGAAATTTTTAAAATAATTATATCGTGTGTGTGCATGTTTGTTTGTTTGTTTGCAAACCATGTATCTTTCAGTTACATTCTCCCAGTTGATTACATTCCCAACAGCTTTTAGATAATCAGATCTGACACTTTTATACTGAAGGTAGTAAGCATACTACCATACCAATCCCCCAAAGTGGAAAAGACCTGTTGTTCCTTGTAATGGATCCTGATTAGAACAGGCAGCAATTTGTAAGTGTCTTTGTAACTCAATGAAACCAGGCCAACCCCAATCTGAACCTTGAATGCCAAGAGATACAGTTGTCAACTTCTACTTCAGTCAGTCAAAGGAAATAATGTAACATTTACTAGCTTCCATCCACTCCCCTTTGGGTTCTCCACCATCATTAGGGCTTAAGTTTGTCCCTAAAATGGGAAGGGTGACAGGTCCTCCAACACTGAACTTTAGTGCAGGCTGAAGAGCTACCTGAATTATAACATCATCTTTAATGAGAGTCTCTTTATATTTTTCCTTGGTGGCATTCAAGTTATTCACACAATTTACATGATATTCACTGTGGTGCAGCTGCATGATTTGTGCATTAATGTTAGGACCCAGGGCACCATAATCATAAACAAAGTCACAAAGGCTGTGTAAAAGCATTAAAAATACACAGTAAACATGGGCAAGTGATCAAAAGCAAGGTCTCTGGAGCATGACTGCCTGGGTTCAAATCCCAGGTCTATCACATAGTAGTTGTATGGTCTTAAGCAAGATAATTAACTTCTCTGGTTTTCAATTTCCTTATGGGTAAAATGGAGATTTTAGTATTAGCTTACTTCCAGGACAACTGTCAGAATGAAATGATATTTTATACAAAAAGCGCTTACAACAGGACCTGGTACATAATGGGCATGCATTCAGTGTGAGAGCTTGTTATTATATCTGCCTGGAGTATGAAGCTTGAGCTAAACGTATGAGAAGGCATCTGCGAGATGGATGAGAAGGAAACATACATTCCAGGTAAAAAGAATAGTGTGTTCAAAGATAGGGGAGAATATGGGCAAGAGGTTCAACATGCCTGAAGTGCAGGGTGAATGGGAGTGGCGTGGCAGCAGGTGGGAAAAGGCTGATCCTGAGCCTGGACGTACACCAGGGCCACATCCTGAAGGGCACTCTACACCACGCTAGGCCATTTGGGCAACACGTTTGTCTTCAAAACCAGTGAAGTATTTTGACGATTCATCAGCATTCAAAGAGTGACAGCAAGTAGTAGGTTGTCCTCCACAGTTAGTGTAAAAAGAGAATTAAGGGCAAACACCACTCTAATATTTATGGCTCTTTCTCTGCAGAGCTATCCAAGAGCACAAAGTAGGAAAGTGAGCTAGAGCTTCTTATTAGTTTTGTCAAGAATTGCAGTTATGACTCTTTCTGGCAGGCATCCTTTCGGGAAGTTGTTTGTGAAAATCTGAGTGAGGAAGGAAAACCAACCACCTCATACCATCTAAGGTTCGCTCGTTTAAGCCCGGATGTGAGTTTACCAGTCAGACAGAGGAAGGAAGCTTCCACTGACACCCTATGCACTCAAGTTCTATGAATAGGGACCTTCATTTGCCTGTACAGTACAGGGCCATTCAAGAGCAATTAAATTTGGTTAAAATAAGAAAGAAATGCTTTTTAAGGAAAAAAAAGAAGGTTTGAGGGAATTGCAAAAGTTGATTGTGCTAAAGCACTTTTACACAGGTTTGTTTTAGTTCTCAATTGTCAAGTCGTATTTAAGCTGGTCTCTTACTCTGAAATATGATAACCTTTCTTTTCTCTGAGTTCTTTCTCCTAAATTAATAGCACTGTCTCTAATTCCATGCGCAGCAAGCAAAGAGTTTATTTTACCAGATAACAGTAGGTCTGGTGATCAGCCAATGTCTAAAGAACCACTAGCCAAGTCAGTAGTAAGCCAGAGACTGCAACTGATAGATACTACTCACTAAATCACTTTAAAATTGACTTTCATCTTCTCTACCAGATAGTATTATTCATGTTGAGTTCTGACACTACTGAAAGCAGAAAAAAGAAAAAAAAACCCAAGATCATCTATAAAAATAAAATCATATTAGGGTTTTGAAAGGAGAAATAAATATATTAGACGCATTAGAATATAGAAGGCAGTTAAATGAAAAACAAAACCCCTTAGTTTCTGAATTAAATTGCAAAAGAAATGAGTAGAAAAAGTCCAAATTTAGGAAATTTGTTATAGTATACTTTTAGTATACCTGAAAACTGCATTTAAAATGGACTCTTCAGTGAGACAACTTAGGGAGCGCTGCAACTTTTTATAGCACCTGTGCATACCTCTCTTTCTTCTTTGCTAAGGAACAAAACTTCAACAGACAAAAAAAAAGTTTGGTTTCCTTTCACCACACCCAGCTCAGGCCACATTTCCCCCACTATTAAATGAAGGAAATGGAGGAGTAAAAGCAGAAATGCAAATCAGCTCTCAGCTCCCACTCTGCAATTGCCCTGAATTCCTAATGATCACAGACCAACTGCACTTAATTAGTTCTCCAAAGGTAGATGGGAAAGAAAAGGGTATTTAGGATACAATATGATTCTGGCTTTCAAATACTTAAATATCATCACTAAAAATTATATAAAATGAAAGCACTGGCTCAATATTTATAAAACCCTATACTTATATAAATTGTTAGAGTTAGCCATGAGTATAAATATTAACTTCCATAGTTTCTTCTTCAGCACCCTAAGGACATATACTGCATTTCCCAAAAGAGAGGAAAAAACATCATTTGGTTGAAATACTAGCTCTACCATAGTGGTTGCCAGCACAACATATCATTGTAGCCCATTAAGAGGGATTACTTCCCTACAAATTAACTGTCCATTTATTACTGAAGTAAAAGGTATTTTTGTGATTTCAGACACTTGGACAATCCAAAAGAAAAACTTGAATTAGAATTTGCACTACTAAGTGCTCTCTTATTTTTTTCAAAGTTGACCACTTGTTTGGAAAAAAATTATCTATTAAACAAATAACCTATATCAAGTAAAGATCAATTTATTGTCTTACTTATTAATAAAAGCCAGACAATTATATGTAATATATATCACCCAATCAATCTAAAATTAACATGAAAATCATAGAAATTTGATGCTATTTGCCTTATTTGAAATAAATATATAATTTTCTTAGCTTCTTGAAAATTCGAAGCTGTACTGGGTCCTCCATTAGTAACTTTAGAGAGGATAAAAAACTATGTTCTTAATCCAGCAAGATATGTATACAAAAAATATTTTACAAACTGTTGTGCTTTCTACTTTGATACGGATAATCTTATAGAATCACGTAATTAGGTATATTAACAATACAAATTACCTATCTCTAAACTTGGGACTTTGAAAAATTTTTAAATGCTTTCTATAATTTCCTGTTTTTCTTTAAATCAGTCATTTTCACTTAATCTATCTTCTCACTAATTTAAACTCCAGCATGTACATTTAAGTTATATTTGGTCATTCCATATTCTATAAATACATATACATTAAGTAATAATTGTTTATTCCATTGTCTCAGACTACTGTTATTTAAAGATATTTTTATCACTATTGCAAATCTTCACCTTACTCATTAGAAAAGGCTTGACTATTATAAGAATATTTTTTTTGAGAAAGAGGACTCAGCTAATAAATTTTCTGTGCCTTAGTTTCCTCGTTAGTAAAGTGAGAAGGTAGTATAGAGATGAAATTTTTATAAGAATTTCTATCTCAAGCATTCTCTTTAAAAAATCTAAACACCTTTTCTTCCTTTGGAAAGATTCAGCTTTTTATTACACACTCTCACCCAAGCTTGATTCAAGTCCATTCATTATCATTACATAGGTAGTGCTTCTATAAATTAACCAGAGTGAAGAGAAATTTGTCTCAGAAAAGAAGCAAAATTTTAGAAAAGAAAGGTGACTACTTAGGTTTTTTATAAGAAATCCTATCCACAAATCTGAAAAGAGGCTCATATTTGCCTTGTTATATTTTAATGATAACTTGAATAATGTGTTCCTTCAATTTTAGTCACAAATTGAGGCAAACACAGAAGCTAAAAATTAATTAAATAAATCATAAGCAATCATACTATCTAGGTATATACATTTCTTGTTTTGCAACTTCATAACTTTATTTAAAACTCTGAGAGTACCTCTTAGAGAGTGATTTTTATAAAGTAGATTCTAGTTAAGTATTAATTATAAACTGAATTGTCACATTAAGATATTGATAAAATTAATTTCAAAACTAATAGACAATTTTGTGAAAGTGTCTATAATTAACTGAATATATATGTGTCACCTAAACTAAGGTTATCTGTATAAAAGATTCAGGAAGATGCTTCTCATAAGATACCTATTTTTCTTTATTGTTTATTACAGACTTTGTCCATTTTGATTTAAAAAACAAATGGAAAGGCAATATTAATAATCATAGAAGACATTGCATTTGTTATCAGAAGCATATCTGATCTTTTAACTGATTTCTGATTAAGTAACCACAGGGACAAACTTGATCTCTTTGCAAAGTTGGATTAGCACATACTCTGGAAGCCAGCACCATTTCACCTGCTGATCCCAGGCACTCAAAACACTCCAGCAGGGCTCACTACCAATTGCTGACAAGCTTTGAAAGTTCTTCATAAAATTAATCAACTTTTTGCAAGGCACAGTACTGGCTCAACCACCAAAGGTTGAATACCATCTTAATTAGTGAAAAATGATTCAATTAGATATTTTTTTTTCCTTCATGCTCAACTTAGCTTAACTCCTTTGAAAACCGCTTAAAACCATCTATCTTAAAACTGTCTATCTTTACACAATTACAGGCTATAGTCTCTATAAATTCCAGTAAATCTCAGGTTCTACCTATAATAAGTAATGAATTAATTGAAAATGAAATTCATAAATTCATGAGATAAAACATTTATATTAACCATAAGCAAATATATGAATCATGAAATTGAAGTTAATGAAAAGGAATATATTATAAAAAATAATGCTTACTCTTTTATGCTAAATCATAATAAATACTAAAATTTTAAATAAGTAAGTTAAAGATTACCAAGTTACAGAGTTTGGATTTGCAAGGTAAAATAATATAACTCTGTGTTTGTTCATAAATTTTCTTTTAATTCATTCACTCCAAGAACTTTTCTCTGTAAGATTAGATGTTTCAGCATCCTAACTACACACTTTTAGAGTCCAATTTTTTATGACTCAGAACTTTTTAAGGCTTTAGTGTTTTTAATCCAAGAAGTACAAAATTTAGATGAAAATAGGCTGTTTTAAATTATCTTTTGGTTTATCAACCAAATCACACCAGTGTGCCTCAGTGAAATCAATAAATTATAGTATAATACTAGTACATAATACCTTATTTAGGAACTTATTCATTGTTACATCAATTGCAAATCTGAAGGCTAGTATGAGAGCTAGACATTGAGTTTATTTTCCCCTTGTGAGGTGATTCAGGCTAGTGTTTCCTTTTTAAGCATTAATATGTAATATACTATTTCCTTTTTGAAGTTCATTAAGGGCCAAAGAATGACTATAAGAGTAGGTTTAAAATGTGTAGCTTCCCACTAAGCAATAAGCACCTAGTAACTTGGTGAAACAAATACCAAATCTTACAATATGAAGATCCAAATAACCATATAACTTTCGAGACATTTCATTAAAAATGACAAACAGAAACAACATATTATCCTTAAAGTTTGCTATTTCTCACATTAGATGGCTTTATAATAATAGAGAAGGTTCTTTTTCCACCATTTATTTGATGTGGTACTGAGATGTTTGTTTAAAAGGGTTTTAGGTATGCAGCTACATTTAAATGAAAAAAAAAGTATGCATCACAAGTGTAGAAATTTGATCTTTCTGATCTCCTTAGAGCTTTAAGGAAGTCCCAGTGTGGAAATGAAACATCTTCCGTGAAATAACCCCTGAATGCCTATGATAACGTCTCTTGAGTTTATAGTGCATCTGTCTTCATTGAAGAAAGTCTTAGTTTCCACATTAAAAAAAAAAATAGCTGCCATTATGATACTTTTTCCTACATTTGAACAAAAGAAATGGCTGAAAAAGCTCAAAAAGAAACAGCATATCTGTTCTTCCTTAATCGAGTGTCCTTTTTCAGCATCACTGTATATACTTAGAAGGATTTTAAGAGGCCTCATTTACTAACACAGTTGCTTGAATTCCAAATAATAAAACCAGCAGAGGGCAGACCTGCTGACAGAACTGACCAATCCAGCTGGTGACCAGGTACCAAAGGTAAAATACAAAATTTTTGATGGATTCCACTTTCAAGACTCTACTATTTATCTTTTAAAATGTAGAAATGAATGAATCCACGTAATTAGCATAACTTACTTCAAAATTCAAATATAGTCCTAACGAGGCTCTGACTGTATTCTCCAGGAAAAGTCACAGAGGAATAATCCACCACTGCCCACTACTCAGGAAGGTGAACATCACAAAGTGTGGGGAAGAAATACAGACCTGGTTTCGCAGAGTTCGGCCTCCGGGAGCGCTAACTCCCATTAGGGAGAACTCAGATCTTGGCACCCACAGGGTCAGACTCAGGTTTCCGCTAAAGCCTGCGCATTTGGGGTTGACAGCTTCTTTCTCCCTCAGCCAATCATCGCCACCCTCCTTCTTACCCCCCCCCACACACACACTTCTCTGCGCACTCCTGACAAAGCTTGCTTTTTTACTCTAAGCTGTCTGGGCTCCCTTAATTCCAAAGGAGTCCTCCCGCCAGCCGTGTCTACAGCACCTAACGGACCGCTCCAGCCAGATGCCTTTGCGGGAAAGGGCGGGGGAAGGGGAGGGAGGAGGCTGAGGGGAGGAGTGAAGTCGCTCTCCCTCCTTGGGTACTGACAGGGCTGCTGTCTCCCGAGCAGGTCTGGTCATTGAATATTTGGTGGTGCCACGTAGGAACTTTTCCTTACCTCTCTCCTCCCATCCCACCCCACGCCCCCTCCCCTTCCCTCCAATCCCTATTCCTCCACCCCCACCCCATTTGCTTGGCGAGTTTCATCATTCTCCAAGAGAGCTGCACGTCCAACCTGCAAGAAGAAGTTGGGGGTGGGAGGGGTCACAGGAGGAGGAGGGGGCTGAAATATCGGGAAAAAAGTTCTTCCTATCTTTATCCATTTCTTATAATCTCCCATTTTTTCCTCTTAACATCTCCTCAAAATGCCACACACACACACACACACACGCACACACACACACACACACACACACAGTGTTCTCAGTCTTCAAGATTCAGGCCCCCTGCTTCCTCTCATATCCCTAAAAGTAAAACAGCTTGAGAACTTCATCAAGGTTCATTTTATACACTTTCTCTATATTTTCTCCTCAGCTCACCTTTAAAAAAGCATTTCCATTAGTTAGAATCTGAAGAAACCAGAAGATGTGTTCAAAGGGCAGTCTAAGGACTGTTCCTCAAACAAAAGCTTTGTACAACTGCCCTTGTGTTCAAGGTAATACTTTTCCTCTTTTCAAAGCCCCTGGAAAGTGGTGAAGGGCATTTCAGCAGGCTCTGTGCCTGACAGATCTTTTTTTTTCCTGCTACCTCTTCTCCCATTACTGTCCCGCCTACATCCATCTCTCTCTCCAGTCTTCACTTCCAACCTGATGGCAGCTACAATCTGAATTTAAGAGAATTGCTTCTTTGGGGGGGGGTGGGGGTGGAAGAAGGAAGGGGGGAGGGGCACAGAATGAGAAAGACAGCAATCTCCCACCTCCCCAAAACCATTTTTTCTTACCTCCTCTGACCTCTCTAGTCTGGAAGAGGAAAGTCAGTGCGAGAGTTGTTATGGTGAAATCCCAGAGCCACCGTTTCGTTTTCCACCTAGAGGACCACCGCTCCATCTCCGAGCCCCGCACTCACAACTGTGAACTTAACCCACGAAAACGCGACTGCAGACCAACTCCCTTCCAAGGTATCGTCGGGGATGTTTGCTACACAGCCATTGGAGAGGGAGAGGGGGAAAAAGTCAAAGGGCTTTTTCTTTAAATTTGATGGTTTGCTTCCTTCCTGTCTCTCGCCCCCTCCTCTCCTTCTCGGTCGGCCCCGCTGGTCGGGACCCTCCGATCCGTCCTCTGCGGGGCCCTGCCTTCAGACTGAAGGCAGATGAGGGGCTTCAACCAAAAATCTGTGAGGACTGCGTGCCCCTAAAGGCTTCATGCCGTCTGTGGGCCGGACGAGAGGCTCTGGGCAGCCCCCTCCTCCGCCCACTCCCCTCCGGCGCCCCCCTTACCCCGGGCGAAACTGACAAGCCCGCTGAAGGTCAGACCCAATCACACGCCTCGCGGGCAGCCCCGAGCCCGCCCCCCTCTCTTTTGCCCAAGAATCAGGTCTCCCTGCAAGCCCAGCCCACCAACCACCCCCCTCCCCATCTCCCCACTCCTCCCCTCCCTCTTCTCCTACCCAAATCCCCGAGAAGAAATGGGAGGGAGTTACGGGGGACGCGTGCTTGGCTCCAGCACTTTGGGAATGAAAGGAATTGCAGGAGAGCCCCGGAGTCCACAGAGTTTTCAAGGAGCTTCTGTATTCAATAAAAACAGCTACTTGTCTTCTTGCACCCGTCTGTTAGCCTCTCGCTCGTCGGCGGGGGAGGGGAGGAGCCCAGCGTCTGATCGGCCACACCGCTGGAGTTCTGGGCTGCCAGCCGTAACCTTATCCTTGTGCAAAAGTCTGCTTCTTATAGCAGACGTGGAACCAGCGGACTCATTGCTTTGCCTGCTCCGAAAAGAATTTTTAATATTTTTTTAAACCGAGAATTAAAAGAAAGGGATGAAGGTGAGATGGAGGGACCCAAGAGGTCAAAACCCATGATTTTATAGGGAAGCTCTCCGTCGAGGTCTGAAACTGACAGGTTTCTCTCTTGAATGTTTAGATTCTACGCTAGCTTCATTCAGAGGCTTGTCTCTTAAAGAGCTGAACTGTACTCTGAGGCGGGAGGAGAAAGAAATGTATGGGAGCTGACATTAAGGGGGTGAGTAATTGAATTTTCCAGCTGATTCCGTCCTGAACCCGGATGAGGGGACAGAGGGGGAGGAGAAAAGACAGGGAAAGCAACTCACAGAGATCTCCAAGCGTCTAGGCCCACAGCTCCTCATAAAGGGCCTCAGGAGCTGAAAATATGGTCACTCCACAGTGAAAATAATAAGAAAGGGGCAGGTTTCTAAATTCCTTCTACTTACCCCTCTTCAAAGTAATCCACTTAAACCCGGAGTATCGATTCTGTGGTCATTTTTTCCACGTTTAAATGATTCCCTCTTATTGGCTCCTTTTTGTTCTTAATATTTCTTAAGATGTCTCTCAAAAATTTTCTGGAACAGAGCCAAACAAGGTGCCAGCATATATTAGGCATTCAATAGAGATGTGCTGAGTGAATGAATACATTCTCCTGTTGGTAAAGAATGGAAGCTTTGGCCGGGACCTCTGCGGAGTATTTAAGATATTTCAAGGCTTAAGGATTCTCAACTAAGTTTATGAGGCGCATATGTCCACTAATTTTTAGAAATCTAATTTTCTATTAGTTACCAAAATATACCTCATGACCCGTGAGATTAATCAGATATTCTAGCTATGTGGTATAAGAGTTGGAAGGAAGGTGTTCAGAGACTATACTGAGGCCCAAGATGGAATTGTATAAGAACATGTATAAGAGGCATGTAAAATGAGGAAAGCAACTAAAAAATACTTTCAACAAGACTGTCACTCTCTGTGACAAAGAAGCATTCCCACATCAAGAAATTTACCTCTTACATAATAGGTAAAAAAATACTTTGTATTAATAATGTTGCTTGCGGAATGTTTCAGATGCCTTATATCAGCTGCAGAGAAATATCCCCAACTAGTTTTTCTGATTATAACCTCAAATTGTTATTATAATTTAATAAAATAATTAAATATCATACTGTGTTTGAATGTAAAATGTATAATTAAAAATTAAGAACCTTAAGGTAAAAATATACCTAAATTTATCACCTTCATTATCCTTCATCTTCTCAAAGTGAAAAATTTGTGTGAATTTTCAGTTAACACAATTTTTTGAAATCTGAATTTTTTTGTCCAATTCTTGGTATATTTTTAAACTTATTTTCTAGGTCTTCTCTTAAATGTAAAACAGTGAAATGAATACAAAGTTTAGAAACACATTACTTATGAAGCTACCAGAATCCTAAATCAACTCAAGAGCTAGAGAGAGTTACAGTGCTTGCAGCAACATGTAGAAATGGTGTTCCAAACTGTTTCTCATTAACTCTCTGGATTTATAGAGAATTCCATGGCCTGATACTGTTCTAGGAGGTGAGAAATGTTGCAGTCTGTCTAGCAAGCCCCACCTTCTGGTCACATCTCAGGCCTTCTCAGTGCGGTGAATGAGTCCTTTCAGGCAAAGTGGCTTGGGTGAATAGAGTTATTACTACCTTATGCTCTCTGTATTCTGTGGTCTGAATTCTCCTGGCCACTGCCCAGAGGGGCATAACCTGGGTCTGAATTAATGCTCTGGAAGGAAATATAGTGGATTCATAGTAAGGAATAGTTAATTATGCCTAACCCCTCTAGCCTATAGCTAGCTGCCAGGTTAAGAACCTCCTAGGATCTTGCCCATGGATTTGCAGGAGGTGGAGTCATCAGGAGGAAGTATAATGCTAAATAGTAAAGTGCGTAAAGGGAAGCTAGAAGAGACCCACCTCACTACATTCAGCTTCACAGGGGATGACTTCCAGGGACGTTGTTTCCTAGGCCATCTTTCAGCCAGTCCTTGCTAACTGTTATATAGAGCTTCAAAAATGTAATAGAATGTGACAATTTTCTTGACATATGTCTTTTATTTGGAGCACAATTAGCTGTAGGACATTTCCTATATTGTTATATTTATTCAGCTTTGTAGAATTTGCTTTCATCACAAGTCTTTCAAAAACAAGATGAAAACAGTTTAGAGAAAAAATAGTCACATCCTTTGTAGCAGTATTTTAGATTGACCACTTGTCCATATTGGTTTGTCTGGGAAACTTAGAGAGTAATTTGATAATTGATTAGAGGTCATATTAGGGGAACTTAAATGTTCTAGACAATCTTCAGAGTTCACAGAGCTTTATTAAACATTGTGTAATGCTCATAACTCTCCCTTAATATTGTCAAAAATCCCTAGGAATGAGCGGATGCAGATTCAAAAGAAATGTTTTAAATATTGAGACCTCCATAACAAAATTGGAACTAAAGAAACCTTGTCCATAGCTGGATGTCCCTAATGCAAACAGTAATAGAGTATTTGAGGTAGAGGGAACTCTACACTAAGACTTAAACTACTACAGGTAGAATTAGGTGAAAGAAGTAGAGTTTTGAAAAGATGCATCATCTTTGAAATGATTTGGTATTCACAACAGAGAGAGAGAGGGAGAAAGAGAGAGAGAAGATATATATATGAACATTTTCTCCAAACACTGTGCAATAACTAAAACCATCAAATTTGACTTATTGAATGAGAAATTATTATGGGGGTGGGAAAATTTTGCACATATCAGAAATACTTAAAATGTTTAAAAGAAAATTGCTGTTGAATGTAATCCCTCTCTTACTGTGCCTAATAGTTTGTCTTTCTTGCCCTTTTCTGAACTTTAGGTCAATTATTTTAAGAAAGAAATGACTAAGCAGTTTGACATTTATTTTACAGCTTTTTTTTTTCTAATACATGAATGGCTAAAAAATATTTTCTGTTTTAAAGTGGAGTTGGTCCCTCTTACCCCACAGATGGACCATTGTATTATAGAAAGTTGGGGGGGAGGGATAGAGAAGTTTATTTTCATAGTCAGCCTAGCTCACAATTACCCCACAGTGATGATTGGGTATTTTTCTGCACCTTTACTGTGAAATAACATACAGAACTTGAGAGGAATCTAAATTTAGCTCAATTTTAACGATAAAAAAATCCTCAGATGAAAAGTTTGGTCTGTTAGGGTGTTGAAGGAGTCAATTCAGAGATGACAGACCCATGCTGTTTAAGAGAACTTAACGTAAAATAAAATCTAAATGAACCCCAAACAAGCAAGACCTATTGCCTTATACATGTACATCTCTCTTAAAAATATCCTTTAGTTAGCTATACTTACAGGAAGCTATCATAGTTCTTTTTCATTATTATCCAAACATAGAAGAGAGGAACAGAGAAGAGAATGACTCAGGGCAAAACCTTAAATATTTGTTGGACCTTTGTCAAGATACTTTTACTCTCTGTTGTTTTTTTTCTTCTTAATTGAATGGATTTGGCATTTACGAAGCTCCTGTGTGTCAGCAAATATTAAACAAGACTTTCTACAAAGTGTTATAGGAAAACATCAACATTTCTAACAATAGAAGTAGAAGATGGGATTTTTTTAACATCTTTATTGGAATATAATTGCTTTACAATGGTGTGTCAGTTTCTGCTTTATAATAAAGTGAATCAGTTACACATATATGTATAGCCCCATAGCTCTTCCCTCTTGTGTCTCCCTCCCTCCCACGCTCCTTATCTCACCGCTCTAGGTGGTCACAAAACACCGAGCTGGTCTCCCTGTGCTATGCGGCTGCTTCCCACTAGCTATCTATTTTACATTTGGTCCTGTATATATGTCCATGCCACTCTCTCACTTTGTCCCAGCTTACCCTTCCCCCTCCCCGTATCCTCAAGTCCATTCTGTAGTAGGTCTGCATCTTTATTCCCATCTTAGACCTAGGTTCTTCATGAACTTTTTTTTTCTTAAATTCCATATATATGTATTAGCATACAATATTTGTTTTTCTCTTTCTGAATTACTTCACTCTGTATGACAGTCTCTAAGTCCATCCACCTCACTACAAATAACTCAATTTCGTTTCTTTTATGGCTGAGTAATATTCCATTGTATATATGTGCCACATCTTCTTTATAAATTCATCTGTCGATGGACACTTAGGTTGTTTACATGTCCTGGTTATTGTAAACAGAGATGCAATGAACATTGTGGTACATGACTCTTTTTGAATTATGGTTTTGTCAGCATATATGCCCAGTAGTGGCATTGCTGGGTCATATGATAATTCTATTTTTAGTTTTTTAAGGAACCTCCATACTGTTCTCCATAGTGGCGGTATCAATTTATATAGCCACCAACAGTGCAAGAGGTTTTATTTTTTGCCACACCCGCTCCAGCATTTATTGTTTGTAGAGATTTTGATGATGATTCTGACTGGTGTGAGGTGATACCTCATTGTAGTTTTGATTTGCATTTCTCTAATGATTAGTGATGTTGAGGATCCTTTCATGTGTTTGTTGGCAATCTGTATATCTTCTTTGGAGAAATGTCTATTTAGGTCTTCTGCCCATTTTTGGATTAGGTTGTTTGTTTTTATGATATTGAGCTGCATGAGCTGCTTGTAAATTTTGGAGATTAATCCTTTGTCAGTTGCTTCATTTGCAAATATTTTCTCCCATTCTGATGGTTGTCTTTTCGTCTTGTTTATGGTTTCCATTGCTGTGCAAAAGCTTTTAAGTTTCATTAGGTCCCATTTGTTTATTTTTGTTTTTATTTCCATTTCTCTAGGAAGTGGGTCAAAAAGGATCTTGCTGTGATTTATGTCATGTAGTGTTCTCCGTATGTTTTCCTCTAAGAGTGTAATAGTGTCTGGCCTTATATTTAGGTCTTTAATCCATTTTGAGTTTATTTTTGTGTATGGTGTTTGGGAGTGTTCTAAATGCATTCTTTTACATGTAGCTGTCCAGTTTTCCCAGCACCACCTATTGAAGGGGCTGTCTTTTCTCCACTGTATATTCTTGCTTCCTTTATCAAAGATAAGGTGATCATATGTGCATGGGTTTATCTCTGGGCTTTCTATCCTGTTCCATTGATCTATATTCTGTTTTTGTGCCACTACCCTACTGTTTGATCACTGTAGCTTTGTAATATATTCTGAAATCAGGGAGACTGATTTCTCCAGCTCCGTTTTTCTTTCTCAAGACTGCTTTGGATACTTGGGGTCTTTTGTGTTTCCATACAAATTGTGAAATTTTTTGTTCTAGTTCTGTGAAAAATGCCATTGGTAGTTTGATAGGGATTGCATTGAACCTGTAGATTGCTTTGGGTAGTAGAGTCATTTTCACAGTGTTGATTCTTCCAATCCAAGAACATGGTATATCTCTCCATCTATTTGTATAATCTTTAATTTCTTTCATCAGTGTCTTATAATTTTCTACATACAGGTCTTTTGTCTACTTAGGTAGGTTTATTCCTAGATATTTTATTCTTTTTGTTGCAATGGTAAATGGGAGTGTTTTAATTTCACTTTAAGATTTTTCATCATCAGTGTATAGAAATGCAAGAGATTTCTGTGCTTTAATTTTGTAGCCTGCTACTTTACCAAATTCATTGATTAGCTCTAGTAGTTTTCTGGTAGCACCTTTAGGATTCTCTATGTATAGTATTATGTCATCTGCAAACAGTGACAGCTTTAATTCTTCTTTTCCAATTTGGATTCTTCTTATTTCTTTTTCTTCTCTGATTGCTGTGGCTAAAACTTCCAAAACTATGTTTAATAATATTGGTGAGAGTAGGCAACCTTGCCTTGTTCCTGATCTTAGTGAAAATGGTTTCAGTTTTTCACCATTGAGGACGATGTTGGCTGTGGGTTTGTCATATATGGCCTTTATTATGTTGAGGTAAGTTCCTTCTATGCCTACTATCTGGAGGGTTTTTATTATAAATGGATGTCGCATTTTGTCGAAAGCTTTCTCTGCATCTATTGAGATGATCATATGGTTTTTCTCCTTCCATTTGTTAATATGGTGTATCACATTTATTGATTTCCATATATTGAAGAATACTTGAATTTCTGGGATAAAACCCACTTGATCTGGGTGTATAATTCTTTTAATGTACTGTTGGATTCTGCTTGCCAGTATTTTGTTGAGGAATTTTGCATCTATGTTCATCAATGATATTGGCCTGTAGTTTTCTTTCTGTGGGACATCTTTGTCTGGTTTTGGTACAATGGTAATGGTGGTCTCGTTGAATGAATTTGTGACTGTTCCTCCTTCTGCTATATTTTGGAAGAGTATAAGAAGGATAGGTTTTAGCTCTTCTCTAAATGTTTGATAGAATTTGCCTGTGAAGCCATCTGGTCCTGGGCTTTTGCTTGTTGGAAGATTTTTAATCACAGGGTCAATTTCAGTGCTTGTGATTGGTCTGTTCATATTCTTTATTTCTTCCTTGCTCAGTCTCAGAAGGTTGTGCATTTCTAAGAATTTGTTCATTTCTTCCAGGTTGTCCATTTCATTGGCATATAGCTGCTTATAGTAATGTCTCATGATCCTTTGTATTTCTACAGTGTCAGTTGTTACTTCTCCTTTTTCATTTCTAATTTTATTGATTTGAGTCTTCTCCCTTTTTTCCTGATGTGTCTGGATAATGGTTTAACAATTTTGTTTATCTTTTCAACGAATCAGCTTTTAGTTTTATTGATCTTTGCTATAGTTTCCTTCATTTATTTTTCATTTATTTCTGATCTGATCTTTATGATTTCTTTCCTTCTGCTAAATTTGGTTTTTTTTTTTCTTCTTTCTCTAATTGCTTTAGGTGCAAGTTTAGGTTGTTTATTCGAAATGTTTCCTGTTTCTTAAGGTAGGATTTTATTGCTATAAACTTCCCTCTTAGAACTGCTTTTGCTGCATCCCATAGGTTTTGTGTCATCATGTTTTCATTGTCATTTGTTTCTAGGTATTTTTTGATTTCCTCTTTGATTTCTTCAGTGATCTCTTGGTTATTAAGTAGTGTGTTGTTTAGCCTCCATGTGTTTATATTTTTTACAGATTTTTTTTCCTGTAATTGATATCTAGTCTCACAGCATTGTGGTCAGAAAAGATACTTCATACGATTTCAATTTTCTTAAATTTACAAAGGCTTGATTTGTGACCCAAGATGTGATCTATCCTGGAGAATGTTCCATGAGCACTTGAGAAGAAAGTGTATTCTGTTATTTCTGGATGGAATGTCCTGTAAATATCAATTAAGTCCATCTTGTTTAATGTGTCATTTAAAGCTTGTGTTTCCTTATTTATTTTCATTTTGGATGATCTGTCCATTGGTGAAAGTGGGGTGTTAAAATGCCCTACTATGATTGTGTTACTGTCGATTTCCCCATTTATGGCTATTAGTATTTGCATTATGTATTGAGGTGCTCTTATGTTGGGTGAAAAAATATTTAAAATTGTTATATCTTCTTCTTGGATTGATCTCTTGATCATTATGTAGTACACTTGTCTCTTGTAATAGTCTTTGTTTTAAAGTCTATTTTTTCTGATGTGAGAACTCTTATTCCAGCTTTCTTTTGATTCCCATTTGCATGGAATATCTTTTTCCATCCCCTCACTTTCAGTCTGTATGCGTCCCTAGGTCTGAAGTAAGTCTCTTGTAGACATTCAGCCAGTCTATGTCTTTTGGTTGGAGCATTTAATCCATTTACATTTAAGGTAATTATCGATATGTATGTTCCTATTACCATTTTCTTAATTGCTTTGGGTTTGTTAATTTAGGTCTTTTCCTTCTCTTGTGTTTCCTGCCTAGAGAAGTTCCTTTAGCATTTGTTGTAAAGCTGGTTTGGTGGTGCTGAATTCTCTTACCTTTTGCTTGTCTGTAAAGGTTTTCATTTCTCCCTCAAGTCCGAATGAGGATTTTGCTGGATAGAGTAATCTTGGTTGTAGGTTTTTCCCTTTCATCACTTTAAATATGTCCTGCCACTCCCTTCTGGCTTGGAGAGTTTCTGCTGAAAGATCAGCTGTTAACCTTATGGGGATTCCCTTGTATGTATTTGTTGTTTTTCCCTTGCTGCTTTTAATATTTTTTCTTTGTATTTAATTTTTGGTAGTTTGATTAATATGTGTTTTGCAATGTTTCTCCTTGGATTTATCCTGTTAAGGGACTCTCTGTGCTTCCTGGGCTTGATTAACTATTTCCTTTCCCGTATTAGGAAGTTTTCAATTATAATCTCTTCAAATATTTTCTCAGTCCCTTTCTTTTTCTTTTCTTCTTCTGGGACCCCTACCGTTTGAATGTTGGTGTGTTTAATCTTATCCAAGAGGTCTCTGAGACTGTCCTCAGTTCTTTTTTTTTTTTTCCCTTATTCTGCTCTGCAGTAGTTATTTCCACTCTTTTATCTTCCAGGTCACTTATCCATTCTTCTGCCTCAGTTATTATGCTATTGATCCCTTCTAGAGTATATTTAATTTCATTTATTGTGTTGTTCATCACTGTTTGTTTGCTATTTAGTTCTTCTATGTCCTTGTTAAGAATTTCTTGTATTTTCTCCATTCTATTTCCAAGATTTTGGATCATCTTTACTATCATTATTCTGAATACTTTTTCAGGTAGACTGCCTATTTCCTCTTCATTTGTTAGGTCTGGTGGGTTTTTACCTTGGCCCTTCATCTGCTGTGTGTTTCTCTGTCTTCTCATTTTGCTTAACTTACAGTGTTTGGGGTCTCTTTTTTGCAGGCTGCATGTTCATAGTTCCCATTGTTTTTGGTGTCTGCCCCCAGTGGGTAAGTTTGGTTCAGTGGGTTGTGTAGGCTTCCTGGTGGAGGGGACTAGTGTCTGTGTTCTGGTGGATGAGGCTGGATCTTGTCTTTCTGGTGGGCAGGTCCACGTCTGGTGGTGTGTTTTGGGGTGTCTGTGGCCTTTTTATTATTTTAGGCAGCCTCTCTGCTAATGGTTGGGGTTGTGTTCCTGTCTTGCTGGTTTTTGGCATAGGGTGCTAGCACTCGAGCTTCCTGGTCATTGAGTGGAACTGGGTCTTGGTGTTGAGATGGAGATCTCTGGGAGATTTTCGCTGTTTGATACTACATGGAGCCGGGATGTCTCTTGTGGACCAATGTCCTGAACTTGACTCTCCCACCTCAGACGCACAGCCCTGATGCCTGGCTGGAGCAACAAGTGCCTGTCATCAACACGGCTGAGAACAAAAGGGAGAAAAAAGAAGAAAGAAAGAAAGAAGAAGATAAAATTAAATGAAATTAAAAAATTATTAAAATAAAAAATAATTATTAAAAAATATTTTAAGCCATAAAAAAACAGAAAGAAACAAGAGAGAAACCAAAACCAAATCTACCAATGATAACAAGGGCTAAAAACTATACTAGAAAAAAAAAAAACAAACAGACAGAATCCTAGGACAAATGGTAAAAGCAAAGCTATACAGACAAAATGACACACAGAAGCATACACATACACACTCACAAAAAAAGAAAAGGGAAAATTATATATATATATATATATATATATATCATTGCTTTGGGATGATTCGTTGTCTATTCAGGTATTACACAGATGCAGGGTACATCACATTGATTGTGGGGATTTAATCCGCTGCTCCTGAGGCTGCTGGGAGAGATTTCCCTTTCTCTTCTTTGTTCGCACAGCTCCTGGGGTTCAGCTTTGGATTTGGCCCCATCTCTGCGTGTAGGTCACCTGAGGGCGTCTGTTCTTCGCTCGGACAGGATGGGTTTAAAGGAGCCGCTGCTTCGGGGGCCCTGGCTCACTCTGGCCGGGGGGAGGGAGGGTATGGAGTGCAGGGCGAGCCTGCGGCGGCAGAGGCCAGCATGATGTTGCAGCAGCCTGAGGCGCCGTGTGTTCTCCCGGGGAAGTTGTCCCTGCATCATTGGACCCTGGCAGTGGCGGGCTGCACAGGCTCCCAGGAGGGGAACTGTGGATAGTGACCTGTGCTCGCACACAGGCTTCTTGGTGGCTGCAGCAGCAGCCTTAGCGTCTCATGCCAGTCTCTGGGGTCCGTGCTGTTAGCCGCGGCTCGCGCCCGTCTCTGGAGCTCCTTTAAGTGGTGCTCTTAATCTCCTCTCCTCGCGCACCAGGAAACAAAGAGGGAAGAAAAAGTCTCTTGCCTCTTTGGCAGCTCCAGACTTTTTCCTGGACTCCCTCCCGGCTAGCTGTGGCGCACTAACCCCTTCAGGCTGTGTTCATGCCGCCAACCCCAGTCCTCTCCCTGGGATCCGACCGAAGCCCGAGCCTCAGCTCCCAGCCCCGCCCAATTCCGGCAGGTGAGCAGACAAGCTTCTGAGGCTGGTGAGTGCTGGTCGGCACTGACCCTCTGTGCGGGAATCTCTCCGCTTTGCCCTCTGCACCCCGTTGCTGCACTCTCCTCCGTGGTTCCGAAGCTTCCCCCACTCCACCACCCACAGTCTCCGCCCGTGAAGGGGCTTCCTAGTGTGTGGAAACCTTTCCTCCTTCACAACTCCCTCCCACTGGCGCAGGTCCCATCCCTATTCTTTTGTCTCTGTTTTTTCTTTTTTCTTTTGCCCTACCCAGGTACGTGGGGAGTTTCTTGCCTTTTGGGAGGTCTGAGGTCTTCTGCCAGCGTTCAGTAGATGTTCTGTAGGAGTTGTGCCACAGGTAGATGTATTTCTGATGTATTTGTGCAGAGGAAGGTGATCTCCACCTCTTACTCTTCCGTCATCTTGAAGCTCCTGAAGATGGGATTTTAAACATTTTAGTGATCTACAAACCATTGCCAGAGGAAGTCACCACACCAATAACATATCCCAATGATATTTCACTGTATATGGCTCCCTAACTATCATTTGAGTAGTAATTGTCTTGATTCACATTGGCTGTTCCTAATAAAATAAGGTTGCTGGAGATAAGGATTTTACATTCTTTATAGGGATTATTTACTCTTAAGAATCTACTCATAGCAATTTCATGAATTTTTAAATTTAATTTTGGTAGTAAAATGAGAATATGCAAATAGTTTTCCTTTGACACTTATTATTTCCTAATATAAATAATAAAAATGACCAAATATATCAGTGCACTTTCCAAAATAAGTGAATCCTCTTTTTCACCTCAATCATGTCTTCATAGATTCACCCATCCCAATGACATTTGTCAGTACTTTTGACTTAAATGAATATTGTTTCCAGACAACCATTTGTAATCTCTTTTGTGCCTCTACCATTTGTACCAATTCATTTAATTCTGAAATCAAATGCATATGCTTCAGAAATCTGAAGACTCACACAAAACAGATTTCTGAATTATAAAAATTATTTCTGTTATTTTTATATGACAGTCATACATTCTCTTGATGCCAAAACGAATGCCAAATATAAGATTTAAGGTTGGTAAGTATGGTTAAATGTTGAAATATATCTGATTTTTAAAACATCTGTGATGAATAAGTCCAACTTAATTTGTTTTGCAGATTCTCAGTGTTTAATAACCCTCCCAATATTATATGTTCTGCCAGTACTGGTATGGTCAAATTATTGCACATTCAAATGCTGGACAAACAATAGATCTTATTTCAAAAGTTTCCCCAATCTCCTCTATAAGGCTGGAAAATCACATATGGATTCAAATTGTTGCAAAATAAGCAGTATTTACCATGAAGGTATAGTTTTGAAAGCAAAATACCTTTGCCACTAAAATACAAACTTTTTAATTTAAAATACTTAATGGTTTTGTTGTTGTTGTTGTTAGTCTTCATAGTTTCTTCATGAGGTAGGAATGTGGCAATTTCAATAGTTTCATTTTAAGGATGAGGTTAGGGACACTCAAAGTTCAAACTAGGGATACAGAAACAGAATATGTGAAAAACATTTTATTTTCACACTTCTCCTCTCATTATCAATTCTTTCCTTATAAATAATGCATTTTAGACCATATTTTTGTATCTTATAATGAGCACATTGTTTCCTTATAGATTAATTATTAAAATGAATGAGATCCCCAGTAATACAAATATTAAAATAAGGAAAGGTAATGTCAGTGACCATAGCCTTATTAATCTATAAATAAAAAGAGTTACATCTCTGAATACATTCAAAAAGCCTCTTTTTAAAGATAAATGAAGATGAGTTATTTTTATTCCAATACCAACTCTTAGGTTTCACTCTCTTCTGGGATTACTAAACTATTTTATAACTTTATATGCATCTGCAAACAGAAAACACTACTGAAGTGAACCTCAAGTCATTTCACACTTCCTGAGAAGACATTCAATATGTTAAAGAGAAGAAATATAATTATAACTACATCAATATTTTGTAAATGCATGGAACATCTTAAAAGTTGTCAAGTACTATACAAGAACTGATAATTCAAGCTTTAAACTTTGAAGTAGAGTATATATCAAGCCTTAGATAAGTATTATCTTCTAGAGTCTAAATACCTTGAGGGCAGAAACCCTCATTCTGTACTATATCTTCAATATCTTACTTCTCCATTCTTATTGAGCTTTGAATGTTTTTGTTGACACTTACCTTAATTGTGCATTTTAATTCTTCTTTAAAACACAAAAGAGTCTGTTTATGTAATTTTGTCCATTATTTTAAAGCACTGGAACTTTAGACATGAGTCACTATATTCCTGAGACCCAAGCTGAGATTGGACCCCCTGGAAGCTACTGACAGTACCATGGAGCTCTGACCAAACTGGAAGGAAGATTAAACACAGCACTACCTATGAAACTAGCTTTTGAGGTCTGGACAATCAAGACAAAGTTTGACATACTCCATAAGGCACAGTTTATTGGAATATTTAACTAAAATAGGGTTCAAAACTTCAGAAGGATCAGTTCTGCTGATAGAGGTACCACCAAGTTCAGATCTTCTTCTCATCTCCACCATTTCATGTTAATAAGAATCCTGCATGGTTTATGTCTAAGCTCCCATGAACATTGATGTTGACAACTAACCAGCACTTCTTCCTGTAGTCTCCACTGTCTTCTCCTGTTGATTCTACCCAATGATTCTGAAGCAGGGTAACTGAGTAAATTTTGATGAATGGATAAGAATGGAAGATGAAGATGTCAAGGAATTCATATAAGGATTTCAAATCATTGGGTTACAAATACATTTTTTATTTTATATGTAAACACATTCATATCATACAGCAAATATATAACAGCAAAAGTAGTGTCATGAGTTATCCTCAAAAATATGTCATAAATATGGAGAGTGATTCCATAAATATTTGAATGGGACATTGGCCTAAATCCTATAACCTTACTCATATTAAAGAAAGAAAAATCTATTAATGAGTTAATTAATTGCCTAGGAAATCAGGCACCCTACTTTGGAAGTAAATGTTATTTCTTACAGAAAGTGATTTTTTTAAATCTACTTTCTTTAGTACTGTCTTAAATAGATCTTTATTTGAGATTATAACAAAACATAATAACATAATAATCAGAAATAGTATTCTGACAAATATATAGTGTCTTATTTAGTCTCATGAGAGAACAGAACAGAAAATATACTCATTGTTATTTATTAAAAACCTGGGTCTGTCTTTGCTTCACCCTAGTTTTCAGAAATATGCCTGGGGGAAATTCACAGGGAATGCCTATCCAAACTTATATTCTCATAGCTTATGGACATCTTTGAGACATTTTCAAATCTATTACTAAGACATTTTCCTAAATTTGGATTGCCAGAATAGTTTATGCCTCAGAATCTCAGGGGCTAGGATAGGAATAAAAGTTTGAGTATTTTTGCAAGAAAAGCAGTCAGCATGGGAGAAAATTATTTATCCTGAGGGAGAAGGCCAGGGCAATAGTAGGAGAAAGCAATGTGGAGAGCACATGGAAATAGAGGGAAAAAAAAAAGAGACTCTTAACAGACTTTATAAATGAGAAGTGTTGAAGAAAGAGAGCTGTCTCAGAAAATGTTTTAAGAAGTGCTGCTCTATGATACATTTTCTGACATATTCTATTTAGATGAGACATCTCATCTTATCTATCATCTTCTCTTGCCCTTGGACTAGGATTTACCTATTGGCTTCCCTGAGTATCAGACTTTTGGATTACAACTGAATTATACCATTTGGATCCCCGTCTTGCATAAGGCAGATCATGGGACTTCTCAGCTTCTATAACCACATGAGCCAATTCCTCATAATAAATCACTACATATATATACATATATAGGTTTTATTGATTCTATTTCTCTGGGGAAACGTGACTAATACACTATTTTTTTAAAGTACTTTTGATTTCATTTTTAAATGGAGTGTTCAACTGCTTTGGAAGCTCTTTCAGAAATATTTAATAGTATTCCTTTCTCCATACTCTCCAAAATATTTGCTTTTAAAAAGACTGCTAAATATAAATAATATTTTTTAAAAGATATAAAAAATGAATTAAAGAGCACATGTAGAGAAATCAATACTTATACAAGAAGCATTAGAATCATTAAATTATTTTTCCTCCATATATAATTAAACCATAATGACAGTGGAATCCAGAAAAAAAAGTTATTACATTGACAAATTTGGTACAAACTGACCTTCCATTCTCTAAACAACATTTTAGGAATTATACCCAGCTGTATTATATATACACACACACACACACACACACACACACACACACACACACACACACACATATATGTAACCCAAAGTATGTCTTTCCATCACTAACAAAAGAAGTAAAAAAGAAGTAACAATAAACCAAGCTTAGGAACAAACTTACAAATATAAGAGACAAGGATTTGTACATAATTTCAAGTAGGACAGCAATAATCTGCTTTAGTTTTATTGATAAGGAATTAAGATAATTTCAAAAGAAAAATGTTGTTTTAGTCTGTTTTGGCTGTTATAACTAAAACACCATACACTGGGTGGCTTATTAACAATAGAAATTTATTTCTCACAGCTCAGGAGGCTGGGAAGTCTAAGATCAAAGTACCAGCAGATTCAATACCTGGTGAGAACCTACATTCTGGTTCATAGATGGTGAATGTCTTTTAACTGTAAACTTACATGGCAGAAGAGGCAATGTAGCTCTTTGAGACCTCTTTTATAAGGGCACTAATTGCATCCATGAAGGCTCCACCCTCATAACATAATCACCTCACAATGGCCCCACCTCCAAATACCATCACATTGGGGATGAGATTTTAATATATGAATTCTGGTGGGAATAAAACATTCTGTCTGCAGCAAATGTCTTGCATTGTACTTATCAGATAACAATGTAAGTTAGTCACCTCTTGGTTCTTATGCAGAATATCCTGTAAGATATGTATTAAGCAAATCAATTGAAATCTGTATTTGCTGCTTTTAAATGGTGACCCTCATTAATGATAAGCTTAAGTTATTTCAGTTATCAAGAAATGGTAAATTAACTCCTCTATAACTGGAAGACAAATCTCGAGTTTTGGCATGGATGTTTAACCTCATATGAATTATGTAATTATCAAAAGTTCAACAGATCTTATGTTTAGACACTACTTTTGACATTTTAAATTTAATAATCAAAGACAAATATTCATAGAAGGATCAGAGGTTGTCAGCAAAAATGACAGAGTAAGCAGATCCAAGCAACTGTCTTTCTACAGCAATACTGAAAAACCAAGCAAAAGTGGTCAGAATCAACTCTGTTAAAACTCTAGAAAAAAATACTTACTGTAATTTAAAAAAAAACCCACCAAATTAAAAAAAAATGCAGTGTAAACAGCACACTTATCATCTGAAACCATGGAGGCCAGATGAGAATGGGATTAAATTTTTTTAAGTGCTGAAGGAAAAAACTTTCAACTAAGCATTCTATATCCAACAGCAAAATTATTTTTCAAAGATGAAGGAGAAATTAAGACCATTTCCAAATAAACAAACATTGAGAGAGTTTGTTGCTAATAGACCTGTTTTTTTGTTGTTGTTGTTGTTTTATTTTTTTTGTTTTATTTATGAAATGTTAAAGGGAATCCATCAAACTCAAATAAGAAAACACTGGACAGTAACTCAGAGCCATATGAAGAAATAAAGAACTTTGATAGTGGTAACTACATAGGAAAATATAAAATCCAGCATGGCTTTAGTTTTGGTTTAAAACTACTCTTTTTGTTTTTATACATAATTTAAAATAAAAGGCATAAAATAATTGTAAATCTATGTTTGTTATGGACTGAATTTTGTTCCCCCCAAATTTATATGTACAAGCTTTAACCTCCAATGTGACTATATTTGGAGATAAGGTCTTTAAAACAGTAATTAAGGTTAAAAAAGGTTATAAGAATAGGGCCCTAATCCAATGGGAATGGTGTCCTTATAAGAAGAAGAGATACTTGTCCTGCACTCATGCAGAAAAAGTCCATGTGAGGATACAGTGAGAAGGCAGCCATCTGTAAAGCAAAAAGAGTTGCCTCAGAAAAGCAAACCTGCTGCTACCTTGATCTTAGACTTCCAGTTTCTACAGTTGTTAGCAAATAAATTTCTGTTGTTTAAACCAGCTGATCTGGGGTACATTTTTATGATGGCCCTAGCAAACTTATGCAATGTTAATGGGTGCACAGTGTGTAAAGATGCAATTCATGACAACAACAACATAAGGGAGTGTGGAACAAATCTGTATAGGAACAGAATTTTGTATGCTATTGAAGCTAACTTGGTATCATTTCAAACTACATTGTTGTAAATTCTTCTTTATCAGTAATTAAATGTAAATGATTAAACTCTCCTACCAAAACACAGAAATTGACAGAATGAATTTTTTAAAAAAGATTCAACAATATGCTGTCTAAAAAAGACTCACTTTATTTTTTTTATATATTGTGATTTTTTAACTTTTTTTATTGGCAGTTTTAAAACTTTTTATTTTGAGATAACTATAGATTCAAAGGAAGTCACAAAGAAATACACAAGCAGGTCCTGTGCACCCTTCACCCAGCCTTCCCATATGTTAACAACTTACAAAACTATTGTTCTATAGTGAAATACCAAAATCAGGAAATTGATAATACAAACCATAGAGCTTATTCAGATTTCACCAGTTATAGATTCGTGTATGTATATGTTGCTCTATGCAATTTTATCACATGTGCAGCTTCAGGTAACCACCACCACAGTCAAGATACAGAACTGTCCCATCACCATAAGACTCCCTTGTGTTACCCCTCCTTAGCCACGTTCACCCCCATTCCCCCCACATGAACACCCCCTAACTTCTGGCAACCACTCCATTTCTATAATTATTATTTCACAAGTGTTTTATAAATGGAATAATATTGTATGTATCCTTTTGGAATTGGCTTTTTTTAAAATTCAGCATAATTTCCTTGAGGTTTATCCAAGTTGTATATATCAGTAATTCATTCTTTTTCATTGCTGAGTACTATTCTGTGGTATAGATGTTACCACAGTTTGTTTAACCATTCACCCATTGAAGGACATTTTTGTAGTTTCCAGTTTGTGGCTATTAATAAATCTTCAATGAACATTCCCGTCCAAATTTCTTTTTTTGTTGTTGTTAATAGATCTTTATTGGAATATAATTGCTTTATAATACTCTGTTAGTTTCTGTTGTACACTAAAGTGAATCAGCCATATGCATACATATGTCCCCATATCCCTTCCCTCTTGATCCTCCCTCCCATCCTCCCTATCTCACCCCTCTAAGTCATCGCAAAGCACCAAGTTGATCTCCCTGTGCTATGCTGCTGCTTCCGACTAGCTAATTATTTTACATTCGGTAGTGTATATATGTCAATACTACTCTCACTTCGCCCCAGCTTCCGCCTCACACCCCATGTCCTCAAGCCCATTCTCTATGTCTACCTCTTTATTCCTGCCTTGCAACCAGGTTTATCATTACCATTTGTTTTCTTTTTTAGATTCCATATATATGTGTTAGCATACAGTATTTATTTTTCTCTTTCTGACTTCACTCTGTATGACAGTCTCTAGGTCCATCCACCTCACTACAAATAACTCAATTTCATTTCTTTTTATGGCTGAGTAATATTCTATTGTTTATATGTGCCACATCTTCTTTATCCATGCATCTGTCGATGGACACTTAGGTTGCTTCCATGTCCTGGCTATTGTAAATAGTGCTGCACTGAATATTGTGGTACATGACTCTTTTTGAATTATGGTTTTCTCAGGGTATATGTCCAGTAGTGGCATTGCTGGGTTATATAGTAGTTTTATTTTTAGTTTTTTAAGGAATCTCCATACTGTTTTCCATAGTAGTTGTATCAATTTACATTCCCACCAACAGTGCAGGAGGGTTCCCTTTTCACTGCACCCTTTCCAGCATTTATCGTTTGTAGATTTGTTTTTGATGATGGCCATTCTGACTGGTGTGAGGTGATAACTCATTATAGTTTTGATTTGCATTTCTCTAATAATTAGTGATGCTGAGCATCTTTTCATGTGCCTCTTGGTCATTTGTATGTCTTCCTTGGTGAAATGTCTATTTAGGTCTTCTGCCTAGTTTTTATTTGTATTGTTTGTGTTTTTGACACTCAGCTCAATGAGCTGTTTCAAACTATACCACCATATTTTGGAGATTAATCTTTTGTCTGTTGTTTCATTTGCAAATATTTGCTTCCATTCTGAGGGTTGTCTTTTCGTCTTGTTTATGGTTTCCTTTGCCATGAAAAAGCTTTTAAATTTAATTAAGTCCCATTTGCTTATTTTTGTTTTTATTTCTGTTACTCTAGGAGGTGGGTAAAAAAGATCTTGCTGTGGTTTATGTCAAAGTGTGTTTTTCCTATGTTGTCCTCAAAGAGTTTTATAGTGTCTGGACTTACATTTAGGTCTTTAATCCAGTTGGCATTTATTTTCCGTATGGTGTTAGGTAGTGTTTTCATTTCATTCTTTTACATGTAGCTGTCCAGTTTTCCAAGCACCGCTTATTGAAGATGCTGTCTTTTCTCTTTTGTGTATTCTTGCCTCCTTTGTCATAAATTAGATGACCATATGTGGATGTGTTTATCTCTGGGCATTCTATCCTGTACCATTGATATATATTTCTGTTTTTGTGCCAGTACCATACTGTCTTGATTACTGTAGCTTTGTGGTATTGTTTGAAGTCAAGGAGCCTGATTCCTCCAACTCTGTTTTACTTTCTCAAGATTGCTTTGGCTATTCAGGGTCTTTTGTGTTTCCACATGAATTGCAAAATTTTTTGTTCTGATTCTGTGAAGAATGCCATTGATAGTTTGATAGGGATTGCATTGAATCTGCAGATTGTTTTGGGTAGTATAGTCACTTTCACAATATTGTTTCTTGTTACCACAAAATATCTGGTGACAAAGTATTTAATACAGTAGTGAACACAATTACAATTATACATCTTTTTGTTATTCCCCACCCTCCCAAAAAATCTTCAAAATTTACTAAACTTTTTTCTTGATAAGAGCAGCTGTCAGGGCTTCCCTAGTGGTGCAGTGGTTGAGAGTCCGTCTGCCGATGCAGGGGACACGGGTTCATGCCCCAGTCTGGGAAGATCCCACATGCTGCGGAGCTGCTGGGCCCGTGAGCCATGGCTGCTGAGCCTGCACATCCGGAGCCTGTGCTCCGCAATGGGAGAGGCCACAGCAGTGAGAAGCCTGCGTACCACAAAAAAAAAAAAAAAAAAAAAAGAGCAGCTGTCACTATTGTTCATACTAGTAAATAATTTAATCAATTTTTCAGACTGAAATATCACTTTAAAGTAAAGATGACATTTTAGCAATGACTAAGAAAGAAATTGTGTTAGAGTGGAAAATTATGCTATGGAGAGTATTTTGAAAACATACATATGGAAATGTTACTGTCATTATGTGATCAATGCCAAAAACCACCTGTTTTACCTACAAGACTTCCATATCTGCACTCATTGGAAATGAAGAAATACTTTTCAAATAAAGATTTTCAGTGAATTTAAAGCCATTGAAAAAAAATATTGACACAGATCATTTCCTGAAATTTGCATGAATATTACTGAGTTGAAGAAAAACATTTAGCTAAGTCATGGATAGGATTGAACGGTGAATATCAATATTTATTACTAAGAGTAGACTCTTTCCACTTACAGCAACTGACATGAAGTATCAAGATAAATTAAATTAAATTAGAACCATATTTTTTATAACAACTAGTAAAGTCAAAAATATTGAAAGTATGAATATATTTCTATCATATGTCTCTCACTGAAAATATTGTTAATATTTTTATATTTTAGAGAGACCAAATACCAATACAATAGGAAGGAGGTGACATCAGCAAGGTGGCAGAATAAGAAGACCTAGCCCTAATTCTTCCACGGAAACACTGATATAACAAGCATATTTGGACCAAAAAACCTTCAGGTGAAATCCAGGATACAGTTATGAAGTTGCAGCAATCTCAGAAGAACATAAGGCTGAATTAACTCCTCCCCCAAACCAGTTAGCTCAGTGCCAAAAAGATTGCTTTGGCTTATGACTTCCCACTCAGGGAGAAAGGAGGGTGAAGTGAGAGCCTGGCTGCCTGACCTCCTGGCCTTGTGGTGTGCTCCTCTGAAGGGTTGATTTCTATCTCATCTCATACTAAGCACTGAAAGACCAACACAGCCTAGATGCCTGGAACAGCTAGGAACAAAGGGAAAAGGGTAGATTTACCCAAACAGCAAACACTGCTCTGTGTGATTAGGCAAAGCTGCAGAATTGAGGCTCTTCCTTTTAGAGGAAGGGAGAAAGCAAAGTACGCCTCGTCCCAGGCTTTCATTGTGTTCCTTGAGGGGTCAGTTTTGATTTCACCTCATAGCAAGTGCTTAAGGACTGGCATAGCCTGGGCACTTGGGACAGCTAGCAACAATGGAAAGGAAACAGGTGTTCTCCTACAACTGGCACTGCTCTCTGAGACTGGGAAAAGGTGCTATTTTTTCAAATGAGCAAGCACCAGTGCAATTCTATGAGGAACATGAAGAATCAAGAAAATATGCCACAATCAAAAGAAAAAAAATGCAGTTCCAGTGACTGACCTCCCCCCAAATCTCCAATAACTGACTCCAAATAAATGGAGATTTATGAATTAGATTATAAACAATTCAAATTAATCACCTAACAGTATCCCAGTGAGTTATAAAAGAACACTGATAGACAAGTAAATGAAATCAGGAAAATGATACATGAACAAAATGAGAATACCAACAAAGAGAGGTAAATTATTATAAAGAACCAAACAAATATCAGAGCCCAAAAATTCATAATTGAACTGAAAAATTTACTTCAGGAGTTCAATAACAGACTGGAACAAGCAGAAGAATGAATCAGCAAGCATAAAGACAGGTTGTTTGAAATTACCTAGTCAGAGGAGGAAAAAGAAAAAATATAATAAAAAAAAAATTTAACGAAGCCTAAAGGGTTTATGGGATTAATCAAGAAAACTAATGTACACATTATAGGATTCCTAGAAGCAAAAGAGAGAAAGAGAAAGGGAAAGTCTATTTAAAGAAATAATAGATGGACACTTTTCAAATCTGGGAAGGGAAATAAACATCCAGATTCATGAAGCTCAAATAGACTAAATTTAAAGAGGTGTCCTTGAAAACACATTAAATCAAACTGTCAAAAACCAAAGAGAAGGATTTTTTTAAGCAGCAAGAGAAAAGTGACATTGTATACAAGAGAGCCCATCTGTAAGCTTATCAGCAGATTTCTCAGCACAAACTTTGAAGGCCAGGAGAAAATGGAATGATATATTCAAAGTGCTGAAAGAAAAACTGCCAACCAAAGTTACTATACCCAAAAAAGCTGTTCTTCAGAAATGCAAAATAGATAAAGGCTTTCCCAGATGAACAAAAGCTGAGAGAATTCATTACCACTAGACCTGCCTAACATGAAATACTAGGCAGTTCTCCAAGTTGAAACAAATAACATTACTTATTAACATGAAAACATATGAATGAAAAAACTCACTGGTAAAGTGTATAATTAATACATAATGCTCTAATATTTTAATGCTGTCACTTAAATCACTTTTAACCCTAGTATAAAAGTTAAAAGAAAAATGATTAAGAATAACTATAGGAACTTCCCTGGTGGTCCAGTGACTAAGACTCTACGTTCCCAATGCAGGGGGTCTGGGTTCAAACCCTGGTCAAGGAACTAGATCCCACATGCTGCAACTAAGAGTTCACATGCTGCAACTAAGAGTTCACATGCCACAACTAAAGATCCCGCATGCCGCAACTAAGACCTAATGCAGCCAAATAAATAAATAAATATTTTTTTAAAAAAGAAAAACTATAACAACAAGAACTAGTTAATGGATACACAATATAAAAATATGTAAATAGTGACATCAATAACATAAAGTATGTTTGGGGAATAGAAATTTGGAGTTTTGTATGTGAGTAAAATTAAGTTGCTATTGATTTAAAAAAAGACTGTTCTAAATATAAGATGATTTATGTAACTCCCATGTGTAATATTGTGATTTATAACAAAAAAAAATATTTGGTCTTCATCCCCATTTCTGGCACAAGGCTCCTAAATATCTTGGAATTTCCTAAGGGATGAGCACCATAAAGGTGTCTTTTGCTATGTTCATGAGGTGACTTTTGGAACTCACTTAAAGATGGGGCTGATTGCCAGTGGAGACAATCAAGTGATTTAAGGGTTGGAACTTTCAGTCCCACCCCTAACCTGCAGAGATGGGGAGAGGCTGAAGGTTGAGTTCAATCACCAATGGCCAATGAGTTAATCAAACATGTCTCTGTAATGAAGCTCCATAAAAACCCAAAAGGATAAGGTGTGCAGAGCTTCCAGGTTGCTGAACATGTGGGGAACCTGGGAAAGTGGTACATCCAGATAGGGCATGAAAGCTTCACACTCTTTCCCCATACCTTGTGCACCTCCTCCATTGCTGTTCCTGAGTATTATTTTATAATAAGCCAGTGATCCAGTAAACAATATGTTTCTGTAAGTTCTGTGAGCCTCTCTAGCAAATTAGTTAAACCCAAGGTGGGGGGTCACTGGAACCCTCAATCTATAGCCTGTTATCAAAAGCATAGGTGATAACCTGGAGTTATGACTAGCATCTCAACTGGCATAAGAGAGGGGGCAGTCTTGTAGGACTCAGCTCTTAACCTGTGGAATTTGATGAAATCTTTGGGTAAATAGTGCCAAAATTAAGTTGAATTTTAGAACTTTTAGCTGGTGTCAGAGAATTGTGACACACAGAGACACATTGGAGTTGAGTCCAGAACCTCTTTACATGGTAATCACAAAGAAAATACTTACAGTAAATACACAAAAGATTGAGAGAAAAAATCAAAGCATATTACTACAAAAACATTACCAAATCACAAATTAAGACAGTAAGGAGTGGAAGAAAGGAACAAAAGAACTACAAAACAGACATAAAGCAATAAACAAAATGTCAATAGTTAGTCCTTAGCTATCAATAATTACTTTAAATGTAAATGAATTAGATGCCCTAATCAAAAGACATAAAGTAGTAGCATGGATAAAAAACAAGATTCAACCAAATGATGTATACAAAAGACTCACGTTAGATTTAAGGACACACATAGGCTAAAGTTAAGGTATTGAAAAATATATTCCATGCAAATGGTAATCTAAAGAGAACAGGGGTGGCTGTATTTATATCAAACAAAGTAGATTTTAAGTCAAAAACTGTCACAAGAGACAAAGAAGATCATTATATAATGATAACAGAGTCAATTCATTGGGAAAATATAACAATTATAAGTATATATGCACCCACTATCAGAACACCTAAATATATAAAGCAAATATTAAAGGAACTGAAGGAAGAAATAAAGAGTAATATAATAAAAGTATTATTATTTTCAATGCATTATTTTAATGTATTATTGTATTGTAATAGAATTATATATATTATTGAATGAGACTTCAGTATTTCACACTCAACAATGTATAGATCATACAGAAAAAAAATCAATAAGGAAATGGCAGACTTGAGCAGTATGATAGACCAAATGAACCTACACAGCAGACTTGAGCAACGTGATAGACCAAATGAACCTAACACATATGCAGATCATTCCACCCAAAAACAGCATAATACACATTCTCCTCAAGTGCACACAGAACATTTTCCAGGATAGATCACATGTTAGTTCACAAAATAAGTCTTAAAAACTTTAAGAAGATGGAAATCATATCAAATATTTTTTCTAACCACAATGGCATGTAACTAGAAATCAGTAACCAAAGGAAAATTGGAAAAATCACAAATATGTGGAAATTAACACATTCCTGAAAAATCAATGGGTCAAAGAAAATATCAAAAAGGAAATTAAAAATATTTTGAGACAAATTAAGATGAAAACACAGCAGCAAAAGTAACTGAGAGAAATTTATAATGCTAAATGCTTACATTAATAAAGAAGAAAGATCTTAAGTAAACAATTTAACTTTACACTTCAATGAACTAGAAAAAGAACAAATTAAGCCCAAAGTTAGTAAAAGGAACGAAATAATAAAGATTAGAGCAGAAATAAATGAAATACAGAATAAAAGACATTAGAAAAGATAAATGAAACTAAGGAAAAACTCAAATAAGTAAAACTATAAATAAAAGAGGAGAAATTACAACTGATGCCACAAATATATATGGAAAAATAAAAGAACACTATGAATAATTATATGCTAACAAACTGGATAACCTAGAAGGAATTGACAAATTCCTAGAAACATACAACCTATTATGACTGAACCTTGACATAGGAAATATGAACAGATCAATAAAAAGTAAGGAGATTGAATCAATACAGTAAGTCCCCTACATATGAACTTTCAAGTTGCTAACTTTCAATGATGAGAACATGTGTTCACATGTCCAATCACATTAAGTTATTTCACGTGTCTGGCATACATTGTCATGTGCGTGCATTCTCTACAAGTGGTTGTGCTTTTGCATACTTTACTGTACAGTACTGTATAGAGAACAGTAGTACAGTATCTTTGTTTTAAGCCCAGGATGTCCAGAAGCAAACATAAAAGCAATGGTGATGTAGCTGGTACTGCTAAGAAGCACCAAGCGATAACGATGGAAACAAAAGTGAAAATAATTGAGAAAGTGGAGCGAGGTGAAAAGATGGTAGACATCACTTATTCTTATAACGTTAATTGTTCAACCACTGGCACGATTCTAAATAACAAGCATAAGATCATGGTACATTTGAAATCTGCTGTGCCAATGATGTCGACAATAACATTGAAGAAGCGTGGAAAAGGGATGGAGATGGAGAAACCTCTCAGTGTGTGGAATGCAGGATCAGTATCATCGTCGAGTCCTGCTCAGCTTAATGTTGATTCAAGAGAAAGTTAAAAGCCTTTATGAAGACTTGAAGTAGAAACTCGGTGAAGAATCAGAGGGCGCATCCTTTTAATGCCAGCCATGGCTAGTTTCATCGGTTCAAGGCTAGAGCCAACCTGTACAACATATAAGTGGCGAGGCAGTGAGTGCAGATACATAGCTGCCCAGGAACTTCCTGAAATGCTTTGAGAAATTAGAGTAACTGAAGAACTGAAGCAATTCACGATGCAGGAAATGGCGAGGAGATTTTCTTTATTTGAGAAGGCACTGTTAGTTTTTGAGGCACAGGACCCAAATGTACAATGGTATATGAAGGTTACAGTAGCCGTTCAGAATGCAATCCAGTGCTACCGTGTCATCTATCATGAGAAAAAAAGAGCTACTCCCCAGACATCACTGGATCGTTTTTTTCAAAAGGGTTGATAGAACTGAATCCAGCAAGGAACCAGAACCTGTGCCATCAATATCAGGCGTGAGTGAAATTGCAGCTTGTCCTCTGTCTCCTATTGCTGAGGATCCTTCAGCTCTACCGTCTCCCACCTCCTCTCCCTCCTCCAGTCATTAACTCTTCTTGCCTGTTCACTTGATGCCAGCCCCTTTATGCCACAAAACTAAGTATAAAGCCAGGCTGAACACCACCCCCCCGAGGTCTCTCTCTTTTTTTTTTTTTAATAGATACTGGTAGGCTTAGATAACTAAACATTTGGGCTGCTTTTTTTTTTTCTCTCTCCCTGTGTTTTAAATTCCCATTCTTATATTTTAAATTTATCAATAGAGAACCCATGAAACACTAGGCTCCCACCCTTGACCCAAATAGAAGCAGACCCCAGGCTTACACACTTTCTCTCTACCTGTGGCAGACCTCCCTAAGTGGCACTAGGTGTGGCGTGTAGTTTCCCATACTTGTAAGTAATAAACATTTTTTTCCTCAAATTTCCAATAACCAAATAAATGGTTATTGCTGAGAGTGTTTGCAATCATACTAAGAACCACAAGCGCCTACAGTATAGGAGGAAATATTTTCAAACTGTATATCTGACAAGGAATTAATTCCCAACACATATAGGGAACTCTTCCTACAACTCAATGGCAAAAAAACAAATATCCTGATCTAAAATTTGACAAAGGACTTGAATGGACATTTCTTCAAAGAAAATATACCATGACCATCAGGTACAGAAATGGTGCTCAACATCACTAATCATTAGAGAGGTGCAAATCAAAATCACAATGAGATATCACCTCACGCCTGTTAGGATGGCTATTATCAGAAAAGAAAAACAAAAGATAAGAAGTGTTGGCAAGGATGTGTAGAAATTTAAACTCTTGTACACTATTGGTGAAAATGTAAAATTGTTTAGCCACCATGGAAAATAGTGTGGAGGTTCCTCAAAAGACTAAAAATAGAACTATCATATGATCTAGCAATTTCTCTTAGAATATATCCAAAGGACTTCAAATTAGAATTTCAAAGAGATGCCTCTTATGTTCATTGCTGCATTACTCACGATAGCCAAGATGTAGAAACAACACAAAAGTCCATTGACAGATGAATAGATAAAGAAAATGTGATATATACATACAATGGAATATAATTCAGCATTAAAAAAAGAAAGATATCCTACTATTTGGACCACATGGGTGAACCTAAAAGACATTATGGTAAGTGAAATAAATTAGTCATAGAAGGAAAAATACTGCATGATTCCACTTATGTGAGGTATCTGAAATGATCAAACTTATAGAAGCAGAGAATAGAATGGTGATTGACAGGAACTGGGGAAACAGGGGAAGGGGGAGTTGTTGTTCAGTGGGTATAACATTACAACTATATGAGATAAATAAGTTCTAGAGATCTCCTGGATAACATAGTGCCTTTAGTTACCATCATGGTTTTGTGCATCTAACTTGTTGACAGGTTAGGTCTCATGTTGTGTTCTAACCACACACACACACACACACATCAAAACAAAAGGATGCAAGAACTATTTTGGAGGTTATGGTTATATTAAACATGTGCAAATTTTTTAATATTAAGTATACCTCCAATAAATCTGAAAAAAATATAAGAAGGAAATTTATCATTAAGAAATAATAATAAATAAGATTTACTCTACATTTAGTCTATTTCAATCTATTTTTTCCAAATTTAATTTTTACATATTTTAATATATGTAATACAGAATACATAAGTTTATACTAAGACTTATATATGCATGTTTATACACATGTATATACACTAGTGTGGCTCAGCAAAGTTCAATTTCTAAGCAGTCACTCAGCTGAGTGCACTCCCCACAACTTAGAGACCGAGTGTCTCAGTCCTAAAGGGGTTACCTATGTGATGCACTATAGCATCTTCTACAACCCATCTCTTGAGCAGCTTAAATGTACTCTCTTTATATAAGTTCTAGATAGAGCGCCTCCAGGACTTTTAACATTTTAAGTATGTTTTATTAGGGAAAACTACTGTGCTGCACCTTGTCTCAGGTTGGAATTCATATTCTTCTTTCTTTATTACCCATTTTGCTGGACTAGGTGGCTTACCTGGTGTCATAATCCAGACACTCATCCCTGTGGGTTCTGATCCCCTTAGCATCATGCCCTTCTTAGGCCATGGTTGATAGCTTGTCTATTCATAATGGAGATAGAGCAAAGGGGTGCCAAGAGACAGCCTAGTGGATCGCCTGATGTCAAATATATTCTTCCTTCCCCACTGCATAGCAGCAGCCTTACCTTCTCTTAATAAGAATCAATTTATCTCTGACAAAATGGTAACCCTTTTCTTACCTTCTGGTCTCTTAGAAGGAGGAGACAGAAGTGACATGGCAGGAGCTGTAGTTTAGTTTATGGGACTTTTGCTGTGAACCTTGTTGGAAGCAGTGCCTCTCTGGAAACTAGGGTATCTAATCCTAATGCTCAGGGTTATCAGGCCAGGAAGCACAAATTCCCAGGTAGGTTCCTGTATGGTAAATGGTAATTGGAGTGGTAATGGTAAGTGGAACCATTTCTACTTTTGCCCTTGGTTTCCATTCCATACCCAAGTATTCTACCTACAGGTGACACAGAATTATATACTAGTTGTTGACTTAGTGTATATAATGTGTTTTTAAAGATGGTGCACAATCCATGCAGAGTAGCATCTCCAAGTTGGTTCCTCAGTTGTTAACTTCAAAAGACTATACTCCATCACTCTCTCAAGCCAGCGACCTATGAGTAATGCAACATGATAGAACTAGTGGATTCCATTACTATGCATTCATTGCTATATTTCCTTTGCTGCTATAAAATGAATTCCTTTTACATTTCTTTTGTAATGTTACATATACTTTGTTGGCAGATCAAACACTCCATAATCTAGCTGAGACCATGTAGGCAGGAAAGACAGACTCATTCCTATGGATATGACTTAACACAGTCAAGATGAATCACTGCCACTCCCACAATGGAAGGGGTACAGTATTATCAACTTATCACCAAGTGGCTGGTTGGTTTCCTTGACAGATAATTTTATATCAGAGGCTCAGCATTGACCATGCTTTTGATTGGATATCATCAGTGACAGTAATTTTATCTGTATTTGTGGTATAAGAGCTATTATAATAGGAAAAACTAAGTCAAAGGCTCCAGAACTAACACTCTCCCAGTCAAGATTGTAAAACAAAAACACTACATCATGGCAGTGGGGATGAAGTGGTGGCAGATAGTTGAGCCACCCTTAAAGACATAAAGGATGTAATCAGATCCTGGAGAAGAATACAAATTCACCCACTCCCACAGCTCCTGTTTAAGATGTGACATTTTTATGACAGCAGATTAACATGGTCTCAGATACATGGTATGCAGTCATTGATCTGGTGAATCCATTCTTTCCATCCCTATCAGGAAAGAGGATTAGAAACATTTCAAATTCATTTGGGAGAGAAAGTAGTATATATTAATAGCTCAAGGGACATGTTAACTCTCCTGCCTTCTGTCATAATATAGCCAGAGGATCTTGTACTATCTGACCATTCTGCTGAATATCACACTCGTCCCCTATATTGATGACATCATGTTAAACTAAATGACCACAATGTGCTACAGAAGATAGAAGATAAAACATACAAAGATCAGGACCTGCCCTTTCAGTGAAGATTTTAGGGATCCAGTTGTCTGTTTCACGTCTAGATATGTCCTTCAAAGTAAAAAATATATATATTGCATCTTAAATCTTCCACTGCTAAAAAGGAAGGATAACATTTGGTAGAACTCTTAAAGTTTTAGAGGTAGCATATTTCACATTTATGAATGCTGTTCTGGTCTACTTACTGGGTGATACAAAAGACTGCTAGTTTTAGATAGGGCTTAGGGTAGGAAAATTATCTTTGGTAAACCTAGGCTGCGGAGCAAGCAGCACAAGTACCCAGAAGTCCTTGTGGTTTTAGAATATCAGTGAAAGGAACACCAAATTAATTAGACAAATGACTTGCCCAGTTCGCAAAAGCAAACATCTATGATTGGCTATTCCAGTGTTGGCACAAGGAGCACAATAACAGAAGCGCTACAATAACAGAAATGGAAGCCATGCATAGGTCTAATAGTGTGGGCTCCCACTAACATGGGCCAGCTGAAGCTGACACGGAACCGGTGCCTGAGGACGACAAGGCAGCCGCTGCAGAAGATCTGGATGAAGCCAACTGGCCACTGCCAGAGTGAGAAGTAGGGCTTCAGGGAATGGCCAAGAACTGGACAGTCCTGGAGCCTGAGGACCCAAACACTAAAACCTAACCCTCCCCTTACTCCATGGAAAGAAATCAAAAAGAAAAAAATACAGATAAAATTACTAACACTGATGATATCCAGTCAAAAGCATAGTCAATGCTGAACTTCCAATATAAAATTATCTTTCAAGGAAACTAACCAGCCATTTGGTGACAAGTTGATTATGTAGTACCCCTTCCACTATGGAAGCTCCTGACTGTACAAGGTCTAGCAGTTACTTCAACAGGGTATCATCTCTTTCGTCTTTTAGCAGGGCCAGCATTTCCTGACTGGGTCAAAAGAGTTATGTTATGGTGCACAGCAGTGTGTGTGTTTTCTTGAAAGAGGAGAACTCTGCATCATCTTCAAGAAAAGAGGTATGCTAGAGTAGAAGATAACAGACTGAGAAAATTATATACACCCAAAGGTTCAGAGGACCCTGAGGATTCAAGATTTTCTGAAACATTGAGTCAGAGATACCCATCCTATGTCACAAGACCTCACATTTCTCCAGTCAGGGCTCTGGTTGGCATACCAGACTCTCCCAGGTTGAATATTCAACCTCCTCTAGAGCTCAGTTATAATTATGTGTTGGATCTGACGCTCAGTTTTTTCTGCAATACACTTGCAAAAAATAAAAGAACTTTATTGACTACCAAAGTGACCTTCTGGCTTTTGTACATAGACTTTATTTGGTGACTAATCATCTCATACTTCAAATTTCCTATTATTTCTTTCATATATCAATTACCTTCATTATCAGCCATCTAATTTCATAATTCTTATTTCCCTTGTGCTTCCAATGTGTCTGAGATATTGCATCTGCTAGGGTATTTGCTTCCATCAGTACCCCATCCCAGTTTATCACAAATGAAAGTTTTAACAATTGCACATTTACATGACACCAGGGGTTAATCATGCTTTATCTTCCATCAGTAGTGGGGTCTTCCTGCCAAATGACCAACTGATGATTCAACTCCAATATCCCATTATAGTTCCTGCTTCCTTGAACCACTTCTTACATTGGGCCTCTTAGGTAAGGTTTCCAGGAAACAGATTTAAATAGAAATTTGCTTGTACAATGTTCATTGAAGACTGCCTTCAAGATAAACACCTAGAGAAGAGTGAAGAAAGCAAGATGGGCTAATAGAGTTGTTAAACTGTAATCCAGGGAGCTTTGGAGCTGGGTTGGACCTTAAGAATTGCTTGGAATTGGGAGAGTGTGTTATTTACACTTCGGCTGCATCATTGGATACAGGTTGTCACTGGGAAGAAGGAGCTCTTTTCTGGGAGTTAGACTAGCAGAACTCTTGCAAAGGGCATGTGATTTTTCACAAGGGATCCAATAAGGCCTCATTCTGGATCCTTAGAAATCCAGGAAATCTTGGAAATCCCAAATGATATAGAAGTTGTATGTATCTTCCTTTTGGTGTTTTTGATTTCTCAGGTGTAACAGAAGAGGAAATGTATCATTAGTATTATCATTATTATTATATCCCTATTATTATCATTATTTTAGAAATTTCAAAGGCAAAATATCAAAATCAGTCTCCAATGATATCAGCATTCCTTGTAACATGTTGGCATTTATTTGTTCAACTCCCATGAAAACATTAGCCTATTATAGTTTCCCTAAATGTACATATCATAATTCTTTTTAGAGAATCATAAAAACCACTTACTGATAACTCAGACACAAATGCAGGTTTGAGGTATTCAAAAATATTTCATACTGAGAAATGTTACCGGTTTTTAAATGTTCTTTTTTCTGTTGCTTTTTTCTACATATAAGAAAATGAAAGCCTCAATGATTGTCAAGGTGGTAGGCAGAGAAACTGAGTGGGAAACTTCATAATGGAACCCAGATTTCCCATTTTCTGCCTACATGTTCCAATAACTGGATTTCCTTGGTTTCCACTATACCTTTATAAGCATTAAATTCATTTAAAAAATACAAATTACCCCAAGATGTTAAGATAAACACATTCAGTCATTCTGACAATATTTGAAATTAAAGTTATTGGTTGTTAGTTCTGTAAGTCTACTCTTTTATATTGTTTAAATAGAATGATTTTAAATGTGTGTAATGAAGAAAATTAAATGACTCCCATTTATTTTTGGATTGTTAATAAGAATAAATTTTATATAAAATATGATTATTATCCTTATTTCGTTTTGGCTAGATTTTCTGTTCATCTCCATTCATTTTTACTGAAGTTTCAGGTATTATCAAAAGCTTGTCAACATTCATTGAACAGTTACTGTATTTCTGGCACTGTTTTATGTACTTGACACAGAATAACTCATTTTCCTAATTCTTCTATGAGGTAGATACTACAGTATCCCCATTTTTCAGGTGAAGAACAGGACAGAGAAATTAAAAGCCTTGCCTGAGTCGTGCACCTTGAACTAGGAATATTGTTGTTTCATCTCTGCAAAGCACTGACTGATTCTCATCTTGGAGTCTCTGCTCAAATGCAACTTCCTCAAAAAGACATTTCCTGGTCATTCTGTCTATTTTGGGTTCTACAATATATTGATACTTCACAGAAATTATCATAATCAGGAGTTATCATCCACTTATATGTTTATTAGTCTGATTTTGATATTTTCAATCAGATTGCAAGCTTCATGAAGGGAGAAACTTTCCCTGTCTGCTGCTGTGTCATGAATGTCCATCACTGAGTAGGGAGCTCATTAAATATTTCACGAATGCATGAATAAACACTCCATTGTAATAACATGTGAAGTAAGTCTCCATCATACTTCCTCAAGTAAAACAACTTCTCTATTCTTCCAGATAAACTTCAGGATCATTTTGTTCAAGTTTGATTGAAATTCTAGTATTCAATAAATCTTAAATTAATTTAGCATGTATAGATTTCTTTTGCAAAATTTATTTTTTTAATCTAAATAATAATATAGTAAGTCTTTAACTCAAGCTTTATTTTTCCTGCCTTTCAGATGTTTTGTTTTCTTCATAGAGCCTTCTCCTATTTATCAACATGTCCACCCCTTGGGGTTTATTATTGTCATGGTCCAATAGTAAGGGTTGTACTAGTAGTAGCCTCTTGGTGGCGGTGTTAAGAGAAGTAGGAGTAGGAACAGAATAGGAACAAGAGTCCTAAGAGTTTGAATTAGTGTAGCAGTGGTAGGAATTTTTGCCATGTGAATGGGATTTTCTCTCAATTCCTTACAGAACTTTTGTCAATACAGAACTGCTTTATGAATTCTAATGTTTTTTCATCTAATATCTTAGGTTTTCTGAAGATATGAAATCCGCAGCTTATTCATATCTGGAGGATAGTAAAACCATCAGCAAGTTTAGACAAATAATAGTGATAATAAATATAGACACGTTTGCAATGCAGGCAGGAAAGATCACATGAGATACATCTTGGGAAAAAAATGCACAGAATTTGTGTATCTCTCATGCAAAAATAAGCCTAGATTTTCCAATTAGAAACAAAACTTAGACAACAAAAAAACAAGTGAAATATAGTAATGAAGTAAATGAAGATAAATTTTAAAAACACAAGGAAAATAATACATTTTCTCTTAGGGCTTTATATACTAAATAAATATGTTATAATTAGATTGTCAGTTACTGTATTTTCTCACAAATTTGAGGATGTTTCTGGTGTGCAGAATAATATTTGATCCCAAGTTTATTCACTGGAACAGAGACAACTTTTGCAATTGTCAGGGTGATTTCCTAGAGTTGCAGTTGTGAAATGCAGATATTGCAAACCTGGAGAAAGTTTCACACTATAAAGAAAACAGATAGATTTTTGGTACAATAAATCCACAAATATTAAAAAACCAATTTAGGTATTTATAAGGAATATATAGGGAGAGTTGAGAGAACTTTGAATAGCTAGAGAAAGGGCTTCTGGAAAATATTTAGTAAGATCATTCAAATTGTATGCTTAAATGCACACTGAAGTTAGGGAGAATGAAAATTTTATTTAAATGCATAATATCAGTGTAACTGATAATATGTTGTAAAGATAATAAAAATAAAAAAGAATGAAACTGAAAAAGAGCTGAAAGTGTGCATAAGCAAGGTCTTTGACATTTGGTTTATAATTTTGTATTTATAAGTTCCATTTTTCAGAATATTATATTTCATTATTTCACACCTACTTCATCTGTATATATTTCCATAATGAAATTCTGCTTAATTTTTTAAAAAGTAATATTTAATCTTATAAAACTTTCCATGCAGAAAGGATATATTTAGCTTACACTTTCAGGGTAAAAATGTTATTTCTGCCTTGCAAATCGGTTCATCTGTACCATGTTTCTAGATTCCACATATAGTAGAGAGCAAACATATGGACACCAAGGGGGAAAAGTGTGTGTGTGTGGGGGGGGTGGTGGGATGAAATGGGAGATTGGGATTGACATATATACACTAATATGTATAAAATAGATAACTAATAAGAACCTGCTATATTTTAAAAAAGTGATTAACTGTACATAAAATAATTTGCCTTTGGTAAAGCAAAAAAATGTTATTATACCTATCTATATATTAGAAATACATCAACAAAATCAACTCTCTTCTCTTTCTCTTAGACACACATACACACACAGAAATAGCAAGCATATAGGTTTCTCATCCTAAAAAGTACAGATTTAAAAGACCAGGTTGGGGGCCTCCCTGGTGACGCAGTGGTTAAGAATCTGCCTGTCAATGCAAGGAACATGGGTTCAACTCCTGACACAGGAAGATCCCACATGCCGCGGAGCAACCAAGCCCGTGCACCACAACCACTGAGTCTGAGCTCTACAGATCTCAAGCCACACTACTGAAGCCTGCGCGCCTAGAGCCCATGCTCTGCAACAAGAGAAGCAACAACAATGAGAAGCCCGTGAACCGCAACGAAGAGTAGCCCCCGCTCGCCACAACTAGAGAGAGCCCGTGCGCAGCAATGAAGACCCAACACAGCCAAAAGTTTAAAACTAAACAAATAAATAAATTTATAAAAATAAATAAATAAAAGACAAGGTTGTTTCACATCAGATTAATATTTAGAGATTATACAGGTGATTGTTTTCTAAAAGACAAATTCTACATTTTGGATAGTTTCAGCAAAAGTAATTGTGTTTTTTAAAATCTGTCCACAGAATGTCCTTAGGTGTGATAATACTAAATATTGTAGCATATGGAAAAAAGACAATTTGCGCTGCATTTCCTGGAAATGAAAATGACCTTTCCACTGGAATAGTAAGGTACTGTCATTCCAAATTTTTGATAAGCTTCTTCAGAAACTTTATAATAGAACATAATCCGTGGTACTCAAGAGACCTTTCTGCTGAACTGGACTCCAATATCTATGTATGTTTTCCATGCATTCATATTAGCATTCAAATGTATAGCTCAGAATATATCTAAAATAATTTACTTAATATGTGTATGTAATCTGTATATCTATATCTATGTTTACATCACCCCACTAGAATAAATGCTCCATAATTGCAAGAACTGCACAGAAGCCAAACAATATAAAATTACTAAGTGCTATGCACCATGGAAGTGATTATTAACTCTCTGTAGATGCAATAATAATTCTTCAGAATTATAAAGCTAACAAGATTTTCAGATGACTGTTACTTAAGAAGTAGCTGTGATTAGCTTGTCACTTTGAAAATGGGGTAGGAGGAACACCCTCTGTGTAACTCAGCTATAATATTTCAGGTGAACTATTTTCCCTAGAAAAGGAACTGGAGGATTCCAAAGAAACAAGAGCAAAATTTGGTCAGGATAATGTAACACGATGAACAAACTTGATTTTAGCAAAATACATCTTTTCAACAGATAGGAATCTGAATAAAGGTTTTGTTTTATTCTACCATTTACTCAAACAAATGAAAATATTTAAAATGCCAGTTTAAAATGAAAACATTTATCATCTCCATAAACTCCAATAATGTGCTCCAATAACCTGAGGATCTTAGTTTTTTTTTTTTTTTTCACTAACAACCACTAATGTTAGATTTATTTGGAAACAACAATTATTTTTTTCCTTGTGACGGAACTCATGCCACAAAATAACTCACTTTTCTCTTTTGTAAGACATACAAGAGCCCTTATTACTTTATAGTCAAGGAAAATAATTTGACTGCTCACGATTTTTCTTGTACACTTTGCACTGCGTTAGATTTTACCCAATTTTGATAGCATTTTTATTTAGTTACCCCGCATCTATCCTAAAACTCAAAATAACAAGTTTACTGATTACAGAATCAATACTTATTTATCATAGAAAAAACACACAATAAAATAAAAATCACCTATAATTCCACACTCTATATACTATAAACTTTTTAGTGTATTCCTTAGAATTCTGTTTCCACTCGTGTGTATACTTCAAGCTATAACTTATTTTTAGATAAATTTTGAAACATGTTGTACATATTGTTCTAACCTATTTTTTAACTTATCAAAATAATGTTTTCTCAAGACATGGCATATTTTTCTGCAATAACATTTTAATTACTGCATATTATTCCATTATTCCAGTGTGTCAGGATTTATTTAACCCATATCTTATGGAGTAATGATTATTTCTTTTTTCAATTTTATAAAATATCATCAAAATGCACTTTTAAAACTGTTAGTCATAGGTCAAAGGGCAAGAGCATTTAATAATCTTTTGTTATATTATTACCAAAATGTCCTCCAGATGTGAAAAATAGGGAAACTACCATCAATTTTGTAAGAGACAGCCCAGTTCATTATATAGCAAAAGTAGCTCTGGCCTATGGCCAGGTTTCTGTTAAGATTCTTTACCATATCGGTGGCAAAAATAAAGTAACTCATTATTGTTTTCATTTAAAAATCTTCTGTTAGAAGTAAATTTGATAAACACTGGCATTGACATATTTATCATCTATATTTTGAATTTGGAAATTTTTCCCACTTGCATCTATCGCCTAGTTTCTCTGAGACATTGGATCTTTCTCTTCATTTATAAGCAGTTTTTATAAATTAAAATTTATGAAACTTTATAACGGTAACTTTATACTTGTAACAGGAACTATTCCAGGAGCTTGAGATACATCAGTGAGCCAAAAAAGCAAAATTTTCTAGTCCTTGGGGAATTTCCATTTTAGTTTATAACATAGTAGAATATTTGTTAGTGTTTAACTCTTAATAATGTTGATAGCCTGTACAGTAGCATTCTAATTTTCTACCTACAGGTAATAATATAATAATAATAATAAATATATATATATATATATATATATTATCAGATCATCCTAAACACAATTCATCAGGATTCATAAACCAGGTGAATATTCTATAAACACAGACAAGAAAGTAATTGGTTAAATCATAAGTTTCCAGTCTGTATGTGAAAAAAAATTAACAGAAATCCATTTCTAATCTAATCTACTCAGTAAATGGAAATTTCTAAAGGATTAAGTGGTCTATAGAACCAGTTTATCAATGTTGGTGATCAATTGTTCTTCATTTTCACCAACTATAAGATAAAACAAGAGACTTTAATTTAGAGGAAATTTTACATAAGAGTTTTGAAGCATTAGAATATATCAAAAATTATGAAAGGTTTGCTAGGGATCATTAAGCACTAGTTTAACAAATGATCTCTGAAAATATTTGGATGTAGTATGGAAAAAATGCAAATTAATGGACCACAGGCCCTTTCAATGTACTTAAGTTATAATTCTAGTTACTTTTAACATTTATTTTCTTTTAATTTTTGCCATTATCTCAAATTAGTAGTTGCTGACTATTATAAACTCTCCATAACTTTCTACCCCCCATTAAACTAACTATATTTATGATCTAATAAGGAAAGTTCTGGTTGATAAGTTTACAGGTTTGTTGATAAAATTACATATCCTTTCTTAAGGAAAAAAAAACAATAAAGATCATGTTTAGCTTTGAAAGGTAAGGCCCCCTGGACATAATTTAGATCAAAGAAGATTAGTCATAGAGTTAATTTGGTCTCCTTAATAAATCCACAGAAATGAGGTAGGAGGTCTTCCACAGATGTCTGTTGGGTACAGAATTGGGGCTGGGATTGACATCTGAAAGAGGAAACTGTGGGGGCCTCAGCAACATGATGGCAGGCAGAGACTGGTTCCAGAACTTTAAAACAACAAGGATATCTATTACTTACCTTTCATTTGAAAAACCCAGTATTCCTTAGGAAATTGCTGATCATAACAAACAAGCAAATAGTAGCAAGTGTGGAAAAATAAGCCAGATGGGGTGAAAGTCACAGGACTGAGAATACAAGAAACTTCAGAAAAGAGGTTAAGACTGGACTGACTAGATTAAAGAAGTGTCCCACCTACACTCCACCCCTATCCATTCCAAAGATACTAGAGAGTGGTTTTACCTTTCCATTGTACTTGCAAGGAAAATTGTAGTACTTGTCTTTGTTTTTGAATATTTAAATATAAGGTCACTACTGGAAGACTTGAGAACTTTGGGTTACCAAATCATCTTGATTATGTTAAGCTTCAAACATAATAAAACAAGATCACTATGTATTTCCAAAGTTCTATAATCTAAAAAAAAATACAGAAAAAACTATTTCATAACAAGTTTTATTAACTACTTTGTGACAGAACATGCTAGTTGCAACTTAAATGAGGAGCTAACAATGTGAGTGCATGTGAAAGAATACTGAATCTGGATAAACTGTATCAAACACCCTTTAAAATACTACCAGTGAATTGAAAACACATACAATTATATATTAGATAAATAATAAATTTTAGGTAAAAAGCTTAAAATTTTATTTAAAAATTAATACTTGGAATGATTAAATCTCATTTAATCATTCAGGGACAAAGCAGAATGAAACTATGTTTATAAGACATTCAAAAAACTCATTCAAAGTCAAGTCTTTCCCTGTAGATTCAGGCTAAGAGAGGTACAGTTTCTTGAACAACACGAGGAAATCTGAGGAATTTTAATCATATTTTCCAGAAAAGTACTACGCATTTACATGAGTATATTTTTAAAGATTTACTATATTCTAATGGTGTAACTTAAGGTCATCTTTTTCCTTTAGGTCAGAATACATCTCCAGGTTAATAACTGATGTCAGTACTTCCTAACTACATTTAAGGAAAATCTTAAGTTAACCTGTGTACTGTGACATCATGGATTTCTCCCATCCCTTTGGCTAATATTTGTTTGAGAAATGGAAAACAAGCTGTAAACTGTGCTGAAGACTGGTAGGAGAGACATGATATGTACTCATGCATGTACAATTCATTTCTAGCTGGATCCCCCAATATCATCATTATCTTTTAATGGGATTAAGGAATAAAGGTGCTCTCTCTCTCATATTTGCTTTGGCAAGTTTTATTTATAGACATGAAGAAAATATGATTTAACTAAAAGTAACTATATTTCCTTAAAGTTTTTGTTCTTATACAGTCACTAGGAAATTACAATTTAATTAAGAGGAATTTATTTTTCTTGTGTGTGTGTGTATGTGTATATCTGAAATAATTTTATACGTGCTTTGCTAGCTTCTATGAAAGGGAAGAATTTTTCCCATTCTAGAAAGTTCACTAACATGGTTTAAAGAGATTTAGATTCTAAGCCAACTTCACAAATGTATGTTGTTATATAACTGAATTCAGGTAACACCATTAACTAATCTATACTCAGTTCCTCATTTATAAAAATAAGTTCATTGAATTTTTTAAATCTTCAATATTCTTTTTAAATCTGATGTTCTGTGAAACAATATGCAATGAAGAGCATTTTATTTATTTTATTTTATTTTATTTTTTATTTTATTTTTTGGCAGTATGCAGGCCTCTCACTGTTGTGGCCCCTCCCGTTGCGGAGCACAGGCTCCGGACGCACAGGCCCAGCGGCCATGGCTCACGGGCCCAGCCGCTCTGCGGCATGTGGGATCCTCCCGGACCGGGGCATGAACCCCTGTCCCCTGCATTGGCAGGCGGACTCTCAACCACTGCGCCACCAGGGAAGCCCGAAGAGCATTTTAAAATATCAGTCTCTTTCAATACCAAAATTAATTTCATTGGTATGTGGATTTTCTTGTTGAAATTTTATGTTCTGTGAAAATGTATATTCTTTTATGTTTTCAGTAGCAACCAGAGCAGTGATGGTCAAATGCTACATTCTTTAAAATGTTTATTTAAAAAAAAATTATAGGTACTTTAAGAAAATGTGTTGTTTATTTATGCATTCAACAAATTTTGATTGTGGGTTTCCCATACACATAGAGTTACATCCTAGAGTTAAAAAGAGTGGGAAAACAAGAGTTTGCCATTAACAATCCACAGTTTCTTGATATCCTGCTTGGCAAATTAATTTTATTATTTTCAGAAAATGCTTGTCAAAAATGGTCATTGGGGCTTCCCTGGTGGCACAGTGATTGAGTGTCCGCCTGCCGATGCAGGGGACATGGGTTTGTGCCCCGGTCCGGGAAGATCTCATATCCCATGCCGCAGAGCAGCTGGGACTGTGAGCCATGGCCGCTGAGCCTGTGCGTCTGCAGCGGGAGAGGCCATGGCAGTGAGAGGCCCGCGTACCGCAAAAAAAAAAAAAAAAAAAAAAAAAAAGTCATTGAAGAAAATATTATAAAATTGTATATTTCAATGGAAAAAGTATTCAATCTGAAAATTTAATCTATCCTTATGAATGGGTAAGACCTAAAATTAACAATGTAGAAGTTGTTACCAAAAACTATAGAATCTAAGCAGGTAAAGGGATATGGAAAATTCCACCCAGGATGAAGTGAGTCTAGAAATGCAGTTCTCTTGTTTCAAAGATCAGTTATATGGGACAACCTAAATATGGGGGAAAAATTTTGATCGTGAAACAAAACTGACTCCTTTCTTTGTGACTAATACACTATCTCTGGAAAATATGCATTTCAAAGCACCATGAAGAGCTGAAATTATGAAAGAGGAATTCAAAGGTTTGAAAGCTCATCTGGTCTGAGGTGAGGAAAAGAATGTCGGGTTTGAAACACCAACATAAATTACTCTAGGTTTGAACTCTGGGAAATCAAGGGCCATACCCTAGAACGACCCTTTTCAAGTTCAGAACTTGCTGAATATTACTATTTATGATTGTTAAATTTACATTTTATACCCTTTATTTTTCAATCAAAAGTCTTTTTGTTCTATACTAAGTCCTTTTGGGATGAAAATATTTAGTTTGAAATGACTTCATTATTTTCCAAAAAGTGAATTTATTACAGTTTCCTATTAGCAAAACTCTTGATCCTATTTAGTATTAGCATAAACATATTTACAGACACATGATACACATTTTAATAATAAAAGCAGCCATATGTAATGAAGAGCATTTTAAACTAGAACAATCTTTCTGAACACAAAAATGATTTTTTTTGGTATGTTGGTATTCTGTTAAAATTCTAAAATATGTACTTAATCACTTGTTTTCCACCTAAGTATTCAAAATGTGATAAATATATGACCACAGAGAATTTTATTTTGAATGCTTAGCCTTGAGTCAGACATATTTTCAATTAGTGTTCCAGGAGTCAAATCTCCTGTCTAATTTGAGTCAGCGTTATTAAAACTATAATCTCTTGTCAGAAAAAAATTAAAGTTAGCACATCTGCAAAGCAATGCAGCTTGCCAAGTCCCACTGTCTGCAGGCAGACTGCCCAAACAAACAAAAAGTAAATAAATAAAATAATTAATGTCACTTTTAGCCATTTGTGCTGAAGCACAGTATTACCCTTTGCTTGAATGGTGCTAGTGGAAGAAGTTCAAAAACAGGAAATGAAAGGGGGAAAAAGAGGCTCTTTCATGAATTACTAAACCTCTAGACACCAAACTGCCTTTACCTTTGAATTCTCTGCTTGTAAAAATTCTAATTTACCTTTACTCTGGAAAAATAAAAAAATATATAAATTAATAGTCTGATATAACTTAAAATATGTCAGTTTCATCTTTTTGATAATCTTGCCTTGTCAAAGTTTGCCTGACCAGAGAATCTAAAGAAAATAGCTCCTTACTAACAGTCCCTCTTTAAAAAATGCCATTTCTCAAAGAGATGAAAAATAATTTAATGTACAGATTTCTAATTTCTAATTTCATGTACAGATAAAAAATTTTTACTTATTTTTTTTATTTTTTTATTTTTTGCGGTACGCGGGCCTCTCACTGTTTTGGCCTCTCCCGTTGTGGAGCGCAGGCTCCGGACGCGCAGGCTCAGCGGCCATGTCTCAAGGGACCAGCCGCTCCATGGCATGTGGGATCTTCCCGGACCGGGGCACAAACCCGCGTCCCCTGCATCGGCAGGAGGACTCTCAACCACTGCGCCACCAGGGAAGCCCTTTACACTTATTTTTTAAGAGCTCCAGGACAAAAAAAAAAAAAAAAAAGTAGAGCTGGTAGTAGAAAACTACATTTTGAATTTCTAATTTCCATGAAATGTCTTAAGTTATTCTTTTTAATTTCAAGGTCCTTAAATGGAAGAAAAAATGCATTTTTAGTGCATGACCTGTTTTTAATTTTTTCCACCCTACTTCAGTTGACTGCAAGCATGCAAAGAAACCAAAAAACTATTTCACATTAAATGTACTGAAGGAAGGGAATGGTGCTAGTGGTTACAGATTGGGACTTGTAGCTCAATTTTTTGAGTTCTATTTCTGGCTTAATCCCTGGCAAGCCCTCTGGTTTTGTGATAGTTGCTTATAGGGTCATATAGGGGTTTGTTTATCTATCAAAGAACTGGGTGTTGTGAGTGCTCTACCCTCCTAAGAAGTAATGTTAAATAGAGACTTGCATTCAGTTCCCTACACAATGTGAACTAAGCTTGTATTTTAAACTTTTCACCTGACCCCACCTCTTGTGATATAATCCTTAAACTGTTTTATTTCAGGTTTGTCCTCATAATGTTCTCTCATACCTACCATGCCTAATATCCACCAGATATTGAAATTGTGCCCATCCTCCATATCCAGCCTGTATCTCATTGTTTCCTAATTACTAAAGTTCATTTGGTTGTGAGAAATAGGAATCTCCTCTGGTTAGGTTAGGCCATAAAGGAAATTATTTGAAAGTGTTCATTATTATCTCTGTGAAGCCAAGGAGAAATTGATCAACCAAGCATTAGGGGACATGGGAATTAGAGTAGATTCCAGTACTTAGCAAAAAAAATTCATGAGTTCTTCCACTGAGATACTCTCAATAGTATGGTTCTGCTTCCATGATTCCAAGTGTTCTTTCCTCTCAATTCTGTATTCCAAATGCCCAGAAAAAGACTGTGATTGCACGGTAGTATGGAAAACCCCATTTCTAAATCAGTCCTTTGTGACCTGGGCTCAAGATTATTTTATTTAGAAGAAAGACTTTCACAGTAGCTATGTATATATGAGAGCAAAGACAGTTCCCAGAAGAGATTCTTGGCCAAATAAAACTATAGGTCTCCAGTATATTCACAATTCATCCATTATTCAACATATCTATTGACTTCTTATCATGGACGAGATACTGTGAGATAGGCTTACAACACAAATGTAAATATAATGGCTTCTCTGCCTTCAAAGAATGTCTGGTCTATGTGAGAGGAAGACAAATAACAATACATTGTAAAACTATTACAAGATAGGTGTGAAAAGAAATTAAATGTAGTGAAAAAGTATAAAGAGGGGAACAATTAATTCCTCTTGAAAAGAACATGGAAGTTACATCAGATAGAATTGCCTCAGATTACAAGTAACAGAAAACCAAACTACAGCCGCTTAAAGAAAGGTAGAGTTTTGTTTGTTTGTTTGTTTTGTTTTTAATCACATAGTAAGAATTCTGAAGGTATATGGCTATTGCCATTACATCAACAGTTCAGTGAATGAGGTCAAGATCTTTCCCTCATGTCCACAATTAAGCACTGGAACTCAAACTGGAAGTCAGCAAGTTCTGTTCTATCAAGAAAAAAAAAGCTTTCCCCAAACACTCCAAGCTGACACGTGTTTACTTCTCATGGTCAAAAGATCAACCATAAGTATAAAGAAGGCTTTAAAAAAGTAAGCATTTGTCTTTCCTGAGACTTTTAGAGACCTTGCCACTGATATCTCATACACCAAGGGACCATAAAGACTGTTTCTTAGAAAGTGGTGCAGGCAGTTTGACTGTCTGCACTTCCTATTCCTGTTTCCCTCCTCATTTTCCAGTCAGTACTCAAGGTCACCTATGAACATAAAACACATCCTTGCATGACCTCCAAGAGCTCCTCCCCTTCACCGTCTTCACACTGTGCTCTCATGAACCCTATTGCCATGATAAAGGAGCCCTCCTTCATTCTCAAGCTCTTCACAGAATATATATTTCTCTTTGCCTGACTGAAATTGAGTCTCAGACTTTTCCACACACTTTAGAACCAAGAGGTAAGGTTCGTTTTCTCTTTGTTTCTCAACCACTGCTTGGAAATTATTATTTCTCCATCATTGTATAAAAACTCATGCACATTCGAGGTATTTGACATTTTAGCTATTTGATCTTCTGCCCTTCCTTGTTGTTTTGCTGTTATGTACCCCGATTATCAAAGATTTTGTCATTACTTTAGGATTTTCTTCTCCACTTTAACCTCTGCCATTGTCCTGGAAGGATTATAAAATCCAAGTGGATAACCAATCTAACACATTGCTCTTCCCCCAGGTGGGTGGCCAGTTAGGCCCTGCTAAAACCCCAACAGGTTAGGCTCTGGTAAAACAGTTTCTCCTGGGGGCAGACCTTATTAAGAAAAACATGTGTGTTTCAGCGTGGCTCCTTTTCCCCTCCCCCTCCCAGAAACATGAGTAGATTTCTTTCCGACATTCACCGTGAGAACCTGGTAGAATGCCTGGAGCTAAAAATCACAAAGTGTGTGGGTTTTACGACTGGATCCCCCTGGAGTTTTTGACTCTCAGAATTTTCCACACTGAGCCTACAGCAATTCATCAATTACAGTTTAGGTTTTCCTATCCTGGTACTGGTTCCTGCTGGGGTTTCTACACGTTGGTTTCTGCTCAAGTTGTGATTCTCTGTGTCCGCCTGTCTCTCCAATTTGGGACTTAACAGTTTGCCCTGTGATCTCGTTTCTCTGGTGAATGTAAGAAGAATTATTGACTTCTAGGTTTTTCAAACTTCTTACTTTTTGTTAGGATGGACTTCCAAGCCCCTTACATATGGAAACTGGAGGTCTGTAACTTTAATTTTTGGTGGTCTTTCTCATGATAGAAATCTATCTTCACAGCCCAAGTTCTAGTATTTTTTTGAAGTGTTCTCTTTTTATTTTTTTCTTAGACTGAGTACTTGGAAGTTCTGGGTATAATTTTTCAAAAGTTAAAAATGGCCTAAAGTGTTTATATTTAACAAAATACTCCTAGGTATTCTTTCAAATGTTCTCTAAATTTTATTCAAATATCTACTAAGGGCTAGGACTTAGGCTCTGGTGATATAGTTATAAAGAAAACTGACAAAAGCCCCTTCCTATTTGGAGTTTTCTTTCTAGAAGAGGAAACAGAAATGAACAAGGTAAATAAGATATGTATTATATTTAATAATGAAACAACTACAGAGGAAAAATAAATCTGGAAAGACAGTTATGAAATGGGGTATGTTTATGAAATTTCAGATGGCATGGTAAGGGAAAGCCTCATTGAGAAAGTATATTTAAAACAAGGAGGAAGTGAGGGAGCATGAAAATAATGTGAGGCCAGTAAGTGCTAAGTCCCTGAGGCAAAAATGTGTATCATAGGTTAGAGAAACAGCAGGGAAATCAACCATGTGGCTGGTGTGGAGAGAACCATAAGATCTTGAGGGCTATAACAAGTACTTTGATTTTTAATCTGGGCAAGATGGAATGCCATTGAGAATTTTGATCAGGGCAGTGACATCATTATGTTTTAACAAAATCACTCTGGCTACTTTGTTGGGAATAGAATGCCAGGAGGGTAGGGACAGAAATAGGGAAGACTATGGGGAGGCTATAGTAAAAATCTAGGTGAAAGATTATGGAAGCTTGGACTACATTGATAGCAATGAAATGGGAGAAGTGGACAAATTGCAGAAACGTTTTGAAGACAGGTTTTTTAAGACCAAAGATTCTAAAATTCTTATAATATGATGCTAGGGGGCATTACTTTAATACATTAATGTAATTAATTTTAGTATGATTTGAAATAGTTTATTTGAAACCCCATTTTACATAGATACTAAAATAATAACATACTATTTTTTGTGATAATTGTCATGCTTAAGTTTAACAGATTCACTGATTTTTTACATTAGGAATAAACACCAATTTATTTTTTAAACAAATGAGCTCCCAGTCTTCACATGGAGACAATACTTACAGAAATTTTTCATGTGTTTTTGTGTTTTTACAAAACAGGAAAAGAAAATCACACTAAATCTTCAGTTGTATTAATTCATGTTGTTTTCCTCCGAATTTTCACTATCAATAGATGTATAACCTAAGTTAGTATTCTAAATAATTCTCCCACTTATTAAGTTTCTTCTGTATGTTAGTAATTGCTGGAGTAAAGCTAAAATAGGGTATGTGAATAATCTGACAATCATCTTAATTTTCTCAGTGGCACAATGTCAACAAAAGCATTTAGAATTTTACAATTTTTACGCTTAGCAAGTGATACTGGTAGATTTAAAAGTGGTGGAACTTTCTGTAATTTTTTTAAATTAAAATATAGCATATGTACAATACAAACCAAAAAAATACAGCTCCAAAAATTTTTACAAAATGAGCTAATCCATGAAACCAGAACTCAGATAAAAAATTGTAACATTAGGAAAACTGATTGTTCCCTTGTGAGAATGCCCTCTGGTGACCCTTCTGATCATTACCCTCCCTCAAGACTAAATCACTTTCACCTATTTTTTAACTTTATAGAAATGGTATCATACAGTATATATTAATTTGTATATACTTCTTTCACTCAACAATGTATTTGTGAGAGTCACCATTGTTATTGCATATAATTGTAGTTTGTTTATTCTCATTGTTGTGTGTATATATATATATATATATATATATATATACACACACACACACACACACACACACACACACAATACACACATGTATATATGTATAATATTGAGTATTTTCTATGTACCTGTTCTGTGCTAGGCAGTTACCCAGAGAAATAGCCACAGGTGAAAATGCCCACTTATACTGATGAACAAAGTACAGAGAAACCAAATTATTACCTTTTCCACTATGGCTTCCTTTCAAAAAGAGTTCCATATTGAGGTATTTTTCATAATTCCTTCATTAGTAAAAGATAGATGGGGCAAAACTTCAGGACTTTCCTTTTCTGATAGGAGTTAAAACCAGTCATCCCAAGAGCCTTTTAGGAAATCCAGAGTGCTTAACCCAGCAACAAGACAACTCATTTTCTTCTGGAGAATCATCTGGCATCAATCAATTAAATAGGCATCCTTTAGTAGAAGGCAACTTGCCTAAGGGTAAAATAGTCTTAAGTAAGATTGTCATCATTCCTGGCAAACTTTGTTTGGAACATGCATTTGGGATGACCCCACACATCTCACAAATTATATTATGAAATCTAATGGCCTTTTAAAGCAGGTCAGTATTTTAAGAAGCATTATGGTGATTTTATAGAAAGTAAAATCCTTAAAAAGAAATATTGGCTTCTAACATATTTGGATTCAGGGTCAGCAGTGGAAGACTTTGTTAGGAGATAGCTGGAATTGTTTTGAGCCAACCTCAAGATGACTTTAACATTGATCCAGAGACATTTATAAAATGAGCCTACTTAATCTTGGAATAAGAAAAACTAATGAGGGTAACTCATCTGAATCCTTCCCAAATTGAAAAACACATTTGCTGATACTGATACCTCTGGCCTAGCCATGTTTGCAAGGTGACAATAGAGAATAATAAAAGAGGTAATGCTAAGTTCATTCTCAAGATCCCCAATATTCTAAAAAGGAATAAGAGACAGAATAAAGATAACTGCAACTCAAGTCATGAAATGCTGCTTTGATAGAATTAAAATAAAACTCTACTTTTTAGTACCAACTTGTTTTCAAAATCTCTTGTAGAACGTCCTATTAAGGCATAACAGGACCCTAAATTTGGGAAGAATTGGCCTCAAAACAGTATTGATTTTTGTAATTCATGAACCTGAAATATCTTTATTTAGATTTCCTTTGATGTTTTTCATGACAGTTTTGTAGTTTTCAGTATACAGTTTATTTTGTTAGAAAAGTACTTTTGCAGGGACGAAGGAGATGCTTAGTAAGTGGTATTGCACATTTTAATTTCAAAGTAAAATTTTTTATTGCTAGTATATCAAAAACAACTGCCTTTTGTATATTAAGCTTGTATCCTGCAATATTGAATGCCTTTTTGCTACTAATTCCAGGATTATATTTGTAGATATTCTACAAAAGCAATTATCTCATCTGCATATATACAGCAATTTTCTTTCTTTCTTTACAAGCTGCATAATTTTTCTTTGTCTTCTTTTATTTCTTATTTTCTTTATTTTTTTGTCTTTTATTTCTTTGTCACACCAGCTAGAATGACCAATATGATGTTGAATAGAATTCATAAGATCAGATATGTTACTTTGTGCTTGATCTTAGGGGAAAAAGTGTTTAATCCTAACCAATAAGTATCAGGTTAGCTATAGGTTTTTCAAATATACACTTTATTAGGGAAAGGAAGCTCCCTTCAATTCCTAGTTTTTGAGAGTTTTTTTTTTTATGAATGTGTGTTGAACATTATTAACTACAAGTTATTATTAACTTTGTTAGTATAATAAATTATACTGATTGATGTGAAAATATTGGATCAGCCTTTCATTCCTGAAATGACCCTACTGGTCATGAGTTATTATCCTTTTTATTTATTGCTGGATTAAATTGATAATATTTTGTTCAGGATATTTTCCCCCATGTTCCTGAGGGATATTGGTCTGTAGTTTTCTTTTATTCTTATGACTTTATCTGGTTTTGGAATTATGGTAATATTAACATAAAATTAGTCAGAAAGTGTCCCATAGCTTTTATTTTCTGGAAGATATTGTGGGAAATTAGTATTATTTTTCTTTTAAATATTTGGTTGAATTTGCCAGTAAAACCATCTGAGCCTAGTGATTTTCTTTTTCTTTTCTTTTTTTTTTTAAGATTTTATATTATTGACTCGATTTTTAAAAGAGACATAAGGCTGTTCAGCATATCTATTTCTCCTTAAGTGAATATTTAGTCTTATAAAAAATTAGTCTATTTTGTCTAAGTTATCAAATTTGTGGGCATTGAATTTTTTGAAATATTCTGCTATTATCTTTTAATATCATGGGATCAGTAAGGATGACCCATTTTAATTTTTGATATTGGTAAGTTATGTATTTTTCTCTTGGTTAGTCTAGCTATAAATATATCAATTTCATTAATTTTTTCAAAAAATTGACTTTTGGAGAGACCTTCAAGATGGCAGAGGAGTAATACGTGGAGATCACCTTCCTCCCCACAAATACATCAGAAACACATCTACATGCGGAACAACCCCTACAGAGCACCTACTGAACGCTGGCAGAAGACCTCAGACTTCCCAAAAGGCAAGAAATTTCCCACGTACCTGGGTAGGGCAAAAAAAAAAAAAAAAAAGAAAAAACAGACAAAAGAATAAGGATGGGACCTGTACCTCTGGGAGGGAGCTGTGAAGGAGGAAAAGTTTCCACACACTAGGAAGCCCCTTCACTGGCAGAGACAGGGGTTGGCAGGGGGGAAGCTTTGGAGCCATGGAGGAGAGCACAGCAACAGGGGTGCAGAGGGCAAAGTGGAGAGATTGCTGCACAGAGGATTGGTGCTGACCAGCACTCAGCCTGAGAGGCTTGTCTGCTCAACTGCCAGCATGGGTGGAGGCCGGAAGCTGAGGATCCGGCTATGGAGGTCAGATCCCAGGGAGAGGACCGGAGTTGGCTGCATGAACACAGCCTGAAGGGAGCTAGTGTGCCACAGCTGGCCAGGAGGGAGTCCAGGAAAAAGTCTGGACATGCAGAAGAATCAAGAGACGATTGTTTTGGGGTGCACGAGTAGAGGGGATTAAAAGCACAGCCTAAACGACCTCCAGAGAAGGGCACGAGCCATGGCTATCAGTGTGGACACCAGAGACAGGCATGAAACGCTAAGGCTGCTGCTGCAGCCACCAAGAAGCCTCTGTGCTAGCACAGGTCACTATCCACACCTCCCCTCCTGAGACCCTGTGCAGCCCACCACTGCCAGGGTCCCATGATCCAGACTTTCCCCAGGAGAACACACGACGTGCCTCAGGCTGTTGCAGTGTCATGCTAGTCTCTGTTGCCGCAGGCTTGCCCCGCATTCAGTACCCCTCCCTCCCCACAACCTGAGTGAGCCAGAGCCCCCAAATCAGCTGCTCCTTTAACCCCGTCCTGTCTGAGCAAAGAACAGACGCCCTCAGGCAACCTACACACAGGTGGGGCCAAATCCAAAGCTGAACCCCAGGAGCTGTGTGAACAAAGAAGAGAAAGGGAAATCTCTCCCAGCAGCCTCAGAGCAGCAGATTAAATCTCCACAATCAACTTGATGTACCCTGCATCTCTGGAGTACCTGAATAGACAACGAATCATCCCAAAATTGAAGCGGTGGATTTTGGGAGCAACTGTAGACTTGGGGTTTGCTTTCTGCATCTAATTTGTTTTTGTTTTATGTTTATCTTAGTTTAGTATTTAGAGTTTTTTACCATTGGTAGATTTGTTTATTGACTTGGTTGCTCTCTTCCTTTTTATTTTTTTGCGGTACGCGGGTCTCTCACTGTTGTGGCCTCTCCCACCGTGGAGCACAGGCTCCGGATGCACAGGCCCAGCAGCCATGGCACACGAGCCCAGCCTCTCCATGGCACGTGGGATCCTCCTGGACTGGAGCACGAACCGGTGTCCCCAGCATCGGCAGGCCGACTCTCAACCACTGCGACACCAGGGAAGCCCTCTCTTCCTTTTTTTTATACATAGATATATATATTTTTTTCTTTTTCTCTTTTTGTGAGTGTGTATGTGTATGCTTCTTTGTGTATTTTGTCTGGATAACTTTGCTTTTACCATTTGTCCTAGGGTTCTGTGTGTCTGTTTTTTTTTTTTTTTTTCTATAGATCTTAGTGCTTGTTATCAGTGGTGGATTTGTTTTTTGGTTTGGTTGCTCACTTCTTTCTGTTTCTTTCCTTCTTTTTTTAAATTAATTTTTAATTTGTTTACTTTTAATATATTTTTAATTTTTAATTTTAATAACTTTTCTTTTCTTTTCCTTCCTTCTTTCTTTCTTTCTTTTTTTCTTTCTTTCTTTCTTCTCCTTTCTTTATTTTCTCCCTTTTCTTCTGAGCCATGTGGCTGACAGGGTCTTGGTGCTCCGGTTGCATGTCAGGCCTGTGCCTCTGAGGTGGGAGGGCAGAGTTCAGGACATTGGTCCAATAAGAGCCCTCCTGGCTCCACATAATATCAAGCAGCAAAAGCTCTCCCAGAGATCTCTTTCTCAACATTAAGACCCAGCTCCACTCAACGAACACCAAGCTCCAGTGCTGGATACCCTATGCCAAACAACTACCAAGACAGGAACACAAGCCTACCCATTAGCAGAGAGGCTGTCTAATATCATAATAAGGTCACAGACACCCCAAAACACATCTCCGGATGCAGTCGTGCCCACCAGAAAGACAAGATCCAGCCAAATCCACCAGAACATGGGCACCAGTCCCCTCCATCAGGAGGCCTACACAACCAACTAAAAAGCAAACTTACCCACTGGGGGCAGACACCAAAAACAACGGGAATTACGGACCTGCAGCCTGTGAAAAGCAGACCGCAAACACAGTAAGTTAAGCAAAAGGAAAAGACAGGAAAAAAAGAAGCAGATGAAGGAGCAAGGTAAAAAAACATCAGACCAGACAAATGAAGAGTAAATAGACAGTCTACCTCGAAAAGAATTCAGAGTAATGATAGTAAAGATATCCAAAATCTTGGAAATAGAATGGAGAAAATACAAGAACGATTTAACAAGGACCTAGAAGAACTAAAGAGCAAACAAACGATGATGAATAAAACAATAAATGAAATTAAAAATCCTGTAGAAAGGATAAATAGCAGAAGAACTGAGGCAGAAGGATGGATAAGTGATCTTGAAGATAAAATAGTGGAAATGACTACCACAGAGCAGAATAAAGAATGAAAAGAATTGAGTAGTCTCAGAGACCTCTGGGACATCATTAAATGCACCAACGTTTGAATTATAGGGGTCCCAGAAGAAGAATAGAAAAAGAAGGGTCTGAGAAAATATTTGAAGAGATTATAGTTCAAAACCTCCCTAATATGGCAAAGGAAAGGGTCAATAAAGTTCAAGAAGGGAAGAGAGTCCCATAAAGGAAAAATCCCAGGAGAAACATGGCAATACACATATTAATCAAACTATCAAAAATTAAATACAAAGAAAATATATTAAAAGCAACAAGGGAAAAACAAAAAATAACATACAAGGGAATCCCCATAAGGTAAACAGCTGATCTTTCAGCAGAAACTCTGCAAGCCAGAAGGGAGCAGCAGGACATATTTAAAGTGATGAAAGGGAAAAACCTACAATGAAGATTACTCTACCCAGAAAGGATCTCATTCAGATTCAACAGAGAAAGTAAAAACTTTATGGACAAGCAAAACCTAAGAGAATTCAGCAGCATCAAACCAGCTTTACAACAAATGCTAAAGGAACTTCTCTAGGCAAGAAACACAAGACAAGGAAAAGACCTACAATAACAAACCCAAAATAATTAGGAAAATGGTAATAGGTACATACATATTAATAATTACCTTAAATGTAAATGGATTAAATGCTCCAAACAAAAGACATAGACTGGCTTAATGGATACAAAAACAAAAGCCATCTACATGCTGTCTAAAAGAGACCCACTTCAGACCTAGGGACACACACAGATTGAACGTGAGGGGATGAAAAATGATATTCCATGCAATAGGAAATCAAAAGAAAGCTGGCATGGCAATTCTCATATCAGACAAAATAGGAATACTACAAGAGACAAAGAAGGACACTACATAATGATCAAGGGATAAATCCAAGAAGATGATATAACAATTGTAAATATTTATGCACCCAACATAGGAACACCTCGATTCATAAGGAAAATGCTAACCGCCATAAAAGGGGAAACCGACAGTAACACAATCACAGTAGGGGACTTTAACACCCCCTTTCACCAATGTACAGACCATCCAAAATAAAAATAAATAAGGAAACACAAGCTTTAGATGGTACATTAAACAAGATGGACTTAATTGATATTTATAGTACATTCCATCCAAAAACAACAGAACACACTTTCTTCTCAAGTGCTCATGGAACATTCTCCAGCATAGATCACATCTTGGGTTACAAATCAAGCCTTTGTAAATTTAAGAAAATTGAAATCGTATGAAGTATCTTTTCTGACCACAATGCTATGAAACTAGATATCAATTACAGGAAAAGTCTGTAAAAAATACAAACACATGGAGGCTAAGCAATGCACTACTAAATAACCAATAGATCACTGAAGAAATCAAAGAAGAAATCAAAAAATACCAAGAGAAAAATGACAATGAAAAACAGGACAACCAAAAACCTATGGGATGCAGCAAAAGCAGTTATAAGAGGGAAGTTTATAGCAATACAATCCTACCTCAAGAAACAAGAAACATCTCAAATAAACAACCTAGTCTTACAACTAAAGCAGTTAGAGAAAGAAGAACAAAAATTCCCTAACGTTAGCAGAAAGGAAAAAATCATAAAGATCAGATCAGAAATAAATGAAGGAAACAATAGCATAGATCAATAAAAGTAAAAACTGGTTCTTTAAGATAAACAAAACTGATAAACCGTTAACCAGACTCATCAAGAAAAAAGGGAGAAGACTGAAATCAATAAAATTAGAAATGAAAATGGAGAGGAAACAACTTACACTGCAGAAATACAAAACGTCATGAGAGATTACTACAAGAAAATGTGTGCCAATAAAATGGACAACCTGGAAGAAATGGACAAATTCTTAGAAAAGCACAACCTTCTGAGACTGAACCAGGAAGAAACAGAAGATATAAACAGAACAATCACAAGCACTGAAATTGAAACTGTGATTAAAAATCTTCCGTCAAACAAAAGCCCAGGACCAGGTGGCTTCACAGGCGAATTCTATCAAACATTTAGAGAAGAGCTAACACCTATCCTTCTCAAATTCTTCCAAAACACAGCAGAAAAAGGAACACTCCCAAACTCATTCTAAGAGGCCACCATCACTCTGATACAAAAAACAGACAAAGATTTCACACAAAAAAAGAAAACTACAGGCCAATATCACTGATAAACATAGATGCAAAAAGCCTCAACAAAATACTAGCAAACAGAATCCAACAGCACATTGAAAGGATCATACACCATGATTAAGTAAGGTTTATGCCAAGAATGCAAGGATTTTTCAATATACACAAATCAATCAATGTGATACATCATGTTAACAAACTGAAGGAGAAAAATCATATGATCATCTCAAGATGTAGAAAAAGCTTTTGACAAAATTCAACACCCATTTATGATAAAATCCCTCCAGAAAGTAGGCATAAAGGGAACTCACCTCAACATAATAAAGGCCATATATGAGAAACCCACAGCTAATGTCATTCTCAGTGGTGAAAAACTGAAACCATTTCCACTAAGATCAGGAAGAAGACAAGGTTGCCCACTCTCACCACTGTTATTCAACACAATTTTGGAAGTTTTAAGCACAGCAATCAGAGAAGAAAAAGAAATAAAATGTATCCAAATCGGAAAAGAAGAAGTAAAGGTGTCACTGTTTGCAGATAACATGGTACTATACACAGAGAATCCTAAAGATGATACTAGAAAACTACTAGTGCTAATCAATGAATTTGTTAAAATAGCAGGATACAAAATTAATGCATAGAAATCTCTTGTATTCCTCTAAACTAATGATGAAAAATCTGAAAGAGAAATTAAGGAAACAATCCTATTTACTATTGCAACAAAAAGAATAAAATACCTAGGAATAAACCTACCTAAGGAGACAAAAGACCTGTATGTAGATAACTATAAGACACTGATGAAAGAAATTAAAGATGATAAAAACAGATGGAGAAATATACCATGTTCTTGGATTGGAAGAATCAACATTGTGAAAATGACTATACTACCCAAAGCAATCTACAGATTCAATGCAATCCCTATCAAACTATGAAGGGCATTTTTCACAGAACTAGAACAAAAATATTCACAATTTGTATGGAAACACAAAAGATCCTGAATAGCCAAAGCAATTTTGAAAAGGAAAAACGGAGCTGGAGGAATCAGGCTCCCTGACTTCAGACTATACCACAAAGCTACAGTAATCAAGACAGTGTGGTAACAGCACAAAAACAAGAAAATATATCAATGGACCAGGATAGAAAGCCCAAGGATAAACCCATGCACATATGGTCACCTTATCTTTGATAAAGGAGGCAAAAATATACAATGGAAAAAAGACAGCCTCTTCAATAAGTTGTGCAGGGAAAACTGGACAGCTACATGTAAAAGAATGAAATTAGAACACTCCCTAACACCATACACAAAAATAAACTCAAAATGGATTAAAGACCTAAATGCAAGATTGGACACTATAAAACTCTTAGAAGAAAACATAGGCATAATACTCTATGATATAAATCACATCAAGATCCTTTTAGACCCACTTCCTAGATAAATGGAAATAAAAACAAAAATAAACAAATGGGACCTAATGAAACTTAAAAGCTTTTGCACAGCAAAGGAGAACATAAACAAGACATAAGGACAACCCTCAGAATGGGAGAAAATATTTGCAAATGAAGCAACTGACAAAGGATTAATCTCCAAAATTTAGAAGCAGCTCATGCAGCTCAATATCATAAAAACAAACAACCCAATCCAAAAATGGGCAGAAGACCTAAACAGACATGTCTCCAAAGAAGATATACAGATTGTCACAAACACCTGAAAGGGTGCTCAACATCACTAATCATTAGAGAAATGCAAATCAAAACTACAATGCGGTATCACCTCACACCGGTCAGAATCATCATCAAAATCTCTGCAAACAATAAATGCTGGAGAGGGTGTGGAGAAAAGGGAACCCTCTTGCACTGTTGATGGGAATGTAAATTGATACAGCCACTATGGAGAACAGTATGGAGCTTCGTCAAAAAACTAAAAATAGAACTACCATACAACCCAGCAATCCCACTACTGGGCATATACCCTGAGAAATTCAAAAAGAGTCATGTACCACAATGTTCATTGCAGCACTATTTACAATAGCCAGGACATGGAAGCAATGTAAGTGTCCAATGATAGATAAATGGATAAAGAAGATGTGGCACATATGTACAATGGAATATTATTCAGCCATGAAAAGAAATGAAATTGAGTTATTTGTAGTGAGGTGTATGGACCTAGTGTCTGTCATACAGAGTGAAGTAAGTAAGAGAAAAATACCATATGCTAACACATATATATGGAATAAAAAAAAATTGGTTCTGAAAAACCTAGCGGCAGGACAGGAATAAAGACGCAGATGTAGAGAATGGACTTGAGGACACGGGAATATGAGATGGGTAACCTGGGATGAAGTGAGAGAGTGGCATTGACTTATAAACACTAACAAATATAAAATTGATAGCTAGTGGAAAGCAGCTGCATAGCACAGTGTGACCACTTAGAGTGGTGGGATAGGGAGGGTGGGAGGGAGACACAAGAGGGAGGAGATATGGGGACATATGTATATGTATAGGTGATTCACTTTGTTATAAAGCAGAAACTAAAAAATCATTGTAAGTCTATTATACTCCAATAAAGATGTTTAAAAAAAAAAGAAATTGAACAGAAAGAATAAAAGTCCTGATGAGTGTAAAAAGAAAATGGCTTTTGGTTTTGTTGATTTTCTCTATTTTTTTCTGGTTTTAATTTCATGGACTTTTTTTTTTGTGTGTGTGTGTGTGTGTGTGTGGTATGCGGGCCTCTCACTGTTGTGGCCTCTCCCATTGCGGAGCACAGGCTCCAGACGTGTAGGCTCAGCAGCCATGGCTCACGGGCCCAGCCACTCTGCGGCATGTGGGATCTTCCCGGACTGGGGCTCAAACCCGTGTCCCCTGCATCGGCAGGTGGACTCTCAAACCCTGCGCCACCAGGGAAGCCCAATTTCATTGATTTTTGACCTTTTGTTTTGTTTGTTTTTTTTTTTTTTGCTGTACGCAGGCCTCTCACTGCCGTGGCCTCTCCTGCTGTGGAGCACAGGCTCCGGACACACAGGCTCAGTGGCCATGGCTCACGGGCCCAGCTGCTCTGTGGCATGTGGGATCTTCCTGGACCAGGGCACGAACCTGTGTCCCTTGCATCGGCAGGCAGACTCCCAACCACTGCACCACCAGGGAAGCCTGATTTTTGTTCTTTTTAAAAATTTCTTTTATCTTGTTAGTTTTAGGTTTAATTTTCTCTTCTTTCTGTAGATTCCTTAGTAAGAGTTTATTTTCTAAAATATATATTTAATGCTTTAAACTTTCCTCTAAGCACCACACCCTTAAATATTCTGTGATTCTGCTGTACCACAGAAATTTTCATAAATTATATTTTCATTTTCATTTAATACACAATACTTTAAAAAATTCTTCTTGGGATTTCGTCTTTGACCCTTGTATTTTTTAGAATGTTGATTACTTTCCAAATATTTGGGGATTTTTCCTGATATCTTTATGTTATTGATTTTTTTATTTAATTCCATTATAGTCTGAGAATATATTTTGTATGATTCACATTCTTTTCAATTTGTTAAGATGTGTTTCATGGCCCAGAACATGGTCTATCTTGATAAACGTTCCATGAAAACTTGAAAAGAATGTGTATTCTACTGTTGTTAGATGGATTATTTTATAAATGTCAATTGTTGATCTATTTAATGCTGCTAAAATCAGTCTTACTGATTTTCTATCTGCTTGATCCAGCAGTTATGACAGAGGAGTATTGAAGTCTCCAACTATAACAATTCTTTCTTCAGGTCTATCAGTTTTTCCTCATTTGTTTTTATTATTTGTTGTTTTGTGCATACACATTTAACATTGTTGTGTCTTCTTGGAGAATTAACCCACCATTATATAACTCCCTTCTTTAGCTGTAATGGTTTTTCTTGTTCTAAGGTCTGCTTACTCTGATATTAATATAGCTTCTCCACCTTTCATTAATTAGAGTTTGCATGGTATAGCTCTCTCCATGCCTTTACCTTAAGCCTATCAGAGTCTTTCCATATAAAGTGGGTTTCTTGTAGAAAGCATACAATTGGATTTTTTTAAACCACTTTGGCAATCTGTTTTTATTTAGTATGTATAAAACATTCACATTTAAAATGATTATTGATATAGTTGAATTAATGTCTACCATCTTTGTAACTTTATAACTGTTTTCTATTCATTCTATTAACTCTTTTCTTCTTTCTCTCTACTGCCACACATTTTTGCTTTCTCTTGTTTTAACTAAGCCTTTTATATGATTCCATTTTATCTCCTCTTTTACTTTAACATTTGTACTTCTTTGAAGAAAATCTTAGTTGCTGTCCTAGAACAGTGTGACTAATGCATCAGTTTTTAGATCTGCCATAACAAAGTACCACAATGGTGGCTTTAAACAAAAGAAATTTATTCCATCACAGTTCTACAGCCCATAATTGTAAAATCAGTGTGACACAGGGTCATGCTCCCTCTGAAGGCTCTAGGGAACAATCCTTCCTCACTTTTTCCCAGCACCTGGTAGTTGTCTGCAACCCTTGGTGTTTCTTGGTTTGCAACTGCATCACTCCAATCTCTGTCTCTGGTGTCATGTGGCATTCTCCTTTTGTGTTTTGTCTGTCTCCCTATAGTAATCTTCCCTCTGTGTGTTCCTGACTGTGTGCCCCAATTTTCCTTGTCTTATAAGGACACCATTTATTTCATTATATCCTACACTAATTCAGTATGACTTCATCTTAACTTGGTTACATCTACAAAGATGCTATTTCCAGATAAGACCACATTCACAGGTACTGGGAGGTAGGAGCTGAACATATCTTTCTGGGGGACACAATTCAACCACATCTAACCTGATATGTCTAGGTGTGGGTTTTTGTAGTATTTATCCTCCTTGGTGTTCCCTGAGCTTTCTGGTCTGTGGTTTGATATTTGTTACTATTTTTGGAAAATTCTCAGCCATTATTACCTCAAATATTTCTCCAGTTCCTTTTCCTATTTCTTCTCCTTTAATTATTAAAATTGTGTGTGTGTGTGTTACAACTTTTAATTTGTCCCACATGTCCATCATTCCTCAGTCTTTTTTTCACTCTTTTTTTCTCTGTGAATTCATTTGGAAAGCTTTTATTGACTTACCTTCAAACTCACTGATTCTTTTCTCACCCAGGGCTGGTCAACTGAGGAGCCATCAAATGTATTTCTTCATTTCTGTTATTCTTTTTGATTTCTAGCATTTCTTTGAGAGTTTCTATCCTTCTGATTATATTGTCCATCTGTTCTTGCATGTTAGATACATTTTATTACATCCCTTAACACTTCCTGTATAATAATTCCAACATCTATACCATATCTGAGTTTGAGTCTGATGATTGCTTTGTTTCTATAGCCTGTGCTTTTTCTTGCCTTTTGGGATGCCTTGTAAGTTTTTGTTGAAAGCCAGAAATGTTGTACTGGGTAATAGGAACTAAGGTAAATAGGCCTTTAGCCTGAGAATTTATGTTAATGGGGCTGGGAGTTGGTCTGTGTTTACTATTTGTTGTAATTAAAGGTACCAGAGGCTTTGAACTCCCCTAGAGACTTTGTTTTGGTATCCCCTCTTGTTTTGGGGTCTTTCTTTGTAAAGTACCTTGGAAAGAGTCTTTGTCTTGTAGCTCTTTAGCTTTAATCCACTATTATTCTATTGGAGTCATGTTGGTATGGCCATACGTTGAGAGGGTGTGTTCAGTAATCTCCCACTTAAGTTAAATCTTTTAGTGGACTTTCCACTCAGGCTGTGCCTTTTGCATGTGTTTCTGTCCTGCCTCTAATGGACTAACTTTTATTTTTTTAATCTTGATACTACTCTCTTCCCTTTCTGCAGTGTTTCTATGTCCTCTGAACCTAATTTTCTGTTTATTATATCTTTCTAACTTAGGAAAGACAGGAAAACTGGAGGGGCTGTAGTGAAGAGGAATTCCCTTCCTTCAGCTGATATAAAGTTTCAAAATTGTGCTTTGCTGAAGTCTTTTCAGCAAATAGGCCCTTGTTTTGGAGAAGGCAGTGACTGTATTTGGCAATGCTTATTTTTCCCCTCCTCCTAGGGACCATGGGTTATTTCTCAAATCCTCACTGTGAGAATCCGATAGAACCCTCTTTTCACAGCCTAGATGGTTGGCCACTGTACTATCACCAAGATAAGATAGACTTGAGTATTCTACCCAATACTCCACAGATATAGGTTTTCCACTCTAGCTAGTTGGAACAAGCACTTTCTTGCTGAATGTCCTGTGATCTCTAGTGTCATGGTCTCTGTAGACTCTCAGCTTCTTCTCCTCCATATAGTGAGTTCTCCTTGTACTTCCTGGCTTTACTCTTCCATAACACTGCTTGCAAACACACTCTAAGCAATTATAAGAGCAATCATAATCCTCATCTCATCTGTTTTTCATTCCGTCTCCCACAATAATGGATATAAAAACAAAATTTTTTTAAATGGGATGTAATTAATCTCAAAAGCTTTTTCACAGCAAAGGAAACCATAAACAAAATGAAAAGGGAACTCACAGATTGGGAGAAAATATTTGCAAATGATGTGGCTAACAAGGAATTAGTCTCCAAAATTTACCAACAGCACATGAGGCTTAATATCATCAAAACAAGCAACCCAATCAAAAAATGGGCAGAAGACCTAAATAGACATTTCTCCAAAGAAGACATACAGGTGGCGAAGAGACACATGAAAAGATGTTCAACATCGCTAATTATTAGAGAAAGGTAAATCAAAACTACAATGAGATATCACCTCACACCAGTCAAAATGTCTTTCATCAAAAAATCCACAAACAATAAATGCTGGAGAAGGTGTGGGGAGAAGGGAACCCTCCTACACCATTGGTGAGAATGTAAATTGGTACAGCCGCTATGGAGAACAGCATGAAGGTCCCCTAAGAAACCAGAAATAAAGCTACCATATGAAACTGCAATCCCACTACTGGGTATATATGCAGAGAAAAATATGGTCCAAAAGGATACATGCACCCCGATGTTCATTGCAGCACTGTCTACTATAGTAAAGACATGGAAACAACCTAAATGTCCATCAACAGAGGAATGGATAAAGAAGATGTGATACATATATCCAATGGAATATTACTCAGCCACTAAAAAGAATGAAATAATGCCATTTGCAGCAACATGGATGGATCTAGGGATTGTCATACTGATTGAAGTCTTCAGATAGAGAAAGAGAAATATCATATGATATCCCTTATATGAGGAATCTAAAAAAAATGATACAAACAAACTCATTTACAAAATGGAAACAGACTCATAGACTTAGAGAACAAACTTATGGTTATTAAGGGGGAAGGGTGGGGGAAAGGGATAGTTAGGGAGTTTGGGATCAACATGTATACACTGCTATATTTAAGATGGATAACCAACAAGGACCTACTGTATAGCACAGGGAAATCTGCTCAATGTTATGTGGCAGCCTGATGGGAGGAAAGTTTGGGGGAGAATGGATACATGTATATGTATGGCTGAGCTGCTTTGCTGTGCACCTGAAAGTATCACAACATTGATAGCCAACTATACCCCAATATAAAAAAAATTTCAAAATAAATAAATAAATACAGAGTATTTTTAGAGCATAATATTAAGAATATAAGTTAAGAAACAATTCGTTTTAAATTCCATATTTACTACTTCTTGATTAGATGACTTCAGGAAATAAACTCTCTTGGCCTCAGCTGACTCATCTATAAATGAAGAAAATAATACTACCTCATTTGGTTGTTGTAAGAATTAAATAATAGATATAAAGCACTTAAAAGACTGGTTATGTGTATATTTCTCTATCTATCTATGACTCAGTAAATATTAACTGTTACCTGTTATTATTCTTGTTTTCCACACACACTCCCAGGTATGATAAAGCTTAACTAATGTCATCTGTTTACAATCTCAGAAGGGCCAAATATTCCTTGATCATGATGTAACTGTGTTTCTTCTGAATTAGGCATCCTTAGAACATATATCCTTAGAAAGTGTGTGAATGATGATGGCCTGAGCTACACATTACTACACATTAAGAGTGACCTGCCATGTGTTTACTAGTTAGCAAGAATTCCTTCAGGTATCATTGCTAATATTCAACCTGTAATTTACTATGCAGCCTGACCCTTTATAAATGGTTTGCTTATTTTTAGTCAGGGGGGAGTCTTAAAAATTAATCACCTTTTATTTACTCTGGAAGCATAAAAGTTACTTGGGAATTCCCTTACTAAATTTCCCTCATTTCAAAAATAGCTGAATAATCCCAGTTGAACATTTTTTAAATTTTTGAATGAGCATATCTATCCCAGGTAAATCTAAAGCATTTATTTCTGAATGAAAACTTCTATCCCAAGTTTATTTAATATAAACTTTTGTGCAATTCTCTAGATACATCTTCAATTGCCATAAACGACACCTAGTTTTTTTTTTCCTAGATAAATTTTTGACACAGTTCTTAAAGTTTTCTTAAAAATGAGTTGAAAAAGATATCATAGTTTCAGAGGAGCATTCAGGATGTAAAGAATATTGTGTTTATGAGTATTCAAGAAAATAGTAAGTTGGAAATGAGGAAAAATGAAAGGGAAAAGGTTTTAGGCAAGAAATACTTTGTAAATTACTAATTGCACAAGAGACCAAACAATGCCAATAAAGATACATTCTTTTTTTTTTAATAGAAACTTATTTATTTATTTTTGGCTGCATTGGGTCTTCGTTGCTGCACACAGGCTTTCTCTCGTTGTGGAGAGCAGGGACTACTCTTTGTTGCAGTGCGTGGGCTTCTCATTGTGGTGGCTTCTCTTGTTGCTGAGCAGGACTGTAGGCGCACTGGCTTCAGTAGTTGTGGCTCGTGGGCTCTAGAGTGCAGACTCAGTAGTTGTGGTGCATGGGCTTAGTTGCTCAGCGGCATGTGGGATCTTCCTGGACCAGGGCTCAAACCTGTGTCCCCTGCATTGGCAGGCAGATTTTTGACCACTGCGCCACCAGGAAAGTCCTAAATATATATTCTTGAGAATATCTCCCGACTCCAACTTGTCATCTCTAATCCTGACTTTGAGTACTTTTTGAAATTTATTTTGTGATACATGATATCTCCATTACAAATTCTGATACATTTTCATTCTATTATCTGTGAGATAGTATTACTAAAATAATAATTTATTCTACACATAAGAAAAGTGAATATATTTATGAGGCTCTAAATTTTTAAAAGTGCAAAATATGCCTACATGAAGCAGAAAAATGAAAGCATGTCCAATACATTCATCATTAAACAAGACAGACAGCATTTGAGGGCATCCTCTGATTTCAGAAGGTAATTTGGTATGCTTCTCGACTTTTGCAAAGTGATGGATCCAAAGATCAAATTTTTTGAATTTTCTGTAGCAAAGAACGAAACTCTTTCAAGGCCATGGCTGATTTAAGGTTAGTTAGATAGCGTTTGCTGCAAAAACAAATCCCAAAATGTAGTGGCATAAAACAATTACCATTTTATTACGCATACAACTTTATGGATCAGAGAGTCAGACATGCACAGGTTGGATGATTTGTCTCTGCTCCATGTTGTCTGGGGTCTGAGAAGATTGAAATAGTTAGAAGTAACTTGACAGGCTGGGGACTGGAATCATCTGGATACATTTTCACTCATTTATCTTGTGCCAGGGCTGGGATGACTCAAATTTGGGTTTAGCTGGAACTGTCAACCAGAATTTCTTTATGTGACTTTTCCATGTAACAAGGGCTTCCTAATGGCATGGCAACCTCAGAGTAGTAAGACTCCTTACATGATGACTCAGGGCTCCAAGAAGAAGCGTTCCAGATAACAAGATGAAACTGTACGGTGTTTCATGAGCTTATAAGCTATATTCTACTGGTTGAAGCAGTCACAAGCTTGCCCAGATTTAAGGAGAGGTGATATAGACCACACATCATGATGAGATAAAGCATCACATCAAATAATTCGTTTTGTGTTTTAAAACTGCCACAGTCCTAAGTCCTTGAGAGGCTATCCTCACTGCTTTTGAGGTATGGTGCATTTGCAACACAAAACATTTCAGAACACTAGGTGTTTCTAGCGTTAGAATATTAAGTATTCTAGATGAATTCCAGCTATTACAATATTAAATAACAATGTCTATTCTCTTCAATTATCAGCTATACCTAATAATTTAAAGAACAACGTCTATGTTTAAAATATTAGTAAGTAGACAGGGATTTCTAAATATGTCTTGTAAACAGATGTTTTCATTTAATACAGATTGCTGGGACTTCCCTGGCCATCCAGTGGTTAAAACTTCGCCTTCTAATGCAGGGGGTGTGGGTTCGATCCCTGGTCAGGGAGCTAAGAGCCCACATACCTCGCGACCAAAACCCCAAAACATAAAACAGAAGTAATACTGTAACAAATTCAATAAAGACTTTAAAAAATATATAATAATATAGATCGCTGTATCCAAGTCAGTAAAATACAATAATATTTGAACTGTCATACTCCTTTTTCATGTGTTCTGGAACCTGGAAATACTCTCTTTTGGATAATTGTCATTACAATGATATTTATTAAAATGGAATTCCACATACACTTCAAATGCTGACAAAATACTGGAATGCAACATGTTAATGGAATGAATAAAAACAGAGAGCAGTGTATTTGCCATTGGTAAGTCTCATTTAAAGATACTATGTCTAGGATGGAATTTTATAGTTCAAGAGAATAACAGGGAATTGGAAGAGTATACAAAGGAATCAACCAAAATGATGATTTGGGAAAAATAACACTGTTTTTAAAAGTTTAAATTATAAGGAATATTTTCTTTTAATTAATCTTTTATATTATATAATATTTTGTTGTATTTAAATCATTTAATATGTGTATGTCACATTGGATCTTTACAAAAGCACTGACATTTTTTTACATATCAGAGAAATGAAATCAAACAGGCAAATGCAGCCAATTAGAGGAAGAGTCAGGACAAGAATTTTACACAAGATCACATGATATTAACATCACCTTGAAGATTGAATAATTATGATCCTTTTAAGAATTCAGAAAAAATTTTTGTGTCATAAGTCTCCACAGCAAAATAAATATGTTTTTACCTCTAGGGGAGAAAAAAAAAAATGTTAAGGAAAAATAATTAAAGGCCATAGAACTATTTACGTTAGGATTGTTTATACAAACTAATAACTTGGGCTCAAAAGAGTATGAAAACACTTGCAACATCTCAGAATATAGACTTCTAAAAACATGTTTGTAGAGATTTTTTATTGGGCTGCACTTCCTCCTGAAAATTGATTTAAATGAGAGTGAGGGAACAAAATAGGTTTAAACCTACAAGGACAAAGGGAAAGGGAAAAGACATAACAACAAACATGGCATGTCAATAAAATTCTGAAGGCCAGAAAATGGATGGAAAGTAGTGCTTGATTTAGAAGACTGGGGAAAAATAAAATCTAGGTCTACAGGAAAGAAGCCAATAAATAAGATTTTCATGTCAGACTCCACCAAGGTTTAGGGCTTAGAAGCACCAGGTACAACTATTGAAAAGATGTTGGTCAGTTTGGAAGTCTATAAGAAATATTTGCACCCTCTGGGTCTTGCCCTTGTTTGAAGAAACAGTAAATTCCCTAACTAAACCCAGCAAAAGTATATGAAAAGATTTACCTAGATAATCTCTATATTCAGTGATAAAAGCAAAAACTTAGAGTGAGCATGAAACACTGTTCTTAAAAAACAAAACAAAACTGGATGATTAAGTAAATGTTAATATAAAAGTCCCTTCTGCCTCTAGATTCTCAAAAACCCTCATTGCATTACTTTGTGGGAATTGAGGCTTGGGGAAAGGGCACAGGAAAATGATGATCTGTTTACTGTTATTGCTGTGAGTAGTAAATTGTCCTTTTTCTCTGATCCAGTAGTTTTGTGTCTTCTGCCAGAGTCCATGAAAATGAGGCATGCTAATGTGTTTGCTTAAATTTGGAGTAAAATATCAGCCCCTTCACAATTCTTAGCAATCATCGATTACAAAACAGAAACCAAGGCTCAGAGAGGTGAGGGGATTTGATAATGCCACACAGCAAATAGAGAGCAAAGCTTGGTTATGAACTGCCTGTGTGACTGCAACTTCAAGAATTTGAGTTACTGCTTTTGAGAAGGGAAACCTCCTGGCAAAAGGGATTGAGGGGCAAAGAATTATCTGTGTATCACTTTCAAGTGAGATATAGCTAGCTTTCTGTGGTATGACTGTTAAGAATTACCCACACATTTTTTAACATTCTTTTTTATTTTTAAAATTAATTTAATTAATTTATTTTTTATACAGCGGTTATATTAGTTTATACAGTTTACAGTAGTTTATTAGTTATCTATTTTATATATATTAGTGTATATATGTCAATCCCAATCTCCCAGTTCATGCCACCCTCACCACTTTCCCCCTTTGGTGTCCATACACTTGTTCTCTACATCTGTGTCTCTATTTCTGCCTTGCAAACTGTTTAATCTGTACCATTTTTCTAGATTCCACATATATGCATTAATATACAATATTTGTTTTTCTCTTTCTGACTTACTTTACTCTGTATGACAGTCTCTAGGTCCATCCACATCTCTACAAATTACCCAATTTTGTTCCTTTTTATGGCTGAGTAATGCTCCATTGTATATATGTACCACATCTTCTTTATCCATTCATCTGTCAATGGGCATTTAAGTTGCTTCCATGACCTGGCTGTTGTAAATAGTGTTGCAATGAACATTGGGGTTCATCTGTCTTTTTGAATTATGGTTTTCTCTGGGTATATGCCCAGTAGTGGGATTGCTGGGTCATATGATAATTCTATTTTTAGTTTTTTAAGGAACCTCCATACTGTTCTCCATAGTGGCTGTATCCATTTACATTCCCACCAACAGTGCAAGAGGGTTCCTTTTTCTCCACAACCTCTCAAGCATCTGTTGTTTGTAGATTTTCTGATGATGCCCATTCTAACTGGTGTGAGGTGATAACTAATTGTAGTTTTGATTTGCATTCTCTAATAATTAGCGATGTTGAGCAGCTTTTCATGTACCTCTTGGCCATCTATATGTCTTCTTTAGAGAGATGTCTATTTAGGTCTTCTGCTCATTTTTGGATTGGGTTGTTTGTTTCTTTAATATTGAGCTGCATGAGCTATTTATATATTTCGGGGATTAATCCTTTGTCCATTGATTCATTTGCAAATATTCTCTCCCATTCTGAGGGCTGTCTTTTCGTCTTGTTTATGGTTTCCTTTGCTGTACAAAAAGGTTTTAAGTTTCATTAGGTCCTATTTATTTTTGCTTTTGTTTCCATTTATCTAGGAGGTGAGTCAAAAAGGACCTTGCTGTGAATTATGTCAGAGTGTTCTTCCTTTGTTTTCCTCTAAGAGTTTTATAGTGTCCAGTCTTACATTTAGGTCTTTAATCCATTTTGAGTTTATTTTTGTGTATGGTGTTAGGGAGTGTTCTAATTTCATGGTTTTACATGTAGCTGTCCAGTTTTCCCAGCACCATTTATTGAAGAGGCTGTCTTTTCTCCATTGTATATTCTTGCCTCCTTTATCAAAGATAAGGTGACCATATGTGCATGGGTTTACCTCTGGGCTTTCTATCCTGTTTCACTGATCTATATTTCTGTTTTTGTGCCAGTAACATACTATCTTGATTACTGCAGCCTTGTAATATAGTCTGAAGTTAGGGAGTCTGATTCCTCCAACTCCCTTTTTTTCCCTCTAGATTGCTTTGGCTATTTGGGGTCTTTTGTGGCTCCATACAAATTTTAAGATTTTTTTTGTTCTAGTTCTGTAAAAAATGCCATTGGTAGTTTGATAGGGACTGCATTGAATCTGTAGATTGCTTTGGGTAGTATAATCATTTTCACAATATTATTTCTTCCAATCCAACAACATGGTATATCTCTCCATCTGTTTGTGTCATCTTTGATTTCTTTCAGCAGTGTCTTATAGTTTTCTGAGTACAGGTCTTTTACCTCCTTAGGTAGGTTTATTCCTAGGTATTTTATTCTTTCTGCTGCAATGGTGAATGGGATTGTTCCTTTAATTTCTCTTTCTGATCTTTCGTTGTTAGTGTATAGGAATGCAAGAGATTTCTGTGCATTAATTTTGTATCCTGAAGTTTACCAAATTCATTGATTAGCTCTAGTAGTTTTATGGTGGCATCTTTAGGATTCTCTATGTATAGTATCATGTCATCTGCAAACAGTGACAGTTTTACCCACAAATTTTCCAGAAGAGTAAGTTTTACCTTCCTTTAAAGCAAGTGAAGCTCTAAGAATGATCTTCTTTAAAATCAGCAATGAACCCTCAGACCGTGAACTTTTCTTATGTACCATTACAATATGCTCTTTCTTTTGAGATATTTCTGGATGTCATTGGTTATAACAGTGAGGTATTAAAGCAATGTGATTAAGCAACACCAGTCTTTATGATCCTTAGCTTCACAGCAAGAGTGGCAAGTTTTTAGGCTGAACAGACAATAAGAATTAAACTTAAAAAACCACAGCGTGATTTCAAACATGTGAAGTTGCTGCTGCCGACTAATGGTTAGCCTTGCCCAACATCTGTCTGTCCTACTTCTTCTGATTCCTTTCCAACTATGGGAACCACAGGAATTGACTCCAGGCAAACAATGCCCTGGACGTGTGCTGGTAATCTTTGCCACAAAATAAATGAGCTGCTCTGGAAAAACTCACTTTCTGAAGGAGAGTCACTTTTGTTAATATATTCTAAACTTTTCCTGAGATACCTACTTCGTAGAACTCATCAGTGAGGTGTGGACTGGGTGAAAAAGAGGAGAGATATATAATATTTCCTAGAAAACCTAGAAAAGTACATTCATCTCAATATTATTTTTTCGGTTGTTTTTGTTTCAAATTCTTAACACAGTGCTGGAGAAAGACGTTTAGCCATCATATATATATATATATATATATAATTAAAAATTCAAATCTACCTGGGAAGCATAAATTCTACCAATCTCTCCTAGCTTCTCAGAGCACTTGAGGGAGCCCAGCAGCTGCAGGAGGTTGGCAGAAATAGAGCAGAGACAGACTCTCTCTTGCTGGTCTCTCCTCAGCCACAGTCTCAGCTCCCAACTCTGTTTTATAGTTATGGAAACAGAGGCTCTAGATATCTGAGCATCAAGATATGCAATTAATAAGTGGCAGATTCCAGATTCAAATCCAACAGACCCTAACCTCCAAAGTGTAATGTTTCTGTTTTTTTATGCTGTTCTCCCATTGGAAAATGCCTTAAGGGGCGATGAGGACAAAGAACACTAAAATGAAATAAACAACACCAAAACCCAAATTTTCCTCATTTTGGAGTTTTCCTCAGTTGAGCCTATTTAGTCCCCAAAACTCAAAAGAGTAATGAAAGGTAAGTAGAAACCACAGATTATTTAAGAGCAAATTAGGGTCAAATCAAAAACTTCAATATGACATTTTTTCACTGAGATCTTCTTCAATTATTTTTTTCTCATAGGAAAAGCACTATGCAGATGAATGTAAGAATTATGCCCATTCATGTCTATTAGTATGTAAGTATCATGAGATCAAGGTATTTATGTTAGTTACTGGTATATCATCAGTACCTGGCATGGTGTTGGTCATCTAGTAAATTATCAATGGCTGTAAGTTAAATATATGAATAAACGAAAGAGTGCTTTAATCATCATTTTTTGTACTCAAGTTCAACTTCCGATAGTTCTATCTATGGATTCATTCCCATCAGAGTTGTGGACTAATAAGGATCACACCTGGAAGTATATTGGAAAATCCTTCTTTACTAGTGGGTAAAGTCTAGGATTAACCTTGTGGCCTTTTTAGGTGCAGCAGGACCTTATGATTTATGTTTAACCCATGCTGAGCCAGCTAAGCAGCATATTTCTACTTTAACCTCCACTGTGTAAGTCATACCTACACGAATCCTACCTTCTGGGATCAGAAATCTATCCTATTGCATAGAAAACAAACTTACGGTTACCAAAAGGGAAAGGGGCAGAAGGAATAAACTAGGACTAACAGATACACACTGCTATATATAAAATAAACAACAAGATCTTACTGTATGGCATAGGGAACTATATTCAATATCTTGTAATAACCTATAAGGAAAAAGAATCTGGAAAAGAACATAGATATGCATATAGAACTGAATCACTTTGCTGTACACCTGGAACTAATACAACATTGTAAATCAACTATATTTCGATTAAAAGTTGTTTGTTTTTTTTTAAAAAAAAACTGTCCTATTGCAAAAAGCTTTGATCTCCAGTCTATCTTTATATTCTTTCCACAAAGGCTGGACTGATCCTGCGTTCCAGCAACTGACTGGTTTGCTACCTTGCTAGAGACACAAACTACTACAGCTTACTCATCTTCTGGAACCTATTAGATAACATGCAAGGATTTATATGATTTAATGTATTTAAATTTTTCTTAAATTGTACATTCTTCAAAAGCAATGACTTTTGCATTTTTAATCCATGTATTAAGTGCTGTGCTATCACTATAATATACATCCAACAAATGCTTGTTCATGGACTAAACACTAATTGCACTAGCAATTTTCCTCTGATATACAGTATGATAAAACTGAGAATTTAATATTTCAGTATAGTAATTCAAAATAACCATGAGAAATTTGACATTGGTATTTCTGATTTCAACCTATGTGTTTAAAAAAACAATATCGTAATTTTATTTAACCTAGTACCCACTGCTCATAATACTATTTTCTTAGCTTTCTCATCAAAGACATCCATTTGAGAACTATTCAGCAGGCAATTTAGTTTACATAAGTAGCCTTAATACAGTTCTGAATGAAGCAATTCATATGATCAATTCCTTAATCCTCATAAAATGTGCTCAGAAAAAAAGGAAGAAAAAATAAAATTTCAAAAGGACTTCTCTGATGTGTAAAATTTAGAAAGCTAGGGCTTCCCTGGTGGGCAGTGGTTGAGAATCCACCTGCCGATGCATGGGACACGGGTTCGTGCCCCGGTCTGGGAAGATCCCACATGCCGTGGAGCAGCTGGGCCTGTGAGCCATGCCACTGAGCCTGCGCGTCCGGAGCCTGTGCTCCGCAATGGGAGAGGCCACAACAGTGAGAGGCCCGAGTATTGCAAAAAAAAAAAAAAAAAAAATTAGAAAGCTATTAACTCAACAGCTACTTTTTAAAGACAACTCAGCAAATACTTATTAAACAACTTTGAAGTGCTTAATACAGCATTAACTCCTGTGAAGGAGATAAATGAGTTAAAAAGAAATGATTTCTACCTCTGTAGTGCTTAGGCACCATTTGCATAGTATATATATCTAACTTTAAGATAACTATATTTGTACCTACTTTAGTCAGCTCGTACTGCAATAACAAATAACCATAGACTAAGTAGCTTAAATAACAAACGTTTATTTCTCACAGTTCTGGAGGCTGAGAAGTTTAAGATTAAGGTGCCAGCCCATTTGGTTTTTGGTGAGAGCCTTCTTCCTGGTTTGTAGATGGCTCTCTTCTCAACGTATCCTCATATGGCAGAGACAGAGAAAGGAAACAATTCTCTTGTGTCTCTTTTTCTAAGAGCACTAATCCCATTATGAGAGCTCCACTCTCATGACCTAATCACTCCCAAAGGCTGCATCTCCATCATAGTAGGGATTAGGGCTTCAAAACATGATTTTGAGGGACACAAACTTTCAGTCCATAGCAGTACACCAATTAAAGTTTCAGATAAATAAGAGTTCAGTATAGACTGGAGAAGATTCTTCCTGTGAACATAAGAATTAACCCTAAGCGTTTTGAGGTGAATATAAATAGAGTTGGGGAGATTATTTAATCATGGGGAACAGGAACACTAGCACATATACAAGGAATGGAAATTTGGATATTTTCTGAAAATGAGTCAATACAGATTGTAGTGCAGTTCAAATGATGTCAATGTTGCTGCGTTGTCTCTGTTGAAAGTGCATCTTAAGAGAGAGGGTGGAGGTGGAGACTGATTAGCAAAAACACGGTGCTTACTAGACACATAATGCATCTTCCAAAAAAGTGTATTTTATTAGCCAAGAATTAAGCAGGAAATAGGTTGAAAAGAGTTCAATAAAGGAATTGTCTACAGGAGTGTGAGAGTTTAAGGAACAAAAAAAAAGGTTGGTGGGCTTCCCTGGTTGTGCAGTGGTTGGGGGTCCACCTGCCTATGCAGGGGACGCGGATTTATGCCCTGGTCCGGGAGGATCCCAAGTGCCGCGGAGAGGCTGGGCCCATGAGCCATGGCCGCTGAGCCTGCGCGTCCAGAGCCTGTGCTCCGCAACGGGAGAGGCCACAGCAGTGAGAGGTCCATGTACCACAAAAAAAAAAAAAAAAAAAAAAATAGTTGGTGAACTACCCAGGTAGTAGCAATGGTGGGAAGCCATTACCACCCCTAAACCTAATATGGCAAGGGGAGGGAATGCTGTTACTGTTATGAAAACCCAGTGAGAAATGTAGCCTTAGAAGAGGACCTCCAGATGGAAGTCACAAATAGAAGAATGAAGCTACTGGCAAAGCCACTACCTGGCCAGGGCTGGGGTAGCTTTAAGTGAACAGATCACTTCTCTTTTTCTCCCTCTTCCATCTTCTATTGTTTCCTCTTGTTGAACCAGTGGTTCTCAACAGAGACAATTTTGCCCCCTGCCCCAGGATGTTTGGCAGTGTCTGGAGACATCTGTGATTGCCATTAGTGGAGGACACATTATGACATCTAGTGGGTAGAGGCCAATGGTACTGCTAAATATCTTACAATAGGCAGGACAGACTCCCACAACAAAAAATTATCCAGGGCTTCCCTGGTGGCACAGTGGTTGGGGGTCCGCCTGCTGATGCAGGGGACGTGTGTTCGTGCCCCGGTCCAGGAGGATCCCACACGCCGTGGAGCGGCTGGGCCTGTGAGCCATGGCTGCTGAGCCTGAGTGTCCGGAGCCTGTGCTCTGCAACGGGAGAGGCCACAGCAGTGAGAGGCCCACGTACCGAAAAAAAAAAAAAGTATCCAACTCCAAATGTCAGCAGTGTCCAGGTTGAGAAACTCTGTTGAAATAATCAAATTTAGTTGGAAGCCAAAGGGTAAAGAGGCTGATTGATACATTCCATTGGCATCAGCCTTTTGGGACACAGAGTAGTGTAGAGAAGGGCAGAGAAAGAATATATGGGTGGAGAGCTGTCAAACAGAGCATAATGAGCAAATAAGTTCAATTTTTTTCTATATATTTGCTTTCAAAATACTCAGCTAGCTTGATAAAAATATGATAACATGTTTAAAAGTTTTGCTTTGTGATGTAATAGGCCATTTGTTGCAACATCTTGTAATTTAACATGTCAGTTTTAAAAGAGAATTAATTTTAAAAGATAACTGATTTATCTTTAAGCTTCAAAAGCCTTAACCCTGTAGTCAGGACAAAATAAGCAGAAAAAACTATAAAATGTACTTAAGGAAATGGGTCAATCAATAGCTTACTGAATCTTTCCAACTTAGAAAATACATTTAATATATTTAATTATTGAATTTAATTTTACATTGAGGAATAACTGTGTACCTGATAGTTTCCCTTCAAATAGCATACTTGTTTAAATATAGAGGGAGAAACATATAGAAAGATGAAGTCATGTTTCCAAACCTAATCAAAGTGGCTTATAGCAGTACTGGAAGAGGGCCTTTACTTTCTGTCTTTTATTACAAATGTAATTCTCAAGTCCTTTCCCCCCAACTACTTAAATCAAAATTATATTATGGTCTTTGTTATGAGGTTTTTGTTTTGTTTTGGTTTGGTTTTTTTCGGTACGCGGGCCTCTCACTGTTGTGGCCTCGCCCGTTGCGGAGCACAGGCTCTGGACGCGCAGGCTCAGTGGTCATGGCTCACGGGCCTAGCCGCTCCATGGCATGCGGGATCTTCCCAGACAGGGGCATGAACCCGTGTCCCCTGCATCAGCAGGCGGACTCTCAACCACTGTACCACCAGGGAAGCCCTGTTATGAGTTTTTTTAAAATTTTATTTTTCTATGTTGTGTCCAAGTGATACTAAAATAAAATGAAAAATTAATTATCTTCACATTTTTACATCAAATATTTGGAATACATCTAGATATAGGGCAACATGCTTCACTGATCAAGAGCTTTCCTTCATTTGTAGATAATTAGAATTGTGTATAAGGTCATTGTGTGTCTAGAACGCTATCAGAATCAGAGTTTTAACTAGCATATAAAGAAGTAATAACATAATTTCCAAAAATGCATTTAAAAATTATTTCAGAAGCTCAATATTTCACTGGCAAGTGATTGATGTAAAATACAACTTTTGCAACAAAAGAACTGTTGTGTGGCTAAAAAAGCAGTTTTAGTAGTCTAAGCCAATCAACTTTATAATATACAGTTCAGACTGTATATTATAACTTTTTTATATACAGTTCAGACTGCTTTATAGCCAGCAATTCTTTCATATATATTTAAATTTCAAGAGGTTAATTGTTTGACTGCACCTTCATCTCAGCTCTGATAACTGAAGTAAGTGGTACTGAGCCCAGCAACTCACTCATTACAGCCCTGAAATGAACTATTTTACACCCTTAAAACAAACTCTTCCAGTTCCTCAACTGTGGTTTACCATGTGTGAATGCAGCCTCTGTGAATGAGTAGTGACTACATAATTTAGTTGCAAAAGAATAACCATTATGACATTCAGATCCTTATCATTATGTTGCATTTCCTGTGCTTATTTCACAGTAGTTGGTAGACCTGCTCTCATAACAGCTCAACAAAATAAAACCTTCAAAGTATCAATCATAAAACCCCATATTTGGTTTTGTGTGTGGAGATTTTAGACGTTTATTAGAAATCCTTAGCTTTTTGCAAGTAACACATAGAGTTAGCCTCATGTATAATTGTTAATTAGATAAAATGTCTTCAGTGTCTTCATACTACACTAGCAGCTCATTTTGCTCCTGTTCCCATAGTCCAGATGAAACACTTTGGCTTGCATGCCATGTAAAAACTTTTGAAATACTATGTACCTTCTTGTTCATTTTAAATTTGATAAAAAATGACTATGATTTTAAATAGTAGGGAAGGATAAATTTTCCTGAATATTATATATTATAAACTTTAGTGCTTTAATTGTATTTTATTATAACCTCAGAGTAACAAATTTAACTCATTCAATTTATGGGAAATGTTACCATATAATCCAGTGACAAAGTCAGTCCTCATTGTCAAATCAATTTTTTTTTTGTCAGAAAGAACAAGACTTTATTTTTAACATTATAATATATATATATATATATATATATATATATATATATATATATATATTCATATGTAAACAACCTCACTTTTGAATTTCAGTCCTAAGATAGACAATTAAGGGAGAAAGTGAGTAATGGCGTGGAACCTTGCCTGGAGTGGATCACAGGGATAAAATTGGACATAGACCCCATGAAGCTCTCTTTGCCTGGCTTTTACTGAGAAACACATTCCTTTGTTTGATGCCCTGGAGATTTTTGGACCTTGGGCTGAAAAGATTCTCCATGGGAGGGAATATGCCTTCTCTTTTAATGTCGTAGAAAGGCAATTGTAAAAAGGGAGCTGAGACAGGAGAGTTGGCAGACTAGAAATGCTTTCTTAGGAAGAAGAATAATAGGAAAGAATAACATGGAAGTTGAGGATTTGAATATTCATTCCTTTAATGATCCTGATGCCCACCATACTCACTGAGAAGCTTTCACATATCTTTGGGTGTGTTTATACCCAAGTTTGTAGACCACTATACTAGATCAATGGTCTTTGATTTTCCTAGTTCAAAAAACATATATTTATACTTATATAACAGGTATATTTCCTAATCTAGATCAATTGGAAAATTATTTACTGTTATTATCTAAGTTTCAGGTGTGAAATCGAAAAAAATCAATTGTTAAATCTTAAAAATACACATTCAATATACATTGATGTAACGGACATTGTTCTAGTTGCTTGGGTTATATCATTGTGGTAGACTATACTGTTATTTCCAGTTATCCACTCCTCCTGTGTAAGAGAATTGTCCACGCTCAGACTTACCATGAATTCCTGTAAGTTCCTCATTCCATTGTCATATGATGCATTCTGGCAAAGCATAGTGAGTGAGCCCATTATGTGTCTTATCCAGGGAGAAGCTTTAAAAGCTTTGCTAAATGTCTTGGCCATGTGCTCTGGTTCTACAATAAGCACATCCCATAGAATGGTTACACCTTCCCTATATCTCCTCAACCTGGCCTGAGAAGCTACAGACAGCTCAGCAGAACCCAGCAGGATCCAGCAGAGCCTTGGATGACTCACAGCCTTGAATAAAACAATAAATGTTTTTGTAGATGGCACTGAGAGTTAGTTATGCAACATTTATTGCAACAGAAATTTACTAAGAGAACCAATGAACAAAATAAACAATATTCCTACTCTCAGGGAGGTTACAGTCTACATATGCTTAGTATATAAGACAAAATAATATTTGACCAGTATGTGGTCAAATATGACAACTTAAGTATTCCTATTCTTTTTAGTTTGTGTTTTTATATTTTTTTAATTTTATTATTATTATTTATTTTTTTTTGCAGTACGCAGGTCTCTCACTGTTGTGGCCTCTCCCGTTGCGGAGCACAGGCTCCGGACGCACAGGCTCAGCAACCATGGCTCACGGGCCTAGCCACTCCGCGGCATGTGGGATCTTCCCGGACCGGGGCATGAACCCGTGTCCCCTGCATCGGCAGGCGGACTCTCAACCACTGCACGACCAGGGAAGCCCAGTTTGTGTTTTTTTTTTTTTTAAAACTTCCTTTGATTGGTGTTTTTCAAAGTTGTGAGAAACAAAAGCAATACGTGCAAATGGCACTTATGACAAAATTTACACTTTTGATTTCCTTGTACTGATGCTAATTCCACTTGAAGCAATAATAGCAAATGAAATATGTTGCCGTTAAACGAATTAATTCATCTTGCAATGAAGAAAAGAATCTATTTGGAGAAAGAAACTTGAATTGTGCATAAAACCCTTATGTAAACCTAAATTGTGAATGAAATAATTAGGCTGAATGAAAATTTTTATAATGTCCTATGCAATGTCATCTCTTAGAGAGTGAGGTTGTTTAAACCTTATTCCAGAACTTTCCCTCTTCCCATGGACATTTACTTCTCCTTTGTGCCAAAATCTCTTCATTCAATTCACACTTATTGGGTGTTTTTGATGTACTGCCACCATTCCTATAGGGCCTTTCTCCTCCTGTGATCACAAGTATCAAGGAGGTTTAAATGTTTTATGTTTCCTTCTTAACATATATTTCCTCTTTTTTACAATGGGTTTTATGAAGTTAGTGCCTCAATCCTAATACCAGAAATTTCAGGAATAATTCATTCAAAATGAGTATTACCATGTGTGTGGCACTGACATCAGCATGGCTGATACAGAAAAAAAGAAGAGGTGGGGGGAGGGAGAAAGTAAGAAGGGTTCTTGCTTTTATACTGCTTACATTCTAGAAGTCAAGGGAAAATATGAATAAATAAGTTTTTAAAATTCTATACACACACACATATAGATAATAACAAGTTGAAGTTTTTAATTGATTTGTTGGCAAAGGCTTTGCTGAGAAAGTGATAAATGAGTAAGTGCCCAAAGGCTGTGAGGCAGCAAGCCTTGCAGACTTCTAGAGGAAATGAATTTTGAGCAGAGGAAATGGCATGTATAGAGAGAGGCCCTGCTGTGGGAGCACGTCTGGCAGAATAGAAATAGAAAGGAATGAGCAAGGGAAAGGGCAGATGACTTAGAGAGAGAACAAGGGGCTAAATCACTTTGGGTCTCAAAGGCCCTTGTAAGCATTTGGCTACAACCAGAGGCCGCTGGAGGATTTTAAATAGGGAAGTGGCATCATCTGACTTCTTTTTAACTTAGTTACTTTGATCTCTGTGTTTAGAAAACACTGAAAGGCAGGAAGGCAGAAGAAGCAGAGACCAGTTAGGGGGAGCTGAATAATGGTGAGAGATGCCTTCCTGGCCTGGTCCAGGAAGGCATCAGAATCCATGACATACTATTACTTGAAAGTGGTCATATTTTATACTTTCTCTTTGTGGACATGTAATTGTCATTTCAGAGATAGGCAAGTGGGATAGATGAGAGATTTGCTGTAAAACCATTTGCTGTAAAACAAACACAAAATTGAAACAAATAAAATCTCCACTAGAGGGTTTAAGGGCCCATAATAGAAACATAGGATAAACCATTCGTTCAAACTAAGTAAGAAACTTTGTTTGGTTTAGACACAGAAAATACATACTGATAAAGTTTCTTAAATTAACAATATTCTTAGAAGTTTAGTTTATGGGCCTGCCTTACACAACTAAAAAGATCATTGAAAATGTACATTAGCAACAGGTCTCTCAGTGAAAGGTGTGAAAGAAAATGTCAGTGTTATATTGCTATATTTTTGGATACTTTGTACAGATTTAACTATACTAATAGATTATTTTCCTTTTACTTTTAGCATATATAAGTGTTCAATAACAATACAGAACTTAGTTTATTAACTTTATTTTAATCATATCAGAAAGTATGTATTCTGCTATAACTTTTTTCTTTTTCCTTTTTTTTTTTTATTTGGGTATAGTTATTTTACAATGTTGTGTTAGTTTCTACTGTACAGCGAAATGGAGTTCCTTGTGCTATTTAGCAGGTTCTTATTAGTTATCTATTTTATACATATTAGTGTATATATGTCAATCCCAATCTCCCAACTTTTTTCTTATACTTCATTTTATGTTTGTAAGCTGTGGCCTGTTGATCTATTATGTATTATAGATGAGGTTCATTTATTTTTACTGTTGTTTTGTATCACAATGTATATTTTTCCAGTCTAAAGTTGACAGATAGTTTGAGTTATTTCCAATGTTTTGGTATTATCAACTAGTCTATAAATACTCCTCTATGTGTCTCCTGGAACACAATGTTGGAGGATGTCATGGTATTTTTCTAGAACTGAAATTGTTTGAATGTAAGACATCTACATCTTCAACTTTACAAAATCATGCCAAATTGTTTTTTCAAAGTGGGGGCACTGGTTACACTCCTGTTATTCACATGCTTATGAATACATAATATTAGCTGGTCTTTCCATTTGCCCCATACAAGTATGTATAAGATGATGTCAATTGTGGTTTAATTAGAAATTCCATGATTATGCTTATTAGGCATGTGTTTCTTCTTGCATGTAAATATTTTATTTTTAGGAGTTGCTTTCATTTTATCATATTGATTTTTCCCTCAATTTGTTTCCTTGTATGTTCTGAATATTAATCCATTGTTGGTTATGTAGTCTGTAGTTGACATCTCCTAGGTTATGTCTTGCATTTTTCTCTTAATGTTTTAACAAATGTAACATGTATAATGATAGCTCTTTTTTTTCTCCAAGGATATTTATATTAGGTATAATAATACTGGAAGGATATTATTTTGACTTTTTAAGGAAGAAGAAATCCACTTAGAGGATAAAAGAGACTTCCAAAGTCAGTCAGAATTGTTTTGAAATCCAAATTATGTCCTAGGTCATGCTTTTTGTCATGCTTCAGAACATGTCATTTTTAGAGCACTTCCTTTTAGAATAAATAAGTTTTCTTTATGAAGGCTGGATCCAACTGGTTTTTTTTTTTTAACTTCTTGGAATATATGACATATTAATTGAGCCAACTCTAGATTTTGGATTATGGTGTCTTTAGTTACTTCCTATTGGCATTCAAGGAAGTAAAATCATTAACTTTGCTTACAGCCAAAACACATTAGACCAGTAAAGTCTGTAGTTACAGGTGTAATACAAAACTAAAATATCATATAATTTTAATGGTCATTTGATTTGTGTCAGAGATATGGAGGTAAAATCCAATTTTAATTTTTTTAGAATGTTGTAAATACCATGAAAATCATTCATTCCATGTACTATCCAATAATCCATTATTTAGTGTAGTATTTCTGTGCAAAATGAATAAAGACTGTGTATAAACCAAGTTGACTCATGTAGCACAAAGAATGTCTACTTTTACCTCAAACTTCTGTGTTTTAATAGAAAATAGATTAAAAGACCAATGAAACATTTTTCTATTAATGAAAATATTATTTTAAACAAAAAGAGATGGAACTGTACATTATAACTAAGTTCTTGCTGAAGTTTATTATATATTTTAAATCAAACCAAAAAGTTTAAGAATTTGTACCAGTGTTTGGTCAAACTCAGAGCTCACATATTTTTAATAAAACCCTCTGTTGTGTGTTTACAATTGTTTATGTGGTTTCTTCATATGGTCAGCAGCTGGGAGTTATGCAACATCAAGACCGTGAAATGTTCTACATAATTCCCAATGCTCTCCTTATGCAAAATCAAAACAGTAGCAGAGTTATGAATTTGAGCCTTAGATAAATAATATATTTTAATGCATTCTGAGAGAAATGACCTTAGTGTTCTACAACAATACCAAAACACCTGAGGCACTCACAAAAGCTATAAAACTGAGCGTCTGAAAGTGCAAATATTGGTGCAAAGGGATACGGGATGCCTATTATTACTGTAGACTGTATGGAAAAGCATGCATTTTGGAAATTGACTTGAGTTTGTATCTTAATTCTCCCTCTTACTAGCTGTGTAGTTTATTTTAACCTGTAAAGTAGGACATTTCACTAGTCTAGGTTAGGCTACAGTAACAAAAACCCTGAAAACCTGAGTAGTTTCTAAAAAAATTACTCAGGTCATGTGTCTGTCATGAATTGACAGACTTCATCATATCTGCTCCCTCTGTGACACAGCCTGATAGAGAAACCACTATCTCAAAAGTTGTGATTAACTGAAGCAGAGGGAAAGGGCTCCCACAAATAAATAATTCAGTCCAGAAGTAACCAGCACAGTCCCACCCAATTGTGGTAGAGTCTGAAAGAGCAGTCTTATCATCTACCTGCAAAGCAAAGACCCAGAAATACTAGATGCAGCATGAAAGATCACCACAGTGTTGTCAGGAATTCACTAATAATCTGCATAAAATTTCTGGCATAGTGTTTATTAAATGCAATGGTAGATATCTGGAAGCATTCTTCATTAGCATGCAATATTGGCATTAGGGAGAAAAAATAAAATGACATCATCTAGGAATAGAGTTTGTTTATACTTTATAGTCCATCTTAAGTTCCTTTGGTGAAAATATTTTTAAAATATACAGAGTTTTTTTTTTCATTTGAGAATATTTAAAATGGTATTATCATCATCACAATTATCCAGCTAATGAAAACTAGAAGTTTAGTCTGAAAATCAGAGGACTTATGTTTTCAGATACTCTTTGGATCTTTTCTAAATGTAATAAACATGGCAGGAAAATTTTTTCATAAAGCAACATTTTAATGAATAATTCAAATGAAGAGAATCAAACAATAAATTTTATGGTTCAACCCTTTAATTTTTTTGACTAGACCCAGAAAATTATTTTTTTTTCCCCAAGGCCATGAAATTATTTGCTGGCGGGAGTTGGGAAATTGTCTCCTTCATATCTTCTCACTCTGTTGTTGGTGGAACAGCTAGACAAACATGTTCTGATTTCTAAAATTTGGTGTTTTCTAGATCGTTCCTCACAGAATAGTATGTATAGCATTTAAATTCCTCTAATGAGTGAAGAAAATTTACTGCTATATCTCCAAACCTCTGCACGACTATGAAAAGCACAGTTTAATTCCATTTGTATCCAGTGAATATTTATCATAAAAATTGTAGATTTATATCAAAAAGTAAGAGTCTCGAAAGACATCAAGACAAGAAAAAAAGGTTTGTAACTATGTCTGAAAAAAATGAGTCTTGAAAAAACATTATGTGTTCCAATCTTGACCTCCAGATAGATGAGTGACTCATAATAAAAAAAGATAATTGCATATTATCTATGTTATTTAGAATACAGGTTTGTATTACTATAAATCAGACATTATAACCCAATTCTAAGTTATCAAACTTCATCACACAATTGACTGATTGATTTATGTTTATTTATTTATTTGTTTATTAACTATAGTCCTCGTGCTGTACATTACATCCTCAACACTTATTTATCTTATGACTGGAAGTTTGTACTTTAGACTTTTAAAATTATACCCTAAAACCACTCCCCAAAAGGGAAGTGAATATATCTTTTTGAGGCATTTTATTTAGAGACAAGGAATTATATTACCTTCTTGCTGAAAAGGGGATTTAACAACCTTAACCATACCTGATACTTATCTGAATGTGAAGGCTTGCTTACCACTTACCTTAAACATACATATCTCTGTAAATTTAGGGTGAATATATATATATAAGTTTTAAAATACAAAAAAAACACATATCTACTGATTCTTCAATAAAATTATAATCCAACGAATTTTAAGAAACTTCAAATAATAAATATATATATATATAGTACTTGGGAGATTTTTTTAAGGCACAGTTATTTTCATTCACACTTCTAGACTAAATTCAGAACAGAGTTTCTTTTTCATGGGGAAGAGTTATTTTTTTCATTCTCCTGTCTTGGATAACTGACCCAACCTGGATCAAATATATTACATTCCAACCTTTGTCATACAATATTACTCTGGCAACGTTGACTGGCACAAACTTTACCAGGGTCAGAAACTGATTCTTAATCCCTCTTGAGGGACAAAGCTGGGTGATATGATTTGCAAGATAAATAGAGGCAGATCAATTCTGTGATCAGTACTCTTAGCCACTCTACTTTATTGCATCTCACTTGAAATTAAGGCACTACCAAGTATCAGGGAGGGAATGAAACTACAAATTATGTCAGGAGGCCGGTGAGTGTTTATTATCCTGACATCTGAAATCTGGGAACAGAAATCGTTATCATTTACTTATTATAAAACAGATGTAAAGTTGCTTACTGTAATGTAATAATCAAGATTTCAAAACTAAGTTAAAAAAGAAAAACAATAATCTATAGTTAACATCATGCTTCATAATGGAAGACTGACTGCATTCCTCATTAAATGAGGGTAAGACAAGGATGTCAGTTCTCACCACTCATTCAACATGGCAGTTAATGAGGAAAGAAAAGGAAATAAATGACATATAAATAGGAAAGGAAGATATAAACTTTCTCTATTTGCAGATGACATTGTAATCTACATAGAAAATTCCAGGAATCTACTAGTCAATCTACCAATCTATTCTATACAGTAGCAATAATAACATGGAAACCAAAATTAAAACCAGTACCATTTATAATCACTCAAAATTCAAAATACATAAGTATAAATTTAACAAAACATGTACAGTATTTGTATACTGAAAATTTCAAAGCACTGAATAGACATAATCATTTTAATAATCCAGAAAACTGAACATAGTAAGGATGTTGATGATCGCCAGCTTAATCTATAGAGTTAACACAAACCTATCAAAATTCCAGTAATATATTTACAAGTATTTCTAAATTTACACATTCTTTGGGATTTACAAGGCTTAATTTTCAAAAAATATAAGTGCATTAAAAAGCATAATCTTTAATGGAACCTGGGGTAAATTACTTTGTAACCAAAGAATGCTCATATTTGAAGACCTTTAAAGCCTTGTACATCTGTGTTTGCAGTTTGGGATCCCAGAGTCGCAGAATATAGAATAACATTTTATTTTATACAATAAGTAAAACAATTCATATAAAACATAAAGATGGGCAACATATGTTATTCTACTTAAGTGAGAGCATCATGAAGGAGCAATAGGAATTGTGATGGCCAGCCTCTCCGAGACAATAAAAGAAATAAATGAAATATTTAGAAAAACTTTGTCAATTCTAAAATGATTCTTATCACGTGTTCTAGCAAACTAAATGTGGAGAACAGAATATATTATTATGTGAAGGTAATGGTTCACTAAAAGGCAGAATTAAATAAATTCATGAGATGTGTTTTTTATATAGAAAACAACCAAAAATATTTACAGTGACCAAGAAAATGCTCCTCCTCAGACTGGTTACTTCCCCTTGGTTGCATTTCAGTTCCCATGTGACATGTGGCATTTTTTATCTTGACACATTACAGTCTTAAACCTATGACCTTCCAGAGAGTTTAGTGAAGTCAGAATTTATTGCTACAAAGATAAGAGGATAATTTAGTTTTTCAAATACAGTTTGGATAAATGTCGAGGCAACATATCACCAACCCCAAATCTCAAATGGAGAGCATCTTCAGAAATTTCCACTCCTATGATATAAAAAGTAAGACCATCTGTGATCAGTATTTGATGAGTAAAAGGATCTTTTTGCCTGAAATATTTTTTCTATTTATAAATTCCTCAGAGTGAATTTAATTGGGCTGTAAAAATTCAATGACTCTTAATATTTCAAACTTATTAAAACGCAGAGAATTGTGGATTCATCACTGGGCAAATTTTTTGTTTGTTTGTTTACCCCCCAGTTCTTTCTACTGCTCTTCAAATGACTAGTTAATGGAAGCCAGCAAAAGAGAGTTTATATTTATCTCTATAATAACAAATAGCTAGTTAATGAACAACAGAACAAAGAATTAAATATGACTCTAAACTTTAAAATAAATAATGAAGGAGGTTAGTAAGTAGAGCTAATAAATTAAGATTACTAGCTGAGGTTCAGGTCACAGGGGTTAAGGTCACTCATACATTCTTCAATTTAAGGAGAGTAGGATTAGTAGCTTGAGAACAGAGGCTTTGGAAAAAGAAATATCTGGGTTTGAGTTGTATCTCTGCCATTCACTTGCCGTGAACATGGATAATTCATCTTACATTTCCAAGTCTCAGTTTCCCGAGCTGTAAAAGTGCATGATAAATAAGACCAATTTCATAGAGATGTTGTCAGATCTTAAGTGGCTTAAACTATTATAGTGTTTTATAAAATACCTAGCACAAAATAATTATTCAATAAATCTTAGCTATTTTGAGTCCTGCATACTCCCCAGGAGTTTAGAAAAATGTGGATTCCTTAAAGCCAGTAAAAACCCTCTAGTTAGTCCACTTCTATAGACTGATACCTAATTCGATGGCTTCTGGGAAAAACTAATTAAGAAGAACAAAACACTGATGATTTTATTAAGAAGTTAACCTGTTTATGTGCTGACCTGAGTTCATTTGTTCAAAAATATTCGTTTACAGTTATACAGCTATGACATTAATTGTTTTTCTATAAGCAAATTGGTAGTGGAACTGAACATAGTATGGGATTAATGTTGTTTTTGCTAGACAATAAAAATTATTATGGACCTAATCATATTATCAAAATTAGTACCTGCTTTTTATGGAAAAGTTGAAGTGCAGAAAGGAGAAAATTGGATGAATTTACTATAGTTTATGGCCTGCTGGGTTTTGTTTTTACAATTTTTTCATGAGCACCTTCTCATGTCATTAAATTGTCAACAAAATCCTAATTTTTAATGGCCATATAATGAGTCCAATGAATTCTGAAGACTATTTACAAGTTGCTTAGTGTCTTTGAATCTTAGTTTCCCTGTCTGCAGCATGGTGATGATAATAGCCACCCCAAAGGCTTATTGTGGGAACTAATGAGGCAGTGCTTGTGAAAAAGCTGGAATGGTAAGCTAGAATGCACTATACAAATGTGAGTTAGTATTAGCCCTATTAAGCCAATAAGGGGAAAAAACCTGATGTGGTGAATATTGGCAGAATAAGAAAAGCTTTGACTGCTATTTTATAGTGATTTTCTATTTCAAGAGGAGGAATGGGTTTTACTGTCTCTCCCTTTTTTTTAACTTATGATTAATATTGCTACCATACAATTAGAATAAATCCTCCAGAAACTAGAGGTAGAAGGAGAGTCAAAGTCTGCACGTAGGCAGAGAATAAGAAGAAGTAGGAAGATATACCTCAAGTGGCCACCACCATTTTAAGGATTAAAAAATATTCAATTGGATTCATGCAAATATTTTTAAACCTTCATACTTGTATTTTTAATTTTTTGAATGTTTTGAGATGTATTTTGCTTTAGAGAGCATCAAAAAGTGGGGTCCATCCTCCATTCTACCCTTACTCCCTCATTTCTTTGTTTTTAATAAATTCAAGTATTCAAAAGTATCTATTATATTTGGGGGGGAAGATTTTAATTTTATAAATATGGGTGAATGTTCTAATAATATTCTAATGTTCTAATAACATTCTAATGTTCTAATAATAATGTTTTTGTTACTCTCAAAAAAATCTCTTGATAGTGTTCCTGTCACAGTAAAATATAGAAAAACGTTTGGGTGGGTTTTGGTCTACTGCTTCTTGGGAAGTTATGCTTCAAAAAGTTGAAATATGTCAGAGAGCCACACACCCAGTTTTATTGTTAAGCACAACAATCTACTTTATCTTAGTAAAGTTCAACATTATGAAAAGCAATTCTTGTGTACCAAAAGCAAATCATAAATATGCATTGGGCTGAATGATAAAAGACTTGAGTTCAACCACCGATTCTGCTGGTTCTGCTACCAGTTTGGGCAATGACTAATAACAAGCAAGTATAAAAGGCTTTTGTTTATAATGCAAATCAAATCCCATCTCACACATACAAAGGTGTTTTGCATTCATCTGTCATTTCAACCAGAATTATTGCAAAGTTTTTCGTCTCTCTTTCTCTACCTCCAGGATATAGCTTTTTTTTTTTCTGATTTATATGGTCCCATTGAACTCCTCTAAATCTTCCCTGTGTTTATTATATCACCACCATCCTTTCTTTTTTCAAACTTACTTTCTTCTTTTAAAGAGACATAAAAACATATTACAAATGTAAGCTGGAATTAGCTTTATGTCCTGAAATTACAACTTGGCTCTCATGAAGGCCACTGAGAGTACCTCAACATCTCTCTGCAGTTTGTGTAGAAAAATCATAGTGAAAGATAAAGAATACTTTTTTTCCTCCTTTTCTGAATATTTTAGAAGAAAAAACTAAGGGATGATATGTGAACAGAAAGAACATTATTTGAATATCACATTGTTTACATTCCATTTGGGGAAATATGACCTATAGAGGGCAAACAATTAGCAAACCATGAAACCTCACACATATTTGATGAGTCAAAAAGTATTTATAGAGTGGCTAATAAGTAGCTAACCAATTGCTCAACTGTGTGGTCCAGATGAGGACAGTAGGAGTTAAGAGCAGAGAGTACCTACATCATCTACATTTCCAAAGATTTTTGTTTTAAAAGCAGTTTTCAACTGCTTTGAAGATAGTTAGGTTTCCAAAATGAACTCTGTAATAAAGGCAGGGAAACTGGATGGGCCAAAACAGAGATAATGAGTCCATTAAATGAGATCACACTCATTGTCTGAATGAGTACTTGCATCTGAAGAACTTTCCAAAGGAGACTAAGCTTGCTTAACTTGGAAAAGCCTCGGAGAAAGAGTAGCATTTGAGCCCAGCTCAATAACCTCATGCTCTTCTGAGCTACAAATTGCTGCAATAATATAATAGGTTTACCTCATTCTTGATATGCTTTCCCAAATGATTTTAAGTCATATGCTTACTACATGAATTCAAATTAATTTTGTTGTGATTGTTTTCTGGACTCTAACACCCCTAAAATATTCTATGAGAGTAAAGAGTTGAGCCAGGCATTGCTTTATGTTCAGCTCCTGGCACTTTGTGAACACTAAATAAACTAATCTTGAGGTGATATGGGGTGAACTAACCTTGGGGTGCTTTAGTACCTGTGCTAGCAGTGGATGATTTGCTGAGTTTTGTTGAGCAATCACTGATGTTTATTTTCAATAATTGAGTTGAGGATTGCTCCTATAGTTCCTCTCCTCTATTCTTCAAGGTCACATGCGCTCTGTGAAAAGCAGAAGTAGCCACATTTTTACAGCCCAAGAGATTCTTCATGCTTCATCTTGTTCAAAACCCCTCTTCCTACTTGGTTTTCTTGTTTCTATCCAAAAATTATACATGAATTTTTCTCTTTGTCTTGAAACTCATAAACAACTTGAATATGCTATTCAGATTTTAGTTTTGATTTTGGTTTTACTTGTGAATATTGCCCCTTGAATAGCCCATTTTCGTGACAGCTAAGCTAAGCCAGCTCAGCACCCAGGGAAGGACAGCTCAGGTCTCCAGATTGTCTGGAATTAAAGAAACTGACAGGTTTTTTCCAGGACTGGGATTTCCCTGGGAGTGCCCCGTCGTGCCCGAGGGGACAAAAAAATATTACTTCCTCATTTTCCTAAGATCTAACAATTATACTTAGTCCCTAAGGTGCTCATAAATTGTCATGTTGCATCATGTCCCCGATGAGGTTTTATATATGTAAAAATAATCTCTGTAAAAGACGTGTAAATGGTTCTTTTCTTGTTATTTATTAATTTAACAAACTCACTCAGAATAATTTAAATAAACTTTCTGATATACTTTCCTGGGGTCTTGAGGCTGGTTAAAGAACTAATATTGAATAACCAAGGTTTTGTTTTCACCTCTGCATTATCTAACAACAAAATATTGGTTGGTTCCTTGCTTCCTTGTTTGCTGTGTTGATTATGAACACAGCTTTGCCTGCCTCTTGGTTTCTGACAATAGAACTTAGTAAAGCAGAAAATCTATTAAAAACCTACTCCTGATTTGTTTTCTTTACTAAAAAATAATATGGATAACATTAATCTGAATTTTGGGGTTATATATTTTCTTCTGGTTCTAAAATTAATCAAATAAAAGTTTTCCATTTTTTTATGATCCAAAAAACACAAAGTTTTTAGAGTAGTCATGATTATATTTATTGACAGCTTTTCACACACTCATATTCTGGTATGTTGAAATACTTATCTTCATTTTCTGATATCTTTTTATTACACTGTTACATTATTATTGGGGAAAGAAGAAAAATTCTAATTAATATTATTGATCTCTTAGAAAAAAATACATGGACTGTTAGTTGAAAATCACTAGCCTATACCCTTTTTCCTGAGTTCCACAAAGTATATTTCCAACAGCCTATTGAAATGTCAAACTTTATCCCACACTGAACTTGTCTTTCACCTACAAGCATCCTCTTCCTCAGGTTAGTCCTCATTCTATAATCCTTATCTTTTAAAATAGTGTACACCATCAATTAGAAGCCCTGAGTCAACTTTAACTCCCATCACATGGTTTGGGTTTTTTTTTTTAATTCTCCAACATCAAATCAATTAATAAAAACTTTCAATTAAATCTCAAAATTATTTCTTAAATCTGGCTTTTCCTATGAATCTGAACTGCTGCCACCTACTCAAAACATAACCATGACTCACTCAGACATGTTTCAGCCACAAGAACTTTCTTTGACCTTCCATCTTTCATATAGCTACTAGATTTATCTCCTTATAAAGTAAATCTACAGCCAATTATTCAGTCATTTGGTCACTTTTTTATTCTTTTATTCAAGAAGTACTCAAGCAACATCATTTTTGAGCCCAAATTTGATTTTGCGTTCTCTTTTAGGTTACCCATTATAAAGTTTGAGCCACTTTTATAGCTCACCCACCACAGATGTGTAAATTCATTAGTGAATGCATTGGTGCACCGGCTTCATTGCTCACTGAATTTTATATAATTCCCTCTTATTTACTTTTTCTATTTGGTTTCATCGTTGTCTTGTGCTCTGTATAACTTCATAATTAAGTTGTGCCACAAGATGAAGCATATATATAGTCATCCATTCACATTTCCAAACCTAATCTTACTGACTTCAAAAAATCATTCTGGAGTCCTTATTACTCATTAAATAAAATACAAAAAGCTTAGCATTGCTGCATTGTCTGGTCCCTACAATTCTTCAGCATCATGTCCCAGAGTCCTGTGTTCTAGACCACAGATCCTCTAAGGAGTCATAGAGTAAGCTTTTCAACTTATCATGTCTTTGTATTTTGATGATATTATCAAACATGCTCTGAGGAGCACAGGTATTTCATAACATGAAAATAAGAATTTCCTAATATAAAAGTTTTAGTATCAAGTAAGTTTGAAAAGTGCCATATAACACATTCTTCTTATGAAGACCCTGACTGCACAATTGCTTAAACCTAAAGTAGTAGTTTTCAAACCTAAAGATTTTAAGACACACTTGAGACTTTTTTTTTTAAGTCATGGATTATTGGGCCTATTTAAAGGAAGATTCTGGATCATATATCTGAGGTAGGCACTGTGGTCTGAATGTTACTCCACTCCCAATTCACATGTTGAAATCCTAATGCCTATTGTGATAGTATTAGGAAGTATGGCCTTTGGGAAGGTCTTGGCTCATGACCCTCCCAAATCATGAAGGGAATCTCATTCTCTTCATGAATGAGATTAATGCCTGTGTGAAAGAGGACTGAGATCCGAAGCCTCTTCCACCATGTGAAAACACGATGAGAATTCTGCAACCCAAAAGACAGTGTGGACTTAAAAAAAATGCACAACGTGAGAGTTCCAAGTTAAGTTTTATTTGGGGCAAAATCAGGACTGCAGCCTGGGAGACAGCATCCCAGATAGCTCTGAGAAACTCCTCCAAAGAGGCAGGGGGGGAAGGTCAGTATATATGTGATTTCGGTGAAGGAGGAATAAATGCAATCAAGCACATATTTTTTACAGAAGATTTCTGCTAGTCTTGTGCAGGTTACTGCTAGTCATGAGGAGCAGATATCACCATGAAGGATTTTAGTGCTTTTCTGGATATAAGAAGATACAAGAATTAGGTTCATAAAATTGGCTCCTGAAAATATCTAACTATCTGAAGACCTGTTCTGCCAGTTTTTCCCAGAGCACAGAGTGCCTCATTTCTGCTCTCCATCTGAACTCCTTTCAGGGGGTGTTGAAAGTCAGCAGCTGCAGCAGCACATGATTTAATCCTTGTAGAGGTAGATGGCAAGTGCCAATGGAAAATGCCAATTCATAGTTGACAGTAGCTTTCACCAGAACTCAACCATGCTATCACCCTTATCTCACACTTGCAGCCACCAGAACTGTGGAGAATAAATTTCTGTTTATAAGTTACCCAGCCTGTGGTATTTTATTATAACAAAATGGAATGGACTAAGACAGTGAGTTTGTGAAATCTGTATTTTTATTAAGTGACCTAAAGTACATTTATAATTCAGAAAATTTAAGAAACACTTGCTAAAATTTCTGAGAATGCTGCAATAAAGAAAGCTTTATTACCTTTGTTTACCCAGTGTTTGCCAAGCATATTTAGGTATGGACATCTTTTTTTATCTGACATCTAGTTCTCAGAAATGTTGGTTTATGTTATTCTCTCCACACAAAATTACCTTCCCAGCCAGGAAAATTCCTGGACATCCTTCAAGATGAAGCTCAAAACAACTTTCTCCATGAAGACTTCCCTGAGCTCTCCTACTCGGCCCTACTTCCAGCACTGTAACATGTATCTAGTCACACTGTATTATTTTAACAATGCAATTTATTTCCTTCCTCTATTTCCTTTCTCTAGTTTCTGAGTAACTTGAGGGCACTGAACACATACTTTACATGTTGAATGCATATGAATGAATAAATTCATGAAAGACTCCATGAATGAATGGTATGATATCATCAAGCCTTCTATAATAGAATAATTATGGATCAATCAACACAAAATAATCAGAATTAATGGTATAGTCAAATTCCAATTTTGTTCTTTATATTTAACTCATTACTAGGGCATAAGTTAATGTAAAGTAATCTTCACATGCAATATTAGAAAAATCTATTCCTAAGTTTAGGACTACCACCACTCACTATGTCACATTTCTCTTCTAGACTTTTCTTCTTGATCAAATCTTTCCTGGACTTTAAGACAGCAGGTGAATCAATGCTTTCTCACACTGTCATGCATTTACCACATTCCTCCTGAGCTAATAGCTTAAGTATACTTTTAGGATTTATAAGAGAGAGACAACACTTCTATGAAGCATTTACATAGGCAGATTTTTATATGAGATACAGGAAAGATGACTTCAATATAAGTTTCCTGTAATAGTTTCTTAAGAATCTCATTGTGGACTGAAAATATGGGCCCAGTATTTTTCAAAATTTTAATTTTTGGTTTGATTGTTTTCATTGTCTTATATAAATATTTACAGAATACCTCTTAGTACAAATGAAGAGAAAATCTAAAACTGAACATTAGTTGAAATTTCGTGAAGATTCTTAGCAAAAGAGACAGCCGCTATGTGTATTGAAATCAAATGTTTATTATTGTGGGGTCTATTTTGGCATTATAATTTCCACATAGCTACCCAAAACAATATACAAGCACGATTTTCTTTTTTCTAGTCAGCAGACATGCAGTTTAATATCCTATTGTTAACTTCTCAATTTAAAAATTACTTTTAGAATAGAATGCATTCAATCAGTGACTGTAGCCAACTGTGCTGTGTTCATAAAAATAATTCTGTTCAAGTTTAGACTTAAAACAATAAAATACAGGATTTGTTTTGAGAAATCGATAATTAACTCTATTGTGTGTGTTCTTAAAAATGCACTTTATCCTTTAAGGCAAGGTGTGCATATGTTGTTTTCAATAATATATGAATTATGACTTCATAAAGCATATTACCATTTCTTTGAATTACTGATCATCTGCTTTTGAGTGAAAAAAACAGACTTACCTGTTTTTAACCTGAAGAATTCCTGCAACAGAATTCCTTTACATATAGAAGGAAATAAACCTCTGTTGATTTTATCTGTCAACTTCATTTAACTACTCACTGAGTCAACTATAAGCAACATATGGAACTCAACAGAAGAATGATCCTGATCTATGATGAAGAAAATAAATGGTAAGACGAAAGATTCCAAAGGTTAAAAAAAAGTTAAAAAGCTTCTAAATGTAGGAGGTCCTGCATGAATAGCAGAGGCCTCTGGATTATTTCTAAATAGCCAAAAGGATTCTTCTGACTAGAAATTTATTACATTGGCTCAGACAAAAATGTGGCTTATTTGTATATCTTTAATGGTGTTGCATTTCTCATAAGCCACTTATGAGCAGTGGTAGCTAACACATACACAAAGAAGCCACGGACAAGGAGAGAGAAAAGTTACATTCCATTACAAATGCATATCCCCTTGGCTCGGTTCCTAGAGCAATGTGGGTCACACAGAAGGAGGCTTGCTGAGGTTTGCCAGCCCTATTTTCATTGGTACAGGGAACCACCTGCAGATTGGTTGCAAGGTTATGGGAAGTCTCTAGTGGTATTTCCATCAGTATGCCTTTGGTAGTTCAGTCTCTGAGTCCAGCTCCCATTCCTCTATTAACCAAGACAGGTGTGGTCAGATTCCTTTGGTCTTGGTTCATTGGTTCTTATTCATGGAAAACTCCTTGGTATTTTTCCCAAGAAATGATAGCAATTCATATCACTTTTAGCCATTTAATTTGTTGTTAAATTCACTCTGGCATGCTATGTCACAGGGAATTATATTATTGGATTCCTGAACTTCCTATTTCTCTGTCTTTTCTTGAGACTATTTTACTTTAACCTTGCACTCTGTAAAATAAAAGTTATGCCTTTTACATTAATGCCTGTACCTACTCATACAAATACAGTTTACATGCTCCATTAAGCACGTTATAAATTGGCTCCTTAGAAATCCTAAGAAAAGCTTCTTGATGTTTACTATTTCAGAATATGTCTCATAAATTAAATGTTACTTTGAGTTTAAACTCACTTTTGAGTGAGTTTAAAAAAAGCCCCTGAAGATTTACTAATGTCTACAAAATTTGCATTTATGGTAGTTGGATATTTAAGGTGTTTTTCTTTTTACTGATTCCGATTTTGTATATCTGAGTCTTTATACTCTGCCTCTGCATTTCCTTATGGTCTTTGTTAATACCCGAAGTGCATCGCCTAATTTGAAACATACTTGCTGCTGTTTTCAACTATATTCAGTTTGTAGGTTAAATATATGAGATAGAAGTAACTGTAGAAAATGTGAATTTCTAAGGCTAGACATTCCAAATAGGCTTTTGCAGCCAAGAATGTGAGTTAGTCTGGGCAAGGAATGATAAATGGGTTATTTTAAAGTAATAGGCAATGGGTGTGAATCCTGAATTTAGAAGTTTATCTATTTAATTTATATGAAAGGTTGTGTTAGAAGAAGACTGGACTTGGAGGGTCTTGTATGAAATGTACCCAAGCACAAACAAGTTTGGTGTGTGATGTTAAGACCAGACACACTAAAAGTAAGTGATGCAGTAGAAAATGTGGTTCAGCTTCCTCTGTCCTTGTCCAGCTGTCAGTCTCTGGTGTCAGCCACTTTAGTTTAGTTGGGAAGGAAATAGGATATTAGAGTGAGTGAACAAATAAGGAGAGTGAAACAGGATGTACATGCTGTGATTAATAACAGCAAAGCACCCGTAGGTTTACAACTCCTGCCCAGACTAACTCACATTCCTATCTGAACAGCCTAGTTGGAATGTCTTTTACCCGTAAGCCTGAAGGCAGAAGTGATGGTCACTGACAGAAGAATGGCTTCCACATGCTTTCAATATGGTGGAAGTTTCAGGTGAAGGTCTAATTTGATTGGCCACCCTCATGATTTGGGTGGAACACCAAAAGAGATACTTTTCACAGATCCACATCTGTTTTTTAGGGAAAATAAGGTTAAATAACAAAACTGAAATGCTGTGGTAATAATAAATCAACGAAGCATATTCAGTAGCATATGTGAAAAATTCCCAACAGTAGTAAAGGCAAGAATATATGACTGAAACAAACAAATGGGCTACAGTGTAAAAACGAAGTCTTCATCTAAAGCCACTTTGCTACTGTTGCAAAGAACAACTAGCTCTTAGGAAGCATAAAATAAATGACATTTCTATAGTTACATGCTCTTTACCATAGGGACAAATATACACTTAAGTGATGTTTTTCAAATCAAATGTACAACAGATAATAACATACAGTGATATGCAGCAAATTGGGAGCATTGAGGCCTATGTTAGTCCAGGCGAGAGAAACAAGATGGCTTAATGTAAAATGTTTAGCCTAATGAATCCGTCTACATTTCAAATTATGTGCTTCCTCATTTGTTCAGCCACAGAGGATGGTCTGACTAAAATTACGTTACTGAGGTAAGGAAAATAGACAGTCCTATCTCAGATCTTCTCTGTTCTTGGGGTTCAGGGAGATTAGGTACCATGCCCAGGATTACACAGTCAGAAATGTGAAGATCTAGCATGAGAGTCTAGGATTTTTACTCCAAACTCTATGTCCTTTCTCCCATCTCACATATCCCTAAAGTTATGATTCAATCCCAAATCAAGCCACTGACCATACTGAAATAAATCACATAGGCTTTAGGACTCTCCCACTAATCTCCCAGTTCTCACTAGACCAAACATAGGTCAGATAATTGATCTTTCTTATGATTGGTCTCAAAGACTTATGTTGACACATAAGCAGACTGAAATCTGGTTTTAAATTCTATGAATTTACTTATTCTTATAATTAAGCCCCATTAAATCTACTGTGGACCATAAAACCAAAGAGAACAAGCCATGTGTCTTCCCTCAAAAAATTCAGAGACCAGTGCAGAGACAGACAATAAAATGGACAATTACAATTAACTACACTAATATAGAAACTTTTTTTTAAGAAAAGGCAAAAATAAAACTCTAAATAAGACTAATAAAACTAATATTTAATGGCTGGCAGAAAATGAGGAGCTAATGATAGTCACTGCAAAGCACAGAAGAAAGTGCATAGATGAAGGCAGGGCCAGTAAGCACCCTGGAACACCTTCTGTGTCCCTTTCTCCATCTATAAAAAAGGAGAGTATGAAAATTCAGTGAGTATGTCTCATCAATGTGTTAATATATATCCAGTTCTTTACAAAGTGATCCATACTGTATTTTATTTACATTATTATTACTCTATGAAATAATGTCCACATGATTTGTATAATTGGAAAATTTGGAATAATGTTTAGATATTTGTACCATTTTAATTGAATTATATGTTAGCAAATAAAACAACTTATCAATATATTATTCTAAAAATAGTATATGTGCATATGTAATCTATAGCCAAGACTATCCCTCAAGAGCTATCTGTATTTATTCTTAAGTAGACCACTGTTAAGGATTCTAAAAATGAATTTTCAAAGATTTTTTTTCCATACTTTTGTAGTCTCCCTCTTAGTGTGGCAGAAACCTGAATATTGTGCATATTATTGAGATGTTTATCCTATAATAATATTACCTGGCATTCTCCTCATTTGTCTTTCCAATACTTCTAGTTTTACACATTTGTGGATATATAACAGCTCAAGAGGGTGGGCCAGTGGCTCGCTGCAATGAAAGAGGGAGATAGTGGAGACTTAGACTCTAATCTCATCTCTGTCGATAACTTGCCTAAAATCTTGGGTAATCCTTGGATTCCAACCCAACATTCATTCAATAAATGAGAGCTGGAAGTAAGGTGTTATGATAGGAACTATAAGAGTTGGGCTAATGAGCTGTGGTATTGTCATTTAAGAATTTGACAGTATGCAGGGGAGATAAGATTAGCATAAAATAACAAAAAAAAAGATATATTAAGTGTTATAAAAGCTACAGAAGTAAAATGCCATGAGAGCTTTTTAGGGGTACTATGACTTCCAGCCGTGGTTACCAGGAAAAACATGTTAGAGTACAAAACAGGAACACCTCTCTTCATTGCTGAAACACAATACTGAAATACTTTAAGTAATAGAATTTTAGGTAGTGTTACAGAAAGTAGAATACAATTGTTATTTTTAACTACAATAATGATGAATTTGTAAGGATTACCATAAAATGTGTTTTTGTTCTTTGAGCTTATAGAAAGCACTGAATAATGAATGTCAGAAATCATTAGATAGTGTGGATTTCATATGCATTCAAATTTGTACTCTCCAATATACCTTAGTATTTCACATTCATCAGCCTATAATTTTTTAACTAAGTATATATACTTTCAAATTATAGCTTGTAAAATAACCCTTTACTTATTTAAGACAAAATTATGATACTCCAACTAGCGATATCCTAGATCAAATTTTCTGCCATATTTGCCACTTGAAAATAAAGCAGCTACCTTTTCAGAACTGAAATAATACTTTCTTTTAAAGCCATAAAGTTGTATTAATAGAATCCCAAACATTCCATAGTGGTGGCTCAACATGCTAAAATGTAAGTTCAGAAAGCCCATTTTGATCCAAACTGTTTACTCTGATTTTCAGCAGGGGACACTGAACAAGTGTCCACAGTTCAGTCCTTGAAACTGTGGTCTAGGTAGAGAACCACAGGGAGGTGGACTGGAAACTTTCAGAATGCCAAGGAGACAGGGCAAAGGGTTGTTCCTGACATTTTTCAGATGACTTTTTAAACAGAACTCTTCTATTACAGTTTTTGAAAGGGGGTTTCAGTAGTAACAGAGCAAGATTCAGAGGTGAGGAAGTTGATATTAATATGGTGAAAAATTGCATTTTGGTGGATGGAGTCAAGAATGAGAAGGAAAGAGGGGAAAGGTAGACAGAAAGAAAAGAAAGGCATTGACTAGTGGACAAAAAATGCAAATGGAATTTTTTAAATCAAAGCGACTCATTTGATGTTTACATAAAAATCCAAAAAGCACCACATGAATATAGTGGGTTTTCTAAGACAGAGAAATAAAACTATATCACTAATCCAAATATTGAGTTTCACCTATGAAACCGGAACAGGGCAGCCACATTTAACAAAATGGTACAGGTGAACCTTTGGATAGCACAACGGTCCCTGGAATAGCTGTTCTATTAATTAGCCCTCAATAATACTTCTTTTTCATAGACTGGCAAATAGTCTTGTGTGCAAATTTGGTAAGAATTTAATTCTGTTTTCAGTGGGAGTTTGGATTGAAAAAACTTTCTTGCAGAAATACTGATTCTTTGAGAAGCAACAGCCACTCATGCAGAAAGAAGTTCTGCCTACTTAACAGAAATGATTTATCTATCTCACCCACCACAAGGTAAGTTCCTTTAGAGAAGACCCTTCCTTACGTTATCTACTTTTGACACTCTGACACTTACCACAATATCTAGTACATAATAAGAACTCATTAAGCTGGATGAATGGAATTGAAATGTCCATAGTGGAGCAGAAACTACCTCCATTCAACAGTGACCAGTCACAGATATGGGACTCAACTCCTTGTCTGAAATGCAGAAGATTATAGCTTAAATATAGCCCTTTGGGGGACTTTCTGAAGAATGTTTTTCTTCACAGTCGTATCACAAGTTACAAAGTTCAGCTGGAGAAAAATCAAAAATGAAACATCTTCCCTGCTAATTCAACCATGGAAATTCAAACATGGCAATTGAGTTTTGGAAAGCAGAGGCTCTTTCATCCACCTGACTGACATAGCATTATCAGTTGACAGACTCATTACCACATGGTTATCAACTTACTCAAGCAAATGAAAATTTCATGAATACCTAGCTGTTGTGGCAGATATTAACAGAGGCTGGCAGAGAGATTTAAAATATATTATGTACAAGTTTCTCATTTCTTATTACAAATTGTTTTCACTTTACTGATATGAACTGCAGGAATTGTCATGCTTTTCTCCTTTTGTTGTTTAGATCAGTATTCACTGAAAAAGAGTTCTTTGCATTCAGTCCTTGCCAATTTTGATAAGGTGCAAATATTTTTTTGGCCTAGGTGAAGTGGAGCAAAATGAACATTTTTATACTATTTCTGTCTAAAAATGAAATTACTAAAATAGGTCAAAAGTGAATTTAGAATAATATCATAAAGGTGTCCTATACTAAATTTTTAATAGAAAAGCTATTTATTGAGATCTCTGCTGTAAGGAGGAGTGGATATTATTTTTGTCATTTTAAAGGAAACATATAAAAGAAATGTTTAGTCAAGTCTAATCAAGACAAGAAAGTGTATTGTTTTCTACATTATTTTGCTTTTTTTTCTTTTGATTTTTAAAAGTATTTGAACCATCTTTGTTTGAGACAGACAGGTTGAAGGGTTGAGGATGGAGCAAAGGAACCAGGGTTTGAATACATTCAACAGTCATGTAATAAACACTCTGAGCACCTAATGTGGGTCAAGCACAGCAGACATAGCTTTAATTAACCTCATCATTTACAGTTTAAAATGAATAAGACAAACATCTCCTGTCAAAATTCTTACATCCAGATTCTCATATTATCTCTCTTAGACCAATACAATTAAGATCAAGGAAGGAATGTGTCTTCATATGGATAGAACATTTCTACAAGTGATAGCTTTTAGTGACTAGCAATCCTATACAAAGAAGGGCCTCACAAAATAAAACTAAGGTTGTAATATTGGGTCCTTAAATCTAATAGTAATTCTATTAAAGAAAGAAAATACTGTATTTTACTAAAAAAAAAGATTTAAGTTAAATTTCTAAAAGTATATATTTCCATTCATTGAACAGAAACCAAACCATTGATGTACAAATAATGTACATTATTCCTTTTTTTTTAAATTGGAGTATAGTTGCTTTACAATGTAGTGTTACTTTCTACTGTACAGCAAAGTGAATCAGCTATACGTATATATATATATATCCCCTCCTTTTTGGATATCCTTCCCATTTAGATCACCACAGAGCATTGAGTCAAGTTCCCTGTGCTATACAGTAGGTTCTCATTAGTTATCTATTTTATACATAGTAGTGTATATACGTCAATCCCAGTCTCTCAATTCATCCCACCCCACCCTTACCCTCCTTGGTGTCCATACATTTGTTCTCTACTTCTGTGTCTCTATTTACACAGATGACCAAGAGGCATGTGAGAAGATGCTCAACATCACTAATTATTAGAGAAATGCAAATCAAAAGTACAATGATGTATCACACCAGTCAGAATGCCCATCATCAAAAAATCTACGAACAATAAATGCTGGAGAGGGTGTAGAGAAAAGGGAACCCTCCTACACTGTTGATGGGCATATAAATTGATACAGCCACTATGGAGAACAGTATGGAGGTTCCTTAAAAAAACTAAAAATAGAACTACCATATCACCCAGCAATCCCACTCCTGGGCATATACCCAGAGAAAACCATAATTCCCAAATATACATGCACCTTAGTGTTTATTACTGCACTGTTTACAATAGCCAGGACATGGAAGCAACCTAAATGTCTACCAACAGAGGAATGGATAAAGAAGATGTGATACATGTATACTATAGAATATTACTCAGCCATAAGAAAGAATGAAATTGTGCCTTTTGCAGAGACATGGATGGACCAAGAGACTGTCATACAGATTGAAGTAAGTCAAAAATAGAAAAACAAATATCATTGTGGAATCTAGAAAAACGGTACAGATGAACCCAGGCCGGACACTATAAAACTCTTAGAGGAAAACATAGGCAGAACACTCTTTCACATAAATCACAGCAAGATCTTTTCTGACCCACCTCCTATAGTAATGAAAATAAAAAACAAAAATAAACAAATGGTACCTAATTAAACTTAAAAGCTTTTGCACAGAAAAGGAAACCATAAACAAGATGAAAAGACAACCCTCAGAATGGGAGAAAATATTTGCAAACTAAGCAACTGACAAAGGATTAATCTCCAAAATATACAAGCAACTCATGCAGCTCAATATCAAAGAAACAAACAACCCAATCCAAAAATGGGCAGAAGACCTAAATAGACATTTCTCCAAAGAAGACATACAGATGTACCTTATTGTTTTTAAAAGAACTGGTAATCAAGCAGTCCTTAATGTAGCTCTGCTATAATTGGTATTTATGGCATTTTTACATGTTCACTTTTAATTTTGTAGCCATTTATTATGTAATTAGATGCAAACCATAATGAGCTTCTTTATATTTCTTAAATTAAGGAGCTCTTCATTTTTCTCCCACACTGTGGCAGGTAGAGCAGATGATGAGTGTCTCCCCTTCCATCACCCCATGATCTGGTGTTCACACTTCTGTGTGATTCTGTTCCCTTTAATGTGGGCAGAACCTTGGGCTGCTTCTAACCAACTGAACCACCAAGGCTGATGGGATGCCACTCCTGTGATTACAACACAATATACAAGACTGTCTTGATAGTAGACACTGGAGACTCTCCTCGCTTCCTTGATGAAGTAAGGGACCATGATGGCAGTGCTCATGTGACAAGGAACTATAGGTGGTCTCTAGAAACTGCAGGAGGCTGCCAGTTGCTGAGGAAGTGCTTCCAGCTGACAGCCAGGAAGAAGCCGGGGTCGGATATACAGCCATGGGAAATGAATTATAAAAGCCACCTAAATGACCTTGGAAGTGGTTTCATCCCATGAAGCTTCCAAATGAAACTCTGTGTGAAATTCCTGAGAAGAGGACCCAGTGAAGCTATGCCTGAACTACCGACTTACAGAAATTTTGAGTTAATAAATTGTGTGTTATTTTAAGCAGCTAAGTGTGTGGTAATTTGATACGCAGTGATAGATAATGAATACACCAACTGTTCTGCAATTCTTGAAGTCTAAGTAAGTATAGTAATTTCTATAAATAAGGAATTCATTTTTGTGTTCAATAAACATTACTTAGTGTCAGCTACTCTTCTAGTTACTAGGGACATGGTGATAAACAGAAAGACAATTCATATGCTCTAATGGAGGACGTTTTAATGATATTTAAAAGTTATAGAATAATTTTATAATTACAGTTTTATATTATAATTATAATTTTATATTATAATTATATATATATTATAATTATAATTTTATAATTACAGTTGTGTTAAGTGAATAACAATTGATTAAATAACAAATCTGTCATGGGAATTAGGCAAAACCCTTTCCATGGTGTGCTAGTAGACAGTTCACAACAGGCTCTTGACAATGATAAGGGAAGGAGTCATGAAGTGCAGAATTTGCCTATTTCTATGCTATAAGTATCCCCACCATAGTCAATTTTAAGATACTAACATGATATCATTGAACATGGAGTTGAGAAGAAATAGATAATCAACTTCTGCAACCTGGTACAGGCATGCCCCCATACACCAGTGGGGTTCCCTAAACTGAGTTAAACTGAGTGCTGAAGAATGTGTCTGACTTAACAAACAATGAGGGGAATAAAAAACTATCTAGAAGAGCAGTCAGCTTGTCAGAGGTTCTGAAGCTGGAAGAGTTTCTTTGTCTGAAGAACTGAAAGAAGAATGTGACTGCAGCTTAAAGGCTAAGGAGACAGAAATTCAAAAGGGGAGAATAAAGAACAAGGAAGGGATCAGACTGTTCAGACTGCCAGACATTATTCTAGGCTCTGGGGTTATGAGAATAAACCGGAGACACATAATCTCCATCTCATGGTGCTCACAGGGACCTTTACATTAAGAATTTTAGAGTATGGCCTAAAGCAACAGGAAATCGTTGAATTATTATTGGCAAGAAAATAACAATTTGTATTTTTTAAAGATAACTGTTCTTCGGACAAATTCATTTTAAAAAGCACATGAATGTGTGTGGAGAAACCAATTCAGACAATGTTACTCACTCATGTGTCAATTCCCTATTATATAAAATAAAAATAATAGTACCTTTGTCATGGTTGTTTGGAGATTAATTTAACACAGATAAATTGTCTATAAAAGTGGGAAGATCATAGTAAGAAGTCAAAACATTTTAAGAAATTTTTCACCTTCTGCTTCTCTTCTTTTACTTTTATTTTTTCTTATTGTTAAAATACAGGATGAGGTCTGTGATGAAGATGCAAATTTGAAAGTGGTCATCATATGTCTGAAGTCATAGAAGACAATATTGCAGAGAGATAATGGTGAATGAGAAGAGAAAGAGGGCCCAGTTCAAAGCCATGCAGAGCTCCAAAATTTAAAGATTGACTAGAAGCAAAGGAACCTTCTTCTTTTGGCAGAAAAGTTAATGTCATCAAGTATGGAAATGACAGGTTCGTTCTGCAGAACTATGTTGAGCTCACATCTGGTTTATGGGACTCATTTCTAAGATCATCTTTATTAGAAGTGTGTAGAAAAACTGGATAGAGTTCAAAGAAAAGTAATAAAAATGATTAACGACTTAAGGTTGATGGATTTATGAGGAAAGATTAAAAACCAGAATGGGCTCCAACAAAGGCTGTGGGGGAATGGCTATAATTAATCTCCTAGAGTTTTAAAAGAGTAGCAAACATGGAGGAAAAAATTATTATTTTCCTTAGATTGAGAAAAGAAAAAGAAAAAAAATTAGTCTATTAGTTCAAATATTAAAAGAGGAAACTGTGACATTGAGAACATTAATTTTGTAGAAAAAAATTCAAGGAAACTGAAATATTACATTTTGAGACAATAAAAAACAAAACCGGCAAAATAGAATTTAAATTGAGTTCTGTAGAACATTTCTGTGTGAGTAAAAATAACCCACATATAACGAAAAATGTTTTGTTGTCTTTACTTCCAGATAAAACAGAGCCTCGGGCTTCCCTGGTGGCGCAGTGGTTGAGGGTCCGCCTGCCGATGCAGGGGACACGGGTTCGTGCCCCTGTCCGGGAGGATCTCACATGCCGTGGAGCGGCTAGGCCCATGAGCCATGGCCGCTGAGCCTGTGCGTCCAGAGCCTGTGCTCCACAGCGGGAGGGGCCGCAGCGGTGAGAGGCCCACGTACCGCAAAAAAACAAAAACAAAACAAAACAGAGCCTCCATGAGGGCAGATATTTTGGTCTTTTCTCTCATGTATCATCAGTAGCTGGAACAGTGCTTAACACAGAGAAGGTGCTTAAGGAACAGATGCATTAAAAAAAAAAAAAGATCTTCAAGATTTAAACTTCAATATTATTTAATAGAGTTAGGGATGGATTAATGCATGATCTATGGATAGTAAACAGAACCAAATTGAGACAAATTCAGTTGTGGGTGATAATACTCTCAAACTTCAACCCATTTATTGTAGCAGGCTTGCTGTAGAAAACAAATTAGATTACATTTTAAACGATTTTAAATTCATATATTAATAGGAATCTACTAATGTTTTCAAATATTAATTTCCCACATATTAATAAAATGTTACCATCAAAATATCGTTCAGAAATTTAGAATCATAGTAAAGAGAAGAATGCAATTATATGTTATATAACAATTTCTTATTTTAAAATATGACCCATATAAACTAGTTTGATATACTATTTTTATAGTATGTGTGTATCATAACTCTTTATTATCCTCAGATATGATTATAGAGCAGTATCCAGAAGATAAAAGTGTATAATAAAACATTTTCTGTTTATTTTGATGGTTCTTAAAGGCATAACCGTTATTAGCCAAAATTAACCTAGATTCAGACTTTCAGCCTAGATTCAATCTTTCATGATTTGATATAATGATCAGCTATGGGACTCCAGTTGAATTGTACTGTGTTAACAATTTTACTATACGGTTGTCTGTGATGGTAGAAACCATTAATAAAAAACAAAAATTGACTTTAGTCTCAACAAATTGCTATATTTCAAATTACTACCTTAATTTTGTTTTTTAAATGTCATTTCAATGAATAAAAATGTCTGTAAAATTAACCAAGTTTTCAAAGTTATTATAGGATCAATCTACATAAAACCAATTGTAGGGAATGGATTTCATTGGATTGCAGTTTTTATAATTAAAAAATTGTATAGAAAGTAAAAATCTTGTGACTATTTTAGTAACAAAAGTAGTAAATAAAAGACTAAACCCACCCTCATAACAATGATATTAGTAAAGATTCTATAGAAGGAATAGTAGGTGAGCCTGTACTAAGTTTCTTCTTGATAACCGGAAATAATTGTGATAGCATCTTTTATGAATTCATTACTAAAATTCTCTTATAAATTTGGAAGTATGGATCATTTTCTATTTATGCACTGAATTCTGTACCAGTCTCACAGATGCTAGAAGCAGAATTAGTAAGGAAATGATACAGTAGAAGAACAATTACCTCTGACTTTAGGAAAACTCTGTCACCAATTAGATATGTTACTAATTTGCAGAGCAAAGTATCAGAGAAAAAAGAAGTCAGTGGAACAACAGCCCCAGAAGTCTACACTGGGATTCACCATGGATGTTTGATCCAGGACAGGATTGCCTATGCACAGGGGGAAGACATGTACTTAGTAGAGGCCTGACATGGGGCTATGAAGTAAGAGGTGATTCAAGAGATCATGCAGTGCTGGGAGATGTTGAGATCTTGTCCTGACAGAAAGGAGACATGTTGCTGAGCACCTTGGGCATTCAGTCAATATATTTTCCTTTATTTTTTGTGAACGTTGTTAAAGTTCAGTCTATTCTCAATGGGGCAGCCAAAGTGATTATTTTACAAGTCAGCCAGATTATATCACTTTTCTAAACCTTCCAATGGACTCACTTCTAATTAACATGAAAATCAAAGTCCATATAATGGCTATATTGCCCTAATTTATCTGATTCTTGTTAGGTCTTTTACTTCAACTGCTCCTGTCACCTTCCCTCATTCTGCTCCAGCCACAATTGACCAACATGCTGGCCAACACACTAGAAATGGTCCAGCCACAAGACTTGTGTTATTGTTCCCTCCTGGATTACTTCCTCCATATATCTGTACAGCTTGCACCCTCACCTACTTCAAGTCTTAGATCATAATTACCTTTCAGTTGATCCTCTCCCTGATGACCATAGTTACATTTTCAAAGTGTCCCCTCACAGTAGTCATCTCTATCACACTTTTCTCCATAGTACTGTATATTTTAAAGTTGTTTTTTGTTTCTTTTTTTCTTACTAAAAATAGGTTCTACGAAGGCAGATGTTTTAATTTGTTTTGCTTACTGATGTATTTTTAGTACCTAGAATAGTGCTTGTCACATTGTAGGAACTTAATAAATATCTTTAGAATAATGAGTATTCATATGGGATCAACTGATATTTATAGTTAAAATTGTAGTAGGAGTTATAGGTTGGCTCCTAAATGGGACCCTTTCCTATTTGAAAGTGCCATTAATTATACAAATATCTATTTTTAATACTTTGATCTTTGGATTATTACTTACTATCCAAATAATCTTGTTTAATACATTACTATTAATATATGATTGTAGAGAATACAGAAAATATCAGGAAGTGTGTGGGCAAAATTGTATTACTTACAATATGTGTCATTCATATTTTAGTGTATTTTATTCTAATGCTATACAACTACTTTACACATAGTTATGTGTCCTGCTTTTTACACTAATATTTACGTTGTGGGTGATTCCCACATTCTAAAAATAAATAATTGAATATTAAAAATATTTAATAAATATTTGAATATTGTAAATCTTTTTAGTGGCTTCAAATTATCCAATCTAATAAATGAACATATTTTAAATTATTTCTTAATGATCTGACCTGTTTCTACTTTTTCATTATGATAATAATGCCATTTATTTACACTAAAATAGGTTATATTAAGAAATCCTGTAATTATGTTGTCATGGAATGAAAAAATGGAATGATTGTATGACACCTCAAAATAATGTAATGACATAGAAAGTTTGTTTTTCTAAACTGAAATGGGCCAACACACACACACACACACACACAAGAAATGGCCCTTTGTTGTGCCAAGCACATTGTGTGGTCACTATATTTTTATAGCCATGAAACAGTCTAGAAAAGATTCAGACAGGTCAGCCCAGTAGTAGCTGAGGAAATGGAGACTGACCTTAAAAGAGACTGAACTTGAAATAAGGGAGCTAGACTCCTAGGTTGTTAAAAATATGAGACACACTAACAAAGTCTCAACTGATTTGAGAGAAAACAATCAAGCAGTAAATTACTTTAGTGGTCTATAACTGACTATGGTGAGAAATTAAATTAGTTATGAAAAAGATGGTGTACAAACAAAAGCATTCTACTATGTAGTATTTTATTTTCTCTGCGAATAATTTTTTTCAGAGGAGTGCAATATTCATTCACTGCTATACCCTGAACACCTAGAATCATCCTGGCATATTGGGGGTGATCAATAAATAATTTGGACTGACTGATTCTATATATGTAATAAATATATAAACATAGATCTATACATAATTTTATACTAATGATTTACTCAGTTTCCAGAGATAGCATCTGCAAGTCTTTCCAGATAGAGAAATATGAGATATTACAGAAATTAAAATGATTTTATTTTCTTGGTAATCAACTCTGTAAATAAGACAGCAAATTTCCACACAAAAAGCAGGCAAGGAAGCTCTGAGAATCAAATTGTTTATCTATATAGTTTAAATTGAAGAGAGACTTGCTCCACTTTCATTTGTTTGCTTCTGTAGATGTAGTCACAGACAGCTAATAAAATAATTTTCGATTGCTTTGGGAAAGAGTCAGGAATTTCTTCAAATTTGATTTGGATTTGGCCTCTGCTTTACTATCAATGTTACTTAAAGCGTTAAGGAGGATTGCATAGCAGTCAAGTGACATTTATGTGGTTGGAGTGCCTTATGTTGTGTTTTAAAAATGTCTTAATAGATTGAAATGTATTTCTCATGTTGAATGATCCCTAAAGATTTCAAGACAATTAAAAATTCACTGTAATTTGTTTATTCGTTTATTGTTTCAACAAATTTCTTCTTTTTTCTCACTTGACCATTCCAGTTTAAATGTTTCTTATGTATTTTATGTCTTTCTGTAAATTGCTTTAAATATTTTGGAACAAACTGAGTATGAAAAAATCAATATTCATTTAATAAATTTAGCACTTGCTCAGTACAAGACCCTGGGCTGGTTTTAGAAATTTCAACAAAAATCATAAAATAAATAAATAATTACCTTATAAATCAACCTGAAATAATTCTAAGCCATCAGGAATCATAAAATTGATACCATGTATTATCATCCTTCTGACATTAACTAAATTACTCTGAGTGCCATTGTTTTAATTCAGACCTCAGTGATTTACATAAAGAGTAAGAGGTAACATACCATAAGATTCACTAAAAACATTAAAAGATCATTTTTCAAAAGAGACCAAGAAAGGCCAAAATTCATAGTTATGTAGTTACTATAACTGAGCATGAGATTTGGGTTTCATCTTTTACTATTTATGGGAAAAGTATAAAAGATAAACATGTGGAAGGAAATGAGTCTGGATGATTTAAGGCAGGGAAGAGGATCAAAGGATAATGATACATTTATATTTAGATAAAATTTAAAATTATTTTAACCCACATTATCTTATTTATAATTCATACCAAATTACATATTACTGTTTCTATTTTATATGAGGATACTGAGGCTCAAAGAAGTTAAGTGACTACAACATCACTCAATTGTAAGCAGCATGAATGAGATTGAAAAACAAAATTATTTTTAAACTTCAAGCTCAGTTCTCTTTTCTCTACCAGATAGGGTCTGATATCATTGTTTCAAATAAATATTGATTAAAACAGACAAAACTTATTTACTGTCTACTGAGATTTTATTTCCATAAACATTTTATCTATGCTTAGAACAGACACAAAGTGACTGTCTTGTCTTAGAACAATTGGATGTAGACTCAAGCAAGGATCATTTACAGGGGTCAAGGCACTAGGCAGCTGATAAAATCTTCCTGGTCCCTCCCTGCAGAGTTACCAGAAGAGACAACCACAATTTCTTCCCAACCTTGAAACACTTCAATGTCTGGAAAGACTGAATTGCTCTGGAAAGAGGATCTCATACCTGAGATTTTGTCTTTGATATGGTCACTTGTATTCCCCATTACTTATTCTAAAAAAAAGCTGTTGTAGTCTCACAGAAAATAGAGGACAGAACAGTCATTCAGGACTGCTAGATAGCACTTTCTACTAAGGACTTTCTACTGATGTCCCTTAAAGATTATCTTGTTGGTCTAGGAACTGGGTAAGTGGTTTGCTATACATGTAGGTGAGTGAAGAGAAGTAGAACATACACATACATATACATGCATACATTAAAAAACAATACATGTGCGTGCATGTGTGTGTGTATATATATGTGTATATATATATATATATATATATATATATATCTTTTTTTTTTTTTTTAGAAAGGAGAGCATATGTTTTTTAGGAAGAAGGAAGCACGGATTTAGCTTCAAGAGATCTGTTTGTTTATATATATATTTGGCATCCTTGAATTTTCCTGCCTTTCCCTATGAGAAGACAAAGCAGCACTGAAGTGCCCTTCTTATCAATGCTTTCACTGCAGTCTAAGGAAGAACCCTGAGTGCCGATGTCTCCAGGTGTATACCTTTAATGTTAGTTGACACTAAAGCCTCATTACAGCTGGTTTGAAAGGGAAATTATTTAAAAATAATTCCCTGAGTAAGCGAAAGCTGATTCTTTTACAAGTAGCAAAATTTAGAGTTGACCTGACTCCTATTATTAGCTAGGAGTAGTAAGCCCAGCTGCAGCTAGGGAGCTGGCTGACCACAAATACAGGGAGCCAGAGTGGCACAGCCAGTTTAAGCTGAACACACAAAGTTGAACTGAAACACGTTTTTGCTTACCTTGGCTGAGCATGAGGTAAGCACCATATGAAAACTCAAAAGAAAGCTTTCTGCTCTGACAAAACTTTGTCTGTGCCTATACCATGGGACTTAGCATGACACTTCTGGAACCACAAAAGTTAACTGTTAGACCTGAGAAAACACCTACATGTAAAAACTAAAGCAAAAACTTAATACTGTTCTTTAGATTGTTCTTAATAGGACATTTATATTACACTAAAATGTTCACTTTAAATAATCACCCATTAAACCTATTAGACATCACACTGAGTTTTGTAATTATTTAAACAAATAATGAAATAATAAACACCAAAAAAATTTTAAAGGTCCTCTCTAAATCAAGTGAACCTTTCATTTTCAACAGCTGATCTTTTTTTGTTTGTTTGTTTAAATGATTACTCAGCAGCAAGTTTATACTCCTGTTTCCTTAGACATTTTGGTTAAATTTTTGGAAATGAAAACTATGGTTTTCCAAGACCATTACAGAAATTAACATAATTTTGTAAAATCATTTTATTTTCCTACTTCAAGTAAGATGAGATAATGGCAGAGATATTAATGACAGTGTGAATTTTCTCCAAAGTTGATATAATTACAGTATAATAAAAAGAAGTTATCTTTTCAAGTTACTACATGAAAATGTTAACTAATTTAGAAATTAATACACTTTATTTAAATGTAGCAATACATATTATAATATGTTGACTTTACTATGACATTGCTGAAATTTTAACTCGTACATTTTTAATGGCTGCTTTTTACATTAATGTCTATTATAAGTCAATAGACTAAATAGAAATAATTTATAAAACTATGTTTAAAAGCTAATTTAGTTCATAGATAGTGATACTTAGTTCAAATTATATTAGATTACTTAGCAAAAGTAATGAGGTTTTTCCCACTTTTTGAATATTATAAATAATGCTCCTATGAATACCCATGTATAAGTTATTGTTTGGACATATGTTTCAATTATCTTGGCTATATACCTAGGATTAGAGGTCCTGGGTCATAGGGAAACTACATTTAACTTTCCGAGAAACTGCCAATTTTTTTTCTAAAGACACTGCACCATATTACATACTGACCAACAATCCAAGAGGGTTCCATTTCTCCATATCCTTGTCAAGACTTGTCATTTTCCATTGTTAGATGATAGCCATCTGATAAGTTTTTGACTTTCATGACTTACAAAGAACTGATAAAACTTGCATGTGGGAGGATGGAAGAAGTTAAAGATGACTGTGAAGTCAGTGACTGGTTTAGGCTGAACACAGACAGTGTTGAACTGAAACACATTTTGCTTCCCTTGGCTGAGTGTATGAATGAATGACATTGTCATTACTGGAAGCAGAGCAGCAAGAAGAGCTGATTTTAGGGGAGAGACTAAATTGTGAGATTCTTGAAGGACCTCATAATTTACAATAGCAGGATGAGAACTTGGAACTATAACAGGGCTTATAATGAGTGATTTTCAAACTTGGTAGAATTCAAGCAAAGACTCTGGAGCCACATGGTATGGGTTTATAACATTTATTACCTATATGACCTGATATATAGTAAATGCTCAAAATAAGTTAGCTATTAAGTTATTAATGTCAGCTATATTTTTGATAGCCCAAGTATAACAAACCTAAATTATTATTAACAATTAAAATACCATTGATAATATCCATGATTGTCCATTAATGATAAGGAGACACGTAAAGAACAAAGTTCATATTAGAATGTTAAAGGAACTGTATTAAGATCCATATTAGAAAGTGAAATCTACATTTATTTAAATAAACGTGTTATATATAAAAAAGCAAAAATGGGTGTTCTGTGGTGTGGAAATCAATTGTTTTTGTAGTATAGTTACATTAGAAAAGGTGGACCTGGATAGATCACTGAGGGATAGAGATAGCTTTGGAAATCAAGAGGCCATTGTAGAGAATTTGTACACATGTGGGTAGGCTTGAAAGGAGGGATGAGAACAGATGGGTTCTCATAAACATTACCTGAGAGGGGAGAAAGTGGAAAGCACCTGGAAAAAACTTCCCTCACATTGCCACTTTGGCCGGAATGCTGATGAAGACCAAGAAATGATCTTGCTACATATTTAGGGTGCTGAACTTGCCACCAATGTGGACAAATCCTCTGTGCCCTACCTCAAATATTATAGTATCAGAGAAGTCTAGTTTTGGCACAAATTCACTTTGGTAATTATACTGAAGGCCACGTGTGTCAAGATGATGATGGCATAGTTGAGCCTATTTTATATATGATTCTTTGAAAGGAAAATAGCAAATACAGAAAGTAGAAAATGGGTGATTTTTAACCATTAATTTTATTTTTGGAAGAATTAGAGTAAAATTGTTTTCTTTTTGTGTTATTGTTATATTAGTTACAGTAACTAAAGATAAGTTTGATCATATTTTTAAAGTTTCTAAACTCTCTGGCATATAACAGATTTTCAGCTAATAATTGACATATGTTCTTGAAATGCTTGCCCTGAAGATGAGCTGTAGACTAAACAGAGAATCAGACTGGAATCATTGGTTTTGCTTAGTGAATTGAAGAATCAGGTCTTTGGAAAATCATACATAAGAATAACAAAACGCTATAATATCTATTGTCATGTTCTTCTGGTTCCTAATGTTAGTTTGAATTGGGGAGAACATTAGAATGGCAGTTCAGAAATTTTTGAATTTCTATCACTAGAAAAGATATAGCAAAAGCTATACTTTCCCCCACTGAAGGATTTCGGCATGAAGGTTCTTTAGGTCTAGATCCAAGCAAAATAGTGAATTGAAAGTTTTTCTTTCATGATGTCAATTTTCCCTTTTCACCTTCTCTACATGAGTTCTTTTCTGCCTGTATTCCTCAGGTCAAGGAGACATTGCATCTAATCAGAAACTGGCAATATTTGTCTCACTATGTCTCCTTTTCCTTCTACAGTTGATATATTTATACATTGCTTTTAAACAAAAGGACCCATGAAGAATAAACTAAAGGTAATCAGCTCTAACTAGTTGTGCCCAGTATGATGTTTGCTACTCTGGGAATTCTGAATAGATATTGTTAAAACATTAATTTTTTCATTTGTTATCTTATTTCATTATACATACAATTAGCAATTGCTTCTTCTCCAATACCAAACTCTTGAGAAATCAGTGTGTTGTTTATCAAGGTTTAAATGCAAGTTTTATGGAAGCAGATTTTGTCCAAGTCTGTCCCTGTAACAGATTCAAAGCAAACAAAATGATTTTAGAGATACTAGACTTTGTGTTAGATAAACACAAAATAGGTGACACATGCTGACATTTCTCATGGTAAGAATTCTAAGAATTTTTTAATATAATTTTTAACAGATTTGATGAAACAGATTTTAACATCAATGAAACAGATTAATATATGCTCAGAAATTCATCCAAATCGTATAAATTAGATTTATAAATAAACTGATTATCTACCAATATTAGAATTCAGCCTTCATGTACTTACTGGTTGTTAGTGTAGTTTATTGACTATAGCAATCATTTAAAAAATCATTCTCAGCCAGCTAAACCTTGTAGGAAAGCATCATTTCATATGGAGAAAAAAATGAAGATGGTCCTCTGGGGTTCTCAAGAAATGTTAACAGCTGTTCTCCCCCTCACCTTCATCAGGAAGGTGGCATGGGCAGGAGTCTCCTGAGGTTGAAGGTATGAAAGGGAGGAAGTGATGTGACTGATAGACTCTGTGTCTCCACTAAGTACACCTAGAGTGACTATGATTTTTTGTTTCTTTTGCACTTCATAGGCCCAAGGGAAGTCCTGCTTTATATGTAAGATTTTTTAGCATAGAAAATTCTACACTGCTTGTATAATAACTGTCTTTACTGAAAGATCAAGAATAATTAAAATTAATACAACCTGGATACAAATAGTAATCAGTGTGACTTAGCAAAGTATATTGGTATACACTGTTAAAAGAGGCCAATCTGTTGGCACAGCAATGCTATGACCAAACAGCAAACAAAACAAACAACAACAAATCACCAAAAAACCAAGACTCATACTAGAACCTGTACAGTGAAATCTCTCGTAGTTGGTCCAAGCTAAACGTTTTACCAGATTTTTAGTAAAGCCATGGGTGTCTTTTAGGAAGTGTACTTGCTGAGCATTTCTCTCTGATGTTTTGTCTCAATTACACTCCACCTGCAATGCACTGCTATCATTTTTCCCTTCCCCTATTAGCTTTACACACCACATACTTCATACTTCTGAATTCTCCCTCCTCAGAACCTTTTATTCGATCTCAAAGATTTTAATCTGAGCCTACATTCCTTCTTTAATCTAGCATCTACTAATTGACTTTGAAGTTGAGCTTTTCTCATTCAGCCTTTGGCACTTTCAAGAAAATATTTGGCCACATTCAACTATTTATCTCTTTTCAATCCAGTAATGTTTTATTAAATTATAATGAAATAGTTTTAGAAGTTTTAAAAATTAAGTGTGATCATATATTATAGGGAGTGAAGATATCAAGATATATTTTAGTGGCATTACTCTCATCCATATTTATGCAGAGGAGCGTCAGCAGAAATTAGCATTAAATACATAGTGGAATATATTTCCTAATACATCTGTAAATGTGTAATACACCCAAACAAGAATAAACCTAAATAAAGCAGCATTTGGTATTGTTTATCTCATCCACCTACACTGAATACCAGAGCGTTAAGTGGTTTCTAATGCTCCTATCTATGAAAACATCTAAAAGGATTCTTTGTTTTAGATTTATCTAGAAAGAAAATGATTAAAAATGAATTATGAAATAAACTATACAATTGAACAGTTAAATATAATTCTTGGTTGTTTTTTTTAGTGTAATTGAAAAGTATTTCAACAAAAGTCTTTTCCAGATTTATTTATAAATTCTATGATCTGTGAACCTGTAACTTGTATAGTGATGTAGGAAATATAAAAAAAAATGGAAGAGAGTCTCTTACTTCTCATTTGCACTCTCTGCAAAAGCTGACATTATTGTTCTCTGTTCTTCCTGACCATCTCTTGTTTTTACATCTCCTCAGCGTTTGTCTCTCTTTCTCTCTCTCTTTCTGAAGCTTTAGGGAGGAATTTAATGTTCTTTATTGTTTAGAAGGAAAAGAATTACTACTGGATAAGTACCTTTTCAAGAAACTTCCTGTTTATGTGAAATCGTTCATTGATTCGTGCACGTGTGAGTGAGTGTGTGTGTGTTACAATATCAGACATCTTGGATGATAGCACAAACGCATATTTTATCTTTTTTCTTCTTTAAACTTGTTATTTCAGTATGGTGAGGTTATTTTGAAGCTTATTTTTTCTTCTATGGCATCATAAGTACATTAACTTTGAGTTTATCATGTAATTATTTCAACTGAGAACACTAGCTTTGCCTTTTAACTTTCTCTCAGGCATTTCTTTTTTTTTTAATAATTAATTTATTTTTGCCTGTGTTGAGTCTTTGTTGCTGTGTGCGGGCTTTCTCTAGTTGCGGTGAGGGGGGCTACTCTTCATTGCAGTGTGTGGACTTCCCATTGAGGTGGCTTCTATTGTTGCAATGCACCAGCTGTAGGCACGTGGGCTTCAGTAGTTGTGGCATGTGGGCTCAGTAGTTGTGGCTTGCAGGCTCTAGACCACAGCCTCAGTAGTTGTGGTGCACAGGCTTAGTTGCTCAAAGGCATGTAGGATCTTCCCGGACCAGGAATCAAACCCGTGGCCCCTGCATTGGCAGGCAGATTCTTAACCACTGTGCCACCAGGGAAGTCCTCTCAGGCATTTCTTACTAACCACATTTACTGTGTGTGAGAATTTGAAAAATAAGATGCCCAGTGGACCCTGACAAATTTCTAACCTTTGCTCCAGAAACTTAATGTTCCTTGTGCCTCCCACTATTCATGGAGAGACAAAACCAAATAAGGTATGACATATTCTTAAAAAGTTTAATATATGGTTGGGGTATGTGGAGGGGGTCAAAAGAAGAGAGATAGTGACATTTGAGCTGGATTTCAAAAATTGCTGGATATCCACAGGTGGAGACCATGGGAAGACAATTTTAAATAATGTCCACAACTTGATTATTTCTGACGGCACTGATTGGAAACAATCTAAATGAAAAAAAAGAGAGTAATGATTATACATTATTGTATATTCTATTGTAATTAAACACTAACTTAATGACCCAAGAAATCACTCAAAGATATAGTGTGTTTACTAAAGTCTGTAGACAACTATGAATGTTATATATAAAACATACATATTAATTCCTTTAAAAATAATTGATGAAAAAACATTGGAAGGTAGGATTGTATAGAATTTTATTTCTTTTTAACACATGAATGCATCTTTAAGTTGTATCTTGTTATTTTTTAAAAGAAAAAATATATGTCTATAAAGAGATGTGTAGATAGCCTTTATTTCTGAGAAACTATATGTGCAGTCATGGAACTGGTGTGAACCAGAATTGGATGGGAAAATAGAAAGCAGGGAGAGACTACTGTGCTTGTCCAAGTGAGACAAAATGAGGGTAGCAATACCTGGAATGAAATCAAGTGGACAAACACATAAAATGCTGGGGAGACAATGGAAGAAAAAACAACAAAAATACTTAACTGAAACTAAAAATGAACAGTAAAGAATCAAGAGTACTTGCACGATTTTTAGTCTAAACAGCAGGAAGTATGGAAATTCTAGAGATGTGGGCACTACAAACAGAAGAAAATTAGTGAGGGTAGATGAAGGATTCTCTTATTTGAGATTGTTGGTAGCATCATCACACAAAGTCTGGCAGAATGTTGAAAAAAAAGATTCTAGGTTTAGGAAAGAGCAGAATTCTAGATATGTATCTGAGTTGCATCATTATAGGTGCAATTCTGCAGGGCAGAAAGGACAGAGAAGATGTAAGCATAGAGAGGGTTGGAACAGAGGTTTCCAAGTTATTTTGTGCCTTGGAGCCCTTTGGCTTTTCTAGTGAAGACTGTGGACCCCTTCTCAGAATAATGGCTTTACATACATAAAATAATTTATGGATTAATATGGGTAACAATTAGATTGAAAGAGCTATCAAAATATTTTTTTAAAAATAATTTAAAATGTTATATATTAATATGAATTGTACTTATTAATATATTAGATAATATATTAATATACTCAATTTAGTGGGGTCTAATAACTGCCATAATTCAAATACAATGATGACTCTAAACAACATTTAAGGAGATCTGAAAAACTTTAATGTGATATAAACTGTCTATGTTTTCCAGTGTTGCCAAAGTCACGGTACTGCTAATACTACTATGCTTTGTAACTACATTAATGTTTTATGGACATACTAAACTTATGTTTGAAGTTAGTTAGATGCCCTTTCTTATCATGCAAATTCACAGACTCCCTGTATTGTATGCAGTGACTCCTTGGTGGTCCATGATTAAGAGCTTCTTTAGAGCAGGTGCATGCGGGAAGACATAGATTTCTAGAGCTGGTTTGGGACATAGTAGAATATATTTGGTTGGGGAAACTTCCCAGCAAGGGCATGTTTGTGTTAATGTGCAGTAATGCCAAAGACAGCATTATTTTTAAGATCATAGACTCCAGGCGAGAATGCCAGTTTAAACACTACTTAAACCCTCTGTGCCTCAGCCTGTCTATTTTTTAATCCTCAAAGGGTTATTGTGAGGATTAAATGCATTAGTGTTTGCAGTATGGCCTGGTGCATGTTAAGCACTATATAAAAAGTATTTATCAAATAAATAAATATGCTCAGGCTAATCCTCAAGCAGACTGAGCCATGCAATTAGTTACAGGTTGCCTCTATCTTAAAGGTCTTCTGAGCCAGTGAAATAGACAAAAATTGAGAAGACAGAGAGATAGGAAAAAACAAAACAAAACTAGGAGCATGTAAGTCAGGAGGAAATGAGTTTTTAAGGGAGATAGCTCAGAACAGATGCTACTTGGAGGTCAAGGACTAAGCCTGAGAACAGATATCTGGATGGGTATTGGTAATCAGTAATTAGGTCATTGGTAGTCTTCTGAAGAGGATCCAATATATGGACAGAAGCAGATGCCAGACATCAAGCCATTTATTGAATAGGTTGATAGCAACAAACAACCAGTGAATTGGATTACTTTGCTCAAAATTCAGTTCATGAAAGAAAGGAGATTGAAAATTTATCAGATTTAACAGAAATGACCTAGATGGTACAGGGGAAGTAGTCAATGAAGGAAAGCTTGTAATTGATAGAGAAAGAGAAGGAGCAAACAATTGCTAGAACCAGATTCTGATTAATGTAGGAAAGAATGAGACTTATGTAGAAAGTTTCACCTTGGACTAAAAAAGAGGTCAAATCCTTTTGAAGCTGGGGGCTATAAGGAGAAACAGATGAAGATAGGAAAGTGTTGTGATCAAATTAAAAAGAACACCTAGGAGGCCTCTATGCTGGAGGATCTTTCACCCATAACTGTTGTGGAAGAGATATTCACAAGAATAGAGAGTGTGGAGAAAAATGGAAACCCCCTTAGGGTGAGTGAGAAACTTTTTTGATTGCTACAGGAAATGCAACAAGCATCTAATTAGAGATTAATATAAATATTGTCAAGTAGCTATGGGGACTTAGTTGGGCTAAAGAGGATAGTTAGATTTCATCCTAAATATCACTTCCCTAGGTAAATCCACATTGATTAAACTCCCAGCATAAGTTTAATTATCCCTGATGTGTGCTTTCACTGTGCCCTGCATTTATATAATGACTTTTTTGTTTTACGGCTAGAGTGTAAACTTTTTAAGGGCTCCATTTTGTTCATTCATATACACATATTCAAAACATGGCACATAAAAGATATTGAATATTTTTTTGCTTTTAATAAATGTCCTTTGGGAGATGGGTCCAAGATGGCAGAGTAGAAGGACATGTGCTCAATCCCTCTTGCGAGAGCACTGGAATCACAACTAACTGCTGAACAATCATCAATGGGAAGACACTGGAACTAACCAAAAAAGATACCCCACATCCAAAGACATAGGAGAAGCCATAATGAGATGGTAGGAGGGGCGCAATCACAATAAAATCAAATCACATAAGTTCTGGGTGGGTGACTCACAAACTGGAGAATGATTATACCACAGAAGTCCACCCACTGGAGTGAAGTTTATGAGCCCAACATCAGGCTTCCCAACCTGGGGTTCTGGCAATGGGAGGAGGAATTCCTGGAGAATCAGACTTTGAAGGCTAGCAGAATTTGATTGCAGGTCTTCGACAGGACTGGGGAAACAGAGACTTCACTCTTGGAGGGCACACACAAAGTAGTGTGCACCTCAGGACCCAGGGGAAAGAGCAGTGACCCTGTAGCAGACTGAACCAGACCTACCTGCTAGTGTTGGATGGTCTCCTGCAGAGGTGGGGGGTGGCCGCAGCTCAGTGTGGGAACAGGACACTGGGAGCAGGAGCTCTGGGAAGCACTCCTTGGTATGAGCCTTCCTGGAGTCCACAACTAGCCCCACCAAAGAGCCTGTAACCTCCAGTGTTGGGTCACCTCATGCTAAATAACCAACAGGGAGGGAACTCAGCCTCACCCATCAGCAGACAAGTAGGTTAAAGTTTTACTGAGCTCTGCCCAACAGAAAAACACCAAACTCTACACATCATCAGTCCCTCCCATCAGGAAGCTTGCACAAGCCTCTTAGATAGCCTCATCCACCAGAGAGCAGACAGCAGAAACAAGAATAGCTACAATCCTGCAGTCTCTGGAACAAAAACCACATTCACAGAAAGATAGACAAAATAAAAAGGCAGAAGACTATGTACCAGATGAAAGAACAAGATAAAACCCCAGGAAAACAATGAAATGAAGTGGAGATAGGCAACCTTCCAGAAAAAGAATTCAGAATAATGATAGTGAAGATGATCCAGGACCTCAGAAAAAGAATGGAGGCAAAGCTTGAGAAGATGCAAGAAAGACCCAGAAGAATTAAAGAACAAACAAACAGAGGAACAATACAATAACTGAAATGAAAAATACACTAGAAGGAATCAATAGCAGAATAACTGAGGCAGAAGAACAGATAAGTGACCTGGAAGACAGAATAGTGGAATTCACTGCCGCAGAACAGGATAAAGAAAAAAGAATGAAAAGAAATGAAGACAGAATAAGAGACCTCTGGGATAACATTAAATGCACCAACATTCACATTATAGGGGTCCCAGAAGGAGAAGAGAGAGAGAAAGGACCTGAGAAAATATTTGAAGAGATTATAGTTGAAAACTTCCTTAATATGGGAAAGGAAATAGCTACCCAAGTCCAAGAAGTGCAGAGAGTCACAGGTAGGATAAACCCAAGGAGAAACATGCTGAGACACATAGTAATCAAACTGACAAAAATTAAAGACAAAGAAAACTTATTAAAAGCCACAAGGGAAAAATGACAAATAACATACAAAGGAACTCCTATAAGGTTAACAGCTGATTTCTCAGCAGAAACTCTACAAGCCAGAAGTGAGTGGCATGATATATTTAAACTGATGAAAGGGAAGAACCTACAACCAAGATTACTCTACCCTGCAAGGACCTCATTCAGATTTGGCAGAGAAATCAAAAGCTTGACAGACAAGCAAAAGCTAAAAGAATTTAACACACCAAACCAGCTCTACAAAAAATGCTAACAGAACTTCTCTAAGTGGAAAACACAAGAGGAGAAAAGGACCTACAAAATCAAACCCAAAACAATTAAGAAAATGGTAATAGGAATATACATATTGATAATTATCTTCAAAGTGAATGTATTAAATGATCCAACCAAAGGACATAGGCTCACTGAATGGATACAAAACCAAGACCCATATATATGCTGTCTAAAAGAGACCCACTTCAGACCTAGGGACATGCACAGACTGAAAGTGAGAGGATGGAAAAAGATATTCCATGCAAATGGAAATCAAAAGACAGCTGGAGCAGCAATACTCATATCAGATAAAATAAACTTTAAAATAAAGAATGTCACAAGAGACAAGGAAGGACACTGCATAATGATCAAGGGATCAATCCAAGAAGATATAACAATTATAAATATATAAGATCAGCTCAATACATAAGACAAATGCTAACAGCTATAAAATAGGAAATCAACAGTACCACAATAATAGTGGGGGACTTTAACACCTTACTTACACCAATGGACAGATCATCCAGACAGAAAATTAATAAGGAAACACAAGCTTTAAATGACACAATAGACCAGAGAGATTTAATTGATATTTATAGGACATTCCATCCAAAACTAGCAGATTACACTTTCTTCTCACGTGCACACAGAACATTCTCCAGGATAGATCACATCTTGGGTCACAAATCAAGCTTCGGTAAATTTAAGAAACTTGAAATCATATCAAGCATCTTTTCCGACCACAATGCTATGATATTAGAAATGAATTACAGGGGAAAAAATGTAAAACAAGCAAACACATGGAGGCTAAATAATACATTACTAAATAACCAAGAGATCACTGAAGAAATCAAAGAGGAAATTAAAAAAATACCTAGAGACAAATGACAACAAAAACACGATGATCCAAAACCTATGGGATATAGCAAAAGCAGTTCTAAGAGGGAAGTTTATAGCAATACAATCCTACCTCAAGAAACAAGAAAAATCTCAAGTAAACAATCTAACCTTACACCTAAAGTAATTATAGAAAGAAGAATAAACAAAACCCAAAGTTAGTAGAAGGAAATAAATCATAAAGATCACAGCAGAAATAAATGAAATAGAAACAAAGAAAACAATAGCAAAGATCAACAAAACTAGAAGCTGGTTCTTTGAGAAGATAAACAAAACAAAATTGATAAACGTTTATTCAGACTCATCAAGAAAAAGGGGGAGAGGGCTCAAATCAATAAAATGAGAAATGAAAAAGGAGAAGTTACAACGGACACTGTAGAAATACAAAGCACCATAAGAGACTACTACAAGCAACTCTATGCCAATAAAATGGACAACCTGGAAGAAATGGACAAATTCTCAGACAGGCATAACCTTCCAAGACTGAAACAGAAAGAAACAGAAAATATGAACAGACCAATCAAAAGTAATGAAATTGAAACTGTGATTAAAAATTTTTCAAAGAATAAAAGTCCAGGACCAGATGTCTTCACAGGTGAATTCTATCAAACATTTAAAGACGAGCTAACAACAATCCTTCTCAAACTCTTGCAAAAAATTGCAGAGGAAGGAACACTCCCAAACTCATTCTGTGAGGCCACCATCACCCTGATACCAAAACCAGACAAAGATACTACAGAAAAAGAAAATTACAGACCAACATCACTGATGAATATAGATGCAAAAATCCTCAATAAAGTACTAGCAAAGAGAATCCAACAGCACATTAAAAGGATCATACACCATGATCAAGTGGGATTTATTCCAGGAATACAAAGATTCTTCAATATATGCAAATCAATCAATGTGATATACCTTATTAACAAATTGAAGAATAAAAACCATATGATCATCTCAATAGATGCAGAAAAAGCTTTTGACAAAATTCAACACGTATTTATGATTAAAATTCTCCAGAAAGTGGGCATAGAGGGAAACTACCTCAAAAAATAAAGGCCATATACAACAAACCCACAGCAAACATCATTCTCAATGGTAAAAAACTGAAAGCATTTCCTCTAAAATCAGGAATAAGACAAGGATGTCCACTCTCACCACTATTATTCAACATAGTTTTGGAAGTCCTAGCCATGGTAATCAGAGAAGACAAATAAATAAAAGGAATACAAATTGGAAAAGAAGAACTAAAATTGTCACTGTTTGCAGATAACATGACACTATACATAGATAATCCTAAAGATGCTACCAGAAAGCTGCTAGAGCTAATCAATGAATTTGATAAAGTTTAGGATACAAAATTAATGCACAGATATCTCTTGCATTCCTATACACTAACAATGAAAGATCAGAAAAAGAATTTAAGGAAATAATCCCATTCACCATTGCAGCAGAGAGAATAAAATACCTAGGAATAAACCTACCTAAGGAGGTAAAAGACCTGTACTCAGAAAACTATAAGACACTGATGAAAGAAATCAAAGATGACACAAACAGATGAAGAGATATACCATGTTCTTGGATTAGAAGGGTCAACATTGTGAAAATGTCTATACTACCCAAAGCAATCTACAGATTCAATGTAATTCCTATGAAATTACCAATGGCATTCTTCACAGAACTAGAACAAAAAAATTTACAATTCATATGGAAACACAAAAGACCCCGAACAGCAAAAGCAACTCTGAGAAAGAAAACGGAGCTGGAGGAATCAGACCCCCCAACTTCAGACTATACTAGAAAGCTACAGTAATCAAGACAATTTGGTACTGGCACAAAAACAGAAATAAAGATCAATGGAACAGGATAGAAAGCCCAGAGATAAACCCATGCGCCTATGGTCAAGTAATCTATGACAAAGGAGGCAAGGATATACAATGGAGAAGAGACAGTCTCGTCAATAAGTGGTGCTGGGAAAACTACATGTAAAAGAATACATGACAGCTACATGTAAAAGAATGAAATTAGAACACTCCATAACACCATACACCAAAATAAACTCAAAATGGATTAAAGACCTAAATGTAAGACTGGACACTATAAAGTTCTTAGAGAGAAATATAGGAAGAACACTCTTTGACATAAATCACAGCAAGATCCTTTTTGACCCACCTCCTAGAGAAATGGAAATAAAAACAAAAATAAACAAATGGGACCTAATGAAACTTAGAAGCTTTTGCACAGCAAAGGAAACCATAAACAAGATGAAAAGACAACCCTTAGAATGGGAGAAAGTATTTGCAAATGAAGCAACTGACAAAGGATTAATCTCCAAAATTTACAAGCAGCTCAATATCAAAAAAAACAAACAACCCAATCCAAAAATGGGCAGAAGACCTAAACAGACATGTATCCAGAGAAGATATACAGATTGCCCACAAACACATGAAAGGATGCTCAACATCACTAATCATTAGAGAAATGCAAATCAAAACTACAATGAGGTATCATCTCACACCAGTCAGAATGGCCATCATCAAAAACTCTACAAACAATAAATGCTGGAGAGGTTGTGGAGAAAAGGGAACACTCTTGCACTGTTGGTGGGAATGTAAATTGATACAGCCACTATGGAGAACAGTATGGAGGTTCCTTAAAAAACTACAAATAGAATTACCATATGACCCAGCAATCCCACTACTGGGCATATACCCAGAGAAAACCATAATTCAAAAAGACACATGCACCCCAGTGTTCATTGCAGCACTGTTTACAATAGCCAGGTCATGGAAGCAACATAAATGCCCATCAACTGATGAATGGATAAAGAAGATGTGGTACATATATACAATGGAGTATTACTCAGCCATAAAAAGGAACAAAATTGGGTCATTTGTAGAAATGTGGATGGACCTAAAGACTGTCATACAGAGTGAAGTAAGTCAGAAAGAGAAAAACAAGTATCATATATTAACACATATATGTGGAATCTAGAAAAATAGTACAGATGAACCAGTTTGCAGGGCAGAAATAGAGACAAAGATGTATAGAACAAACGTATGGAAGGGGGAAAAACGGGGGTGGGGGATGAATTCAGAGATTGGGATTGACTTACATACATTAATATGTATAAAATAGATAACAAATAACCTGCTGTATAAAAAAAATAAATTAAATTAAATTTAAAAAAAGAAAATGAGGAAACTAAATTAAAAATAAATAAATAAATGTCTTTTATTTTCTGGACTTACTGTGTATTTTAGAAGAGTCTACACTAACCTCGTAGCTTTGATGAATTTGAAGCATCCGTTTCAACTCTAGTAATACCAATTTTGTTAAAAGCAAATTAATGAACCTTCTTCCCTCATTCAGTCTTACATTTTCCTCACATGGTCCTCCATTAACTATCCTGCTCTTTACATCTCATTTGTTTCTTGTTTGTGGCTTACAATTATCTCTTCAGCTTGACCATTACAGGACTTCTTTACTGACCCTTTGTAATTACCCTTGAGTGCAATTCTATTCTTGATAGGCATCTCTTTCTGTTTCCTTTCCCACCCCATGTGATTCTAAGTGTTCTCAGGGGTTCAGCCCAGGGTAAGGCAATCTGCTTAGCTAGCTCTTCTAATGCATGAACACAGGGTCTGGCAACAAAAGATAAAAAAGAAAAAAGAAATCACGTGGTTTATTAAGGGTCAGGAATTACCTGCTCTGATGCAGGAAAACGTCTAGAAGGTGAAGGATTCAAGTGGTATGTAAAGTTGGACAGGAATTTGAGAGATGTCAAAAGATAAGTGGGCTTCTATAAGGATATATATAAGTGGAGGATCTAATTGTTACTTCCTTTGAACATTTACTGAATAACCACTGTAATGCATAGCTGCCATGAAGAAAAGAAAGTTTAATAAGGAAGTAAAACTACAGATCAAAGCAGAAGCTTCTAGACTAGAATTTTCCAGGTCTGGTTTTGGATCTTTTAAAACTAATTTTACAGAATTAGTTCAGTATGATATCACTTACGTGCAGAATCTAAAAAAGAAAACAAACTGCCCTTTACATGGTCATGCTGAGCTAGCGCCTGAGCCTGGGATGGGGCCGCAGCCTCCATGCACTCACCGCCTTCTGCCGCTTCCGGACCATGGTCACCGACAAAGTGAGCAAGCTTCGAGCCTTCTTGAAAATGTGCAAGCAGGACACGAGTGTTCTGCACACCGAGGAATGTGCTTCCTGAGGGAGTGGGTGGAGAGCATGGGGGGTAAAATACCACCTGTTACTCATAAAACTAAATTGGAAGAAAATACCAAGGAAGAAAAAACAGATAGTAAGAAGGCGGAGGAAAACATAAAGACAGACACACCATCAAGTGAGGAAAGTGATCTAGAAATTGACAGTGAAGGTGTGCTTGATGGGCACTGATGCCCCTCAAGAAATGGGAGATGAAAATGTACAGATAACTGAGGAGATGATGGATCAGGCAAATGATAAAAACGTGGTTGCCATTGATGCCCTAAATGGTGGTGAACTACAGAAAGCCATTGACTTGTTCACAGATGCCATCAAGTTAAATCCTCGTTTGGCCATTCTGTATGCCAAGAGAGCAAGTGTCTTCATCAAATTATAGAAGCCAAATGTTGCCATCCGAGACTGTGACAGAGCTATTGAAATAAATCCTGATTCTGCTCAGCAATACAAGTGGCGAGGGAAAGCACACAGACTTTTGGGCCATTGGGAAGAAGCTGCCCATGATCTTGCCTTTGCCTGTAAACTGGATTATGATGAAGATGCTAGTGCAATTATGAAAGAAGTCCAACCAAGGGCCCAGAAAATTGCTGAACGTTGGAGAAAGTATGAGCGAAAACGTGAAGAGCAAGAGATCAAAGAAAGAATAGAAAGGGTCAAGAAGGCTCGGGAAGAACATGAGAGAGCCCAGAGGGAGGAAGAAGCCTGACGACAATCAGGAGCTCAGTATGGCTCTTTTCCAGGTGGCTTTCCTGGAGGAATGCCTGGTAATTTTCCTGGAGGAATGCCTAGAATGGGAGGGGCATGCCTGGAATGGCAGGAATGCCTGGGCTCAGTGAAATTCTTAGTGATCCAGAGGTTCTTGCAGGCATGCAGTATCCAGAAGTTATAGTGGCCTTCCAGGATGTGGCTCAGAACCTGGCAAATATGTCAAAATATCAGAGCAATCCAAAGGTTATGAATCTCATCAGTAAATTGTTGGCCAAATTTGGAAGTCAAGCATAATGCCCTTCTGACAAATAAAGCCCCTTCTGAAGGAAAAGCAACTTAGATCACCTCATGGATGTCATAATAACACAAACCAGTGTACCTCTGACCTTCTCATGAAGAAAGCTGGGGTGCTTTGAAGATAATCCCTACCCTTCTGCCCCAAATGCAGCTGAAACATTTTACAGTGGTTTTCCATTAGGGTATTCATTCAGATAATGTTTTCTTACTAGAAATTACAAAATTTAAACAATTTTTAAACCTTAAAAATATTTAAAACAAATTAAAAGGGTGTGTTAATCCCTACATTTTTCTTTACTAATCATTTTGGTTTTTTCCTTTGAATTAATTAGGCAAGGAAGATACTTCAGTATGGAAGATTTATTGTTCAAGTTTGAGTGAAATAGAGATTTATTAGTGGGAGGCAAATGTAACATTTAAATAGATACAGCTTGAGTTGGATATATGTTTACTGAGGCATTTTGATTTATCTTTTTAATTGCTTTATTATTATTATTTTTAATTTTTTGCTTCCATGAAACTATTGGGACCATCAGAATTGCAGTAGGACTTGGGTAGGGACTGGAAGTACTTGGCAGGGCAGCAGTAATCTTACTGCATTTTATATAATGTGTACCCTTGTGCAGATGCATTTAAATCTTACACTGTGGTGAAGGGATGATTTTTACACTGCTGCAGTAAAATCAGATTACTTAGCTCTGTTCTTGTCTGATATCTAAAATAAATGTTTCATATTACCACATATGGGAAATAAGGGAATACTTTTCTTTTGGTATTTCTATGTTTAAAATGTTCTTTTCAGATCAGAAGATGCCCAACTCTTTGTCTGCTTTCTATTTGTTTTCACATTTTTTTCCCCTCTTACTCTTCTTGGGCTAAAGATGATGTTTTTTCACTAGCATCATCACTGCTATCATCATTCACAGCATAATTATGCAAGCATATTTAATGCTGGGTTTAATTTAATATGTAATACAAATAGTGGCTATGTAGGGTAATACCCATAATAGCTATAGTTTCTTACTTGGCCAAGAGATTTCATATTTAAGTGTTAGATTTCCTCTTTGGTGAAATCTTAACATACCAAAAGATGTTGGAAGAAGGGATTCCCTTTGGTGTTTGGTCTCCTACTTAGGAAATACCTATTGCAGTTAGAGTTTCTCTTGTAGTATTAATTTTTGGAGAAGTTTGAATTAATTGATACACAAAGAAGGGAAGCTAAATTCCTAATCCAGCATGAACTAAAAAAATTGATGAGATTCATGGTGTTTCTTCATTGTGGAGTTGTCAGCATTGTGAAAGATGCATTGTTCTATTCAGCTCTTAAATACTGCAGCCATGTCCCTACCTCTCCTTATTCCTTCCCTCTCCTCCAAGGATAAAGAAAATGATAAATTTTCTATTGTACATCCAATTCTTATATTAAATGAGGCTAAGTCCAGGCACTGTACCAGGAATTGCTAGGTTTCTACTTATTATCTTTCAATGTAAAGTGCTAGTTTAAAAGCAATTTCAAGGGATGAGAGCCTCTGTACTTTGCTTATTTGAAGAATCAACGGTAGAAGCAGTGAAGTAAATTCCATGGAATACATTTCTGAAATCATAAGTAAGTTGATTCAAGTTTTTATGCTTTGCTGTACACAAGCAAATAGAAATGCATCTGTTAAGTGAGAAAAAGCTGTATGCTGATTGAGTATGCTTTCTAAACCCTTTAAAAATACTCAGCATTAAAACTTGAGTTTGAGCTTGCTGGTGTTCTTTTTGTTAATATGTGTTCTCCTCAAAATTTCCAGTGTGTGCTGTAATTCAGGACCAGCTGCTTCTGGATTTTTCATTTGATTTACACATTACCTAAGTACTTTCTAATATTGCACATATTACCATAAACAGGTAAAAGTAAAATTGATCTGAAAATGTATCCTGTGCTTTTTAGACTTTTAACTTAATACAAAGTACATCTTCAAACAAACAAAAGAAAGAAAGGAAACAAACTAATGAATATAACAAAAAAGAATCAGACTCACAGATATAGAGAACAAATTAGTGGTTACCAGTGGGGAAAAGAATGGGAGGCGTGGCAATATAAGGGTGGGGGATTAAGAGATACAAAATACTACATATAAAATAAATAAGCTACAAGGATCTATTGTACAATATAGGGACTATAACCAATATGTTATAATAACTATAAATGAAGTATAACCTTTAAAAATTGTGAATCACTATGTTGTACACCTGAAACTTACATAATATTGTACACCAGCTATACCTCAATTAAAAAAAAAAAATTTCTGGGACTTCCCTGGCAGTCCAGTGGTTAACACTCTGCTCTTCCACTGCAGGGGGCATGGGTTTGATCTCTGGTTGGGAACTGAGATCCCACATGCCTCATGGTGTGGCCAAAACAAACAAACAAACAAATTTTGCAAAATTAGTTCGGTGCAACATACATTTATTGAACATAAAGTAAAATTATGTTTGTTATTTTTGCATGATAGGGAATCTACTCTGTGTTATGTTATTTGTGTCTTTCTTTTATCATTCTTGATTGTGTATACAAGAGTATATGCAGACTATTTCTTTCTTTCTTTTTTTTTTGCGGTACGCGGGCCTCTCACTGTTGTGGCCTCTCCTATTGCGGAGCACAGGCTCCAGACGCGCAGGCTCAGCGGCCATGGCTCACGGGCCCAGTTGCTCCGTGGTATGTGGGATCTTCCCAGAACGGGGCACGAACCCGTGTCCCCTGCATCGGCAGGCGGACTCTTAACCACTGAGCAACCTGGGAAACCCAGACTATTTCTTCAGTGGGCACAGAGATCCCTTAGTGATCTATTTCATTTAATAAGCTCTTGTCTATTACTTGCTATGTGTCAGGCGCTTTTTTAAGGGCTTTACCAATGTTAACTTATGAAATCTTATGACTTCATGTAAATTTATTTTTCCTGGTAACTTATGTGAGGATCCTAAACAGTGACTCTCCTGGAACATTCCAGTTAATCAATTTATTTAATAAACCAAACATACTAAGAATAAATATATTTAAGTAGTAATCAAATGCTACCATGACGAACATATTGATGTCCATATTTGCAGTCTATTTGATCTCTCTTAACACAAAAAGGACACATATGAGTAGATTCACCTATTCATCTATTCATGTATGTATGCATATCTCCTTTTATTCAATACACTTTTACTGAGTATTGCTGTGTAAAAGCAACATGTTCAGTGATTAAAAAAAAAAGTTATGGGCTTCCCTGGTGGCACAGTGGTTGAGAGTCCGCCTGCCGATTCAGGGGACATGGGTTCGTGCCCCGGTCTGGGAAGATCCCACGTGCCGTGGAGCGGCTGGGCCAGTGAGCCATGGCTGCTGGGCCTGTATGTCCGGAGCCAGTGCTCTGCAACAGGAGAGGCCATAGCAGTGGGAGGCCCGTGTACCGCAAAAAAAAAGAAAATATATAATAATAAAAATAATAATAATAATTTTTAAAAAGTTATGAATAGGATCACTTCATATTCAAGAAGTTTATATACTGGGGGCCATATGTTGGGGCAAAGAATACAGATAAGACAAGAAAGCAAATATGTACACAGAACACATGTAAGCTTGAAAAAAAAAGTTCTATAATAAACATAAAAACATTGCCCAGCACAGGGATATCAGCTCGGTGCTTTGTGACTGCCTGGAGGGGTGGGATAGGGAGGGTGGAAGGGAGGGAGACGCAAGAGGGAAGGGATATGGGAACAGATGTATATGTATAACTGATTCACTTTGTTATAAAGCAGAAACTAATACACCATTGTGAAGCAATTATACTCCAATAAAGTTGTAAAAAAACAAAAACAAAAACAAAAACAAAAAACAATGCCCAGGGTGGACTGTATAAAACTAGAGATGGGAACATTTAAGCTGAATATGTGCCATTTTAGTGATGGAAGTGCTTACTATGACACAGGCCAAGAGGGTGTAGAAATATGGATGGACTTCAGCTGGATCAAGATTTTCCTGGGCTACAGTGATGTGTTAACAATTGTTAGGGGAAAATCATTTGCTAAATTATCGAGAAAATGCAGCCTCTCCAGTAAAAGGAAATTTTTCTACTAGTTTCCAGTGGTAAAATAGTCTACCAGTTCTACATTTTTTGTTTGTTTTACTGTTTCTGAATTTTGATTGCTGTAAGAACTAGAAATATCTTTCATCTCCAGTTGGCAATAAAGCTCTACTCCATTTTCCAAGTTGGACTGCTATAATCTTCCTTAATGAGTCTACCATAGCGCACTCTCTCCAGAGCCTCCAACTGGATCAAAAAATAATCCTTAGCCAAAGGAGCAGCAGAACAGCATGGTTTCTCCATCCTGATGCAATGCTTTTTTCAATAGTTACTACTTGATTTCTGTTCCAACTAAGAGGTGTTTTGACAGATTAAATAAAAGATGAGCCTTGAAAACTCATGAACCTTGTTTCCTTATCTCTACTTTATCATAATAAAAACATTAATTCTGTTTTCAGAGAGGGATAAAATTCAAAGGTTCTCCAATTTTTGCCTGGTATAATCAGATAATAGCAATAAGATTTTTTACAGGTGACATCATGTAAAGTCTTTTCAGACTACAACAATACTTGCTGGTCTAAAATACTAAAACTACTAATTAATGAATTTTTGAATGAGGAAGTAGTAAGTGATCAGCTGAATTGCAAGTTCTGAAATTTTGTAACATTTGCTACTCTTGAAACAATAATATACGAATGAAAATTTCTTCTATACTTTTGGAAATGTTGTTAATCTTGCATTACCTACAAGCAGATTCCATACAAACATCTTAATAAATGTCTCATGAAAAGCTAGTTAAGATAGGTAACGATAGCCTCATTTAAAGAAAAACATAAGACAGTGTTTGGATTTGCCTGTGTTTACCAAAACTGATTGAATATTTTCCATGTAGTTAATGACTGTAGAAGAAATTAACTCACACATTCATTGTGTATAATTGTACTTATTTTCCTTATTCAATACAAAAGGCTATTGTCAAATTATGCAGTCTGTAGCACCTATGGCAGCTAACTGGGTACAGAGACAGGAGGTCAGAAATATCAGGTAAAAGCTGGCTGTTGATATGGACATGACATCTCATTTTGGAGCAGTACAATTTATGCCGTCTGATATTTCAAGAACTTTCTATGCATTTTTCTTCCATATGAAGGGAGAAATTATATAGAAACTATGATTGTTTGTGGTGTTTTGAAACAATAAAGAAGTAAGTTATGAAGGGAATGATTTTACATTTTTGACACATTAAACCAAATATAGAAGACAAACGTGCCAAAGGTCACCTCAACAATATTACAGAATCTTGCAATCTGATTCTTTAATTCAAGCCTAGCAAAGCACAAGTTATTTACTAGAAAACAAAACTAAACCAAAAACAAACAAAAAACTCCAATCAGCCTGAATTTCACCGGAAATTTGTAGGGCTAATGTGACACTAACTTCAAGTTGTCCGTGAATGGTCAGTTGAGAAGGATACTTGCATTGAACACATTTGCAATTTTAGTCCACGCTCTTCATAGCTTTTGAAATTTCAAACTTACTCATACAGATAGAGCACATTAGCTGTATCCAAACTGAATAAACACATTCTAAGTGTTTTCAATCAGTCCTTAAAACAATTTTCAATTTTGGGTTATAAGGGATGAAAATTTCCTTATGCACATTGCTTAAAAATTTCTCCTGGTTGGTTTCATTTTTTGTGTGTTTAATTTAGCCAGCTCATTTTCTTCAGATTTGTTTTTACCAATTGCATAGCAGTCAATCAAATATATAAGATTCATGCCATTGAAGTTTTCAAAGTTACATAACTACTAATCAATAGGCTAAAATATTATGCCTCATTCTCATACCCACTGGGTAAATGGTGGATTAGAGAAGATTTTTTAACAAAGAAATAGAGAGAGATAAAAAGCGAAACAAGAGTGTGCCACAGTTCCAAGATCTTTATGGACAAGTTAAATTAATCCATGTATTGAAAAGAGGCTTGGCAATAATTTGTCAGGGCCTATGTATGTTGTAAAGCAGTAAACCAGAGGCAGAATTGAGATTCAGGAGGGATATCACATTTTTTATTAGACATTTGCAATATTTTGGTAATTATTTACCTTGAAAGCCTTGGTGGGAGTCAAGATCATCTCTCCTCAGAAAAGCTGAACATTCTGGCTTTCCCAGCTAGGGTATGGTCCTGTGACTCAGCTCCACAAACCACGCGATCTAGACTTGAATTTGGACTATGTGTCTCTCTCTCTTTCTTTCTCATGACTGTAGTGGCAATTTCTACAAGGCCAAGCTCCCTGTGCAGAAGGTTTTGTGATTTATTTTTTAGCTAGGAGCTCACATTCCTTGAATCTCTGTGGGAATAATTTGAGGCCTGGGTAAAGGATGTGTTCCTCCGAGACGATACAACACAGACTGTTTTCACAGGCAAAACCTTGGTAATAACACTCTGAGAACTGCCGAGAAATCAATTTGACTAGTCCATTAAATAGTGCCTTAAATAGGCTTGTATTTAAAGAGCCATTAGCATGTCCTTTTGGCACGTGTGGTGCTAACTGGTGAACATTATTAAAGGTCTAGAATTAGGCTTGTTTAATAGTATTCAGAGGTGAGAATGAAAAATATTGGGCAAAGGGGAACTACAGTTGCCAGTATGCACTTTCTGATTTTTAATGACATTTGATGTCTAGCTGAAGTCTTTTGCTACTGTTTTTGTTTGTTTGTTTGTTTTTTTGTTTTTTTTTTTGCGGCACGCGGGCCTCTCACTTTTGTGGCCTCTCCCGTTGTGGAGCACAGGCTCCAGACGCGCAGGCTCAGCAGCCATGGCTCAGGGGCCCAGCCGCTCTGTGGCATGTGGGATCTTCCCGGACCGGGGTACGAACCCGCGTCCCCTGCATCGGCAGGCAGACTCTCAACCACTGCGCCAGCAGGGAAGCCCATTTTGCTACTCTTAATAGTACTTTTTTCCTTCAGTGTGACTTTTCAGATTGAAACAAATGTAATCTCTAATTGAAGGTATTTGGATATATATTGTGATTCAGAAACCATAGATTAAAGTTTCATCATTTTTTGAGAAACACATTTTTGGTTCTTATCTTTTGGTGAAAATATATAAGAATGTATTGTGGATATTTGCTTACAAATGGAATCGCTGGGTCATACTGTATCTTTATGCAAAAGCTTTCCTAAATAGTTGTACCAATTTACATCCCAGGCAGTCTGCGATAACCCAGGCATACCACATCTTTATCAACTTGTCAATCTTTTTCATTTTAGCCATTCTGATAAGTAGTAGTGCTCACTGTGATTATAATTTGCATTTCCCTGATGAGCTTGAGAACCCTTAATATGTTTATGGTCTTTTGGATAACTTCATTTGTAAAGTGCTTATTCATTTATTTTGCCTATTTTTCACTGGGCTATCAGTATCTTTTATTGATTTGGTGGGAGCTCTTTATGTATATTGGATACACGTTTTCTGTTGATTATATGTACTATGTAAAATTTCCACTGTTTTATGACTTGATTGTAATCAACAAATTTTTAAATTTTATTTTAGTTAATTGTTTGACACAGATTTTAAGCTCAGAAGTTTTTATGTTAGTATTTAAGAAATCTTTGTCTACCCCTGAAATCTTGAATATATTCTCTCACAATCTGCCAACTGATTTTGGGTAGGCCGTAATGGAGAAGTAAAGAGTCATTTTATTTCACACATATATCCCATTGACCCAGGACCACTTTTTGAATAAAACTGACATATCTATACTGCTCTTCAGTGCTGTTTTTATGTTAAATCAAATATTGTTTAATGCTCTTTTTGTTCTGTTCTATTACTATATTTGTACCAATACCACAATGTCCTAATTTTTGGAGTGTTGTAATAAACCTTTTATCTGTTACTGTAAGTACTCCATTTTTTTCTATAAGATTTTCTTTGCATTTGGATATACATTCTAGAATCACCTTCTCAATTACTGACAAAACCACCTTATGAATTTTAATGGGGATTGTTTTGAATCTGTAGATCAATTTTGGTAGAACAAACATTTTCATAATATTGAGTCTTCCAATAATTAGCATGTTAAATTTTGATTGATTTGAGTCTTTTTAATTTATCTCAGTAGTATTATATAATTTCCTAAATAAAAATCTCATATCTTTTGTTAGAGTTATTACAGTGTATTTGTTATTTTCTCAGGCCATTGTGAATTAAACATATTTTTTAAATGTTTTCTAAATGGTTGTTCTCAATGTAGAGGAATACAATTGATTTTTCTGATAGAGTTATGCAAGCCAGTGATATTCTAAGACTCAGTTATTAACTCTAATAGTTTATCCTTAGATTTTTTGTGGAACTTTTCTATAAATACAATCAGGTCATCTTCTAAAAACAAAAATTAGAAGCTTAATTATTTTTCCTATTCTTACACAGTTATTTTTCTTGTCTAATTGTACTAGTTAGGATCTTCAATACAAAGCTGAATAAAAGTGGTGGTGACCAGTATTTCTATCTAGTTTCTGATTTCAGAGATATGATACAATATCTAAACATGAAATATGATATTTGTGTAGCATTTTTGTAGATACAATAGGGGAGCAAAACTTGCCAACCAAAAAATGCCTCTTTGGCATGTGGAGTACTTCAAGCTGAAATCAATCAAGGAAGACTCAGGAAGAAACTTGACCTTCCCCCTAACATCTAAAAGAATGTAAATAGAGGACCTGTTCCAGGAAGGGAGCTATCATCATAGCTAACAATAGTATGTAGTATGAACTGGGTGTGTAGACAGGGAGGAACTTAGCAAAGTCTGTTTGTTAAAATTCATCTCTGTGTCCCATTGTCACTGCATGGTCCAGCAAACATTTATTTACCAAACATTTGCTCTTCCATCTCCATGTCAATTGTCTTCCTCCATTTTGAAGTCACAAACCACTACTCCTGACATCCTCTTTTGTCTTTAGTTGAAGATGACATTTCAGGTGAGTGCTTTGGCCATTTTGACAAGTTACTCAGTTTTTCTGTGTCTCTCAAGTATACATGTTATTAAACTGTTTGATTTTTCTTCTTTTAATCTGTCTTATGTTGGCCAGAAGAACATAGAGGGGCAGAGAAAATTTTCTTCCTCCCTGGCTATGCCCTTTTTCAAACTAAGAACATTCCCTTCTAGTTCCTAGATTGCTAAAAGCTCTTTTTTTTTTTTTTTTTTTTTTTTGCAGTACGTGGGCCTCTCACTGCTGTGGCCTCTCCTGTTGCAGAGCACATGCCCTGGACGCACAGGCCCAGTGGCCATGGCTCACAGGCCCAGCCGCTCCACGGCATGTAGGATCTTCCCGGACTGGGGCACGAATCCGTATGCCCTGCATCAGCAGGCGGACTCCCAACCACTGTGCCACCAGGGAATCCCTCTAAAAGCTTTTATTATGAAAAAGTATTGAATTACCTCAAGTTATTTTTCTGTTTCTATTAGGATAATCATATACATTTGCTTATTCACTAATGTGGTAAATTAATTGATTTTTTACAATGTTAAACCAATGATGCTTTATTAGAATAAATTTTACATTTCTGTAATATACTATCCTTTTATATAGTGCTGGATTTAGTTTGTTAACATTTTGCTTAGAATTTTTTTTTTTTCGTAAATATTATTACTTTTTATTAGTTTCTGCTTTATAACAAAGTGAATCAGTCATACATATACATCTGTTCCCACATCCCTTCCCTCATACATCTCCCTCCCTCCCACCCTCCCCATCCCACCCCTCCAGGCGGTCACAAAGCACCGAGCTGATCTCCCTGTGCTCTGCGGCTGCTTCCCACTATCTATCTACCTTACGTTTGGTAGTGTATATATGTCCATGGCTCTCTTTCGCTTTGTCACAGCTTACCCTTCCCCCTCCCCATATCCACAAGTCCATTCTCAAGTAGGTCTGTGTCTTTATTCCCGTTTTACCCCTAGGTTCTTCATGACATTTATTTTTTTTAAATTCCGTATATATGTGTTAGCATACGGTATTTGTCTTTCTCTTTCTGACTTACTTCACTCTGTATGACAGACTCTAGGTCTATCCACCTCGTTACAAATAGCTCAGTTTCGTTTCTTTTTATGGCTGAGTAATATTCCATTGTATATATGTGCCACATCTTCTTTATCCATTCATCCGATGATGGACACTTAGGTTGTTTCCAGCTCCGGGCTATTGTGAATAGAGCTGTGATGAACATTTTGGTACATGTCTCTTTTTGAATTATGGTTTTCTCAGGGTATATGCCTAGTAGTGGGATTGCTGGGTCATATGGTAGTTCTATTTTTAGTTTTTTAAGGAACCTCCATACTGTTGTCCATAGTGGCTGTACCAATTCACATTCCCACCAGCAGTGCAAGAGTGTTCCCTTTTCTCCACACCCTCTCCAGCATTTATTGTTTCTAGATTTCTTGATGATGGCCATTCTGACTGGTGTGAGATGATATCTCATTGTAGTTTTGATTTGCATTTCTCTAATGATTAATGATGTTGAGCATTCTTTCATGTGTTTGTTGGCAGTCTGTATATCTTCTTTGGAGAAACGCCTATTTAAGTCTTCTGCCCACTTTTGGATTGGGTTGTTTGTTTTTTTGCTATTGAGCTGCATGAGCTGTTTATAAATTTTGGAGATTAATCCTTTGTCAGTTGCTTCATTTGCAAATATTTTCTCCCATTCTGAGGGCTGCCTTTTGGTATTCTTTATGGTTTCCTTTGCTGTGCAAAAGCTTTGAAGTTTCATTAGGTCCCATTTGTTTATCTTTGTTTTTATTTCCATTTCTCTAGGAGGTGGGTCCAAAAGGATCTTGCTGTGATTTATGTCATAGAGTGTTCTACCTATGTTTTCCTATAAGAGTTTGACAGTTTCTGGCCTTACATTTAAGTCTTTAATCCATTTTGAGCTTATTTTTGTGTATGGTGTTAGGGAATGATCTAATCTTAAACTTTTACATGTCCCTGTCCAGTTTTCCCAGCACCATTTATTGAAGAGGCTGTCCTTTCACCACTGTACATTCCTGCCTCCTTTATCAAAGATAAGTTGGCCATATGTGCGTGGGTTTATCTCTGGGCTTTCTATCCTGATCCACTGATCTATCTTTCTGTTTTTATGCCAGTACCACACTGTCTTGATTACTGTAGCTTTGTAGTATAGTCTGAAGTCAGGGAGCCTGATTCCTCCAGCTCCGTTTTTCGTTCTCAAGATTGCTTTGGCTATTCGGGGTCTTTTGTTTTTCCAAACAAATTTTGAAATTTTTTGTTCTAGTTCTGTGAAAAATGCCAGTGGTAGTTTGATAGGGATTGCATTGAATCTGTAGATTGCTTTGGGTAGTAGAGTCATTTTCAAATTATTGATTCTTCCAATCCAGGAGCATGGTATCTCTCTCCATCTATTTGTATCATCTTTAATTTCTTTCATCAGTGTCTTATAGTTTTCTGAATACAGGTCTTTTGTCTCCTTAGGTAGGATTATTCCTAGGTATTTTATTCTTTTTGTTGCAATGGTAAATGGGAGTGTTTTCTTGATTTCATTTTCAGATTTTTCATCATTAGTGTACAGGAATGCCAGAGATTTCTGTACATTAATTTTGTATCCTGCTACTTTACCAAATTCATTGATTAGCTCTAGTAGTTTTTCGGTAGCATCTTTAGGATTCTCTATGTATAGTATCATGTCATCTGCAAACAGTGACAGCTTTACTGCTTCTTTTCCAATTTGGATTCCTTTTATTTCCTTTTCTTCTCTGATTGCTGTGGCTAAAACTTCCAAAACTAGGTTGAATAAGAGCGGTGAGAGTGGGCAACCTTGTCTTGTTCCTGATCTTAGTGGAAATGGTTTCAGTTTTTCACCATTGAGGACAATGTTGGCTGTGGGTTTGTCATATATGGCCTTTATTATGTTGAGGAAAGTTCCCTTTATGCCTAATTTCTGCAGGGTTTTTATCATAAATGGGTGTTGAATTTTGTCGAAAGCTTTCTCTGCATCTATTGAGATGATCATATGGTTTTTCTCCTTCAACTTGTTAATATGGTGTATCACATTGATTGATTTGCGTATATTGAAGAATCCTTGCATTCCTGGAATAAACCCCACTTGATCATGGTGTATGATCCTTTTAATGTGCTGTTGGATTCTGTTTGCTAGTATTTTGTTGAGGATTTTTGCATCTATGTTCATCAGTGATATTGGCCTGTAGTTTTCTTTCTTTGTGACATCCTTGCCTGGTTTTGGTATCAAGGTGATGGTGGCCTCGTAGAATGAGTTTGGGAGTGTTCCTTCCTCTGATATTGTTTGGAAGAGTTTGAGAAGGATGGGTGTTAGCTCTTCTCTAAATGTTTGATAGAATTCGCCTGTGAAGCCATCTGGTCCTGGGCTTTTGTTTGATGGAAGATTTTTAATCACAGTTTCAATTTCAGTGCTTGTGATAGGTCTATTCATATTTTGTATTTCTTCCTGAGTCACTCTTGGCAGGTTGTGCATTTCTAAGAATTTGTCCATCTCTTCCAGGTTGTCCATTTTATGGGCATAGAGTTGCTTATAGTAATCTCTCATGATCTTTTGTATTTCTGCAGTGTCAGTTGTTACTTCTCCTTTTTCATTTCTAATTCTATTGATTTGAGTCTTCTCCCTTCTTTTCTTGATGAGTCTGGCTAATGGTTTATCAATTTTGTTTATCTTCTCAAAGACCCAGCTTTTAGTTTTATTGATGTTTGCTATTGTCTCCTTCATTTCTTTTTCATTTATTTCTGATCTGATTTTTATGATTTCTTTCCTTCTGCTAACTTTGGGATGTTTTTGTTCTTCTTTCTCTAATTGCTTTAGGTGCAAGGTTACGTTGTTTATTCGAGATGTTTCCTGTTTCTTAAGGTGGGATTGTATTGCTATAAACTTCCCTCTTAGAGCTGGTTTTGCTGCATCCCATAGGTTTTGAGTTGTCGTGTCTCCATTGTCATTTGTGTCTAGGTATTTTTAAATTTCCTCTTTGATTACTTCAGTTATCACTTCGTTATTAAGTAGTGTATTGTTTAGCCTCCATGTGTTTGTATTTTTTACAGCTCTTTTCCTGTAATTGATATCTAGTCTCATAGCACTGTGGTCAGAAAAGATACTTAATACAATTTCAATTTTCTTAGATTTACCAAGGCTTGATTTGTGACCCAAGATATGATCTATCCTGTAGAATGTTCCATGAGCACTTGAGAAAAATGTGTATTCTGTTGTTTTTGGATGGAATGTCCTATAAATATCAACTAAGTCCATCTTGTTTAATGTATCATTTAAAGCTTGTGTTTCCTTATTTATTTTCATTTTGGAAGATCTCTCCATTGGTGAAAGTGGGGTGTTAAAGTCCCCTACAATGAGTGTGTTACTGTCGATTTCTCCTTTTATGGCTGTTAGTATTTGCCTTATGTATTGAGGTGCTCCTATGTTGGGTGCATAAATATTTACAATTGTTATATCTTCTTCTTGGATCGATCCCTTGATCATTATGTAGTGTCCTTCTTTGTCTCTTCTAATAGTCTTTATTTTAAAGTCTATTTTGTCTGATATGAGAATTGCTACTCCAGCTTTCTTTTGGTTTCCATTTGCATGGAATATCTTTTTCCATCCCCTTACTTTCAATCTGTATGTGTCTCTAGGTCTGAAGTGGGTCTCTTGTAGACAGCATATATATGGGTCTTGTTTTTGTATCCATTCAGCCAATCTGTGTCTTTTGGTGGGAGCATTTAGTCCATTTACATTTAAGGTAATTATCGATATGTATGTTCCTATTCCCATTTTCTTAATTGTTTTGGGTTCGTTATTGTAGGTCTTTACCTTCGTTGTGTTTCTTGCCTAGAGAAGTCCTTTAGCATTTGGTGTAAAGCTGGTTTGGTGGTGCTGAACTCTCTCAGCTTTTGCTTGTCTGTAAACGTTTTAATTTCTCCATCAAATCTGAATGAGATCCTTGCTGGGTAGAGTAATCTTGGTTGCAGGTTTTTCTCCTTCACCACTTTAATTATGTCCTGCCACTCCCTTCTGTCTTGTAGAGTTTCTGCTGAGAGATCAGCTGTTATCCTGATGGGGATTCCCTTGTGTGTTATTTGTTGTTTTTGCCTTGCTGCTTTTAATATGATTTCTTTGTGTTTAATTTTTTTTTTTTTTTTTCTTTTTGCGGTATGCGGGCCTCTCACTGTTGTGGCCTCTCCCGTTGCGGAGCACAGGCTCCGGATGCGCAGGCCCAGTGGCCATGGCTCACGGGCCCAGCCGCTCCGCGGCATATGGGATCCTCCCAGACCGGGGCACGAACCCGTATCCCCTGCATCGGCAGGCGGACTCTCAACCACTGCGCCACCAGGGAGGCCCTGTGTTTAATTTTTGACAGTTTGATTAATATGTGTCTTGGCGTATTTCTCCTTGGATTTATTCTGTATGGGACTCTCTGTGCCTCCTGGACTTGATTAACTATTTCCTTTCCCATATTAGGGAAGTTTTCAACTATAATCTCTTCAAATATTTTCTCAGTCCCTTTCTTTTTCTCTTCTTCTTCTGGAACCCTTATAATTCGAATGTTGGTGTGGTTCATGTTGTCCCAGAGGTCTCTGAGACTGTCCTCTGTTCTTTTCATTCTTTTTTCTTTATTTTGCTCTTCAGCAGTTATTTCCACTATTTTATCTTCCACCTTACTTATCCGTTCTTCTGCCTCAGTTATTCTGCTATTGATCCCATCTAGAGTATTTTTTCTTTCATTTATTGTGTTTTTAATCGATGCTTGATTCATCTTTAGTTCTTCTAGGTCCTTGTTAACTGTTTCTTGCATTTTGTCTATTCTATTTCCAAGATTTTGGATCTTGGAAATAGAATCTTGGATCATCTTTACCATCATTATTCTGAATTCTTTTTCAGGTAGACTGCCTATTACCTCTTCATTTGTTAGGTCTGGTGGGTTTTTATCTTGCTCCTTCTCCTGCTGTGTGTTTTTCTGTCTTCTCATTTTGCTTATGTTACTGTGTTTGGGGTCTCCTTTTTGCAGGCTGCTGGTTCCTAGTTCCCGTTGTTTTTGGTGTCTGTCCCCACTGGCTAAGGTTGGTTTAGTGGGTTGTGTTGGCTTCCTGGTGGAGGGTACTAGTGCCTGTGTTCTGGTGGATGAGGCTGGATCTTGTCTTTCTGGTGGGCAGGTCCACGTCTGGTGGTGTGTTTTGGGGTGTCTGCGGACTTTTTATGATTTTAGGCCGCCTCTCTGCTAATGGGTGGCGTTGTGTTCCTGTCTTGCTAGTTGTTTGGCATAGGGTGTCCAGCACTGTAGCTTGCTGGTCGTTGAGTGAAGCTGGGTGCTGGTGTTGAGATGGAGATCTCTGGAAGATTTTCTCCGTTTGATATTATGTGGAGCTGGGAGGTCTCTTGTGGACCAGTGTCCTGAAGTTGGCTCTCCCACCTCAGAGGCACAGCACTGACTCCTGGCCCCTCAATTTGGGATGATTTGCTGTCTATTCATGTATTCCACAGATGCAGAGTACATCAAGTTGATTGTGGAGCTTTAATCCGCTGCTTCTGAGGCTGCTGGGAGAGGTTTCCCTTTCTCTTCTTTGTTCTCACAGCTCCTGGGTCTCAGCTTTGGATTGGGCCCCGCCTCTGCGTGTAGGTCGCCGGAGGGTGTCTGTTCTTCGCTCAGACAGGACAGGGTTAAAGGAGCAGCCGCTTCGGGGACTCTTGCTCACTCAGGCCGGGCAGGAGGGAGGGGCATGGAGTGCGGGGCGAGCCTGCAGTGGCAGAAGTTGGCGTGACGTTGCTGCTTAGAATTTTTATATCTATGTTTGTGAGAGAGATAAATTATCCATATTTATAATCTTTCAAATTTTGATGCCAAGGAAATCTGATTTAGTAAAATAAGTTGGGAAGTGTTTATTTTTCTTCTTCATCTTACTTTCTAGGATATTTCGGGTAAATTGTATTTATATATTATTTAGTGTTTGAAATATTTCACCAGTGGCTTGGAGTTTTTGTTGGGAAGTTTTTAAATTAAGGATTTGAGTGCTTCAATGGAGTTGATACTCTATTTTTTTCATGTCAGTTATGGTAAATTTTATATTTTCTAGATATTTGTCAAGTTCACATAAATTTTCAAAATCTTTGTCTTAAAGACATTTTTAACGTCCTATTATTATCTATGTAATGCTAATAAAATTTGCAATGATACCACTTTTTTATTCATTATATTGATTATATAGACCTTTGGGTTTACAAAATGTATTAATCTGAGCTTAACTGCTAAAGAATATACTCTGTGTGATTTTAGTGCTTTGATATTTATTGCTACTTACTTTATAGTACAGAATATCATCAAATTTAATATATGCATATATCTCATTTATACTCAAAAATAATATGTAATCTTCAATATATGGAAACAATTTTAATATTCAATATCTTTATTGATTTTGTGCCTACGTGACTCACATAAAGATGTTTTAAAATTTCTAACCTAAATTGTAGATTTCTCTATTTCTCCTTTTAGTTCTATTTTTTATATCTGGTAAAGCTATAATTAGGTACATATATTTCTAGATTGTTCTTTTCATCATTTTGAATCGTCATAAGGACATATGGAAGCATAGAAGAGAATCTGAAGAAAACTTCAAGCAATACAAGAAGAGGGGAAATTTCATTGCAATATATGGTAAAGGATTTTGAGCAATTTCTTAGATGGGAAGACGGAAAATGGGAGGTCTGTATCAGAACCTTACTATGTATAGAACATCCATAATTATGCAACTGTTTTCAGCATAGCAGGCTACATATTGATTCTATTCCATAGTGTTTGTTAGTGTAGTCATTTACAAATAATCATTTCACTACCTTCATAAGTTAAAAATTAATGAACCAAATCAGGTTTATGGGGTTAAGGCAGAAAGGAACTACTATGTTTGAAAAATATTATTTTGTGTGATTGCTATAAACTAAAAACAAAAAGAACTATACACAAATGCAATAACACCAATGTGATATGCACTAGTATTTATCACCTTATTTTTTACAGATGGTAAAAGCATAACTTAATTTTGAGGTATGAGAAGCAAATTATAACTCTTGACAAGAGAAGAAATTGTTTAGAAAACTTCAATTAGAAATTGAGTGACGAAGACAAAAAAAGGTATCCACTGGATTTGACAAAGGTCACTGATGATATTGGCAAGAATTGTTTCAGTGGAGGAGTGGGGGAAAAGTACACTCACAGCTGAAGAGTGAATAACAGATGCAGAAATGGAAACCATGAGATGAGTCAAGAGGCTCAAGAAACTTGAGAATGAAATGAAGGAGAAAGGTAGTGTAGAAACTAGAGGGTGACACAGAGTTAAGGGAAAATTTTGCATTTTCTTTCTAATTGGGGGGCCCAATTTTACATATATATATATATATATATATATATATATATATATATATATGTATATATAGGAGAATAAATCAATATAGTAGTTAAAGGGGGGAAAGAGAATAAACTGATAAAGCCAAATCACTTATCATTGAGAAGACACCAGGAGAGAAGTGAGTAAAGAAGTGTGGCTATGGATATTGTTTCTAAATTTGGGGGGCTAGTAATGGGCCAAGCAGGAGATAAGAAAGTTCCCATCAGATTGCCCCACTCTTCTTGGTTCAGTAAGGGAAATGGTCATCCACTAAAAGGAAAAAATAAAATAGACATGAAAAAGCCCTGAGGATGGTTACTAAAGTTTGAAATACCTGTTGAGAAAATAGAGGATTAAACTGAATAAGGATGAAGGCAAGAATTTCCATGTAATACTGAAGGTCCAAGTGAGGTTGAAATCCAGAATTCTAAAGAAAGTAGCAGTCTTCAAGACTATGTACCTTCCCCCAGCCATAGAGGATGTAAGAGTAGAAGTTAAATAAAATAAATGTGGAGGAGAAAGAACCATATGTATGTGTAGATATTTATTAAGTTGTGCAACTAGAATTTGTCCACTTTGTAGTTTATATGTAACACCTCAATATACAAGGGTATTAAAAAAATAAAATAGTGAGTGGACCATTTCAGGTTCATTACAGTCTGGATTGGGTGAATGCTATTGACTAGATTCTTACACTCACAGTAGCTTTGAGATTCTTTATCTTAGTACTTCTTGAATTTTAAGGAGCAAGCAGTACACTGGGGATCATGCTAAGTCATAGACTCCAATTCAGTTGCTCTGAGGTGGAACTCGAGATTCTGCATTTCTAAGACTCCCAGATACTGCTGCTAGTCCGTGGGCCACACTGCTTATAATCCTATATGATACACAAGAATATTGGGTGAAAAATAATACAGTTTGTTAAATAAGTGCCTTTCCTACCTACTAAGTGGTATGATTGATTTTTTTTAACAAATTTATTTCAACTAATAGTGATGTATTATTTTCTTCTAGATATCTGGCATATTAGGTTATATGGCTATACATCAAAGGCAGCATTGACATTCACAGACATGTCACCCATGTGTTGTTTATGAACAATGGTAGATGGAGTATTTTTCCAATACTCCTAGGACAGGTGATAATTCTGCCTCTTTTCCCCTCTCCCCAGTCCCCAGCCAGGATGTTAAACAGAGCTAGCTTAAAACAATTGTTTGGGGGAACCAAAGTGGACCACATCATAGATTTATTTTGCCATATAAAAGATCAATTTTATTAATAATTTATTTCTATAGCACATTTTTTTTTCTCCATAAATTTGTGAAATGAGAGGACATGCCTTTTTTACGGAATCTTCTTCAACACAAAATCTCTCTGTCCCTGCCCCCACTTCCTTCCCTCTCCCCCTTAAAGCTAAGGCCCAAAGACACTGAAGCCCTTTCTAGTTTATGTTGTATCTCTTCGATCAGGTGGAAAAGTTACTAAACTGGGAGTTGTGCTTTAGTTATATGCAATTTTCTGAAGGATTTCAAATTTCAGTGATTTGTGAATGGGATAAACTAAAACTTGCGTTTCACTCTCACTTTGGTTCAGGGAACACATTTTCTGTTGATGAGTTTGTGAACATTCATATTTCACCTGAGATCATAATCAACATACAGAGATAATTGAAAATGGGCTAAAATTTTCTGTGCTTCTGAATGGTAATAGTCTTAGTGGAGAATTTGTTACAAAACGAATGGCAATTTCAGCAGATATCCAAGTATTTAATAAACATTTCAGTATTACAAAAATATAAGGGAATTCTCAAATTTAGAAATGTAGAGTCATTTATTCTACTCATTTAAAAACACAACGGGAAGTATGGAGCCATTTAGGATTTAGGAAAACAGGTTTTGGAATCAATAACCTACAGGGCTTATTTTGGTCTTAATAACAGTGGTTTATAGATCTTGTCATATCAAATAACTATAATAAACATCCATATAATGATGCTTGACATTGTGTGTTGAGAACATATATTACATTTTCTTACGCATATTATTTTGTTGAGCTCTCTCAATAAAATTAGGTGGGTACTTAGATTTTTATGTTATAGTCAGAAAACTAATCCAAAATGTAGCAGTGTCAGAATTCAAACCCAGGTTTCTCTTAACCTAAAACTGATACATATTTCACTTTACCACATCCCCATACAATGAAGATTAGATTCTCAACTCAGGCATTCAAATTCTGATGTTTAAAAGGGACCTTAGAACATGAGCTTCTTAAAATATTTCTCCACTTTTGATATGTAAAACTAGTATCTCCCTATTAATTCATTGTCATTAGTCACTGCCTGAACATGCTGATTTTCTTGCCTGCTATAACATATTCAACCCCTACCAGAATACTTAAACAAGCAGGGTTATGTTTTACATTTTCAATCAATGTGGTCATTGTGATGCAGTTAACCAAAACCATGAGATCTAGTCATTGATGGCTCAGTACTCTGATGATAGGACAAATTCTGCCACAAAACTGCAATTGGGGCAATAGAACACAGGATATGATGCATATACACATGAAATGCCTTCAACCAGACTTAAAAAAATTAATGAAAAGTAATCATAGAAGGAACATCCCAGAAATTTCTTTATAAGTTTCTGTCATCATCAAGTTAGCCATTGAAATTGTATTCCATAGTTGGAATAGTAAATCTCACTAGCAGATTTCTCATTCACTTGGGTTTACAAGGGAAAAAAATCTATATTTGGAAAAGTTTTCATTGTATTTAATACAAATCAGAAAAATGTGCTTCCCTTTTAGAAGAGTATACTATTTAGGGTAAAAGACTAAAATAAAGAAAAAAATATTCTAATGCACTGAATGCTTTGAGATATTTTAAATGGTCCCATAAAACAAATAACTTATTGACCAGAATTGATTTGAAGAAACTGGCCTAAAAATAAAACATATGTACTACATGATGCATGGGTCTATTTTTATCATTTGTTAATAGGTTAAGTCCTATACGTTTTATTTTTTCTCTAAACTATCTTATATATTTCTTTATTCACATGTAATTTAATGACATCTATTTATAGAAGCAAAGTTACTAATATTTTATTCAGTTAAAAACAGAGTACATTCTTTATTGCAAAAATATATTGTCAATCCATAATATCTCCCTTCCTTTTCAAAAGCAATATCCAACATTTACCTACTTAATTACTTTAATATCTTTAAATTTCAATTAATCTATAGTGTTCCATAATGCTAGCAGTGTACAACTTTGGATTGTTTAAGTGTTAATGGATTAATTCATCACTGTTCTTCTACTAACATATTTTTTTTTAATTTTCTGAATCTATTTTCAAAATTTTGCTAAATATCAGACTTGGTCTATAAATTACCTATATCTAATTTGCTGAACAAACCCAGATCTTGATTATTGATAAAAAATAATAATTGGTCAGCTATATGTCTGAGTCAACTTTGGATAGCCATGCTAATTTTGTGAAGGGGAATTAAATTAGCAAATAATCCATTTTATTGGAATTGGGAAGCCTTCTGAGGCAGGAAGAACATGAAGATCCATCGCTGAGCCAAATAGGAGCCTGTATTTGGAAATCCCAGGTAACATAGTCTATAAAAGTAAACATAACGGAAAAGTAAAAAAATAAAACAAACCAAAGGAGAAGCAAGAAAAAAAAAAAAAAACGAAATAAAGACCCTGTGTCCAACTAAAATAATCAAAACCTACTATCAAATTAGCATCTGCAATAATAGGAATGGAATTTTTTGATGAACGAATTTCTTAAAATACTCTCTATAGGATTAAGCTTTTTTGAGACAAGGTTCACCTCTCACACCTGGTAAACCAATGAGAGAAAGCCCTCATGGTGGGATTAGAGGCATACGCCTCAGACAGGAAACAAGTATAGTGTTCATATCTGGTAAAACAAAAAAAAACAGAACTGAAAAGAGGAAATAGACATGCACAGCTTTCTCTCCAGACTTAGTATAAACCTCTAAGACACTACTCCAGTTAGGCTCCTCAGACCAGGGGCTGTGCACATTCTCATAAACCAGCTAGTACAGAATTGCTTCTGGTGCTTTAGGGCCCTGCCTTCTTTCAAATAGCACCTCTCTACCTTGGATGCCAATTACAGCCACAGGTTTTGATTGGTTTCTACAGAAAACCAAAAGCTCTGTTATAATAAAGATAATTTCTTTTGCATTGCTAACAGATGGAGAAGAAAGAGATTGGTAAAAATATAAAAGTCTGAAAATGACTACAAGCATGAAGGTATCTGTTTTTCTGTTCTTAATTTAATGCAAGACTTCAGTCAACAAATATTTGTTGAGTGTATAACTTGTGCTAGGCACAATCTTTAGATGTGAGTATTCAGCAGTAAACAAAAGAGGCACAACTCCCTGCATTCATGGTGCTTACATTCTGTTGAACTTGTCTTATTTTAGGTCTGTTTTATACAAGGCTAAAGCTATCTGTGTTGTGGGTTTTTTTTAAGCTTTATTTTGATATATTTCATATGTATACAATTCACCCACATAAAAAGGGCAATTCAATAGTTTTCAGTATATTTACAGACTTGCGCAACCATCAGCACAATCTAATTTTAGAACATTTTCATCACCCCTCCTCCAAAGAAACATAACACCCATTTGAAGACACTCCCCTTTCCTCCCCATCCTCTTAGCTTAAGGCAATTGATAATACAGTTTACATCTAGATACATTTGCCAATTCTGGATATTTCCTATGAATGAAATAATACAATATGTGGCTTCTTTGATTTAATGTTTTCAAGGTTCATACATATTGTAGCATGTATCAGTACTTCATTCCTTTTTGAAGCTATCTACTTTTACAGTTATTAATTTAAAATCAGACTTGTCTTAGTTTATGCCCTTTTCAGACTTTCCCATACTCCACAGAACATTTTCATTTCCAATTGAAAATAAAGCTTTAAAAGGGATGCTTTAATTTTAGGACTAGAAAACATTTGGAAAGTATCCAGTCAACTTGTAGATAAGTATCCACTCAATTTGTGGATGAGTAGATAGAGAACTACAAAAAAAGAAGTGGTTTGCTGAAGGCATCATAGCAAGATACAACTGGAACCTATCTCTCCCCACTCCTCTTAACTCTTTGTCACAGGGCTTACTTGGTATGGACTTTGATAGTTTTGTATTTATCTGTAGGATTCTGCAACCTCTTTATTGGAGAAAATAATTTTGATTACTTCAGTTTATAGTCTATTGGATTTTCCTATAAAACTAGAGATTTTTTGTTTTTGTTCTACAATATGAATAAAGAAACTATATAAATCAAGCAAATAAGATTTTCCTTGATTACAACCTAGAGACCCATTTTACGTTAGTCTTCCAAAAAGTATTGCAAAAATAACTCATCAAATTGTACAGCCTATAATTTTCACTAGCACTTTCTCTAACCCTCAGTTTAATTGACTTCCCATTGTATAAATTTTTTAAAGGACAGAGCCAGTAAAATATCTCTTTATCATCTATATCTATCTATTCATCTATTTTTCTAAACTGCATAAAATCATTCAGAATACATCTTTGAAAAACTCATAATGAACAGTACTTGATATTATGATGTTGGCAAACAAGATTAAAATTTTTCAGTCTTTTCAGAATCCACACTTAAGCTCATTAGCTTCTAGGTGAAATGAATATAGCAGAGTACATGTATTCTAACCAGCACCTACCTCAGCCTTTTTAAAAGTATTTAGCCTCCACTTAAGCCTGCATTCCAAAGTAAAAGATCTATTTGAAAAACTACATATCAAATTTCTCAGAAGTTTCTACAGAAATACCTTCAAAATTTTCTGAACTCCATTTATTCTTATCCTGAAGTTTTCTGATGTTTCTCATATTTATTTTATGTTTTATTTCCTGTATGGCTTCTGGTATTGCAGCATTTTACTGCTATTTGATTTCTTCCAACTGAAACCCTCCTTTCTTTCCCCAACAACAACCATTAGAATCCTTAGAGTATTATGTCTTACGTTTAGATTTTCCTACCTCTGATTACTGTAATTTAGTGTAGGTATCATGCTCAGAATTTGTATTTCAAAATTATACCTATTTCTACAGAATACTGATGTGACTACATAAACATGTACTCAGAATTATTTTGTAGCATTCATTTTAACTGACTTCCTATTTTACTACTGAAGGTAGAACTTGAAAAGTCACATGAATTCCATCTAAACATTTGGTTCTATTCGATAAATGTAATGCTACAGGAATCTCTTACCTATATAAGAAATCAACTGTAGCTATTATCCAAGTTGGTTATTTTTCTATATTTAATATACTCTTAAATTCTAACTTATATCTTAAGATCTCTTTTTATCAGTCCTTAAGGTATATATTAAGAACAAGAAAATTTGATGCAGGCTGAGAGAAGTAACAGTAAAATATTATCTCAGAGAGAGACCTGAGAAATATGTCTCAGAAGGACACCTGAATGCACATTTTGAAAGAGCTGTCTCTTAATTGCAGCACGATTTCTCCATATCCTAAGACCTCAGCTCTATTTTTTTCTCTAGCCTTTCTATCAAGGCCTCAAGTTTTGCACAAATCTCAGGCCTAAGGTGTAATGAAGAAGGAACTGAGGTGCCTAGGCCAGCTGAGCTGTCTGGTGCTGAAAGCTTGGAAGGGGTATGATTCATAGAAAAAGTTATTTTACAACACTAACCTTTTCATGTTGAGTCCAGCAAAAAGCAGTACATAACAATAAAATTTATTTTGATTGGTGAGCTGAGAATGAATCGAGAATTGTTTGTCTGGATTCTAAAGTCATCTTTTCTGCACTCCTGGAGGGTCCCCTCCCTGTTGTCTCTAGGTGTGCAAAGTGAGTACTTGGGCCCTACCTTCCTTTCTCAGTTCAACAATGTTCTAATTATTCTCTCTCCATTGTTCCCAAACCTGATGCCTTCCACAGCCCCTTTAGAAGCTTCTACAAAGACCCTGTATGTTCTGTAACCTCAAAATTAGAGGTTATAATTTTATAAATAAATGATTGGATTCTCATGGTTCTTTTGTTTTCTTTTTTCAATCACAGCACAACAATTACATTATTTTATTTAGGTTTCTTTAAGGAATTTTTGTATTAATATTTTACACATCTTAAATTTTATAGCATATATATAGGAACATATTTATAGAAATATATAGAAGTAGAAAATATGTAACCTGGAGGGACAATTCTGAAACACCAGATCCTAAATGATACAAGGCCATTTGTGGACAAAAGTCTCACCTGCTATTTTTCTGGTTACCAATTCTGATGTGTTGCAGAGCATCAGGGGGTTTCCCTATGCCACTAAGAAATTCTTAGACCCCAGCTGTCCTACAATTCAAATCAATTCTGACCTATCTACCCAGAGATAGCATCAGATTCCATAGGTTAAGGACTCAGTCTTATATGGCTGTCCTCCTCTCTGCTTCAGAGGATAACAAGCCCTGATTGTCCCCTGTGCTCCTCACCAACAGGCTACAAATTGGAGGTTCCAATGACTCCCTCCAGAGATTCAATAATTTGCTAGAGAGGCTCACAGAACCCACAGAAACATTTTACTTACTGGATTATTGGTCTATTATAAAAGGGTATAACTCAGGAACAGCTAGATACAAGAGAGGCATAGGACAAAGTATGGGGAAAGGGTGCAGAGCTTCCATGCTCTGCCTAAAATGTGACTCTTCCTGAACCTCCACATGATCACCAACCCAGAAGCTCACCAAATCCCATCATTTGGAAGCTTTGTTACATAGGCATGATTGATTAAATCATTGGCCACTGGCTATAGATTCAACCTCCAGCCCCTCCCCACTCCCAGGAAATCAGGGGGTGGGACTGAAAGTTCCAACCCTTTATTCATGGTAGGTTCCCCTGGCAACAAGCCCCCATCCTTAGGTGCAGTCCAAAAGTCACCTCACTATTGGTGAAAAGCAAGATTCAACCAAATAAATTTGGAGACCTAATTATTAGGTGATTCATGAATCAGGCAGCATCCCATCTAGTAAATAGAATGGCTCTCTGAGGGGTTGTACAAAATGGAAGTATTTTATAGGCAGAAGGAGGGTGGGGATGAAGGTATTAGTTAACAACAACAGCAACAAAGCAAAAGAAAAAGAAAAATGAAAGAAGGGATTGATTCAGGCCAGGCCATCTTCTTTGGGGGGACGGGGTGTGGTGAAGGAAAGAGAAAGGGTCTTTATCATGCAGATTACCTCACTAGTGTAGATCAGGAAATTTCAGATTGACTGTTTTAAAGGTCAATTACTGGCAGAGGTTGAAACTGCTATTAAGTCTTGGTTTGCTGCACTGGGGGCAAATGACGCCATTTGGGGCTTATTGTTTGTTATTTAACATTAACATGACAAAAGATACCTTTGTTATTCAATTCACTTAGGAAATTCCAATGGTTTTAGGAGCTCCATCCCAGAAATGGGGCAAAGAGCAAATATATATTACTTATTATAAATGCCAATATTACACCTGAAAATTATTGATTTCATAAACTTATTAGATATTTGAAAACAAGTCAGATCAAGTAAATCCTCTCTTATAAAAGCCACAGCAGCTTCCTATCCCCCCTCAGTATAAAATCTAAAATTCTTACCATACACTATAAGGTTCTGTATTAGGAGCAGGCAGCAGGCTTTTCCTGTAAAGGCCTAGACATTAAATATTTTCTGTAGCAGCTACCAAACTTGGCCATTGTAGCATGAAAACAGTCATAAATAATGCAGAAACAAAAGAGTGTGGCTTCATTCCAATGAAACTTTATGGACAATAAAATTTGAATCTCATACAAATTATGTGTCATAAAATATTGTTTTATTTTTCATATTTTATTCCAAACATTTAAAATTGTAATAACCATTTATAATCGTTCATAAGCCATATAGAAATAACTAGTGGGTCAAACTTGGGCTGCAACACCTGCTCTGTAAGATCTACATTCTCCCTCACAGATTTCATTCACTCTACCACACTCCTACTCATGGACCTCTCTGTACTCTGACATCCTTGCACTTACTTGCAAACAACAAGCACATTCTCACCTCAGTGCCTTTGCACAAGCTGTGTCCTTTGTCTAGAACAGACTTTCTCCCAATCTTTGAATAGCTCCTTTCCTTCACCTTTGAAGACTAATTATTCTCTAATCATACAATCCAAAACATCCTTTTTTATACTATTACATGCAGTGTTTTATTTTTCATTTTCACACTTATTACCCACTGAACTATAGTATGTTTTACTTGTTTATTTTTTGTCTCTAGACAAGAATGTAAGCTTCTCACTAGAATGTAAGCTTCAAGAGAGAAGAGACTCGGTTTCCTTCACTGTTTCATCCAGAATAGTGCTTGGCACAAAATATGTATTCCAATGAATATTTTTCCATGAATGGATTATTGTTATTTATAATTGCCAAAATTCCTCTTTCTTCTGGTCTTCAACTATCACTTTGAGGTTCTATGTGATTGGGAGCTAGTGCTCATCTGTGAATTCTCATCATCTGAGAGTTTGTTTAATCTCTAATATTTATATATTGTTCTGAAACATGATTGTTCCACAAATCTCCTCTCTGCTAATGGTGGTCTTTAATCTGGCTGATCTGTATTCAGAATAATTCTACTCATTGATACAATGTTATAATTCTGAAGCTAGGTAATCCTTATCTAATCTTTCTATTTCTCATGGCTTGTAGAGGGCACTATGGTGCCCTGGCCAGCTGCCATTACTGGGTCTGTTGTGTTAGCTGCTAGCTCAGAGATGCCCGATGTCTCCAGAAAACTGTCCTCACCTGATGGGAACGACTTTGATAAGGAAGCCATACCCCAGGAAATGGCCCATAGTTTATAACTAATGACTAATAGGGAATAAGTATAAAAGGTTATTTCTTCTTCCTCAAGAGGAAATCATTCTAAGGTGCAGTTTATGCTCCAGAGCCTTGCTGCTGTGGCTCAGGCCAGGGTAAACAGGGTAAGACTTTTCCTAAGACCACATCCTTGTTCATCCCTTTTTCCTTTCAACCCTGCTTCACTCCTTCCCCTTGCATACCTCCTCAGCAAATCATGTACACCTGGATCTTCACCTCTGGTTCTGCTTCTAGAATAAAGTTCCTACCGTAGTAAACCCATCAACTCTTACCAATTCCCACTAAACAGGTCCACCAAAACCAGTCCTTAACAAACTCAAAACCATAGCATTATGTAAGAGTCAGTTTTAGGTATCTCACTTTTAGAGTACAAAGTAGGACACCTTTCAGCTACTGACAAGCCTCGGCTAGAATGTGGCAGCATCAAAAGTTTATTAATTATCATATGCAATTTATGAAATACCTTGTGTTTAGTGATGTGCTAACTCATCTCCCATTAAATGATTTTGTTAAATGAATAGCATGCTTAAAATCAAATTCAGTAATATAGACACATATATATACAAAAATATCTATGGATACGTGTATATTCTCTGGTTAGTATATATACATTTATTTCCTGGTTCTGTTACCTAAGAGATCACAGAAACAATGACACCTCAGTAGCAACAAGCACACCTGGTCCCCAGATCTTAGTTTCTAATATCATCTCCAATAAAAAAAATCTGGACTTCATGAGGAAATGGCTAATTCCAGGACTGAGGACAAGGTGAGCCTGGAGCATTTTGTAGTGCAAAAAGTAAAACAACAACAACAATAATGAGGTATGTGAAAGCAGCATATGAGCCAAATAAAAAAGTACCAAATGGCCAAAGTTGGAATAATTTGAACAACAAAATAAATGAAATAGTTTTGGATTATAACCCAAAGTATAAAATAAATATCTATGAATCTGTACTGACATAAAGAATAAAATAAACAAATAAGAGAGAATAGACAAATCTCTCCTGCAGAAGAATTTCAAATATTTTATGTAGATACCCTGTCCTCAAGGAGGCAGAGTATAGCTCTCACCTTTAAGTGGGAGCTACTCATACTGTCTTCTTTCCAAAGAGCACTGTATGGAAAAAGAGTACAAAGTAAGTTTATAGTGAAGCAACCTGGCAAATACTATCTCAGCAAGATGACAAAGTTAACATCAGCAGTGTTGTCAGCTGATTGTCAGTTTGATATGATATGATGAGAATAGCATGTAATTTCCATAGTCTTTGTCCCCCGAAGCCCATAATTCCGGTCTCAGGAGAAAACAATCAAATAAATCCTGATTAACATTCTACAAAATATCTGACTCCTCAAAACTGTCAAAGGAAATAGGAGGAAAGTCTGAGAAGCTTTCATAGCCAAGAGGAGCTTAAGAAGACATAACAACTAAGTGTTATGTGTTATCCTAATGGGATCCTGGAAAAGAAGAAAGATGTTAGGTAAAACTTAGGGAAATATCAGTAAATATGGACTTTAGTTAATAATAACGTATAAATATTGATTAATTGTGACATGTATCCTACTACAGTAAAATGTTAATTATAGAGGAAACTACGTATGGGGTATATGGGATCTCTCTATACTATCTTTGCCACTTTTATACAAATCTAAGATTATAAAGTTTATTTAAAAATTTAAAAATTAAATTTAGAACTGCAACCTTATATACTGACAACCTTATATACTGTTCAAGGATTTTTAAATTCAAGAAAATGCCTAATCCAAAGTAGGCTATCTTAAATATCATTCTGATTATTACTGGAGGAAATCCACTTTGAAGCTTCTAATGGAATCTTAATATTATGGTATACTCCCAAAGAATTTAAAGGTAAAATATTTTTGGTATGAACATTAAAAAGATTTTTCATAAGAGTGAAGTTATTAATCTTTTCAACAATACTTTGGTATTATTTTTCATATTATCTACAACAAGGTCTCAAAATATTTATTATGATACAACAAATACATAAGATTCTATGACTATAAAAGCTTTTCATTGGTTTTTAACTTATCTTACCTAAATATTTTATGTGTTCCTTAGGAATAGAACTTGGTGGGATGCAAACTAACATTTCTGGAGCCTTTATGTTCCATAATGCATTTACTACTTTAGGGCCTCATATCTGTTATCCAGTTCACTCTTCACACACCCTAAGAGATCCATAGTTTAACACATTCAGAGAGGTGGAAATAGACCCAGTGACTGTAAGGCAATCCCACTGAAATGTAAGTTACTGAGTAAAGGCACATTCTTCAGCTACTGTGCTCACTACTGTATTCCTAGAACCTAGAACAGTGACAAGAAAATAGAAAACCTTTATTAAATATGTATTGAATAAATGAATGAGAATAAGTGACCTTGTCCAAAGCAACACAATTACTTATGATAGAAACAGGATGAAATCTGTTACTATTTGTTTCCTACAAGGCCCTGTCATGAGCCCATCTCATGGCAGTTGGATCCTAAACTATCAGAAGGAGAGGCCCTAAAGGAAAAATATATGCCTAGGAGTTCATGGCCACCAGTGCAGCACCCTGAACATAGTAAGTATCAAATCATAGAATCTCCAATGAGCTCATTAATGGGCCACAAATAAAAGAGAAATTTAGATAAATTGGGAAAAGGGGTATAGACTTTCTTAGATTTGATTTTCATGACCATATTATTCTATTCTTCCATTACAGGAAAGCTCTGATTTTATAACATATTCAAACTCCTAAGAAACTCTAAATTGTATAATATATTCAAACTCCTATTTTACAGAAGCTTATTAGATCCATTCATTGCATACTTTTCCTTTTTGCCATATTGTAAAGTTTTTATGCTGACTGTGCCACAAGAAAAAGAAATAAAGCACTACACTATCAAGCAACTTTATCTATAAACAGCTTAAAGGGAAATATAAAAATAAAAACTCAAATGCAGATATATTTTGCAGCAATACTACATAATTACCAATGAATGCAAAGAGGAGAAAGTTTCTATGATATACATCAAGCAGTAAAAAAACTAAGTTCTGTCTGGAAACTCCATTTTATTATGTACTATATTTGGTGTGTGGTGGGAAGAGTCAATTGTAAATCTAGAGCCAAGGTACAAGTGCTACAATAAATGGAATTTTAATTAATGTGAAGTCACTGCTTTAGCACTTTCCAACTTTAAAAATAAATCATAGGAAAAAAATTTCTTTGCATTAAAAGTTAGAAAGTTTTAATCCCCCAAATTATCCTTCATTTTTAAGTTTAAGTCCATGTTCTGAAGTCATTTTAAATAAGTACAAATATAAAATTCATTTCTTTGAAAATACTAAGTTAACTAATTGTCAATAGCAGTGGTGTTCTTATTTGTCTATTTATTTATTTATTTATTTATTTAATATACTTATTGAATAGCTATTCTGTGACAGACACTGAATTAGGCTGGAGACACCTCAGATTTCATACTCTTATAGAGGTTGTATTTTAGTGGGAAAACCGTAGGAGACTGACTAACAACAATTAGTCAACAGTACTTGAGAATAACAGTACAAATAACAGTAATTTCAGAAAGAATAATAATTACCATTTTTGAGTGTCTACCCTGTCAAACATGGTACCATAATTTTAATCTTATTGATCTCACATCAAACATTGGAGACAGATATTTACAAATGAGACAACGAGGTCAATAAAGATTTAATTATTTGCCAAGGATGTGAAAAGTAGTAAGTGATAGAGCAGGATTTGAATCTTGTTCTGTTTTAGTATAACACCCTGGCCTTCTTACTCTGCCTTTCAAAGCTAGCTAACACTTTGCAGTGAGAATCAAACCCTTTCATAAAAAACAAAAACATTATGTTTCATTATAGAAATATAATATTTAGAAGGGGGATGACTGTTATACCCTAGGATTCTTAATAGCACAGTGGTTAATAACAAAAATTCTGGAGTCAAACGTTTCAAGTTAAACTCTAAATCTGCCCTTAACTAACTGTGAATCTCTGGACCGGTTCAGTATTTGACCATATACTATTTAAAACATTTTTAATTCAATATTTAACCATTCTCTGCCTTAGTTTTCTCATCCATAAAGTTTGTATGAACATTGAATGAGTTAATGTATGTGAAGTGCTAGGAAACAGTACCTAGTTATATAAGCAATAAATAAATATTAGCTATTTTGTTGTTATTCATCTTTATTCTCTGGACTGATCAGAATAGACCTGAAGTTGGCACCTCATTTTAAAGGATTCTTAACGATCCTTCTACCTCTCCCTGCAAAGTTCACGTTCCCCTATCCCTATGTTTCCTATGGTACCAGTAAATATTGGTCACTTATCTACATATCTTTCTCCTTCTTCATTTCAATGGCTTCTCTACATGCTTTAATCTTCCATTCTTATCTTTCTCTTGTTATATTCTTTAATCTCTATATTTTCACTCTCCTTGTTTCTCCATTTTGAACTTTTAAAATTGATTTATAATTTACATTACAATTTTTACATAATTTTCCTTACATTGACCTTACTCTACAACTCCTGCTGTTCAATTAGAATTTTATAATGTTCCTTTCTTCCCTTTTTTGAGGCACCAGTGCAGCGTCTAACAGAGTGTTGTGCAGACAGGCAGGCACTGACCGTTTCTCCATAAGGAGAATGAGCCTTGTCTATTACCACTTTGTAACTTCACATCCCTTATTCAGAAGAGTAATAATAGCAAGGTGAGGAACAGTAAACTTCTATTTGCTACCTTCATTATTTTCTTAATTTTATCTTTTAGATTCAGACTTTTTCTGTAAGAGCTTTATTATATTGTATTAAATCATATCATATCATCATATCATATTATATTTTATTTTAAGAAACATTCGCTTGGATGTGTATGAACTCTTTCCAACTTCAAATCTCTCTCTTTCACTGTCCTTCAGGCAGATTACAAATGTACATGAACATTTTCTGAACTGTAATCAAGTGCCAAGGTAGAGTGGGTTCTTCTGACCACTACATTGTTATAAACAAAACTCACACCGTAATTTTCCCTTAAATGACATAACAGGATTTTCTATCCAAAGCATAAATATCTTTGGAAGAGGGAGGCAACCAGAAGTGAAAATAGATGTGGGAAAATTATATATTATACTCGGTAAGGTTTTTATTCAGCACAATTTGAGCCAACATCTGTCCCTTAGATGTAGTCATTCAATCTCTATAAATGCTTAATGATTGGTATCCAAGCATAAAATACTTTGAAACAATTGATTTACAATTAAAACCTTTTGAAATTCCATGGAAATAAACAATTTTTACTTCAGATGTGTACAGCCAATTATAATTTTACTTTCAAAATGGAATGAAAGTATACTCAATGTGTATCTAGGTGATTTACACTAACTCTGAGAACATTTTTCTCCAAAGTCAACATGAAAATCTTCTCTATAACTAAGTCCTCTCATAAGTGCCAGCTTTGGGCACTGTTTTCGAAGAAAGCTATGAGCATTAACCACCATCTCAATAGTATTCCAGGAAAAATGTAAATGGGGGGAAAAAACACTAGGGCCTCCCCAGGCTATCTACTTAAAGTATGCTTGCTACTTAAAGCACGGTCCTCAGACCAGAAGCAACAGTATCTCCTTTCGAGAAATGTTTCTCAAACTTGAATGTGTTTATTATTCAACCTTGGCCTGGGATGGCTAAGATTCTGCATAAGGTCCCAGGTGATACTAAGGCTGATGGCCCATGGTCCACATTTTGACCAGCAAAGATTCTAAAAAGTAAAGGGTAACTACTGTGAATGGTGTACTTTAACAGCCTACCTGTGATGATATTTTATGATGGTACAACCTTCAATATGTATATTGCTGAAATAATTTGGAAATAGAAAATATTTATTGAATATACATTTATGAGATAAAATTTAGAGGTAAAGACTTATGATAGGAAGGAATTAAATAGCAGGTAAAATTTTCTGAGGCATGAAAATTACCATGGAAAGAAGTCAGAAGAATTTTATCAGACTAGTATTGAAAAGGGAAATGTATGTATTCACTGAAAAATGGTCCATATCATGTTGAAGCCATGATTTAATTCAACTTTTCACTTGATAGTCACATCCTCCTGATGAGTGAAAAAAAAATATGATTTCTTGAAGAGTTTACAAAGAAGCACTTATTTTTGATGGTGTATAAACAGCTTATTCTTTTTCATAAGGGAAAAATGGTAAAATCGGGATGTTTTACATTATTAAGTTGTCAAAATTTTTGAAATCTGTACCTTAATACATTAAGAATGTGCAATTATTTTTGACATTTCTTTATTCTGAATGAAATAGTTGTTTTTACTACCTGATTGACTTAATTCCTAGTAGATATGGCATATCCTGCTTGGGAAACTTTTTGAGAATATTGCTATGTATATGAAATATTTGTAACAAATGCATATGCTAGAAATTTTAGAGCTTTTAGTGCTGCAAAAGTCTGGGAATCATCAAGTACAATTCCTTTATTTTAAAAAGGAAAAATCAAAGGTCCACTGAAATGAACATACGTGATTTATCCAAGGTCCCACACAGCTAGTTAGTGGCAAAACTAACCCAAAGCTCTTGATGCCTAAGAGGTTTTGTTTTGTTTTGTTTTTTCATAATAGTCTGAATATTTGGCTTGTTTATCTGAGTTCAGCTTTTTAAAAGCTCAGAAAATAATAATAATGATAATAATGATAAATGTGTGCAGTATACAAGTGGTCCACCCAAGAATTATTTATTTGGTCAATTTTTTGTTGTTTCTGTTCAAATTAGGTAAATATTTGCTAACATATACATTGGCTGTAAAAGAAACTATTTTAAAGGCAAGTTATCAAATAAGGACTGTTGTATTTGTTGGAAGAAACTTATCTTCAAAATTCGAGGGTATGGGGTTTAAATTGAATAACAAAATCAGAAATTCTATACACATATTTGAAATATGGATATTACTTTTCTTGTTCTAAGTACAAAATAATGTCATAATTAAAATATTTTTCATATTATGACAACTCTGGATTCTCATCTCCCCCTCATGAGCAGGAAATCTAGGTTTCCCCAATATCCTAAACTATTTCTAAGGACCCCACACTTGCTTGCCCTGGTTTGTTGAATTCTTCCTCCTTTCTGCTGGCCTGGCTAACATGGCCAGAGACTGAGAACTCAGGTGTACCTCATTAAGCCAAATTTCTGTAAGGGTTGGCCTTCTCAACAGACTCCCTTTGTGGTTAAAAGCTCTCCAGTACCAAATGGCTCTCCTGGCTAAAGTTCAGAGCAGTGCAGCTATCTGGTGCAAGGCCATAAGCAATAGAAATTTGTCACAGAGCTGAGGCTCCATGTTAGGCAGAAATGAAAGAAGCCCAGAAGTCACTTTGGCTCTGAGGTAAGGGCTTTTTCAGTGCAGTTGCTCATCCTTTGGGGAAGGATTCCTCCCAGGGTTAGGTTTATTAAGGAGGTCCTACCGTAAAATCAATTACCTTGAGCCTTAACTATGACAGCTTATTTATTTTATAGCATTTCTTTTTTTTAGAGCAATTTAAGATTTGCAGTAAAATTAAGTGGAAATTACACAGATTTACCATATATCCCATCCACCACCCAGCAATCATAGCCTCTCCCATTATCAACACCACTCACCACAGTAGTACAATTGTTATGTTTGATGAACCTACATTGACATATCATTATCACCCAAACTCCATAGTTTATCTTAGGGTTCATTCTTAATGTTGCATATTCTTTGGGTTTGGATAAATGTGTAATGTCATGTATCCATCATTATGGTATTATACAGACTATTTTCACAGTCCTACAAATCCTCTGTGCTCTGCCCATTTATTTCCCTCACCCCCAACCCCTGGCAACCAGTGATTTTTTTTTACTGTCTTCATAGTTTTACCTTTTCTAGAGTGTCAAATAGTTGGAATCATATAAGATGTGGACTTTTCAGATTGGTTTCTTTGTCTTTACATGACTTGATAGTGCACTTCTTTTTAGTGCTGAATAATATTCCATTGTGTGGATGTATCACAGTTTATTTATCCATTCACCAAGCATATCTTGGTTGCTTCCAAGTTTTGGTAACTATGAATAAAGCTTCAATAAACATCCATGTGTAGGTTTTTGTGTGGACATAAATTTTCACCTCCTTTGGGTAAATACCAAGGAATGTGATTGCTGGCTCATATGGTAAGAGTGTGTTTAGTTTTGTAAGAAACTGCTAAATTGTCTTCCAAAGGGGCTGTACCATTTGCAGTTCCTCCAGCAATAGAGTCCTAGTTGCTTCATAACTTCACCAGCATTTGGCGTGGTCAATGTTCTGGATTTTGACCATTCTAAAAGATATGGAGTAGTAGCTCACTGTTGTTTTAATTTGCATTTCTCTGATGACACATGATGTGGAACATTTTTTCATACATTTATTTGCCATCTGTATAACTTCTCTGGCAAGGTGTCTGGTAAGGTTTCGGCCCATTTTTTAATGGGGTTGTTTGCTTTCCTATTATTGATTTCTAAGTGTTCTTTGTATATTTGGGACAACAGTCCTTTATCAGATGTGTGTTTTGCAAGTATTTTCTCCCAGCATGTGGTTTGTCTTCTCATACTCTTGATATTGTTTTTGCAGAAATCCAGCTTATTAATTATTTTTCCATAGATCATGCCTTTGATGTTTTGTCTAAAAAGTCATTGCCATATCCAAGGTCATCTAGGTGTGCTTTTGGATTATCTTCCAAGAGTTTTATAGTTTTGTATTTTACATTTAGGTCTGTTACCGAACACAAGTTTTTGTGCCCGACACACAGTGAGACCAAACAGTACCGAAACGTCAGAGTTTGGAGTAGAGAAAGGTTTACTGGAGGACCATACAAGGAGAACAGGTGGCTCTGGCCCCCAAAACCCCCAAACTCCCCAAAGGGTTTCAGCAAAGCATTTTTAAAAAGCAAGGAGAGGGAGGTGCAGTCACAGGGTATGTGATCAGCTCCTGCACAATTCTCTGATTGTTTTTTGGTGAGGTAACAGGGAGGTCAACTTTATCAGTCCTTAGGCTCCAGAAGGTCTGGGGGCTATGCACTCTTGATCATCAAGTAAATAATTTCTTCCATTTGGAGGTGTTTTTTAGCAGCTGAGAAACTCAGGTTAAATTCATGAGATGCGTTCGTTTGTAAGAGGTTACGGAAAAACCTGAACGAACTTTTTGGCCAAGGCAATATTATCTGGCTACTTCAGAAAGGAGCTATAGCAGAGGATATGGGGGAAGGGTCTGCCTCAGAAATGTCCCATAGGGTCCTGCTCAGTTACAGGTCTATGATCTATTTTGAGTTAATTTTTTGCAGGGTGTAAGGTCTATGGCTAGATTCACTTTTTTGTATGTGGGTGTCCAGTTGTTCCAGCACCATTTGTAGAAGAGACCATCTTTGCTCCATTGCATTGCCTTTGATCCTTTGTCAGAGATCAGTTTACTATGACATCTCTTAAGAACACATTTTTCAGTTTGCTTGCCTTTTTTTTTTTCAAGTACATACCCAGTTGTAGGTATGAGTAGATTCCAGCATAAACTATACACTGTGCTCAAATCCAACCTTCCCTAAGTCAATGTCAAGTGCAAGTCATTGGTCCAGAATGTTTCTTCCATACCGGAGATTATCTTTTGCACATGAGAACTTCCTTTACAGCAAACCTTAATAGATACCACCCTGAAATTTAAGATATTTTAATAATTCTCAGTCTCAAAGAGAAAGAGTACAGTTCCACTTCCCTTATAATTGGAAGTCTCTTTGGCTCTTATGTAAAATTTTGGCTTCCATAGGAATACTGCCAAAAATCAACATAGCACCAAAATGGCTCTTGACATGCTGAAATATTACAATATACTCCTTTCAGAAAAGTATAGATATATAGTTTCCTCACATCTTTCTACATAACTAAAGGGGAAGGGGAAATCTGTTTCAAAGGTGATAACATGTACATTTGAATAAAGCACATTATTACTAACTTTTACACTCAGCCCCTAATCTGAAAAAAATAATTTAATGTCCCATGCCCACTTGAGGTAGATACAGACAATGATATAGCTATAAATAGTTCTTTAGGACACTGAAAATAACCAAATTTGAACAATAGAAAACACATTCTCTATAATGGAAAACACATTTTCTTCTTTGTTTCAACTTATCTATGTGTATACATGTAACTATTTATAACTATAACTTTAAGGTGTACTGTATATTTTAAATTCTCATTATTATCTTTATACAATTTAGGAAAACAGTGTCTATTGACCCTGTGTAAAAAAACTAGAGAATGCAATGTGTACCCTTGAATGAAAAAATTTCTGTTAAAACCTCAAAATATTTCCATATTTTTGATAGTTATATATGTGAAAAAATAAATTTGATATCTGGCTAATAATACCTTTCACTAAAGACTTTAGACCTCAGATAACTGGCCCATCGTTCATGAACTCATCCTTCAGTAAGTATTTATTGAATATCAGCTATGGCCATGCACTGATCTAAGTGAGATACAATACTGAATAAAACACAGGCAGGTAGTGAGATTCAGAGACTGCTCCAGTCCTCATTGATCTCAATGTCCTAAAGGACTTAGTTTATCATGCAGCTATAAAACTAATCATACTCATTCAGTGATTTTGCATGGGTTCTTTTTTTCCTCTCCAACAACACCATTCTAGCACTATCTAGCAAGAGCAAAACAATTAAGTAGGTAAATAATGAAAGACAATTTAAAAGATATTTTGAATCTGGTTTGGGACCTAAATCATCAGTTTAATACGTTTAGCCTTTATTCTCTAGCAAATAGGGAAACTTCTTCAGCTGAGTTAAACAAATGTCCTTACTACATGCACAATGGCTAAGAAAAGGAGGCTCCAACTAGAGTCAGAAAAAATTGTTAGAAGTTTACAACAAGCAAGATGAATGATGATTAGGGACTGACTTGGGTGATAATAAAGAGATAAATAGAAAGTAATGGACGTGAAATATCTACTTGTCTCCACCTCCATTCCTTTTAGCTCTCCCACTCATCTCTATAAATAAAGCAAGGGACTGACCCTTAGAGGCTCCTTTGTTCACTGGACTTCTAATTGGGGTAATCCAACAGAAGGCTGAAAATCTTCCCTTTTTCACTGGTATCACCAACAGGAACTGCTTATCTTCTGTGGTTCCAGCATCCTTGGACGGGCTGCGAAGATGCCAGCTTCTGCCTGGAGACTTAGTCCTGGCTGTAACAACCCTGCCTTCTCCTTTTGTCCCCTCAGACTATAGGTAAAAGCAACTTCCTGCTGCTCCTAATCTCTAGGTTCCCTCACTTTTTCCCTGGTTGGCTTCTCAGCCTCTTCCATTAGCCATGAAACCAATACCCTGCATTAAATTCCCTCTATTTTTAGAACTTTGAATGATGTCTTTGTTTTTCTGTTTCCTGAATGGACCCTGACACACACATGCAGTGTGTTCAGTGTTTCTGGACTAATATATGTTCATGTTCTGATGAGGTATCCATTTAACTCAAGGCCATTGTCACATTCTGTCAAAAGCAGCTGCAAATGGATTTTTCTAGTTTGTACATCAACTTTCTTTGATTAAAGCTCTTTTGACCAAATAACAGAAACTCATTCCTATTAGCTTAATTCACAAAGTTTGTGGGTGAGAGAGTGAGAGTTACTAAATAGAAGAACCGAAGGCAGGAAATAAAGCTAACAACTTGAAACTGTAACATCCTGAATTAGTTTCCTAGGCCTATGGTAACATAGTACCACAAACTAGATGGCTTGAAACACCAGAAATGTATTTTCTCATAGTTCTGGAAGCTAGAAGTCTGAAATTAACTCTGGAGGCTTTGAGGAAGAATCTGTTCCATTCCTCTCTCTTTGCTTCTTATGTTGGCTGGCGTTTCTTGACATTCCTTGGCTTTTAGACTTATCACTCCAACCTCTGTCTCCATCTTCATATGGCATTCTGCCTTCCTTCTTCTTAAAAAGACAACAGTAATTGGATTAAGGCATACTAATTAACCTGAGAATATCTACAAAGACCCTATTTCCAAATAAGGGTCACATTCTGGATTCCAGGTGGACATGAATTTGGAGGGGACATTATTCAACATGGTACACACTGGAAACCAAAGTTACATGTGTATTGCAATAAATTTCAGTCACTGAAGGTAATCTGGGAGGGTCTTTTCCATGGAACTTTAACAAACACTGTTGTAAAGAAGTACACTTAGTCAACCAGCTGGCATTTACTGAACATTCCAATAGTGTAAGTGTCTACTGAGTATATAAATATATGTTGGATATTAAACATGATCCTTATATTTTATTTTAATTAATTAATTTCAGTTTTTATTGTGATAAAACACATAACACCTTAGTATGAGATTTACCCTCTTAACATTTTTCAGTGCACTTTAAAGCTCTTTTAAAAATAAAGCTCTTTAAAGCTCTTTTAAAAATAAAGTGCACTGAAAAATCCCAGGAAATATTTTTGTAGAAATTGACAAATTCTAATCTTTATATAGAGTTGCAAGTGGCTTAGAATTAACAAAACAATTTTTATAAAGAAAAAAGTTAGAAGATTTACTATCTAATTTTAAGATTCATTATAAAATTAGAATAATCAAGGCAGTGTGGTTTTGGCATACAGTACAGAATAGAATTTAGAATTAGACTGATACATATATTCAATTTAATTTTTATTACATCACCAAGACAATTTAATGGGAAAAGCAAAATATTTTCAACAAATGGTTCTAGAACAATTGAAAACCATATACAAAATGAACAAAAACGAGCCTCTATTCTTACCTCACACTATATATAAAAACTAACTTGAAATGGTTTGAGGACCTAAGTCTGGAAAACTTCTAGAAGAAATCATAGGGCAAAAATTCCAATGATGTTAAGTTTGACATATATTTCTTAAACACAATGCAAAAAGGAAAAACTATAAATAAATAAATCAATAATTTGGACTCTATCAAAACTGAAAATTTTGCTCTTCAAAAGACACTGGAGTAAAAATGAAAAGGCAAACCCTTCCTAGGAGAATATATTTGCAAAATATGTCTGTGCAATAAAAGATTAATCTTGTCCCCCCAAAATGTTAGGCCCTGTACTGGGTTAGTAGTGTCCCCTGTACCAAATTGACATCTACTCAAAACCTGTAAATGTTACCATGGTTGGAAATAGGGTTTTTGCAGATATAATCTAGCTAAGAGATCATACTTGATTAAAGTTGGCCTAAATCTAATATTACTGGTGTTCATATAAGAAGAGGGAAATCTGGACACAGAGACACAAACACACAGGACACAAGGCCATATGAAGACACAGGCAGAGAATGGAGTCATTCACCTACAAGCCAAGGAAAATCAGAAATGTCAAGGAATGCCAAAAAATGCCAGAATGTAGAAGAGGAAAAGAAGGAGTTTTCCTTACAGCCTTTGGAGAGAGCATGACTCTGCCAACACCTTGATTTTTAACTTCTAGACTCCAAAGCCAGGAGAATCAATTTTGGTTGTTTTAAGCCACCCAGTTTGTGGTACTTTGTTATAGCAGTCCTAGAAACTAATACATTACTCCTAGGTACTTACATAGGAGAAATTAAAGCTTATGTTCACACAAAGACTCGTATACAAATGTGCACAGCAGCATTATTTGTAATAGCCCCAAACTGGAAACAACACAGATGTCTATCAACAGGTGAATGGATAAACAAATCATGGTATAACCATACAATGGAATACTCCTCAAAAGTAAAAATGAATGAACTATTAATACATGCAACATTGACAAATCTTAAAAATAATTATGCTGAGTGAAAAAAGGCAAAAATAAAAGAGTACATTTTGTAAGTTTCCCTTTATAAAAAATTCTAGAATATCCAAAGTAATCTATCATGATAGAAAACACACCAGTGGTAGCCTAGGGATACACAGGGAGGGTAGAAAGGGAGAGGAGGAAATACAAAGAGACATGAAGAAATTTTTGTAGGTGATGGAAAAAGTTCATTATCTTGATTTGAAGTGATGGTTTCATGGCTGTATACATATGTAAAAGCTCGTTAAATTATACACTTTAAAATGTGCCATTTGGGCTTCCCTGGTAGCGCAGTGGTTGAGAGTCCACCTGCCGGTGCTGGGGACACGGGTTCTTGTCCCAGTTCGGGAGGATCCCACATGCCGCAGAGCGGCTAGGCCTGTGAACCATGGCCGCTGAGCCTGTGCTTCCGGAGCATGTGCTCCGCAACAGGAGAGGCCACAGCAGTGAGAGGCTTGTATACCACCAAAAAATTTAAAAAATAAATAAAATAAAATGTGCCATTTATTGTATATCAATTAAACTTCAATAAAGTTAAAAAAATGAATTCAACAGGGATGAATGCCATGAGAAAGAAAACCCTGAGATATTTGGGGATGTGCTGGGAAAATGTCTAATCCAGGTTGATGCTTAGGGGCACAAAAATACTACCTAGAGAAGACATCTTGATTTAACAGTGAAGGAGGAATAGAACTTATCCGGGAAAGTGGAACTTGGTGGGGAGAAGTTACTAGCATAAGGAAGCAAAATGTACAGAGACACAGAGGCAGATGACTTTGAAGTTCTGCCACAACATGAAGACTGAAGTAAAACACATAAGTGGAGAGATGAAGAAGATGAAGTTAAAGAGGGAATTAGAAAGGGTATATGAGACCTACACTCCATTTAAACAAGCTTGAATTTTCTCTTGAAAGTTTATGGGGAATTTTGAGGGTTTTTAAACATGACATATGCTCTATTTATGCTACTTCTTTAAAACAGTTTTGAGTAGAGAAATAAGAAAAATAGCTTTCTAGTCATTGGTAATATAGGCATTTTTGAGAAAAGAAAATTCAAAAAATTCTTTCACCAATTGTAATTTGGTCTTGTTTATTCTTACTGTAGTTCTTTGAAACCATTGTATTGGTTTACAGTAGATTCCATTGCAATCTCGAAGTCATCCTTTCAGTAATATAAACATTAACTGGTATCACATTACAACGAACAAAATGTTTATTTAGAATAGTTTTCTGTAGCCTGATTTTTATGTTAAAAACATTTTTCTATTTCATTTTAAATCTTAAGTGCCTCATCCAAAATTACAAACTTTATATCTCAACCTGGAAAAACAAACAAACAAACAAAACCCACTAGAATAATAAAGAAGAATAATGGTTCTTTTAAACCCACTATATTCACACTCCTGATAAATTTTCCTTTCTACTAGTCCCACCCTATAATAATTGATGTTAATACCTGTTGTATATCCTTCTTCACCCTCAAATATATACAAATACAAACACACATAAAGGATTTTGATACTATTTCCATTTATAAAAATTATATTATACAATAACAAATGAGAACATACCATATTGCACAGGAACTCTACTTGCACTGTGGTGACCTAAATGGGAAGGAAATCTAAAAAAGAGGGGATATATGTATATGTATAGCTGATTCATTTTGCTGTACAACAGAAACTAACACAAAAGTGTAAAGCAACTATACTCCAATAAAAATTAATTTAAAAAATAAAATAAAATATATAAACAGCTCATAAAATAATTACATTATACATATATATGCCACTTGTTCTCACTTACCAATACATCATGGACATCTCTCCATGATGTGTGCTTCTACTTCTACAATACAAAAAAATACAAAATATATACCTCCTGTTTTATGTAAGAATTATATACAGTTCTGACTTTAAAAGGCTTAAAGATTAAATTTCTCCCCAGATTTGGTATTTATCAATTACTTGCAATCCCAGCCAACTCCATCTGGAAAAGCCCAAAGTAAATCTCTATCTTGGATATTGTGAGGATAGTGCCATTTCCATCTTGCAATTCTTATTTTATTGGAATGATGAGTTTTCATAAACCTGATGAAATTATTCTTGGTTGTGCTCTTGAACTCTTTCAGACCATATCTTCCAAAACTCAAGGAGTTTTATAGTGTCATGTCTTATATGTAAGTCTTTAAGCCATTTTGAGTTTATTTTTGCATATGGTGTGAGGGTGTATTCTAACTCCACTGATTTACACATGGTTGTCCAACTTTCCAAACACCACTTGCTGAAGAGACTGTCTTTTCTCCATTGTATATTCTTGCCGCCTTGGTCAAAGATTAATTGACCCTAGGTGTGTGGGTTTATTTCTGGGGTCTCTATTCTGTTGCATTGATCCATATGTCTGTTTTTGTGCCAATACCACACTGTTTTGATTAATGTAGCTTTGTAGTATTGTCTGAAGTTTGGGAGAGTTATGCCTCCTGCTTTATTCTTTTTCCTCAGGATTTCTTTGGCAATTCTGGGTCTTTTATGGTTCCATATAAATTTTAGGATTATTTGTTCTAGTTTGGTAAACAGTGTCATGGGTAATTTGATAGGGATCACATTAAATCTGTAGATTGATTTAGGTAGTAGGGCCATTTTAACAATAATAATTTTTCCAATCCAAGAACATGGAATACCTTTCCATTCCTTTAATCATCTTCAACTTCCTTTATTAATCTTTTATAGTTCTCAGCATATAAGTCATTCACCTCCTTGCTCAGGTTTATTCCTAGGTATTTTTTTAATGTGATTTTAAAAGAGATTTTTTTTTTTTACATTCCCTTTTTGATATTTCATTGTTAGTGTAAAGAAATGCAGCCTCTTTCTGCGTGTTAATCTTGTATGCTGCTACCCTGCTGAATTTGTTTATCAGTTCTAGTAGATTTTGTGTGAAGTCTTTAGGGTTTTCTATATATAGTATCATGTCATCTGCATAGAATGACAATTTTACCTCTTCTGTTCCAACTTGTATACATTTTATTTATTTATTTATTTATTTATTTTTGGTCTGATTGCTGTGGCTAGGACTTCCAATACCATGTTGAATAGAAGTGGTGAGAGTGGGCATCCTTGTCTTATTCCAGATTTTAGTGGGAACACATTCAGCTTTTCACCTTTGAGTATTATATTGGCTGTGGAGAAGAGAACATAGGAAAACATTTTCTGACATAAAGCGTACCAATGTTTTCTTAGGTCAGTCTCCCAAGGCAATAGAAATAAAAGCAAAAATAAATAATTGGGACCTAATGAAACTTACAAGCTTTTGTACAGCAAAGGAAACCATACACAAAACAAAAAGACAACTTACAGAGTGGGAGAAAATATTTGCAAATGATACTACTGACAAGGGCTTAATTTCCAAAATATACAAACAGCTTATACAACTCAATTAAAAAAACAAAAAACCCACTTGAAAAATGGGCAGAAGACCTAATAGACATTTCTCCAGAAAAGACATACAGATGGCCAACAAGCACATGAAAAGATTCTCAACATTGCTAATTATTAGAGAAATGCATATCAAAACTACAATAAGGTACCACCTCACACTGGTCAAATGGCCATCATTAGAAAGTCTATAAATAACAAATGCTGGAGAGGGTGTGGAGAAAAAGGAATTCTCCTACACTATTGGTAGGAATGTAAATTGGTGCAGCCACTATGGAAAACAGTATGGAAGTTCCTCAAAAAACTAAAAATAGGATTGCCATATAACCCAGCAATCCCTCTCCCAGGTATATACCAAGACAAAACTATAATTCAAAAAGATACATGCACCCCTGTGTTCATAGCAGCATTATTCACAATAGCCAAGACATGGAAACAAATGTCCATCAAAAGATGAATGGATAAAGACATGGTATATATACACAATGGAATATTACTCAGCCATAAAAAAGAATGAAATAATACCATTTGCAGCAACATGGATGGACCTAGAAATTATCATTCGAAGTCAAGTAAGTCAAAAAGAGAAAGACAAATACCATATGATATCATTTATTTGTGGAATCTAAAATATGACACAAATGAACTTATCTACAAAACAGACTCACAGACATAGAGAACAGACTTGTAGTTGTCAAGGGGGGTTGGGGAGGATAGACTGGGTGTTTGGGATTAGCAGCTGCAAACTATTATATTAGAATGGATAAACAATAAGGTCCTACTGTATAGCACAGGGAACTATATTCAATATCCTGTGATAAACCATATTGGAAAAGAATATGAAAAAATGGATATACATATATACATATCTGAATCACTTGGCTGTACAGCAGAAATCAACACATTGTAAGTCACCTATACGTCAATGAAATATTGGGTTGGCCAAAAAGTTCATTCGGGTCTCTCCGTAGGATGTTAAAGAAAAACCCAAAAAAACTTTTTGGCCAGCCCAATAAATTGTTTAAAAATAAAAAAAAAAAAAGGAGAAAAATCTCTTTAGTTTATATTGTTGCAAACTGCAGGACCTGACTTTTCTCTGTATTACTTGAGTTCCCTATAATGTAAAAGAGCATTTCATGTAGAAAGCTTCCTGGTGCTCTATTAGGATATACACATATAAATTAGTGATGACTGAGGACTGGGCAGATGGAGAAGCTGAAATGCAGTCCAGTTGCATCTCAGGCTTCAGCCAATCCAATGGGGAGCTCTAAAGTTGAGATGGGCCTTTAAAGTTGTCCCAACTTGAGGCAAGGTAGCTGTGCCTTTTTATCCTTTCATCAGCCAGATATTGGTCATGGGCTGATCCTAGTCACATTTGGCAAGGCAGTTCCTTCTAGCTGAGGACAATTCTTATTGAGGCACTGAGCTGTATGTGGTCAAGAGCTATTACCTGTAACTGGGGGATGATCTTGAGGAAGGAGTCTAGGAAAAGTATCATAGCATCCACAGTATCCAATAATCAACTGCAGAATGATAAATCATTAACCAAGGTTTATTTTGGTCTTTAGCCAATAAAGTTAGATTGTGCCAGAAAAAAAGCTACTATTTGGCCACAAATATAATAACGAGTGAGTATGTGCATGTGTGTAAAAGCGGGTTATAATCCATCTACTAAAATACCCTTCTTAATATAGGCAGGTCATCCAAGCCAGTTTGTATTTAGAGAACCATGTATTCTTATTCAAAGCCAAATTTCCAGAGCCATGAGTAATGCTAATGGGACATCAATGCTGAGTAGGAGTAAGTAGAATTCACACAATAATAAATCTTTTATTTTACATGACATTTTTGTTTTGAGATTCTTTTTCTCCTGAATCTGAAAAGCAAGAGAAATAGTTTTCAACAGAGAAAAGATTTGACCCCATTTCTTCTCATTAGAGCTAGGAATCTGTGTCAGTGAGGTTCTTCTGGTTCCACGGAAAATTGGAGCACCTTGGGTAACCTAATTAATGGGAGTTTTATTATAAAGGTATATGTTGAAATAAGAAAACAAGTATTTCAGCTATGAGTTGAGGCTTCGCAGAACCCAGGAAAAGCTCAACAATTATGCCTCTTGAGTAAAGTAACTATAGTATAGCAACCATATATAGTAACTAGGTAGTCAGGCCCACCAAAAATGAAAATAGGAAGTGGTTCATGTTCAAGATTCATTTAAGTCTTAGTGAGCACAACCTCTTGAAACCTTCAAAATAGGAGTTGGTTTTATAACTGTTGTGATATTCTGCCATGTTACTGACACAACTCTCCCTCCCTCTTTCTGACTTTTTAAAATGTATGTCTCCATTCTGCTCTCATGATCAATTTGATTAGTCTTCCCCCACCCAACCCTGGGTCTCCACTTTGAATTCCCTAAATTGAGTGATCACCATAGTTTTTGCTTGACTGCTGACTTAGAATCATGTATCCAGATGTACTAATGCAAATTAGATTCTATTATGTCATGTAGCTTTCCTGTTCTAAACAACTAAGATCAGGCTTATCATAGCATGGTTCAGAGTGTGGCCACTTATGCCAACAGAACAATCTGTAGACATTCCATCAGCAGAGGCATATGATAAGGGCAATTTCAGGTACAAGAGGCAAGAGATAGCAGATACCTAGTGCTATGCGAGTAGAGAAACACTTAATTACATTTATACATTTGAAAATGAGATTTCTATACATTAGCTACTGCTTAAATGCATAAATCTGCTCAAATACACATACACACACACACACATGCCTGAATAGTGTGAATAGGCTTTAAAATTTATTCACCACTTTCAGGAGTTTTGATATAATGATAAGAAACCAATAGGGAGTGAGTACTGAAGGAAAATAATCTGTGCATTATGGAATGGAAATTACAGGATATTTTAATGAGAATAAAGCCATTATTAACAATGACATATTCTCAGAAGAGAGCTAGATACATTGGCAAGATAAAAGATTCTAGTTTGAACTTGAGGAAAGTTTAGTTTTGAGCACCACTTTTAACAAAGATGAACAACAGTAGGTAGACCAGTGAGAGAGGGTTTTTATTACTGGGAAATTTAAGAAGCTTAGAAAAGAATTATCTACAGCACATTTGTTCATTATGTGATCTTTTTTAGGAAGTTTATAAAACCAACTTTAAGAAAACCATTTTGTGTACTTAATCAATGCAAATAAAAATAAAATTTCATATTGATATGGACTAGAGTTTATACAGCTCCTTCATTTGATCTTCATGTAAACACTGAGAGGAAGGCAAGGCAAAGTAAGGAGTCTGTGTTTTCATCTTTAAGTCCACTGTTCTTGGCAGTAAGAAAGTGCTCAATAAATTTTTGGTATACTGATGAGAAGTAAAGGAGTCTGGGAGAAGGAGAACTTAAAGTCACATGAGGGGTGAAGCCAGAAATTAAGCTTATGTTTTCACACATGCGCTTTCCACTTTACCACTTTTCCCTATTTTGCAGACTAATAATAATCTATAATTACAATCCATAATGGATTAAAATGCAATATTAGGGCAAAGTTTAAGCAAGTTTTATATTATAGTACTAGAAAATCAGAGTTGTTCTACATAAACCTCTTTATGAATAAGATATCTGAATTTACCTAAATGACATAGTTCAGTTGAAACTCCCTATAAGTAGTAAAATAACACATGGAAATAAAATGACAGATACAGATACTAGCTACAATTTTTTAATATGCCAAAATCTCATTCCACTTTACATGGCTCTCTAATCCCAACAGAAGCTCTACAACAGAAAAAGAAAAAAAAAAAAAAAAAGAAAAGAATTCATTATAGGAAGGCCTCAGGGTACAAAAGCAGTGTGGGTTCAAAATCTAACCTTTTTTCAAGTAAAAGAAACATTAAATGGTTTCCCTGGTGGTGCACTGGTTAAGAATCCATCTGCCAATGCAGGGGACACAGGTTCGAGCCTTGGTCCCAGAAGATCCCACATGCCGCTGAGCAGCTAAGCCTGTGGGCTACAACTACTGAGCCTGCATGCTAGAGCCCATGAGTCACAACTACTGAAGCCCGTGCACCTAGAGCCCATACTCCACAATAAGAGAAGCCACCACAGTGAGAAACCAGATCACCGCAACAAAGAGTAGCCTCTGCTCGCCACAACTAGAGAAAGCATGCATGCAGCAACAAAGACCCAACACAGCCAAAAATACATAAATAAATAAATAAATTGAAAGAAAATTAAAAATTTTATCATATAAGAATATTTTTAAACGTAAAATTCTTTTTCAATTTAAAAAATGCATTTTCAATACAAATTAAATGTTCGTTTTCTTTCTTTCTTTTTTTTTTTTTTTTGTGGTACGCGGGCTTCTCACTGCTGTGGCCTCTCCCATTGCGGAGCACAGGCTCCGGACGTGCAGGCTCAGTGGTCATGGCTCACGGGCCTAGCTGCTCCGTGGCATGCGGGATCTTCCCGGACCGGGGCACAAACCCGTGTCCCCTGCATTGGCAGGTGGACTCTCAACCACTGCGCCACCAGGGAAGCCCTCGTTTGCATTTTTAAATCTCATACTTACATTATTTTTAAAAAGTGGATGATATATTATTGTTCCAAGGTTAAAAATTGTAAAAAGCTCATGAAAAGTCTAGGTGGCTTAGGCCTAAATTCCAAGGTTGTGTTTCTTAAAGTGTGGCCAAGATGCCTCTTACACCAGAATCACAAGACCAAAGTCCTTGCTATAATGAATATTACTGGCCTGACCACAAACCTATTAGTTTAGAATCTCTGAGAATGGGGTGCAGAGATCTGTATTTTTAACAGTTGATCCAGGTGATTTTTATAGACTCTAAATTTGAGACTTATTGACCTTAGAGACTCCTGCTTTATCTGCCCCACATGCTTATTTGAACATATTTTCTGTGCTAGGGCAGGCTATTTGAAAGAGAAAATCAATGAGACTAGAGAGATTCTTATAATGTTACTTGAACACTGTACTTACATGTTACTGCAGAAATCACTCCTAACTGTCCTGACCAATGTGTTTTAAGTATACAAAAATGATACCCTATTGCTACCAAATGGACATTTCTTAGCATTTATTAATGCCTATTTTTGTAGAAACTATTTTTAGAAAAGCCAACTTCTTTCTCTTTTTAAGAATATCTAAAATATATTTTGAACATATTATACACATTTTAAAACAGTGTCTCACTGAATTTGTTTATTACTTGTAAACCTATATCAGAAAAAGTAAACATGAGTATTGTTGATACCAAAACAAACTAAATCATATTTATGCATATTATAAATAACTTTGAACTCAATAATATAAATATTAAAAAAAACAATTCAGAAGACAATATATAATTTTCTGAATTGTGTAAAAATAAAGTAGATGATGGAATTTAAAAGACCACTATGGCTACTATGTAATGTAATTAGGGATAAATATAAGCATTATATTTAGATTTATCACATTTTCCACAACGAACACTTAATGCCTTTGAAATAAAATAAAATGATATTTTAAAAAGATCATTTACAGTTCATTTGTGTGCAGTAGTAATCAAAGTCCATTTGCTTGAAGTATATATTATGTATCCACTCAATCAATATTTATTGAGAAGTGCTGAATTCCAGGTTTTATGCTTGGTTCATGGATGGAGTAGTGAATAAGACAGTCACAGTTATAGAGCTTACATTCTAGTGGGAAAATATGGGCAATTAAAGCAAGCAACTATATTTAGTCTGAAAGGTGACATAAAGTAGGATGTCCAGAAACATAAAACAAAACTCAAACAGAAGGAATTAGAGAATATTTCTAGGAAGTAAAAGCCACTTAATTGAAAGTCTAACAATTAGCAGATAATAGCCAGGTGAAAATGGAAATGAAGATATCAGTAAGGTGCTTTAGGAACCTAAAATCAATTTAATATGGCTAGTACTGAATGTATACGTCTGTTTATGTGTAAGAGGGCCTGACCATATATATGTGAATAGGAAGGGCCAAGATGTGAGGCCAGTAATGCAATCAGGGCCTAGATAATGAAGGACCTTGCAAATCATGCTCTTATGTTTGGATTTGGCTATAAGTACAATAAGAATTGATGAACAGGTTTTAATATTTTTAGAAAAATGACATAATCAGATTTTTGTTTTTAAGGAGTGGTGCAACTGTGCTGTAAAAATTAGCTGGTGAAAACAAGACAGGAGTTAATGAGACTAGTTAGGAAATTGTTTGAATGTCCAGGGGAGAGGTGATGGTGGTTGAGACTAACTAGTAGCAATGAAAATGAAGAATGAGAATGGCAAGACTTGTTAATTATTTGGATTTGAGAATGAAAGAAAATGAGCAATCAAAATTATATCTTTATTTCTGGCTTTGGAAATGCCAGGATTTAATGTTATTTACAGAGATAAAGAAAATAGAAGAGTCATTTGGTAGGTGGAAGAGTGAAGACAAGGTGGAAAGTTCAGTTTGGAACATGTTAAGCTGAGGTACCTGTAAGACATTCAAGCAGAAATGTCAAGAAGGTATTTTGATATATGCATCTGGGCTAGAGCATGGATATGGAGGCACCATGAGATCAGATGGTTTTTTAAACTGTGTAAATTGATTCAATCCTCCAGGGAATTATGTAGAGCAGTGGTCCCCAACCTTTTTGGCACCAGGGACCACTTCCGTGGAAGACAATTTTTCCATGGATGGGGGTGGGAAATGGTTTGGGGATGATTCAAGCGCATTACATTTATTGTGCACATTATTTCTATTATTATTACATTGCAATATATAATGAAATAATTATACAACTCACCATAATGCAGAATCAGTGGGAGTCCTGAGCTTGCTGCAACTAGATGGTCCCATCTGGGGGTGATGGGAGAAAATGACACCCAAAGTGTGTTGCTTATGTTCAGTCTACTCCATAATCTCGTTTTGGTTGCTATCACTGCAGAAAACCCTGCTTCACAAAGATAGGATGTTGGAAATGGAAGCAGGCTTTTCAGTGCTTTTGTGGAAATCTCAGGATATTCTGCCTTGACTTTAATCCAGAACGTATGAAAATTTGAACTTATCTCAAACATACTTTTAAGGTCACTGTCATTTGCGATCTTAAGCAGTTGATCCTCTTCTGGCACGGAAAAAGTTGATTCACCCGGCTTATTCACAAATGGGTCACGGATCCATTCCTTCCCAGTTTGGTTTTTTTTTTTGTGGTTGAGAACTAATTCTCAAACTCTTCTGAAAGCTGAGATAGGTGATCATGAACCAGTTGGGAGAAAGAAGGCCCTGGCTCAGTCTCTTTCAAAATCTCTGCTAATGTTTGAAGCATGTCAAAAATCCCAATGTTCACTCATTGCCCCCATAATTCCAGTTTGGCTTTGAATGTAGCCACTTTATCCCCCGACTTGAACACAATTGTCATTCTCCCATGAAGTGACGGATTGAGTTCATTGAGCAGGTTGAATATGTCACACAAGTAAGCAAGTTTTGCGACCCACTGTGTGTCATTGAAATGTGCTGCCAGTGGTGACTGTTTTTTTCTAAAAGAAACCTCTGGAGCGGCTCTCAAAGCTCAAAAACTCTGGCCGGTAATTTACCTTTAGAAAGCCATCTCACTTCTGTGTATAAGAGAAGACGTGTGTGCTCCGCGTCCATCTCCTCAGAGCTGCGTGAACAGACGTGAGTTAAGGGCATGTACTTTAATGTGGTTGATAATTTTAATCACATCCTGCAAAACGTTGTTAAATTCAGGTGACATTTTTCACTAGCCAGCATTTCTCTATGGATGACACAGTGTGTATACTCACATTCAGAAGCGGCCTCTTTGACCAGAGTAGTGAGACCAGAAAGCCATCCAGTCATGGCAGCTGCTCCGTCCATGCATATACCGACACAAAATGACCAGTTCAGTTTTCCTGATATGTAATCATTCAAAGACTTGAATAGTTCTGCAGCTGTGGTGTTGGTTGGCAACAAAAGTGCACATAACATATCTTCATGCACATCCTGCTGAAAAATATATCGCACAAAAACAAGCATTGTTGCCTTGTCAACATCAGTAGACTTGCCAACCTGGATTGCGTACCACGGTGATTCATTAATACTCTCTAACAATTGTGCCTCAGTAGCCTCTGCTATTTCATCAATTTGTCTAGTTACGGTGCTAGCTGAAAGAGGAACATGTGCCACCTTTTGAACTGCAGCTTCTCCTAAAAGTTCAAGACAAATGTCCTTAGCAGCAGGCAGGATCAACTCCTCACCAATAGAAAAGGGCTTCTTAGCTTTAGCAAGACGGTTAGCCACTAAGAATCATGATCTCAGTGCAGACACATTTGATGAAGTGGTAGCCTTCAATAATTGCTTCTGTTCTTCGTGTTCACGGTTTTTTCTTTTGAAAAACTGCAAAGCCTTCTCTTTTAATGTAGGGTGCTTTGTCTCCATGTGGCGAAGCAGTTTTGAAGGTTTCATGGCTTCATTGGTTAGCTGGTCACCACTTGTTATACAAAACGAGCTTGGAGAATATGAATCACATGTTGCAATGAACCCATAATTTAAGTAGGATTCTTGGTATTTTCCTTTAAATGCAGCTTTCATTTTGCTGGCAGTCTTAGAGTCTTCTGCCATCTCATCACTGGGTCTTTCCCCCTTTTCAAAGAAGCTCTCCAGCAACATTTGTTTTTTACTCATTTTGGCTAGGGTTAGCCTGTGGGCTTACCAAAACTGTGACTGAGCAAGTGCACAGTGCAGGAAAGAGGTGCAGATGAAAGTGGTAAATAAAATAATGGGTGGGCCACACATGGACTAAAATAAGTGTCGGATTCTGACTTAAAGCCTGCCATCAGATGCAGCTGTACAATTGAAGTACATCCACTCACTTGCCACTATAAAACCTGCCACCAGATTCAGCTTGTCATTTACCACTCACTGATAGTTTGTTTTTTTGTTTGTTTGTTTTTTTTTGCGGTACACGGGCCTCTCACTGTTGTGGCCTCTCCCGCTGCGGAGCAGAGGCTCTGGACGCGCAGGCTTAGCGGCCGTGGCTCACGGGCCCAGCCACTCCACGGCATGTGGGATCTTCCCGGACCAGGACACGAACCCATGTCCCCTGCATCGGCAGGCGAACTCTCAACGACTGTGCCACCAGGGAAGCCCCAACTGATAGGGTTTTGATATGAGTCTGCAAGCAGTTGATTTATTATGGTCTCTGTGCAGTCAAACCTCTCTGCTAATGATAATCTGTATTTGCAGCTGCTCCCCAGCAGAGGAGCAGCTCTTCCTCAGATCATCACCTGAGATCACCAGATCTCCCTGAGATCACCACCTCAGCTCTCCCTCAGATCATCAGGAATTAGATTCTCATAAGGAGCATGCAACCTAGATCCCTTGCATGTGCAGTTCACAGTAGGGTTCGTGCTGTTATGAGAATCACTCCTAGAGAATCTAATGCCTCCTCTGATCTGACAGGAGGCGGAGCTCAGGTGGTAATGTGAGCAATGGGAAGCGGCTGTAAATACAGATGAAGCTTCACTCGCTTGCCCGCCGCTCACCACCTGCTTTGTGGCCTGGTTCCTAACAGACCATGGACCAGTACCGACCAGTCTGTGGCCCATGGGTTGGGGACCCCTGATGTAGAGGAGATGGAGAAGGGGACTGAACATACAATCTGAGATCCCCAAAACAAGCTCAAAGGAACGGTAAAGGAAACTGAGCAACCATAGAGGTAGGAAATACATTAGACAAGCTTACTGAAGCAGAAAAAAATATTTTAAGAAAGATTAAATACTGCTATAAAGTGAATAAGAATAAGGAAGTAAAGGATCCACTGGTTTTAGTAACAAAGTCGTTCCCATAACAAGATCAATTTTACTCACAGGATAGAAATGGAAGCCGATTGTCCTGGGTCAAGGAAAGAGTGAAAAGTAAGGAAGTGGAAAGAGTGTAAATTACACTTAAAAAGTTCGGCTGTGAATAAGAGAACTATAAGGCATCAAAGTGCGTATGTGTCTTGTGCATGTGTGTCTGATATTTTTTAGAATAGGTCTCCTTCAGCTGTTTGAATGCCTAGGAAATGAACCTAAGCATAAAGGTAGAATTTAAAATATAGAAATGAGAAGGACTAGCTAAATTAGACACTATTTGCCTGAAATGTTGAAAACCAATGATTGAAATTAAGCTTAGGGAAAGTAAATTCTTTTTACCAAATGTATAACATGAAGCTAAATTCAGAGTGACAGTTTTTATACATTCAAAGAGAGAAAAACAATCTTGCTGTCAGAATTAATATGTATGAAATACTAGTATCTATCACAGCAGCCCTGAAAAGATAGGAGGTAAGTACATGACTAATTTAGGGAACAAAAATGAAAATAAATCCCTCTCCTAAAAAAGCTCAGCCATCCATTCACAGGTAATACACCTTATTTCCAGATCAATGATTTATTTAGGGAAAGTGTGAAGATGGTATAAATAATTTCTATAAGTTTTAAGATCCCTTTTCCCAACTTTCTTGCTACTCATTTAACTATGTGTAATCTTAAAGCAAAATATGCATCCTTAACCTCACTTCATTCCTCTTCTCCTGATAAAATTTCTTTGGCTGAAGTCCCATAGAATTTTTCATACTTTCCTTTAGACTTGTTTATACTGTGGTTTTGCTAATAAATAGTGCATTCACCAACCTACAACACAACAGCCAATTCAAAATAATTTGGATTTCTTCTTAATGCAAAAAAATGTGCATATGGAATTTTAATATGACGTGAGAAATAAAAGTAACTTAGCAAGCCAGTTATTTCTAAAACTGTGATTGTAAATATGAAAAACAAACTTCAATCAACTGTAATCCTTGGAGTTTTTATTTGGTTTGTTAATTAGTATGCATACTTGAATAATTATATCTACTGTCAAGATATGTTCATTTGATTGTAAGAAGATAACAACTGAAAACATTTTATTATTGTATCAGTGAACAAAAAGAAGTGTTAAAATATGACTGATTATATACATTTTTCTATAGTAATCTCAGACTCTGCAACCAGACTTTGAGAGAAGAGAAAAATAAGGAAACACTATCTTAAACAAACTTCCCCAACCTGCTGCAAAACCCTAAAATAAATAAAAATAATTAATCCTTTTGGGACTTGGAGTCATATTTTCCAGAAGTAATCTCTTTTGAAAGCAGTGGGCACACTACAACTACCAAAATTAGTGCCAATAAGTTAAATTTCCTCTATGTCTTTTTTCTTAATTATATAATTTATTTTGTCTCTTTCCACTGCCTCTTTAAAAAAATCTTCCTTAAAATGTGTCAACCTGTTTTTTAGCTAAAGACAAGACTTGGAACTAGAAAGGGGATCCTTTTGGTGATTCCTTCCTGCTCTTTAATAACACTCAGAGAGTAGAAAAGCTATAATTCTATCCTTAGATAGAACTGATCTTCATTTATGTTAAATTACTGCTGTATGTAAAATTTTGGTAAAACTACTAGACTCAGTTTAATGTGGACAGGTGTATTTTGGGTCCACTGTTTTATCCCAAATAAAAATTGTTTAAATAAATGAATTAACTTCATTAATTTAATCCTCATGAAGGTATTAAAAGGTCAGGGTCAATAAACTTTAAAAGACTCAAAGTTAGTAAGTGGCTCAGTTGATACTCAAACCCAGGTCTTCTGAAACTAATTTGTGACGTTTGTCACTGTAAAATAGGCACGTTAGCTACTGTTGGGTGATGTACATATATTATCTCATTTAATTCTGATAATATTCTCTGATGTAAGTTTTATAATTACATTTTTTAGTGAGAAAATTAATACCCAGAGATGACACAACTCAGCAAGTGATCAACTTGGGAATCACACTAGCTCTTTTGAACTCCAAAAACTACAAGTTGGGATGTGTCTGAATGATTTGGTCATTTGGTTCTAAGGTTAAAAAAATCTTGTTATCAGAGCCAACTATCCTATTTACCTTATATTTTACTACATTGATTAATCATATTATACTACCTAATGTTTATTAGTAATCTATCAGGTCTAGCCTATGACTGACTTGATTTTGGCGTGAGGGCTCTTAAGTTCTAGAAATATGATAAAGATAAATATGTTAATTTTTAGAACCTTTAATTCTCTATGGCATTTTAAATCTTTTTTCTTTTTAATTATGAAAATAGTATTGAACTAATGAAATAAACCGGAAAGCAAACATTTTGTTGCTCATTGCTGTAAGAATTGTGTGGCTGTCTTCACAGTTGTTAGCTCCTGACCTCTTAAATTTTGATGTTTTTTCAGCTTTATTTTCTCCCCAGGGGGAAAAAGTATGAAGCAGAAAAGAGACTTTTAAAAGAGAGGCTATCTTAGAACATACCAACTAAACAATACCTACATTTGAACAGAAGCCCCAAAATTAGGTAAATGCCACATTCCTCATCTCCCACCTACAAGGGTCAGGCCCTTTATAGCCCAGCCCTAGGAGAGTGGGAGCGCGGGAGTGGACCTGAAATTGGCACAATTTCAACTGTCCCTAGCATGTGGGTATTTCTTTGTCCAGGGCAATTACTGGAATTTAAAGAGTGTTGGTGGCACCATATCTACCACACTTGCTACCCTGACTTCTTCAATGATTACAGCAGTACAATAGTGCTAGGAAAGCTTTACCAAAAAAAAAGAAGAAGAAGAAGAAGAAAAAAGACAAACTGAATAATTAAGCACACTGAACTTATTGTTGAACTGTTAAATTTACAGGATTAATTCGATCATTAAATAAAGAAAAACATCATATTTCAACCTGGGGCGGATGAAACAGAATGCATTTTTCCCTCCCCTTGCTAGCTAGGACGGCTCATAAATTTGATTGTATTTATGCCTACAGAGAAGTTTCCTAGGCTTTGTGGATAGGGCCTATAAAGAGCTTTAGGAGGTCTTTGTGCCTCTGAAATGTATGTGTTGGGTTTTTGGATTTTGAGGGAAAAGCGGAACTATGAGGATGTTTAAGAGTTTGAGTACTGTTTTCTTTCATTTTTCTTCTGTCTTAATTTTTCCTTTTTTGTTTGTTTATAGAAGTTGCAATTTCTTTTTAGAGGTTAATCTGAATTTTTCTGGCAGCCTGTGTCTTGTTAATCAAATACAAGAAGAATTTGGAAAGCTAATACAGGAAGTAGAGAAACCTCAATAATTCTATTAATTTAGTACTCTGAGATAGTTTCCAAGTAGCCATGGGAGAAATTATGTAAAAACATAAGCTCTTAAAAGTCTCCTGATTGTAATATTATTTCAAGACCCAGATGGTAGACTGGGCATATCTATTTCCTCCTCCCCACCAAAGCTCTTTAAAATGCTAAGAAATCTACATTGAAACAACGATTATGATGGGATTGTACATTTTATTTATTATTTCTCAAAGCATTGCCAGAAGGCTACCTGGGAGCATCTCCTTGGTGGAGACTCAGAGAGCCTTGCACAGAGCTAGATGGTATGGATAAAAGAAAGGAAGGTTGGATCACATATTTACAGTAATTAAATGAAGAACTGTTTATAAAACAAATGGGGCAACCTCTTTCCCTATTCATGTGTATTAGGAAGCTCTTGCAGCATCTGCTCCCAGCATAGCCTTGAGAATTGGTTTCTAAACAAAGGAAGAGATTTTCCTGACTTGTGGTAGAGGGGCAGATTTAAGGAGAATAGGGATTTGAGGTATTTATGAACTATGACAAAAGGAGCAGAAAGGAAGAAATGGATAGGAGAGCTCTAACCATGCCCTCCTGACTTTCACAATAAATGAGAGTCTGGGTCAGTCTGTCCTCTCTCCAACGAAGGCCTGGAAAGAAAAGCTTGCCTTTTGAGAGGACCCATGTACTTATAGAACCCAGAGTTCAGATTTCTCATTCAGTGTGTGTGTTGGCGGGGGGTGGGGGGAGAGAAGGGCATGTATTCGTAACTTATTCAATAAATAAATATTTACTAAATGCTTAGTATGAATCAGAGAGTGTTCTAGACATGGGAATATGACAGTGAATAATGCAAAGTTCTTGCCCCCCATGAAATTTACATTTTACATTCTTAGCAGGGAAACATGCATGAAACAAATTCAATTGATATTCTCTAATTACATACTACTAAGTGAGAGAAAGAAAATTAAAGCAGAAGAGGGAGCCTAACAATGAAATGGTGCTGTGATGATAGGGAGTGTGGCCAGGAAGTGTCTCCTGAGGAGGTGATTTTGAACAGAAACCTAAAGGAATAGAAGGGGAGAGCCATGCAGAGGAAGAACATTCTAGTCAAAGGAAAACTATTAGTGCAAAAGCTCTGAAGAAAGAGTGGAATCGATGTGTACAAGTATCAGCAAGAAGGCCAGTGTGCAAATAGTGAGAGACATGCACAGCTGCACTGGGAACTCACAAAAACTTCCTATTCTGATCAACATCATTCATTATATATAAATTTGAATAATCAGCTAAGGATCAAAAGACCATTTACAAAACCAAAATCATGAAATAAAAAGGCCAGGATGAATGAACACTTAAACCCTGATGGATAAAGGGGATGTATAAAGAATAGAGGGGAAAATGAATTCTTAAATATTTTAATTTAAATTGAGATGCTAAGATAGCCATAAAATACTAATAGGCAACTATTAAAATAATAGGACCAAGATGGAAATCTTAGAAGTGAAAATGTTAAAATACTGCTTTTACCTTTTATACCTATAACTCTAGTTATAAAATTATGAATATTGTTTATAATGAAGTAGAACTAGTGAAAGATTCCCAGAAGCTAAGCAAAATGGACTGATCTGAGCCAAAAACATAGGGAATGGGTTTCAAAGGAAGATGTTCAGAGCATCGGGCATTGTTTGTTTCTTCCTGTTGAGCTGACAGGTTTTCAGGCACACATCAATAACACACTCACTCAGTTAGGACCATGCTTAGGAATGAGTTTTCCATATTTAAAAGCTAAGTCAAGTTCTTAATTTTATTTCAATGAATCAAATAATTTTATTTGGAAACAAAAGTGACAGTTTTCAAACTTAACTATTCAGACTCACTTTGAGCACTGAGTAGATCTTAACAAAGTTACCAGAAACATTCTCCTTTGTATCTGAAAACTAATGACCACTGGGGGCTGTGGGTGGAGATGTGGGGGAAGCAGCTAGGGCAAATATAAGGTATTGTTAAAATGAATACTTCTTATTAAAATTATACTTGAAGACTATCCCCAGACTTGTCTTGATCATTCATCCTTTGGTGCTTTTGTCTTTCTTTACTTTTTCTTTGATTAGCTATATTTTACCTCACCTTCAAAAACTAGGGCAAATTTTATGTCTTACATGAAGCTCTCCTAGACCACTTGGATTTTTGTTTCTTAAACATGTCAAGGTTTGTGATTAAGGTGATGAATTTGTCCATTTGTAAATATCCCATCAGGTTAGCACTTACACATATAAGGGGTAGGCAAGAGCTACTTGTCAGCCACAAATGATTGGCCACAGTGATGAAATTTTGCCAATATAAATGTTATCCATTGGAATAAACATTATTTCCTCCAGTCAGTTCAATTAAAATGCAAATATCCACAAGGTTAAATCTTTCACAACCTTCTGCCACTGTTTAATCAGATTACTTTCCTCAATAACAGTAAGAGACATTGAAGAACCACACAATTTTAAGGTATTTGTTAGCCTGGGAATATTTAGCTATAAAGAATAGTGAGGAAAAACTTTGAACTAGTGGATTAAAATACAGAAATGGATTTATATAAACCTATGGCAGACCACGTACATCAAAATTTTCCTAGTGTTAATTTTAGTTTTTTACACTGGTCTGTAATTTTGTCTTCTGTATGTCTTTTGTGCCTAGGACAGCTGCAACTTTCTTTAAGGGAAAAACTACCGTGAGGCAAATATTGTTTACATTATAGTATATAGGCATACAGGAATCCAGAATATGTACTTATTATTTTGAAAACTCTTTTGTTTGTTTTCAGTTTTTACAATATGACTAATAAAATATTGTAAGTAATAAGGTACATAATAACATAATCAGTAATGCTACAAATTTAATAAAAATAATTGTCATTAGTATGTGTCTTAGTCTACCTGGACTGCCATAATAACATACTACAGACTGGGTGCAAACAGAAATTTACTTCTCACAGTTCTGGAGGCTAGAAATCCCAGATCATGGTCCTGAGCAATCCAGTTCCTGTTGAGAACTCGTTTTCTGGCTTGCAGACGGAGCCTTCTTGCTGCTTCCTCACATGCCCTTTTCTGTGCAAGTGTGTGTGTGTGTGTGTGTGTGTGTGTGTGTATGAGAGAGAGAGAGAGGGAGAGAGAGAGAGAGAACTTCCTCTCTGGTATTTGCTGTACACTTAAAAGGACAGTAATTATTTTCTTAAAAGGCAGTACTCCTACTGGATCAGGGCCCCATCCTTATGACCTCATTTAACCTTAGTTACTTCCATAAAGGCCCTATATCCAAATATTGTCACACTGCAGATTAGGATTTCAAAATATGAATTTTGGAGGGACAAAAACATTCAGTTCATAAAACTTTATAAGTGTTTGACAAGACTCAGGGATATCTAATGTTCATTGAATAATAAGTATTGAACCAAAGTATTGAACAATTCATCTTATTGTTCAATTAACAAGAAATATTGATAAGATTAATACTTTTATTAAAAGTATTACTATTTAACAGATGTTTATTATCACCAAGAATCTTAGTATCTCATAGTTATGGAGAAAAGTGACAAGAATAATATTTTATTGTTACATTTCTCAAAATTATTAGTGTTTTAATAATATTTTGGAGAATATAATAACTACTGAAGTAAAAAATCCCAAAAGGGATGCTATGCTAAATGTAGATTCAATAGGCTAAGTCCTGTAATTTTTATCTTAATCTATTTTTCTACATATCCAGTCAATTTTAACTATTTAAAAAATTGTGTTTCAAATGGAAAATTAGAAATTTTTTGTAGGTGTGAGAAAAGAAACTTTCCAAAACCTATTTCCCCACTGATTGTGTATGACATAGGAGCAATCCAGAATTCTCCATAAACCACACCGTAAAACACAGAGATATCTAAGAGTTGACAAGAAGTTGGCCCACCATTGACCCTCTATAGGGAGGGATGAGATGACTTTGTAATAGAAATTTCTGAGTACTAAATTGAGAATGCAGCTGAGGTTAGAGTATCCCCATAGTAAGGCCTAGTTAATTGGTAAGAGGGAGGGATTTATGGGACTCCACCCACTAGTACAGACCATAAATTTCACCAGCCTCAGATCAGATCAGATGATTAGTGAGTTAAACCTATTGCTTTTTCCTGGTCAAGAGATGGGATTAACTCATTTAATCATCACAAGAACTCTAGGGACTAATTACAATTATCTCTTTCTAAATCAAGATGAAGAGAATTTCAGAGATACGTGTTAACTTGGCCATAATTATACAGCAAATAAGTGTTAAAAGATTCTAGCTTATTAAAAAATAATAATGAATGTTCTTATTTCATTTCCACCTTTGCTCTACCTTTCAGATGTGACTGTTAATATAAATCAGTCCCAAGCTTATGATATTTTGGGCTTAAATAAATTTAAAAATTAGGAGCATATTTAATTATTTTGAAGAAGTCAAAAATGCATTTTCAGAGGGAGTATTTTCAAGATAACTCTTAAAGAATAAGTGTTTAATGCATACACAAGAAAAAAAATTCTAGGAAGCAGGACAAGGTTGTGTGTTTAAAGTCCCAAGGGCAAGTATAATTTAATTAAAAATCAATTAAAAATTTTTCCTTAGTATGATGAATACACATCAATATTGCAGATAAAAGCCTAGAAAAATAATTTAAGTGTATTTAATAGTTTCAAAGTTGTCCCTCTTTTTTTGTTCTTTAAAGAAAAGGAGGATGTGATTTTTTTTACAATAGATAATTTATTCAATATTACTTATATTCTAAATTTTATCTTTCAAATGAGTTTTATCCATTAGCTATGCTATCGACATGTCTTGGCAAAATTGCTTTGAATGAATTCCTCTTGTATGAAGGGTAATACAAATTCATCAGCTTCATAGACTCCCTGATGAAATCTCAGGAGGATTTTAAAATTTAAGTAAGCTATTTGGTTTTGTTGCTGAAGAAAATATAATTAAGCTGTTCTTCATGAATTTTATTCAAGGATTACTGAATTACTAATTTCCTCAAATGATAAATAAATCTTAATGCTTCCATTTACTATTAATGCTTTAATTAAGCATTGCCAACTTCTGTGTCATTGACACAGCCCCAATAGGTTAGCACGTTAAATAGCTCAATGTTCTTGCATAAACAGAGTTGCTTTTCGCTGAATTTGCTTTCCTTATGGTTTAGACTTGTAGAAATTCAGGTCAAGTCGGGAAGATGAGTTTTCAGAAATATTTAGAGTAAAGCAACAGGCCAAAGAGAAACCCCTAAAGATAAGCTCTTACGGCTACAGAACGGTCTTTGAGAAATTGTAAAAGATTTGTTAGGATTCAAGGAAGGAAAGTAGAACTGTGAGAACAATAACAACATTCACATTTTCCAAATATTAAATAATGTAATTAGATATCTATTTAAAGATGAGTAGGGGATGTGGGCTAACAAATGATGGTAAATGGAAATATCTGATCATGTTTGGATACAAATTAAGAAATTTGGGTGGGAATTTAAGGGCCAAGAGCAGAATAGAGCTGTGTGGCTGACAGTGTCTTGGTGCTCTGGCTGGGTGTCAGGCCTGAGCTTCTGAGGTGGGAGAGCCAAGTTCAGGACACTGGACCACCAGAGACCTTCTGGCCCCAGGTAATATCAATCTGCGAGAGCTCTCCCAGAGATCTCCATCTCAACGCTAAGACTCAGCTCCACTCAATGACCAGCGAGCTCCAGTGCTGGACACCCCATGCCAAACAACTACCAAGGCAGGAACAAAACCCCACCCGTTAGCAGAGAGGCTGCCTAAAATCATAATAAGTTCACAGACACCCCAAAACACATCACCACACAGTCCTGCCCAATTGGAAATTCCAACCTCATCCACAGGAACACAGGCACCAGTCCCCTCCACCAGGAGGCCTACACAATGAACTGAACCAACCTTACCCACTGGGGGAAGACAGCAAAAACAATGGTAAGTACGAACATGCAGCCTGCAAAAAGGAGATGACAAACACAGTAAGTTAAGCAAAATGAGAAGAAAGAGAAATACACAGCAGATGAAGGAGCAAGGTAAAAACCCAGCAGGCCAAACAAATGAAGAAGAAATAGTCTGTCTACCTGAAAAAGAATTCAGAGTAATGATAGTAAAGATGATCCAAAATCTTGGAAACAGAATGGAGAGAATACAAGAAACATTTAACAAGGACCTATAAGAACTAAAAAGCAAACAAACAATGATGAACAACACAATAAATGAAATTAAAAATTCTCTAGAAGGAATCAATAGCAGAATAACTGAGTCAGAAGAACGGATAAGTAACCTGGAATGTAAAATAGTGGAAACAACTACCACAGAGCAGAATAAAGAAAAAAGAAGGAAAAGAATTGAGGACAGTCTCAGAGACCTCTGGGACAACATTAAATGCACCAACATTCGAATTATAGGGGTCCCAGAAGAAGAAGAGAAAATGAAAGGGACTGAGAAAATATTTGAGGAGATTATAGTTGAAAACTTCCCTAATATGGGAAAGGGAATACTCAATCAAGTCCAGGGAGTGCAGAGAGTCCCATACAGGATAAATCCAAGGAGAAACATGCCAATACACATATTAATCAAACTGTCAAAAATTAAATACAAAGAAAAAATATGAAAAGCCAAAGGGAAAAACAATGAATAACATAAAAGGGAATCCCCATAAGGTTAACTGCTGATCTTTCAGCAGAAACTCTTCAAGCCAGAAGGGTGTGGCAGGATATATTGAAAGTGATGAAAAGGAAAAACCTATCACCAAGATTACTCTACCCAGCAGGGATCTGATTCAGATTCAATGAAGAAATTAAAATCTTTACAGACAAGCAAAAGTTAAGAGAATTCAGCAGCACCAAACCAGCTTTACAACAAATGCTATAGGAACTTCTCTAGGCAGGAAACATAAGAGAAGGAAAAAACCTACAATAACAAACCCCAAACAATTAAACACATGGTAATTGGAACATACATATCGATAATTACCTTAAATGTAAATGGATTAAATGTTCCAACCAAAAGACACAGACTGGCTGAATGGATACAAAAACAAGACCTGCATATAAGCTGTCTACAAGAGACCCACTTCAGACCTAGGGACACATACAGACTGAAAGTGAGGGGATGGAAAAAGACATTCCATGCAAATGGAAATCAAAAGAAAGCTGGAGTAGCAATTCTCCTATCAACAAAATAGACTATAAATCAAAGACTATTACAAGAGACAAAGAAGAACACTACATAATGATCAAGGGATCAATCCAAGAAGAAGATATAACAATTGTAAATATTTATGCACCCAACATAGGAGCACCTCAATACATAAGGCAAATGTGAACAGCCATAAAAGGGGAAATTGACAGTACCACAATCATAGTAGGGGACTTTAACACCCCACTTTCACCAATGGACAGATCATCCAAAATGAAAATAAATAAGGAAGCACAAACTTTAAATGATACATTAAAAAAGATGGACTTAATTGATATTTATAGGACATTCCAACCGAAAACAACAGAATACACTTTCTTCTCAAGTGCTCATGGAACATTCTCCAGGATGGATCATACCTTGGTTCACAAATCAAGGCTTGGTAAATTTAAGAAAATTGAAATCATATCAAGTATCTTTTCTGACCACAACGCTATGAGACTAGATATCAATTACAGGAAAAAAAACTAGATACCAATTACAGTAAAAAATAAAAATGCATGGAGACTAAGCAATACACTACTAAATAAACAAGAGGTCACTGAAAAAATAAAAGAAATAAAAAATACCTGGAAACAAGTGACAATGAAAACACGATGACCCAAAAACTATGGGATGCAGCCAAAGCAGTTCTAAGAGGGAAGTTTATAGCATTAGAATCCTATCTCAAGAAACAAGTAAAATCTCAAATAAACAACGTAACCTTACACCTAAAGCATTTAGAGAAAGAAGAAGAACAACAAAAAAACTCCAAAGTTAGCAGAAGGAAAGAAATCATAAAGATCAGAACAGAAATAAATGAAAAAGTAATGAAGGAAATGATAGCAAAGATCAATAAAACTAAAATCTGGTTCTTTGAGAAGATGAACAAAATTGATAAACTCATCAGAGAGACTCATCAAGAAAAAAAGGGAGAAGATTCAAATCAACAGAATTAGAAATGAAAAAGGACAAGTAACAACTGATGCTGTAGAAATACAAAGGATCTTGAGAAATTACTACAAGCAACTATATGTCAATAAAATGGACAACCTGGAAGACATGGACAAATTCTTAGAAAAGCACAATCTTCGGAGACTGAACCAGGAAGGAATAGAAAATATAAATAGACCAATCACAAGCACTGAAATTGAGACTGTGATTAAAAATCTTCCAACAAACAAAAGCCCAGGATCACATGGCTTCACAGGAGAATTCTATCAAACATTTAGAGAAGAGCTAACAACTATCCTTCTCAAACTCTTCCAAAATATAGCAGAGGGAGGAACACCCCCAAACTCATTCTATGAGGCCACCATCACCCTGATACCAAAACCAGACAAAGATATCACAAAGAAAGAAAATTACAGGCCAATATCATTGATAAACATAGATACAAAAATCCTCAACAAATACTAGCAAACAGAATCCAACGGCACATTAAAAGGATCATACACCATGATCAAGTGGGGTTTATCCCAGGAATGCAAAGATTCTTTCAATATATACAAGTCAATCAATGTGATAAACCATACTAAAAAACTGAAGGAGAAAAACGATATGATGATCTCAATAGATGAAGAAAAAGCTTTGGACAAAAGTCAATACCTGTTTATGATAAAACCCTACCAGAAAGTAGGCATAGAGGGAACTTACCTCAACATAATAAAGACCATATATGACAAAACCACAGCCAACATCATTCTCAAGGGTGAAAAACTGAAACCATTTCCACTAAGATCAGGGACAAGACAAGTTTGCCCACTCTCACCACTATTATTTAACACAGTTTTGGAAGTTTTAGCCACAGCAATCAGAGAAAAAATAATAATAAAAGGAATCCACATTGGAAAAGAAGTAAAACTGTCACTGTTTGCAGATGACATTATACTCTACATAGAGAATCCTAAAGATGCTACCAGAAGACTACTAGAGTTAATCAATGAATTTGGTAAAGTAGCAGGATAAAAAATTAATGCACAGAAATCTCTTGCATTCCTATACACTAATGATGAACAATCTGAAAGAGAAATTAAGGAAATAATCCCATTTATCATTGCAACAAAAAGAATAAAATACATAGGAATAAACCTACCTAAGGAGACAAAAGACCAGTATGCAGAAGACTATAAGACACTGATGAAAGAAAGATGAAACAAACAGATGGGGAGATATACCATGTTTTTGGATTGGATGAATCAACACTGTGAAAATGACTCTACTACCCAAAGCAATCTACAGATTCAGTGCAATTCCTGTCAAACTACCAAAGGCATTTTTCACAGAACTAGAACAAAAAATTTCACAATTTGTATGGAAACACAAAAGACCCCAAAGAGCCAAAGCAATCTTGAGAAAGAAAAATTGAGCTGGAGGAATCAGGCTCCCTGACTTCAGACTATACTCCAAAGCTATGGTCATCAAGACAGTATGGTACTGGCACAAAAACAGAAATATACTTCAATGGAACAGGATAGAAAGCCCAGAGATAAACCTATGCATATATGGTCACTTTATCTTTGATAAAGGAGGCAAGAATATATAATGGAGAAAAGACAGCCTGTTCATAAGTGGTGCTGGGAAAACTGGAAAGCTACATGTAAAATAATGAAATTAGAAAACTCCCTAACACCATATACAAAAATAAATTCAAAATAGACTAAATACCTAAATGTAAGGCCAGACACTGTAAAACTCTTAGAGGAAAACACAGGCAGAACACTCTATGACATAAATCACACAAGATCCTTTTTGACCCACCTCCTAGAGAAATGGAAACAAACAAACAAACAAACAAAAAGGGACCTAATGAAACTTAAAAGCTTTTGCACAGCAAAGGAAATCATAAACAAGATGACATGACAACACTCAGAATGGGAGAAAATATTTGCAAACAAAGCAACTGATGAAGGATTAATCTCCAAAATATAAAAGTAGCTCATGCAGCTCAATATGAAAAAAACAAACAACACAATCCAAAAATGGGCAGAAGACCTAAATAGACATTTCTTCAAATAAGATATACAGATTGCCAACAAACACATGAAAGGGTGTTCAACATCACTAATCATTAGAGAAATGCAAAGGAAAACTACAATGAGGTATCACCTCACACCAGTCAGAATAGCCATCATCAGAAAATCTACAAAAAATAAATGCTGGAGAGGGTGTGGAGAAAAGGAAACTCTCTTGTACTGTTGGTGGGAATGTAAATTGATACAACCATTATAGAGAACAGTATGGGTTTCCTTAAAAATAGAACTACCATGTGACCCAGAAATCCCACTACTGGGCATATACCTTGAGAAAACCATAATTCAAAAAGAGTCATGTACCATAATGTTCATTGCAGCTCTATTTACAATAGCCAGGACATGGAAGCAACCTACGTGTCCATTGACAGATGAATGGATAAAGAAGATGTGGCACATATATACAATGGAATACTACTCAGCCATAAAGAGAAACGAAATTGAGTTATTTGTAGTGAGGTGGATAGACCTAGAGTCTGTCATACAGAGTGAAGTAAGTCAGAAAGAGTAAAACAAGTACGGTATGCTTACACAATATATATGGAATCTAAAAAAAAATGAAAAATCGTTCTAACGAACCTAGGGGCAGGGCAGGAATAAAGACGCAGACGTAGGGAATGGACTTGAGGATACGGGGAGGGGGAAGGGTAAGCTGGGACGAAGTGAGAGAGTTGCATTGACATATATACACTACAAAATGTACAACAGATAGCTAGTGCGAAGTAGCCTCATAGCACAGGGAGATCAGCTTGGTTCTTTGTGACCACCTGGAGAGGTGGGATAGGGAGGGTGGGAGGGAGACACAAGAGGTAGGGGATATGGGGATATACATTGTATACATATAGCTGATTCACTTTGTAATACAGCAGAAACTAACATACCATTGTAAAGCAATTATACTCCAATAAAGATGTTAAAAAATAAATAAATAAATAAAAGAATAAAAGCAAAGTGGTCTATGTGCACTATGTATTTTTACCAAAAGAAAACCAAGAAAAAAAGAAATTTGGGTAAAAAGTAATAAATCCAAAAAAGTAAAGCTAAGCAGAATAAAACAGGAAACAATGCTTTACAAGTATTATCAACTTCAAAGAAAAGAAAAAGAATTTCTTTTCCTTTTTCAAATATAATGTAAAGTAAACATTTAGCAGAGATTATCTGGTGGCATGACTTCTGCTATTTCAGATTAATGGTTGACATGTATTGACCAATGATCCATCATATATACATGAGATATTAAAGTTGAAATGTACTTTTTAAACACTTGATCAAATAGAAGGTTTGTCTAGTTAATATATCAATACATATTCAAAACATCAGGTTTTAGACTTGAAGACTAAATATTCTTATTCAGCAACCTTCTATTGGAATTAATTTTTGAGGAACCTATGTTCTAATTAGGGCAATAGACACTAATTATGCCAAAATGACATAAATGTTTTGATAGGGATATCATTTAGCACATGCATTTTCCAAAGGTATGTATGTCATTTAGCTGAGTCTCAAAGATAAGAAAATATTTATCAGCCCTGAAAAGGTGGGTGAGAGTATAGCTATGGCATTAATAAAATACAGAAGTGTGAGAAATGTGCCCTCTTCAGAGAATCACTGTTGTATAAGTTGCATTGGGGAAGACCATTTTATTCTTTTTAACTTTATTATACCCTGGATAACAAAAATGGAGGTTTTTGATTATTGTAGAGCTGACAGGACTTGTCAGCACCTTTTAAATAGCATCATTGATACATATCCACTAAGTAAACTAGTTTTTCAATTCTGACTCATGTGACAAGAATAAGATATTTACACCCCAACACAAGGACTGAATAATAATATAAAAAATTATGTCCTTGTGTATGTTCACCTTTGGAATGAACCAACCCCAAGCATCAAGAAACTAGAGGCAAAAATTTCAAGTCTCCAGTAAATCTAGACCCTAAGTATACTCCTTTAACTACATGACAGAATTCTGTTAGTGAACCTCAGAATTAACTTTCAGGTAAATGTTCTATTTACCTACCATCACTTTTAACTGATAATCTACTTCCTTAGCCTAAATTCTTATTAAGATTTGTAGTTCTTTTCATAGCAGCACGGAAATCACTCAAGAAAGAAAAGTACAGCCTCTGGGCAAAAGTAGCAGCCTTCCAAGTGAACAGGCAGAACACCTGGAACACAGATGCCCTGCTATTGAAAAGACCCATTGATAGAATCCTACATAATTTCTTAAGTTTGGGGTGATGGAGAAAGAGAATAGTCTATTTAAATGACACTTTTAGTTATTTTATGTTCCTTTACCTATATAAGGCCCTAAATTTACAGTATTGTTATATTTAGGCCATTGCAACATATGCTCTATAGCCAATACTAAGGTTTAAGTCAAAAGCCCGGAGGTTGAAAGTGTGGAAAAGCTTATTGGAATAGGTACTGATTTTTTCCATAGAGAATCAATATGTATTTATTAAACACCTTTGTGCAAGGAATTGTTCAAGGTTCTGTACAGATATTCTTGCTCTCAAGGAGCTTATATTTTAAGAGTAGATGTTAAAATTAGGAAAATTCCCCAAAGTAGTTAGTCTAATGGGATTATCAATGGCACCTAGAGCTATGGAGCAAATGTGTAGCAGATCCACCTCACTTCTCCAATATTGCTTCCTTTTTGAAGGACCTCCTCAAAAGGTTTGACTGAATATTGCCCATTGTGGTAAACTTCCAAGAATACAAGAGCTTCTTACTACTTTACAATGACCCAGCTTACTCTCATATCAAAGAAAAAGTAGGGTTTGGCAGAAGAGTAAAATTTGGCCTGTAACAAGTGAACTCCAAGATGTGGACCTCAGCCCTGGTGCAAGCTTCTCTATAAAGGTGGCTCTTGTGGTACAAGAGTCTCAGTTTTCTGGCACCATTAATGCCTTAGCCCACTATCATATCAGTCTTTCAAAATCTTAGATGCATTTTCTGTTTATTTTGCAGTCTTTTTTTAAAATTTGTTATGCTCTTCTCAATGTAAGAATTGTATCATAACACCTCTTGTGCTTAGCATAAAATAGCTGTTCAATAAATATTTGTTTAATAAACTTGAGGAAACTATTATAAATAATGTACCACTATAATAAAACATAATCAATAATACTTATGATGGTGAAAGATTATAATCATTCTAAATGTTCACTAAGCAGACTATTACACAGTCATTATAAAGAGGTGTATATATATATATATATATATATATATATATATATATATATATAATATATAATACTTTCATATAATTTTTACTGAAATACCATGATACAAATTACACATAAAGTATTACAGTAAACATTTTAATTTTTAAAAGCCTAGTCATAAAGTTAAAGGCTGGAAAAATTTATATTTTTATTGGTTATCTTTAGGTAGCAAGATGATGGAAGATATTGTTTTATGTTTTCATTACCTCATACTGCATTTTGCATTTTTTCTTTAATATCTATGACTTTTATAAAATAAAAATATAAAGAAATAATTTTAAAACTTTTTTTTAATGCCATCATGTATCCCACAAGTTTTTATTCATTTATTTATTTTGTAGCCTCGTGTCACTGATTTACTAATGACAATTTATTTAACATTACAATAACAGGTCAAAAAAATAGAAATACAAGGGGAAGGGAAAAAAGATAGAAGTGGCAGGAAAGGCATTAACAATTACAATTACACATTATAATTACTAGTATAAGTACTAATGCCTCACTTACAACAAAGCCAACTACTTTTCAAATATTCAGCTAATTGGTAAATTGGAATAGTGTTCTCAGAATCATAAAAACATAGAAAAGAAATATTTAATTCTTTGTAAAATATACTCTGTATTACGTTTTATGGTATTACTTCCTTACACTCAAAATGTTCAAAATGTTTTCACTTTCTCTCATTGCTCTTGTAAATCTGGTATTATGCCAAGAAGAACATCTTCCAGCTGAACAAATAGAATTCTTCTGAGTTCACTGGAACATTGAAATGTACACTGAAAATAATTCGAAAATAATTTACAGTTTTGGCCCAAACACTAAATAAGATATTGTTTTGAACACTTGCCAGTTCCTCTCTACTTGCTTAATCGCTTTTTGAAAGATGCACAGCTTCATTAATGGTTTCTCATTGCTTTCAGAACACATAAATCAGGGGATGATTGATTTGATTTTTGAATTTTTTTGGCATGTATGTAAAGAAATTAAGCTACGGATGGGGTCATTATTATTCTTGCACTCCATATCATTTGGGAACCAGAAATCACTTAAATATGTAATCAACTAGGATCTTCTATTTCAATCTTCAGCCTCAAAATGGTTCTATTCTGTGATATATAATCATTCACATGGTTTAAGAAACAGGTTTAGCTAAATAAAAAATTAAAAGTTTGCCAAAAGTACAACTGGAAACATTGTTAAAGGCATGGATTTCTATGTACAGCATCTTATAGGAGAGGTATATTTCTAAATAAAAAAGCACACCTTCCATCTACTGTTGTTCCATTTAAGATCAATTCTAACTTCAATTTCAGTAATAATGTAACATCAGTCGTAACTTTTGGGGAGGCAAATACTGCCATTGTATACTCAAGTTAATTGCAGTGATGGATCTTGGATTCCATTTCTCGGTACCATCCAGTTAAGAAAGAGCTAAATGCAGAATGTCAGTTTATGGATATCGTGTACATAACAGACTGAGGTTTCTCGGTATGTTCCTACTGTAGCCAGTTGAAATGCTTCCATTCCTCCTCTGAGTGTAATGAGAGAATGTTTTTTGGACTTTGAGGCTGCAAATGCAAACCTCTACAGCTGTATCTCTAAAAACAACTATCAGATAACTCTTTGGGATGCTACATTTTTTTCTCTTCTACAAGTTGTCCTTTCCTTATATTTTTTTATTTAGTTTGGCCTTCAGCTTAATATATGTCTCCTCAGCTGGTACTAATTTGACTTCTGGATTCTCCAGAACAGTATATGCTTCAGTAAGCCAGCTGGTCACAAGAAATCTGATTTTGACAATCTACTGACACAACCAGCTGCTGTCTGTCTTATTCCAAACATACAGGCTCTCCTTCACCTGTGTATTTACATATTGATGATACTCTATTTTTCTCCTGGAGGACATTCTCTTCTGATGAGTTAAAGAGAAAAACCTCTAGTGTCTTAATCAGTGATGATCCAAAACATAAAAGTCTGTTCTGGTTGTTGAAAAAAATAAAAGCAATAAACAAAGAGTTCTGAGGGAAACAGAATAAAAGAAATGAATGTTCCCTGCCATTTAAACTTAATGTTCATGCACCTGTGCCACCTCGCCTGCTATCAGAGAGAAAGAAGTCTCCTTCCTCCAAAGGATTTTTTACTCGATCAGCACTATACATTGTACTCTCTTGTCTTCAATTTCTCTCTCAGTTATAATTTCCCTGGTAATGTTAGTATTTACATATTCTTAAGTGTCTCCTATTAAAAAGAAAAAGAAAACTTTTCCTTGATACCACACCTTCATCTAAATAATATATCTCTCCCCTCTTAATCACCATTCAGCTTTTTAGAGTTGCCTATACAGACTCCACTGAATAATCTTCAAACTACTTCTTAATCGTCACGTTAGAAATCTTTCAGGTGTAAATAACAGAAAAAGAAAAGTTGCTCAAACAATGTGTTTTTATTATCTCATCTAAAATAAATCCATAGTTGGATGGTTCTAGAATTGGTAAATTCAGTAGTTTAGGAATATCAGGGCCCTGGTTCTACTTCTTAGTGATTTTCTTTGCTATTGCCTCAGGGTCAAAAGAATCTTTCTGCAGTTCCAAGCATCAGGTCCCCAAAAAGCAATGTTCAGACAGAAAATAAGGTGCAAGACTTATCCACAGAAATGTATTTTTATCAAAGAAGGGAATCTTTCCCGGAAGGTCTCAACATATTTACTATTACATATAATTGATAAGAACTTGGTTACATATTCTACCCTAAACCAATCACGTAAGAGGAAAATAAGATAATCTCAATCCTTCTCGTAAAACTAGTTGCTTGGAACTTCCGGGTAAGATGGCGGAAGAGTAAGACGCGGAGATCACCTTCCTCCCCACGGATACACCAGAAATACAGCTACACGTGGAACAACTCCTACAGAACACCTACTGAATGCTGGCAGAAGACCCCAGACCTCCCAAAAGGCAAGAAACTCCCCACATACCTGGGTAGGGCAAAGCAGAGAGATTCCCACACAGAGGATCGGTGCCGAGGGGCACTCATCAGCCCGAGAGGCTTGTCTGCTCGCCCACCAGGGCGGGCGGCGCTGGAAGCTGAGGCTCGGGCTTCGGTCAGAGCGCAGGGAGAGGACTGGGGCTGGCGGCGAGAACTCAGCCTGAAGGGGGCTAATGTGCCACAGCTAGCCGGCAGGGAGTCTGGGAAAACTCTGCAGCTGCCGAAGAGGCAAGAGACTTTTTCTTCCCTCTTGGTTTCCTGGTGAGCGAGGAGAGGGGATTAAGAGCGCTGCTTAAAGGGGCTCCACAGACGGGCGCGAGTCGCGACTAAAAGCGCGGAGCCCAGTGACGGGCGTGGGACGCTGGGGCTGCTGCTGCTGCCGCCAAGAAGCCTGTGTGCAAGCGCAGGTCACTGCCCACACCGCCCTTCCGGGAGCCTGTGCAGCCCGCCACTGCTGGGATCCTGGGATCCAGGGGCGGCTTCCCTGGGAGAACGCACGGCGCGCCTCGGGCTGGTGCAACGTCACCCCGACCTCTGCCCCTGAAGGCTGGCCCCGCACTCCGTGCCCCTCCCTCCCGCCCGGCCTGAGTGAGCAAGAGTCCCCGAAGCGGCTGCTCCTTTAACCCTGTCCTGTCTGAGGGAAGAACAGACGCCCTCCGGCGACCTACACGCAGAGGCGGGGCCAAATCCAAAGCTGAGACCCAGGAGCTGTGAGAACAAAGAAGAGAAAGGGAAACCTCTCCCAGCAGCCTCAGAAGCAGCGGATTAAAGCTCCACAATCAACTTGATGTACCCTGCATCTGTGGAATACATGAATAGACAACACATCATCCCAAACTGAGGAGCCAGGAGTCAGTGCTGTGCCTCTGAGGTGGGAGAGCCAACTTCAGGACACTGGTCCACAAGAGACCTCCCAGCTCCACATAATATCAAACGGCAAAAATCTTCCAGAGATCTCCATCTCAACACCAGCACCCAGCTTCACTCAACGACCAGCAAGCTACAGTGCTGGACACCCTATGCCAAACAACTAGCAAGACAGGAACACAACGCCACCCATTAGCAGAGAGGCGGCCTAAAATCATAAAAAGTCCGCAGACACCCCAAAACACACCACCAGACGTGGACCTGCCCACCAGAAAGACAAGATCCAGCCTCACCCACCAGAACACAGACACTAGTACCCTCCACCAGGAAGCCAACACAACCCACTAAACCAACCTTAGCCAGTGGGGACAGACACCAAAAACAACGGGAACTAGGAACCGGCAGCCTGCAAAAAGGAGACCCCAAACACAGTAACATAAGCAAAATGAGAAGACAGAAAAACACACAGCAGGAGAAGGAGCAAGATAAAAACCCACCAGACCTAACAAATGAAGAGGTAATAGGCAGTCTACCTGAAAAAGAATTCAGAATAATGATGGTAAAGATGATCCAAGATTCTATTTCCAAGATCCAAAATCTTGGAAATAGAATAGACAAAATGCAAGAAACAGTTAACAAGGACCTAGAAGAACTAAAGATGAATCAAGCATTGATTAAAAACACAATACATGAAATAAAAAATACTCTAGATGGTATCAATAGCAGAATAACTGAGGCAGAAGAACGGATAAGTAAGGTGGAAGATAAAATAGTGGAAATAACTGCTGAAGAGCAAAATAAAGAAAAAAGAATGAAAAGAACAGAGGACAGTCTCAGAGACCTCTGGGACAACATTAAACGAACCAACATTCGAATTATAGGGGTTCCAGAAGAAGAAGAGAAAAAGAAAGGGACTGAGAAAATATTTGAAGAGATTATAGTTGAAAACTTCCCTAATATGGGAAAGGAAATAGTTAATCAAGTCCAGGAGGCACAGAGAGTCCCATACAGAATAAATCCAAGGAGAAATACGCCAAGACACATATTAATCAAACTGTCAAAAATTAAACACAAAGAAATCATATTAAAAGCAGCAAGGCAAAAACAACAAATAACACACAAGGGAATCCCCATCAGGATAACAGCTGATCTCTCAGCAGAAACTCTACAAGCCAGAAGGGAGTGGCAGGACATAATTAAAGTGATGAAAGAGAAAAACCTGCAACCAAGATTACTCTACCCAGCAAGGATCTCATTCAGATTTGATGGAGAAATTAAAACGTTTACAGACAAGCAAAAGCTGAGAGAGTTCAGCACCACCAAACCAGCTTTACACCAAATGCTAAAGGAACTTCTCTAGGCAAGAAACACGACGAAGGTAAAGACCTACAATAACGAACCCAAAACAATTAAGAAAATGGGAATAGGAACATACATATCGATGATTACCTTAAAAGTAAATGGACTAAATGCTCCCACCAAAAGACACAGATTGGCTGAATGGATACAAAAACAAGACCCATATATAGGCTGTCTACAGGAGACCCACTTCAGACCTAGAGACACATACAGACTGAAAGTAAGGGGATGGAAAATGATATTCCATGCAAATGGAAACCAAAAGAAAGCTGGAGTAGCAATTCTCATATCAGACAAAATAGACTTTAAAATAAAGACTACTAGAAGAGACAAAGAAGGACACTACCTAATGATCAAGGGATCGATCCAAGAAGAAGATATAACAATTGTAAATATTTATGCACCCAACATAGGAGCACCTCAATACATAAGGCAAATACTAACAGCCATAAAAGGAGAAATCGACAGTAACACAATCATAGTAGGGGACTTTAACACCCCACTTTCACCAATGGAGAGATCTTCCAAAATGAAAATAAATAAGGAAACACAAGCTTTAAATGATACATTAAACAAGATGGACTTAGTTGATATTTATAGGACATTCCATCCAAAAACAACAGAATACACATTTTTCTCAAGTGCTCATGGAACATTCTCCAGGATAGATCATATCTTGGGTCACAAATCAAGCCTTGGTAAATTTAAGAAAATTGAAATTGTATCAAGTATCTTTTCTGACCACAATGCTATGAGACTAGATATCAATTACAGGAAAAGAGCTGTAAAAAATACAAACACATGGAGGCTAAACAATACACTACTTAATAACGAAGTGATCACTGAAGAAATCAAAGAGGAAATTAAAAAATACCTAGAAACAAATGACAATGGAGACACGACGACCCAAAACCTATGGGATGCAGCAAAAGCAGTTTTAAGAGGGAGGTTTATAGCAATACAATCCCACCTTAAGAAACAGGAAACATCTCGAATAAACAACCTAACCTTGCACCTAAAGCAATTAGAGAAAGAAGAACGAAAACATCCCAAAGTTAGCAGAAGGAAAGAAATCATAAAAATCAGATCAGAAATAAATGAAAAAGAAATGAAGGAAACGATAGCAAAGATCAATAAAACTAAAAGCTGGTTCTTTGAGAAGATAAACAAAATTGATAAACCATTAGCCAGACTCATCAAGAAAAGAAGGGAGAAGACTCAAATCAATAGAATTAGAAATGAAAAAGGAGAAGTAACAACTGACACTGCAGAAATACAAAAGATCATGAGAGATTACTATAAGCAACTCTATGCCCATAAAATGGACAACCTGGAAGAAATGGACAAATTCTTAGAAATGCACAACCTGCCAAGACTGACTCAGGAAGAAATAGAAAATATGAATAGACCTATCACAAGCACTGAAATTGAAACTGTGATAAAAAATCTTCCATCAAACAAAAGCCCAGGACCAGATGGCTTCACAGGCGAATTCTATCAAACATTTAGAGAAGAGCTAACACCCATCCTTCTCAAACTCTTCCAAACAATATCAGAGGAAGGAACACTCCCAAACTCATTCTACGAGGCCAACACCACCTTGATACCAAAACCAGACAAGGATGTCACAAAGAAAGAAAACTACAGGCCAATATCACTGATGAACATAGATGCAAAAATCCTCAACAAAATACTAGCAAACAGAATCCAACAGCACATTAAAAGGATCATACACCATGATCAAGTGGGGTTTATTCCAGGAATGCAAGGATTCTTCAATATACGCAAATCAATCATTGTGATACACCATATTAACAAGTTGAAGGAGAAAAACCATATGATCATCTCAATAGATGCAGAGAAAGCTTTCGACAAAATTCAACACCCATTTATGATAAAAACCCTGCAGAAATTAGGCATAAAGGGAACTTTCCTCAACATAATAAAGGCCATATATGACAAACCCACAGCCAACACTGTCCTCAATGGTGAAAAACTGAAACCATTTCCACTAAGATCAGGAACAAGACAAGGCTGCCCACTCTCACCACTCTTATTCAACCTAGTTTTGGAAGTTTTAGCCACAGCAATCAGAGAAGAAAAGGAAATAAAGGGAATCCAAATTGGAAAAGAAGAAGTAAAGCTGTCACTGTTTGCAAATGACATGATACTATATATAGAGAATCCTAAAGATGCTACCGAAAAACTACTAGAGCTAATCAATGAATTTGGTAAAGTAGCAGGATACAAAATTAATGTACAGAAATCTCTGGCATTCCTGTACACTAATGATGAAAAATCTGAAAGTGAAATCAAGAAAACACTCCCTTTTACCATTGCAACAAAAAGAATAAAATATCTAGGAATAAACCTACCTAAGGAGACAAAAGACCTGTATGCAGAAAATTATAAGACACTGATGAAAGAAATTAAAGATGATACAAATAGATGGAGAGAGATACCATGCTCCTGGATTGGAAGAATCAATAATTTGAAAATGACTCTACTACCCAAAGCAATCTACAGATTCAATGCAATCCCTATCAAACTACCACTGGCATTTTTCACAGAACTAGAACAAAAAATTTCAAAACTTGTTTGGAAAAACAAAAGACCCCGAATAGCCAAAGCAATCTTGAGAACGAAAAACGGAGCTGGAGGAATCAGGCTCCCTGACTTCAGACTATACTACAAAGCTACAGTAATCAAGACAGTGTGGTACTGGCATAAAAACAGAAAGATAGATCAGTGGATCAGGATAGAAAGCCCAGAGATAAACCCACGCACATATGGCCAACTTATCTTTGATAAAGGAGGCAGGAATGTACAGTGGAGAAAGGACAGCCTCTTCAATAAGTGGTGCTGGGAAAACTGGACAGGGACATGTAAAAGTTTAAGATTAGGTCATTCCCTAACACCATACACAAAAATAAGCTCAAAATGGATTAAAGACTTAAATGTAAGGCCAGAAACTGTCAAACTCTTAGAGGAAAACATAGGTAGAACACTCTATGACATAAATCACAGCAAGATCCTTTTGGACCCACCTCCTAGAGAAATGGAAATAAAGACAAAGATAAACACATGGGACCTAATGAATCTTCAAAGCTTTGGCACAGCAAAGGAAACCATAAACAAGACCAAAAGACAACCCTCAGAATGGGAGAAAATATTTGCAAATGAAGCAACTGACAAAGGATTAATCTCCAAAATTTATAAACAGCTCATGCAGCTCAAAGGCAAAAAAACAAACAACCCAATCCAAAAATGGGCAGAAAACTTAAGTAGGCATTTCTCCAAAGAAGATATACAGACTGCCAACAAACACATGAAAGAATGCTCAACATCATTAATCATTAGAGAAATGCAAATCAAAACTACAATGAGATATCATCTCACACCAGTCAGAATGGCCATCATCAAGAAATCTAGAAACAATAAATGCTGGAGAGGGTGTGGAGAAAAGGGAACACTCTTGCACTGCTGGTGGGAATGTGAATTGGTACAGCCACTATGGAGAACAGTATGGAGGTTCCTTAAAAAACTACAAATAGAACTACCATATGACCCAGCAATCCCACTACTAGGCATATACCCTGAGAAATCCATAATTCCAAAAGAGACATGTACCAAAATGTTCATCGCAGCTCTATTCACAATAGCCCGGAGCTGGAAACAACCTAAGTGTCCATCATCGGATGAATGGTAAAGAAGATGTTGCACATATATACAATGGAATATTACTCAGCCATAAAAAGAAACGAAACTGAGCTATTTGTAATGAGATGGATAGACCTAGAGTCTGTCATACAGAGTGAAGTAAGTCAGAAAGAGAAAGACAAATACTGTATGCTAACACATATATACGGAATTAAAAAAAAAATGTCATAAAGAACCTAGGGGTAAAACGGGAATAAAGACACAGACCTACTTGAGAATGGACTTGTGGATATGGGGAGGGGGAACGGTAAGCTGTGACAAAGCGAAAGAGAGGCATGGACATATATACGCTACCAAACGTAAGGTAGTTAGATAGTGGGAAGCAGCCGCAGAGCACAGGGAGATCAGCTCGGTGCTTTGTGACCACCTGGAGGTGTGGGATGGGGAGGGTGGGAGGGAGGGAGATGCATGAGGGAAGGGATGTGGGAACAGATGTATATGTATGACTGATTCACTTTGTTATAAAGCAGAAACTAATAATAATAAAAAAAAACTAGTTGCTTACCTGACATTTTCACTTTAATGTCCCAAATGCCCTTAAAATTTAACATATGTAAAAATAAAACTCCTCTTATATTTAGATCTCTCAATATGTTCCCTGTCTCAGTGCATGACACCTGCATATATTCATTTCCAGAGATTAAAAATTTGTACTTCACCACCAACATTCAATTGGTCACAAAACTGTGAAGATTCTGTGTTCTTAATATTTCAGTTCATCCACTTCTTGCCATCCTAATGCCATTAAATTTGTTTGGGCAAGTATCACATCTTGGTTGGATACTACCCCTTGCTTAATTGATCTCTTGATTATCATCTTGCCCCTTCTTAGACATTCTCCTCACCCACCAGAGGAATTCTTTTAAAAGGCAAAGTAGATCATGTCATATCCACCTGCAAGAGTCATTCAATGGAAACTGGTTGCCTTATAATTAAGTGCAAACCTTAGCAGGTGTATGAGTCTTTTCATAATTTGGCCACTGCCAGAATCTCCCTCTTCATCACTCTTCTAATATGACTCCAATCAAGCTAAATTATTTGCAGTTCGCCAATGCCCATACTTTCTCTCAACTATGGTTCTTCATGAACAACAGCTTCTTTGTAGAGAATGATTTCCCAGATCTCAACCCCAACCCCAGCCCCAACAGACCTCGCTAACTCCTCCTTCAAGATTCAGATTAGAAGACTCTCTAAGCCCTTCCAAATTTTCCCCATAGTTTAGGTGCCTATTCTTTGTGTCTTCACCATCATAACACTTCACATTTTGTATTGTCATTAGCTACTTTCTTATTTTTGCTTATTGGCTGTAAGTTTCTTAAGGCAAGGGCTTTGAATCCTTTGAACCAAGACAGTGCCCAGAGCACAAAGGGTACTCAATAAAAGTTTTGAATACATTATGTGTATATGCCAATTCTTTAATGCAAAATTGAAATATAAAATCCAATAAAAAATTTTTCTAAGTATATGGAGTTTTATGACATCTCACAAAAAAAGAAAAATTAAAATTGCATTTTTATATATTATATTGAAAATAATAAAATTGGTTCTTTCAGGAAAATATGGAATATGTAAACAACATAGCTATACTATAATAAATTATATTGGACTATTTTCTACCTATTTCTGACTTTTCCTTCTGAAATTAAATTCAACCTACTAAGCTTAACATTTCTGGCTTTATTTCATTTTAATTTTTTATTCCTTTTACAATTACTTTCACTTTTTGATTCTATGGTTCAGCCCTGCTCTTATTTATCAAGTACCTTCAGCAAAAAATTGTAATTCTGCTTAGTATAATTAGTTAGGCATGAGTCCAAGGCTGGGGACACTATAAATAATTCAATAGACTGGAGAAGTAGTACAAGGAGAGTCAGCATAAAAGAGCCCTAGAAAGACAAACAGGTAAAACTCTACATCATGGTAAAATTTTTCCAGCATAAATCAGGAATTAAGGCCATGCTTTGTACACAAATTTATTGAGTATTTTTAAATGGGCATTGAACAAAAAATACTTTGATTAGATTTATGATCCAAATATGATTCTGTTTTTTTTTTTTTGAGAAAAAATCATATTTTTATTTTAGAATTTTTTTTATTTTTTTTAATTTTTTGCTTTATAACAAATTTAATCAGTATACATAAACATATGTTCCCATATCCCCTCCCTTTTGCGTCTCCCTCCCACCCTCCCTATACCACCCCTCCAGGCGGTCACAAAGCACCGAGCTGATCTCCCTGTGCTATGCGGCTGCTTCCCACTAGTTATCTACCTTACGTTTGGTAATGTATATATGTCCATGCCGCTCTTTCACTTTGTCACAGCTTACCCTTCCCCCTCCCCATATCCTCAAGTCCATTCTCTAGTAGGTCTGTGTCTTTATTCCTGTCTTACCCCTATGTTCCTCATGACATTTTTTTTTCTTAAATTCCATATATATGTGTTAGCATACAGTATTTGTCTTTCTCTTTCTGACTTACTTCACTCTGTATGACAGACTCTAGGTCTATCCACCTCATTACAAATAGCTCAATTTCATTTCTTTTTATGGCTGTGTAATATTCCATTGTATATATGTGCCACATCTTCTTTATCCATTCATCCGATGATGGACACTTAGGTTGTTTCCACCTCCAGGCTATTGTAAATAGGGCTGCTATGAACATTTTGGTACATGTCTCTTTTTGAATAATGGTTTTCTCAGGGTATATGCCTAGTAGTGGGATTGCTGGGTCATATGGTAGTTCTATTTGTAGTTTTTTAAGGAACCTCCATACTGTTCTCCATAGTGGCTGTACCAATTCACATTCCCACCAGCAGTGCAAGAGTGTTCCCTTTTTTCCACACCCTCTCCAGCATTTATTGTTTCTAGATTTTTAGATGATGGCCATTCCGACTGGTGTGAGATGATATCTCATTGTAGTTTTGATTTGCATTTCTCTAATGAGTAAAGATGTTGAGCATCCTTTCATGTGTTTGTTGGCAGTCTGTATATCTTCTGTGGAGAAATGTCTATTTAGGTCTTCTGCCCATTTTTGGATTGGGTTGTTTGTTTTTTTGTTATTGAGCTGCATGAGCTGCTTATAAATTTTGGAGATTAATCCTTTGTCAGTTGCTTCATTTGCAAATATTTTCTCCCATTCTGAGGGTTGTCTTTTGGTCTTGTTTATGGTTTCCTTTGTTGTGCAAAAGCTTTTAAGTTTCATTAGGTCCCATGTGTTTCTTTTTGTCTTTATTTCCATTTCTCTAGGAGGTGGGTCAAAAAGGATCTTGCTGTGATTTATGTCATAGAGTGTTCTGCCTGTTTTCCTCTAAGAGTTTGATAGTGTCTGGCCTTACATTTAGGTCTTTAATCCATTTTGAGCTTATTTTTGTGTATGGTGTTAGGGAGTGATCTAATCTCATACTTTACATGTCCCTGTCCAGTTTTCCCAGCACCACTTATTGAAGAGACTGTCCTTTCTCCACTGTACATTCCTGCCTCCTTTATCAAAGATAAGGTGACCATATGTCCGTGCGTTTAACTCTGTGCTTTCTATCCTGTTCCATTGATCTATCTTTCTGTTTTTGTGCCAGTACCATACTGTCTTGATTACTGTAGCTTTGTAGTATAGTCTGAAGTCAGGGAGCCTGATTCCTCCAGCTCCATTTTTCGTTCTCAAGATTGCTTTGGCTATTCGGGGTCTTTTGTGTTTCCATACAAATTGTGAAATTTTTTGTTCTAGTTCTGTGAAAAATGCCAGTGGTAGTTTGATAGGGATTGCATTGAATCTGTAGATTGCTTTGGGTAGTAGAGTCATTTTCACAATGTTGATTCTTCCAATCCAAGAACATGGTACATCTCTCCATCTATTTGTATCATCTTTCATTTCTTTCATCAGTGTCTTATAATTTTCTGCATACAGGTCTTTTGTCTCCTTAGGTAGGTTTATTCCTAGATATTTTATTCTTTTTGTTGCAATGGTAAATGGGAGTGTTTCCTTGATTTCACTTTCAGATTTTTCATCATTAGTATATAGGAATGCCAGAGATTTCTGTGCATTAATATTGTATCCTGCAACTTTACCAAATTCATTGATTAGCTCTAGTAGTTTTCTGGTAGGATCTTTAGGATTCTCTATGTATAATATCATGTCATCTGCAAACAGTGACAGCTTTACTTCTTCTTTTCCAATTTGGATTCCTTTTATTTCCTTTTCTTCTCTGATTGCTGTGGCTAAAACTTCCAAAACTAGGTTGAATAAGAGTGGTGAGAGTGGGCAACCTTGTCTTGTTCCTGATCTTAGTGGAAATGCTTTCAGTTTTTCACCATTGAGGGTGATGCTGGCTGTGGGTTTGTCATATATGGCCTTTATTATGTTGAGGAAAGTTCCCTCTATGCCTACTTTCTGCAGGGTATTTATCATAAATGGGTGTTGAATTTTGTCGAAAGCTTTCTCTGCATCTATTGAGATGATCATATGGTTTTTCTCCTTCAATTTGTTAATATGGTGTATCACAATGATTGATTTGCGTATATTGAAGAATCCTTGCATTCCTGGAATAAACCCCACTTGATCATGGTGTATGATCCTTTTAATGTGCTGTTGGATTCTGTTTGCTAGTATTTTGTTGAGGATTTTTGCATCTATGTTCATCAGTGATATTGGCCTGTAGTTTTCTTTCTTTGTGACATCCTTGTCTGGTTTTGGTATCAAGGTGGTGGTGGCCTCGTAGAATGAGTTTGGGAGTGTTCCTCCCTCTGCTATATTTTGGAAGAGTTTGAGAAGGATAGGTGTTAGCTCTTCTCTAAATGCTTGATAGAATTCGCCTGTGAAGCCATCTGGTCCTGGGCTTTTGTTTGATGGAAGATTTTTTATCACAGTTTCAATTTCAGTGCTTGTGCTTGGTCTGTTCATATTTTCTATTTCTTCCTGGTTCAGTCTCGGCAGGTTGTGCATTTCTAAGAATTTGTCCATTTCTTCCAGGTTGTCCATTTTATGGGCATAGAGTTGCTTGTAGTAATCTCTCATGATCTTTTGTATTTCTGCAGTGTCAGTTGTTACTTCTCCTTTTTCATTTCTAATTCTATTGATTTGAGTCTTCTCCATTTTTTTCTTGATGAGTCTGGCTAATGGTTTATCAATTTTGTTTATCTTCTCAAAGAACCAGCTTTTAGTTTTATTGATCTTTGCTATCATTTCCTTCATTTCTTTTTCATTTATTTCTGATCTGATTTTTATGATTTCTTTCCTTCTGCTAACTTTGGGATGTTTTTGTTCTTCTTTCTCTAATTGCTTTAGGTGCAAGGTTAGGTTGTTTATTCGAGATGTTTCCTGTTTCTTAAGGTGGGATTGTATTGCTATAAACCTCCCTCTTAAAACTGCTTTTGCTGCATCCCATAGGTTTTGGGTCGTCGTGTCTCCATTGTCATTTGTTTCTAGGTATTTTTTAATTTCCTCTTTGATTTCTTCAGTGATCACTTCGTTATTAAGTAGTGTATTGTTTAGCCTCCATGTGTTTGTATTTTTTACAGCTCTTTTCCTGTAATTGATATCTAGTCTCATAGCATTGTGGTCAGAAAAGATACTTGATACAATTTCAATTTTCTTAAATTTACCAAGGCTTGATTTGTGACCCAAGATATGATCTATCCTGGAGAATGTTCCATGAGCACTTGAGAAAAATGTGTATTCTGTTGTTTTTGGATGGAATGTCCTATAAATATCAACTAAGTCCATCTTGTTTAATGTATCATTTAAAGCTTGTGTTTCCTTATTTATTTTCATTTTGGAAGATCTCTCCATTGGTGAAAGTGGGGTGTTAAAGTCCCCTACTATGATTGTGTTACTGTCGATTTCTCCTTTTATGGCTGTTAGTATTTGCCTTATGTATTGAGGTGCTCCTATGTTGGGTGCATAAATATTTACAATTGTTATATCTTCTTCTTGGATCGATCCCTTGATCATTAGGTAGTGTCCTTCTTTGTCTCTTCTAGTAGTCTTTATTTTAAAGTCTATTTTGTCTGATATGAGAATTGCTACTCCAGCTTTCTTTTGGTTTCCATTTGCATGGAATATCATTTTCCATCCCCTTACTTTCAGTCTGTATGTGTCTCTAGGTCTGAAGTGGGTCTCCTGTAGACAGCCTATATATGGGTCTTGTTTTTGTATCCATTCAGCCAATCTGTGTCTTTTGGTGGGAGCATTTAGTCCATTTACTTTTAAGGTAATCATCGATATGTATGTTCCTATTCCCATTTTCTTAATTGTTTTGGGTTCGTTATTGTAGGTCTTTACCTTCGTCGTGTTTCTTGCCTAGAGAAGTTCCTTTAGCATTTGGTGTAAAGCTGGTTTGGTGGTGCTGAACTCTCTCAGCTTTTGCTTGTCTGTAAACGTTTTAATTTCTCCATCAAATCTGAATGAGATCCTTGCTGGGTAGAGTAATCTTGGTTGCAGGTTTTTCTCCTTCATCACTTTAATTATGTCCTGCCACTCCCTTCTGGCTTGTAGAGTTTCTGCTGAGAGATCAGCTGTTATCCTGATGGGGATTCCCTTGTGTGTTATTTGTTGTTTTTGCCTTGCTGCTTTTAATATGATTTCTTTGTGTTAATTTTTGACAGTTTGATTAATATGTGTCTTGGCGTATTTCTCCTTGGATTTATTCTGTATGGGACTCTCTGTGCCTCCTGGACTTGATTAACTATTTCCTTTCCCATATTAGGGAAGTTTTCAACTATAATCTCTTCAAATATTTCCTCAGTCCCTTTCTTTTTCTCTTCTTCTTCTGGAACCCCTATAATTCGAATGTTGGTGTGGTTCATGTTGTCCCAGAGGTCTCTGAGACTGTCCTCTGTTCTTTTCATTCTTTTTTCTTTATTTTGCTCTTCAGCAGTTATTTCCACTATTTTATCTTCCACCTCACTTATCCGTTCTTCTGCCTCAGTTATTCTGCTATTGATCCCATCTAGAGTATTTTTTTATTTCATGTATTGTGTTTTTAATCGATGCTTGATTCATCTTTAGTTCTTCTAGGTCCTTGTTAACTGTTTCTTGCATTTTGTCTATTCTATTTCCAAGATTTTGGATCTGGGAAATAGAATCTTGGATCATCTTTACCATCATTATTCTGAATTCTTTTTCAGGTAGACTGCCTATTACCTCTTCATTTGTTAGGTCTGGTGGGTTTTTATCTTGCTCCTTCTCCTGCTGTGTGTTTTTCTGTCTTCCCCTTTGCTTATGTTACTGTGTTTGGGGTCTCCTTTTTGCAGGCTGCCGGTTCGTAGTTCCCGTTGTTTTTGGTGTCTGTCCCCAGTTGCTAAGGTTGCTTTAGTGGGTTGTGTAGGCTTCCTGGTGGAGGGTACTAGTGCCTGTGTTCTGGTGGATGAGTCTGGATCTTGTCTTTCTGGGGGTCTGGTCCACGTCTGGTGGTGTGTTTTGGGGTGTCTGTGGACTTTTTATGATTTTAGTCCACCTCTCTGCTAATGGGTGGCGTTGTGTTCCTGTCTTGCTAGTTGTTTGGCATAGGGTGTCCAGCACTGTAGCTTGCTGGTCGTTGAGTGAAGCTGGGTGCTGGTGTTGAGATGGAGATCTCTGGAAGATTTTTGCCGTTTGATATTATGTGGAGCTGGGAGGTCTCTTGTGGACCAGTGTCCTGAAGTTGGCTCTCCCACCTCAGAGGCACAGCACTGACTCCTGGCTCCTCAGTTTGGGATGATGTGTTGTCTATTCATGTATTCCACAGATGCAGGGTACATCAAGTTGATTGTGGAGCTTTAATCTGCTGCTTCTGAGGCTGCTGGGAGAGGTTTCCCTTTCTCTTCTTTGTTCTCACAGCTCCTGGGTCTCAGCTTTGGATTTGGCCCCGCCTCTGCGTGTAGGTCGCCGGAGGGCGTCTGTTCTTCCCTCAGACAGGACAGGGTTAAAGGAGCAGCCGCTTCGGGGACTCTTGCTCACTCAGGCCGGGCGGGAGGGAGGGGCACGGAGTGCGGGGCCAGCCTTCAGGGGCAGAGGTCGGGGTGACGTTGCACCAGCCCGAGGCGCGCCGTGCGTTCTCCCAGGGAAGCCGCCCCTGGATCCCAGGATCCCAGCAGTGGCGGGCTGCACAGGCTCCCGGAAGGGCGGTGTGGGCAGTGACCTGCGCTTGCACACAGGCTTCTTGGCGGCAGCAGCAGCAGCCCCAGCGTCCCACGCCCGTCACTGGGCTCCGCGCTTTTAGTCGCGACTCGCGCCCGTCTGTGGAGCCCCTTTAAGCAGCGCTCTTAATCCCCTCTCCTCGCTCACCAGGAAACCAAGAGGGAAGAAAAAGTCTCTTGCCTCTTCGGCAGCTGCAGAGTTTTCCCAGACTCCCTGCCGGCTAGCTGTGGCACATTAGCCCCCTTCATGCTGAGTTCTCGCCGCCAGCCCCAGTCCTCTCCCTGCGCTCTGACTGAAGCCCGATCCTCAGCTTCCAGCGCTGCGCGCCCCGGCGGGCGAGCAGACAAGCCTCTCGGGCTGGTGAGTGCCGCTCGGCACCGATCCTCTGTGTGGGGATCTCTCCGCTTTGCCCTACCCAGGTATGTGGGGAGTTTCTTGCCTTTTGGGAGGTCTGGGGTCTTCTGCCAGCGTTCAGTAGGTGTTCTGTAGGAGTTGTTCCACGTGTAGCTGTATTTCTGGTGTATCCGTGGGGAGGAAGATGATCCCCGCGTCTTACTCTTCCGCCATCTTACCCGGAAGTCTCTATGATTCTGTTTTGATGGTTGCAGATGAGGATTTTCATTAATTAAATAACTCACACATAAATAAAATCAACAAACGTAAATTAGTAGCCTACTGTGATCCAAGCAATATGTTAAACATAAACGATGCAAAGATAGTCTAGCTGGGATACAAATAAATTTAAACAAATATTTACAATGCAATAAAATAGTGATACTATCTCAGAATCATATGTTGCTATCAATGTATGTAAGAAAATTTTAACTTCAATAATTACATAATTATGGGGCTGTTATTTTTTTAAAATGTATTTATCATCAGGACTATCTCTTGGAATAATGAATTCTACAAGTTTAATATTTGCTATATAAATCTTTATACTTTAAATTACCTAAATTTTCTAAACTTTCTTATTTGGAGCTTTGAACTACCTACACTAATAATATTTGTTGCCATATCAATTCTCAACTATGCACCAGGCACTATGCTTAATACTTCAACTTGTACGGTCTAATTTAATCCTTAAAATCATCTGGAAGAAAATTATTGTTATTCCTATTTTACATGTAAGAAACCAAGGATCTACGTATATCCTTAACAGCTAAGGACACTTGAAATTACAAGTATCAGAAGACCCAAATGAAAATGAATAAAACTAAAAGCTTCCCCCTGTCACCGTCAGTCTTTGGCTTTATTGAGAAGCATGGTGCTGCCTTAGCTCTGGAATTTACATCTTCTCTTTTCAAGCTCAATGGGTAATTTGAAAGCCTGGGCAGACAAAACCCTGTATAATCTTCTCTTTTCTGCCACAGCTCTGCAGAAGCAATTGTCCCCTTGTGATGCAGGAAGTACAAAACATGAGGTTCTTGATTATTACCTGCCACCTTGCCTCTGATTGTTAGTTTGGGTAGTATTTCCGTCATGCCAATCCTCAGATTTCTAGTTTCTCAAGCATGTAGAGAGCAAGCCCTAAGCAAAACTGGCTTTTGTAGAAAAATTTTATTTTCTTTTTTCTTTAGTTTTAGATAGGCCAGTTTTAGCTAAGCTTTTCAGTTTCTTACAGGTCCTCACCAAGTGCAAAATTAACCAACATACTCCAGCATTCTGAATTTTTTCTACCAAATCTCTTATTCTGCGGCCTTAATAGGCCCATTGTCTAAATTCTATGATCCAACAGGCAACATTCTAATTAGCTATTTCACTACCGAGAATAAGAATTGCCAGTCTCCCAGTTTAGGATACAGGGCACCTCAGTACTGTACATACTATTTCTTCTCATCCAGTTTCAAACTTTGAAAAACTAGCACTTCTAACATTATCACATTCTGATATCAAAATCTGAGTCAGTGAAAATTATTTAGTACAAGTACTAAGTACTGCATAAAAATCAATCCCGAATGCCTTAAGCCAAAAAGGAAAGTATATATTGATGTAATTGAGAATTCTAGAAATAGTGCCTATCACTGGCATAGGTGAACACAGGTCACAAAGTCATCAGGACTTACGTTCACACCTTTTCTCAGCAATGTTTTCTCTGAGTGGACTTCAGTTTCAGGCTATAGGTAATAATGAGGTAGCTGCAGCAGTACCTAGCCTTAGATATCTCAAGTAAAGCCTGGTGATAGAGTAGCAACTACCTCCTCTAGCAATTCCCAGAGAAGCCTCACTGCTTTTACTTGCCCTGATCATGTCTCATGCCCATGCCTGAGCCAAGCTTTGGGATCTGAAGCAATGTGATGTACCAATTAACTTTGGACAAGTTCACTTCTCTAACTTTGAGTCAAGGATGGGGGCCAATCCAAACATGTGGGAAGAGAGTAGAGGAGAGATAAAAGATGAAAATAAAGTTATGGCCTTTAACAGAAAAAGGGAGGAGATGAGGTAGATGTCCAATTAACAGAGGGTCACTACACTACACCAAACAGCTAGCATGTGACAGGAATAGAATTTGAACCTGCCTAAATTTCTAAGTATACACCATCCTGTACCATAAATCCAGTATTAAGGGCTTCCATAACTAAATCAATTTCTAGTTTCTTTATTATTAATATTTTATAGACTTTTTCTTTTCCAGAAAAATGTCTTAAAGCCTGTTTTAAATGCATTATGTTGTTTTGCATGTAATTTTTATCACTGGCATTTTGTGTGATAAATAACGACAGTAAAACAAAGTGTATTTTCAGTTCATCCTGTGCTTGCCAACTTCAAGAAATAGGGGCCTCTTATCTGTTACCATACCTTCATCTAAAGGGGACAATTGAGAGAGAGTGCAAGTGAATATCATGCTCACATAATTCTAAAGCAATAACACTTATCAAAGTAGAAAAATATCTTGATCTTGGCATTAAGTTCCCTTACTTGACCAAAGAAAGGTGTAATAAAAAGGAAGCAGTGAACTAATAGTAATAGTCTGAAAAAAAGAGTGGAAGCAATATGACTTTTATACCACAGAATGATCACAGACAGGAAAATTGTCCAAATGGACACTTGTATATATTCTGGAAAACTGAAATTTAGTGGTACAGTAATAATGAGGAATTTTTTCTAAGTAGAAATAGAAATGAAGAAGAAAAAAGTGAAAATTTAATGCACACTTAAGTTCAATTATTTCAGTAATTATCAAAGGTAGGGCTGGTGGCATATGAGAAGCTTGGGGGAGGGGTGCTGGGCATTATTGTGATTTAAAAAGTGTATGCATTATACGTACTTTCATCAGCACACCTAAAAATCCCTTTAGAAGAAAAAAAAAGCCTTTAATTGGCATCATTTTTCTATTAGGAAGAGAAAATATCTTAAAATTAAACCAAATCTGAAATGATTTTTGCCACATTTGTTGCTAATATTGAGAGTCTGAGAAAAGTCCGAAGCTCTAAAAATTGGTAAAACGTTCTGAAATCTGTTTCAGCTCTGTCAAAATCTCCTTGATTCATTGAGCACAAGAATTAACTAAAGTTATATTCCCACCCAGAGGGACAAACATTCTCTAAATCCCTAAGCAGAAGAACTAGTTTTTGTATAAGAATGTGCAGTTTTCATGACATCTTCAAGATCCTCAAAATGGCAAATAAAATCTTTTAACGTGTTGAAATTTTCTAATTTATAATCAAATTACTTTGTATTTATATTCTAAGCATTGATATATAACTTGTATGAACGAAATAGAATTTTCTAAGATTAATTTTAGGATTGACTTCATAATTTGCTCTGAGCATCTGAGAAACTTCAGATATTTCTCTTTAATGTAGTTAAATAACTTAAAATTATCTTCAGTAAACAACATTTTAAAAGGACAATGATAAGTTGCCTTAAAACAGGTTTTATCGGGCTTCCCTGGTGGCGCAGTGGTTGAGAGTCTGCCTGCCGATGCAGGGGACGCGGGTTCGTGCCCCGGTCCGGGAAGATCCCACATGCCGCGGAGCGGCTGGGCCCGTGAGCTATGGCTGCTGAGCCTGCGCGTCTGGAGCCTCTGCTCGGCAACGGGAGAGGCCGCGACAGTGAGAGGCCTGCGTACAGCAAAACAACAACAACAACAAAAACAGGTTGTATCATTCTCTGGTTTTGTACCACCCTCTAGATTGCCCATCTAACACCTAGAACAGAGCTGGACACATAGTGAGTGCTAAGTTAATTTTTGTTAGACGATTTGGTGAACAACCCAAATGGAAAAACAGTATATTACATACCTCCAAATTTTGCCTTTATGGGTTAAAGTCATAAACTAGGCCATGGTATGTAATACAGATAATATAGTTACATTGTATGGCTACATATATTATTCTCCATTCATCTGAATAAGGGTAGATGAGCAAGAACCCTTTACTGCTTTTCTTCACTGACTTATTCCAAGAACTTAGAACAGTTGTTCAATAAATATTTTTGAATGAACTGAATGAATATTGCATAATGCCTGTAGAAGCTAAACCATAGATCTGGAACCAAATTATCTTACCTCTCATTTAAATCAGATTTTTTAAACCATTTTTACAGCAACAATACACATTGTATAATATTATCATTCCATTTACACATGACAAAACTAAAGAAAATTTAGCAAGATCACATAATTGATAACTTATAAACCCAGAATTTGAACTCGTGTTATTCAAGGCCAGAGTCACAGATTTTTAATACTCTACCAGCTTCTTTTATTGAGTACTTTTGGGCAAGTCATATACAGTCTTCATATACACTCTTTTCTTTTGTCTGTGCATTTGCTTTGGGGAGAAGAGACTGAACACTTCTCAGAGAATCAACAAATCAGCTGTTTGGTAATTTTAATGCATAACGTGCAGAGAGCTGGGAATATATTAGCAAGCAAAGCAAAGACTATGCACTAAGGATGTGATGGGATAAGAGATGAGCAATCTCTTAATATAGTGTGTTAGATGCTTGACTTTAAAAAATGTTTGTATAATTTCTTGTAAAATTTGGGTTTTTGAAGAAGAAGAGAAACCCAATATAGATTTTTGTTGTTTTCCTCAGTGGCTCAATGTAGAATAGATCTCAACTTGTCCGAATTAGTTATCTTATGCATAGAATAATTTTCCTAATCTAAAAAAATTTCCATATATTCATTATAATAATAATAGTGGTATTGTTTAACCAGAAGAATAGGTTGCATAATCATAAATAATCACTCTTTCATTTAACTAATGGATATTAGTATTGTATTCATTAAATTTACTTTTCCTGTACATCTTTTAGTACTGCTGTTGTTACTTTAGGAGACCTACATGACTTTTCTGAGACCTGGATAAAACTCTGCAATTTATACCTTATAAGTTCTAACAAATTAATATGGAAAATGGCATAGAGCAGAATATTGTTTTGTATGTTGCTACAGCTAATCCAAGAAACTTGAAGCAAATATGACCGTAGTTTACTGAAAAGAGCACTGGAATGGAAGTGAGAAATTCTGTGTTTAAGACTTACCAGGCTGCTTTCTTTAACCTTGCAGTCTCTTCATTGCAGTTTTACATTAACTTTATAACTATGTTTAGTTGTTTATCACCCTTATATAGTGCCTTTCTATCAGAAATAAACTAACCTTTCAAAACATGAAACATAAATAATAGCAATAATTTTTAATTATCAAGAAGTTATGAAAAGGAATAAAATGGAGTAGGTCACATATTGAAAAGTTACTGTGCCACATCTTTTACTGGATACAGTCTGCTCCATAGACAGAAAAAGAAAAAAAAAGCCACGCATTTTTTTCTGTACGCTTCCTTCTAAGATTTCCTAATATCCTCAGCAAGGAGACAAGTCCAACATTGAGAAGTTGACGTCTTAGAACCCACTGTCCTAACCCAACTTTCTTTTTTCCTGGGAGTGTTATGGGTTGTGGGCAGAAAGATTAGCTATTTGGAACTTTCTACACATAAGCCATTTATTCGTTCATTCCACAAATATTTGTTGAGCGTCTTCTGTAGGTCTACATTCTAGCCAGGGAATACAAAGACAAACAAGTCATGGTTCCTGCCATCAAGTAGCTCACAGTCTAACAGAAAAAAAAAAGTTTATAAAACTATTGTTTTTGAGTTGTTTCTTTGATTACTGTTTAAAATACTCCTTTGAATAGAGCACTGCTCTAGGAATGGTCAAGACAGAGAGGCACATCTATTAGAACCAGGGGCATGGAAATGCTATGAAGAGAACAGTAAGAATTAGTACTACACAAACAGACACACACAAAAAAAGGCACAACACCCCTAAGCCTACATTCGGTATGACAGCAAATGCAGGAAACAAAAAGCACACTGAGGAGGCAGAAGCTTATGTTCATGAAACTTTTTTTTTTAATAGATCTTTATTGGAGTATAATTGCTTCACAGTACTGTGTTAGTTTCTGTTGTACAACAAAGTGAATCAGTCATATGCATACATATATCCCCATATCCCCTCCCTCTTGAGCCTTCTCTTTCTAATATATTTTGAAGATGGATTAGAAAAGTTGGGGGCCAGGGTTTCAGAAATATTTTGAAAACAAAATAGATGACTGAAATGCTTAAATAATAGAATCAAAGGCTACTTTCCTTAACCCCACATTTCTAGCTTAGATCTCAGAATTTTGATGGTTTTTACATCAGTGAATTATTCATATTTTTATTCTCCATTCATTTGAATAAGGCTTCAACAGACAACTGGGGTAGGTGTACCCTGGTCAATGCAGAAAATATTTTTGTCTGTGTATTTGCTTTGGGGAGAAGAGATTGAACACTTCTCAGAGAATCAACAAATCAGCTGTTTGGTAATTCTAATCCTGAACTTTTGGAAAGATCATAACTTCTATAACAGTTTTAGTAAAGATTTCTTCCTAAAATTCTGTCCAACAATACTCTTTTCAGTGAGGTATGCTGGACATTTGCTGTGAATACTGGGAAATAAACCAAGAAGAATAAATTATAACCTTAATTGTAAGCCAAAATACACACCAGTGTAAAATACTGCTCTGTAATGTTTGGCTCATGCAAAGAAGGTGCACCCTTTCATGTCACTGGAAATATAACTGAACCACATTTTTAGGTTATTTTCTGATTAATTCCCATTTCCAGGTGAGGAATAACACAACTATCATGCTTTATATTAGTACCTGCTTTTTCATGCCCCGCTCCCAAACGATCCTCTTCTACCTACCTTTGATATCTTACACCCAGGTTCCTGGCCTGAGGCCTCTCGTTCTTAATTGTTAAACTTCTGGATTGCCTATTTAACTTAGGTAGTCTGTTGTCTTAGGTCGGGTCCCCTAGAATGATACCCTGAGAGGATTCCATGGGGCAGAGGGTAAAAAAAAAAAGAAAAACAAACAAACAAAAGACCCTCTAAAGGAATAAAAATGGAAGGAGGCCATGTAAAGGTATAATATCAAGCAAGTCCTGTGGAAGGTATATTTGACTCAGTATTTCAGGGAAACTCCAGAAACAACATAAATCAATCACATCTCAGAGCTATCCTTACCAGAGATGGAGAATTAAGACCTACTACTTCCCAGTCCTTTTAAGGGCTGCTCCCAGGGGACAGTAATTCCCAGGCATTTGTGATATTCATGCAGTACAGGCTGAGTTGGTTCTAACAATGTGAGGAGAGTCCTTCAAAAAAGAGACACTGATGCTGGCTGGTGGGAGGGAAAGCCCACTAGGAGCCTGTGTACATGAAAGTAACAAAGGGATTCAAGGGGACATAGGTGGAGTATTGACAGTGTCTACCTCATACAAGTAATCACTGTCAAGTATTCAAAACTATGCTTTGGACTATCAGAAAATCAGGATCTTTTCCAGCATTTGTCACTAATTAACTAAGTAATATTGGACATTGCATTTATATTCTCAGTTCTATTAGAACTCTTTTGATTAAGACAGAAAGCCGACATGAACCAGATTGGCCAAATAAACGTTAATTTATCAGTTCATATAGTTAAACCACTGTATTAGCTGAGGATAGAATTTTGCCTTATGAATCAGAAGAACCAGAGCTCAGATATTAATCAGTACTCCTTCCTCTTTTGGCTCTACTTTTCTTCGTGTGCCAGATTCACTTTCTTCCATATAGTAGGTGGCACACATCTGTTGACTCTTGACTTCACCCCTCACAATTTCACCCTCCTTTTCCTATGGTTCTAACTTTAAACTGCAGGGAAGGAAGGACTGTAATTGGTCAGGTTTGATATATACTGGTTCTAGAATTACTGTAGCTGGAGGATTAGGTATTATATTTGTCCAGCATGGCACATACAACCATCTTAGAGAGGTATTTGTGGCCAGCTAGATGAGATCATGTAAGATTATGGCAGCTCTGATTTGGACAATATGTTGGAGCAAAGAATAATTTCCCAGAAGTAAAAGGTCAAGTCCCAGAAAAAATAAGCTAAACTGAACAAAGAAAAAATACATGTTTATGTCACCTGGGCTTTAGTTTCCTCATTAATAAAGTGCAGTTCAAAACATTTGTTACATTTGTTTCAGGAAGTTATTTCAAGTATTAAATATGATAATATCACCAAAAGTGCTTTACAAACTATAAAGTTCTGTTAGTGAGCATTGCAAGCCAGTCACATAGAATGTTGAATCTTCTCTGATATTGTTCATATAGAATAAACAAATTTTTATATTACCAGTAAGTACAAAAATGTGAACTAAGAAGTAAGTAAGACCCTAGAGTCTTCCATCATAGATTTTGTATGTAAGACTCAGGTTTACTTTCTCTGACAAATTGAGAAGCATAAAACTTTGTAGCCTCCAGCCTTCTTTTTAAGACAGGTGAATCTTTAATGTGGGAGTAGTAAGAGCAACTATTCTCCTTGCCATTATTTTTATAAAAGGTGTTAGGCATATTATCCTAACAGTTAGAAAAATCATCAGAGCATCAACTCATAAAGGGACATAGTATCTTTCTTTAAAAAAAAAAAAACCTCCAGCAATCCATATAAATAATTCCTTTCTTCTGAAAAAAAAAAAAGAGAAAGAAGAAAAAGAGAAAGAGGGAGGGAGGAGGAATAAAAGGAAGAGAAAAGAAAAATGTTTTGGACATAATTTTTATACTTCTCTTAAGTACTCAGACTGAAACTTCTCCCACATATCATCAGTCACAAAAGTCTATTCAATAACATTCATAGGATTTACTGAAGGCTACTGTTTGTTAGTCAGTTCAGGGAGAAAGATGAAGACACAATTCTAACCCTTAAAATTTTTATAGTTAAATTGAGAAGTAAATATAAAGTTCTCCCTTTCAAACTGCCTTCCTTTTTATTTCGATGTCCCACTCCTTTTGCTCCAGACCGTATCACATCATGCTTATATTGATATTAAGGTCATAGCCTTCTAATTTGTTTTTCTGCCTCCAGTATTTCCTTCAACTAACACCCAGTCAGACTCATTTTTCTAAAACAATTTTTGTGCCATATTGGTTTTCCTAATAAAAAATACTCTATGGCTCCAAAATTTCAATAGGATGATGTTTATTTACTGATAGAGTTTTAGAGCTGTGGAGAAGCTTAAAGAGTTTGCACTGAATTCAACTCAATTTTGAATAAATTTACTCACAAGTAAGTCTAACAATTAATAAGCAGAAAATAGTTTAAAAATAATATTCCTGGACGCTAGATAGAAATTGTGGGAAGGTCAGTGATTTTTATGTTATAGCACTGAGAAACAAAATTTTAAAAATTAGCAATCATAGAAACGTGAAAAATAAAATGAAATAAAATTGGTATATATAAGTAAAACATTGGTAAATTGAAGCCTGGAAGATCAATTAGGAGGCTAAAGCAACTATCTAGACAAGAATTAATAATAACCCAAATTTGAATGGTGGCAGTGAAAATGGAAAGAAAAGTGCAAATGCAAAAGACATTATGAATGATAAATTCAGATAATTTTGTGACTGAGCCAAAGGAAAGGGAATATGTAAAAACTATTTTGAGGTTATGGCTCTGGGAGAATAGTGATACATACTAAAACCAGAATGAGAAAATTAAAAAGTAAATTTGTTGACGTTTCCTGAGAAGGAGTTATGTGTGTTCCATCATCAGCACATTAACTATTCCTGAACTAGGAATCTGTCGTTCTGCCATCATTTGCCATTTACCTGGTAACAGCATACACATTTTTCTTTGGCCGACTACTGCTCCTTCATTCTCAGCTGACTCCTCCTCCAGCTGAGAATGAAGGATGGGCTCCCAGTCTTAAAAATGAAAGCACTGCACTTCTCTGGATAAAGTGATTAATTCAGAGGCACACATGACCCAGCTGGAGGCAACGTTACAAAATGAGACTTTGCTATAATAGTTGGGAGAGAAACAGGTGTTTTTTCCACTTGTTTTCACAACAGTTAGAATGGTGTGGCTGGTGAGAATGAAGATAAGCCATAAATGGAGTGAGCCTGGCTCCTGATGACATCCTTTTAACCCTAATTCAAATCTCCTACATTTTCAGTACATGAGACAACAAATACCCTTTAGCCTTAAACAAGTTGGGTAGAGACTCTTCTTGTCTGGCAATTTAAAAAACCATGACAATTGCTCTATAAAAGCAATATACCAAAGTGGAACTCCTTACCTTAAAAACAAATCAGGGAGAGAGAGAGAAAGAAAGGAAGAAAGAAAGAAAGTGAAGGAAGGAAGGAAGAAAATAAGAGCATCCTGGAACTCTAAAATCTTATCTTTTATGGGAAGAAAAATACATATTTGCCCATTCTTTTTTTTTTTTTTTTTTTTTTTTTCTTTTTGCGGTATGCGGGCCTCTCACTGTTGTGGCCTCTCCCGTTGCGGAGCACAGGCTCCGGATGCGCAGGCCCAGCGGCCATGGCTCACGGGCCCAGCCGCTCCGCGGCATATGGGATCCTCCCAGACCGGGGCACGAACCCGTATCCCCTGCATCGGCAGGCGGACTCTCAACCACTGCGCCACCAGGGAGGCCCATGCCCATTCTTTAAAGGTGAACTACTGTTGAGTTTTTTTTTTCAATTTTTCTCATGTCTTTAAGTACATGTCATAGTTCTGTGGGATGTGCATGTGCTAAACTATATCATTACATTTATTTTATATTGTAATCTCCCTCTGAATCCATAAGCAAGTCCTTCTTTGACATGTGTTCTTTCATAAACCCACAAATTACTACTGGAAAGGTAATAGTATATTCTGTCTTTGGAGTTTCTGCATTTCCAAAGACTGCCATGTCTTCATTCGTACCCTGCCTTTTCCATTAGAATTCCAGAGAATGAAACCCTGGAATCAAGAGTAAGAAGAGGAATGCTTGAGTAACTAATATCCTCACCACATATGGTATGCTTCATTTGATGCTTTCTTTAAAAGGTAAAACCAAACTCTACATTTTTTTTTTACTAAAATGACTGGTTCTTGTCCTTTCCAAAAACCGATCAGTTCTTTCATTTTTTATAAACTGTTGGTATTCTTTTAATTAATTAGTTAATTTTTCTTGCTTAAGTATTTACTTGCAATCAAATACATTTATTTGATTTTTCAATTCATTCTTTCTCTCACATCTACAACTCATCTGAAGAAAATTTCTCAGATTATCTCCAGACTTTGATCATTCCTCACCACTCTTGGTCCCACTGTGGTCTGAGCTGCCACATCCTTCATAGGAGGTTACTGAAGTCACCTCCTAACTGGCCATTTTGCTTCTGCCATCATTCCCTTATGATCTGTTCTCAAACATATCAGATAATTTCACTTCTCTGCACAGCAAAAATCAAAGTCCTCATGAGGACTTACAATGCTGTACTCTGACCTCATCTGCTCTCTACTCTCTCCCTGACCACAGTGGCCACTTTGCTGTTGCTCAAACATATCAGGTAACAAGCAATTTTAGGAACTTTGTTCAAAGCTTCTCTCTTCCTGGAAAGCCCTCAATATCCCTCATCTTCTCCAGACCTTTTTCCAATTGTGATCTATTTAGTAAACTCCACTCTGATCATCCACTTAAATTTGCACCTCCAGATATTTTCAACCCATGTTTCCCTACACTTTATTTTCCCATAGCACTTGTCATCTTAAAAAAAAAATGCTATATGATCTACCTGTTTATTTTGTGTATTGCTCTCTCTCCCTGCTCTAACATAAGCTCCACAAGAGCAAGAACCCTTGACTGTTTTTCTTCACTTACTTATTCCAAGAACCTAGAACAGATGTTCAATAAATATTTTTGAATGAATTGAATGAATATTGCATAATGCCTGTAGAAGCTAAACCATAGATCTGGAACCAAATTATCTTACCTCTCATTTAAATCAGATTTTTTAAACATTTTTACAGCAACAATACACATTGTATAATATTATCATTCCATTTACACATGACAAAACTAAAGAAAATTTAGCAAGATCACATAATTGATAACTTATAAACCCAGAATTTGAACTCGTGTTATTCAAGGCCAGAGTCAGAGATTTTTAATACTCTACCAGCTTCTTTTATTGAGTACTTTTGAGCAAGTCATAAACACTCTTCGTATAAACTCTTTTCTCTCATCAGTTAAAGGGGATACCAGTGCTTCCCACACATTATTGTGGTAAGAAGCAGAGACAATATTTGTATTATTTGCCTGGTAAATAATTGTAATATTGCAAATATTTGCAATATTTTCTTGACAAATAATAGGCAAGATTTTCCTGGCAAATAATAAGGAAATTAAATGAAAATAATATTTCAGTCCTTCCCTCATGACACAGTAAGAGATGTCTCAAGCAAGTCCAATCCTTATAGGTTGTGTCTCTGCCCTTTTAAAAGACATATGGGAATGTGGTTGGGGAATCAAAGTAAAGGACCAGGAAACTTGCTTATCTAATTTTAATTTAGAACTTAAGCTAGAAAATCAACTTTTTTCTCAAAGTGCAGAACTAAGCTCTAGCTAATAATAAATGGTCTATTTTTCCAGAGTGTCCTTTATGCATATTTCATTAGTCAGACAGCCAGGGTCACAGGGACCTTGGCACAAATCCAATCACTTAGAGAGCTATGTTACAAATTCTGATGAAGAGTTAAAGTCCCAAGTCTCCATTCCACTTTTCCACTTACCCACCAGGTACCCTTGAGTACATAACCTTTCTGTGCATTACAAACCTTGTGAGTTTCTATAAATGAAACCCATAGAGCTAAAGGTCATATAGTGTTAACGCTGTGCCAGTCACTCTCCTTGTACCTTAGCTCCTTGGATCCTCCAAACAACTTTCCAATTAGGAAAAAGAGACATTACTGAGGGTTGGGGTCACCGATGACAAGGAAGAGTTGATTTCTGAAGGACAGAAAATTTCCATAAGCAGAGAAACAAGATGAAAGCATTCCCAGAGGAATAACAGTATTGACTCTGTGAGTTAATAAACATGCATTGAGTACTTGCTGGTGGGCACCTGCAGCTATGTGCATTCCAAATATATATGTAAGGTATGATTCTTCATGGAAAGGAGTTTACAGATTTTATAGCCTAGATGGAAAGAAAGACAAGAAGACATTTAATCATTATGTATAACTAGCTGTGACAAATATCATAAAAGAAACTCAAAAACATGTTTGGAAGCAAAGAGAAAGGAACGATTCACTTTTTAGTGTGATATGAGATAGTATTTTACAAAGTAAATAATATATGAATATGAGAGACAATCAGGATTTTGAGTAATAGGGACAAATTTACAGGCATTCCAAGTAGAGAAATAATCTGAGGGCATGGTCTGTGAAAGAGCAAATGGCTCAAAAGCAGAAATGCATGCAGAGTACACAGGGCAAAAATGAGGAACATGTACGAAAAGAACGCCTTTTAATAGGGTTATTGTAAGTCCTGTTAATTTGCTTAGAAATCTGTTTAATGAGAAAAATAAATGATGGGGAAAGCCTTCCTAAGGCAATTAATACTATTTTACAAATGCTCTCTGTGTGCGTGTGTGTGTGTGCACACACGCACGTGATATACAGAGTTAATAGCCATTGTAGACATGGAATCATCCCTGAGAAAGCCCCAAGAGCTTGCTCACATTTTCTCTCTTCTCTCTCTAAATTGCCACATCATAAGTATTTCACTTTTCAAGGAAACACAACTAGACTCATTGATCCCACAGTAAAGCAACTTTATTCTTAAAGGACCAAAGTAAATACCATGGTTTTAATCAGCTCTAAGAAAACATACTAGGCACTCTCCTCCTCTCCCCACCTCAAGTGCATTTGAGGCAGTACAAGGTCTAAGTTTGAGCAGATGGATGTCAGTGCAAGTAATTACAAGCTGCAACATAATTTCCTTAAAACGACACACATACTAGACAAACAGTTATTTGTGGTTATAGAGTGGGTAAAGTTACTACAAAAATAGTAGCACACCTTATAATAGTGTTGTATGCCATAATTTACCTTTGCTATATCTGAAGTGTCATATCTTGTTCCAGACTTAATACTTAGTAACTAACAATTTAATGTACAAATCTTCAGCCTAAGAAGTAGAATAATTAGAAAAGGCACGTACTGCTTTTTACATGAAAAAAAAATACAGTGAATCATGCAAAATGTCTGAAAGTTATATAGAAGAGAGAAGTGATTTTTATGTATGAAAAATGTGGGGTAGTTTTCAGATAAACTTTATAAAACATACAGTAAAATCAAAGCAGATATACAGAAGGGTAAGAATGGATCATAAATGACAAGAGACTTCTCTTCTGAAAGTAAAAGCCATTGAGATAACTAATTTGATGCACCATGTCCCCAACCCCTAGAAATAGAATTAAAACTTATCATTGTAAAAAAGTACAGTCAAATCCATCACAAATTTCATCCACCACAAGTGAATGTGATGACAGAAGATGATCAATCTTTTCTGACTTACACTTTGGAGAAAAATGAGCCTTGGGGCAATTGCCCTTCTGTTTTCTCACTGTCCAAAATCTCTCATTAAACAACAACAACAATAACAAAACAAAAATATTAACAACAACAAAAACTGAATAAATAAACAATCCTTTTTTGCTTTAATTTAATGACACGAAATCAACTTCTGATTAAAATGTACAATCCCAAAACATGAGGGTGCTGTTAAAGCAACACAAGGAGAGGTCTTTAAAAGGTAGAGACTAAAAGTGTTAAATGCTTCAAAAATATTATGGATGGAAAAATAAGTAGACAAAATGTTTAAAAATGTCATTTTGGGTCATGAGTAACCTGAATACAAACCATTTCAGAGAGGTGGTAGGCCTGAAAATCTGGTTGCCAGGAATTGTGGAGTGAGTTGTAGAAACAGAGCTAACAAAGGTAGCAAATTTTTAGTAAGCATCACTGTGAAGGAAGTAGAACTAGATCTGGGAAGGCAGGGAATCAAGTTAGGAATTAGTCATTTTTCAAATTGGAAGGAAAAAGAGAAGATTTGGTGCCAATACAGATGAGTGGTAAGGCATGGAAGCAATTAGTTGGTAAAGTTTAAGCCAAATATCATCTCCTTTCTCTGTGAACTAGAAGATCACCTGTTATAATTAAGAGGGACTTTCAGTTAAACATGGTTACTAGAACCCAGGAGTTTCATCTTTCTTTCTTACAAAAGCCCTCTAAAATACCTTTATAGGAATAAAAGGCTATTTTTAATGAAAGAGTGAATAGCATTAAAAAGCATTAAAGGAATCAAGGAAATAACTTTATCATAGGAGACCAGTAGATAGGATTCTTAGAATGATGATGAAGGGAAATCCCAGGACATTAGCACATTGTTCTAGAGAGCAATCAATCTGGGTAGAATTGGACGTTTAGGGTCTCTAGGAGCATTGACATTGTAGATTAAAGAAAAGTAGATAGATAGATAGATGATAGATAGATAGATAGATAGATTGAAAGAAATATAGGAAGATAGAAAGATAGATAGATGCACTGATTATTTAATGTGTTTGACATTTTGTTGATATTGTATAATTCTCTCAGAGTTGGAGGAGACTAGTTAGTACATTGAAACCTGAGCAAATGCAAAATGAAGTAATTACAAATTCTAGGAAAAATAAAAGCTACTCAGAGAAACAAGTGTCACTACACTTCACTAAGTGGTTCAGCTTAAATAATATTTACATATTCATAGGCATGTAAACACTGTATACTTATTTAAACAAAAATTTTAATAAGGGGCTTCCCTGGTGGCGCAGTGGTTGAGAGTCCGCCTGCCGATGCAGGGGACACGGGTTCGTGCCCCTATCCCGGAAGATCCCACATGCCGTGGAGCGGCTGGGCCCGCGAGCCATGGCCGCGGAGCCTGTGTGTCCGGAGCCTGTGCTCCGCAACGGGAGAGGCCACAGCAGTGAGAGGCCCGCGTACAGCAAAAAAAAAAAAAAAAAAAAAAATTTTAATAAATTATATTGAGAGCATAGTGGAGAGGAAGTATGTGTACTGCATGTGTGTAGATGTAAGAGAGAGAGTGAGATAAGGAAAGAAAGGGTGAGGTGGGAGAAATAAAAGAGATACAGTGTTTGGGGCAGTTTATCAGCTTGTGTCAGACAGCTACATATTCATCTTCACAATAGAAAATCTGTAAACAATTTTTTAAAAATTTAAATAACAGTAAACATATATGTATTTAAAATCAAGACATCTAGTCTCAATAACTTAAAAGTTTTTGTCAAGTGGGACTTGGGATTAGTCTGTAGATAGAGCAGGAACTACTATTATCATTATAAACCGTTAGCTGCAATCTGACTTATTTAACTTATCAAGCACATTATTTTAATTAAAATAAAAATGTAATTAAAAAGAGTAAAGGAGCAATTTCAAAGCTTTTGGGGATCACAGTTAGGGTTCTAAGGAGTTTAAAGGATAAGAAGGATAGAGAAAATACCTATATAATTGAGAGCAAATGCTTTACCTTGATATCAGACCTTAAAAACTGTCTCTACATTTCCAACCATATATAACACAGTTTCAAAAAATCCACCCTATGCAAGCACATTACATTATTTGCTCTACCCAAAGATGCCCTCAATCACTACCATAAAATAATTCCTCTCCATCTGTCAAAATTCTAGCAATCCTTCAAATCCTATCTCAGTGCTTTTCATTTTTTCCTCCCATCCTCAACCATATGGAACCTCTTCCTCTTGTGATGCTCATTGAACTCTCTTACTGCATTTACTTTATCTTATCTCATATTCTTTTGTACATTCATCTCACTCTAAGCTGATTAAATCTTGAGGCTGTGTAACTTATTTTGCATCCCTTGTATTAACTAACAAAGCATTTAAATAAGTATTAGTCACTTCAGGGCTGTGTTGAATTAAAATGAAATTTGACAGGCAATTCTCTGTTTTGAAAAGAAATATTATTACATTGCTATCAATTTAACTATTATCATTGGTTTAAATTACTTATAATACTACTACATGTAACTTGATTAAGAAAGATGAAATGAAATTGAGGATTTAATTGTTTTCATTTGGATATTTTATCTGAAAGTTCTTTTCAATTAAAGCTACGGAACAAAATACTCTTAAAGCTGCATGTATAAATACAAAATAGTCATGGAGATGGCATATAATAAGTCATGAGTTTGATCATATATCATTAGTTACAGTTTTATTTTTTTGTTAGAAACTCTTTGGGAAAAAAAATAAAGAGCAGCCTTTAATTGTTATTAAAATTGCCTGTGGAAATAATGTCATTTAAAGCAAATTAATGGTTTGTTTTAATTAGTAATGACAACAGTTTCTCCTTAATAAATTATTAGATACATTTACTTCTATGTTTTAAACTGACTATTGATTTTTAGGCACTTAGAATATTCCGGGCACTGTCTATGGCATTTACATTTATTACATTATTCTCACAGAAATAACTGCAGATAGGAAATAATAGTAAGACACATAACACTTAGTATTTGCTAAATCCTCTTCTAGGAGCTTTTTACACATACTAAGGCATTAAGCTTTACAACTCTATAAAGCAGGTACTAGTATTATTGCTTTCATTCTACAGTTGAGGAAACTGTAGCACAGACAGGTTAAGTAACTTCTCTGTGGTCTCACAGCTAGTGTTAATATCAGGATTCAGAATCCAAACTTTAACTGCTATGTTAAATAGGCAAAACATTATTATTTAAAATATTGAATTAAGAAAGTTAGCAAAAAAGGGCATATTATATTTATAAATTCTATGGTTACATTTTAAAATAATTTGTATGATTCACCTTATGTTCATACATTTCTGTATCCATCATCAAAAGATTTGAGGAATTTAAATCCATTGCACGTTTTGTAGGACTTTTATGTAAATTAAGGGTAACATATTCTCAAACACTGACTTGTTTTTTCTTCAGCTAATATTTTTGTTTTGGGATAAAGTATGCTTTTATAAAAATACTCACAATTCACTTTTAAAGTACTCTGTGATTTTTTTTAACTGAATTTTATTTACTATTCTGTTCTGTGCTACATGTTTTGCTGTCCAAGTAGGCAGTTGCCATGTGCAACTTCAATGGATTCTTTCTGGTGTCCCAAAATAAATCAAATTATACAGCAAGCAGGGATATCACTAAAGTCTATGTAAATAAAGATATATAAAAAATTAAATATAACCTGTCATTTGCCCTGTGACTATTGAAAGCAAAATTATTCATGTTGTTCCAAATAAAACCCCTGAGGGTCACAGTTTTTTCTAAGATGGTGGTAACTAAGAATGAACACTTTTTTACAGGGAGAGAAAAGATCTTTTGAAGACCTGGTCAGGCCTAGTCCCCATGATTCCTTTTTGCTTTACCATATCCCAGCCCTGCTCAGAAAGATTACAGGACTTTCTTTCATCAACCCATATACCACTGAGAATAACTTCAAAGTGAATTGTCACAACAGTGTGCAGTAGTCTGTAAATATATAAAGCATAGTATGGAAGCTGCTCAGAATGTGGCTTAGAAAAAAAAGTTTTCAAACAGAGGTTAAAGGTATGGCATCTCAAAGCCTTTTTGTTCTTTATTTTTAAATAATTGTAGCATGATTTCTCAAGGAACTAGTTTCTGGAATTTGGGGGTCTTCCTTCTGTGACTTTATTCTCATCTTGCCCAACTTCCAACTGACTACCAAGGACCCTAGTGGGCCCCTTCTTTCATATCACTTCAGGATTTGTTCAGTATCTTAACAAATCTTCCTGCCTCAAGATTTCCTTCTCTTCAGTACATCCTAAACAACACTAGTAAATTAATCTTCGGAAACCTGCAATTTATACAGAGTCCATTCTTGCTTCGATTGTTCCCCAATATCCAGAGAATAAATCCAAATACAATATACTGAGAAGAGAATCATCTGCCTGCTCACCTAAAACAATCCCCCACTCTAGTCAAACTGCTCAATATACTAGCTTCTCTCTACTCTCCAAAACAGCACCCCATAAACCTTGATAATTTATTCACTGATTTCAATTCCATTACTTCAAGTGTCAGCTCTTCCTGAAGTCTTCCCTGAGAGTGCCAGGCATCAGGATATTTTTCATCCTCTGACTTCCTGAAGGTTATTCCTTCTATTTCTCACTTACTTAGTACCTAACAAATGTTGCTTTCTATTGTTAATTTTACTTTTATGTTTATGTTTTGTATATCTGAATAGCTTAAAAATCTTTTTTACAGTATGGCTTATGTCTTATATGTTGTCATACCTCCAGCACAACACTTCAAAATGGAGTTGTTAAATGATAATTTAATAATGTTAATGTTAATGATGATTATTGGCATTGATTATATTTGTTTGTTTTTTATGTTTGTAAAAGTATTTACACCAAAAGTGAAAAAGATCTATTATGAAGGTTTCAGAATGAACCCACTATTATATAGGAGACTGACTAGATGACATCTAACATCCGTATTTTGTCTAATATCCATAAATCCAGATATCTTAAAAGGGATAAAGTGATGAATATAACTTTCATACTTGTCTTATAGCTTATTTTACACAATACATTCAGTTTTTAAGAAAAAGTTAACCACTTCTATAGGTAAACCTAGCATAAGAGAAATAAGTGTTAAGTCTAAGTTTCCAAGGAATTTATAATCTTATTGGAGACATAATAACTACGCACACACAAAAAAACTAAATTAAGAACAATGAATATCACATGCTAAGTATTTAATATGAAGAAGAGATAAAAAGAGTCTTAGAGATTGCTTGAAATGTCAGAATTCACCGGAACATTGAGTCTTCGTTGAGATTGTGTTCTTACCTGAACTTTTATTTTTTATTTTATTTTCTCCTTGCGGTTAGAGAAGTTTTTAGCCACTATTTTATCAAATATATTTTCTGCCCCTTCCACTCTCTCTTCTCCTCCTGGAACTCCAATACTGTGAATATTATTATGCTTGATGTTGTCCCAGAGGTCCCTTAAACTATCCTCATTTTTTTAAAAAAATTCTTTTTTCTGAAGTTCTTACTCTGTTCCTCTGTTCTTCTCTTGAGATCAGTAAGCATTTTTATGACCATTGCTTTGAACTCTTTATCAAGTAAATTACTTATCTCCATTTCATTAGGGATTTTTCCTGGAATTTTATTTTGTTGTTTCATTTGGAACATACTCCTCTGTCTTCTCATTTAGTTTGACTGTGTTTGTCTCTATGAATTAGGTGATACAGTTACCTCTCTTGGTCTTGAAGATGTGTCCTTGTGTAGGAGCATTTTCTTTATATAAACTGCATGGGCCTGGTGGCTTTGGTGGGAGGGCTGCAGCTGAAGTAAGCACAGGCCAGAATTTTTTCCAGGGCACACTGGGGCTGCAGCCTTGGTCATGTGGGTTGGAGCTGGAGCTGGGAGTGAGCCAAGAGTTGCTGTCTTTGTGGGGGTGAGGAAGGGCGGAGCTGAAACCTGGTGCAGGCCAGGGTATCTCTTGTGGCACTTCTGAAACTGCCACCTTGGAAGGGTAGTGGGGGCTGGAGCCAGAGCTCAGTGTGGCCTGGGGATTCTCCTGGGTCACACCAACGCCCACTGTCTTGGGGGTTGGAGGGGATAGAGCTGGAGGGTCTAGACCTAGAGCCTGGTGCAGGACAAGGCTTCTCCCAGGCCATGCTGGGGGCCATAGCATTGATGGGTTGGGGCTGTAGCTGGAGAAGCTAGAGCCGGAGCTCAGTGCAGCCTGGGGCTTCTTCTGGGGTGCACCAAAGTGCACCACCTTGTGGGGGTTGAGGGTTGGTGCTGGAGCTGCGTGCGGGCTGGGGTAGCCTTGGGAGGCCAGTTAGAGCACCAGATGCTTTTCAATCTGATGCCTCTGCACTGGAACTCAGAGTGAATGTTTGTGTGCTCACTTTTTAAGTGAGTTTCTTACAGTTTCTTAGAGTCCTCTAGCTCTCCCAATCATAACCAGTTGAGGCTCATCTTCCCAAGTCTAGTCTTCTGGGCTGGGGTGCCCAATGTGGGGCTTGAATCACTTGCTCCTTGGAGAGGATTTCTGGGTTTGTGATATACCCTTCCCATTTTGGGTCGCCTGCTGATTTGTGGGCTGACTAGATTGCTCTCTTCCCCTCCTACCCTTCGCAGTGTTTTTTTCTTTATATCCTTAATTGTAGAAGAGCTGTTCTGCTAGTCTTCATGTCATTCTCAGAGAGAGCTGTTCAATATGTAGTTGTAGTTTTGGTGTGTCCTTAGGAGGAGGTGGGCTCAGGATCCTTCTACTCTGCTATCTTGATCCCACCGCTTCACTTTTTAAAATTCCTTTTTCATTTTGTGTCTCTGGGTGAGTTCCATCATTTTGTCTTCCAGTTCACTAATGCATTCTTATACCTCATCTAATCAGCTGTTGAACCCCTCTAGTGTGTTTTCAGTTCACCTATAACTTCTGTTTGGTACTTTCTTACATTTTCTATTTCTTTTTTGAAGTTATCGCTGTGTTCACCCAAGTTTAGTGAGCATGTTTATAACCATTACTTTGAACCTTTTATCAGGTGATTGCTCATGTTGGTTTTGTTTAGTTCTTTTCTGGGATTTTGTCTTGTTCTTTCAATTGGAACATACTCCTTTGTCTCCTCATTTTGCCTAATTCTCTGTGTGTGTGTTTATGTATATTTATTAGGTAAATCAGCTATATGTCCCAGTCACGAAGGAGTGACCTTACTTAGATGTCCTGTGGGGCTCAGGAGTGCAATCTCACTTTGGCACCAGAGCTAGGCACTCAAGAGGTGTTCCCTATGTCAGCTGCCTGCACCCTCCTGTTGTGGGGCCATGTCTACTGCTACAGCACGCTGGTAGGCAGGGTTATCACTTGGCTGGCTGTGAGGCCCAGCTCAGGCACAGGTTGAGTAGGATCTCAGTGGGTGTGCACACTGGTGCTAACAGGTTAGGAGGAAAATTCCAAAATGGCACCTGCCAACGCTGGCATTAGCAAGGTAGCCTGAGATCACAAAAATGTCTCCCACTAGTGCCTCAGTCCCTGGGGAGCAACCCAACTGGTTTCTGCTCTCCAGCAGATGCTTCAAGATTAGTAAGGGGCGTTTCTTCACCTATGGTCCATGTGCTTTTAGATATGGTTTTTGCACTGGTTTGGAGATCCAATGAGTTTGCATATGGCCTCTTGAAGAATGAGTTTTCCATTCCCTGAAATTTTATGGTTTACCTGGACATATTACTCATTGGTTTTCAAAAACAGGTGTTTTGGAGTCTTGTCTCTCCTTTGTAAGACCTAGGGATCTAAGTGCTTGATGTGGAACTCAAATTCCTTGCTCTTCATGGAAAAGATCTATACTCTTGTGATCTCTCCCAATTTTGGATCACTGTGGCTGAGGTGTGTTTTTTCCCTTGGCAAGACCATATCTCTGCCTCTCTTATCTGTCTTAATGTTGTCCTTTTACCCTTTGTCATGGGGCTCTGTTTGTCCAGTTTTCAAGGGCCTTTTCAAGGGATTTATTCCATATTTGTAAATTTGTTGTGTCCATTGGAGGAGATGAGTTCAGAGTTCATGATTTTCCTATACCACCATCTAGAACCCTCTACCTGTATGTTGTATTTTTATCTCTCTTTTTATCACATGGTAAGTTCATATAACACTGAAGAGTCTAATAGTCTATAACTGATCTATTAGATTTTAATATGATGAAATTTTCTTCTCAAGATTTTCTAACAAGCTCTAAGAAACTAATTTCTTTGATCATCATACTTGATGATTAAGTTCATCAAACTTGAACTGTTTTTCAGCTCAAGTGCATTAAAGAAATTATACTGCCCTGTGAAAAACCCTTTTAAGTCATTCCAGTGATGTATATGAATCACACACAGCTGCTTTTGTATAGAATGCAGCACTGAGTCCTGTCTGTCTCCCTAGATCACGGGGTATTTTTTTGTCTTGAACCCTTCCCTGACCTCGTTTCAGTGCCCCCACCTACAGATCTCTAGATCTGTCTCCATATCTGTTCCATGCACTGCATGGCACTGCCTCCCTCCCTAGATGTAAACAGACCTCCTTAATTGAATTTGCCATACTGTATGAAATTTACCTTTTTATTCTATATTTCTCTTAGCCTGTACACTAGTTGAAGTCTTGGCTTATGTACTACTCATTTTTGTACCCTTCACACCTTAAGCAGTAGAGTTTAAGTCATTTAGGAGGTTTTTGCTGAAAGTTTGTTAAATTCAAATGACCTCACGAAGGTTGCTTGGTATGATAAATAATTGAGGAATTATTTTGTAAACTATATCAAAGACCCGTAAACCAAGTGTCAGTAGGATTATGTTTTAAAGTGTGACAGTGTTTCTCTAAAAAGAGTATGCTTTTCTATGTGAAATTTGCTAAGTCAAGTATTAATCTTGCTAGTTGCTCTTTGAGGGACAGCTCCTATTCCATTCCAGTCTATGTAGTTCAAGTAGATCTGATCCAATCTGCTGACTCAAGCACTGAGTACAAGATCCAGGTCTTTCTAATCAGGGTACTTCATCCCCTCCCCAACCCAAGTCTCAAATACTCATTGAATCAGGAATAGGCAGTGACTCGTCTGTTCAATCAAACACTCCTGAGATTTCAGCTGTGGAAGTATGAGAAGAAAGGCTTTCTTTCACTAATATTGCTAGCTGTGAGTTCTTTCGGGCTATAAGGATCATATAAAGTCAGAGTTTTCTGGGAATATTTCTGCTGTCACATGCATTCCACAGACTGTAACTGACACAGAGGAAATCTTTGTCATAGATAAAGACAGAATATTCTATATCACACAACCCACACAATTCCCAAATTTTGCTGACTAAATAAGGATGGGCGTCTGTCTTAAAGACACACAAGTATTGAGAGGGCCTGGAATGGACAGGTTTGGCCAAGCAGCCCAGCCAGTAATAGTCTCTTTCCAGGAATTTGAATCGGAAAATATAAATCACTACAGGAGCTAGGGCTGCAAGGATGCATACAGGGTTTAGGAGGCAAGTGGGGTTATGACAGGCCAGGAAAAAGTTGTGAGTAAACAGAAACTAAGCAGCAAATAGAATGTACTCAGAGGAAAATGTGAAAAAGGGTCATTTACACAGGAGAATAAAAATAAGAGTAATCATAATTGTTAAGAATTATAACGTATTTATACTATGTTGCAGGCACTCTTCCAATCATTTTAAGTAGATTGCCTCATTTAATATTGAAAAAATTCTTCCATACCTCTTATAAACATTTACTTATTTCTTCCCTTATTCATTTAATAAGTTACTATTGAGCTCCTACCATATACTAGGTACTTTGCTAGGCTTTGACAATATAGTGTAATTAAAGAAAAAAAAGATCTTTGATATATTGGAATTTATGCCATATCATCTTTTATTCCTAAAGCCTAACACACTACCTGGCATAGTAAATTATTATTATTTTAGGATATTGAATGAAGTAACAAGGGAAGAAATATATGTTTATTAAACATTTGACTATGTACCAGAGAGTGTGCTGGTCTCCTTGACTTAGTTTTTCTCCTTTAAGTTGCACAGCTATGCTATGAGGTAGAAATGAACTGTGACACATATGCAGGTTTCCTAACATATTTAATTCTAATTCTGATTAGAGAATAACTAGAATTACTTTTTTTTTCTTTTGTGGAAAAACTGGCCCATAATACATTGGGAAAAATGAAATGGGAGTTGAAGAGATTACTTCCATCACTGTACATTTTTGAGGAACTAAGATCTTTGAGGAAAGTCTTGGCATTGCCTTTACCAACAGTTATATAAATGGCCTTAGTGAATTTACAAAATGGATTCATAGTTATTAGCTGTGAAAATAATTTTCTATTGCTAACCTTGCTTGAAATTAAATTTTCTTTTCACAGTTTAATAGTCCAATTTTCTGAAAATTGCCTCAGATTTTTAAACAGTTCATAAAATCAAATAATGACTCATTTCAATTTCAGTAGTTTAGATGTCCATTTACAATCTAATCCTGATAAACTACAATTTTATTGTGACAGACTTATGTCACTGTTAAGAAGATATCTTCTGCAAATTCAGCAATTCTGAATCTGTGTGTTAATTCCCAGGTGGTAAGCTAAATAGCCTATCATATTCCATAAAATGATTATTTAATTAAAGCTGATTATTTAGTTTTTATTTAATTGAGTGTTATTTTGATAGTCATACAGTATAAAGATACATAAAGCAACATTTTGAGGTGTACACTGAAAAATCTCAACACAAAAGTGGAGTAGTACATTATATTCCTGATTTTCCATAAACTCCCATATAACTTGGGATGAACTCTTATCTAGGTTTCAGCTTTCCATGTATAAAATGAGAATTCTGTCTTGCAAAAGGTAAATATGAGGAATAACTATTTTATTAAATGATAAAAATTATAGGTGATATGTAAATTATAGATTCTATCATATTATATAGCTTTTCATATTTTAAAAATTATGTATTATTTCAGCAAATAATTACTGTTCTTTGGTTTATCACCATTTCATTAAAATAGAATGTATGTATACTGTAGAAACTATCAAAGTTTTTCTATTACTTTTTAGACTTGCTGAACTTTTAAAGTACATTTCTTTCTCTGGAGTTTGAATATAATTTTACTTTCAGTAGAGTCATAAAACTGAATGCTTTCTTTTTAGAAGAAATATTTAAATAACTTGCCAAGGAAATTAAAGATAGCAAAAGGTATGCCAGTGTTCATTAGATATAAAAATAATATTAGAACAGTTTTTAATTTTGTTCAAATAGTCTCTTCTCCTCTGGATATGTTACATATTTATCTGATTCAGGGAAGCTGACATTTCTAAGGAGAGATGAAGACTTTGCTATTTCAATGGTAAGGAAAAGAGAAGGCCTTGCACTTTCTGTGAAAGACAGTTTTATGGAGTAGGTGTAAAATAAAGAAGTACAGTGTAGTGTAAGTGATTCTACTCATGAATGCAACAACTCCACTAAGTTAATTTGTTTTTAAGAACTTCCATGTACACTAGAAAATAAAGAGCATCACAATGATTAATGATTTTTAAAATTACATTTTCATGGAACAAGCTACTGATTTTTGCAGAAGAGAATGGGAAATCGGTGGAGATGTTTCTCTTATACTCTGTTGGTGCTTTCTACATAGTTTCATTATATTCCATGATTATGACAAAAAATTAGCAACTAAGTCACTTTAAGTCCATTTATCTTAACTGTGGGTCTGTACTGTACGATTTGGGTTTCTTGCCATTGGCTAGACATATATCAAGATACACAACCCCCCAGGAATAACTGTAGGGTATCAGTTTAGAAGTTTCCATTTTCCTAAAACATAAAGTATACTTTTCCTCTGAAGGAATTATCTATATCACTTTTTTCTGGAGTCTATTTCCTTCTATGTTCTGAAATACATTCTAAAATTTAATACTTTAGAATCATAAGGAAAAAATATTTTGTAGGAGTTACTCATTTATAAATATTTCTTTAGGATAAGAACTATTTCATAAAGTACTAATTTTGAAAACTATTTCTGTACACCTGCATCTCAACACCCACCAGCCTATCCAAATTAATTTAATTATTTCCCTACTATCTGTTAATTTGCCTACCCAAGTTTACTATTCATTTCCAATATCAGCTTTCAAGTATAAGTGAGCACTGCCCATCAAGATTCCAGATTCATTCTTTCTTCATGCAACCTCTCTTCATAGGCCTGCTTTGGTGTAGCAAATGTCACATTAACACTGGATATCCACCAATATGTGAACAGTAGGAGGGAATAGTGACTTTGAGATAATTAATCTCAATATTTTTTCCTGTTCTTTTCCCCACAAAAAGTATATTTTCACCTATAGTTGTTATCTCAGGGAAGGACCAGACATATTGAAAAGCACATATAGTCTCTGAGTGTTGTAATCCAAACATCTAAGCCAGCACCATACAAACAAATGTAATGCAAGTTATATGTGTAATCTAAAAAATTATAGTAGCCACTCTGAAGCAATTAAATGGAACTGGAATTAATTTTAATAATATATTTTGGGTAATGAAAATATATTATCATTTTAATATGAAATATTTTAAAGTTAAGGAAATATTTTACATTTTAAATATAATACTGTGTTAAAATACTAGTTTTAAAAATAATACTTAGTTTTGAAATCCAGTTTATAGTTTACACTTAGAGCACATCTTAATTCACATTAACCACATCTCAAGAGCTCAATAGCCACATGTGGCTACTAGCTACCCTATTGATTGTATTGTCTTTATGTTCTAAGGATTACTGCATATGATTGCAAACTCCTAATATTTTTAATTAGTTCTCAGCTGAGAGTAATGGATGTCTCTATTTTCCCACACACACATTGTCTTCTACACGTTCAAGACAATTGTTTATGAAACATTATGTAAAGGATCCTCCACTATTATCTCTAGGATGCTCCTCCACACCACTGATATACAATCTAATTCTAATTATTTTTTGTATATTTCCCTTTAAATGATCAGAAATAAACCATGGTACATAAAATATCAAATAAGAAAAGATTTTAAAATAATATGGATATGGGCCAGTAACTTTAATTTACAAACAAGAAGCTTAGTTCTAACCATGAGAAGGGTCTCACCAAAGACCACCACGTTAATAAGTAGCTGTTATGACTAGAACATTGGGGACCTGATTCCTAGTTCTATCCATTTCAGATTCAAAATTCTGATACTTAATTTAAAAAAGAATTCCTGCTTATAGATTTTAGTTTTTAATATTATTATTGTCATGTAAATCTAATAAAATAATAAAATTGTAAGTAGCTAAAATATTATTTACACTAAACCACACAATTTATCTAATCCATTTTTTTCTGTTAATTTTTATATAGTTTGCCTTTTTAATAAAATAATAAACTTCAAATGTAATTTCAAAGCTTAATATGATGACTAATGGCATCCAGTATAAAGAAGAAACATCAGATTGTTCAAACATGAGCTGTAGTTTCATGATAGACTATCTGAGCTGAGAAAAACCGGTTTATCTGTTCATTTCCCAACAGACCTTTCTTGTCTAAATTGTTATGGTGTGATATTTTAAGTTTTTCATTAAAATGATAATAAAACACTAATCAGTGTGTCTCTAACTTGCCATTTATATTTTATATTTTACTTTGAATAGAAATCCTATCATGATTTATTTGCTCTTTTTTCCCCTCTATTCCTGTTTTCACACATTGGGTTGAATTATTTCATTACAAAGTACTGAATGGAATTATACAAATTTAGACATCTCCAAACATTTGCTACATGCAGCTGGACTTGGGTAGAACAGTCTAGCTTTCCAGAACTCACACACACACATGCACACGTACAAACAGGTCACACTGAAATGAATGAAACTATTCATGGAAGTAGAGAGAAGGACCTGTGCAAACTTTGAAAGAGCTGTTGTTCCATATATACATACTTTACCACATTTACCATCTTTATTTGTGGAGACCAAATGTTTCTGTCCTAAGGTTTACTGCATTTAGACTCTTATTCATTATTCACCATTTCATATTCATTTTTTTCTGGGAAATGATAGTAGTTTGAATATTTAGCTTGTCCTTCATATGAAAATAAACTCCATGGTTAGCACACTCCCAGACAAAGTAAAAGCAGCAATTGAGAGAGCTGAACTGACAGTTGAATTCATAATTCATTCATTTGAATATATGGTTTTGAGACTCTTAAAACTGGGCCAGGTTATCTTTCTTGTGAAAATTCATTTGTTGTCAATATTTTGGAATTTTTGCAGAATGGGGAGGAAGTTCATATGCAATAGTATAATAATTCTAGCATTTTTTTTTCTAAAAGGCTGGATAAATTCAGTATGTGTTGTCAAATGATTGTAAGACCTGAAGTAACATTTTTTAAAGACACTCTTCCTTAAATGCATGTAGGTATTTCTTGAGTGGGTTTATGATTATTTTTTAAAAGGAAATGAAAGCTTTAGGCTGGGCTCTTTTCCCTACATTTTACTTTGTTTTATTTATCATTTTCTGTTTTTCTTTAGCCATTTTGACCAAATGAGTAATTAATCCTTAGCAAAGCAAACAGATAATCCAGGTATGCTGGGTTTAAAAATTTAGTGTTAATTACTTCCAATGGGGGCTTTCCCCATCCCACTACAGCCACTTTTTTTTAACCTTCCAAAGATCCTGTGTTAATGACCACCTGCACGTTTCATCTACAAAACTGCCAATTATTGATCTTTATGGATAGTCATATCATATATTTTTAAAAATTTGATCTCAACAAACTGTTTTACTTTCCACACAACTAAGAGACGTTTTATCCCTGTTTTCTAGAATGTAAATACAATACAATTAGTTTTTCAGATAAGATTTCTTGTTGTAAGTAATAGATACTTACTCTAGATCATTTCTATCTCTTCTTCTGGAACTCCAACTACACATAATTTAGACCACTTGATAATGTCCCAGGTCATTGAGGTTTAACTTATTTTAAAGTCATGGTTTTGGTTTTGGATTTTGCAAACTCTAACATGTTTTTAACCCACTTGTGGTTTTTTCATTTCAGATATTGTTATATTCAGTTCCAGAATACCATTCTCTTTTTATTTTGTAGATTCCATTTCTTTACTGATATTTCTCATCATTTCACTCATTGTGTCCATCTTTCCTTTAAATCCTTAAGCATATTTTTTAAACATCATTATTGGAGTATAATTGCTTTAAAATGTTGTGCTAGTTTCTGCTGTATAACAAAGTGAATCAGCTATACGTATACATATATCCCCATATCCCCTCCCTCTTGCGTCTCCTTCCCACCCTCTTTATCCCACTGCGTTAAGTAGTCACAAAGCACCAAGCTGATCTCCCTGTGTCATGCAGCTGCTTCCCACTAGCTATCTATTTAAATTTAGTTATATATATATATATATATATATATATATATATATATATGTCAATGCCACTCTCTTACTTCGTCCCAGCTTACCATTCCACTTCCCTGTGTCCTCAAGTCCATTCTCTAGGTTGGCATCTTTAGTCCCAACCTGCCCCTAGGTTCGTGAGAACCATTTTTTTTTTTTTTTAGATTCCATATATATGTGTTAGCATACGGTATTTGTTTTTCTCTTTCTTGACTTACTTCACTCTGTATGACAGACTATAGGTCCATTCACCTCACTACAAATAACTCAATTTCATTTCATCTTATGGCTGAGTAATATTCCATTGTATATATGTGCCACATCTTCTTTATCTATTCATCTGTCAGTGGACACTTAGGTTGCTTCCATGTCCTGGCTGTTGTAAATAGAGCTGCAATGAACATTGTGATTCATGACTCTTTTTGAATTATGGTTTTCACAGGGTATATGTCCAGTAATGGGATTGCTGGGTCATATGGTAGCTCTATTTTTAATTTTGTAAGGAACCTCCATACTGTTCTCTACAGTGGCTGTATCAATTTACATTCCCACCAACAGTGAAAGAGGGTTCCCTTTTCTCCATATCCTCTCCAGCATTTATTATTTGTAGGTTTTTTGATGATGGCCATTCTGACTGGTGTGAGGTGATACCTCATTGTAGTTTTGATTTGCTTTTTTCTAATGACTACTGATGTTAAGCATCCTTTCATGTGTTTGTTGGCAATCTGTATATCTTCCCTGGAGAAATGTCTGTTTAGGTCTTCTGCCCATTTTTGGATTGGGTTGTTTTTTTTTTTTTACATTAAGCTGCATGAGCTGCTTGTATATTTTGGAGATTAATTCTTTGCCAGTTGTTTCATTTGCAAATATTTTCTCCCATCCTGAGGGTTGTCTTTTTGTCTTGTTTATGGTTTCCTTTGCTGTGCAAAAGCTTTTAAGTTTCATTAGGTCTCATTTGTTTATTTTTGTTTTTATTTCCATTTCTCTACAAGGTGGGTCAAAAAGGATCTTGCTGAGATTTATGACAAAGAGTGTTCTGCCTATGTTTTCCTCTAAGAGTTTTAGAGTGTCTGGCTTTACATTTAGGTCTTTAATCCATTTTGAGTTTATTTTTGTGTATGATGTTAGGGAGTATTCTACTTTCATTCTTTTATATGTAGATGTCCAGTTTTCCTAGCACTAATTATTGAAGAGGCTGTCTTTTCTCCATTGTATATTCTTGCCTCCTTTATCAAACATAAGGTGACCATATGTGTGTGGGTTTATCTCTGGGCTTTCTATCCTGTTCCATTGATCTATATTTCTGTTTTAGTGCCAGTACCATACTGTCTTGATGACTGTAGCTTTTTAGTATAGTCTGAAGTCAGGGAGCCTGACACCTCCAGCTGGTCTTTTTTTCTCAAGATTGCTTTGGTTATTCAGGGTCCTTTGTGTTTCCATAGAAACTGTAAATTTTTTTTGTTCTAGTTCCGTGAAAAATGCCATTGGTAGTTTGATAGGTATTACATTGAATCTGTAGATTGCTCTGGGTAGTATAGTCATTTTCACAATGTTGATTCTTCCAATACAAGAACATGGTACATCTCGCCATTTGTTTGTATCATATTTAATTTCTTTCAGCAGTGTCTTATAGTTTTCTGCATACAGGTCTTTTGTCTCCTTAGGTAGGTTTATTCCTAGATATTTTATTCTTTTTGCTGCAATGCTAAATGGGAGGGTTTTCTTGATTTCACTTTCAGATTTTTCATCATTAGTGTATAGGAATGCAACAGATTTCTGTGCAGTAATTTTGTATCCTGCTACTTTACCAAATTCATTGATTAGCTCTAGTACATTTCTGGTAGCATCTTTAGGATTCTCTATGTATATTATCACATCATCTGCAAACAGTGACAGCTTTACTTGTTTTCTGATTTGGATTCCTTTTATTTCCTTTTCTTCTCTGATTGCTGTGGCTAAAACTTCCAAAACTAGGTTGAATAAGAGTGGTGAGAGTGGGCAACCTTGTCTTGTTCCTGATCTTAGTGGAAATGGTTTCAGTTTTTCACCATTGAGGACGATGCTGGCTGTGGGTTTGTCATATATGGCCTTTATTATGTTGAGGAAAGTTCCCTCTATGCCTACTTTCTGCAGGGTTTTTATCATAAATGGGTGTTGAATTTTGTCGAAAGCTTTCTCTGCATCTATTGAGATGATCATATGGTTTTTCTCCTTCAATTTGTTAATATGGTGTATCACGTTGATTGATTTGCGTATATTGAAGAATCCTTGCATTCCTGGAATAAACCCCACTTGATCATGGTGTATGATCCTTTTAATGTGCTGTTGGATTCTGTTTGCTAGTATTTTGTTGAGGATTTTTGCATCTATGTTTATCAGTGATATTGGCCTGTAGTTTTCTTTCTTTGTGACATCCTTGTCTGGTTTTGGTATCAAGGTGATGGTGACCTCGTAGAATGAGTTTGGGAGTGTTCCTCCCTCTGCTATATTTTGGAAGAGTTTGAGAAGGATAGGTGTTAGCTCTTCTCTAAATGTTTGATAGAATTCGCCTGTGAAGCCATCTGGTCCTGGGCTTTTGTTTTTTGGAAGATTTTTTATCACAGTTTCAATTTCAGTGCTTGTGATTGGTCTGTTCATATTTTCTATTTCTTCCTGATTCAGTCTTGGCAGGTTGTGCATTTCTAAGAATTTGTCCATTTCTTCCAGGTTGTCCATTTTATTGGCATAGAGTTGCTTGTAGTAATCTCTCAAGATCTTTTGTATTTCTGCAATGTCAGTTGTTACTTCTCCTTTTTCATTTCTAATTCTATTGATTTGAGTCTTCTCCCTTCTTTTCTTGATGAGTCTGGCTAATGGTTTATCAATTTTGTTTATCTTCTCAAAGAACCAGCTTTTAGTTTTATTGATCTTTGCTATCGTTTCCTTCATTTCTTTTTCATTTATTTCTGATCTGATTTTTATGATTCCTTTCCTTCTGCTAACTTTGGGATGTTTTTGTTCTTCTTTCTCTAATTGCTTTAGGTGTACAGTTAGGTTGTTTATTTGAGATGTTTCTTGTCTCTTGAGGTAGGATTGTATTGCTATAAACTTCCCTCTTAGAACTGCTTTTGTTGCATCCGATAGGTTTTGGGTCATCATGTTTTCATTGTCAATTGTTTCTAGGTATTTTTTAATTTCCTCTTTGACTTCTTCCATGATCTCTTGGTTATTTAGTGGTGTATTGTTTACCTTCCATGTGTTTGTATTTTTTTTTTTTTACAGTTTTTCTCCTGTAATTGATATCTAGTCTCATAGCATTGTGGCCAGAAAAGATATTTGATATGATTTCAATTTTCTTAAATTTACCAAGGCTTGATTTGAGACCCAAAATATGATATATGCTGGAGAATGTTCCATGAACACTTCAGAAGAAAGTGTATTTGTTGTTTTTGGAAGGAATGTCCTATAAATATCAGTTAAGTCCATCTTGTTTAATGTGTCATTTAAAGCTTCTGTTTCCTTATTTATTTTCATTTTGGATGATCTGTCCATTGAAAGTGGGGTGTTAAAGTCCCCTAGTATGATTGTATTTCTGTTGATTTCCCCTTTTATGGTTGTTAGCACTTACCTTATGTATTGAGGTGCTCTTATGTTGGGTAGATAAATATTAACAATTGTTATATCTTCTTCTTGGATTGATCCCCTGATCATTTTAGTGTCCTTTTTTGTCTCATGTAATAGTCTTTATTTTACAGTCTATTTTCTCTGATATGAGAATTGCTACTCCAGCTTTCTTTTGATTTCCGTTTGCATGGAATATCTTTTTCCATCCCCTCACTTTCAGTCTGTATGTGTCCCTAGGTCTGAAAGTGGGTCTTTTGCAGACAACATATACATGAGTCTTGTTTTTGTATCCTTTCAGCCAGTCTATGTCTTTTGGTTGGAACATTTAATCCATTTACATTTAACATAATTATCAATATGTATGTTCCTATTACCATGTTCTTAATTGTTTTGGGTTTGCTATTGTAGGTACTTTCCTTTTCTTGTCTTTCCTGCCTAGAGAAGTTCCTTTAGCATTTGTTGTAAAGCTGATTTGGTGGTGCTGAATTCTCTTAGCTTTTGCTTGTCTGTAAAGCTTTTAATTTCACCCTCGAATCTGAATGAGATCTTTGCTGGGTAGAGTAATCTTTGTTGTAGTTTTTTCCCTTTCATCATTTTAAATAGGTCTTGCCACTGCCTTCTGGCTTGCAGAATTTCTGCTGAAAGATCTGCTGTTAACCTTATGGGGATTCCCTTGTATGTAATTTGTTGCTTTTCCCTTGCTGCTTTTCATATTTTTCTTTGTATTTAATTTTTGATAGTTTGATTAATATGTGTATTGGCATGTTTCTCCTTGAATTTATCCTGTATGGGACTCTGCACTTTCTGGAATGATTGACAATTTCCTTTCCCATATTAAGGAAGTTTTCATCTATAATGTCTTCAAATATTTTCTCAGACCCTTTCTTTTTCTCTTCTTCTTCTGGGACCCTTGTTATTTGAATGTTGGTGCCTTTAATGTTGTCCCAGAAGTCTCTGTGATTCTTTCCATTTGTTTTTCTTTATTTTGTTCCGTGGTAGTTATTTCCACTATTTTGTCTTCAGGTCATTTATCTGTTCTTCTGCCTCAGTTATTCTGCTATTGATTCCTTCTAGAGAATTTTTAATTTCATTTATTGTGTTGTTCATCTTTTTTTTTTTTTTTTCTCTTTAGTTCTTCTAGGTCCTTGTTAAATGTTTCTCGTATTTTCCCCATTCTGTTTTTAAGATTTTGGATCATTTTTACTATTATTCCTCTGACTTCATTTTCAGGTATACTGCCTCTTTCCTCTTCATTTGTTTGGTCTGGTGGGTTTTTACTTTGCTCCTTCATCTGCTGTGTAAATTTCTGTCTTCTCATTTTGGTTAACTTACTGTGTTTGGGGTCTCCTTTTCGCAGGCTGCAGGTTTGTAGTTCCTGTTGTTTTTGGTGTCTGCCCCAGAGGGTAAGATTGGTTCAGTGGGTTGTGTAGGCTTCCTGGTGGAGGGTACTGGTGCCTGTGTTCTGGTGGATGACACTGGATCTTGTTTTTCTGGTGGGGAAGACCACGTCTGGTGGTGTGTTTTGGGGTGTCTGAACTTATTATGAGTTTAGGCAGCCTCTCTGCTAATGGGTGGGGTTGTGTTCTTGTCTTGCTATTTGTTTGGTATGGGGTGTCTAGCACTGGAGCTTGCTGGTCATTGAGTTAGATGGGTCTTAGCATTGAGACAGAAATCTCTGGGAGAGCTCTCGCCAACTGATATTATGTGGGGCCGAGAGGTCTCTGGTAGTCCAATGTCCTGAACTCGGCTCTCCCACCTCAGAGCCTCAGGCCTGACACCAGCCGCAGCACCAAGACCCTTTCAGCCACACGGCTCAGAAGAGAAGGGAGAAAAAAAGAAAGAAAGAAAAATAATAAAGTAAAATAAAACAAAGTTATTAAAATTAAAAAAAATATTAAAATAAAAAATAATTTTTTAAGTAATAAAAAAAAGGAGAGCAACCAAACCAATAAACAAATACACGAAAGATAACATGCACTAAAAGCTGTACTAAGAGAAACATAAAAATCAGTAACTAGTCTGTTGCATACAGCAAACCGAAAGTCTACAGTTGTTCCCAAAGTCCACTGCCTCAATTTTGGAATGATTTGTTGTCTATTCAGGTATTCCACAGATGCAGGGTACATCAAGTTGACTGTGGAGATTTAATCCACTGCTCCTGAGGCTGAACAGATAAATTTCCCTTCCTCTTTGCTCGCACAGCTCCTGGGGTTCAGCTTTGGATTTGGCCCCGCCTCTGCATGTAGGTCGCCCTCTGGCGTCTATTCTTTGCCCAGACAGAAGGAGGTTAAAGGAGAAGTTGATTAGGGAGCTCTGGATCACTCAGGCTAGGGGGAAGGAGGGGTATGGAATGCGGGGCAAGCCTGTGCCAGCAGAGGCCAGCATGATGTTGCAACAGCCTGAGACATGCTGTGTGTTTTTCCGGGGAAGCTGTCCCTGGATCACGGGACACTTGCAGTGACGGGCTGCACAGGCTTCTGGGAGGGGAGGTGTGGGTAGTGACCTGTGCTTGCACACGGGATTCTTGGTGGCTGCAGCAGCAGCCTTAGCGTTTCATGCCCATCTCTGGTGTCTGTGCTGTTAGCCGAGGCTTGCACCCATCTCTGGAGCTCGTTTAGGCGGTGCTCTGAATCCCCTCTCCTCGTGCACCCAGAAACAGTGGTCTCTTGCCTCTTAGGCAGTTCCAGACTTTTTCCCAGACACCCTCCCAGTTAGTTGTGGCACAGTAGCCCCCTTCAGGCTGTGTTCACACAGCCAACTCCAGTCCTCTCCCTGGGATCTGACCTCTGAAGCCTGAGCCTCAGCTCCCAGCCCCGCCCCCCCCCACCCCCCCCCCCGGCGGGTGAGCAGACAAGCCTCTCGGGCTGGTGAGTGCTGGTCAGCATTAATTTTTTGTGTGGGAACCTCTCTGTGTTGTCCTCTGTACCCTTGTTGCTGCACTCTCCTCGGTGGCTCCAAAGCTTCCCCCCCACTCAACCCATATTTCTACCAGTGAAGGGGCTTCCTAGTGTGTGGAAACTTTTCCTCCTTCACATCTCCCTCCCAGAGGTGCAGGTCCCGTCCCTATTCTTTTGTCTCTGTTTTTTCTTTTGCCCTACCCAGGTATGTGGGGAGTTTCTTGCCTTTTGGGAAGTCTGAGGTCTTCTGCCAGAGCTCAGTAGGTGTTCTTTAGGAGTTGTTCCACATGTAGATGTATTTGTGGGGAGGAAGGTGATCTCCACGTCTTCCTCCACTGCCATCTTGAAGATCCTCCCTTAAGCATATTTTTAATAGATGTTTTAAACTCCATGTCTGTTAATTTCAACATCTCTGTCATCATAATGTCTGTTTTAGTATTCAGCCAAACACTTATGTAGCAGATTTTAGGAGGTTCTTCTCTTTAAAGATTTCTTCCTTCTACCCCATATATTCCAACTGCTCAGAAGCTCTGAAATACAATCACTGCTCCAGGAAGACCTCTGTGTTTTACATGGCTCCACTTTTGTTTATCATGGTCTAAAAAACTATTACTAGACAGAAATCATATCTGCATAGCCTGTGTGTTTCTCTTCTTCAGAGATCGAAGTATTAGGTTGGCTGTTTCACAATGTCTATAAATTGTTGCTTAATATATATTGTCCACTTTATAGTTTATGGTGTGGTTCTAGTCCTATACTAATTACTCTAACAGTTGGGGGTGAAAGGCCAGCAATTTTAATTTTAATGGATGCTATGTTTACTTTAGTCCAAAATAAAACAATTCATATTCCCATCAGCAATGTATGAAAGTACTTATTTTTCTAAAAAGTCTCTGGTTATAAAGGCAATTTGTCCCTTTAATTTTTACAACATCGATACATAAAATGTTGTTATATTATTCTAATTTGCATTTCCCTAACAACTGAAATATGTTTTTGTTTCTTACCCTTTTATGATATTCTCTGTTACCTGTTTATATACTTTGTCTATTTTCTATTGTTTATCTTTTTATTATCCATTTTCAGGATTCCAATTGCTTTATAACCATTCATCCAATATTCTTATTTTGAATATTCCATTATCTTTAAATTGTCAAAATATATATTTAGTTTAAAATACATAAAATTTTATTTAATTGTATTCACGTGATTTGCAAAATGAATTATGAGCAAATATCATACATTGTATGTAACACTGTACATTATATTTTATCAATAAATATTAATTATTGAGCAATTTCTTCTGGTTCGTGTGCTACTTCTTCACAAATAAATGAGATCCTTTGGATGTATTTTTTTTAAATTACCACAGTAAACACCATTTGCTAAAGTAAAGTGATGATTTAATATTAAGTCTACTACAGCTTCCAAAACAATCTAATGACACGTCCAAGAACTGGCTTAGACACTGGGAAAAACTGACCATTATATATAAACTAATATAAACTACTCTATAGTAGGTAGTTTTTTTTTTTTAACATCTTTATTGGTGTATAATTGTTTTACAACGGTGTGTTGTTTCTGCTTTATAACATAGTGAATCAGCTATACATATACATATATCTCCATATATCCTCCCTCTTGTGTCTCCCTCCAACTCTCCCTATCCCACTCCTCTAGATGGTCATAAAGCACTGAGGTGATCTCCCTCTGCTATGAGGCTGCTTCCCACTAGCTATCTATTTTACATTTGGTAGTGTATATATGTCCATGCCACTCTCTCACTTAGTCCCAGCTTACTCTTCCCCCTCCCCGTGTCCTCAAGTCCATTCTCTATGTCTGCGTCTTTATTCCTGTCCTGCCACTCCATTCTTCAGAAACTTCTTTTTTTTTTTTTTAGATTCCATATATATGTGTTAGCATATGGTATTTGTTTTTCTCTTTCTTGACTTACTTCACTCTGTATTACAGACTCTAGGTCCATCCACCTCACTACAAATAACTCAATTTCATTTATTTTTATGGCTGAGTCATATTCCATTGTATATATGTGCCACATATTCTTTACCCATTCATCTGTCGTTGGACATTTAGGTTGCTTCTATATTCTGGCTATTGTAAATAGAGCTGCAATGAACATTGTGGTACATGTCTCTTTTTGAATTATGGTCTTCTCAGGGTATATCCCCAGTAGTGGGATTGCTGGGTGGTATGGTAGTTCTATTTTTAGTTTTTTAAGGACCTCCATACTGTTCTCCATAGTGGCTGTATCAATTTACATTCCCACCAACATTGTAAGAAGGTTCCCTTTTCTCCACACCCTCTCCAGCACTTATTGTTTGTAGAGTTTTTGATGATGGCTATTCTGACTGGTGTGAGGTGATACCTCATTGCAGTTTTTTTTTTCTTTGTTGGTTTTTTTTGTGTGTGTGTGGTACGTGGGCCTCTCACTCTTGTGGCCTCTCCCGTTGTGGAGCACAGGCTCCGGAGGGGCAGGCTCAGCGGCCATGGCTCACGGGCCTTCCGCGACATGTGGGATCTTCCCGGACCGGGGCACAAACACGTGTCCCCTGCATCGGCAGGCCAACTCTCAACCACTGCGCCACCAGGGAAGCCCCCTTATTATAGTTTTGATTTGCATTTTTTTAAATTATTTTATTTTATTTTATTTTTTTGCAGTACAAGGGCCTCTCACTGTTGTGGCCTCCCCCATTGCAGAGCACAGGCTCTGGATGCGCCAGCTCAGCAGCCATGGCTCATGGGCCCAGCTGCTCCGCGGCATGTGGGATCTTCCCAAACCTGGGCACGAACCCGCGTCCCCCGCATCGGCAGGTGGACTCTCAACCACTGCGCCACCAGGGAAGCCCCTGCATTTCTTTATTGATTAGTGATGTTGAGCATCCTTTCATGTGTTTGTTGGCAATCTGTATATCTTCTTAGGATAAATGTCTGTTTAGGTCTTCTGCCCATTTTTGGATTGGGTTAAGTGCAAGATTTACCTATTTCTTTAAAAAAATATTTTGGTTAAACTGGAATGTGGGAGTAGAGGCTAAATTAATTAATATAAAACGTTGTCCAAATTCTGCCTTGTGGTGGGTATGAGAGAATATAGTTATGTCATGTTTCAATTATTTAGCTAAAGATTTCTGTTTTTAATATTTCACTTGATTTCAGAGTGAGCTACAAAACTATTTATGCCCAGAAGTTACCTACTAAGTAGTAATGTTTCATATGGGACACATGTCAAATCTTTACTGTCAAGTTTTTTCAGGAATAATGAGACTGTTGAGATTTAAAAGTATGGGCCTTCTTTGACATAGATATCAAACAGATAGATTGTAAAAGTAATCATATAAGTCAGTAAGCAAGCTAATCTATAGAATCCCTAACCATGTAGAAATATATACTTGGAGAGACATACATGAAAATCAAAATACAAATACTAAATATGACATATGTGAAGCATTTTATTTCCAATTAACACATTAGAGCTAAAATGGGCTATAACATATGGTATTTCACAAAGGAAGCTTATAGCCTGATGAAAGAGACAGATGCATATATCAGTAACAACAATATAATTATATTTCTCAAGAATAAATATACTCATATAGCTTTCATTTGTCAATTAGTGTTTTGCTTGGGTATAGAAAGAGACTCAACTTCAGCATATGTCCTTATAGAAACAATTCTATGTAAAATCAATGTTTGATATGTAACCGCAAAAAGAGGCATGACCCAACATGCCAGGGGAGAAGAAAAAAGAAATGATAACATTAGGTAAAATTTTTTAATAACTATTCTGTCTGCCATTTTTCCAACTATACAAAATCAACTATAAAGTCTTCACAAAAACCTTAAGAGAGGGGCTTCCCAGGTGGCACAGTGGTTGAGAGTCCGTCTGCCAATGCAGGGGACACAGGTTCATGCCCCGGTCCGGGAAGATCCCACATGCCGTGGAGAGGCTAGGCCCGTGAGCCATGGCCACTGAGCCCGCACGTCCGGAGCCTGTGCTCCGCAACGGGAGAAGCCACAACAGTGAGAGGCCCGTATACCGCAAAAAAAAAAAAAAAAAAAAAAAAACCTTATGAGAAAATTACTTCTGAAATTGAGGAGAAAACAGGCTTAGGGAAATCTAGTGAATTATACAAAATTATCCAACTGATAATGGGTAAAACTGGGCTTTAATTAAGACTTGCCTGCCTCTTGGTTTATTTACCTTAAAAATAGAGCCTGAGAATGGGATACTCATAGGAGAAGGGAAAATGAGGATAGCGGGATCTGGGAAAGACAATAATAGCATCTACTACAGTGACACAGACCCTTCCTCCTTTCTGAGGGATCTTAGACCTTGTTTTCTATACTCATCTATTAATTTATGCCCTTATTAGATCTTGCCCTTACTAGATCTTGCCTTGGTTGCTATATTCGTCTATTAATAATTTAAACTGGGGCTTCCCTGGTGGCGCAGTGGTTGAGAGTCTGCCTGCCGATTCAGGGGACAGGGGTTCATGCCCCGGTTCGGGAAGATCCCACATGCCATGGAGCAGCTAGGCCCATGAGCCATGGCTGCTTAGCCTGTGCGTCCGGGGCCTGTGCTACGCACAGGAGAGGCCACAGCAGTGAGAGGCCCGCGTACCGCAAAAAAAAAAAAAAAAAAAAAATTAAACTGGAAATAGTTGCCAAATGGATTGTCGAGTGTCAAATGCATTCCTCACTGCCCCCACTATTTTGTAGAAGTCTTACTCTTCCCCGTTATAATGATCAATTTCAATTACTCCTGACAGTAATAACTGCTTTCTCTTTCTTTTATTCTACTGGCATCAGGAGCCCAAAGTCACTGGTGAAAGTCACAGTTTTAAGTACAGTGGCACTCATACTGTGTCCCTTGGCAAAACTGTCCCTCTTATAGGAACTGAGCCTAAAATCATAAGGCCTATAGCTTCAGGAACAGGAAGCACAAATTCCAAAAAAAGAAAAAACATGACCATAGGTCTACTGGTTCTGATACATATTGGACCATTTGGAGATACCAGTCCCATGTTGTTGGATAGCTGTAGGTCAATACTTGCAAGCAGGTTAAAGATGGAGGCAGTAGCCCAGAAAAAAAGGATCTCAAAGGAGCACCTTTATCATCCACTACAGTCTTAATTCTATTTATAATTTTAACTCTATTTAACCAGCTTTTCAAATCGGAGTGAATATTGCAATTTACTGTCCCAAACTCCTCATTGTCTATTGGGAGTGAGGAGGACAGATAACTTGTCTATTCAATTCACAGATCTTCAGAGTTAGAAAAGCCATGACAAAGGCCTTTCATTCATACCTGGACCTGGTTTAGAAGACAAGATCAAGATCTTGGACTATAAGACAGAGCCTGATGCCATGACTGGATAAGTCCCTGGGCATGTTGGGAGGGTATATTTTGGTTTTGTGTTGACTGTGAGCTATTAGGAGTAAGGGAGTGAATTGTGGAAAACTATTCCTTTGATGGTCCTCCAAAAATATCATACCTCTTGGGATTCATACACTTGTGTAACCACCTACCTTTAAATCTGGACCCGATGATTTTTCTATTGCTTTAACCAATATAATTCAGTAAAAGTGATAGTGTGCCAGTTTCATGCCTAACCTTAGGTGTTGTAGCTTTTGCTTTTTCACTCACCTTGAGCTGCCATGGAGTAAGTTTAGTCACCCTGCTGGAGAGATAATGGGGATCATAGAGAGGTCATGTGGAAAGGAAGAGGCCTGGAAATTACATGGAGATGAACCAAGAAACCCAGATGATAGCCAGTACAGAGACCCTAGACATTTAACCCTTAGTAGAACAGTTCCAGTCAGCCCAAGCTTTTTAAGCTTTTCTAGGTGAAGTTAAGGTGTGTAACTGGAGAAACCTTCTTTGATCTTCTAACTCCTGTAGATAACACATGGGGCGAAAAACACACTTTCCCTGCTACACCATGTTTGAATTCCTAACTCACAGAACCTTGCACAAATAAAACAATTTTTGTTTTAAGCCATTACATTATGGGGTAGTGTGTAACACAGCAATAGTTAACCAGGATAACCAGAATTTTTTCCCCTTTATAATGAGAAGGAAGCTAGTATGGTGTACCTCAAGTGCAATATGATTGAACAGTTCAATCTCAAGTGCCAACTACACTATGTTGTTATAATAGTATTGTTTTTCAATGCATTATAATTTCTGTGCCAATGTTCTTTTTCTCTAGCATATTTTTTAAATAACACAAAAATGTGATGAAATGTATAAAATGTATTTCATTTTTAACAGAATTAGCTATAGAGAACAGAAAGCTTATTTTTTAGAAATATGTTCCTACTTAGGGATTCCAACCTTCATTTTGCAAAGCCTTTTGGGAATACTTTTTCCTGGTCTGCATTCCAGTAGCTTTTTTATTTCCTGTAGCTGTTTCAAAAGCAGTAATAGCAACTCAAAAGAATGGAACAGGTTATCTTATAATATACATACCATATGGTTTCATAGTTTATCCCTTCACTGGTTTGGAAATTACTGTATGTGATAATAGTAAATCGGCCTGCTAATTACTTTCCCTTGTGTATGACTATGTAATTTAATGGATGTTAAATAATAAAGATGTGACCTTTTTTTCTCAAATCTTGTCTTTCAGATTGTTCTGTGTTTGTGATATAACTACATTTCTTAAAATCTTCTTTTGTGGCTAGACATTAGCATTCCATCCCTAAGGTTCTAAGGAATAGCCTTAGCCAAGCCAAGATACAGAAAGAATGCCAAAGAAGCTCTGGCAGAATGAATGAAGAGGAAAGTAGATTGAGTGTGAGGTAAAGGAAAGAATCATTGACAGCTCCCAGACTGTTGGCTCAGGCAACTGCCATTTACTCAAATGAGTAAATGGGGGAAATGTATTAGTGTCAAAAAAAATCTATATTAGTTATAGTCTTTATATACAACACTTATAATGAAGAACTGCTATTCTATGTGAAGTTCTATCATAAGCAAGGAACTCTAATTTAGCAAAGGAAACCATTTCACCTCAATGTAGAAGAGTCACCTAGAAAAATCCATGATATGGATTAGTTATTGAAGTGGGACATATGACTGTCAACTTGTCTTCCAGCTGCAGTTCTAAAAGTAAACAAACAAAAAAAGACAATAAAAACAAAAAACACCTAACACAAAGTCATGCTAGGAGATACTAAGGTTATATTACATTGAACAAATAGGCTTATTTTTCTGGACATATCTTTTTTTATAAAAATCTGAATTAAAATGAAGAAAGAAGCAAGTCCTTGTGCAAGTTTTTGTAGCATAATGGAAAAGGAATATTATCTTAAACATTCTAAATAAATGCATATTTCTGAAAACTATAACCTATAGGAAATAAAAATTATTCTAGAAAATATTTATTCAGTCCATTGAAAAATATGCAAAGAATATGCCTTTGTGAAAGAAATACTGGGATTCAAAGGGAAAAATTAATTTAGACAAAGAGAGAAAGTGGAACAAAATTAATGGCAAATTAAACTAAATAGCTAATCAAAAATTACATCTTAATTGCATACCTAAATTAGCATCCATATGGAGATAAAAGAAGCAGAATTGACACTGTAGAAAAATGAATTAGTGGTTCCCTTTAAAGGAAATTATAAAAGAAAAACTACTATAGAGGACAGATCAGTTACTAAGTCTGAGAATTATGAGTATACCCTGGTGAGAAATCTGAAAAACTAAGAGTAAGCAAAAAACAAATACTAAACAGGAAAAAAAATTTTTCTGACTTTTTTGAGTCTTCTCTCTTTTTTAACTAGTTAGTCTAACTAAAGATTTCAACTGATACCACAGAAATATACAAAGGATCATAAGAAACTGTTATGAACAATTATATGTCAACAAATTGGATAACTTAGAAGAAATGGATAAATTCCTAGAAACAGACAATCCACCAAGACTGAATTATGAAGAAATAGAAAATCCTAACAGATCAATAACAATAAAAATATTGAATTAGTAATCAAAAATCTCCCAACAAAGAAAAGTCCAGGACCAGATGGCTACACTGGTAAACCTTACCAAACATTTAAAAAAGAATTAATACCAATTCTTCTCAAAATCTTCCAAAATTTGAAGAAAAGGGAATACTTCCAAACTCGTTTGAAGAGGCCAGCCCTAAACTGATACCAAAGCCAGACAAGGACACTACGAGAAAAGAAAATCATAGCCCAATATCCCTGATAAATATAGATGCAAAAATCCTCAACAAAATATTAGCAAACTGAACCGAATTCAGCAGCACATTAAAATGATTATATACTTCAAGCAAGTGGGATTTATCCCTGGGATGCAAGGATGGCTCAACATGCTCAAATCAATAAATGAGATATACCATATAACAAAATGAAGATTAAGAATTATATGATCATCTCAATAGATGTAGAAAGAGCATTTAATAAAATTCAACATCCTTTCATGATAAAAGCTCAATTAATTAGGTACAGAAGAAATGTACCTCAACACAATAAAGACCATACATGACAAATCCATAGTTAACATCATACTCAACAATGAAATGCTGAAAGCTTTTTCTGTAAGATTAGAAATAAGACAAGGTTGCCCACTCTAGCCACTTCTATTTAGCACAGTACTGGAAACCTAGCTAGAGCAGTGAGGCAAGAAAAGAAACAAAAGTTATCTAATCAGAAAGGAAGAAGTAAAACTGCTTGCAGATAATATGACCTTAAATGTAGAAAACCTTGAATACTCTACCAAAAAGTTGTTAGAACTAATAAATTCATAAAGTGGTAGTATACAAAAATTAACATACAAAAATCAGTTGTGTTTCTATATACTAATAATGAACTTTCTGTGAAAGAAATAAAGAAAACAATCCCATTTACAATAGCATCAAAAAGAATAAAATAATTTTAACCAAGAAGGTAAATCTGTACACTGAAAACTATTAGACATTGATGAAAGACCTAGAAGAAGACAGAAATAAATGGAAAGATATATCATGTACATGGAATAGATGAATTAATAATGTTAAAATGTCCCTATACCCAAAGAGATTCAGTATAATCTTTATGAAAATTCCAATAACATTTTCCACAGAAGTAGAAAAAAAAAACCCTAAAATTTGTTTGGAACCACAAAATAACCCTAATCTTTTTTTTTGAAATTATTTATTTATTATTTATTTTTGGCTGTGTTCGGTCTTTGTTTCTGTGTGAGGGCTTTCTCTACTTGCGGCGAGCGGGGGCCACTCTTCATCACGATGCGCGGGCCTCTCACTATCGCGCCCTCTCGTTGCGGAGCACAGGCTCCAGACGTGCAGGCTCAGTAGTTGTGGCTCACGGGCCTAGTTGCTCTGCGGCATGTGGGATCCCCCCAGACCAGGGCTTGAACCCGTGTCCCCTGCATTGGCAGGCCGATTCTCAACCACTGCACCACCAGGGAAGCCCCCCAAAAAAACCCTAATTTTAAGCAAGAATAGCAAAGCTAGAGGCATCATACATCTTGATTGCAAAGTTTCAGTAATCAAAACAGTATGGTATTGGCATAAAACAGACACATAGATCAACAGAACAGAATAAAGAGCCCAGAAGTAAACTCATGCATATACAATAAACTATTGACCAGGTACCTTACACATAATGGGGGAAAAGACTGTCTCTTCAATAAATGATGCTGGGAAAACTAGATATCCACATGAAAAAGAATAAAATTGAACCCAACCCTTATCTTATACCATACACAAAAATCAACTAAAAATGGATTTAAAGACTTAAACATTAGACCTGAAGCCATAAAACTCCTAAAAGAAAACATAGACAAAAAAAAAAAAAAAAGCTCCTTGATATTGGTCTTTTTAGCTACAACCCCAAAAGCACAGGCAACAAAAACAAAAATAAACAAATAAAAAAACATCAAACTAAAGATTTCTACACTGTAAATGAAACAATCAACAAAATGAAAAGGCAACTAATGAAGTGGGAGAAAATATTTGCAAAACATATATCTGATAAGAGGTTAATATCCAAAATATATATGGAGTTCTTATATGTTGAGTTCTTATAACTCAACAGCAAAAAACAACCTGACTTAAAGATGGACAGAGAACCTGAATAAATATTTTCACAAAGAAGACATACAAATGGCCAACATGTATATAAAACATGCTCATCATCACTAATCATCAGGGAAATGAAAATAAAAAGCATAATCAGTTATTACCTCACATCTTTTAGGATGTCTATTAGAAAGACAAAACAGGGTAAATGTTGGCAAGGATGTGATGCAAAGGGAATCCTTGTACACTGCTGGTGGAGATGTAAACTGTTACAGCCATAATGGAAAACAGTAATGGAGATTCCTCAACAAAGTAATGATAGAACTACCATATGGTCCAACAATCTCCCTTTTCGTATACATCCAAAGGAAATGAAGTCACTATCAGGAAGAAGTATCTGCTTCCTTATGTCCAGTGCAACATTATTCACAATAGCAAAGATATGGGAAAAAATTGCTCATTGTTGTATGAATGAATCAAGAAAATGTGGCATATATACAATGAAATATTATTCAGTCATTAAAAAGAAGAAACTCCTGTCATTTGCAACAACATGGATGAACTTGGAGGGCTGTATGTTAAGTGAAATAAACCAGATAAATACGAATACTGTATGGGACTGCTTATATGTGAATCTTAAAAAAAAAAGTCAAATTCAAAGAAGCAGTGAGTAGAAGGGGTTGGGGGTGGGAGGAATAGAGATGGGGAGATATTGGTCAAAAGGTATGAACTTTCAGCTATGAGATGAATAGGTTCTGAGGATCAAATGTACAGCATGGTGACTATAATTAAAAATTCTGTATTGTATACTTGAAATCTGCTAAGAGTAGATCTTAAGAGTTTTCACCATAAAAAAGGTAAAAAGAAAAAGAAAACCTCTTTTGAATTGAAATTACTCAAGTATATGAATGAAAAGGAATAAACTTATGAACTCAAGAAAGGCAATGAAATAAATGACCCAAAATAAAGTATTAGCACTCAGGCAGAAAAAAAAGTTACCTATGAAAGAACAAAAGTTGGAACAAAAGAACAAAAACCAAGCCAAAAGGTCAAAAAAAATATATGGATAAAGTTAAATTCAGTGCTGACAGAGGCTTGGAATCCTACTATAAGATACTGGGTTGGCCAAAAAGTTTGTTTGGGTTTTTCAAAAGATCTTATGGAAAAGCCCAAACGAACTTTTTGGCCAACCCAATATATATTTTCGGCAAGGTCAATGAACATCAAGAGTAATTGTCTACTCTGATGAGCTACTGGATGAGATGGTCTTATACATCAGTATCCACAGAACTCAGAGAAAAGGGATATAAAGAATATTATAAACAACTAGCACCAGCAAAAGAAAATAATTATAGATAATTAGTCAAATGAAAGGCAAGTGTCTGTTGAACTAAGGGCCACTATTAAGGTGAGTTTTTTGGTGATTTTGAGAATGGTTTTTGTGCACATAAAGAAAATCTGCAGTTAACTGAGTTATTAAAATTAATGTTAAATCTATTGAAGTTATAAATTCAAAAAAATTTTCCTCCTCATATGTTTAAGGTTGTGATAGTTTAGATAACCCCAAAGATATCCACATCCTAATCCCCAGAACATATAAGTATGTTATATTACATGGCAAAAAAGATTTTGCCAATGTGATTAAATTAAAAATCTTAAAATGAAAAGATTATCCTGTATTATCCGGTGGGTCCAGTGTAATCACAGGATCCTAATAAGAGGGAGGCAAGAGGGTCAGAGGCAGAGAATGAGATGTGAAAACAGAAACACGGACCATAGTTCGACGGAGATTTGAAGATGCTGTGCTGCTGGCCTGAAGATGGAGACAGGGGCCATGAGTCAAGGAATGAAGGTAGCTTCTAGAAGCTTGAAATCTCAAGGAAATAGATTCTCTCTAGAACCTTCAGAAAGAACACAGCCTTGCCAATACCATGCTTTTAGTCTCTAAAACATATTTTGGACTTCTGGCCTCAAGAACTGAAAGATAATAACGTATTCTTTTAAGCCACTGAATTGTGGTAATTTGTTACACTAACAACAGAAAACTAATGCAAAGGCTAACTTAAAAATCTTATTAATCTGGACAATTTTAAGTATAATTGTCAAGAGAACATTTGACTAATCCAATAGAAACTTTGAAGTCATCCATTTTCAAACCTAGTTAATAAAACCATCATAAACAAGTACAATCACATTTATAAATCCAAAATATTATATTTTTAACTACTTAAATTATTTAACAAACAAATACATTCTTGCTAATGAAGATCACTCATGGCCATAACAAATTATGGCCAACAAAAGTATGGTGAATATTATACTTTCTCAAATATTAGAATACTGTTAAAAACTTTGCCAAATTCTTTTACAATTCTAAATTTATAATCACAAGTTTAAAATGAAATATTCAATTAGAGTATTAGAGTCATTTGGCCAATAATTAGATACTCTAATTGCCATGTTTTCTAAAGCATTACAAACACAAGAAAACAGCCATCCTAAAGGTGTTAATTACTTCATATCCTTTATATTTGTTTCTAATTTCTATGGGCTATGAGTACTTATACATTAAAGAGCCAATCAGTTCATTCTAAGAGATATGGGGTTATAGTTTTAGCTGGGTAAAACAAAATTTTGGCCAAGGAAATTTGACCAGGAAATAGGATTTTAATTCTTCTTCTGACCATTTTTTATAGCCAGTACATATTAAAAGAACTTCATACCTTACTGAGAAAAAGACAGATCTCACAGCTCACATCCCATAGATTCAAGTTATAAATTCATCATTTCCATCTAATTTAAACCTTCAACCCCCAAGCCCCTCCTCAGGGTGTTTCACTGCTTGATTGGGTTTACTACTTACTGCTTGGTTTTCTCCTGACTTCTTTTCAAATTCCTTCTATCTGTAAAGTCCAAAAGTTTTGGATATATTTAAATGACATTCAGTTGAATTCAGGCCCAGTTCATGTATATTTTTTACCATAAGTTCATATATTTTAAGGTACTGAAAGAAATGCTGGAAAGGTCTCCTTTGATATATTTTGGAGATTTAAAATTTGTCATGGTTTTTCAAAAGCAAAAACTCAGTACCCATTTATCTGCCATGATGTGGCAAATAGCTCCATAAGTAGATAGAGTACATGAATGTAGAATTGAAAAGAATGACAATATAATCATTGAAAAGCAAGTCAAGGGGATAATAACCAATGGGAGCCACTAATGTTGGGAAATAGTAAATTGAGGTTAACAACAATACCTTCCACTTCTATGTATTAATGAGAAGTTTGAAACCAAAAATAACATCAACTTCTTCATTACTAAATTGAGAGTCTGGGTTTTGAGGTAACAGAACCAATGAGGACATCTGCTTTTCATTTTAGGTGATTTGTCTTGGCAGCAAGTAGGCACAAAAAGTTCATTTAAAACTGTTGTGAAATCCAAATTCAAGCCTTTACTGATGACCCAAAAAATAAAGACAAGAATTCTAAAATCACTGAATAAGAGGCAGATCATCTGCCTGAAGAAGAAAACTAAATTATATAATTAGCGAAAACACAATTATACATATAGTGGGCATGATCAACACTGAGATTGAGCTACAGCCAACTTATAATAAGAGTTTAGCCATCTTACCTGCTTGAACTCTTAATTATCATTATTAAAGTCTCCCTACAGGGCTTCCCTGGTGGCCCAGTGGTTAAGATCCGCCTGCCAATGCAGGGAACACAGGTTCGAGCCCTGATCTAGGAAGATCCCACATGCCGTGGAGCAACGAAGCCCATAAGCCACAACTACTGAGCCCACATGCTGCAACTACTGAAGCCCGCTGCTTAGAGCCTGTGCTCCGCAACAAGAGAAGCGACCACAATGAGAAGTCCACGCACTGTAACAAAGCCTGCGCGCAGCAATGAAGACCCAACACAGCCCCCTCAAAAAAGCCTCCTTACATAAAAGTATCTAAACTAAAGTTAACTCTTTTCCCTGAGTTACCAATCTTTTTGGACTCTGTGTTGTATTTATTGTTCTTTTCTCAGGTTAACAATTAAAACTGTTGCTTTAAATTTAAAGTTGCTTTACCTGAAAATGTATTCAGAAATTAAATGTAAATATTCTAAGCATATTATTGGAAAATGCACCTAAGATACAGTTTAATAAACACTTATCCTGTGTTTCAAAACTTTTCAGACCAGTATATATTCACATAGATTTACTTCATTAGCAGTTATTATTATGAAATAACTCTGTCTATACTATTTGGTAACTTTAATTTTAATTCTGCAAATGAGATATTAAAGGTATTATACCTAATTTCATCTTCATCATATATACCTCTATCCTTACCCATAGATAAGTATATGATGCCGATTTAAGCAAATTTAAGCAAAACAAAAATCAGGACTAAACATATTAACAGCTGATTCGACAGAAATCAAACCAAAAGCACTAAATAGGGAAAAGAGACTTTTATATATTAATAAAAGTTAGTTCCATATAAAGCTATAAAGATCTTGAATCTTCATATTGTAAAAATACAAAATATACAGGGAAAAATTAACTTTTACAGTAGACACTTTTCTAATTCCATTATCATTCTCAGGTCAATAATTTAAATAAAACTCATAAAAGTTTTATTAAAGAAAAAAAAGAAACTTCATATATTAAAAATATATTGTATAACATGCCACTGAAAAATCTTCCAAAAGTGCAAGAATGACATTATGTATGCCTCTATCTTACACCATATATGGAAAAATTAAGCAGCTAAGAGAAAAATTAACAAGGGTCTAGAGATTAAGAATCACATAAAAACTAAATGAAAACAATATATGACAGATTATTCCAATATCTATGAAAAGAAAAATGTTACACTATCAAAATCTATGTGCTGCAAGCAAAGCTATACTCAGATGCAAGGAAATAGAATTCATATAACTTAACTAAATATTCAACTAGGAAAAATACAGTATAAACCCCAAGAAAAGCATGAATATGTAAAAATTAGAATAAAAAATTATATAAATTAGTAAATAAAAAGCAAAGCCCGGTTAAAAGCAGTTTTTAAAATGGTATAGACAAAAACACTTTGAAAAACTCTTGGTATTTTGCTTAAGGTAACAAGAAAGAGAAAGGAATGATTATAAATAGGATCTGTGGTGACCTTGGAGATGCACCATCTTCCCCTTGGAGGAAAGACTCTGGCCAGCTAACTGTTGGAAGTTTATCGGTGGACGGCCTTCAGCTGTCAGCATCTTCAGACTGCTCCTTCAAGGTCATGACCTTCCCTCACATCCAATGGCTGATCAAGATGAAATATAAATTCCCACTATCCAATGTGGGATTATCTGAAGGATCATTTCATCGCCCGAGCACCTCATTGGGTGAGCTGAGGCGCTTAGGCCGGTATCACAGCTTGACATCTCCTTCTGTCCCTTCTCTTCCACAGCTACTGACCTCAAAGATGCTCCCTAGTAATGGCCTATATGAGAAAAGTATCTAAAAAAGAGTGGATATATGTATATGTATAACTGATTCACTTTGCTGTACACCTGAAACTAACACATTGTAAATCAACTACACTCCAATAAAAATTTTTATAAAAGATGCTCCCTAATAAACATTCTGAAACACTAAACGTTATCTTCCAGAAAACCCAGGATTCATAACAAGTTTGCATGAACTTTTTAAGTAAAGGAGCATAATAGTTAATACTTTATGTTAATACATATAAAAATACTGATTGTCAGGCAATATGTGGATAAATAAGTTGATTCACATAAGAACAGAAAACTAATAAAGTTACTAAATAATTACCCATCCAAACCCCCAAACCTCCTGGGTCAGTATTTCAGTTTATTTTATTAATATTTTGGGAGATACATAATTTGTTAGTATACACAAAAAGGTGTTTGAAAACTGCACAGCTTAGTTTATGAAGTTAGTAATACATATAAACAACTATAAAATTATGGTAGAAAAAAGAGACCAGGGGTCTCAAACACAAATACCTAATAAAGACCAGAAAGATACACAAACAGGTCATGCAGATTGCATTGGAGCCTGTGAACAACTAGAACATGTAAGCCCTGTGTAAAAATAATAATGAAAATAATAATGATAAGAAGGAGGAAGAGCAATAACATTTATTGAGAACTTACTATATAAAACATATTATTTAAGCGTTTAATATATTGAATGATAAATATGCTAATAATAATATTTTGAGTTAGCTGTTACTTTTATCTTGATTTTACAGATGACAAAATGGAGACAGAAGTTACTTTTATAAAATCATCTAAACCTTAGTAGTGAACTCAAATTTTGAACACAGGTAGTCTGGCTCCAGAGCTTCCTGCTTCTTGTTTCTTAAACATTACTGCATAAATATTACAATAAACACACACATACACACAGACGTACACACTCTTAAGGCAGATCTCCCCTGCCATGCCCCCTGATCAATCATATTTATGTATACAAAATCCAAACTATGGAAATAATTTCTATCCAGTACAGTATTAATATAGTTATCCTCCACTTTATAAACAAGATGTTTCCCCCTAAAAATAAAGAGTTTTAAATTAGTACTAGTAGTAGTAAATCGGTTGATGTGATCATCAATAAGGCAGAGGAGAAAAACAGTATCTCAAACCACATTACATGAAAATCACCAGCCATCAAGTGAACAGGAGAAAGAACAAGTAACTAGAGTTTGAACTCTCCTATCCCTCCTTCTATGGGTGGAAAGGACTTCTTAAGTAATATAACATCTCAAAATTTATTCAAGAAAAATTGGCATGATTCATCCATACAATAAGTTAAGAATGTCTATATGGTGAATGACACCAAAAATAAAGTTTAAAATTTTTCAAAAAGAAAGAAGTATCTGCATCATATATGGCAAAAAGTGGGAACAGATATATTAAATAAATATATCATATATTAAAACATAGAAAAATACATAGTATATATATGTTACATATATTATAATCCATACATGTAATATAAATACAAAATATAAATCCATAACATAAAGAGTTTTTACAAAGCAATGACAAAGCATCAAACAACTTATCTTAGCCGGGATTCCCCAGAAAGCAAACCTGAGCCAAAAAAAAAAAAAAGTTATGTGCCTCCACTTTATTAGGTAGCCCAGGGAATTGGGGGTGAGAAGTATGCGGCTAATATATGCCCAAACTTCAAGGAAGCATCTCAATACCGTATTACAACTAACTCCAGATATTCTTGCCAAAACACTGAATTCTGAATCATAGGTGAGTAGCCCCCAATCCATAAATCCTGCTTTGTCCAGCCTAAAAATCTTCCCCCTTAGTTCAAACTTCTCAATGTCCTTCCCGACATGTTTTTCCCTGGTCCTTGCTGGCATATACTAACCAGGTCCTTCAACTTGTTGATGCATAGGAAATATTTCTCCTGGAGAAGGGACTGTACTTTTCCTACTCAGACTATACTGAGACCTGATCCTTGTTATCAGCACTGAATTAATAAGGATTGTGAGGTATAAGCATCATCTACCAAGTACTTTCTTTCAGGCAAGGTCGTTACATGACCTCCAGGCAAAGAAAAGGCAGTTCTCTTCTGGTGAGCAGGAGGCAGATCCTTCTGTGGGCCTAGAAGTTTCAGAGAAATTTATATGTTCAATATATTCTCTGGCTTGTTCATTCATATATCCCCATTCCAGACCTAAGGTCTTTCTCTTACCTTACCAATGTCTGACTTTTACATAAAAGCTTTTTGAAGCTGCACATTAAATCTGTTTGCAGCTCTGACATCCTTACAGTTAGAGGTTAGGCCTTAATTTTAGCATAATCTCTGTTTCTCTCTCTCTCCCCCTCACCACACCACCCTGCATAGTTTTTGTAACAGAAGCTACAATTTTTATAATTTTCACTGCCTCTCTATTATTTAGTCCACTAGATGTTCTCTATCCCAATGTTATCTTTCACCAATTAACCATAGATAAAATCCTTAATAATTGTGAAGCCAGTGCATGCCAGGGATTATGGCCACTCCACTTGCCACCTGCAGCAGGGTTCCTATTGCCTTCAGAATGGTGAGTAATCCCTCTCCAAAATCCCATTCTGAGGCTCTGTGTTCTAGAGCCACTCCTAGTACTTATTTATGGTTGTGTCTCACATTATTGAAAGTTTACCCCAGGGGGCTTTAAGCTCCCCAGACCACAGGCATGAGTTCCAAACAGATTTCAACTGTCATGTTGTGCCCACATGAAGCAGTGAGAGCCCCTACAGAGTTGGTTGCTTCAGTAGTAGCTGGAACAGAACAAGTATCCAAGGTCTCAGGAGATATGGCTCAGAAATAGCACATAAATGGTATCTGGTATACATCCAGGCAATTCAGAGAAAATAACTTGAAATGGCCAATGAACATATCTTGTTATATATACAAACTCACTAGTAATCAACAGAATAGCATATTATTATAAAAGAATGAGATATCAGTTGTAATCAATCACACTGGCAAGCATTAAAAAGAATAATAATTTTTAACATTGATATGGGTGTATAAAAATGATCCTTCCTAATGACAACTCTATCCTATGGAAAAGAGAGCATAAAATTTAGAGAATAGCTGGCATAATTTACAATGTTATGCTTCTCTGCACCTTTCTCTCACACATAGGACAAACTCATTTCTCCTCAAGGGAGACAACCTTAAGTCCAATTATCTTATTGAGCTTAAACTCCAAGATCTCATGCACAGGTCTATCCTCCTATCCATCTGGTTCAAATATTATTCCTTATGATACCCTAAATTATAAATTAAAAAGACAAGTTATCTGTCTCCTGATCTTTGACCCAAATACAGTGGTGAAGCAAAGGTAAAATATCTGCATTAAAAGCCATCTTTAAAAAAAATTATTTTATTGACGAGTAGTTGATTTACAATGTTAATTTCTGCTGTACAGCAAAGTGATTCAGTTATACATATACATGTATGTATGCATATATATATATACATATATATATATTCTTTTTCATATTCTTTTCCATTATGGTTTATCATAGGACATTGAATATAGTTCCTCTTGTAGAACTTTGCCGTTTATCCATTCTGTATATAATAGTTTGGATCTACTAACCCCAAACTCCCAATCCAACCCTCCCCACTCTTCCTCCCCCTTAGCAACCACAAATCTCTTCTCTATGTCTGTGAGTCTGTTTTTGTTTTGTAGATAAGTTCGTGTCATGTGTTAGATTCCACATATAAGTGATATCATATTGTATTTGTCTTTCTCTTTCTCACTTACTTCACTTAGTATGATAATCTTTAGGTACATCCATATTGACGCAAATGGCATTATTTCATTCTTTTTTATGGCCAAGGAGTATTCCATTGTATAGATGTACCACATCTTCTTTATCCATTCCTCTGTTAATGGACATTTAGATTGTTCCCATGTCTTGGCTACTGTACCTAGTGCTGCAATGAATATTGGGGTGCATGCATCTTTTTGAATCAGAGTTTTCTCCAGATATATGCCCAGGAGTGGGATTGCTGGATCATATGATAGCTCTATTTTTAGTTTTTTAAGGAACCTCCATATTATTCTCCATAGTGGCTGCACCAATTTACATTCCCACCATCAGTGTAGGAGGGTTCTCTTTTCTCCATACCCTCTCCAGCATTTGTTATTTTGTAGACTGTTTAATGTTGACCATTCTGACCTGTGTGAGGCGGTACCTCGTTGTGGTTTTGACTTGTATTTCTCTAATAATTAGCGATGTTAAGCATCTTTTCATGTGCCTGTTGGCCATCTCTATGTCTTCTTTGGAGAAATGTCTATTTCGGTCTTCTGCCCATTTTTCGATTGGATTTTTTTTTAATTGAGCTGTATGAGCTGTTTGTGTATTTTGTAAATTAAGCCCTTGTTGGTTGCATCATTTGCAAATATTTTCTCCCAGTCTGTAGTCTGTCTTTTTTTTTTGTTTATGGTTTCCTTTGCTATACAAAGGTTTGCAAGTTTGATTAGGTGCCATTGGTAAAATCCATCTTTAGGAATAAAACAAAAGGGAAACATCCAGCTTTGACTGATCCATAAGAATTATGGGATCTTGCTGATCAGGCATTTTAAGTACCCCTTTCTTGGGACTTCCGCAAAGTCCTCAGAAATATGCTTTATGGGATGAATTCCTTTATCTATTGCTTGACTTAGACTCTTGACTAGCCTTCTTTTAAACCAGTTACAATGTGCCTGAGCTCATCTCTTTTTCTAGTACCTTGTTACATGCAACAAATAATCAATACACAATAACTACAGCTTTTTCTAACTTCTTCCTTTAGAGCTACATGTTCTGTGGGTAGTTTGTCTTGATAGAATAGGAAATATTCAGTCTAAACATTTTATTCCATATAATAGTGTCTTCATATTTTCATTCTCCACCATCTGTTTTCTCCCTGCTTAACACAAAAAGTAAAGCCAGTGTTGCCTGTTTTATGTCTTGTGTTACAACACTCTGACTCAACTTACTAATTTCTGCATTATTAGTAGTATTAGGGCAATAAGAATTACAGTAGCAAATAAATGTTAAAATTTTAATCTCTTAATCCAATAGAAGTTTATGTTTCTCATGTAATGGACTGAGACAAGTGTTCCTGATCTGTGGTGGCTTTCCTCCACATAGTGGTTCACTAAGTTAGGCACCTTCCATTTTGTGGCTCTACCACCAAGGTTTTGGTAGAAGAAAAAGAGTATGGGAAAAAAACCATTGATTTTTTAGAAACTATGCCTTGAAAATAAAACACATCAATTTTGTTAGTTTTCCATTGCTGAGAATTCAACCGCACCTGATGTAAAAGGGACTGGGAAATGTAGTCTTTGGCTGGACACCATTTCCCAGTGACAATTCAATAAAAAAAAAATTTTTAAAAATTTAAAAAAAAGAGAGAGAGAGAGAGAGAGAGAGAGAACAATAAATTGTGTTGGTCAGGAAGCTACGGGAGTCTTTGTACTTCTTAAAAATTAAGTTATATACCTGGAAGTTTCATTAAAGGAGGGGGCTATGTCTTATTTGTCTTTTCATTACCCTCTAGTTATTTATCTTGAGTGAAGCAATAGTGGATGTTTTAAATAAGCACTATAGTCACTTTTTAATTTAATTGATGTCACCAGATAATAGGCCATGAATATCTGTATACCTACATGAGTATATCATTTTTTATCTTGGCAACTATACATTTTATATTATATGAAGTGACACATTCCATCAAGGAGACAGTCTGTGATAGTAGATAGGGAAATGTTTTTGGAGCAAAACAGACTTGGTTTGAAGACTAACTTGAAAACTAAGCAAGTTGTAGGGCCCTGGGAAAGACATTTAACATCTCCGAGTCTGTTCCTTCATTTTTAAAGTGAGGGAATAATACCTACCTATATTGGGTAGTAATTTTTTGATTGGAGATAATATATAAGATTCCTAAAAGTGTTTGACACATAATACACATTACTTAAGTGATAGCAATTATTGTTTTTACATAATATTTAAACCAGAAACATGGGAAAATTAGACTAGAAAGCACAAATATTTTCTAATTAAAATTTGTGCTTACCTAAGTGCAACTGTTTCTATAGCTTACTGCAGCTTTTTTTTTTTTGATCAACATTAACATTTTTATTGGAGTATAATTGCTTTACAATGTTGTTAGTTTCTGCTTTATAACAAAGTGAATCAGCTATATGTATACGTATATCCTCATATCCTCTCCCTCTTGTGTCCCCCTCCTACCCTCCCTATCCCACCCCTCCAGGTGGTCACAAAGCACCAAGCTGATCCCCCTGTGTTATGCAGCTGCTTCCCACTAGCTATCTATTTTATATTTGGTAGTGTATATATGTCAATGTTACTCTCTCACTTTGTCCCAGCTTACCCTTACCCCTCTCCATGTCCTCAAGTTCATTCTCCATGTCTGCGTCTTTATTCCTGTCCTGCCCCTAGGTTCATTAGAAACACTTTTTCTGTTTTAGATTCCATATATATGTGTTAGCATACAGTATTTGTTTTCTCTTTCTGACTTACTTCATTCTGTATGACAGACTCTAGGTCCATCCACCTCACTACAAATAACTCAATTTCATTTCTTTTTATGGCTGAGTAATATTCCATTGTATATATGTGCCACATCTTCTTTATCCATTCATCTGTCGATGGACACTTAGGTTGCTTCCATGTCCTGGCTATTGTAAATAGTGCTGCAATGAACATTGTGGTACATGTCTCTTTTTGAATTATGGTTTTCTCGGGGTATATGCCCAGTAGTGGGACTGAGGGGTTGTATGGTAGAGTTCTATTTTTAGTTTTTTAAGGAACCTCCATACTGCTCTCCATAGTGGCTGTATCAATTTACATTCCCACCAACAGTGTAAGAGGGTTCCCTTTTCTCCACACCCTCTCCAGCATTTTATTGTTTGTAGAATTTTTGATGATGGCCATTCTGACCAGTGTGAGGTGATACCTCATTGTAGTTTTGATTTGCATTTCTCTAATGATTAGTGATGTTGAGCATCCTTTCATGTGTTTGTTGGCAATCTGTATATCTTCTTTGGATAAATGTCTATTTAGGTCTTCTGCCCATTTTTGTTTTTTTGATATTGAGCTGCATGAGCTGCTTGTATATTTTGGAGATTAATCCTTTGTCAGTTGCTTCATTTGCAAATATTTTCTCCCATTCTGAGGGTTGTCTTTTCACCTTGTTTATGGTTTCCTTTGCTGTACAAAAAGCTTTTAAGTTTCATTAGGTCCTGTTTGGTTTTTTGTTTGTTTGTTTGTTTTTATTTCCATTTCTCTAGGAGGTGGGTCAAAAAGGATCTTGCTGTGATTTATGTCATAGAGTGTTCTGCCTATGTTTTCCACTAAGATTTTTATAGTGTCTGGCATTACATTTAGGTCTTTAATCCATTTGGAGTTTATTTTTGTGTATGGTGTTAGGAAGTGTTCTAATTTCATTCTTTTACATGTAGCTGTCCAGTTTTCCCAGCACTACTTATTGAAGAGGCTGTCTTTTCTCCATTATATACTCTTGCCTCCTTTATCAAAGATAAGGTGACCATAGGTGCATGGGTTTATCTCTGGGCTTACTGTCCTGTTCCACTGATCTATATTTCTGTTTTTTTGTGCCAGTACCATACTGTCTTGATGACTGTAGCTTTGTAGTATAGCCTGAAGTCAGGGAGCCTGATTTCTCCAGCTCCGTTTTTCTTTCTCAAGATTGCTTTGGCTATTCAGCGTCTTTTAAACCTTAAGTGATAAATGGCCTGCTTTTTTGAATAACGTAGGAAACCATAACGTTTCCATCTGGTATTTCTAAGTATATATTTAAGAGAATTCTGCATTTGCAAGTCTAAATGTCAAAGTTTTAATATTGTCTTACATTAGCCAAGTTTGACTAGGGAGGTAGAGGGAAACCTTCCTCAATCACCAGAGAAAAGACCACACATAGCCTGAAATTATGTTGCTTTGAACCAGTGGCTATGTCTACATTTCTTCCAAAAAAAAATAATAATAAAATAATAATAATAAAAGAAAGAAAGAAGAAGAAAAAATTGTTGGAAAAGATCCACTAAGTGAAGGTGACTTTTTACTAATTAAGTAGAGTAATTGGTAATTAAGTAGAATAATTAAGTAATTCCCCACATACCTTCAGTCATTATTATATTTGATCATTAATGCAGTCAAATAAATTGATGGAATCAGTTGCAAATAAATGAAGCTATTTTTTCCCAATTTTTTCATTTTACAAAATTTCAAGCCCATAAAAAATTGAAAATATAGTACAAGGAACACACGTATACCTTACCTAGATGCACCTTTTTTGATCCACTTAAAGGTAAGATATAAATATCATGATACTTCACCCTTAAATATTTCAGCATGTATCTGTTAATAATGAGAGTATTTTTCTACATATTAATAATGCTATTATCACACCCAGATATTTAGCATTGATTCAGAAATATTATCTAATATATGGTTTACATTTAAACTTCCCCATGTCCCAATAATGTCTTAATGGTCATTTTAACTTGATTCTGGGATCCAACCAAATATCATTTCGAATTTAAGCTATGTCTCTAGTGTCCTAGAACTGTTTTTCAACTTTTTCCTTTACTTCTTTCTCTTTATCCTCTTCTTTCTCCTCCTCCTCCTTCTCCTCTTCCTCTTTCTTTTTGTTATTCAAGACACTGACATTTTAAAATCTGGTCAAGTTATTTAGTAGATCATCTTGCAAGCTAGAGTTGTCTAATCATCTCTTCTTGATTATATACACATTAAATATTTTTTGCAAAAAAAATTTCTTAATTCATATTGTGTACTTCCCCATATCACATCATGATATAATATTGTCATATTTTTTCACTATTGGTGATATTCCTTTCAATCATTTGGTTAAGGTAATATGCATCAAATTTCTCCATTGCAAATGATCCTTTTCTCTTTATAATTAACAAGTCATCTTTGGAGTAATACTCTGACCCTGTATGAATATCCTGTTCCCAATATCTTTTACCCATTTATTTTAGTGTTCATTGATAACCTTTACCTGAATCGATTATTACTATGTTGCTTGCAAATCATGATTCTATTTCTGCCATTACTTCAACATTTATTAGCTGGCATCCTTCAATGAGGAAGAACTTTCCTTCCTCCCTTCCTCCTTTCCTTCCTTCCTTCCTTCCTTCCTTCCTTCCTTCCTTCCTTCCTTCCCTCCTTCCCTCCTTCCTTCCATCTCTCCCCTTTTCCTATGTTTTTAGCTGTAATTATAATTCTTGATGCTCAAATGATCCCATATTTGGTTAGTGGGAGCTCCTTCAAACTGACTCCTCTGTTCTTCTGACATGTTTCCATCAGTTTTGAAGAACCTTCTCTTCTCGAGTTTTATTTTTTAATATGGTCCTAATCCTTGAATAATAAAAAATTCATATAACCACATTTGTTCTTTTATCTAATTTGATTATGTTGTTATTGAGACACAACTTAGAATAATGGTTAAGCTCGAGCAAACCTGAATTAAATGCTGAATCTATCATCTAGAAGCTGTGCACATTCATGTGTAAGTTACTCATCCTCCTTAAGTCTCAGTAATCTCATTTCTAAAGTTGAGATATATATCATTGGATTGTTTGGAAGGTTAAGTAAGATAATACATGAACTGCACTAGCACATCACCTGATATTAAATACTCAATAAATGTTAACTATTCTAGAATTATATAACATTGCAAGTTATGGCATAGTCAGAAGAAAACTGCAAATTAGACATCCTCTATCTCCTTTATGAACTGATGTCATTTATCTTTTATACCATACTTTTCACAGTCATTCTGTAGCAAAGAATTTTTTTTAATTCACTAAAAAACAAACAAACAAACAAACCAAAAACCAGTTTGGATCACTAGAGACTTACAAATAATCATTTAACTTTTAACTACACAGTTTTCCATAGTATATTCCACATTATTTCACTAAACTTCATATTAATTAACAAGCAGCATAATCTATTCTCATCATTTGATGAATGTCTCCACAGGAAAACTGGGTCAGTTAGAGCATTAATAGATTGGGTCATTGTCACAGTGGCTTGATTTCCTAAGAGCTAAACTTTATGGGAATTTTGTGATGTCTCTGAGAAATGCCCATACCTTTTGTTCAAAATCAATTTATATTTCATTCCTCTTGTTACAAATGGACACAACATAGTGTGAGGATTTACATAAGGTCTGGTGCCCAATACTAAAAGTCATCTCCAGTAAATTAAATGGGAAAAATGTTTCTTATTAAATTAAAATATCTATTAAATTAAAAAATTAAAAAATTTAACCAAATTTTTAACATAGAGAAACAAAGAGTAACTATGAGAAGTGTGGGGTCAATTAAGAACATTCAAATTATCTAATAGGAATTCCATAAAAAAAAACTGATGAAGAAACAATTTTATTTTAAAGAAATAATGGCAGAATATTTTCCAAGACATACAAAAAGACTCAAATCCTCATATGTCCACTGACAGGTCTGCCTCACTTTATTGCTCATCTCCCAGTACTCCCAATATCCACTTTAACTAAAGACTTCAGAGAGGAAGATGGAACAGTGAAGAAAACTCAATGATTAGAACGATGGAATGCATATTCAAGAAAAGGTGTCAGTGGATCCCTTTACTTGAAAGGTTATTTAGCCCTTAAACTATTTCATAATAGTTTTCACCCTTGGGAAATAAGATCACCGTTTTTATTTCCATTCCCTTCTTTAATGTATTATGCCCATTTTGAATTATTATATTTAATGAATGATTCTGGTCAAGACATTAAATGCATTGTTAGACATATTGCTTTTACTCAAAACACATAGCAGTAGCAATAAAACACAAAAGGATAAATCCAATGGAACATGGGGCTAATATAGAAATACAAAGTAATGACCTGGGAGAAAATCATAGGCCCAGTGGGTTTCAAGACTGGAAGCAAGCAGTGTTGCTCAATAGTTTTGTAACCAGGTGGTGTTGAAGATTAAAATTTTACATACAGAAGAGAAGACAAGAGCCAAACTCACTACCCGAGGCCAGGACCAGTATGGGATGCCTTATTCATACACGGGGGCTTGGAAAAAAAAGCTGCTGATACACTGTCTTGGGCTAGATTTTCAAGGGAATCTCTCTATCTAGGATAGTGAGAAGAAAAAGACTTAGCCTCATAACCCAGGAATTGAATCAACTACCCACTATATGACCAGATCTTGAGATTCCACTATATTATAATAAAGCAGAAAACCCAAAGCAACATTACGTAAGTAAAGTCCCAAGGGTCAATATAGACAAACACAAAACCCAAAAATCTGCTATTGGAAAGAAAGAGAAGGAAAGTTAAATCAAAATGAAAATAAAACTAAAAATATGAACTCATTACACATGAAAATAATCTTATGGAACACTCTGAAGAAGTTTTCAAAAGAATGCCTAGGTTGATCAGAGAAATAAATAAAACAGTAACATCTATTAAAAACAAAATTTAAAAACCCAATAGATATAGAACAAAATATGAATATGTAAAAGAACAAACTGTACATATTAGAAATGAAAAATTATTTTCTGAAAAAATACTCAAAATTTACAATGTCTAATCAAGAGCAAATTTAGTTGAAAAATTAAAATATTTATCCAAATTTTTAACATAGAGAAACAAAGAGCAACTATAAGAAGTGTTTGGTCAATTAAGAAGATTCAAATTATCTAATAGGAATTCCATTAAAAAAACTGATGAAGAAACAATTTTATTTTAAAGAAATAATGGCAGAATATTTTCCAAGACATACACAAAGACCCAAATCCTCAGATTAAAGTAAAATTTAATTACTAACCCATTAAATGAATCTAAATCTAAACTAACAAATGTAATAAAACTGCATAACTTTGCAGTAAAAGAGAAAATGTAAAGTCATCAAAGAGATGATACTTCCCACAAAGAACTGGTCATTAGGCTGAACACAAGGAAAGTACTCAGAAGAAAATATCATCCACTAGATATTTTATATCCAGCTAAATTACCATCAAGTGTGAGGACAAAATGAAGATTCTCAGTCATTAAAACAAATAAACAAAAATACAATCTTTTAAATCTCTCAGATACCCCCTAAAAAAAAAGATGTATGAGATACTATAAATGTAATCAACTAGTAAAAAACTGGTGATTTTTTCTTTATACTAATTTACTGATTTTAATTTTATACTTTCATTATAGTTAAATATACATAAAATTAAATTCACCATTTTAATCATTTTTAAGTGTACAGTTCTGTGTACATTCACATTGTTATGCAAGCATCACTACTATAAATCTCCAGGACACTTTTAATCTTGCAAATCTGAAACTCTTTTTTTTTTTAACATCTTTATTGGAGTATAATTGCTTTACAATGGTGTATTAGTTTCTGCTGTATCACAGAGTGAATCTGAAACTCTTTACCCATTAAACAATACCTCCTATTCCCCTCTCCTCCCATCCCCTGGCAGCCACCATTCTACTTTCTGTCTTTATGAATTTGACTATTCTAGGTATCTCATGCAAGTGTAATCATATAGCATTTATCTTTTGTGACTAGCTTAAAAATTGCTGAATTTGATTACCTTCTAATTAAAATCATCTGTTCAGTGAAATATACAATCAACAAAGTTAAAAGAGAAGCTATAGTTGCCAATGCTTATAACTAGGTAACCATATAACACAGATTGCCCAGGATAATCCTGATTTTCTTCTATTAGCTGGACATAATAATTAAAGGTACACCCTTGCATTCTTAAAAATGGTCTGGTTTGGTTGGTCACCTTACTTAAAACTTTCAAAAATTTAATGTACAAAATTTATGAAGAACACTTACAAATCTACAAGAAAAAGACTAACTACTCTAGAGGTCAATGATTAAAGGCTTTTGAACAAATAATTCCTTGAAGAGACAATTTATATAGTCAATCAACAATGAAAAGATTCTCGACCACATGACTAATCAGGGACATGCAAATAAAGCAACTGTTAGACACCATTTCACACATGTCAACTTAGAAAATTTTAAGTCTGACAACAACAGCTAGTGAAATGATCTAGAGAAAAAAATCTCATCCTTGCTTTTATTTAGTCATCAATATAATGACTTTGGAGTATAATTTAGTAGTACCTAATGAAGCTGAAAATGTGTGTAAGGTTTGATTTAAAATTTACATTTTTAAGTACATTAGAGAAATTCTCACACATTCACAATAATGGGTGTACAAAAATTAATTATAGCAGTATATAACAAAAAATTACAGACCACCTAAATATTTATCAATAGGAGAATGAATAAATACATTTTGGCATAGTCATATCATTAAATATACATAGAAATTAAAATTAATTAACTAGAGCTATCTGTATTATCAGATAAATATCCTATCAACAGAATTATGGTGAGGGGAAAAGCAAGTTGAACATTACTTGAATTATGGCATCACATATATAAAATGTGAAATAATATAAAATAATATTAAAGAAATATGTGGAAACATCCATATGTTCTTACGTATCTATAAATTATGGGAATTTCAAACACCAAATTCAGGATAGTAGTCAATCTAGGAATGTGGTAGAGAAAAATGGGATTAGTAGATATTTCAAGATGTTTCAATTGTACCTGTAATTTTTTTTAACAAATTGTGAGGAGCAAATATGGCAAAAAATTTCAGGATCTGATAAAATTTAATGTTGAGGCTCCAAGCATTTATTATATTTTCATCCCATTCTGTAAAATTGGTGTGTTATGCTAATTTTTAACATTAAAGCAAACATAAAAACCGTCCTTTATGCCTAACCTACATCTTGATTCTTATTAAAATGATCTTGCTTTAATAAAAAGTATAAAAATGTAAACAAGTAGTAATTGCTTACTACATCTCTAAAATTTTTTCTACATATGAAAAATTCCTCCATAACTCTCATCCTGAAAATGGGCCTCTGAGTTCTAACTTTTTACAAATATTTATTAGAAAGAATCCATATGCCAGACACTGTTCTAGGTGTTGAAGATAAAGCAGTGAACAGACAAGAAGCACTTTTCCTGGTGAAGCCTTCTTGATAGTGCAGAGAGGCAGACAATAAAATAAGTAAACTGGAAGTCTGTTAGAAAATAATACTTGCTGTGGAGAAAAGTTAAGTAGGATAAGGAATTCCAGAGTAAGAAGTTGCAGTTTTAAATAATGCGATCAAATAATTGCTCATTAAAAAGATGTTATTAGAGTAAAGATCTGAAGGAGATGAGGAAGCATGCCATGCCTACATCTGGGGGAAGCATGTTCCTGAGAGAAGCAGCCAATGCAAATATTCTCAGATGGAAGTGTGTCTTTTTTTTTTTTAATTTTTATTGGGGTATAATTGATTTAAAATGTTGTGTTAGTTTCAGGTGTACAGCAAAGTAAATCTGTTATATAAATGCATATATCCACTCTTTTTTAGATTCTTTTCCCATATAAGCCATTACAGAGTACTGAGTAGAGTTCCCTGTGCTCTACAGTGGGTCCTTATTAGTTATCTGTTTTATATATAGTAGTGTGTATGTGTCAATCCCAATCTTCCAATTTATCCCTCCCCCTCTCCTTACCCCCTGGTAACCATAAGTTTATTTTCTACATCTGCAACTATTTCTGTCTTGTAGATAACTTCATTTGTAGCCTTTTTTTCCCACATATAAGCCATATCATATGATATTTGTCTTTCTCTGTCTGACTTACTTCACTCAGTATGACAATCTCTAGGTCCATCCATGTTGCTGCAAATGGCATTATTTTGTTATTTTTATGGCTGAGCAATATTCCATTGTATATATGTACCACATCTTCTTTATCCATTCCTCTGCTGATGGACATTTAGGTTGCTTCTATGTCCTGGCTATTGTGAATAGTGCTGCAATGAACATTGGGGTGCATGTATCTTTTCGAATTATGGTTTTCTTCAGATATATGCCCAGGAGTGGGATTGCTCTATTTTCAGTTTTTTAAGGAACCTCCATACTGTTCTCCATAGTGGCTGTACCAGTTTGCATTCCCACCAACAGTGCAGGAGGGTTCCCTTTTCCCTACACCCTCTCCAGCATTTATTGTTGGTAGATTTTTTGATGATGGCCATTCTGACTAGTGTGAGGTGATACCTCATTATAGTTTTGATTTGCAATTCTCTAATAATTCGTGATGTTGAGACTGTGTCTTAAATGCTCACAAAAAACATCAAGGATGCCAGTGTGCCTGGAGCAGGGCACGTGCAAGGGGAGAGATTGGAGGTAAGGGCAAGTCCTCTGTAGAGTCCACAGGCCATGTAAGAATTCTGGCTTTTACTCTGAGTTAGATGAAAGTTTGTTTGAGAATTTTGAGACGTGATCTGACATATTTTTGAAAGCTCACTCTGGCTGCTTCAAACCATAGGAGAGGAAGAATGGGAGCAGGGAGACAAGTTAAGAAGCTATTGCCATAGTCCAGTGAGAGATGATGGTACTCTACAGTGCTGATGAAATTAGCATTTGAAATCCTTGAAAAAAATCCCAAGAACTTTTTGAAGTCCTTAGCATTATGGACTCTGTTTGTTTTTGAACCAACATATGGAATATGAAGTTAGAGTGAGCCATAGTAAGGAAAAGATATGTGATGGCTGGCACTTGTAGTGTGGTGTAGTATATATAGGTATATGAGTGGTTTGACTAGAAAAAGGGTAAATAAAGAACAGGGAACAATGTTCTCTTTCTTTCTTAATCCAAAATATTTTCAGAGAATTCTGGATAGTTGCATAGATGTGCTATGAAATGAAAATAAATATGAAATGCTGAACCAAATGATTCTTTCTTCCCATAGTGTGATCTTTTTTTTCTTCTTTTGGATGTATTTGTTTGTTTCTGACAAGATAATCAACACTGTTTGTGGACTTTTATGAGATGGGTTATGTTACTGGGAAAAATTCCTAAGATCTCTATAAAACTGAGAAAACAATCCTTTGTTGGCTAGAACCACAGTGTACTGACCAAACAGTCTCACACCTTTTGAAAAGGCCTAAGGAAAGTTTTGTAAGTGATTGGGAGTTGCTGTTTTTGAGCCAAATACCAAGTCACTTTGTGCTTGGTGCCAGTTCTCTTTGTTCTCCAATGTGGCAGTAAAGAATAGTAATGTCTGCAAGATGAAGTGGCTCCTGAAAGCCCAGAAAATTACAATTTGCATGAAACATAAACCAACTGCTGGCCGCCTTAAACAAAATAAAATAAAATCACTCCTCAGCGTTGAAAGGTATAAACACTAATTTGTCAAATTTGAAGGCATACATTTCTCAGTAGCATTAAGTAATTATTGCATTTAAATTTTTAGTTAATACACTAAATTCATAATGTATGTTACCTTAAATGACACTATTAATCTATTTTATTTATGCCTCTAACTACTTAGTTAAAAAATAAGTTCCAAATGAACAATTTAATCATTATGGTTTATTTATATCATTCCAGAAGTCTTAAAATTTATGTTCCAATTTTTGATGAATATCTTAAATATGGCGTTTTTTTAAAAAAATGCAAATGGCTGAGGTTTTAATTAATGACTATCACATTCAGATAATGGCCTATTGTTTTCATTCTGATGCCTGTGGAGCTGCCAGTCATCAAGGCCCCCTGCAGCAGGCAGGTGAAAGGAAAGCCTTCAGATGTGTTTATGAGTCACATGCAGCTTGCTGCCTACATGTTGTTCCAAGGCTGACAAAGAAAATCTGTCAGCTCTGGGTTACATTCCTAATTAAAGTTTTAAGTACTATCTAAAAAGCTCATATTTCAATGCATGGATTATTTCCATTCTTTTTCAAATATTATTCTAGAATTAAAATGCAACTTTTATATACCCAGGATTTTGAAATGAACAGTATTTTTAAAAGGTAAATGAAAGTTTATAAGAAAATTTAGCTAACCAAATGGAAATGTCAAATATTTTACTCTACCAAAAATGCAAGTTTCTAACACTATTTTAATTATCTTTTCTTTTGAAATCACTGCAGTTAAATTAAACTTAGGTTTGAAAAACTCATATTTACATTTAAGATGTGATTTTAGTTATTTCAGTTTAGCCATCCTTATATTCCTAAAACAATTAAAAAATATCTAACATATTCTATATCCTCAGTCTTAATCATTTATATGTGGTGTAATCATGTCTCTAGCATTCCCAACTTTTCACCACTGAGAGAAGACTCAGCCAGCGCCAACACGTAAATAACTTTACTTTTGTGTCCATTTGCTATCTGGCCACCCAGTACATTGTACCATGCTCTCATCTTATGCCTATCACCCTTGCTATTATCCAGGTTGTTAGCCCCACTGATTTTCTCATTTTCCATATTTGCATGTTTATACTGCTCTATCTTTCCTTTCTCCTTAACCATCCTCCCACTGCCCCTTAGTCCTTTACATTTTTTTTTTTCTGGAATTTCATTCTACTCTATTTTCCACTAGATTTCCAATTCCTTCACGGAATGCTACTTCATCTTGTTCTTTTCCAGGCACAAATGCAGAGAGAGGTCACAGTTCTCTTGTTACAAATTACCATTTAAAATTTTATTTCTGATTTCACCAGATCATAAAAATCAGGTTTCTTTTGTTCCAAGCTATCCAACGGCAGCACCTCTAGCAATCCTCATTACCATTTTCTATCATTCTTCTTGTTATTGATCTCTTATATTCACTGACAACTTTCAGACTTGATTCCTCTGCACTCAAAGTCTGATAATGCCAATGTCCATGAACTATTTAACAACAATAATAGTAAAAATGATAACAACAGCAACAATAAAATAATGTAATCACACAACTCTCATGCAAGGCTTTTTGCTAGGCTCTTTATATGTGCTTTTTTTTAAAAAAAAATAAAAAGCTCATAATGGCACTTTAATTCTATTGTACTTATTAGGAAACTGAGGGCCACAAGAATTAAGTAATTTTCCCAAAGTCATGCATATTAAGAGATATATGTTAGTATCTGTGGCCTTTTCCTCTATAACATGTGACCTTTACCTTCAGTTTACTGACCTTAGTTTCAGTGACCTTCACTTCCAGGACATTTCAATCACCTACTCCAAAAACCTTGCTATTTTCTATAAGACTCCACCTCTGAAATCTTGAAATTAATAGGCTAACTTCTTACCATACCTTTTTTCTCTTATTTTCCTCCAATATCGCTGCTTCAACCAGTCTTTCAATCTACATCTATAAACTCATTTAAAAACTCCAAACCTTCCCTCAGTATACACTTTACCTTAGTGTAAAAATATTACTTTAGAAAAACTGCACATCCGTATCTGTGCCTCCAAAAAAAAAAAACAAAAACCCACACACAAGGTCTTCAAACTGAGTTAGAACTGAGTCAGCTTCCTCAGTCCCACTTTCATTTTAATCGACTCCAAACTTCATTATTCTCAAATACCACCACTTTTTTCCCTCCTTCGGCAAATGTCCCCATTTTCCATTTTGTAAATAAGAGTATTCTAGAAGAATGTCCTCAATTTTTATAAGATCTCACTATCAGATTTAACTACAGTCATCCCTACTGTTAACTCCATTCTCAGAGAAGGTTTCCCTGCTCCTGCCCAAGGTCTATCTTTTCTCCTGTGGGCTCCATCATGAACTACTCTCTTCATGTCATTAAATCTGTTCCCTCACCTAATTCCTTCCTTACAGGCCAGAAATGTGCTCAATCTCTCCCATATTAACAATCAAACAAAAAGAAACAAACAAAAGGCTGCTCGTTATTTCTAATCTCATTACTCTCTACTTTTCTTCTCAGCACATTCATTTTCAACTCACTAAAACCTGATCCATTAAAATGTCTGTCTCCATGGTCAACAGTTCCTAACTGGGGAATCCAGTGGGTGCTTTGCGGCCATCTTATACGATTTGTGTGTGGTATTTGACTTTTTAACCATTCCTCCCTTGCAATTCTCTTTTTCTCCTGATTTATGTAGTATCACATATTTCTGCATACACTTATTCACTCAACAAATGTCAATGGAAGCATTACTATACGTTACTCCATACTGTCACAAAAGGCGCTTTCATTCTTGTCTCCAGACCCAGAGTCTGTCAATTTTAATCCTGCCTTTCATGTAGGATTTGCCTTCCCCATTAAGCCTTCTGACTACCCCAGCCCCAAGTGATCTCTTCAGCCTCTGAAATGCTGTAAAGGTTACAGTATGAACGTTTTACATCTTCTCTTTTTTCTATTGCCTTTCTTAGTGAGAAGGAAGTATTCAATGAAATGCACTAATTTCCCTTTACCTCCACGGACAAGAGTCTCAATTAAAAACTCCTAACTTTACATCAGTGTAAATTTCTCTTTCTCTAAACTTATACCTGTGTGAGTCAACTTAACTACGTAAAAATCACACATATATAATATTGTACCTCTTCAAAGTTTAAGGTCTTCAACCTGACCTGATATTTTATATTTCTATTATAAATTTGAAAGTATGGATCAAACTGGTAATTTTCTAGAAAAATTAAATTTTACAAAATAAATTCCAAGAGAAAGTAACACAAAATGATCAATTTCCATAAATGAAAAGACTTTCCTTATTCCTCCAAAAAGTTAAAGATCCAATCAGTTTCAAAATTTAAAGACTAGATAATATAATATTTTAAATTTTAAAATATTTCCATATTTCTAAAATATTTATAAGAAAGAAATATATAATTGATCCCAACACTTAACAGAAATTTCACCAAAAAAAACACAGACTAAACATAGTCATGAATATTGATGCAAATTTCCATACTAAAATACAATAAGAAGCCAGCACCACATTAAAAGAATTATGACCCTGTGGTGTTATTCCAGGAATACACAGATGGATCAATATTAATCATGTGACAACTCCAAGGAGAAAATTCATATAATCACCTCCATAGATGCTAATGAAGCATTTGACAAAATTCAGCAATCATTTGTGATTTTTAAAGTAAAATCAAAGTTAGTAATAGATTAATACTTCCTTAAAATGAAAACTGTCTATCTCTCTTTCAAATCCACTGTCATGCTTAATGGGAAAATACTGGAAGAACTGCCGCTGAAATAGAAAATAATTTAAGATGTGCTATTGTGCTATTTTGTACATATATATTCAAAATTTTAATTTCAAATAAAAACCTTTAGCATAAGAAATTTTCCTTCCTCATCTAGTTTGATACTTTTGGGTCTGAATTCCATTTATTTGATATTAAAATCACAATTCTTACTTGTTCTTTTAAATTTGTATTTTCCTAGTTTATTTTTGTTTGTCAATAAAATTACCTTGCTTATCATTTACTTTTTGTAACAGTCTTAAGCCAAAGGCATTATAAGAATTACTTCAGGGCTTCCCTGGTTGCACAGTGGTTGGGAGTCCGCCTGCCGATGCAGGGGACACGGGTTCGTGCCCCAGTCCAGGAAGATCCCACATGCTGTGGAGCGACTGGGCCCATGAACCATGGCTGCTGAGCCTGCACGTCCGGAGCCTGTGCTCCGCAATGGGAGAGGCCACAACAATGAGAGGCCAGCGTACTGCAAAAAAAAAAGAAAAAGAAATTACATCAGTAAGAGGTTTAATTTAGGAATTAGAATTTATGCCAGTGTGAGAGGATTCAGGGAAGTAAAGGTTTGGAAGGGGAGAATTGGAGGATCAGAGAAACAGTCTCCAATCACAGCTGCCTGAAGCACTGGCATACAGGAAAAATTCTGAACTTGTGAGAAAAATCCAAGCAGCCATGCATATCTGTCTACAATGAGGTCTGCAATGGGGATGTTCATGGAAGTCAAAGGAAACTGCTGCCTCTGTGGTACTGCTACCTCTGAATGTGCACAGCCATGGCTCTGGTAGTGAGCACTGAACCAGGAGTGGTCAAGAGGCCAGGGATTTAGGAAACACTTTGACTCAGAGCAGAAAGAGGATAAGAATAAACTAAGGTCCATGATGTATGTCTGCAAATGATCATCATGTCTGACCGCCATGACCTTCCAAAATAAATGGCTTCTCCTTCCTTCTTGTACTCTACACACTCTAGGAGGTCCTGTCTTTGAATCTTCATTCAGATACCGTAGAATGAAGATGAAGCTGGGAAACAATTTTTAGATTTAGACAGTAGCAGTAATGCCAGTTTGACAATAGGTAATCCAGTATACATTGGTGTGATTCAGTATGCTTATTTATCTATTACTTAATTTTATAAATTTGAAATGATATTCTTTGACTACCAGATATTTCTGAAGTGGTAAGAGACTTGCTCTCCTTTTCACCTTCTTTCTCTTGTCCTGTCTCATTTTGTGAGTAGTTAGCATTTTTCCATTGTGAGAACATATAAAGTTTATATTTGATTTGTCACCCTCAGCTCCACATTTCCTTTAGTCTTGGTTCTAAACAAAATATTTACATTCAAAATTCATGGCTTTGCCATTGCTTTCCTGTTACCCCCCCGTTTGATTGAGGTTTACCTGCAAGCAGTTTTACAGTTTCCTCAACAAGGACTTTTGGGAGCAATAATCCCTGAGTGCTTGATGTGTTCAAAACAATTTGTCTGTTGAATTTTCACTTGAAGCACAACTTGGTGGACATATAATCCTTGGCTTATACATTTTACCTTGCCTATCACATAAATATCACTCCACTGTCTTCTGACGCTGAATACTGCTAAGGAAAACATGAAATCTGGTTGATTTGTTTTTTCTCTTCTAAAGGAATTGATATTTTGCCTTATCTTTGCAAAAGATTCTTTCTTTGTCTTTAAGGACCAATGCTTTCAAAATGTGTCTCATTATTGACCATTCTGGTTCACATTGCCCTGGCATACAACATGTCTTTTCAAAAACGTACATCCAAGCCTTCTTTTATTTAAGGAATGTTTTCTTGAATTATATGTTTCTATATTCTGTTCCATTATTTTGGCTTTCTTCTTGGGGAACTCCAATTACGTGCATTTGATCTCCTTTGCCTTTCTTGCATATCTAACCATTCCCCTTTAATCCTTTTTAACTTCACTGTATTTTTATTTTATTTTGGTCATTTTTCTCATTCTATACTCTAGACCTCTTTATATTATCCTCAATGATTACATTACTTTGTGCTACTGTCAATTTTGACTTCATTTCTGTGTTTTATTTTTTGTTGTTGTTCTTCCTACTTTTTTCCTTAGTTTGCCAATGTACATTTCATCATTTCCTGTTTTCTCACTACATTTTCCCCAAAACGTTGAGTTTTCAATTTGGGGTTTCCCTTCATAGAAGTGATTATTTCATTTTTCTTTTTCTACTTTTAAGTTCATGATAAAATATTTGGTCAGAACTTTCATCTATTCTTTCTTATTTTGTGAGGTATACTTTGGGAAAGTCTTTCCCACTTTATTTCTTCTGGTAGTTTTGTGTCAATCCTGGGCCAGCTATAATTTTACTTCTTACTATGGAATAAACTAGATTTTATTTGTCCAGCCACTGCAGAAGTTTCCTCTAGAAAGTGTGTTTTTACTGGATTTTCTAAGACATATCACCACTTTTCCATTATTCTATTCTATACTTTTTTTTTTTTTTTCTGGCTGTGCTGTGCGGCTTGTTGGACCTTAGTTCCCGGATCAGGGATTGAACCCAGCCCTGGCAATGAAAACACCAAGTCCTAACCACTGGACCTCCAGGGAATTCCCTCTATACATTTCTTTTATGATCTTTGACTCATTTGTTTTTTCAGTTTCTGTTTTGTCCTCTCCAGACCCCCAGCCCTTGTTTCATGTTGGCCTTTCTAGAAACCTGTTGCTCCTGGAGGACTTTGCTACTTTCCATCCCCCAAGTGACTCGTGATGCTTTGCAATCCTTAGCAGCCTTTACACTTAAAATCTATGGGGCATTTCTCTTTTCTAGTTTCAATATAAAAAGAAATTGCAGGGGTTTTTTACTTGCCTTGTTGTTTTTATAAGAAGAAAATGGGAAACAGTTCAATCTTCCATTTAATAGAAGAATTTTATTTTTACTTTTGAAATGCAAAAGTTTAAAAAGAATATGTCTTTATGTTCACCAGCTTATGACAAAATTTCCCTGCATACCATTTGCTCTTTATTTATTTATTTAATTAGTTTCTGCTTTATAACAAAGTGAATCAGTCATACATATACATCTGTTCCCACATCCCTTCCCTCCTGCGTCTCCCTCCTCCCACCCTCCCCATCCCACGCCTCCAGGCCGTCACAAAGCACTGAGCTGATCTCCCTGTGCTATGCGGCTGCTTCCCACTATCTATCTACCTTACGTTTGGTACTGTATATATGTCCATGCCTCTCTTTCGCTTTGTCACAGCTTACCCTTCCCCTCCAACTCTTCATTTTTTCATCAGAACCATTTCTTTCCTAATTTTATCTTGATATATATTTTAGAAATAATTTTCCGTTCCATTGATTGGGTTCTGCCTTCAGCGATACTAATTATACTTTACTGAATCATCTCTTCTTTAACATCTTTATCTTTTTTATAAAATGCATTTCTTGCAATTATCTCAACCCTTTTCTTCATCAGTATTTTAATTTTCAGTGTTATTGATACTTGCTCTTTTTTTTTTTTTTTTTTTTTTTTTTTTTTTTTTTTTTTTTTTTGTTACGTGGGCCTCTCACTGTTGTGGCCTCTCCCCTTGCGGAGCACAGGCTCCGGACGCACAGGCTCAGCAGCCATGGCTCACGGGCCTAGCCGCTCTGCGGCATGTGGGATCTTCCCGGACCGGGGCACGAACCCGTGTCCCCTGCATCGGCAGGCGGACTCTCAACCACTGCGCCACCAGGGAAGCCCACTTGCTCTTTTTAATTCATGTATTTAGACCATAACAATATTGTTTGTATCTTCAATTTATTTCCTGACATATGTAATGGAATCTGTGATGCACCACCCAGATGGCCCCTTCATGACAGTGTTACTTAGTTGGCAGGAGTGTTGGCTGATAATGGCTCACAACTGAATTTCTCTCTGAGAGTTGCCCTAGGCCAAAGAGACCTTCCTCAACAAAAGTTGCATGCCTTCCTTCCTCAGGAACAGTCCATATCAAATGACTGGCCCATGGTAGCCATATACAAACTTGACCTGCCTGCCATAATTCAGGACAACTTCAAATGGTCATTCTAGCTTCAGAACTCACAATGGGATAAGCTGAGGCTGCTGTTGCAAATGCATTTCAGCTTAACTTCTCCCGCTGCCTATTCCTGCTTCCCCTGGTTCCCTAATATTCCATGTTCCTGAGAGTATTTGTGGCAGATTAAAGATGGCCACAAATCCTTTGACATTCTTACCACCAAGATGTAAGGTCTATGTTTCTCCCCCTTGAACCTAAGCTACCTATGACTACTTTGACCAAAAAGCTACAATGGAAGGGACACTGCCAGTTTAGGCCTAGTCTTTAAGAGAACTATGAAATTTAAGAGGTCCTGAGATTATATGGAAGGAGAGAAGAGCTCAACTAAACAGTCTTCCAGCCCTCTCTGCCAAGACATCAGGCATGTGAGTGATCTGAAGACCAGTTCAGCTGCCAGGTGAATACATACCCAAGTGACTTTTGTCAACTCCACATGAAGCACAAGAATCACTTAGCTAAGTTCTGCCCATATTCCTGACCCATATGACTGTAAGAAATAATAAAATGGTTGTTTTTCTTGTGCCATTAAGGTTTTTTATTATGTAGTAGATAACTCAAACCACACTCCAAAATAAATATCTCATGCTCAGTCTCCATGTCTGAGCCTGTATCCTGAGAAAGAAAAATGAGGCAGTTGATATGAGGTATGATCCTAAGAAGCAGACCCTAGTAGAAGCTTGTAGCTAGATCAACATTGGCTGGCTGGAAATGAGGAACTATTACTAGTGGTAAGTGGATGACTGATGGCTCATGTTATGCCACATCAGTGACATTTTTAACATTTTTACTAGTGATGATCTGGGATGGAATATCAAATGAAAGGGTGCACCAGCAACTTCAGTACTGTAGGTGTTTGAGAGGTGAAGTGGGAGTAATAAGTACAAGGACTATAGAATCAGATGAGTATTGCTGGGCAATATTGATGCACTAGTGACAAACAATAAAAGTCTAAGGGTTATTAAATACCAGTTGAAGGCACAGTGTGGATTGAGGGGCTTTTTGGCTTTATATAAAGAGTCTCTAATTTCCTGTCATGGGAATGCAGAGAAATGCTGTGGATGAGGCCTAGAACTTAATTGTAAGGTTAGCAGAGTTCAAGAGAAGTTTGCATTGTCAAGGCCAGCTAGTGTGTTATGCCAAGTTCAGGTCCGTAATTAGAGAGATGTAGGACACTGAGATTTGGACTGAACTCTCTACTCTCTGGACTGATGCTGTGGATATATTGAATCTCCAGATTCCCCTGAAACATCCTGCAGAAGTAACCCACTCCTCCCTATTAAAGGCTAGTATCTTCTATATTAAAGATGATACAGAAAACTTTGTCTTGCAAAACAACACATAACTACAGGAGCATCTGTTCTCCACCTCTCTCCATTTACCCATTAGATCAATGATTTTGGACAAGTCACCCAGTTGGAGAAGTACTAGGCCTGCTAAGGGAGGAAGAGAACAATAAGCTAATATATGTAATGGATACTGAGTGTGCTAGATCAAGGACACAATATAAAATTGAATAAAGCATAGCTTTTCAAAATGGGAGCAATTTCCTGAGATGCAGGACAAAACACTTGGGCAAGAACTCTAGGAGACTATGCTAACACATTGCTTAGATGGCTCTCTGAAACTTGGAAAAGGTGATAGCCCACCCTAAGTGATGTAGAAATATTAGAACTACCATAGCAAATGGTGGAAGAAGGGATCAAAAGGCTCAAGAAAATTGGGCATGCTAGAGTGGATAAGAAGATGCATGAGACCAGAAATTCATGAACCAGCTTTGCTCCATGAAAGAGCTCCATTTATTGAAATGATAAAAGTGACAAGGTATCACCGTTGTTGAGAGTGGTAGTTGTATCTATAGCCAGGCTTGTTATAGATTTAGAATCCTAGTATCAACAGAGCTGATAGGATTTTGAAATAATAGAGCCCAGGTGATACTGACTAACAGTCAGAAGCAGGATGAGCATATTTATCATGAATAGCAGTAATGTCTGATTGGAAACCAGATGCTCCTAGAGACAAGATAGATGAGGAGCCAAAAAGTGTATTGCTTAGTTTATACAACCAAAAAAAAAGGAAAAAAAAAAAGGATGAATGAGCCTGTGGACATTTCCTCAGTAAAATTATCAAACTTGCCCAATTTCTGAATATGAACCATTTCTCAGACCCAGAATCCAATGAATGTAGGAGAGGACAGGTACCCATGAGGAAGGACCCATTAATACTATGCAAGTGTATTCTAATGCTTCCGCTCTCCCATTCCCAAAGAGAACGGATGGTCATTTATTCAAGAAACCAAACGTGGAAAGATAAAAAATAAATCAATTCAAAGAAAGCAAGTAAGGACAGTAAAGGAAAGGAAAGTTGGGAAAAATAAAAAGGAGGGCTTCCCTGGTGGTGCAGAGGTTGAGAGTCCACTTGCCGATTCAGGGGACACGGGTTTGTGCCCCGGTCCATGAAGATCCCCCATGTCGCAGAGTGGCTAGGCCCGTGAGCCATGGCCGCTGAGCCTGCACGTCCGGAGCCTGTGCTCCGCAACGGGAGAGGCCACAACAGTGAGAGGCCCGCGCACCACAAAAAAAAAAAAAAAAGAGAAAAAACAAATGATAGAAATAAAAATATTAATGATTATAGCAAATGTAAAATGGACAGAATGTTACAGTCAAGTCAAAATTTATGAGTGTATTGAACAACTAAACCTAGATATAGGCTGCTTGCAAAAGCTACATCTAAAACATAAAGTCATAGAAAATTTGAAAATATAGACCAGGTTCATAAAAGTGAAGGGCATGCAGCTCTATTACTATCAAACAAATAAACTTCAAAGCAAAAAGCATTGTTATGGATATAAAGGAAAACTCCATCATGTTAAAAATTTTAATCTACCAGTGTAAAGCAAAATACACCAGATAACATAGCCACAAAATAAATGAGGACAAAGCTTGACAGAACTATAATGAGAAACAGATTAAACCAGTGACATATTGAGAGATTTTAACATATCTCTTCTCATTACTTGTATATTCAACAGGAAAAAAATATAGAAAAGATCCAAAAATCACAATAAACAAGTTTGAAATAGTGTACATATTTAGAACCCTACATCCAAGAGCTGGAGAAAGCACCAGTTTTCTCCAAGGCCCACCCATATTATGGAGGAGCATCTGTTTTACTCAAAGGCCACTGATTTAAATATTAATCACATCTAAAAAATTAACTCACAACAACATGTAGACTGGTGTTTGGCCAAACAACTGGGTGCCATAACCTACCCATGTTGACACAAAATTAACCATCACACCTATCTAGATTAACCAGTCAAAAATATAAAAGATTCATGAGGGTATAATGAAAACATTTTCAGACATGCAATGTCCCCAAAATTTATCTCCAATGCATTGTTTTTCTTGGAAGATATACACAACTAGACAAAGAGAGAAATAAAGAAAGATAAAGCCATGATACCAAGAAAACAAATATCTCAACCTGTTAAAGAAGCAAAAGCTAGTAGTGACAGATAATAGTAGTGTATCAGGCCTAGAGATCACCGAACCTAAATTGGAATAAGAGGAGAGAGAGGTACAGGAGGGATACTTTCATCTTACCCACTAAAAATAGGTCAAATAGAATATTTGATGTGTTTCTATTATGGAGGGGGAATCTATACTTAAGCCAGAAAGCTTCTTATGAATTTTTCATAGACACATAGAACACCAAGGACCTAACACAAAAGGAGAAAGTATTAAAACAAAAGTGTTCAAGAAAATAAGTGTGAATGTATTACATGGATCAGTGTAGTAGGTTTTAACTCTCCCTCAAAATATACCCATAATATCACCATTTCTCAAAATCCCAACCACCTTGGTCTAAGCTATCATCTTCTCCTGCATAGATTCGTACAATTACTTCCTAATTGGTCTCCCTGCTTTCACACAATCTCCCCCTATGATCTGCTCTCACAGGAGCAGCTAAAGTGATCCTGATTAATACATAAAGCAGAACATATCAATCCATACCTCAAAATAGTAGGCTCTCCATTTCTCTCAGAGTAAATGCCAAAGTCCTTATAATGGCCGACAGGGCCCAGCACAACATGGCTCTCTGCTGAACCTCTAACCTCAACTCCTGCTACCTTCCCTCACTCTTCCTGTTCCACCAACACTGTCCCTTCATTTTCCTTGAACACACCAGGCACACTTCCACATTAGAGCCTTGGCCTGATTTTCTTGGTCTGGAACATCCATCCCCTAGATCTCTGAGTGACTCACTCCTCACTTCCTGCAAGTATTTGCCATATGTCACCTTCTCAATAAGGCCCCATTTAAAATCACAAAGCATCCTCAACCCCCATACCTATTAACTGGCTCTATTTTTTTTTTCTCTTAGCACTTGCCTTCTGTAAACTTACCATATAATTTACTCTTTTATCATGTTCATTTTTATTGTATGTTTTCACTAAAATGTAACCTCAATAAAGGAACAGATTTTTGTCTGGTTTGTTCATGGAATACCTCTGCTATCTAAAAAGTAGTATGGCACATTATAAGCATAAAATAAATATTTGTTGAGTGAAAGAGTGAAAAATGTACACATAGGCATGAACAAATAAATTCTGAATATTGACTTAACTAAAAATTTATTTAACTCCAAATATATATCTTGGAGAGAATAGAGGAAGGGAAAATACAAAGTGGGAGTGGGTAATATAAAAAAGCTAAATCCTTGTATTCCGTTCTAGGAAATTAATAAATAACCCTTGTCATATTGTGATTTATAATAAGAAGTGTGTATATATTTGGTCTTTGTCCTTGTTTCTGGCACAGAGCTCCTAAGATCCTTGGATTTCCTAAATAATGAGAGCCATAAAGTTGTCTTTTCTTATTCTTAACAAGTCCCTTTACATTACTCCTGAGTTTATGTTAATGTTGTGATTTTTGGAAAGCCCCTAGATAAGTTAAGGATGAGGGTGGCTAACCAGGAGAACCAACCAAATTAGGTTGGAAGTTTTAGCCCCACCCTCATGCTCAGGATGGGTGAGGGGCTAGAAGTTGAATCAATCACCAATGACCGATGATTTCATCAGTCATGCCTATGTGATGAAGCCTCCAAAAAACCCAAAAGGAGAGGCTCCAGGCAGCTTCCGGGTTGGTGAACAGGTAGAGGCTCACCCAGAGAGGTCATGAAAGCTCCACATCCTTCCATATACCTTGCCTTTCACATCTCTTCCATCTTGCTGTTCCTAAGTTCTATTCTTTCATAATAATTAACCGGTAATTTAGTAAGTAAAATGCTTTCCTGAGTTCTGTGAAACATCCTAGCAAATTAATTGAATCAGAGAAGGGGTATGTGAGAAGCTCCAATTTATAGCCAGTTAGTTAGAGGCACTGGTGACAATCTGAATTCTCAATTGGCATTGGGTAGGGCAGGGGGAGGAGGGAAGTCTTGTGGGACCGAACCCTTAACCTGTGGGATCTCATGCTGTCTCCAGGTAGATAGCGTCAGAATTGAGTTAAATTGTAGGACATCTAGCTGGTATCAGAGGATTGTTTGATGTATAGGAAACCCACATATCTGGTCTTGGAAGTGAAGTAGTATTCAGAGAATATTGTGTTTAATATACATAAGTGAAAACAACAGAGTTTTTCTCTATGATATCTAAAACTGATAATTTATTTTTAAAAAGCACTATAAACATCTTATTTCGCCATGGGCAAAATAAATATCAGGAGAAATAGCTAAAGGAGATTAAAATAATCATCTTTAGTAAAACTGAGTAATATAGAGGAAATGAGAGAACATCTAAATTTTCATTAGACAGTATAAAATAATTGAAATATCTATACTTTTCTTTCTTGAAATATCTATACTTCAATATAAGTTTTACACTAGAACAATACCTCAACAATACAATAAATAAACTTTAAATGTGGTGGGTTTAGAGATTAATTTTCTTAAATCACATGATGCAAATCATGAAAGTTCTAACAAGTAAAGGTATTTTCCTCTGATACACTTTAATATGTCACTTAATATTAAGAGTAATAATCAAAGTTAGAAATATTGTTGATGTAGAATGATAAAAATGTGCCACATTTTAATGTCTCTCTTTTAAGGGTCTTTTCATACCATGGCATGTCATAAGAAGTCCCAGAGAAAGAAAATAAGTTCTAATATCATCTCCAATTGGGTGATCTTTGACAAAATCTTGTGTTTTCCTACTTATATATTGGGAACAAAATTTTTATTATCTAACTCAGAGGGTTATTATGAGAAGCCAATATGGTAAGACATCTGAAAGCAATTTGATTACTTCAATGTACTACAGATTTATTAACTATTATTATGCCAACAAATTATCTAAAGTTAGTTAACATATGTGATAGTAACCTTACATTCCTGTACCCCCTATTAAGGCATTATTGCCCTAGATTTAGGGCCATCAAGTCTATCTAGCCTTTCATATATTTTATTTTCAATCTTACTCACTTTATTCTTATAGCCAGTGGCTCCCAAACTTGAGTACATAACAGCATCATCTAGAGAGTTCATTAAAACTCAGATTTCTGGATCCCATCCCAGTGTTTCTGGATCAGTACTTCTGGGTGGGTCTGAGAACAACTGAATATTTTATGCTGTATGTATCCATCTGATTTAAAAAACCAAATTTTATTTATGATTCTGAGGTAACATGTTATCAGACAGTTTCAGATTTTAAACCTGAAAGATACTTTGGAAATCACCAAATCCTAGAATTTCTTAAACTGGGTTTCAGGATGTGGGTTAAATACTTTGAACTCACTGAGGGTGTATGAATATGCTGTCTATAAGTGCACTTGTGCATTTTCTTAGAAGAGGATGCAGAAAGCTTCATTGAATTCTTAAAGGGGTCTCTATCTGACTCCAGAAAAGTAAGAGCCACTGAAGTTAAACCCTCTCATTTTCTCCTAATGTCACTTAGATTCAGAGAAGTAGCTTGACCACAGTTACGTAGCTATTCTAATTAAACAGGGACTAGAGCTCAGGTCTCCTAACTAATGCCTTTTGATTTTTAAGTATTCAACTTTGGTTTCCTAATGCTAGTGTCTTTTGAGTGTTAAGCATTCTTTCAGACAATGATATAACATTGAACTTTTGTTTATTTAAAGAATTTCATAGAAATATAAAGACATCATCTTATATTCCAATGGCCTTTATCTACCGATCCTTATTTTTCATTAGTTTCCTCTTGGTTTGTTGTTGTTGTTGTTATTGTTGTTGTTTTTGTTATTTCCAAGTTTCCTGGAGTCTTTGTTACATACTGAAGGCTAATTCTTTCCCCATAAGCATTTATGAATGCAATCCTCAGTGACTTGAACCACCAGAAGAAAAATATCAAGAACACCCTCATGCTGATTAAAATTATCCCAAAACAGAATGACAGTGGCAATATGATTATAATTAAGCCTAAATAAAGACATAAACAAAGAATCCTAGGTGTTACTGTTCTACAAACATTATGACAGCCAATTCTTTCCATGTCTCGAAATTTTCTATAATGTGAATAAAAAATTTTGGACCATTAGTTGATTACTAATATCCCTTTTACCTTTAAATTCTATAATTCAAAGCATCAAAAAGAACCTAGATAGTATTTCCTAGCACCCTAACTTTTTTCTCCCAAGTATTTTCTACCTTTGCCCTGCCTCACTTCATACCCAAAATGAAAATTAAAATGGTATCTATGTGTGTAGTGAAGAATTAACCTTACCCAAAGAGAGATCTAGCCTTTGCCCTCAGCTATTGGACGGGATCTCCAGGCTCCTGGAATATTCTGCTCTTTGTTTGCCTAGGATCTCTGGCCACAAGACAGTCTAACAGTGTGACTTTCAATGGGGACTTTGGAAGTTGAAGTTCTAGCCTCTGGAAGAATTGGAGACTAAAGATATTAGCCTGATCTCCAAGACAGCTAGAAACTAAAGGTCAGTCATGCAGGCAGTATGTGATTGAACCCCAATAAAAACTCTGGATGTTAAAGGCTCAGGTGAGGTTCTCTGGTCAACATTACTCTGTGCATATTTTCACACATTGTGGTCAGAAGGAGATATCATTCATAACTCCACATAGAAAGGAAAGGTCCATGTTTGGACCCATCCCAAACATGCATGCATCACTTCCTTTGGCTGATTTTCTTTACCCTTTCTCTGCTACAAATGGACACTTGAATAAAATAACTTTCAGTGAGTTCTGTGAGTCTTTCCAGAAAATTACCAAAACTGAGTGTGGTTCTGGAAAACTCCTGAACTTGCAATTGCTGTCAGAAGTGAAGGTAGTCTTGTGTCCCTCAGACTCTGCAGGTTGGCTAACTCTGGATACTATGACAGTATACTGCTCTGTTCTGTATCTCTATCCTTGTTAACTTCATTTATTACTGAATAAAATCAAAATTAAAAATCAGGTATTTCTAAAGTATTGTGAGTTATCAAAAAATGTCCTTCCATATTATTTATTTCCATAAATCGAGATAAGACACTGTAGGAACTTCATGATTAATAGTCAATCAGGATTTTTTTTTTCTTTTTGAAATTATTTATTGGCTTGAAAGTTGCTTTCAATATGATATAAGCAAATGTTTTGAAATAAAAGTGAAAACAAATGTGGGAAATTAATACTATCACTCACCAACTTATGTATAATTGTGACTTTTTCAGAACATTGGTTTGCTTTTATATAAAGAATGAATAAAAACCATGAAAAAGACATGCTCTAATGGATAAATCATAATGATTTTATACTGCTAATTAATGTAACAATAATACATTCTAATTTATGAATTCAAAAAAAAAATCTCAGTTACTCTACAGTGCTAAGTAAATAATCAGCGCCTCCATAAACACTGTGATAAACCTAACTGTTGACCTTTCCAGGTTGGAATTCTTAATAGGACATGGAATAATGTGTTTTTAGTCCAGACCAACAGGCTGCAGTAAAAGCTTTTATGAATAATAACGTTTGAAGTTCTTCTCACAGAATGGAAAGAAAAATATGAGTGTTGACTCTGGCAGCTAACAGAATATGCTTAACCACTGATCTTTCAGTGAAGAGATGGACAGAATCACAACTGAACATGCTGTATAATCAAAAGCAACCCAATGTTCTTCATAGCTCTTTACATTTGGAACACTTCATCAAAAGGATCATTTGCACAAACTGAACAAAGTAATTGGTTTTGAGCTACATAACGGCTCTCTTCACAAATGGGACTTTACAGTACTTTAAATTAAGAAGCTGCAAGAACAACAACAGCAACATAACTATAAAAATAATGTCTTGCAAAAGATTAAATAAATAGGGCAATCCTTTAAATACTTATTGCAAAGCCAAAAGATACCTTTTACTCTACAAAATGGCTCAGGCAGATAAGAGCACGTTGTGAGATCTCATTTTTGGGGAAATTGACATACGCCATAAGAACCAACACATCACAGAACCGTAGAAATCCTTAGAGTCATATATTGTCAAAGGCTAAGGTCCAACTAAAGACCAAGTTCATATTAAGTTTTCAACAAAATATATCCTGTGAATATCTAATAAACAAACAAAAGATGTCCTCAAATGGCTCTGAATGTTAAAAAAAAGGAAATGGTTGGAGACATTATCGTCAACGGGCTGAAGCAGGCGCCTGATTTACTCCAAGACTAGGTCAGATAAGGTGATGCTTCCTTTGAGGAGCAGTGTTACTGTGCACCCTACTGCTGTCATTTAAACAATCTTTAGTCAGTGACTTTCCCTGGAGGATGCTACTGAGGGTTCAAAAGGGGATGCAGGCTTCGTGTGGTCCCCTCCCACTGATTCAGTTGTTTGTGTAAAATAATTGCCTTGCCAAAGGCCTCCCTCCAAAAGATTCTGATCTCCATTTATAAACAGGCTATTCAATTTTTTTCAAGAATAAAATATTCATAATATCAGGAAAATATTTTTAATCAAAGCAGTATAGTCCAAGTAAAAATAAGAATTTAAAATTATACCTAGTACCATGCAATATAACCATTAATTAGCAATAATGTTATGTCATATCTCACTACCATAAAAATATTCTAAAAAATAGAATATTAAAGTGTTATTAGAAAGAAAATTATGGAGGCACAAAAATGTTGAATGAAGAAATTCTCTCAAAAGTTAATCTCTACATGTGTAATTAATTCATAGTTACATCATAAATAGAAGTTGGGTGTCACTTGAATACTCATTTACTTGAGGTTAGATGAAAGTTAGAGGAAGTATGGGAAAAGGAGCACATGTCTTACAGACTACAGTTCACTATCAAAGAACATAGATACTGATAAAAAGTTTGAACATTGTATTTTTAAATTACATGCTGTAATCATTTAAATAATTTAATTAAAAGTATCATCTATGAAATGGAAGTTTTATTTAAGTGTTTTGTAATTTTGGCAATTTCATTTAAATTCACTATCATACCTCTAGATCTTACAGAAGAAATAACTTACAAGGTAAATTAGCAAACATAATAAAGCAGCTAATTTAAAACCAAATATATTAGATCCTACAAAAATATAGCTTTACCAGGACTAGAACTTATTCCACCAAATTTGCCCTTTATTTGATTAGTAAACTTTCATCTTCATCACCTTTATATTCAAACTTGATTCAACTAAACTAACATTTATTTTTCATATTGAGAACTCCAAAAGTCATCAGCTTTGTTCTCAAAAGAGATTCCAGTGCAGTTAGGAATACCAAAGTATACTGGAGAACTATGAAGTAACTCAACTTATGTTAATTAGAATTATGCAAAACAGTCACAGTATTTAATAACACTTTAGCATATCACTGACCTCAAGATAAAGCAAATATTGTCTCCCTAGAAAATAACAGAGTACCTCAAAGTGTAGTAAACTGTATTAGGGAATATGTTGCCTATTCATTCATTCATTCAACAATATATTTATTGAGCATATATTTTGAGCCAGGTACTCTACCAAGAACTGAATAGAAACAGTAAATAAAAACAAAAATAAAGTTTTACCTTCATAGAAATTACATTCCAGGCTAGAAAAAGAGTTTTTTCCTTTTTCTCATATTTAAGTCTTCAACTTCTCCCTCACCACCTCTTTTCTGAATTTGGCAAATAGCCCAGTAGGGACTCATCATAGCATCATATCCATTTGGCAACAATAGTTCGTTCAGCATTAGGCATATGACCCAAGTAAACATAATAAGAGTCCTTCTCTGGAAATGTTATTTCCACTTAATTTAGTTTAAGTTTCTGTCAAGTCAATTCAATCCTTACTTATACAATAAGTGTGAATAAGTTATCATTAAATAGATAAATTCATAGTGCTAATAAAATTTAAAGTAAAGATAAATCACCGTAGTTTATAGCTCAGAGAATCCTCAAGATAAGTAGGAAAAGAGGGACTTACTACAATTTTCAAGAAACTGCAAGAAAGAGTAAATTGTGAAGAACTCTTGGTGAGCTTTCATAGTCATTGCTGCTCCCTGTAACTCTGAGGCCAAGCTAAAAAGCACTGTGCTGTTTCATACACTGCTCCCCTTTTCAATTTGTAAATTAAGATCATTGGCTCCATATTGTCCATAAGGACATAAACATATCTTAAACTGCTCAAAATAATTTTTTTCACAGCTGTCATTTAAGAAGTGACTACAAATAATAACATGTTTTTACAAACTATCAAAAGATTTTTTAAAATATCAAATTTACCAATAGTAGTAATTAAGATGTAAATGGTAGTCCTCAGTTAAAAATAGCTTAAATCTTTCACAATTGAGGTAAATGAAATTCATTTTAAGCTCTTTACATATATCATTTCACATAATTTTAAAGTGTCATTATTTTTAATTTTGTAGCTGTAACTATCCCCAATAAAAATTATTACATAGCATGTATTTTGGGTCTTCATCAGGAGTCAAAGTGTCAAATGTTAAATGCAGATGCCAAAAATCTATTGTAATCAAAGACATGCGAAGTAAATTTAGCATCCACCTCAAACACCCTAAAAAATCACCAAGATTAATTAATAGATAATGTAAACTGGCTATATTCTTCTTTCCTCACCAATCCCTTTTTGTATATCTTAAAGCTACTCGAAGCCTCCTCCCAAAGATAACCATTTGTTTTCCGGAAGACATACAAGTCAGCATGTTCCTTTGCTAGAACCATTATTTATAGAGATCTTTATTATTTCTTAATAACATTTAAATATTAAGTTGAAATTTGTTAGTTATTAAAGACTGATAATTAACATATAGTTGTTGAAGATTTTGTTTGTCGATACATGAAATAGTGTAAAATGTCTTAATCAAGATTATCAACAATAAACATTCTGAAATTCGTCTATAGTAATGAGAATTCTTTAGGAAAGGTAATATGCAATTAATCAATAAGTAAACAAATAGATAAACAATAAATATTCCAAAAACTTTCTATTTAATGTTTTTCTAATATAAAGCCTCTTGGTTTTTAATCCAAGTTTCAGAGAATATGTTTATCTCTCAATAGAAAAACTTTGTTTGATGGCTATATGGAAAATATTTATATTTTCATCCCCAAAACTCTATAAAATACTTTCATGAAAACGATGTGCAGGAAAAGACCCAAGTTGCAATGCAAATACAATTGTATACTATCAGAATCATACGTAGATATGGGTGGTGCTGAGAGCAGCAAAACAGTGTCATACTCAGTGTTACCCTTTCTCTGTCATTGTGTCTTGTCTTCCATGATGCTTTAAACACGTACATGTTTTTGTCTAATGTTGTGCAATTAGTACACAAATTTTTGAGAAAACATTGAAGAAAATTTAGCAATTTAAGTGAGAAGAGTGATTAAAATGGAAGAAAATATTTTTCTGCATAAAAAGCAACAAATTTTAATAACGATATAAATGCTTGGAGATCAGAAATCAGTGTTTTAGACATACTAAATCCTAACCAAGTAGTTGGTTACTCTAATATAGGTTCATATTTTAGTTATATTTTGGGAAATTTGTTTTGAGTCTTAGGGTTTATATGTAATATAGAATAACATTTTCTTTCTAAAATAATGGAGGAAAAGCTCTTGTTACTATCTTCATGAAGTATATTTATTTAAAGAAAAGTTAATTTTCTGCAATTAAGTTATTTCATAGCATAGAGAAAGAAAAATATTTCCAAATTATTTATTATCCAGAATAAAACTGTAGGCCATTCTTCCTTATTACTTTTAATGCAAAGATCATAAATAAAGATTAAAAGAGCATTAAAAGGAAATATAGAAAAACTGCATCAATTATAATTCATGTAGTAAGAAGTCAGATAAATAAAGATCTTCTCCATATAATACAAAAAGGCATTTAAAAAAATTATACATCTCTATATACTTTTTTTTTAAAAGCAGAAACATTATATACTTAATGGTATAATATTACAAGCACTTATACTAAAGTCAGGAGTAAGGCAATCATCACCATCACTGTTTTAAATTATTTCAAAAGTTCAATCAGTGTTATGAGACAAGAAAATAAAGTGGGAGGCAAACATTTTATTATTTGTAGTGGTAGTTTGTAAACTTAGAAACTGAAAACAACAGAAATTTAAATGAGAATTCTTTAATATGGAATAGTACAAAAATCAAAACCCTTCACTTAGACAAATAATAACCAGTTAACAAGTATAACAAAAGAAAATATTTTATGTATAACAGCAGAAAATAACAATATTTAATTATAAACTAATCTAGAAATAAATATAACTGCATGGAAGAAACATTAAAATTCACTTAAGTATTATAAATAAAAATTTGGATAAGTGAAAAGAAATACCTTTCTCTTGTATTGTCAAATTCAGTATTGTAAAGATTCACTCTTTCAAAATTAACACATAATTAATATCATCTCAATAAAAGACCAACATGTATTTCACTGTTCTTGTTCTTTTTTTATGCTTTTTTTTAACTTAAAATAAATCTAAATTCATTTGGAAAAATCAACATATAAAACATCCCCAAATAATTTAATTTTAATGTGTGATGGGGAAAACTCATCCAGTAACATATTGAAATATACTATGAAACTACAGTAATTAAAACAATGTTGTTCAAGCACTGGTATGTATGGAAAATCAATGGAGTAGAATCTATTGGTAAAGGACAGGACTCTAGTGTATATGTGGATTTAGTATACAATGAAGTTGGCCCATATTAGTCAGAACATTTAGAGTTACAAGTGAAAGACACAACTCAAACTGGTTCAGGTAAAAGAGGGACTTTTTTGGCTAATAGAACCATAACATGAAAATGCAAGATTTGTAGCTGGGTCAATGGAAATCAGGGAGTCTTCTTTCTGTGAAGATCCCTAGTAATTGTCACAGAGCCTGGCACAGGGAAGACAGGTGATTACTTATCTGTTTACTGAGTGCATAACTTAAGCAGCCTGGATTCAGTGACAAGAATGGGGATGGGGTATGCTGTGGTAGGTAGGTATAAACTTGATTCTCAGTCTCAATCATGAGACAAGAAGTAAAATTGTATCCAAAAATGTCCATGCCTCAAAAGAAATACAAAGCTGGTATCAGAAGAGGAAAAAATACTAGACATGCCCTTGGTCAGGTTTGGGACATAGAATTGGTGGTGGGGGGGTGGGGGGAGATGGGTGGAAGAAGCAAGGCTACTGATGCACAGGTTGAAAACTAAATTTATGAAGTGGCAGGAGCAAAGTACAATTTGGAGAGAAAATCACATTTATAAAAGCAAATAAAAAACACTTATAAAAATAACTTGTAAAAAGCCAAATGCATGATATCAAACAAGAAAATAGCTCTAGTTTTAATAACTAGAAATTTTTTAAAGACCTACTATTTATTAAGTGAACTTGCTAAGAAATTTAGCAATCAACAACAACACTGTTAAATTGGTAATGTTATCATTCCCATTTTATGTGAGAAACTGAATCTCAGAAAGGTAAGCAAGTTGTCCAAGATCACATAGGTAATAAATGGTAGAGCTGTGACTGAAGCCCTAGCTCTCTGGCTCAAGAACTCACACACATAAATTTTACACTGAACCTAAGGTGTATGAACATACTTGAAGTGAGAACTAAATGAATTAAAAAAATTATTTTAAACTTATATGTTTCTTGCATATGTATTTGTGTGTGTGTATGTGTGTGTGTGTGTGTGTGTGTGTGTGTGTGATCTCAAACCACAGCACTAGGGCTTAGAAACTTTCATGTTCTATTATTGTTTAAAATCAAATTTATTCTGCTTTGTGCTTCCACCCACCTAGGTGGCAAGAAATTCAATGTTGGTCATATTGTCCACTATAATAGCTTAGTAGAATCACACAAAACTTCCAGGCTTCTGTGGTGACAGAAAACCAGGAAAAATGCCCAGTCCATACTCTATGATGGTTACCATCTTTATTGCTCTTTCAGCCACATCGATGCTAGTTTAGTATTCTAAAACTACCATCTATCTGGTATGCCCTGAGGCTTCATATTGACTCAGTAGTGGGTCTTAAATGCCTCTCCACTCATCTCAAGCTCAGCCCTAGAAGTTTTTCCTACTTCTGTTAAGGTTTTATATCCACAACTGCAAGAGCAGTCTGCATGAAATGTCCAACTTCCTTACCAGCAAAGCAAAAGCCTATTATGTTTCCTTGAAATCTTGGACCACTATCAGAAATGTTCCTTTTCTCTATAGTTGAGCAGTAGAGTCTTGACTCAGATTCATGCTACTCTTCAGTCTTCAATTTTGTGCTATAGCTCAGGCCACCCCAAAATGGTGGACAAAGAGATTGTCCAGATACCAAAGTATTGGGATATCAAGAGGCCTGCAGAAGCACGCCCACAGGTGGCTTAAAGGAAGACAAAGCATCAAGTCTTCAGTTGAGATATTAAGTCCCTATCTGTCCTAGATAGTAGAGTACAAAGTTGGGTCACTAAAATCATCTCTCATGCATGATTCCCCTCTCTCCTGGAGTGAACCAACACTTCCCCCTCCTTCTCTTATTTAATTAGCTTTTTTTTGTTTTTTAAGATTTTTTTTTATGTGGACCATTTTTAAAGTCCTTATTGAATTTGTTACAACATTGCTTCTGTTTTATGTTTTCTGGGTTTTGGGCCGCAAGGCATGTGGGATCTTAGCTCCCTGACCAGGGATTGAACCTGCACTCCGTGCATTGGAGGGTGAAGTTTTAACCACTGGACTGCCAGGGAAGTCCCTTTAATTAGCTTTTGACATTGAAAACAGTTGGAGGGAGGGGTTCAGTTCTACCAGGTGGAGCTCAGAGTGGAGAGTTTACTCAGAGCAGGCCCTCCCTTGCCTTTTCATGCTGGGCCTGAGCCACATTCCCTGGCTTTATGTCTACTCTGACAAAGGCCAAGTCTCCAAACTGTCTAGCCTCAGAATCAACATGTAGAAATCTTTTAACCAGCCCTCTGGTTGGCATTTAAAAAGCTGAGCTGATCAGAAGCTTGTTCTAAACTACTCACAGTCAGCCACAGCACTGAACACTTCTGAGAATCAAATAGCCTCAAACTCTGAGACACTCATCCCATTTCATCATTGTTAGTGTTCCATGACCTCAGATAATTTCCATTCCCCTAGCAGTGAATTCTTTCCAATGTCTTCTCAATCAACCCAGAAGTTTTATCTTCTTCAAAAATCCTTAGTTTGGGAGAGTATTATTTTCTTCATTGGAAAAGCAATCTTCTCTACTTCTAGTCAAAACATTTCAGCCTATGTGTCAATGATATTCAAGTTTGGAGAATATGGAAGTTTCCACAAAATACGACAGAGGGCTCCAACTCATTTGATCTGAACTTTAGTCAGAAATACAGCTTTCATTGTGATCCATCATACAAATTTATATGTATTTAGAGGTATATAAAATACATAATAAAAATAAAGCAATAGACTCTTACTATATGTGATGTGATCAGATATTTCCGTTTTATTCTATTGTACTTCATTTGATGTCTTAAAAAATGACTGTTGTGATTCTCCAAATTGATTTCATAATTCACTAATGGGTCCCAAAAGGCAATTTGAAAAACACTTCTAGAGGACACCGAGGACATTGACTTGTGTGTGTTCCTCTCCCAGATGGAAATGGTTATTTCTGAAATTTAGAGTATGAGATAGGGGACCTAAATATCCACTTTTATGCCCGCTACTTCTCTGTAGTCTCTTGGGAATCAAAGAGAAATTAATTCAAAAAGGCTAACTTATCTTCCCTTACTGACCATTCTGCCATCCTTTACATATCTGTTCACAGTTCTTAAAATATTCTATAAACTCCCTTCACATTTAATCTCATCTCAAAATCCACAGGGCTTTATGAGAGTGCCCACTATCCATTAACAGTCCAAAATGGTAATACTTACTATCTCAAAATTAGCTGTCCCCAATTCTAAGTATTATAATTAGTCTTCCTTATAAATACATGTTGCACAAAACTTTTTGAAAATCCCCAATTTGTCCTATGAACAATTGGTATTAATTTTACTCCATAATATTCAAGTCTAAGAAATTTCATGTTGATTCATCTTTCTAAATCAACTATCCTCCACAGCTTTACATAGCTTGCTGGAAAGTAAATTCAATTCAGTCAATAATGGAATTCTTCCCCATGAAATATTTTTAAAAATCCTGACTTTATATGATGTCTGAAAAACAGTCCATCATTATTTCCACTTTATCATCACTCTTTTAGCTTCACGTTGCTGAAATTGAGCAATGAGGTTGACTGCCACTTAGGAACTGGTTCTCTCTGAGTTTAACCAAACTCAGAGATTCCTGTCACCCCAGTCCTCTCCACTGGCCCCTATGTAGCAGCACACAGCAATCTTCAATCCCATTCCCAGCGTGAGGTAATATGTGCCATCAGAACACAGGTTTCCATAGCAAGCAAAACGTCAAAGCCCCCTTTGCAAACCTCATATAACTTCATACCCTTGGACTAGCCACATCTTTCACTCCCACTGAAAAATCACTTTCATTGACTCCTTCTCCGGGAAAATTCAGCCTAAAAACAATATTGTTCATTTCTCTCTTGAATGTGTTACTTGTGGAAACTCAGACCTTTAAAAATATAATGAGAACTTCGGACTTTTAAGGAATGGGGTGAACATAGAGAAAGAAGATGCTTTATTTTTTACTCCTAGGTTTCCCAACAGCAAGGAAACCTAGGATACCAGTTTTGTGTGTGTGTGTGTGTGTGTGAGAGAGAGAGAGAGAGAGAGAGAGAGGGAGAGAGAATATGACAGTGTGGTGATAAAGAGAAAGAGAGGTAGAAAGAAAGAGGGATGGGGAGAAAGGAAGTTCTTGTTACAAATTCATTTTAAACACTTAAGACTGCCATCTTTTGAATAGTAGAAGTTTAATAAGGAAGCATAGAAAAAAGCTACAGAAACCTTTTACAAACATTTTACTTTCTCTTTGTTTCACTAGAATAAATATGAGATTAGAGATTAGATTTCTAATTAATTTCTAAAATTAATTTAATTTCTAAAATTGTATGCCCCATTGAATACATATGAGATTGAAAACAATGTATTAGAGTATATAATACCAAGAGAATTATAAAATGTTGCTTTATATTACTTCATAAAGAAAATGCTGTTTATATTTTTTGAATAAGCATAGCATTTGATATTTAATCGACTTTGCATTTGAGAGACTTCAAAAGTGGACCTAGTCTAGATTAAGACAACCACAACAATAAATAGGATAGCAATCAGTCCTGTGTTCTCAGCATGTCCATGAAATGCACACTCATCCTAAGCAACCAAAAGAATTGAGAGAGAAAGAGAGAGAGAATAAATAAAATTGAACACTTATAAAACTAAGGAAATTAAAACTTTTCTTTTGCTTGCCATAGCCATTCCAATGATCTAATTGACTCCACCTATATTTTTTCAGTTGGTTTCTTTCATTTTTCAAGGTTAACTTTACAGTAGCTTTTCCAAGTTTCTGTTTCAGCTTAAGAGTGTGCAGTGTTTTAAATGATCAGTTCTAAAATTATTAAAAACATATTTGCTTTTACTATGGTTGACCAAATTTTTATGTGTGTGAGTGGCACAAACACACACACAGCATGAATATAGAAAGAATGAAAGTAAAGGAGAAAAGAAGAAAAGAAAAAGTTTATCTTAGAGTTTGAATGGGTGTGGAGAGGCTCAATTGTTCATACTAGTGCTTTAGTTCATTTTGAATTTATATTAATTTCACTAATAAGTTTTGCAAAGTTATTATGCAGTAATAACACCCAAATATTAGTAGCCTACAACAATAAAGGTTGATTTCTTCCTCATGTTACTTGTCCTTCAGAGTTCATTTGTACTTTGCTTCATATTGTCTTCATTGCAGGACCCAAGCTGAAAGAATAGTCCTATCTTGTTTTTATGACAGAGAAGGAAGAGCAATGTTGAAAGCACGCAACGCTGGGAGAAGAGATATACACCACTTTAGTCAGCTTTAGTCTTCTACATGGAGGAAGAGAAATATCCAACTCTAGCATCCTTTAGCCTTCTTGTCCCATCTAAAGGACTGAAAAGCATGTGCAAAAGTACAGTCTAGAGGCACAGACCCACTAAACGAATAAGACTTAATCACGGGACTATAAAATGTTTCCCTTTCCCCCACACCTTACCACCAAATTACTAAATGTCTATTTACAGCAGTTCCTTTTACCCAGTACATTGAGCACAGCTATCAAGAAAAAATTACAAGACACACTCAAAGGCAAAAGACACAGCTGGAAGAAACAGACCATCAAAATCAGACTCAGATATGACAGCAATGTTGAAATTACCAAACCAGGAATTTCAAACAACTATGATTAATATGCTAAGCACTCTAACAGATAAAGTATATAGCATGCAAGAACAGATGAGCAATATAAGTAGAGAAATTGAAATTCTAAGAAAAAAACAAAAAGAAATGCTAAGGATCAAAAACACTGTAACAGAAATGAAGAGTGCCTTTGAAGGTCATATTAGTAGACTGCACACAGCTGAGGAAAGAATTCCTAAACTTGAAGATACCACAATAGATAGCTCCCAAACTGAAAAATCAAAGAAAAAAATGACTAAAACAAAAAAGCAAAAAGCAAAAAACCAGAACAAAATATTGAAGACCTGTGGTACACATTACAAAAAGTGTGACATATAGGTAATGGGAATACCAGAAGGAGAAGAGAAAAAGAAGAGAATATCTGAAACAAAAATGATTGGGTATTTCCCCCAAATTAATGTCAGACACCAAACCACAGATCCAGGAAGCTTTGTTTTGCTGCTAGGAAGCTCAGAGCATATAAGCAGGATATATACCAAAGACAACCTACAGATATGCCTATATGATAGGCATATCATTTTCAACCTACAGAAAATCAAAAACAAAGAAAAAATCCTGAAAGAAGCCAGAGAGAAAAAATGCCTTACCCATAGAAGAATAAAGATAAGAATTACATCCACCTTCACCTCAGAAACTATGTGTCACAGACTGAATGGTTATGCCCCACACCCCCACCACTCAAAAAACTTCATATGTTGAAATCCTAACCCCCCACTGTGATGGTATTTGGATGTGAGGCTTTGGAGTATTTAAGTCATGAGGATGGAGCCCTGATAAATGGGTTAGTGTCCTTATAAAAGTGATCCAAAAGAGTAGCACATAGCAAAAAGATGACTATCGGTGAACCAGGAGGCAGGTCCTCACCAGACACCTAATCTGTGGGTGCCTTGATATTGGACTCCTCAGCCTCCAGAACTGTGAGGAAAAAAATCCATGTTGTTTTTTAAGCCACCAGCTTACAGCATTTTGTTACAGCAGTCTGAATGAACTAAAACACCAAGAAAGAAGAGTATGGAGTGAAATTTTTAGTGTTGAGAGAAAAAAAAAATCTTAGAATTCAGTATCTTGCAACATAAAGACTTTTTTTTTATCCTGAGAATAAAGACTTTCTCAGACAAACAAAACCTGAAGGAATTTGTTACCAGTAGGTCTGCCTTGAAAGAAATGTTGAGTTCTTTAGAGAGAAGGAAAATGGTACAGACAAGAAACACATACCTATATAAAGAAAGGAAGAGAATCAATAAGTGAAGGAGAAAGACTGTATCTTATTATAGTTTTAATCTGTATTCATTTGAATACTATTAAAATAGTGTTCTTTTTCCAAAGTAAAACAATGATAGTCACTTAGTAGCTTTTTACTTTTTTGAATTTTATAAGCAAATAACATTCTTTTAATTAGTAAATAATTAATATTCCTACAGCTAAAATGTGTTTATTTCAACCAATTATGCTGCTGCAATTAGACATCATAGCCAAAATAAATAAACTTTGTATAAAACCTAACACCTTATATGGAAATTAACTCAAAATGACCACAGATTTAATTGAAAGATGTAAAATTATAAAATTTTTGGAAGAAGATGAAGAAAAAAAATCCTTGAGAACTAAGACTAGGCAAGGAATTCTTGGACATGACAGCAAAAATACAATTCACTAAAAAATGTAATCAATAAATTGGACTTCATTAAAATTAAAGATTTTTCTCTGCAAAAGACTCTGTCAATTGTATGACAGGCAAGTTAAAAACTGAAAGAAAATATGTGCAAACCATATATCTAGAATATATAAAGTACTCTTTAGAAAAACAGTCAAAACGATGTGAAGGATGCAATTAGAAAATGGGCAAAAGACATAAACAGACCTTTCATCAGAGAAAATATATAGATGGCAGAAAGCACATAAAAAGATGTTCAAAGTCACTAGCTATTAGGCGACAAAAAACACAATGGAATATCACTATAAACCTTCTAAAATGGTTACAATTTTAAAATAGTGATAAATATCAAATGCTGATAAGGATGCCAAGAAACTAGATTTGTAATACAGTGCTGGTGAGATGCAAAATGGTACAGCTACCCTGGAAACCTGTTTGGTAGTTTCTGATAAAACTATGTAAACTCATCACATGACCCAGCAATTGTACTCCTGCACATTTATCCCAGGGAAATTAAAACTTATTTTTACACAAAGTCCTATATATAAATGCCCATAGCAGTTTTACTGAAAATAACCAAAAACTGGGGGAAAAAAATCCTTCACTGGGTGAATGGGTAAACAAACTGTGGTGCATTCATACAATGGAATACTATTCAGAAATACAAAGAAACCTGCTTACACATCCAACAACTTGAATGAATCTTAAGGGCACTAAATAAGAAGCCAATATCAAAAGATTATATACTATATTATCTCATTTACATAACATTCTTGAAATGGCAAAATGTAATGTCTTGAAAACGACATACTTTTCAAGAAGAAAACAGATTAGTGTTTGCCAGAAGATGATGGCATAATGGTCAGCACAAGGGAGTTCCTTTGTGGTAATGAAAACTTACTGCATTGTTGTAGTTACATGAAACTATACATAAATTAAAATTGTATAGGAATACACACACACATACATGAGTATATATAAAAGCTGGTAAATCTGAATAAGTCCTGTAACCTAGATAAAAGTATTATACCAATTTCAATTTACTGGCTTTGAGATTATACTGTAGTTAGGTGAAATATAAGCATCAGGGAAGCTGGTAAAAGGTACACAGGGCTCTCTTTATTTTATCAACTTCCTGTGAGTCTATAATTCTTTCCAATTGAAAGTTTAAAAATGTAAAATTTAACAAATTAAAATTTCTCAAACATTTAAACACTGATATAAATGAGTTTAATAAAATTCTCCTTCCATTTGTTAATTTCTCAAGTTTAATATATTGGATAATTTAAATACTTTAAATGCTATAAGAATTGGAACTTGCAGTCTCTGCTTAGTATATACTAAGTGGAAAAGAGTGTTGTACCTAACCTAACATCTAGATAAAGCCAGACGACCTATTAAATCATAATTTTTCTTGAACTTATCAGAGAATTAAAGTTGCAGGGCAATCAAATAGCCTGAAATCTGAGGAAAGACAAGCACTTCCAAAGAAAGACAGGATACAAGCATTGCTTACCCAGGGCAGAACACAGGAAGGAGAAGGAGCTGGCATTCAAAAACGGATAAGAACAATTTAGCCAAATTCGCAACAAATTGCTTAAATCTGAGTGTAGGATAGTGTGAGAGAATAGAGGCTCTTAGAGCTGGAAGCACTTCATCATATGGGCAGGGCTGGAGTCCAGAGAAAGTCTAATTTGTGGTAAAGATCTGGCAGGGGAACAGTCTAGCTGTGGAACAATAGAAAGTCCCACCTGGATCCTTCTTCTCTACAGAATAAAAGCATAAGCCACTGTGAGAAGAGCAGCAAATTGCCTGTCCAAGTGACTAGATGAAGAACCATTTTGGTTGTGGGGAGAGGGGAAGGAAACTGAACAAATTTCACTCTACTTCTTCAGATTTATATACAGGCAGTCCCCAACTTCACAATGTTTCAACTTAAAATTTGGTTCCACTTAAGATTTTTAGACTTTACTATGGTGTGAAAGTAATACACATTCAGTAGAAACCATACTTCAAATTTTGAATTTTGATCTTTTCCTAGGCTAGCCATATGCAGTAGGAATGATACCCTCTGCAATGCTGCACAGAGCCAGTGAGCCTCAGCTCCCAGTCAGCTGCAAGGTCAAGAGGGTAAACAATCAATACACTTACAACCTTTCTGTACCCACATAACCATTCTGTTCCCATGCAACCATTCTGTACACTTTCAGTACAATAGTCAATACAGTAAGTCCCCTACACATGAACCTTCAAGTTGAAAACTTTCAAAGATACTAATGTGTGTTCACACGTCCAATCACGTAAGTTAGTTCACATGTCTGGTGTACATTGTCATGTGCGTGCATCCTCTAGAAGTGGTTGTGCTTTACAATACAGTACTGTATAGAGTACAGTAGTAAAGTATCTTTATTTCAAGCCCAGGATGTCTGGAAGCAAGCATAAAAGCAGTGGTGATGTAGCTGGTACTGCTAAGTACCAGCTGTTGTACTGTACTGATAGGGACAGAGTAAAGGGACAAAATAGGTAATTAAATAGTTAATCCCACCGGAGGATTATAAGAAAGAAGTATGGGAGACCCCTGTAATTTAACAATCACTCAAGAAAGCACATTTGCTTAACCACAAAACCAAGCAGGCTTGCTTAGCAACAAAACCATGCAACAGAAGCAGGAGGCATGCCCCAAAACAATAAAACAATGGTGGCATGAGACCCACATCCTGCCCAGTGAGCTAATGACCCCAAGGACATGCTCTCTGCACACAGAAAAGACAGCAATTTATGGAAAGGTGACATTTCAAAGTGAAAGACCCTCATTGTACTGAGACCTGAAATAATTTTTCCATAGTGCCATGACAGTCCTGGCTTGACCATGTAGGGACAAAAAAACTCCCCCACCCAACCTGGAGGAGGAGCTGATGATGGAAGCCTGACCTCTACTCAAGAATGAGGAAGAAGGGGGTCTTTTCCCCCTCCCCACTTTTCCTTTGACTGTAAAATTGTAACCCACTAAGTTCTCAGGGCATGGCACCCTCTCGCCCACCTACTTATAAGCCTCACAAGTGTCCTATTCTAATAAATCACTTCTTATCTATCACTTTGCCTCTCGCTGAATTCTTTCTGTGCTGGGACATATAGGACTGAGCTCCTCAGAGCCCCCGAAACGCCACCTAGCGGTTTCGGCACTACTGTACTTTTCAAGGTACTGTACTGTAAGATTAAAAATGTTTTCTTTATTTTTTTTAATGTATTATTTTCGTGAAAAGTATTACAAACCTACCACAGTATAGTACTATATAGCCGACTGTGTTAGTGAGGAACCTCAGCTAACTTTGTCGGACTTACAAACCAACTGGACTTAATGAACATGCTCTCCGAACAGAACTCATTTGTATGTAGGGGACTTACTGTAAATTTCATGGTATGTTCAACACTTTATTATAAAATAGGCTCTGTGTTGATGATTTTGTCCAGCTGTAGGCTAATGTAAGTGTTCTGAGCACATTCAAGGTAGGGTAGGCTAAGCTATGATATTTGGTAGGTTAGATGCATTAAATGCACTTTCCACTTAGGCAACTTTAGATGGGTTTACTGGGATGTCACCCCATCATAAGTCAAAGAAGACCTGTATATATAAAGCAAATTATTAATAGGGCAAACAAGTCAATTAGATGTAGGTATAATATGTGATGGACACCTCACAAAAGAACATATGCTAATTATTAATAAACATAAGAAAAGATCCTCAATGCATCATCAGAGAAATGCAAATTAAAATCACAAAAAGTACTACTACATATCAACTAAAAGGACTGAAATTAAAAATACTGATATCACCAAGTATTGGGAAGTATGTGGAACAACTGTAACTCTCATACATCGTTGGTTGGGAGTATAAAATGATAAAACAAATTTTGGAAAGCTGATAAAACAAATTTACAATTTGACCACCAATTCTACTCCAAGTTATTTACTCAAGAGAAGCGAGGCCTTCCCTGGTGGCGCAGTGGTTGAGAGTCTGCCTGCCAATGCAGGGGACACGGGTTCGAGTCCCGGTCCGGGAAGATCCCACATGCCACGGAGGGGCTGGCCCCATGAGCCATGGCCACTGAGACTGTGCGTCCGGAGCCTGTGCTCCGCAACGGGAGAGGCCCCAACAGTGAGACGCCCGCGTACCGCAAAAAAAAAAAAAAAAAAAAAAAAAAAGAGAAGCGAAACCATATATCCTACACAGATTGTTTTCATGACTATTCATTGCAGCTTCATTCATAATAGTCTAGCAATGGAATCAACCCAAATGCCCATCAATTGGTGAATAACAAATTAATGTATACATCTACAATGGAATTGCTATTCAGCAATAAAAAGGAAATACTGATATATGCAACAACATAGATGAACATCTATCCTGTTAGAAAGTTTTCCTGAGAATCATCTGTACTCCCGTACTCTTTTTTTCTTAACATATAAGGAAATTGAGGATGCTGACAGATAAGCCATGGTATGAGAAAGCTTATAATTGTCTGATACAGAAAAATTTCACCACGAGGGGAAGAATGCCCAGACTTTATAGCCAGAGGTAGAATAATGGAGGACCTGAGCAATTGGTGCCATTTAAATCTTTTAGTTTTCACACACACACACACGCACACACACACACGTGCACACGCACACACACACACAAAAAAAACACACACCACAATAAATAAATGGGCCTAGTTCCCTTTTCTAGGTACCTAGGATAAAGCAAGTTTAGTGTAAGGGAAGTGTGCAAGTATATTATAGAGCAAACTGTTTATGAAATACTGAATCCATCTCAGAAGTCATTCTGTAACAGGTAGGAGGAGACATACCAGTCAGAACATATATGAGTCATAGGATGTAATAGAAATGAAAATCAAGAGATAATTAGACCCAATATTATAGAAGGCCTCATATACCAAATGGAAGAGTTTAAATTTGATGCAGTACTAGGGCTCCATAAATTGTTCTGCCTAACTGTCCCTAATAGCAAAGAGGAACATAAATATATGTGCCTCAGGGTTCTAGAAGGATCTTAAAGCTACATGCCACTAGTTAAAATTACTTTGAAGTTTCATTTGTTATATTTAAAATTCAGGAGAAATTTGTATGTTAATAATGAATACAGGACATATTTATTACTTATCAAAGTATCAAACTTCTTCCCAAATATTCTTGTGAAATTGACACTGTATAAAGTATGCTGGGTTTATCCTGTGGCATTAAAGCATGCCACAATGTATCTCCTGAAGTATGCACACCATTGTTTCAAAAGGGTGGCATAGGCAATAGGTGGATTTTTTTACATTCTTACGCAGAGGTGAAAGTGCATGCTTAGAAAGTTTGCATGAAAAATAATGCCTCAGACTTTATTTTTGGCAAAGAACTTTCATATTTGACTCTTACATTAACCTATGGCAGTATGGCAGAGAAAGTATATTCATGTCCATTTATAAATAGATTAGGAAATTGAGACATTGAAAGTGAACAGTTAATTAGCAGAAGAGCCAAGAAGAGAATGCGTTTTGTGACTCTGAATCCAATGCCAATTCTATAATCCCTAGTCACCCTAGAGCAGAATATACTATAAAACTAATTTATCTTGGATCACATTCAAGAGAATTTTGTTGTACCTATAGTAAAAAGATAGATTTACCCTTATAGGTCATCCTAACATATTCTCTGAGGTTTTCTAGTGTAGTAAGTTTTCGCATATCAAATTTGCTAGGTGATATCTGCTACAGAAACAGATATGTTTTTCTTAATGCTGAAATGTTACTAATTATACTTAAAAGAATGAAACTGACCTGCCCAAGTTCACTTGAGCAAAAAAACAAAAAGAAAAAATGCCCCCCCCACCAAATCTCACTGAAACTAGTCAATATGTCAGAGAGACATTTTTTTTTCTAAATCATCCGAGAGTTCTCACTGCTATTTTCTTACTTTTTAGAACTTCAGTGGCCAAACACTCAAAGAACCCACCAGAAATGAGTAAGGACTCAATTGTATTCTTGCTCTTAGAATTACCTTGCTCTAAGAATTCTTGCTCTAAGATTACCCTCTGGTTGTTTGTTTGTAAGATACTAACTTGCTCTATTTGCACTCACAGAATTCTATCCTCCTTGCTACCAACTTCTCTCTCTTTCGGAGGGCCCACCTGTCCAGAACCACTAAGAAGGTTTTTTATTTTTATTATTGTTTTTTAAAAACACTTACTCCTTTGACTAGAGCCAGAAGCTTTGAAGTTTGTTGTTGATAACAAAACTGTACCTGATGGGCAACCTGGACATTTGACTGAATTTTCCACTTGGACTACCTCAAAAGCATTATCATACCAGTCTCTGGTTCCAATGAGGACAGACTTCCTGGAGTATTCTGAATTGGATTCTCTTGGCCTACTGGGCACAGAAAATCCTGCCAAATTAGGCTTGGATTCCTGGACTCCTGATTTACAAAAAGCACAGAGTAGCATACTTGATATCCATGACCTTCTTTCATATCCACTGATAGCAAAAGTTGCTTGTTTTCCTCTGATCTTATTAGCAAAAATCCTTTGAAAAAAACAGGAAAGGAGTAGAGATGATAATAAGAGAATGAGATAAGTAGCTAACTTTGAAAGTAGTTCCCAAAAGAAATAAACAGGAATTTTGGCTTAGAAAGATAAAATTTTTTCAGGAATTGTATTTTTGTTTTAGTTTTTATTTTTCTTGATAACTAGGTTGACAAAATTAGGAAGCTAAGAATTTAATCAGTGTTCTCGTAGGACTTATAAATGCCAATTTATTTTTCACATATTTCTAGCATATGAGATTTCACTGATAAAAACCTACTAATTACATTTAATTTTATGTGTCTATGTTTAGGGATAATATTCACCATTTCTGTGAATAAAATTCATTGTAAGAAACCAGTGAGAATATGTATTAATGATGCCTTAGAAACATATCCTGAAAAGGAATAAATAATTGTCAGGCAAAATAGTGATTTAAAAGACTAGTAGTTTCTAAACTTTGCTCAATATTAGAATCACCTGGGAATCCAGGTGACATTAGTACATTAAAAAGTACTAATGTTTGACTCACACCCTCACATTCTTATTTAATTCATATGAAGTGCAACCTGAGCATCAAGGTTATTAACAGCTCTCTAGCTAAATAGCTAGTCTAGTGGAATCAAAACTACACTGAAGTCCTGAGCTCAAATCCAGTCTTTTTTCCTATGGACTGTAGAGTTTTGAGCAACTCAGATGACCTTTCCAAGTCTTTCTTTCCTAACTGTAAAAACAGGATATTGATAATATATTTTCTCTCTTTTATAGGGATTTCACGGAGATTAAATAAGATGCTAAACAGGAAGTCACTTTAGAAACTATTGCCAAGTTAAATGTAAAGTGATACATAAACAGGAGTTTTATATATATATTTATATATAGAAATTTATTATGTATAAAATATATTATACATAAGGAAATTTGTTATATTATATATGATATACAAAGATATTTATTATAATGAATTGGCTTACAAGATTATGGAGGCTGGCAAATCCAACATCTGTAGGGTAGGCGGGCAGGTTAGAGACCCAGGAGAGCTGATGTTTTAATTCAAGTCCAAAGCCCATCTGCTATAGAATTCTTTCTTGCTCCAGAGCAGGAAAGAATTCTTATTTCATTCAGGCCTTCAACTGATTGGATGACACCCACTCACATTATGGAGGTCAATCACCTTACTTAAAGTCCACCAATTTAAATGTTAATCTCATCTAATATAATCCTCACAGATATAACACCCTATATAATACCCAGAATAATGTTGACCCAATATCTGGGCATCCCATAGTCCAGCCAAGTTGACACACAAAATTAATCATCACGGTATTATTATTACCATCTTTAACAAGCTACCTAAAAAGTGGAAGTACTAGACCAATTAAATATGTAGGATTACAACTACCGAATTGCATTCTTGGCCCTTATCTTCACCTCAGCTTTGCTCCAAATATGTTGACATATATTGTGATTTGAAGGACAACAAACAGAGCCTCACTCAAATCATAAGGGAAAAGTCAAGGCTTCAACTATAAATGATTTTTCCCCCTTAACTCCGTAGTTACACTTCAGAAAAAATACCTGTTAGATTCCAATGGCACACAAGACTGGCCATATGAGTAGGTGTTATGATCTGAGAAATACCAAGAGACCCCACCTGCCAAATATATCTTCCCTTAGGGACATTCCTGGAATTCTCAAGGTTAGAGAGAAAACAGAAAGACCCTTTTAAAATGCACTGAAGTGTTAGCATATCATGGATTGGATTAACAGGTTGACTAGAACATGAATAAAAATAGCTTTTCAAGGTGGAAAAAATGGTTACTCTCTCATCTTTGCTCTAGCAAACATGTTTTTCTTTACCAGGCAAATTCAGTCTGGCTAAATTAGTCTACTTCTTTACCTGAAATCTGATAGATCTTATACTATTTTCTATTATGACTTTACTATCTGTTTCCTTACTACCTTCTTTATATATTTCTAAATGGTCACATTTGGTTTTCCACAATAGAACCAATAATAAGCTTTAGAGAGATTTCCACATTTTCTTAGTAAACATTGGTGGAGTTTGGTGTATCCTTGTTTTTATCAGTTAGAAAAGCATAAAGTTCAGATTTTAACCTAAAAAAAGGATACAAATTGCAAATACAGAGCCGCCAAATCAATTGGTATACAATAATATCTGCAATTAAAGCTCTAAACTGAAGGAGAGATTTTTGGACAAATATTTCTATGATGTTATAGGAACATTTTAAAAAATTGTTTCTTTTTAAAAAGATATTTCATGCAGTCCTGGAAATTAAGGACAAGGTTTCTATCCATCTTTAGCTCTTGAACCCCATCCTAAATATTAGTCTCAGAAACTCCCTGGAAAAAAATCACCTTCGTCCAATTTAAAAAATAAAGATATTTTCCCTCTACTGAAGACATATGTCTAATAGCCTCTTCCCAGGGACTGCTTCCTGTACTTTTTGACCTCATCAAAAGCTGCATTCTAACTTCACTATGACCTTGGCTAATGTTGCTGAGCATTTATAACTTCTTTCCATAACTCAAAGCCTACCATAATTTCCAGAACTGACCCAGTAATCTAGTGCTCCTCTTTGAGTGATAGGTTCCTGCACCATGGACATCCTAACATTATTAAACAGGTGAAATACATGGCAGGTTACTTTTGGCTTTATTTTTTTGGGAGGTATTATATACCAAATCAAATGTGCTCTCTCCAGCTGTTCAAGATGCAGAGAAAATTGCTGTACCACATGATCCTTATAGTAAGGCAGATTAAGTGATATCAGAATGTCTCTGGCTGACTGGAGCCTTTGGCAATTCACATTAAGAAAATCATAGCTCAGTCTCACAGACTTTGAAGCAAACTTCGTCTTTAGTAAGTAACTATTCTCCCTTTAAGAAACAATTCTTGGTTTATTATTGGAACAGACTGACCATGGAACAAGTAACTATGTGATTTGAGCTGTTCATCAAAATTAGGTAACCTATTAGGCATCAAAACAAAGTTCAGCATGTCTAAATGCCCTTATTCATTAAGTAGAAATCAAGTATATATAGATCAGGCTAATAAAGCATCAGATGTTCTCACAACACAGGGAAACTTTGCCATTTTTCCCACTGCTGCCATATTAAGAGGTAGACGTCCCGATGGTTGAAAAACTCTATAAATATACTAAAAACCATTGACTTATACACATAAATTGGGTGAATTTTGCAGCAAAAAGAATAAAGCTTAATGTATGCAAATTTTAAAAAATGGTTTAGAGGATCTGAGAACCTCAGTATGGAAAACAGAATGTTATAAAAGACTAATGTATTATGAACCAACATGCACACATACTAACCAGATGTATGAACCAACCTCACTGAGGGAGTGAGAGAAAGAAGTATTGACTTAAGACTTTAGAAAGAGTGGAGACTTGGTCTTAAAGGCAAAATAAACTGTACCTAGGCACTGTATTCTACTTGATGAAGCTGTTCCTGATAAGGGTACAAGGTAACAATTCTGAAATCACAACTGAACAATTAAGTAAGTACATGGCAGATTATGGAAGGCAAGTTTCTCACTGTTGAAGAGGGAGATTATAGATAGGCAAGGAGAGGAGACTACAGTGATCCATGTGATAATGGATTAGAGTTGAAGACAGTATAAACTCAAGTTTTGCTTAATATAGATACATATGGATACATATATATACACATATACACATACAAACGTATATATTGTATACAAACTTATATCTCAGTCTGTCAGCTGAGAGGGTCTAGACAACCCAATAGCAATGAGCACCCTTAATGCCAGGATATTGCGTTCTAACACTATTTTCAAATAAAAGGAACCTGGGATCCTTAGAGAAATGGCTGATTCTAGGACTGGGACAGGAAATATATAAGATGAGTCTGTAGTATCTTGTAGTGTACATCATCTTTGTAGTGTAGAAAGTAAGAAGGTTTTTAAAAAACAAAACCTCACAATGTGGTTGGCATGCTAAAAAGAATACAGGAGGGTCTTCCCTGGTGGCACAGTGGTTGAGAGTCCGCCTGCCGATGCAGGGGACACGGGTTCGTGCCCCGGTCCGGGAAGATCCCACATGCCGCGGAGCGGCTGGGCCCATGAGCCATGGCCGCTGAGCCTGCGCGTCCGGAGCCTGTGCTCTGCAATGGGAGAGGCCACAACAGTGAGAGGCCCGCATACCACAAAAAAAAAAAAAAAAAAAGAAAAAAAGAATACAGGAGCCACATGAAGAGGTCCCAATGGCCAAATGCTAGAACAATTTGAACAATAAAATTAAACAGCATTGGATTATAATCCAAAGTAAAAATAGAATCCATAAGTTCATGCTGATATAAACAAATGATTAAAAAATAAATGGAGAAGAAACAAATCCGCCAATCTGCCATACAAAATAATTACTATATATTTCAATATATGATATATTAACATGCATAGTAATTTATATAAATATATAGAAATATAAAAATGTTGACTAACATATTTATATATATTTATAAAATATAAACTAACATATTTATATTTTTCATTACTAAAATGAAAAATTGTTTTTAGATACTCTACCCTCAAGGAGCTGGCATATATAACTCCTCACCCCTTAAGTATGGGCTGTGCATAGTGACTACTTCCAAAGTGTCTGGCATGGCAAAAGAGGGGGGAAAAAAAGAATAACTTTACAGTGGAGAAACCTGAAAAATATTAGCTCAAGTCAGGTGATCAAGGTTAACATCAACAGTGATAAATCATGTTGATAAGTATGTAGCCCTAATATGATGTAATGAGAATGACCCTTTACCTCTGTGGAGTTCTCCGAAAAACATTACCCCAGTGTAAACATGAGAAAAACATCAGAACAATTCCAACTGAGGGACATTCTACAAAATACCAATATTCCTCAAACTGTCAAAGCCATCAAAAATAAAGTCTGAGAAACTGTCACAACCAAGAGGAGACTAAGGAGACATGACAATTAAATGTAATGTGATATCCTAGATAGGATCTTGGATGAGAAAAAGAACATTAGGGGAAAACTGAGGAATCTGAATGAAGTATAAAATTTAGTTAATAAAAATGTATCAATATTGGTTAATTAATTATGATAAATTTGATACTAATATAAGATGTTAATGATAGGGTAAACAGTGTAGAATATGTCAGAATACTGTACTATCTTTGCAATAATTTTGTAAATCTAAAGTTTTTCTAAAATTTAAAAAGTTATTAAATATGTATTTATATTATTAAATTTTAAAATAATATTTTAAGAGGGTTAGCTTATATGTGAAAGCATGTTGTGTTTGACATTTATTATCACTTTAGCCTATCTATCATCATTGTTCCCTAGAATGGATGAGAAAAAGGGATCTTTACAATATTTTGAATTAAAATAAACTATCCACAATAGCACTATGAAAAAGTAGCATTATTATCCCCCTTTTACTGTTAGCCACACAGTTGGTAAGTAGTGTATGTGAGACTCAAATCCAGGCACCTCTAACTCCATACAGTGTGGTTTAAAGTATTCTGTCAGACCTCTTCCCCAAATCATACACATGTGGTAAAAATAAATAAATAATTTTTAAAAAGAAAAAGAAAAACAACTATCAAAGATATGTACTCAGACAGTAATTTTTCTTTGATGAGTAAATGAACAATATTTTACATGTCAAATATTGTTAGTATCTATTATGCTAATTGTACCACATTTGGGCATAATTTTTATAAAGTCCAATAGACTTTACTTACTCTTTTTAAGATTAAGAAATAAAGTATGCTGTTCTCTTTTTTCCAAGAAATAATATATATTTATTATATTTGAATGGCTTTAATAACTTTATGAAACTATTCACTTTTTAATATATTTATAGTGAATGGATTACTAGAGATTAAACTAGCAAAGTATTTCTCTAAAATCTTGTAATTCTTATATTTTCTCACTTAAAAAAACAGGTATTATATAAAAGCTCAAGAGTGTAATTTGTCAGTATTATTTTACTAACTTGACTATATAAAGAGCTATTTAGCTTTCAGCTAATATTTGGAATAGATATGGCTAGATATTTAAGTTCTGTTTTTCTTGAATTGTACAGGATAGAGTGAACGTTGGATCTTATGTTTCTTAAACTTCTGCATTTATGTAAATAAAAATGCTACCAAGCCAAGTAAAATTCCAGTTTGGTGAAGCTGAATTCCAACAGAAGAACAAGAATCCTTTCCACATGTACAAATGAAAGGAGTCTGGTAGATTCTAAGTCTTATTTTTCTCTTTTCATAACTATTAATTAGGAACAGTGGCTGTAAAACAAAACCTAAATCTATGCAATGGAGAAACCTAATTAAGACTTCAGCTCTATTCTTCTAGGAATATATATGCTAGAAATACCTTATTTGGTTCTTAACTAACATGAAAAATCTGATCTCCAAACTGACCCACTTCATAAATATAGTTGTAAATATCAAATTCCCACAGCTCACTTTATGGTATCATGTTAAAATACGAGTAGGATCTAATCTCTCTTCTTAGATTATAACTCACTTGAAGGCAAAGACCTCAAACTTGCTGGGACTCACAATCTGCGTTTATGTAATAACCAGAAGCCACAGTGAAAAATCCCTTCCTGAACTTCTGTGGTCATTCTCTAAAAGGCCTCAGTGGTACTCAATATAACCTAATCAAATGACTAGGGACCAACTACTGCCTATTTTCTTCCAAAACATAATTCGACCAAGGCTACTCAATAATGGGATAGGAAAAGTCACAATATCAAGACTATTCCATCACCCAAAGAGAGATGTTGAAGTCATTTCTCTTCCAGTTATCAATAGTATTAATCTCTATCTCTCGACTCATTGCTATATCCAAAAAGAACAAGATAATAATTTATAAGTGCACCAAAATTTCAAAAGTGTTTTACAGATATTAACTATCAGGTCTAACAGGACAGTAGGAGGAGCCAGTACAAATAACCAGCAGGAATGGTCCACACGGTGTGGGCTGGCGGGGTGGGGGGATTGCTCAGGGCCCTTCTAAGGCACATATAAGTACAAATTCCACGTGAATATTTTTACCTGGGCTGTTCCCTCCAAATATTTTTAACAGGGCACAAATCCATTTTAGAACACCTGTACCTTGTTTGTATAACACTAAACGATATATTTATTGTCACTTATTTGATGAAGGCATTGAAACAATGTAAATCCAATTTTGTGTTTAATGTTACATAGATCTATATCAGTCCTTCTTCCCAAAGAAATGAGTTTGTCATATTTGCAAAGAAGCAACGTGATATTGCATAGTACATGAAAGGACAATGGTCTCAATAGTGGGAGATTTTTACTCCAGCCATGACTTTTTTTTTTGATTTTTTTTTATTAGTTTCTGCTTTATAAAAAAGTGAATCAGTCATACATATACATCTGTTCCCATATCCCTTCCCTCCTGAGTCTCCCTCCCTCCCACCCTCCCCATCCCACCTCTCCAGGCGGTCACAAAGCACCGAGCTGATCTCCCTGTGCTATGCGGCTGCTTCCCACTATCTATCTACCTTAAGTTTGGTAGTGTATATATGTCCATGCCTCTCTCTCGCTTTGTCACATCTTACCCTTCTCCCTCCCCATATCCTCAAGTCCATTCTCAAGTAGGTCTGTGTCTTTATTCCTGTTTTACCCTTAGGTTCTTCATGACATTTTTTTTTTCTTAAATTCCGTATATATGTGTTAGCATACGGTATTTCTCTTTCTCTTTCTGACTTACTTCGCTCTGTATGACAGACTCTAGGTCTATCCACCTTATTACAAATAGCTCAATTTCGTTTCTTTTTATGGCTGAGTAATATTCCATTGTTGGGAAAACTGGACAGGGACAGTCATGACTTTTTTACTGGCATTTGCAAACCACTAAATCTCTGATTTCCTCAACTTACCTATATTTAAAATAAAAGAGAAAAATCAATAAACAGAAAAGAACAAAACAGCATTTTTTCATAATAAGATAAATATAGAAAAAATAGAATTTACTGAATTAAAGTGAAGATTTGCAATTATTTTTCTCCTATGTGAAATTTTTATTATTAAAACATTTTTCTAGGACAGTGTCCTATATTATATTTGGTTAAAAAAATTCTTGTTTCTTTAGTCTGAACTGTAAGTTCATAGAGGCTAGATACACTTTCTCTTCTTTTCTCTTTCATCATCCAAGTCAACTTCATGAAATAAGGCCATTGTCAGTCTGTTTCTCTCCATCTACTCCGAAATATTGGCACAAGCAAGAAGCCACCATGTGATTCTCCCCTAAAATCCAGATTGTTGTGACAAACTCCTCGCTTGACATCTATTGAATGTCTAGTAGCCATTTTAAATCTAATATGCCCAATTGCAACCCTTGCTTGACAACTTCATTAGTTTTCTATTGCTGTGTAACAAATCACAACAAACTTAGTAGCTTAAAACAATACCCATTTATTAACTCACAGTTTCTATAGGTCAGAAACCTAAGCATGGAGTAGCTGAGTTCTCTGCTCAGGATCACATAAGGCCAAGATCAAGGTGCTGGCTGGGGTTATGGTCTCATCTGGAGTTTGGTGTACTCATCCAAACTCATTCAGATTGTCGACAGAATTCAGCTTATTGTGGATGTATTAGTGAGGCCCCCATTTTCTTGGTGACTATCATCCAGGGACAACTATCAGCTCCTAGAGGTTGCCCTCAGGTCTTTGCTTTGTGACCCCCTTCCTCTTTCAGCATCTCAGTTTGCTCCTTGTTTGAGGCCAGCAGGAGAGTAACACTTCACCTGGTTAGATTAGGCCCATACAAGTTAATCTCCCTTTTTATTAATGCAAAGTGAACTGATTTGTAACCTGATCATGGGAGTGATATCTCATCCTACTTATGGTCCCTGTTCACACTCAAGGAGGAGTTTATACAAGGCATGCACACGATGGGGCAGGAATCTTGGTGGTCATCTTAGTCTTCTACTCACCATCCCAACTTACCCCCAAACTTCTTTTCTGTGAGTCTTCGCATCACTAAATTGTTCAAGCCAAAAACCTCTTTTTCTCACAACCTATAATCAAGTTACCATGAAATTCTGTGAGCTCTAACTCCAAAACATAACCTGAATCTGTTTATGTCTCTTTCTCTCCATTAATTCTCTCTACAGTGCTTTCTTCATGCAAAGCAGAATGACTTTAAAAATAAAGTCACTCATCCCTTACATATTTTTATTTATGACTCCTATGCAACTGGCAAATACCCCCTCATCCCCTCACAAACACTGACCTGAGAGGCCCCACTCTGGTGCCCACGCTTCTGGCCACCTTCCCGTAGTCACTCCCCATGCCCCTCCTCTCTCAGTGCTAAGAGTGCCTTCATGCCCCCTCCCAGCCCTGCTCCTGCCCTCTGCTTCCCCAGAGGGGTAGATATTAATATTAACCTTCCTCCAGCACTCTCCCTCCCCTCCACCTCCCTGTAATGGGAGACTAAACTGCCTACATTTTGTAAATAAAAAAAAAATATTCCCCTACTTTCATAGGGGAATGCAGAGGCCCTGGCTGGTTCCCTGTCTCTGTGTATAAATTGTACACACAGTGAAGAAAAATAATTTTTTAAATAAAATCATTTTACCCTCCTTTGGCTTCATTCCCCACTTTGATTAAAAGCCAGACTCCTAAACAGGACCCACAAGGCCCTATGTGAAGGCCTCTCTGAAGGTATACAATTTAATATTTAAAAGACTGACTAGAGAGAGAAAGCCTTGTGACCATCACAGGAAAGAATATGCCAGGCAAAGATGGCTAATGCACAAATCCTGAGGCAGAGATAAACCTGGTATGTTTGAGAAACTGAAAGAAAATAGTATGACTGAGACCATTTGTAGTGGGGAAGGGGTGTGCTAACTATAGTTTCTGACTCCTCCAGGAAAAATAAGTGTCAGGAAAGTTATTACATGACTGGTACCAATGTAATTCAGCAATGTTTTTCTCTATGTTTAAGCTGTTAGTTGTATGGGGGTGCTTTGTGGATTCTTTGGAAATCTCTGAACTCTGAGGTTGTTTTTGCCCCTTTTTTTTTTTTTTTTTTGGCCTCACGGTGGCATGTGGGATCTTAGTTCCCCCGACCAGGGGTTGAACCCGTGCCCCCTGCAGTGGAAGTGTGGAATTTTAACCACTGGATGGCCAGGGCCAGGTATGTCCCTGAACTCTTAGGTCTTATACCAACAGTTTCCTTGATAAGGGCAAATACAACTCCACTCGGTGGTTAATCGTGATACCTCTCCTTATAATTTATCTCTTTCTCTTGCAGTCACGACCATTTAGATAGGACTCTTGGAGTGGGTCTAAGGCAGCTCCAACAGGCTCTTTATTATATGGGCCACATCTGAAGCAGAGGAAACATGCAACTTTAATTTACTCTTGGTAGGAATGGAGTTAATTCCTACCTGCATCTTCTAATATACTGCCGTAAGCAGCTTCAGCCAGACTTTGTTTAGATTTCTTAGATGTGAATTAGACCCTTGTGAATGTCTCTATTCCAACCTGCAAAGGGCGCTTATTGAGTTCTATTTGGGCACTTATTGAGTTCTATTTGTATTCTTGATGTTCCTCTCACTTGACATGAGGTAAGTGGGAAGCCATCTATTCCCATTTATGGGGGACTAATAGAACCCTGACAATTCTTTTTAATTTCCTACTTTCTGGCTGAATTATTAATCTTCACTTACATAAACACTGACCTTTCAAAAGCTGATTTTTAATCACTTGCCTTGTAATTCCTACATGAGTTGTATTGTACCTCTCTTTATATAGTGCGAATAGAATGCATACTTAAGAGAACAAATTCTGATGCTATTTTGCTGGGGTATAACTCCTGGCTTTTTCATTCACCGTTAAGTATGACCTTGGCCAAGTTATTTAAAATTTCTGTGTGTCGGTTCCTTGATCTGTAAAATAACGACAAAAATTTCATAGGGTTATTATGAGAATTAAATTAACTATATACACATGCTTATACACAGTTCTACGTTTATAGCCAGCTGCATATACATACAAACACAAATACACACACAGCTAAATATATATATGCTGTATATTATATATATTATCTATCAGTATGATATATATCAGTATACACTTGAGTATATATTTATATACATATATATACCAGTGTTTGTATGTTTACATATGTATTCATATTCACTAATAAATACTATATGTACTTCTAACCTACTATTTTGTTCTCATTGTACAAACTCGAGACAAAAATCTCATTTTAAGATGCCATCAAAAAGCATGAATAAATAAAATATGACATATCATAAGTATGTATGTGCTGTGTGCTTCAAAAAATGTCTGAAATGCATATGAACACAAGCTTTCAAACTCAAAAAAACCCTAAAAAGACTAAAGCCTTTTCTTTAACAAAGTAGTTTGAATTCATAATTTTCCCTAATAGAGTGACCACTATTATTTTTAACTGTACAGTAAAGTACTACATATGTATTGCACTTAACAAATGTATTCATTATGTTATCACATTGATCTAAATTGTCTCATTTGAGGAAAAAGGAAAAGGTATTTCACATGGCATTATTACATTTTTACTCATTCTTACATGGAAAGAAGTTGAAATTAAGAAACATTGTGAAACTTACATAAGGTGACCCAGAAAAAAGGAGATATAGCTAAGAATAAAACAATGCTTCAGCAAGTCCTTATCCAGTGATCTTTACACTATAGGACACTGCTCCCTAACCCAGATACAGAACTAGTCTATCCACTATATGTGACTGCACAGAATTTTGTGCATATTTTATAAGATATACAGTTAGTATATCGAATACAAGACTTGTAGGATAAGTTAAAAATCACAATTCTGTTTTATCTTCAATGCCCTTTTAAAATTTATTCAATATGGGTAGTCTTTCCTGCCCTTGGATAGGAAATTGGCTGGGTCCCATTACTTTCCAGCTTACTCTTAGGTTATAAGCAGTTCTATAACCCCTTAAGTCCCAAAACATGGTGTCAGTTCAATAATTATAATAAATAGATTCCAGGTTATTGATTAATGTTTCAATAGGCATTCAACTTAAGACTTCTATTCTTCCCAAGGCCTATGAGAACAACTGGTTGGCCCTTGCTCTTTTTTCTCACATGTCTCCCTCCTCACTAACTGGTTAGCAGCTTTCTCACATTCCTCCAGGGTCAAAGTAAGCAGGAAAAGTAAGAGAATAAAATTATTTTTCCTTGACTGTGCCATATTCTCTGTGCCTGATATATGGCCAAAGCTTACTCTTTTACGGGATGATTTTGTGGATTTTGGAGGTTTTCATAGCTGTGGTGTTTCATTTTCCTAGCTGGACCCATTCAGTCTCTAACTTCCCTGGAGGTTTCCCTCACATAATCTCAAACTACTGAAGTACCTTCCACAATCCCCATTAATCCTCTTGGGCAGTCCTTAAATGGCTTCCACAAAGCTTTGTTGCCCGCCATGGCCCATATCTGATCTACTCACACATCCTTTACCCCAAGTTCGAGGAGAACAGGCTAGTCTCAAGGCAACAGCAATACTCTCCTGGCTCTACACCAAGCACCTCATCAGTCTTTTTGCCATCCTCTAGATAGACTGGGTAATCATCTGTCTCCAGGTTGCAAGGCCCCCTATTGTCAGGAAACACATATAAAGCTCTCTGAATGGTCTTGTTGAAGCCTACTCTTTCCAACGTGAAGAGCCACATAACACTTCTGAAAAGAGTAGGTGAGGTTTACTGCATCATTTTCTTCAAAGAAATCCACTTCAAAGCATTGACGCTTCTCTATACTCTGAGTTTTTTATGTCCTTGAACCACCTGAGGGTTTCAGAAATCAGAAAACTGAGTTTCTGGATTTTCTTTTTTATGTTCAGCAAATGGGCAAAGTGTAAGGTCTCTCTCTATCCATTTCATAGCTCTTGTATTATTAATTCTGTCAAAATTAGGTAAAAAATATTCTCATTTCAACAATCTGTTCTGCATGTATTACATTCTGCTTTGTATTATACATATTTGTGTAAATATTATAGTCTTATATTCCCTACTAAATGTAAGTTGTATTCTTCTTAAAAGCAGATACTGTGATTTACTTATCTACATAATATTCATGACATATAGATCTGTCCAGTAATTAACTGTTGAGTTGAATCTTCACACAGATCAACAGGGAAAGCTGGCCAAGGGCTAATGCTTGGGGTCTGATGAAATATGCAGAGTGTAAGAGTTAAGCAATTAAGAATCAGATATCATGTTATACAGCCTAAAAATATACAATTTTTATTTGTCAATCACACCTAAGCTGAAAGAAATAAAAAAAATAAAAACATGAAAAAAGAATCAGACATGGAATTAAATTCACACTCTACCATTTGCCAGCTAGTTGTATAACCTTGGACCTGTGGATTATATTTTCTAAGTGTTGGATTCTTTATGTGCAAAGTGTACATAATAAAGCTTCCCTCACAAGGTTTAAGTGAGAAATAAGTGAAAAAATGCATAAAAATCTTAGATATTTTGGTTATTAATATTAAATCCATTATTACCCATTTTTCTAGAAACATAATGAATCTGACCCAAAATAGAAATAAATTAATATTTGTTTCATAAATAAGTTCATGATTAAATAAAACAAATACCTCAGCAACTACCTGGGCAACTTAGTTACTAAAAAGCAATTTTACTTTCATTATTGGAATTATGAGGCTAGTTACTTTATAGCCATTCTTTACATATTAGTGATAAGGAAGGAAAGAAAGAAGGAAAGATGGAAGGAGAGAAGAGAGGGAGGGAGGGGGCGTAAGGGAGGGAGGAAGGAAGGAAGGAAGAAAGGAAGGGGAAAAGGAAAGAAATGAAAGAGAAAAAGAAAAGAAGGAATTGCATGAAGAATATTAAGGATCAATATATTTTTAAATGATTTCATTATATTCCTTCAGGTTGAAAATAATAGTAAACTACCTGTATGAAGGAAAAAGTTATGTGGTTTATACTTTCTTTTAACATTATTAATCATGGAAAATGTGATAACATGTGTGTTGCTTTTAATATGGTATACTTCAGGACAGTTAGTTGACATGTCCTCCAGGGTGGTTTCTGATCACTTAATTCAAAAGCCACTCTCTAGATAGGATTCATCTATATTTACTTCTAATCAACATCAGATATTTGTTAATGAGTTTAATTTAAACTGAATTTCCACTGATGACATTAGATAAGTGGATTAACTAAAATATGTAGACATTCCTTTCCCACCATTGTATGACCCAGTTATAACAATCCGCAAATCTTGCACCATTTAGCCCTTATAAATGATGTTCTAGGCTTTGTTCTTAAATGCACCTGTATTTAGCCAGTGATTCTGGAAGATGTGGATCATCTGACTGACTAAAGAGTTAAAAATACTGCTCATTTGCTTCCAGTAAACCTTTATGCTCTTACATAAAGGCATGTGGGACAGAGAGTTGGGACTTCAAGACCCATACAACAGGATTGGGATTGTTTTGTGTCTGTTTGTGCATAGACATCTATATAGAGCAGAATATGTATTTTTTTGGTGACCTGGTAGCAAGATTGTAGATGGACTATATCCCTTCCCTGCCTCTAACAATTGGTAGGCATATACATTCACCACAAATAACCTAATATTTGTGTATTAACAGACTGGGTTAGGTCAGTTTGCATCAGAAAATTGCATACAAATATATAGTAGAAGTTGCAAAAGATAATAATAATAAAGCTAGAGATTCCCTCTTCTTGAAAGGGAATCCTTTTTGAGAAATAGCCTTGAAACTGATATTTGAAGTTAGTAGAGCTCATTAAATTATAGATGGCTTACTGATCAGAAGAGAAAGTTAAGGATCAAAATTAATTATATTCATAGCAATGGAGGGATAAGAAGTACAAAAGGGATCAGTAGAAGTAGAAGTATAATGGGCTTATTCTAAGATATGGTTTTACTGATAAGAAGTACCTGCAAAGTACTTAGAATATCTGTTTCTTTTTCTTTTTTTTTTTTTTTTCTACTGATTCATGCTGGGTCAAAACTGAAGGATATGTACCCTAGCAACACCACTGCTAAGAATACCTGGGATTCAGGTATGGATAGATAAGACTCTATTTATAGAAGACGACTCAGAGACAAGTGTCTTAAGTGGCTAAATTCACAACAAACTCTGATATGTGCTGTTTTAAGCAACTAGAGCAAGTAGAATCAAGTTAGCAGCTTGCAGCAAACCAAAAAACTGCTAAGGCTTGGGCACCACTAGATGACTGGACGTCTCAGTGTGAGTTCAAATGAGGTTGTAGGACAGCAGGGATAAATGATGCAATAAAACTAGCTTAGGTAAACTGGTAGGGAACTTAGATCTTTTCCTTTGAATCCTGTTCTTTATAATAGGTGTAAAGGGTCTGACGTCTAGTCCCCAAAATTCAAGTGTGCAAAATTACTAACTTTATTTTTCTGTAAATAAACTTAATTTCTATTCTGTGCTCTCCCTGCGTCCATTTTGCTAGGCAGTAAAAATAATCTTGGTCAATTTAGAGTAATCTTGATCATTTCAGTTACTCACCCTTCTCCCTACAAACCCTTCACTGAAGTTGTTTCTAAGCTCTAAGGAACTTAGAGGGTATCACCCAATTAGCAATTATATGGGTCTTAACGGTGGTCACTTCACACTAACTTCCATTGTGATGTGCGTATTTTCTCCTGGTCTCCATCATTGGCTTATGCACATGTCAGTTGCAGCCTCCTCCTCCTCAACATAGCCCCTCCTCCAGTCTGTTGGTTTTCTGCACCATATCTGTACACATTGGAAAAACATTCTGCTGCTCTCTAGGCTACTATATTAATGGAGCAAGAGATTCTATGAGGCCACCTTAGTGCTATATCTTGAACACCTCATCCATCTTTACTCTTTTGTTTCTCTAAAACCCTCAGTTTATCTCATTCAATTATTGAAAGATCTGCTCAAATAAAAATTTTCATAAAAATCTATGAAATGGACCTGACATTAACTGTACATGTAAGTATGATGATCAACATGCTTAAATTTTTTCAAATTGGATATAGTCTATACTTTCATAAATGACTTATCTGAACATTTTTGAATTTTTTTTTTTTTTTTGTGTGTGTGTGTGTTACATGGGCCTCTCACTGTTGTGGCCTCTCCCGCTGCGGAGCACAGGCTCTGGACGCGCAGGCTCAGCGGCCACGGCTCACGGGCCCAGCCGCTCCGCGGCATGTGGGATCCTCCCAGACCGGGGCACGAACCCGCATCCCCTGCATCGGCAGGCGGACTCTCCACCACTGCACCACCAGGGAAGCCCCTGAATTTTTAAATTATTGAATTATAATATAACTATATCCAATTTAAAATCATTTTGGACATAATGCAAGGTAAAATTATTACATATATATGTATGTGTATATATGTAATATACGTATATATGTAATTATATATGTGTATGTTTATATACCTGTGGAATATTTTTACTTTGTATCTATTCCAAAATCACGCACGCACACATACACACACATATCAGCAACTGAATCCTTTATTTTATAGTTCTAATGTCAATTTCTAATTAAAGAAAAGCTTGACTACTGCCCTTCCATAACACAAGACACAAAATAAAACCCTGTTTTGGTGGTTCTGTAGTGTGCTCTTAAGAAAATCTAGAAAAAGAGTTGTAATTGGAGACAAAGACAGAAAGTTGAAATTGATTCATATTTCACAGAGATCTGCAGAACCGTGGGTCTAGATTGCAGCTCTTAGCCACTAGCCAGCTTTGCCTGCATTTCCATGATAGGCTCTGTCTTCACTTTTTAAAATACTAACAGGCTTCTTGTGGGTGGGATCAAATGACTGCCCCTCTCCCTTCACCTGTGAAATTTCAGAGCCTATTTGAAAAGGGCCATTGTTTCCCAGGAATGCCAGGCCTAGTCCAGGAAAGAAAGTCTTCATTTCAACAGGAATTTGGAGCCTGCCTGAGAAGGCCAGCCAGTTACTTGGTGAAAACTGGCAATTCATTCAAGCTCTGAACAGTTACTATCCCAGCCTTACTCTCTTACTTTCAACTCCTGAGCTTTATGACTAATGTGTTTTTTTTCCTTAAATCACAGGGACACGTGTGTGTGTGTGAGTCACAGCAGAAAGAAGTATGTATATAGTGCAGCATGTACACTGTCAGTGAGCTGATGAAGGAAACCCCTTGCTTCAGTGAGCTGCAGCCATGAGTATGAGACATAGGTTCCTCTGTTCCAACTTCTGCACCTACATTTACAGCACTTGAGTACATTCATGTGAATAAGCTCATATGTTTAACAAGCATTTTGAAATAGGTTCCCAATAAAATATATTTGTACAAGAATACAAAACAAAGATACAGTACTTGCATTCAAGACCTAGACAGAAGGCCCCTGTCTGAAGCACATTAAAAATAATTTCTGAAGTAAAATTAGGACTAGAAGCCAAAAGAGTACATTTAAAAAGAAAAAAAAAATACTTGATACAAAGGTACAGAGTCAAATCTTTTTTGTTAGAGTCTATAGGGACTGACTATATGAGCTTTACTATCTAATGTTCCTACTGTTTAGAGCTCTTTGATATTTTCTACAAAATGACCTGGAAATTTTCTAAGATTTGTTCATTCTACTAGTAAGATATTTAAGTTCACAGAATCTTTATTAAGAAAATCTACCTTTGCTTCTCAAAAAATTTCAAAAGATCCCCCAAGCATTCAAATTGACTAAAACATAAAAAATAAATAATAATAATGTCAATGAACTTGAAAGCAAAGCATTCACCTTTATGTGTGATTATTAGCAGAGAAGGAAATAGTGATGCCAATACAGCTTCAGGATAGGATTTTGGAAATATGTTTTCAAGGCAAGTGCAAGCAGTTTTGAATATGAACTGACACTGACATCAATTGCTTTACTCAACATCTAAAAACTTTGGAAACTTTTATGATTTTTGATACATCACAGATTTAATCTTTCATCTAACAATAAAGTACCATTAATTTGTGGTGAATAACCACATAATAATTTTCCAAAGAGCATGTTCTAAAATTAGAAAACAGTGAAACAGAGCCTAATCAAGTCAAAAGATGACATTTTTTTCTTTGCTTCTCCTTCATCAGATGTTTCCTATGATCTTGTGAAAAACCTGATGTTGTAACATTATTAGTCGCTGCACTTTAGGAAAGATGGTGCACAAAAGGAAGCTTGTCCTTTTGGGATCTGGTTTTGAATCAGTTACAGACGACAGAAAAATACTCTTTTGTGGCTGCTAAAGTTCAGGAATGAATTCTGGCAGTCTTGCCCAATTCCCTAAAGTAGAGTCCACATTACCAACATCTAATTTGCAGGCTTCACTTGTAACTCCCACTAGGGCCACGGTAATGAATGGATTTAGTGATGGTGTCCTGAGTCATCTGTAGAGTGGCTGGTCTGGACGCTGAGGCTCTTCCTTATAACCTCCCCAGATATATCACTCAAGGAAAAGAGAGAGGCTATGTGCTTGCATAATAGTGACAGACTTGGTAGTTTTATTAAATTGTAGTCCCAAGGAAAGTTGTTCCCTCTATCTGATCTAGAAAAGCAAAGGGGTCTTAGGAGAGGAAACATATTCTTGTTAGATCTCTACACTCCTTAATATCCATTCCAAAATCTTTTACATTTAGCTTAAATATCCAGCTAACTGTGGTTGAACGTGACTTTCTCTAGACCTATGCCAGAGTATTCCTTAGGCAGTCAGATATGAAAGTTGGCCCATTTCTGCCCAGAAAGCAAAGAATCAAAGGTGACCCAGAGGTTAGATTACTACTCTGACAAGGTGAGGTCCTGATACTAACTTTATGACATTTCTTTCTTAGCCCCTAGGCTTGCTGTATGAGGATTTACTTTCATGTACTAAGTAAGTTGTACTCCTAGATCTGAGAAGGATAATTTGTTCACTCCCTTCAGTTTAGTACATATCAATAGCATGAAATAATTAATATTGAGTCATTTTTATCTTCTTAATTCTTTAAATCATTTATGCCAAATTCTCTCTGAAATATTTTTACATCTGCCTCTTTAGTGAAGTTCCACCAGCCTCCTAAATTCAGCAACCAAAATTGGATATTGATTTAGAGTCAATAATACTATCTAGCTTAAACTAAAAGTGTAAGTAAGAGAGAAGTCGAGAACAAAAATAAAATGCTGATCATGACAAAAATTAATGAATGATTTATTAGTGTTGGAGAAATCACTCTTACGTTCTACTAAAAGACTTATGATAAAGTAATGTTATTTATCTTAGCAAACATTTTCGACACTGATTCCTCTTGAACTAATCTATGAGGCATTGCAATCTGAAAGTCATACGGAATTGCGTCATTAGATCATTTTCATTCTGTGCTACATTCTTAAGCCCCCTCCCTTTCCTAGAATCAACAATCAACAGATATTACACTCCAATGTTTAAAATTAATAAAAAAGATACAATAACAAAATCCACATTGAAAAGTTAGGTACTTTGAACTTTCTCATCACCTTACCAGTGTTTCCGCATGGACAGTCTAAAAGACAACTCAGCAATGTCTGAATGGAACTGCAAACAATGGCTCCTTCACAAGTGGGTCTTTAATTGATTACGGCTGTGTTTATGGAAGCAGAAGAGAATTTACACAAAATGACAGATTCCCTTCATTTTAAGGGGGTTTTACTGGCATTCACATGGTAAGGGTGGTTTCTCTATTGACTAGTCCTGCTATCTTCCCTTACATATATCCACTTGATTACCATCCAACTAAATAAACATTACAAATGGTTACTTTATATAACTTTTTATTAGAATTATCTCCTCAGATCTTTTTTTTTTTAATGCGGTAAAATTTACACTTTCTAAGATACAGCTCATGTTTAGTGAATCCAAACAAAATCCAGTTTCCATCTATCTTTTTGTCACATATTCTTATATTAAATATTATAGAAAATAATTAAATAATAGGAAATTATTAGGACTCAGTTTAGTGGTGTCCCTTTTTGTTTTCAATTTGTGTAAGTAATTGCAGGGATGGGAAGTTTTAAATCATGAGATTTGGCTAACCCATCCAAGTAGTAGTATCTACTTTTACTATATAATTATGTAAAAATATTCTGATTTTAAAGTTGTGTTGTATTTATATAATGTCTTAATATGAGGTAGTACCATGGTCTTTCCAGTGATTGGGGCAAATAGATTTTAAGTTTTAACTATATTAACCTGTAATTCTAAAAGGCTTTTCATTTGTCTGTTAATAGTGACCTCTACAGGTCAACTGTAGCAACAACATAACATCCCAAGGTAGCTGCTCTGGAGTCCAAGGTTTATTCAATGAACAGTGGCATAATTGCAATAATAAATTTAATATATATTAGACCCTCAATGCCAATTTATATTTTAAATCTTTCAACCCCACAAAAATCAACTGGTCTCATAAATATCTGTGGACTCTAATTAAAAACAAAGTAACACCTGACAAGGTCTTAGGTGATTATTCAAAGAAAAATAAACTTTGCTTAGAAGCAGAAAAACTTAAAATGTATGTTAATGTAAATCTTCTCATTATGAAACATTAAGAAGAAAGCATTATATTATGGCTCTTTTTTCTAAAAGTGTATGAACATGAAAGGTGTTATAAAAGAATAAATCTATCTTACCTCAGAACATTGACATTATGTTTTTCCTCATTCACCATGGACTTTTTAAACCAATAGTGCAAATGAGCACTTTTGAAACTTTCTTATTTTCAGGAATAGATTGTATATTTTAATTTTATTAACATGTTATTAATTTATTGGTTTTTATATGACAATATACTCTAAGTCCATAAAAGAGAGAATATCCCTGTTTGCAGTTTTAAATTTGGGATTCTATACAAATAAACAGGGAATTATTTTAATATTGCTTAATTTACATTTACCATTTTGAATTTTCAAGGAAAAACTCTCTCTGACTCAAGTCAGCCAAAACTGTAATCAATCCAATAAATAGACTTCTTAGTTTTAGTTATTTTTCTGTAGTTAAACTAGTTGTTCTAAGGAATTCCCTGGCAGTCCAGTGGTTAGGACTCTGTGCTTCCACTGTAGGGGGCAAAGGTTTGATCCCTGGTTAGGGAACTAAAATACCACAAGCCACGCTGCATAGCCAAAAAAAAAAAAAAAAATTAGAATTAGATGTTCTAGTGAACACCTGAAAACTATAAATTAATATATTGCAACTTTCTGACTCCAACCTCTTACCTTCCATCTATTTCCACTATCCCACTATTTCTTACTTCGCTGGGCCCTCAACTTTAAAGACATCTGTTTATTTTCCTTATCTACATCCCAACACTTCAAACATTCTCTTACCAACATCCTACACTCATTGGCTCTATGCCATTTCAAGGCTAACATACACTAACCCTGTGTATGAATGACACCTACATGACTGCCTTCTGTAGGCCTTCTCTCAAGCAGCTTAGCAATTTAAGAATATGTTTATGATCTATAAACAGTCCCCAATAAAACTAGGCAGAATCTCTTGAAAATAATAAGATATGGTTTGTTGACAAAGAACTATTCCTTTTAAAAATAAGCTTCTGAAATCTAGGATAAAAAAGAATTATAAAACAGTAGACTTTTTGTCCTAGCTGGAGATATTAGGCAATAAAATAAAAGCAAGGTTTCCAAATTGGAAAGGAAGAAGTAAAACTGTCACTATTTACAGATGACATGATATCATATTCAGAAAATCCTAAAGACTCCACCAAAATAAAACTATTAGAACTAATAAACAAGTTCAGTAAAGCTGCAGAATACAAAATCAATATACAAAAATCAGCTGCATTTATATACAATAGTGCAATCCCTATCAAAATTCCAGTGGTATTATTCACAGAAATAGAACAAAGACCTGAAACCATAAAACTACCAGAATAAAACATAAGAGATAAGTTCCTTGACATGGGTCTTGGCAATGATTTTTTTGGATCTGAACCCCCCCTGCAAAAATAAATGCAACAAAAGCAAAAATAAATAAGACATTCAAAAAGGTTTAACACCTATCCTTCTCAAACTATTCCAAAAAATTTAAGAAGATGAAATACTCCCAAATACATCCTGTGAGACCACCATTGCCCCGATACTAAAAACAGATAAAGACACAACACAAAAAGAAAATTACAGGCCAATGTTTTTATGAATATTAGCAAACCAAATCCAACAATATATAAAAAGGATCATACACCATCATCAATTTGGATTTATTCCAGGGATGCAAGGATGGCTCAATATTTGCAAATCAATGTGTTACACCACATTAACAAAGGAAAGGATAAATAGCTCATGCAACTCTATATCAGAAAAACAACCCAATCAAAAAATGGACAGAAGATTTAAATAGACATTTCTCTAAAGAAGACATACAGATGGCCAAAAGCACAGGAAAAGATGCTCAACATCACTAATTATTAGAGAAATGCAAATCAAAACCACAATGAGGTATCACCTCACACTGGTCAGAATGGCCATCATCAAAAAGTCTACAAACAATAAATATTGGAGAAGGGGTGGAGAAAAGAGAACCTTCCTACACTACTGGTGGGAATGTAAATTGGTACAACCACTATGGAGAACAGTATGGAAGTTCCTTAAAAAACTAAAAATGGAACTACCATATGAGCCAGAAGTCCACTCCTGGGCATATATCTGGAGAAAACCATAATTTGAAAAAATACATGCACCCCCAATGTTCATTTCATTTACAATAACCACGACATGGAAGCAACCTAAATGTCCATCAACAGAGGAATGGATAAAAAAGATGTGGTACATATATACAATGGAATATTACTTAGCCTTAAAAAATAATCAAATAATGCCATTCACAACAACATGGATGGACTTAGAGTTTATCATATGAAGTGAGGTAAGTCAGACAGAGAAAGACAAATATCATATGACTTAGAGTTTATCATATGAAATGAAGTAAGTCAGACAAAGACAAATATCATATGATATCACTTATATGTGGAATCTAAAAAAAAATGATGCAAATGAACTTATTTACAAAACAGAAACAGATTCATAGACCTTGAAAACAAACTTATGGTTACCAAAGGGGAAAACTGTGGGGGAGGTATATGGAGGGATAAATTAGAAGATTGGGATTAACATTTACATACTACTATATATAAAATAGATGAGCAGCAAGGACCTACTGTATAGCACAGGGAACTCAATATTCTATAATAACCTATATGGGAAAAGAATCTGAAAAATAATGGATATATGTATATATTTGCTGTACACCTAAAACTAACATAACACTGTACATCAACTACATTGCAATATAAAATAAAAATTAAATTTAAAAAGGAAGAATACAAATCACATAATCATCTCAATTGACACTGAATAAACATTTGACAAAATTCAACACCCACTCATGATAAAAACTCTCATGAAAGTGGGTACAGAGGGAGCATATCTCCACACAATAAAGGCCATGTATGACAAACCCACAGCTAACATACTCATTGGTGAAAAGTTGTAAGCCTTTCCTCTAACTTCAGGAACAAGACAAGAATGCCCACTCCTCCCACTTCTATTTAACCTAGTATTGGAAGTCCTAGCTACAGCAATCCTACAAGAAAAAGAAATTAAAGGTATTCAAATTGGAAGTGAAGAAGTAAAACTGTCACTATTGGCAGATGATGTGATACTTTATATAGAAAACCCTAAAGTCTCCACCCAAAAACTTTTAGAACCAGTAAATGAATTCAGCAAAGTTGCAGGATAAAAGATTAATATACAGAAATCTGTTGCTTTTCTACACACTAATAATGAACTATAAGAAAGAGAAAGTTAAAAAATATCCTGTTTAAAATTGCATTAAAAATAATAAAACACCCAGGAATAAACTTAACCAAGGAGGTAAAAAACCTATACTCTGAAAACTATAAAACACTGATGAAGGAAATTGAAGATGATACAAAGAAGTGGAAAGATATCCCATGTTCTTGGACTGGAAGAATTAATATTGTTAAAATGGCCATACTACCCAAAGAAATATACATATTCAGTTTAATCCTTATCAAAATGCCCATGACATTTTTCATAGAATTAGAACAAATAATCCTGAAATTCATATGGAACCACAAAAGACACCAACTTGCCAAAGCAATCTTGAGAAAAAAAGAACAAAGCTGGAGGTATGTCAGACTATACTACAAAATCACAGTAGTCATAACAGCATGGTGCACAAAAACAGACACATAGATCAATGGAACAGAATAGAGAGCCCAGAAATAAACCACACACCTATGTTCAATTAATCTATGACAAAGGAGGCAAGAATATACATTGGAGAAAAGACAGTCTCTTCAATATGTGGTGCTAACATTCTGTTGAGAATTTTTGCATCTATATTCATCAACACTCCACAACCAAATATCCAAATTCATCACTAACAGTTCTACTTTCCCTTCAACAGCAGAACACAATTTAGCCAAGTTTTCTCCACTTTATAACAAAGATTTCCTTTCCTCTAGTGTTCAATAACATGTTCATTATTTCTGAGTCCTCACCAAAATGGCCTTTAATGTCCATATTTCTACCAACACTCTCTTCAAGACAATCTAGATTTTTTTGATCATGCATTTCAAAACTCTTCTAGCTTCTACCCATTATCCAATTCCAAAACCACCCACAAATTTTTAGATATTTGTTAAAATAGCACCCTACTCTCAGTACCAAAATCTGCATTAGTCCCCTAGGGTTGTCATAACAAAGTATTATAAATAATTCCTGACATGATTTGGGGGCGGGGGGGGAACTATTCAACCAGGACAGTAAGTATTAAATTGCTAAGGCATTTCAGGTCTATTTTATAGACACATTTCATTTTTTTTTAATGAAATGTTTATAATACAACAACAATATTATTTGCAATTCACTAATCTTTAAGCTTATAAAATATTTCAAAGTCATCTTAAAAATATATACAATTATATATAATTTTTCAAAATTATTTTGTAGTAGTAGTCCTTGGGGTAAACACATTTAGTTTTTTATAGTGATAGAAGTTTCCAAAAAGAAAAGGTATTGTTGAGTATTGGGTGATTTGACAATATTGAGATTTTTCTGTCATCTATACAATTCAACACATATGAGTGGAATGGAACAGGGATAGAAAGAGTTTAAAATAGACTTTGTTCACAGTGTAATGAAACACAACCTACCTTCCCTAACCAGTATTTTATTCTCAATCCATACCACTACAGGGTACATTTGTTTGTTTATTTTAGCCCATGGGGGCTTTCAGGGCTTATCATAAAGTTTGATTTAACCTAACTGTCCTATAAGGTCACCTGGTATACCAGAAGATAGTTTTACTGCTGCTGGAGGAGCCATTTGTGGAACATAAGAATGCATATCTGAGTCAGATCTTAAAGGATGACTGAGTTTTTATGAAGCAGTGGAAGTGGAGAAGGGTGTTGGAGGCATAGGAATGGAATAAGCAAAGGCATGGAGCCATGAGAAAGCAGAGTTTGTTGGAGAAAGATCAAATGGTATAGTATAGCTGAAATTTGGGATATTGTGGGAGAATATAGGGCCCAGATTGTAAAGATGATTTAGGGAGATGGCACAAGGGAGAGGGCAAAAGCAGATTGGGAGATCATTAGGAGTTCTGAAAATGGAAAATAGCTATTTAGAAAGATTTATTTTGAGTTATTAGGGAAGGATTTTGTGATGTAGAAATTAAATGAAAAAAAGAAGTTCTAAAATGAACTCAAAGTGTATGTCTTGAGAAACCATTTGCCCCAATAACGATGAGGAAGGAAAAATTATCTTTAACATTTTCAGGTGGTATGCTTGTGTGTGGGTGTGTGCATTTGTTTTTATGTATATGAGGGAGACAGAAATGAGGTTGACCCATGTTTTGTATTATGAGCCAACAGGTATGTAGATATTCAGGGGAAAAGGTGGTTTGTAAGTGTCCCGATTTTTGACATTTATTATTAGAAATAAAAATCATCAAAACCCTTTTTATTGATAATCTTCAGAATAACAATAAAGTCGTTAAGTAGGGTAAACATTTTAAAATGTGATACAAAGACACCAAAGCTTATTCATCTTCCTCCTTCTATACTTTGGTACTGAACAAAGAACACTGGGCTTAAAGTTATAAAATTTGAGTTTCAATCAATAAATGACAGTTGCTGGTTTTACAACTCTAAGTCCAAGACTCAGTTTTCATATGTATACTCTGAAGAATAGTCTCACCAATCTCTGCAAAAACTATATGATTTTAATCTCTTTCCTTTCTCTGTTTCGTGAACTAGAAAGTTTTGTCCACCCACATTTTTGTAATCTCACCCCATATTTTCCTGGATGAATTGGAACTAGCCATCTTTGAATATAATCCCTCACTCTACTCCTTCGTTTTTCAACAGCTCAATAACTAGTAAAAAAATAATGCATTATAATTTATTTTTGTACAATATTAATGTTCCTAAAATTTTTTTAAAGTTTTGTCATCTATAAACTGTGTTTGAATAGGTATATAAATTATATATACTTGGATATTGCAATGCTGATAAAATTATAAATAAGTTAAATAATGCACATTTTTAACAAAATGCAAAATTCTAAAAAATATATTCATTATGCTCTAGCAGTAAACACATTTTTCTGAAGGTTGTCATTCTTTAGAACTTCATTTTTTTAAGCCTCTAATATAGTGCTTGTGCTAGGTTAAGGATTATAAATAGAGGATGACGAAGCTACAGCTGTGAAAAACCTTTAATTACCTGAATTAAGTTTGCAGTTTTGCCAAAAAAGCCTGAAGGATTAATTCACCTTTAGTTCAAGTTCATCGGGATTTCCATTTATTTCTTGGTTTATGTAAAATTCTACTGAGGTTACATACTCAGGAGTTTCTGTAAAAATCTTCATTTTTAATGAAACATTTCTTAAATCAAGTTTTCAAATGTTCTTATCAATTCCAATAGAGAATGTAAATTTTTGCAACAATAAAGGTAGATACAAATGGAAAATAGAATCCATAAATAATTCAAAACCTTGTTTCAGCCAATGCTCTATTCTCCATCACACTACTTATGAGTACTAATAAGGAATATTAAAATTTCCTATATTAATAACTTTTTAAAGTTTTATGTCTTCTAACAAAGACTGGAAGAATTATAATGTCCAACATTCAGGAAAATTTATTTAAGGCGGTATAATTTATTTCCAGCTATTATCAAAATTAGTGAACAAAATATTTAAATGTTGAGTGAATTTTTCAATTGTTTCTCACAATGTTTGGACATCAGAGATAAACAGCTGAATTAAATTCTTTGGACACTTTACTTGGTGTAGTAGATTTAAAAGATGGACAGTTCTTAAATCCTTTCCATCAAAAATTGGAGTGTACTTTTCCACCTCTCGAATCTGGGCATGTCTTATGACTTACTTTGACTAAAACAACATGCCAGAAGTGCTGTTGAGCTGAGTTCTAAGCATTGGCCTCAAGAAGCTTTGTAGCTCCGTCTCTTGCTCTTGAAATTCTGACACCAACATGTGATAAGCCTGACCTAGGTTGGTAAAGGATTGAGAGACTATATCAAAGGGACTCCAGTTATCCCAGTTTTCCTAGTCAATACCTTCATAAACAAACCAGCCCCAGCCAACCCACCAACTGATCATAGGCACATGAATGAATCTTGCCAAGATTAGTCAGGCCTGGTCCAGAACAGAACTGCCCAGTTGAGGCCAGCCCAGATTCATAAGCAAATAGGTGCTGTCTTAAGCTGCTAACTTTAGGGTAGTTTACCAAGAAGTAAAAGCTAACTGATAAAGTTCAAAAAGCTTTTCTATATCCTAGAGATTTCACATAAACAAAATATCTGTTAGTACCTATAAATAGCACTTAAAGGACTCTTACCTAATTGCATAAAGAAGTGACTTTGGACATGATTTTTTAAATATATATCTTTCATCCAATAACACTTATCTTCCTTTCTACCTTAAAAGACTCTATTGTCATTTGATCTTCAGGGATTTCCTAGACAGATTTTAGAATGCAGAACAATGCTACTTAATACTGTTAAATAATATTAAAAAAAAACCCAACATGATTCACTAGCCTTATCTTCACCTTCTGTGAACAAAGGCAAATAAAAAAAAAAGTAAAGACTTGAAGATAGTACTTCAAAAGCAAATAGGTATAGAGAATACATGTATGTATTATTAGCCGCATTATGTCGGAAAGAGAAATGACGTTCATCAAATTTAAGTAATGTATTCAAGGTTACCAGGGTACTGAAATCGAAGGTTAAACTCCAGCACCTGATTTATAAAATAAATGGTTTTCCCATTAAAAAAAAAATAATACTATTCAAAACTAAGGGTCAGGAAAATTAAGTCTTAAAATCACGTCTGTAAAGGGTCCCCCTCATTTTAAGGGGCCTTCTAAAATTCTCAGGATATTTATTTATTTACTTATTTATTTAATATTTCTTTATTTTATTTTTTTGGCTGCATTGGGTCTTAGTTGAGGCATGCGGCATCTTCGTTGAGGCATGCGGGATCTTTCATTGCAGCGCGGTTCTTTGTTGTGGCCCACTGGCTTCTCTCTAGTTGTGGCACGCAGGTTCCAGAGCACGTGGGCTCTGTAGTTTGCGGCAGGCGGGTTCTCTTGTTGTGGCATGAGAGCTCAGTAGTTGTGGCATGCAGGCTTAGTTGCCCCGCGGCATGTGGTATCTTAGTTCCCTGACAAGGGATCGAATCTGCATCCCCTTCATTGGAATGTGGATTCTTTACCACTGGACCACCAGGGAAGTCCCAGGATATTTATTTAAATACGCTATTTTATAGTATTAACAACCATACAATCTGCTTAGGAATATTGCAGGATCAAACTATCAACTGAACAATACAATTTCAAAAAAGGCTAGAAGAATGCCATCATAAAAAAAAATCTGTAAATCTTTATCCATCCCCTACTTGTTGAGATTGGCTGCATTCAGTGTCAGTTATTGTGCTCCTGGAAATACAACGTTTCCTTCTTGTATCCATATGTACACTTCCAGATATTGGGGGAAGATGTATAATGATAACCTTTAAAATATCCCAGAGTTGACACTGGTTTTCTTTCTCTGTGGAACAAAGTTAAGGACATAGATGTGTGGCGTGGAGGTCAGGAATGAATGTGGGAAAGCAGTTATATGGACTATAGACAAATTAAGCATATCTTTCCTAACACTGTGATAATGGCCTCAAACCTCAGTTTTTCTTCTATTTCATGTGATGTGGATTATGAATCACAGGATGCAAATTCTCAAACTCTTTATCCAGGGCCAAAAAAAAAAAATTGCATATGCTGTGTGTAGTGTTTTTATAAGTCATTTCTAAGATGGTAGATTACTAAAAATCTTACAACATCTAGGGCAGTTAAAATTTTTTGATATTGAATTGTTCTCACAAACTGTTATGTGTTTAATACTACAGAAATTCCTTCAATAATTTCATCAGATACAATAATTTCATAGGATAGTCTCTGGTGGGGTAGGTACGACAGGTCCTTCAATGAGCATAACATTTTATTTTTTATCTAAGTTAAATTTGCATACTTTGAATTATGAATGACTAATTTACTAATAATACATCCTCACATACATCTATTTCATATATCTTCACAGACATACTTCATATATAACTATTATATAATAGTTTTGAAAATACTAAAATTAAATACTAAAAATTAAACAAAATAAAATTAAAATAATTTTAAAATACTAAAATCAAAATAATTAAAATACATTTAATTATCACAGAAATTTTATTTTTCCCTTTAGAGATACCTTTCATTTTCTTTTGCCCATTAAAGGAAAAATGGTAAAGCACAGAGTCAAAATATTTAGTTTGTTAATTATACTACATATGATGAAAATCAGCAGGAGATGCTGAAAGGTTGAAAACCAATTTGGAAAAAAATCAGGCAAATGCTAAACAAAGTAATGCTCACATAACTATAGTAAATTATAAACCAAAAATTGCATTTAAGAATATAGATACAGATATAGATATCTCCCTAGAGCTAAAGAAGGTCCATAAATGATGTTTTAATTTATCAAGATTACACAACACTTCTAAACTTTTATAGGTCCAAATATATATAAAAGTACTTTTAATAGAACTACATAAAATATCAAATTTATCATCATAGTGAGAGATTTTATCACACATTGATGAAATACAACCATATACTGAGCCTTAAAGCTAGTCTTAAAAGTTCTGAAATATTAATAACATACATACCACACTATCTGATCACAGTGAAATTAAGCTGAATAAATAAATAACCCACAAATAACTAAAAAATCATTATACGTTTGCAAATCAAGAAAAACTTCACATTGCTTCATGGGCCAAGGTAGAAATACTAATTATAATCAGAAAATATTTTTGAACTGATTAAAATTGCTATATAAAAACTTGGATGCTATGGTCAAAGTCATATATAGAAGAATAGTTACAGCCTTAAATGCATATAGTAAAAATGAGAAATCAATAATCATAATAATTTAGAAAAATAAAACAGCAAATTAGATACAAAAGCAGAAGGAAAGAAGCAATAAAGATAAAAACAAAAACTATGGAACAACAAAATAGAGGACAAATACAGAAAAAATAATTTTTCAAAAAAAATAGTAGTCAATAAAATGTGTAAAGTTGATCAAGTGAAAAGAGGGAAGGCCTAAATAAAAAGGATTAGAAATGAAATGGGGACCTAACTGCACATACTGCTGGTGACCTTGCCTGAAACCATCCACTCCTTGCTAGAGCTTCCTTTTCCCGCCCTTATGCCTATAAAGACTTTCATTTTGTACAGCTCTTCAGAGTTCCTCTCTATTTTCTAGATGGCATGCTGCCTGATACTTGAATTGTTGAATAAAGCCAATTAGATCTTTACTCAGTTGAATTTTGGGTTTTTTTTTTTTAACACCAGCATTAAATAAATAGTATTGGAAATGCAGAGGCAAAAAAGACCAGTATTGTTCCAACAAAAATATGTTTTAAAGAGCCATGGCCTTGTGAAAAATAAGCATTGCTCTCTTATTCTTGTGGTGGGAGCTATGAAGTTAGACACGAATCACACCTTTGACAATAAAGAACAAAAAGAAATGGTTCCTAAACTTAAACAGGAGGGGATAGTGCCTGAATACTATGAAGAATCTTTATTTGCACTGATTGGCAATAAATAAATATGTATGTGCCTCTTCTCTAGCCGCTATTCTAAATCTTCATTACTATATCACTATGCGTCCTAAGGGCCCATGAATTTTGTAGTTTTTAAAGTCAATTTACTTATTTCTACAGTGAGACACATCAGAAATATTTTCTTGGTGTCCCATACATCCTAGCAGTGGCCCTACTTTTTGAAAAAGCCTGCAGCAGAGGATGGGTGTAAGGGAACGGGAGAACAGTAAACAATTGTTTTCGAGTCTCTGTATTAGATATTTTATATTAATTTACTCTTTTAATCCTCACAACTGGCCTATAAAATAGATAGTTATTCAATGCTTACTAAGAAACAGAAACTCATAAAAGTTAAACAATTTCCTCAAAGTCATACAACTAGTAATTAACAGAACAAGGATTAAAATCCAGATCTGTGTCACTGTGTAATCTACCCTCTATGTTATAATATGATTCCCTAGTACTCTTAAAGCATGGGTAACTTTCAGGGCCAAAACAAATACTTGGTTCTATCAAGAAGGATTTATGACAACACAATTCTTGGAAAAAGAACACAATATTAAGTACATTTCAATAATAATCTCTATACTTATATGACCTGTTCTTGTGATTTTTCAGGTGTCCTTTTAAACTTTCTTGGCATTCTCACATTTGGGAAAAAAAAGCATTTAACAATATGAAGCAAACTTTAGAGTACTCATATCTAGTTCCAAAAGAGGGGAATATAACAATGACTTTAAATTTGTATTTGCTAACATCAATGAGAAAATACAAAGGTCCACTGAGCACCAATTTAAAGAGTAGGGTTAATGTGGCTATAGGAAGACTCATTAAAGAAAATGCTGACCTTTAATCCTAATTTTTCAATTAAATAGAACAATTGGAAAACAGCCATCTTCATTTGGTATTCTGCTGACAATGAATGTGGACAGCAGATAAATATAAAAAAATGCCTGATAGATTTTTCTGAGATTATCAGGTTGTTTCTTTCAGGGCAGATAATCCCCCTTCTGGCTAATCATAATATAAAGGAGATTGTATAATATTAACATTTAGATAATGCAAGTCATATACCAGACATTGTTCTAAATGCTTTATATATATTAACTTATTTATCCTTAAGACATCCTAATGAGGAAGATACTATTATTACTATTTTTATAACCATTTTGCAGAAGAGACAATTGAGACAGAGCAGTCAAGTCACTTTTCTAAAGTCACACAACTGGTTAGTGACAGAGTGGAATTTTAACCCAACCAATCAGTCTTCTGTATCTATGCTTTAATCACTATACAATATAATCCCCCTGCATAGAACAGAGGTGAAGAGCACAGACTCTGGAGCCAGATTGCCTGAATTTAAATACAGACTCCACTGCGTACTAAGTATGTGACATTGAGTGTAATTTCTCTCAGCTTCAGTTTCCTCATCTGCATACTAGAATGGTGTATAGAATTATGTCTTATTCAGATCTTTGTCAGGATTATATGAGGTAGCCCACAAAGAACACTCAGCTCAATAACTGGAGGTATTCAATCATTGTAAGCCATGATTATGATAATGTAGTCACTCTTCCTTTTCCTCTGTTATTAGACAAACAGGTGAGGAAGATTCAACAAGGGATAGCCTAATACTTCTGTAATACCAGATGGGCAAAAGGGATCAACCAATACATGGGCATTTTAACATTTAAATATTATATATCCTTAAATGTGGGCTTAAGACATTTTTAAAAAGTGCTTTAAAATACTATACTATTAGATCATGGAAGTTATAATAAATTATGATATTAGAAGATGTCCCACTATCTTTTATGATACAATATTAGCAAATGCTCCTAATGTAACCAAGCAGGACCCTATGAGGCCTTCCCCCATATCCTCTGCTTTAGCTCCTCTCTGAAGTATCTAGATTAACAGTATTTGATGCACATTTCCTGAATTGTTTTACAGATGTGAAAACCCCTGACCGAATGGAAGATGTTAACTACTTGATGACCATGAGCCTCCTGGAGCCTAAAGACTGATAATGTTAACCTTGTGACACCACCCTGTTCCCTCACCATCAGCCAGACAGAACATGCACGTACCCTGCAGATCACGTACACTGCGACACCCCCACTCCCACCCCACGCCCGCAACCTGGCTTTTGAAAATGCTTTGCCAAAACCCTTTGGGGAGCTCAGGGCTTTTTAGGATATGAGCCACCCGTCTCCTTGCATGGCCCTGCAATAAACCTTTCTCTACTCCAAACTCCTGACGTTCCAATTTGTTTGGCCTCACTGTGCTTCGGGCACGTGAACTTGCACTAATACTAATTATATGTAGATAAATGCTCTTTCATTTCTAATTTTTATTGAAAACATATCAATTTAGGTATAGATTTTTAACATATATCACGAGGAAAATGTTAGTTAAGGAAATTGGCTTGTTTATTCCTAAAAACTTCTTCATAAAATCTAACTCTACTATATTTTGTTTTTAATTTGGTGTCATTGTTTTCCATGACTTTCAAGACAATATTATTCTGTTTCATCAAATTTTGTTGGTGATGCAGCATTTCTTAAAAGACTCCTGTTTTGGGCTTCCCTGGTGGCGCAGTGGTTGAGAGTCCGCCTGCCGATGCAGGGGACACGGGTTCGTGCCCCGGTCTGGGAAGATCCCACATGCCGCAGAGTGGCTGGGCCCGTGAGCCATGGCTGCTGAGCCTGCGCATCCGGAGCCTGTGCTCTGCAAGGGGAGAGGCCACAACAGTGAGAGGCCCGCCTACCGCAAAAAAAAAAAAAAAAAAAAAAGACTCCTGTTTTGTTGTCTCCAAGATTTGTCTTTCAAGTTTCTGATATTCATTCTGAAAGTTGTGATGCTGGTGCTTTCCTATTTGAAAGCTCATAGTTTTATTTTTTTCTCAGTTGAATTACATTTTGCTGGAAATTAAGCAGCTTCTGTTAAAAAACAACAGGAAATTTTTAAACAAATTGATGTTTCAATACTTTATATCTTGTGTGATGCATGAATTTGGTCATTCTAGTCTGTCTTTACAATTTGTTTTGTCTATTTCAACAGACTTGGTAATCTCTCCTGCTTCGGTTGCATAGTTTAAAGTGCAGTAACAATAGATGTATTTCCAAAAACACACATAACTCAGTTAGGTGAATTAAATATAAATAGCTATGCCTAGTTTGCACATGTGCAGGCATTAACTAGTATACCACAACTGACACTTAGTTGACAGCCATTGTAAGATGCATTCTAATTTTAGACATGCTAGTACTTGAAAAAAAAATGCATCTTCAGTTGGATGAAATGTGATAACTTAATTTACTACATTTCTCATCTGATCATGTAAACATCTGTCACACTCTTACTGTCACTAACTTCACTATCCATAGCTTTCTCATCCTTCCGTTCTTTGCTTACCCAAAAGGAACATTTTTAACTTCCCCTAAACTTCATAGTTTAGAATTGAGATAGCAATCCTCCAGGCACAGGCTTACCAACAGAAATAGAGTCTAATAACTAGTCTGCAAAAACCAACCTATGTCCCGCGCCAAAGTTAATTATCCTACATTTTGAAGAACTATAATGTACTACAAGAATGCGCCCAGTTCTGTCCATAACTGTATGGCAAGTTAGACTCAAAGCAGAGGTTCAGGAATATTTTACAAATTTCAAAAGCTGTGATCATTTCATCATCAACCCTTTGCTCTTTTCTGTAAAAGCTGCTGAAAAGACTTGGGCAAAGTTTAGAATTAGATCTCAACTGGACCCTTGTATCTCCAGTGTAAAAGTAATTAACTATACTTTTGGGGGGACAGACCATTAAGATCTTGACATTTATCCTTTTAAAATCTGTACCTTTAATTTTTTTGCTCCAATTTTTTAAAGTTCTACTTTAATACTATTTGTTCTCTGAATAAACCACAGAGAAAGAACCAAAAGTCAATACAATTTTTTAAAGTTGCTAAACAACTTACAGATAATAGAGGCTAGAGATTAAAGAACAAAAAGAACATTCTGATTAATACTTGAATCTCAAATTGAAATCTTTAACAATCTTCCTTAACAAACTAAGTCATCTCTGTTCTTAATAAACTAAAGGGGAAAATATTCTCCAGGAATATGGTCTCTAATTACATTTTTAAGTACAATTTTTTTTAGTGATTTTATCTCCGGAATAATACTCTTCTGAGTATTTTACATATCAGAGATTCATGGTAAGTCCTCAATAAATGTCTATTATTATTATTTTCAATTCTTTTCCCACATACAAATTCTTGTCCTTTAACTCAGAATAACTAAGTCATACTAAAAGACTCTTAAAGAAAAGAGTATTTATCCTATTTGCTTATGCCTCCCCTGAATAGGGTCTAGTACTGCTGATCTATAGTGGTTAATTTAAAAGATCTAGTAGACCTAAATACAAATTCAGCTTTGTTTGAAATTTCTGCAATTCCATTGAACATATTATTGTCCATCTAGATGGGTAATTACTATAAATATAAAAAAACATTATCTTATATTGCTATAACATACACATTTTATGACAAAGTAGGAGTTAAACATAATCTTTGATAGATAAAACATTGCATTTGTAAGGAGTACAAATAGAAATATTATTTCTTTTTCCACTCCCTGACATTTTATAAGAATTAGGGGGAAAAAATGCCCAAACTAGTTTAAGTGGGTTAGATGGGATAGTGAAAAAAGAATTCATGAGAAAGTTTTCCCTATTAAATTGAATTTGCAATTGATATCAGAGTATTAAAAATCTCCATTTACTTAAATGTTTATCTTGTTAAATAGTATTGTCCTTGGAACTAGTGATTAAACAATTCTTCTAGGCAGTAGTTCAATATAAAAATTAATGTAACTAACTATATCTTATTTTATTCTACTAAAAATAAAGCATTATAAAGTTTTCACATTGTACTCTGCAATCACAACCATTGTCTCAGCATGCTACTACATGGTGTATTCTAATTCAGAATGTGGCTCTAATTAGCTCTTAAATGAACTTACTTTAAAGAAACTGAATGCTATCCAAGAGTATTTGTTTGGTAAGCACAGCATTTGAGGGATATCATTAAATATAAGAGAACATGCATGACAATCACTAAATGAAGAAACAGAATGGAATTTTTAAAAAACTTTGTATTGAGACGTGGTGTACAAGATAATGATGCGATGTATGTATATGTTGCAAAATGGTCACCACGATAAGACTAATTTAACATCTATCACCTTACAAAGTTTTTTGTGTGTGTGTGCTGAGAACTTTAAAGAGCTACTCTCTTAGCAACTTTCAAATATACAATATAGTATTTTTATCTGTAGTGACCACGCTCTACATTATATCTCCAAGACTTACGTTTTTTTTATAGCTGGAAGTTTGTACCTTTTGACCACCTTCACCCATTTCTCCCACCCTCACCCCATGACTCTGGCAACCACCAATTAGCAGAACTGAATTTTTTGAAGCTATAAAAACTGTACAAAATTTTTCAAAATTTGATGTTAAAGAACCAACTATGACACTTTAAAAGTGGCCTTACTATTCAACAAAATGGATAACAATTAATGTTGGGTAAAAGTAAAGAAAATCTGGGTACGTTGTCAACTTATATGTTCTGTCATACCCTCTAGACAAAGACCACAAGGAACATACCTATAGTTGAACAAGTTAGGTTTACTGCTTGGTACTATGAGAGAGAATGTATACTATGGAGAACTGTGGAAGTTTTCAGTAAGGGGATGTTAGAAAACACTTATAAGAGCTGGGCTATAGTTGGATGAGTTGGGGGAGGATACAAGGGGTGATGCCCTGAATTTGGTTCTGTCAGAAAATGGGACAATTTTACAATTGGGTATCTCAATAAATCTTATTTATAAGAAAGGTACACTAGAGTGAGGCTAAAGCTATAATTGGTAAAGAAGAAACAGTCACCCATATTAGCTAGAAGAGGGAAGTGTTTGCTATCTGTGGCTTCCACAATTATTGCTGTTTGTATTCAGACATGATTATTAACTGGGCTTGTTTTTGTCTTGCTCTCTCATGGTCACAGAGTGGCCTTCTCTGATGTTGGCATTCTATGAAATTACTCTATGTGCAAAAAGAGAACACCATCATTTAGCTAGGAATGTCAGAGCAGTTAATAGGAACACTAAAGCCTGGTTGATAGTATCAGGCCAACTCCCAAATGTCAGGGGAGGCTTTTCTCTTTGTCATCATTCATTCATAAAGACAATTAGTTGATTTTTTTTCCTCTTCTTCAACAATTAGTTGATTTTAACTCAGTAAAAATGTACATGGTGGCTTTGTTTTTACTCAATTCTGTACTATACCATCATGTGTATTTTTTAAAATGATTTTCTTCCAGTTTTACTGAGATATAATTGACATTCAGCACTGTGTAAGTTTAAGGTGTACAGCATGATGATTTGACTTCCATACATCATGAAATGATTCCCATGTTTAGTGAATATCCATCATCTCATATAGATATAAAATAAAAGAAAAAATTTTTTACTTGTGATAAGAATTCAGGATTTACTCTCTTAACAAGTTTTATATATAATATACAGCTGTGTTAATTATATTAATCATATTGTACATTACATCCCTAGTATTTATTTATCTTATAACTAGAAGATTGCAACTTTTGGCCACTTTTCATCATGTGTGGACACAAATGTGCTGATGAATAAGCAATATGGGTGGAGTGACTCAATATTAATTTTACTAAGTTTAAGTTTTTATTATAACTAATGATGTGATCTTTTAAAAAATCCATTTTAGGGCTTCCCTGGTGGCGCAGTGGTTGAGAGTCCGCCTGCCGATGCAGGGGACACGGGTTCGTGCCCCGGTCTGGGAAAATCCCACATGCTGAGGAGCGGCTGGGTCTGTGAGCCATGGCTGCTGAGCCTACGCGTCCAGAGCCTGTGCTCCGCAACGGGAGAGGCCACAACAGTGAGAGGCCCCCGTACCGCAAAAAAAAAAAAAAAAAAAAAAAGAAAGAAAAGAAAAGAAAATCCATTTTAATAATATTGGATGGACTTCCAATTTACATTATGGACTTACATAGGGGAAATTTTATCATTAAAACTAATAATCCAAAAAGATTTGAAAGTAAATATGAAGAAAATAAATCTGAAGTAGGAACTGGATTGTTTTTGTTTACTTCAGTGAATCAAGGTTTACATAAAGTGAAAATAATAAAGAGCAAATAAGATAGAAATAGTTAATGGCTAACATTTATTAGCTTATGAAATTGATAATATTAACTAACATTTTGAGTGCTTACTATGGGCCAAGTAACAGACATGCATTAATTCATTTACTCCTTGCCACAATGACATGAGATGAGTTCTAGCATTATTCCTATTTTACAGATGAGGAAAAAGAATTAGATAAGTTGCATAATTTACCTTAGGTCATCCAGGCTAATATGTAACAAAAACAGATATGTGGTATGAAACCATGTCTGTCTGACTTCAAAGCCAGCCCTCAATCTTTATGCTGTCACTTTATTTTCTGAGGAGTTTCCTCTAGAAAGATAATCAATCATAGGGTTTAAGATTATGAGACATCAGAGTGGCCATCCAGTATGGGGACACAGAGAATATGATGCCAATCACTGATGAGGTCATTATTTTAGGCTAGATAATACAATTTAATATTAGTATAAAGATTGAGAAAGGTCATAAATAGTTTTCTGCTATAAAAAGCACAAGAACATTATCTATAGAGTGACCAACTTGCAACAATTCATCACATTATGCTCAGGCTATGTTGAGGCAATGATGTGGAGATAACTGATGCAAACAAATGTAATTATAACAGATATTTCACACAAAAAAAGATGGCTAGTACTTTTCATGACTCTGCCACTGTTTCATAGAACGTATGTTTTTTAATTGGATAAAGTACAAACCTAGATCTCTCTCCTTGCAGTTGGAATTAAATTTTAACAAGACTCATATTCTCAGGACTATTATATTTCTTTAGTGCATCACTAGATCATGAGTACAAAGGATTAAGAGAAGCAGTGTTGTAAAATAATATAATCCTTTCTTTTAAAAGTTTTTAAAAGTTTCTTTTTCATTTAGAAGTTTTCATACCCAGCTTCCTTACTACATACCAAAAACCTACCAAAAAAAGGAAAAGAAAAAAAAAAGATTAAAATCTAAAATGCAGAAAAAAAATTATGAAGAAAGAATTTCATCAAAATATTTATAATGTTGGAAACATACTACTTTTGCAATATCAGAGGAATAGCTAAGTGAATCACATACCCAAATAATTTAATAAAATGCAGCCATTTATAATTTATTTTTTAATGTTTTTAATGATGTAAGGAAATCTTTATGCTATATCCAGAAAAACAAAACAAAAAAAACAAAATAAAAAGTCTACACACATACATAAGATCACAACTATATACATGCATATACAGAGACTGGAGAGAAATATAGTGTAATCTTCTTCATGAATATTTAAGAATAGTAATGATATATTGTTTAAATATTCCTTAAAACTCTTCTTAACTTTCCAAATTTTTGACAAGTATAGTAGACATGTCTGTCACTTACTTTCCTAGACACTCATTTTCTAGAATCTATTGTAACCACAGACCCTTGAAAGGCAGACCTTATGACCTTTTCACTCACCTCCTCACATCCAACCATGGATAATCATCTATCCCAAAGCCAGTCAAGGCACACTGGCAGCCCAATGCTAAATATTTCAAGAAATGAACTGAGACAGAGAGATCATAATCAATTACTAATAAGAATAGATGCTGAACAGTCATAATTTAGAGTTGTCGCTGGTGGTTCTAATGGGCATTGAACAATAAAAGTAAGAAGGTGGTAAGAGATAAAGAGAAACCGAATAGCACAGCAGCAGATAGAAAGGTAGAAAGCAGATTTTAGAGTTCATAGGGCTTCCGAAAATAAGAGTGGTCTCAGTTCCTGACATCCCAAATCCAAATTCCATGAAGCCCAACATTAATTATTTTCATTCTTTGGAATCCTGAGACATCTGTGGCTTTATAATAAACAACTTTTTACTTGACCTAGTTTAAGTTGGTTTCTGTACCTTGAAACCAAAAGAATTTGACAGAATAAATGAAAGAAAATGCAGCAGAACATCTTAATATACCTCCCTTCTTATGAAAAAATGGAATGGGAATATCAACTGGAAAACTACAAGTTTCAATTGTGTCCCTGTGAATACAGAATTCAATTGTATTTTGAGTTCCAGAGTTAACATGTTTCCTTTTATATGACTAGTTGAAGTTTCATTTAAAAGCAGAAAAATTAGTCAGAGAGACTGACAGAAGGGGAAGTCCAAGAGATTCCAAGCATGAGAAGTATTCAAAACACTGATGCTGGTTCTGATATGTAGAAGAAAAAATTCCTCTACCTAATAGCTAATGTCAACCCCCAGCTGACAGGAAATGAGGACCTCTGCCCTGCAACCATAAGGAATTAGACTCTGCCAACAGCCTGAATGAGCTTGGAAGTGGATTCTCCCTAGAGCCTTCTCATAAGAACTCAGCTACCCAACACATTGATTTTGTTCCTTATGAAATCCAGAGCAGAGAAACCAGCTGAGTAAATTTAGACTTCTGACCTATGGAATTGTGTGATAATAAATTTGTGTGTTTTAAGCCTCTAAGTCTGTAGTAATTTATTATGGTAGCAATAGAAAACTAATATACTATCTTAGATCATCTGTACCCAGTTGAGCATTCAGATGACTACAGACACATAAGAATCACAGCTGAGCCTAGCTCAATTGCTGATACACACAAGTGTTTGATGTTTTAACCCACCAAATTTTCGGATGATTTGTTAGATAGTAAATAATTGATATAGAAATAAGTACTGATGTATTAAAAGTCAAAGCAAATGGCATTGATTTGGAGACTGGGTGAAGGGTGGAGCCTTGAAAAGTAGAGAGTAAATTGTTAGTAAAGGCTGAAAATGTGATGAAACTGCAACAGGAAACTAGAAGTAGAAATCAAGTGCCTGATAATATATTACAGTAAGAGTATGGATAGTGAGAAGAGCATAGTTAGACCCCTGGGAAACAGAAACACTTAAGGGATTCAGAGAGAAAGAGCCTATCAGTAAAGGAGATTGACAAGTAGTGTTTGAGGAAATAGGCAGAGGACCAGGAAAGAGTGACTCAAGCAAACTGAGAATGATGGAGGGGCCAGAAAATTGTTTGTGTATGTTAATGTGTGTGTGTGTATATCAGAAAAAAAAACTATAAGTATATACAGTGAAATGGTAATGGTAATCATCTTTGCATAACAGAATTACTATTGATTTTTTTCTCCTTTTTATTAACATTTTCTAATTTTCCTATTAAAATATGTGTAAGCCAAGGGTTTTCTTTTTTTTTTCACTTTAACATTAATGAAGGTATCTTCCTCTACAAAAAGTGCTCAGAAATACTGAAGTGCTACAGAGGAATAAATAAAAAGGAAAAAGAAGTTTTCACTTGATCTGGCTTTCAATAGATTTTTCACAATCTAAAAACCATTTCATTTATCAACAGAGGAATGGATAAAGAAGATGTGGTACATATATACAATGGAACATTAGCCATAAAAAGAATGAAATAATGCCATTTGCAGCAACATGGATGGACCTAGAGATTGTCACACTGAGTGAAGTAAGTCAGAGAATGATAAATATCATATGATATTGCTTATATGTGGAATCTAAAAAACAAATGAACTTATCTACAAAAGAGAAATAGAGCTACAGATGTAGAAAACAATCTTATGGTTACCAGGCGGTAAGGGAGAGGAAGGACAAATTGCAAGATTGGGATTGACATATACACATTACTATATATAAAATAGATAACTAATAAGGACCTCCTGTATAGCACAGGGAACTCTACTCAATATTTTGTAATGGCCTATATGGGAAAAGAATCTAAAAAAGATTGGTTGTATACGTATATGTATAACTGATTCACTTTGCTGTACACCTGAAACTAATACAACATTGTAAATCAACTATACTTCAATAAAAATTAAAAAATAAAAATAGGAAGTAAAAAGAAAATTTTAAGCAAAAAAAAACATTTCATTTGAACTTGGAAGATGAATGGAGGTTGAGGAATGAATGGGAGCATCCACTTCCCACAGATGTCATAAGCAATAAACAAGAAAAAGGGTAAAGAGCTTGACCAGTGCCTTAAACATATTAACAGAGTAAGCACTCCATCAGTGAACACCAGTTAACAATTTTAAGGAAGGATGACAATACCTATATCATGGTGGACATGTTTTGGATATAGGTTACCTTCAGTAAATCCTTTGGCCTCTTTTAATCTCAGTTTCCTCATCTATAAATTGAGAATAGGGATATCTACATATATTTCCTCAGACAGTTAAGAATTTGATAACATGTGCAAAGCTCAAGCCCTAAGCTTTGGCTTAGAAATATTTCTGAATTACTGAATAAAGAGGTGGAGAGAGCAAGCCTGTAACAACCCTTGCAGAAGTCTGGCTGTGAAATAAAGGAGTAATTGTGATCAAGGTACACAGAGCTAATGGAGAGTGTTTCAGGATAGGAGAAATTAAGTATATACATTTATTTTCAGAAGAGAAGGAAATAGTGAAGAGTGGTAAGATGAAGCTATGAAAAAAGAACTGATGATTAATTTGTAAAACAATATTTTTGAAGAAATAGGACTGGATGGGCTCTAAAGCATGGGAAAGGCATTTATTTCAGTGATCTTTCCTGTGACACAAAAGGTAAGGATATGTATCAATATGGAGAACCCAGATCTAGGAAAATCTTTTTTTGGTGTGTCCCAGCTTGAGTGGGCTTCCACCTGAAGCTTGGAGAATATTCATTTTTGACCCCACAAGTTTGAAAACAATAACAAAAATAATAATTTCCTTGTTTTCCTTGGTGTATTATAAAAGCATCCCTTCCCCCACAAAAAAGGGAAATTTAGAAAGGTATTTTATTGAATAAAAAACTTGAGAGAAATATATTTACTTACTTGAGTAGTGCCTTATATAAACACCTTACCCAAAAATTATTGCTAGGTCCCAGATATCTTTATACAATTAAGCCTCAGTAATTTGAATTCCCACTTCATATACACACCGGTTAACACAAGGTATGTGCTTGTTCCCTTAGTACCCTGAATTAACATCTTGAACACTTAATTTTGGGGGTTCTGTAAAAGGAATGTTTTTAAGGTATTTTTGGCAGGTGCTTTGGCTAGCTTCACTGAATCTATTCATTAGTACAAGGGAGCATTTTCCACTAGTTACAGACCAAACCTAAGGTAAAGCTTACTGGGTAAACATTCCTGTTTGTCATGGTAAATTATTTGATTTATAGTTGAACTAGTTTGTTATACACAATAGTTTTGTTTGATAAATTAATAAATAAAATATAGGGGCCAAGATAGATGGCTGGTAATATGTTAAGGACAATATAACACTGTGAGGTTTTAAATAAAGTGAATGATAATATAATTTGTATAGCTATATTGCAATTACCATCACCATCATCTTACTTTCATGTGGAGGTGAAGTTTCTCCTAGACAATGCATATGAAAATAATCCATATTTAGTAACTATTTTGGTTATGCCTTTGTATTGGCCAGGGTTTTCCCTGAATATATGAAGTGATTTGTTTTAAGAAATCGGCTTATCTAATTATGGAGGTTAACAAGTCCAAAATATGCAGGGTGGGCCAGGAGGCTGGAGACTCAGGGAAGAGTCAATGCTGCAGTTCAAGTCGAAGGCAGAATTCCCTCTTACTTGGGGGAGGTCTGTCTTTTGTTTATTCAAGCCTTCAGCTGACTGGATGAGGCCCATCCACATTATGAAGGGTAATCTGTTTTACTCAAAGTTCACCAATTTAAATATTAATCTCATCTAAAAACACCCTCACAGAAACATCTAAAATAATATTTGACCACATATTTGGGCACCATAGCCCAGCCAAATTGACACATAAATTTAGTCAACTCGCCCATTCTTAATTGTAGTCAAGTTTAATGCAACTTTTAAAATTGAGCTAGAAGGATACATACCTGTCAGAAATAGAGTTGAGTGTAATAAATAACTACCAGGGAGAAAGCTGTCAGATGCCCATACTCACCTCAATCACTTCTGCCATTACAGATAAATAAATTGTCTGCAATAAATTGACTGTCTTTGATCTCCACCCCCGCTTCCCAACCCCTACACCTACTGGAAGAGCCACCAATGTTAGTCTTACATCAGGCTTATTCAAAACGCAAGGAGGCAGTAAGTAGCCTGTCCTATTTCTCCCCTCCTCTCACTCCCCCTCTCCTCTCCTCTGCTTCCCTCCTCTCCCCTCTTCTCTTTGGCAGCCTCTAAGCCCAGGGACTTGGGATCACTGGCTCTGGAGAGATGTGTTTGACATCTAATACCTTAAACAGGAAGGAATGCAGACATGACAACTGGCCCAGTCAGGCAAAGGCAATAACAGCACCAAACTCTTAAGATGATCATTCCTAGACAGGAGAGTGCAGAGGGTAAAATTTCTGATTTCTTACTCAATGCACAAGTACATTAACACACATATATTTTGTAATTTTTAAAAATATGTAAAAATGTAGGCCATCTAATTGGAATAACTCAGATGAACAGGATATGCATATTTATGATACACATGTCAAATACAGTATTACCAATGGCACAAACAAGACAGAAATTTATTCTCACACAAGTTAAAGGCCCATGCTGGTATGGCAGTTGTGCTATACAAATTAACCACAGGGTCAGCTTCCTTCTATCTTGTGGTTTGTCCACATATGGGTTCCTAGATGACTCACTACCACCTATACACAAATAAAGAGGAAAGAGGGAAGGAAAGATATTTCCCTTTTCTTTAAGGGTATTACTTACAGGAGGCAGAGATTATGTCTGTTTACATGCCATTGTCCAGTACACAAACATACCTTGCTTGAAGGGAGACTGGGAATCTTTAGTCTAGATGATCTTATCGGTATATAAGAAGAAGGAAAATGGATAATAGGGCATAAATAACCAGCAGTGTTGACCACATATCTAAACATTAGCTTAATTATATACATGTATATAATTATATATATGTTATTTATATTATTTATATATAATTATATAATATATATATAGATATATAATTAGGAGCTTTGCTTTAGCCTAATTATCCTTTTCACAGTGGTCAAAAGATACAAGTAAAAAAATATATATATATATGCATGTGTGTATTTGTGCATGTATACATATATACGTATCTAGAGGAAAAAATAGTATGATTCATAGCTTGAAATTAATTAAAATTATAAATACTCACCTGCTATTATGGTGATATAACTCTGTCAATAAGAATTTGCTTTACGTCATGAGGCATACTAGATTCATTTTGATTGATTTTGAAAATTTGTAAGCACTAGAAAAATTCTCTGTGGGTATAAAATAAACTGTGAGGTTTATTCACTAACTATTCACATGAAAAAATCTCTTCATAAATAAGTACAAACCATTGTCACAATTGGGCTTGTAACAAACCATCCCACAACCCTGATCTACAAAATAACAATCATTTATTCTTGCTCACACATCTGTGTGCTGGCTGTAAGTTGGCTGACTTAAACTGAACTTGGCTCCAAACTATAAGTTAGGTCCAAGTCTGCTCCATGGGACTAGTGGGCTACCTGGGACATGTTCTTCACGTGACAATAACAGAAGCACAAGAGGGCAAACTCAACTGCTGCATTATTTTTTTAGGCCTCACTGTGTCATGTGTGCTTAACAGTTCATTGGCATTGCTAGTCAAATGGTCACACCCAAAATTAAGGGCTGATGAAATACATTCTGCCCACCTTGAGACATGGCAAGGGTGTGGATATATATTACTATTATAAGGAGGCAAAAATTGGGACCACTCAATCTACCACAAGATGTTATTTTGTACCATTCCAAAGTGGATGTAATTTCACTTTGTGTATTATACTTATTTCTATAAACTAATTTATTAAATCCTTACTTGGCTGCTATTATATATGAGGCACAGATTTTTTTCAAAAAAAAATTGAAGATACATCTCCTGCTTTATAGAAAGTCAGTCTGGTGAAATATTATAACAAAATCAACAGGATTATAGCATAATGTGGTAAGTTCAGTGATAAAGATATGGAGAGGATAATACACAAACATGAGAAGAGGCATCTATTTCAGCCTAGAGAAAAGGGAAGAGTATTGAGAAGATTTCCTGGAAGAGATGTTTTAAAAAGCCTTGTGGAAAACAAGGGAATTAAATTCTATCAGTTATCTTTTGATGTATTAAAACTTCCCAGAAAACTCTCAGAGGAATTTTACTCACGTTTTTGGGTTTGCCGGGGTGGTTCTGCTTTACGTATTCTCCATGCTCCTTTTGGAGCCAGTAGCTAGCCAGGATATATTCTTCTCATGGTGATGGCAAAGAGCTAGAGAGACAGCATAAACACATGGTGTTCTACCTTCTAAAATTCCATTGTCGAAAGCAAGTCGCATGAGTGAGCTCAACATCGAGGGGTAGGGAAGGAAGTGTACTCCTTTTTTGTGTGTGCTGGTAGAAATTGAGAGGTTGCAGGGCAAATGATTAGAGGGAGGGGGGAAAGAATTGAAGCAAATAATTCAACCTACCAGACAAGTAAAAAAATCACCCCAAACCCAATTTCCTATAAATACTGACCTAGCTAGCTATCTAGCTATCTATCTTACAATAAATTAAAAAATATATAAAATACATAAATACATAAAAATAGGTATTTAGTCCATATGATGTGATAGGCACTATGATATGTTTGGACATTAATAAATATTTATTATTAATATGCACCACACTAATTCCTACAGCATTGGGAATGCTCATTGATTCCATGGTCCATAATGATAACAATGATAACACTGATTTAATATTTAGTTATAATTTTTATATCATTTTTCTATATTTCCACAGAATTAATTTGTAAGATAAATATATAGATACATCAATTAAAACTTTTATTAGGGTTTCCCTGGTGGCGCAGTGGTTGAGAGTCTGCCTGCCGATGCAGGGGAGGTGGGTTCGTGCCGCGGTCCGGGAGGATCCCACATGCCGTGGAGCGGCTGGGCCTGTGAGCCATGGACGCTGGGCCTGCGCGTCCGGAGCCTGTGCTCCGCAACGGGAGAGGCCACAATGGTGAGAGGCCCACATACCGCAAAAAACAAAACAAAACAAAAATAACTTTTATTAAATTCTCAGGACAAATTTTCATAGTGTTATTTTTTAAAATTTTGTTAAACATAGTAACATAGGACTCAATTTTGTAAATTGACTTTATTAAAGTGAAGTACAGTGACCATTAACAGCTAGCATTCATTGAGCTCTTACAGGCACTTTATATACATTAATTGATTAAATGCTCACAGAAATTCTTGAGCTTGATATTACAATTATTTTACAGATGAGGTTCAGAGAAGTGAAGTAATTCCTCATGATCACAAAACTAATAATAAAAGCTTTTCCTTACCCATTTATGCCTATCTGTAGCTTAATGTCTTAAACATAAATATGCTTTTCTTTAGTTATCAAATATTTCTGGCAAGAATAATCCAGATTTTTTTCCTACTAAATTATAATGCCCTTAATCATTTTATTCATTTGTTCATTAGATGTTAATTGAACAGTTACAATGTGCAAGAAATTACCATAGGAATTGGGGACAAAGACATTAAAAGGATGATATAGTCCATTACCCTCATGAATCTTTTAGTCTAAAAGGTTTAACAAACATGCACTGACTGAATGGCTGACTAATGACAGTGGGCCTGCCCATCTTTCCCCTTCAAATTTTGGTTTCTCTACTATTTGCCTGAAACCACAAAACGGAGATTTTTCAAATTGCTCATAAACTAAAGATATGTATCTGAAATAAGAACTAAATAAATCACCTATAAATAAATTAAATCAATCAGTTAGAATTCTTTTGATTGTGACAGGAAATGCAATAAAGTTGGAAGCCGCAAAAAAGGAGGGGATACTGGCTAACATACAGAAAAAACATACAGTGTTAGATCTATCTTCAGGTCAGAAACAAAACTGTACCAGGATCAATTCTCAGGCTCTACTCCCTTTGGAGGCCCTGATCTTATGCCATGCCCCTCCAATTAACAAAAATGCTTCGCTATTTCCAAGCCACTCATAATCATAACCAGTGTTGAAGAGAGGATCTGCTCTGGCATTCACAGCAAAAGTCTTGAAGTGTACTTTAATTGGACCAGTACTTCTGCTTACCCCTGAAATAAGCTCAGTGACTAGATCAGGATTGCTTCAAGCCAATGAGTTTAGCCCTGAAACAGAGAGGGGTAACTCAACTTAAACCTCATGGCTGAGAAATGCAAGTTCCCCATATGAGTGTTAGGAGACTTTTGTAAATATTTTTTGAGGGGTGGATAAGCTTTATTTTACATAGAATAGGTTGTCAATTTGCTTCAATTGAGGTATTATTGAATAATTCTACTGAACACAATCATTCATTTAGCAAATGTTGACTAAATGCCAGACTTCTATTAGTTAGGTATACCATAAAATTACCCAGAAGAGAATAAGATATTGGTTTTGATCTTAAAATATATATATTTTCTCTGACTTAATAAACTGTAATAAACAATCTAGATAAAACTATCTAAAAGTATCTATTGATAAAAATAGATAAATCTTTTAAAAACTTGATAGGATAGAAGCAGAAGAAATCTTTAAGTTAGCCTTTCCTTTTTTCTATAAGTAGAGAAAAATTACCTGGACTTTTGATTATAAAAATGTAAAGCAAAGGTTTTATTCTGGAATGAAAAGTTTAAAAAGAGGTCCTGTATTAATGTTTACTGTTTCCTTCATGAAAATGGATCTTTGGTAAACTTGGATTAAGACAATGTTTCTCTGAAAACTATTTGGGGAAGATGTGATATCCAAGTGTCTGCCTATCCTTATTCAAACAGTTACTCATAAGGGATAGATAAAACCAAGACACTAGATAAAGGCAAGAAGGAAAAAATTGACCTCAAGCACATGGGGCAGGACCAAGAGTTCTGGAGTCCAACCTGGGTAGTTCACCTGTAGCTTCCACACTGGGAAACTTAACAATGTAGAATGATCATTGTCAGACAATGTTTTAGTTTGGGAGTGAGGCAGTAGGTTCATGGGTGTTCATTTTGTTATTATTAGTCTGTAAAATATTTATGTCACATATATTCTTTCGCATCCATCTAATACTATATCTAATACTGTATCTAATACTGAATTTTAAGATACAATAAAGGCAAATAATAAAGAAATTGGTAAAATCAATGCGTTGGGATCCTATAAAACATGATTTGAAGAACAATGTATAATCATACAAAAATAAGTCTGTAACACATTACTAAAAATTACAAACTCATATGAATCATAATATTCAATTTTTACAAATACATGTGTATAATATAGGTAGATAAAGGAGTAAAGGGAATTATACAAAAATGCTAATATAAATTATTAATAGTTGGTGGGGTTACACTTTTTCTTTCTTTCATTTGCTAATCAGTATAGAGTTTCAACAATAAATATATACTATTTTTGGAAAATAGTAATATATTAATCTGAACTAAGTTATAGTTGTGTTTAAAAATGTAAGTTCTTAGATTGACTAAATCTAAGATATTTATGAGACAGTAATATATCTGGAAAATTTACTTGGAGGATGCCTTCTCACTAATATAGGTCAACTCATAAATCCTCTCTTAAGTTGAATGTAAAACAATTTTATGAGTCTGGTTTGCAAGAGAAGTTGGGAATGGGGTAGAGGGAATAGAGAGGAGGTCTAAGTCAATGCAAGACTTGGAATTTATACTGTAAGTCTTCCCAAGGTATAGGAAATCACCATCACTGAATTTTTTTTCCACTTTGAACCATTTAACCTGAGAAAGACTATCTGTATATCTGAATCTCTACCAACATTGCTAATTGTTGCTAACCAAGATCTAGGTTAACTTGAAAAAAAATGTTAACAATTAAATAATTTATATTCCTTTCATTTTAAGTCATTCTAATCAAGTAGAGAATTAAGCAATAATTACCTTTCTTACTAAGTAGAAAGAAGGAAGGAAAAAATCTTTCCTTTAGCAGTTGAAAGAAAATCAACAAATTTTCTGTCTTTTGGCCGATAATATGTCACATAAAGGCACAAAGGGAAAAGATTATAAAGAAATAAATTATTTATAATTATTATTTATAAGTTTGTACAAAAGTTGACTTTTTTCAGTAGTTAATTTTTTCAAAAAATAAACAAGAAAATAATTATATTATCTAAATATTACTATAATGAAAACTTTTTCTACTGTCTCAAAGTACTATTATTCATTTTTACATATCCACATTCTTCTTTTGGTAAATTTAATTTACCAAAGAATAGGCATACATTTAATCAATTTAATTAATTGATATTTATAAAATTAATTTCCAAAATTGATCATTCAGAAGTTGACTATCTAATTTGTAGGCTTTCAACACTTTCTTTTCTACCAGGTCCTTATTGATAATTTTGCTAAACAAAGGTAAAGTTAGACAAGCATAATAGCATTGAACCTAACTTATTCTTTCCCCAAGATGGTACAATAACTGGAAGAGATCAAAAATGGTATTGGGAAAACTGGACAGCTACATGCAAAAGAATCAAACTGGACTACTTTCTTGCACCATGTATAAAAAGAAACTCAAAATAGATTAAAGGCTTAAACATAAGACCAAAAATCATAAAACTCTTAGAAGAAAACATAGGCAGTATGTTCTTTGACATGTTTTAGCAATGTTTTTTGGATATGTCTTCTCAGGCAAGGGCAACACAAGCAAAAATAAACATGGAGCTACATCAAACTAAAAAGCTTTTGCACAGCGAAGGAAACTATCAACAAAATGAAAAGGTAACCTACTGAATGGGAGAAGATATTTGCAAACAATATATCTGATAAGAGGTTAATATACAAGACATAAAAAAAAACTTAACATCAAAAAACACCAAACAACCCAATTAAAAAATGGGCAGAGGACCTGAGAAGACATGCAGATGACCAAAAGACATATGAAAAAATGTTCAACATCACTAATCATCAGGGAAATGAAAATCAAAACCACAATGAGATGTCACCTCGCACGTGTCAAAATGGCTATTACCAAAAATAAAATAAATAACAAGTGTTGGCCAGAATGTGGAGAAAAAGGAATCCTTGAAATTGATGGTGGGAATGCAAATTGGTGCAGGCACTATGGAAAACAGTATGAAGTTTCCTCAAAAAATTAAAAATAGAACTATTATATGATCCAGCAGTTCTACTTCTGGGTATTTACCCAAAGAAAAAGAAAACACTAATGCCAAAAGATAATATGCAACCCTATGTTTACTGCATAATTATTCACAATAGCCAATATATGGAAGCAACCTAAGGCCCATCAACAGATGAAGGAATAAAGAAGCTGTGATACACACACACACACACACACACACACACACACACACACTGGAATATTACTGAGCCATAAAAGAATGAAATCTTGCCATTTGCAACACACGGATGTACATAGAGGGCATTATGCTAAGTGAAATAAGCCAGACAGAGAAAGACAAACACTGTATAATTTTACTTATTGTGGATTCTAAAAAGCAAAACAAATGAACAAACATAACAAAACAGAAACAGAGTCATAGGTACAGAGAACAAATAGGTGGGTGCCAGAGGGGAGAGGGGTGGTGAGATGAATGAAATACGTGAGGAAAATTAAGAGGTATAAAGTTCCAGTTACAAAATAAATGAGTCACAGGGATGAAAGGTAACATTGTGGGGAATATAGTCATAATAATATAACATCTTTGTATGGTGACAGATGGCAACTAGACTTATTGTGGTGATCATTTGTAATGTACAGAAATATCGAATCACTATGCTGTGCACCAGGAACTAACATGGTGTTGGATGTCAATTATACTTCAACAAAAGAACAAACTCATAGAAAAATGATCAGATTTTTGGTTACCAACAGCAGGGGGTTGAGGAAGGGGGAATTGAATGAAGGTGGTCAAAAGATACAAACTTCCACTTATAAGATAAATAAGTGTACTAGGGATGTAACGTTCAACATGATGAATATAATTAACATTGATGTATGTTATATATGAAAGTTGCTAAGAGAGTAAATTCTAAGAGCTTTTATCACAAGAAAAAAAGGGTTTTTTTCTTTTTCTTTTATTTTGTACCTATATGAGATGATGGATGGTCACTAAACTTATTGTGGTAATGATTTCATGAAGTATGTAATTCAATTCATTATGTTGTATACCTTAAACTTATACAGAACTGTATGTCAATTATATCTCAATAAAACTGGGAGAAAAAGATAAATTTATATACTTAAAAAAGACATGTGCTTCCCATGAATGTTGAATGACCAATAATCAGAAAAAAAATAAATCAATGAAAGACTTGTTCAAGAATGAGGAATAGGGCTTCCCTGGTGGCGCAGTGGTTGAGAGTCCGCCTGCCGATGCAGGGGACGCGGGTTCGTGCCCCGGTCTGGGAGGATCCCACGTGCCGCGGAGCGGCTGGGCCAGTGAGCCATGGCCGCTGAGCCTGCGCGTCCGGAACCTGTGCTCTGCAGCGGGAGAGGCCACAACAGTGAGAGGCCCGCGTAACGCAAAAAAAAAAAAAAAGAAAAAGAAAAAAGAATGAGGAATAGAGGATATAAGATACAGAGAAACTTATGTCCCAGCCAAAATCATAAGATTTTGAAAACAGCAGGTAAAGGGTTTGAGGTTGAAAAAATTAGGGAACTCTTGTTAATAATGAATAGTATAAGAGACCTTTTTAAACATTGCTTTTAACAGAAATTATGAATATAATAAGAGGTCAGTGGAATGACAGAAATGCTAAAATGCATTATTATGCAAAAGATGAGCTAGTCAGAAGGGTAGAAATGAAGCAGAATAAAAACAGGCAATTTTTATTTTATGCTTAAACTTTCATCTTCCTATCATCTCACCAACCTAAGAAACACATATGTGACATTTCCCCCTACCTTGCACCCTCATTCTTCAGTTTGATGGTTTAATGCAAACATTTGCCTTGCCTAGGACAAGTTTGCCATCTAGTGACAATGCCTTGTAACTACAGAATATGGGAACGCACTTAGTGCACACAAACATGCATGCATTGCCTCAAAACTTCAACCATTCTTTTTTTTCCCCCCAACAAATATTTATACAGTTCCTATTATGAGCTGGGATGTGGAGATACGATGATTGGAAAAAATTAATGTGGATCCTAAAACTGTAGTGGGAAAGATAGAAATTATTCAAATAATCACCAATTAAATATAAAAATAACAAATATAACCACTTCTATAGCACCGACTCTGTGCAGAATTCATTTAATACTTATAACAATTCTATGATAAAGACATTATCTTCATTTTACATATCAGAAAACTGAAGAAGAGAGGTTAAGTAACTTCCCCTAGGTGTGAGAGTTGAGCAGGATTATAAAACTCAGACTGTTTCACTCCCAAATCTGTGCTTTTATCTGTGCTCTGAATGTAAAACTGAAACTGTGATATATGCAAGCAAGATAATATTAGGACTGGACAACGTTCATTCATTCAACAAATATTTACCAAACTCCTATAATGTACCAGATACTATGTTTGGCCTGTAGATAAAGAAGCAAATAAAACAAAGACAAGATAGACACTCTAACGTCATGGAGCTTATATTATAAACACATACAGGCATGCACACACAAACACACATAAGAATTAATATATAATTTCTAGGCTGTTATATGCCAAGAAATTAATAAGGCAAGTAAGTGATTAGTGATAGGTAGGTGAAGAGGCACGCTATTTCCAAAGCAGTGGCAAAGTCCTCTCTCTCTGAGGAAATCTGTAGTGAGTCCACTACAGATTTCCTTAGAGAAGGGTATAAGCTTAGAAGTGAGATTAGTATTTTAATTGGACTGAATGATGATAAATAATGGTTTGTTTTTAAAATCAAAATGAGTAGGAAAGTTAAGGAACATGTCAGGGAAGGGAGATCCAATAAAACATGTTTGAAGCTGTAAAATATACATATACTTATTTCTGTGATTTATATTTTGAAGAAATTGAAGGTAAAATTTATTTAGAACCATGTTATGTCACTGAACTGGGATTACGGTAGATTTACATGTTATGAGCAGATGTCAGTACCCACATATTCATAATACCAAGAAAGATGATTATATCAGCCAAAGGTTTTGCAAAAACAGATCATGAATATATTTTTAAGTGATAGTTTTATTCCACATTACTTCCAGAGACTTGAACTCATTTATCCTAAAAGAGAAATATTAAATCCATAAAGAGGGGCTTCCCTGGTGGTGCAGTGGTTGAGAGTCCGCCTGCCGGTGCAGGGGACACGGGTTCGAGCCCTGGTCCGGGAGGATCCCACATGCCGCGGAGCGGCTGGGCCCGTGCGCCATAGCTACTGAGCCTGTGCGTCTGGAGCCTGTGCTCCGCAACAAGAGAGGCCGAGATAGTGAGAGGCCCGCGCACCGCGATGAGGAGTGGCCCCAGCTCGCCGCAACTAGAGAAAGCCCTCGCACAGAAACGAAGACCCAACACAGCCAAAAATAAATAAATAAATTTATTTAAAAAAAAAAAATCCATAAAGGGACTGGTAGAATTATGTATGCATAAGGTTCATGTGCAGAAAGCTAGCTTACTGCCCACCTAGTTAACTCAGCTGTAGAGTGACAGGTATAAGTTGTTAGGTCTCAAAGGAAAGCTTGATTTGGGTCTTAGGAAAAAAAATCAAATTAATTAAAAATCAAAAAAAAAGAAAAAAATATATGTATTTGGTAGCTCCATGAGATTTGAGTAAGTTAAACCAATGAGCCAGCTGGTTACATACAAATGTTTTTACTTCTATAAGGTAGATTCTGCTATGGACTAAATTATGCTCCCTCAAATTTCATATGTTAAAGATCTAACACCCAACGTGATGGTATTTGTAGATGGGGCCTTTGGGAGGTAATTAGGTTTAGATGAGATCATGCGGGTGGGGCCCTCATGATGGAATTAATGCCCTTATAACAATTACTCCAGAACATTCACTCTCTCTCTCTCTCTCTCTACCATGTGAGGACACAGCAGCAAGGCAAGCCGGGAAGAGAGTTGTCACAAGAACTTGACAATGCTGACGCTCTGATCTTGGACTTTCAGCCTCTAGAACTATGAGAAAATAAATTTCTATTGTGTAACCCACTCAGTTTATGGTATTTGTTATGGCAGCACCAGCTGTCTCACATAGATTCTGAAAACAGAATTGCTGGGTTAAAAGGCATGTTTACATATTATTTAAACAAATATTAAGGATTATTTTTCTGAAAGCTGATGATAAAAATTTGCCCTCATATGCACACCAACATAAGATTTCATGGCTATGTAAATTGTTTATTTTACACAGGGAGTAAATCTACAAATGACTATCCGTGAGATCCACACATAATCATCACTCGATAAGTAACACAGAATAATAACTGACATTTTGTCTTTGACCAGTGTGATAATTTTTCAGTGAACTCTTTAGCCTGGTTTCTTAAAGTCATCATGCAAATCAATGAGTATGAAATCACTAGTTGCCAGCAGGATATATTTTAGTTTTTTGTGAGTAATATTAATTTACATGTTTTAACATTCAGTGACTACTAATCTACTTCTAAGGCACTATGTTAATGCTTGGAGGATACAGAGATGAATACAGCAATTCCTATCTTCAAGGAGCTTACCAGTAATAAGGAAACTATATACACACTCAAATTTATATATGATGATTTCTAGTATAAAAGTAAATGTAATGAAGACATAAATTCTGCCTTGAGAAAAGGAAAAGTCTTTGATAGTGGTTGTATTAAACTACACAGTTTGGGGGTGATTTATTACACAGCAATGGACAACAAAAATAATGAAAAATCTAGTTTCCTGTGTTTCAGCCTCTGCAACACAGAGAACAGAAGAGGCAGAGATGATGTTGACTGACAACGAACAATTTAATTAAAAGGTAACATTTGAGCACCTAAAGAAAAGGAGCCAAAATGCAGATATCTGTGGGAAAAGCATTTTTTCAAAGTTTTAGCAAGTACTACAAAGATCTGAGTCATGTGTCTGAAGAGTTCAAGAACAGCTAGATTAGTATGTCTACAGTGAAGTGTGAAGGAGGGGGAAAGAATAGATGAAGCCAAAAAAGTAATACATTGGTGGAGCCAGATCATATAAGCTCTTAGAAATCCAAGGAAGAATTTTAGCTTTTAGTCTAAGTGAGAGGAAAAGCCACTGGAGAGTTCTGAGGGCATAACAGAATCACTCTGGCTCTGATAATAAAAACATATTGAAGAATATATTATATACAGTATTACACATGTATAGGAAACTAAAAATTTATAAATAAAAATAAATAACAATAACATTTTAATTTATGTATATAATTTTATACATGAATAAATAAGAATAAAAGTATATTTAATATTTATTATATTTTATAAAAATATAAAATATATACTTATATATTAAAATATCATATATTTATTTATACATGTATATATTATATTTATTTATATAATTTTAAAGTATAAATATATATATAAATAAAAGGATATTTATCATGAGGAATTGGCTCATGTGATTATGGAGCCTGAAAAGTCCCATGATCTGCCATCTGCAAGCTGGAGATCCAGGAAAGCTGGTTGTGTAATTCAGCCTAAGTTTGAAAGCCTGAGAACCAAGGGGAATTCATGGTGTAGAACCCAGTCTGATTGTGGAAGATGAGATTAGATGTCTCAGCCTAATCAGTGAGGCAGGAAAAGAAGGGTGATTCTTCCTTTCTCCACCTTTTGTAGTATTCTGGCCCTCAGTGGATATATGATGCCCACCCACATAGGAAAGGGCAATTTACTTTACTGAGTTCAACAGTTCAAATGCTAATCTTATCCAGAAACACTCTCAGAGACACACTCAGAAATAATGTTTAATCTGGGTACCTTGTGGCCAGTCAAATTGACACATAAAATGAACCATCAGAGTGTAGTTTTACTGGTGAAAGAATGGGCTTTGCTATGGTAAAAAAATAAAATTAAAAAAATAAAAAGAATTAACCCTAAACTATCTGTGTATTTACATAATAAAAGTTAATAAAAGTTATTTCTTACTTTTGCAAGGTTTGGAGCGGGTCAAGCACTTTTGTAGGGAAGTTGTCATTGATGTGGTGACCAGGTATTCTATGCAGTGTTTACCTCACAGCTCTCTGACCTCAATACATGGCCTCCAGGATCACTGCTTTCACACCCCCTCTTCTGTACTATAGTCTGGAATTGACACATGTTGCTTTCATAACAGCCCACTGACCAGAATGAATCGCACGGTTGCACCTAACATGGGAGTTGGAAAAAGTAGAGGAATATATGGAATAACTGCCGAACCTTACTGAGTCAGCCCAGGTGGCAGTGCCTCTTAAAAATCAAGGGGTAACAGGAAACAAGGTGGCACCTAGGGATGCTGTGAAAAAAATTACTGAGACAATAAGGGCACCAGGAGCTGAGAAAGTTTGGGAACCTCTGGGCTATACCAAGAAAAGGAAATGAGAAAAATGCAACTCAAAGCAGACCACACACACTTCCACTTAAACATGGCAGAGATGAAAGCAAATTACATCTTCTTCCTATCCCTCAGGTCAAGTCTTATATGAGGGGAAGGTAAAAAGCGTGACCTTATTAGAGTTTGAAATTGACATTTCAAATCGAATTGGACTGTTAGTAACTGAAAATGACCAAGACATTATGAAATCTGCCTGAGCTATTGTCAAAAGAAGGATAAGGCAGATTTAATTAAGTACCACTAAAAGTAATTAAGAGAAAATAAAATTCTGTCATGTTTCTATTTCACTGAGCTGTGATATCTCAATTATAGTAAAGACCACTAAACTTATCTTGATGACCCATGTAGCAATTCTTGACCATAGGTGGCAGTGGTAATATTAAAGTTAATCCATTCATGCATTCATTCATTGAACAAATATTTATATATGTCTACTATATGCTAATCATATATAATAATAACTATAAGAGATGCAGGGAAAAGCCTGTAAAGGAGTGTTTAAAGTAGCATGCCCTCTCCAATCAGTTTTTCCCTCTACCCTGGGTCTACTTTTGTTTTTTTTTTCCCTCAAAGCACTTATTTACTCTCCAAAAGGGACTCATTTACTTACTTATCTACATGTTTTAGTCTGTCTTTATTACTAGAGTGTAAGTGCCAAGAGAAAAAGTATTACCTTGTTCTTCCTCCTCTCAATTTCTCAACACTGGCATGCCCCATGGATCAATACTGATCCCCTTTCTCTCTACCTACACTCTTATACCTTGGATATAAGTATTATATGTGTTGATGTTATATATGTATCTAGTGTTGATGTTTCTCCAGAATGCCATAATTACACATCCAACTGCTTACTTCAAACACTGGATACTGAATAGATACTTTAAATTTAATGTGTTCCTTCCTCCCCTACAGTCTCTAATCTAGCTACACTTTAGTTAACTCTTCTTATGCTCAGTAAATGGCATCATCATCCACCTAGATGGTGGACAGTTGGGGCTCAAGCCAAAACCTCAAAATTTATCCTTAATTACTCTTCTTCATCTGCAAGTCTATCTATTCTACTTCCAAAATACATCTCAATTCCTGTTCCTTTTCTCCATGTCTACTGTTGCCTAACTATTTCTAGCAGTGTCTTTTGCCTGGGCTACTGCAATAGCCCAACTGGTCTTCCTGCTTCTACTCCATTTTTCACACTGCAACCAGAGAAATTTTCATATCTAAAATTTAATCATTACATACATATACACATACACACAGACCTCTACTAAAAATTCTGTCAGTTTCCAATTGCTCTTCGGTTAATCAAGACTTCAAACTAAACCACAGGGCCCTCATGGTCTCGCTCTATATACAAGACATTTTGTGGAGGGGTTCTCCATAGTTTTTCTAGTTTTTATTAATGTCTGTCCCTCCCTTGTTCCCCAACCCGTCTTCCATGGGAGCCAAACTTTGATATAGTGTTTACTGCTATACAGTTACCATCTAATCAAGTAGCAAATAAAAAAGAGAGGTTAAGAGGCACCTTAGGCCTCCAGACTGTAGTAGCTGCACCTAAAATAATACCTCTATCCAGAATCCTCAATGCCCTCTTTGTATGGAATAAGGAAGACTTCTCTGCCTCGCTCCATTAAGGAATGGGGCAGAATAGTGTAAAGGCCAGTCACACTAGCAGGGTCAAATCCCAGTTCGGTCATTTAATAGCTGTGTGACTTACACCTCCCTGTATTGTACATCAGAGTGCTCAATTGTAAAATGGGGAGGAGTACCTACACCTTAGAGTGGTTGATGGGATTTATATTAGGGCATCTCTCCCTAGAGGCCTCTAATTCCGTGAAAGGGAACCACGGCCAGACCGTATCAGGCTGCTGCTACGTGTCCGATGATTCAAGAAAACAAGTGTCTGTCTCAACTTTTTGCTCCTTAAAACTGAGTTCTCCTGGCTACGTGAAGGCTACTGAGCCAAAGAAAGAATGTGCAATCTTTAGGCATTATCATCCCTAGTGTAGACACAGAACCGGTATTCCCACACCAAGTCCCAGCCAGCCAATCAGACGCACTTTGCAATCTGCCAGGATTAGAAACCCGGCTAGCGCAACTCCAGACCTCCCTGGCGCCACGCCCAGACCCGCTACCAGCTAGCACATGCGCAAAAGTGACTCCTTCTGGCCTTGGGGTTACTTCCTCTTTCGTGAAAGGGGCTGAAGTCTCTCACGCATTGACAGTTTTTTTAAATCCTTACGCCTCTCTCGGGGGAATTTTTGTTTTTAATGCCGTCATCAACTACCTGGAATTTGAATCATTTTGCTTTCCCATCACCGTGGAACTTTGACCTTCAGTCTGAGGAACGTGTCTCCGAAGAGCTGGCACCCGCCCGTGGTGCAGGTCTCGCGAGAAGGCTACATCTCTCGCGTTACTTCCTTGTTTCCAGAATCCTTAGCGCGAAGTGGGAAAACACTCATTTAGCTCAGCTTTTTATGATCCCTGCGGTTTCTTCAGTGGCTTCCCTGTTGTTGGTTCTCCGTGAGAAATGGCGGCTCCAGAACAGCCGCTTCCGATGTCGAGAGGATGCCAGAGCTCTGCTTCGCTTTCTCCGCCGCGGGGCGACCGAACCCTTTTAGTGAGGCACCTACCAGCCGAGCTGACCGCTGAGGAGAAAGAGGACTTACTGAAGTATTTCGGGGCGCAGTCCGTGCGCGTCCTGTCCGATAAGGGGCGACTGGTAAGGGCGCGCCGGTCCCGAGCCTCCGGGGAAGGCCCTTGGCCATTGACCTGGGGAGGGGGAGTTCTGACAGAAGGAAGAGGACAGAAAAGAGTGAGGGAGATGCGCTTGTGTAGTGGGGGCTTCCCAGTCTTTCCTCCTTCATATCAAAATATCTTGCGTCCCAAGTCAAGTTTTAATTGGCTCGAGCCTAGGTTAGTCTCCGCGCTGCGGAAAAGGGCAAGTGAGAAAGGCAAAGAAGAAAAACTGAAAAGAGAAGCTTAGTTATGTTCTATTTTCCCATCCTGGGAATCTCGAAACTCCTCTGCATTTGGAGGTATTTCTCTTAGGCTCAAGAATACTCTCAGAAATATGTAACGAAGGACTGTTTAAAAATCTTGGTTTACTTATAAGCCAGCGTCAAGACATTCATCAAAATAGAGGAGAAGCTACACTAGTCAGTAACTTGAGTAAACTAAGTTACAGGATTTCTACTAAGTTTTTGACGAAGATGTTCTTCATAAAAAATTTCCAACGGAATCCTTCAGGGAGCAATATTTTAAGACTGTTCAAAGTCCAACACTGGGAGGTACACAATTACTTTATTTTCCTTTATACCTGAAGATGTTTTAGATGAGTTCTCTCCATTAAAATAGCAGTGGTGATGTTAAGTTTCTGCCAGATGACCTGTGATGGGGCGAAACATCAGTGGTTAAAGTCTCCCCAGGTGTTTCTAATAATGCAGCCAGGGTTGAGAATTACTGAGTTAGGAGAAAGACCAATTTAAACTTTGCATTTGGCTATATAGAGGAAAGTTTAGATCATAGATGCGTTATACATGGAAGATATTTTATATTTTTGGATGGTTTAAGGGTGGTCCTCTGTGTATAGTAGGGGTTTTTAAACTTATGGACTGTCGAACTACTTGAAAATATATGTAAAACATGCTGTGTGTGTGTGTGTGCGTGTGTGCGCGTGCGTGCCCCTTTATATGAGAAAGTCTTTCAAAGGAGTTTGATCCTAAACTGATTAAAAAGCAGTGTACTGAATTTAGTAATCAGTTAAATGATCTGGATTTCCTGTCCTTTTCTGTGATTTTATTAATGTGTCAAATCACTGTCAGCTGGTAAAATATCAGACTTCCTTATGAGAAATTATATTTGAAATAATTTGTACCTTGTTTTTCAGAAACATACAGCTTTTGCTACTTTCCCTAATGAAAAAGCAGCTATAAAGGTATGACTTTTTCTTTTCTATTATTAACAATTTTCTGTTATCCAGTTTTAGTTCAAAAATGGAGCATAATGTTAAACAATAGTTTTTAAAAGCAAAAGGGTTTGTATTTTCAGAGTCTGCCCCATAGGCTACATTTGGTTTGTCATCTGGCAGATTTTGCCCAATGTTTGGGCATAAGACTAGTAGATTAACTGGAACATGAATTAAAATTGAATTGTAATCTCGTATGTAATTAAAAATGACAAGTTCTAAATGATGCAAACATTGATAAATCTCTGTAACTGTTGCAAGACAAGATGTTTTAAGCATTAAATGGAAAAAATATATATATTAAAAAAAAATCCTAGGGGATCATTTGCAAAGGAGGTGACCTTTGAGGTAGACCTTTAATGATTAGTTAGATTTTGAGAAGAAAACAAAGGGAGATGGACCTTCCAGGTTTAGAGAACACTAAATAAAGCTGTGGGGCATGGAAAGTTCTAAGTGGAGCAAAAACTAAGGGTTGAAATTGAAATAGGACTTGGAAGATAGGTTGAGTCTAAATTTGGGTGGAAGGGAGGGAGGGATTGAATTTTGTTTAGTAGTTTTTCTTAAGGCACTTGATATATTTGAGCTGACCAGTAATATGGTCAGGTCTGTGAAAGACATCTGGTAGAGTTCATGTAACGGATTGGATATGGAAAAAGATTAGAAAGACCAAATGGGAAAGCAAAGATAAGAGAAATGTTATAATGGCTAAGGCAAGAGAAAGGATCTGAATAAGGCAGTAAGAAGACAAAGAAAGAAGTAGATACACATTTGGTAGAGATTGTGTTTGTTGGTCCTTTGATCCCTGTAGATGTAGTGGTTGAGAGAGAGGGAATACTTGGAAATTTTTGGACTGAGTTATTGGGTTATTACATTAGTTGACATGAAGGGCAGGATTCAGAGGATGTTTGCAAAGGTAGGTAATGAATTCACATATTATCTATTAATTTTGTGGAGCCTGTGGGCTACTTCTGTGGAAATATTTTAAAAACAATTAAAAATATGGGCCTAGAGCTGAGGCAGGGTTAAAAATGGAGTTTCCTCAACAAGGTAAATGGATATGGTTGCCCAAAGGGAGAAGAGCCAACAAAGAAGACTGGGAGGGAGAAGTTAAAAAGGAAGTAGAACTAGAAAATAAATTCTCATGGATGCAAGGAGAAGAGAGTTTTAAGAAGATAAGATCCTGTGATGACACAAGGTGAAGAATGAACACAGTCTATTAGTAAAGTATTTTTATTGTGAAACTATAGAAATGACCCAAATTTTTATCAGTAAGAGGAAAGGATACTTTAAATTGTAGTATATCCATACACTGGACTACAACCCTCAGAGAATGAGCTCAAATGAATATGTACTAATAAGGAATATAGCCCAGATAGAGTACATGAATAAAGTTGCAAAACATTATATAATATGTAACCTTGGAATTTTGGAAAACTAGTATCAATACTGTGTATGTTAGTTTATAGAACAAAATGTAGCAGAGCTATAAACCAAATTGAATAATAAATGTCTTTCTCCAAGGATGGGATTACAGAGGACTTTCACATTATATGTATTAAAGTATAGGAAAAATTTTTTTTCAGAAAAGACCTTTTGAAATATAGCATAAAAAGTTTTTAGTAAAATATGGTAATGAAAACCACCTTGTTTTAGAGTCAAGATTAACTTGGGGGAGAGGGCATGGAACCAGTCATTGTCTAGCATTAAAACTTAAAAGCCATAACTTTGAAAAGAATGTGTGACATACATTTTGAGAGGAAGAAACTTAAAGCAATTCAGCAATTCAGCCGTATTTCAGATAATCAAAGGCTCACTGATAGTAAGAGGTCTAGGCTGATTTAAGGACTTGAAAATTATTGAAACATATAGAAAATTGCTTTGTATAATGGAGTCGAGTAAGGATGCATAAAGATGGTAGAATAAAATTATCGTCCCTGTTGGGCTTCCCTGGTGGCGCAGTGGTTGAGAGTCTGCCTGCCGATGCAGGGGACACGGGTTCGTGCCCCGGTCCGGGAAGATCCCACATGCTGTGGAGCGGCTAGGCCCGTGAGCCATGGCCGCTGAGCCTGCGTGTCCAGAGCCTGTGCTCCGCAGCGGGAGAGGCCACAGCAGTGAGAGGCCCGCATAACGCAAAAAAAAAAAAAAAAAAAAATTATAGTCCCTGTTAAGGCCTAAAGTTCCATTTGTTCAAAAAATATTGAGTGCCTGCTATTTGCTAGATGCTGCTTTAGGTCTTGGGATATATCAATGAATAAAACACAGATTTATGCCCTCATCGGAGCTCACATTCTCAAAGGGGAGACAGACCATAAATAATAGCTTAATGAGTTTAATATTTTAGAAAATGATAAATGCTATAAGAAAAGAACCATAGGATCAGGAGTGCTGGGTTGGGAGGATTAAACTACAGTTAAGGTGGTTATGGTCATATTTGAGCAACATTTTAAAGGAAGTGAAGGAAGTTAGCTAAGGGAATTTTGGGGAAGTGCATTCCAATAAGAGGAATAGCTGGCATGCACTAGCTTGTGGCTAAAGCAAAAAAAAAAAAATGAGGGGAGATACTGAATTTGAGATCAGAGAAGTAAGAGGGCCATATCATGTAGGTACTGTAAGGACCGTAGATGTTACTCTGAGTAAAATTGGGAGCCACTGTAGTATTGTTAGCAAAGCAGTAACATAATTCACCTTATATTTAAAAGTATCACTTTGTGTTGAGAGTAGATGGAAGGCAGGGAAGAGTAAAAACAGGGAAATCTGTTAAAAGGTTATACTGTTAATTCGGTCCAGAGATGATGGTTGCTTGGACCATGATGTTAGCAGTGGAGATGGTAGGAAATAATCAGATTCTGGATATATTTTGTAGGTAGAAGCAAACAGGATTTCTCAGTGGCTTGGATATGCAACGTGGGAAAGAGGTGTTAAGGATGGTTCCAAGATTTTTGACATGAGTAAATGAAAGAAGGGGGTTACCATTGGAAGGTTCCAGATGGAGAACATTTGAGGGGGGATGGGGAGAGAAGATTCAATTCCTGAAGTCTTAATTTTAAAATATTTAAAATTAAGAGAAGCTTTCCAGTAGTTTGGATATATGTTCCTGGATTTAAGGACAGAGGCTTGGGCTGAAATTATAAATTGGGAAATCATCAGCATAGAGATGGTTTTTAAAATTAGAGTGCTGGATTAGATAGAGAGGACCAATAATAGACCTCTGGAGTATGACAGCATTAAGAGTTTGAGATGGCATAAGCCACAGTGATTGAGGAGTAGAAACCAATGAGCTGGGAAGAAACCTGTAGGAAATTATAGTGTCTAGACACCAAGTGAAGAACATGTATGAAGGAGGAAGTGGAGTGATTGTGTTAAATGCAGTAAAATGAAGATTGAGAATTGACCATTGGTGTGGCAGTACAGAATTTGTTGTTTATGACAAGCAGTGTCAGTGGACTGATTAAGGCATGAACCTGATTGGAGTGGGTTTGAGACTGGATGGGCAGAGAGGAATTTTAGATAGAGGGCATAGATAATTCTTGAGTTTTACTGCAAGAGTAATTTAAGGCGGAGTGTGGGGTGGGGGCGGGTGGGGGAGAATGATAAGTTGGATCAACAGATAAAGAAAAAGTATTTTTTAGGATGGGAGAAATCAGACTATGTTTGTATGCTGATGTCGATGATCCAATAGAGGACAGAAAATTAGCAATGTAGGTAGGAACACACCCTGTACAGTTCCAGAGAGCAGAAGAGAGGCTGGGAATTAGTATACAAGTAAAACAACTAGATTTAAATAAAAACATGGATTGTTAACATATGATAACAGATAGAGGATAGAATATGTGGAGGCAGAAGCTGGTAGATGGGAACTTATGGTGAGAAATCTGAAGTTCTCATCTTGTTGCTTCAGTTTTCTCAAAGTAAGAAGCAGTATCCTAGGCTAAAAGAATGGGACTGGAGTATTGTGAGGTTGAGGAAGAAGGAAATAGTACAAAATATTGTCTTAGAGATTGGTAGAAAAAATGAACTAATATAATATATGACGGTGGCTTCCTTAAGGGTCACCCTCAGATTTGTGGTTGTGAATTTAAAGTGAGACTAGCCCAATTCATTATGTTTGTTTTTCTAACCATTTTCAGCTGCCTGGGTATAGGCAGCATTGTATTTAACCAGATCTTAGTTTTCCTAAGTGATTGGAAGCAGTTGCTTAATAAGTAATGAAGCCTTGTCAGCCTGAGATGAGAAATGGGTAAGAAATAGCCAAGGAAATGTTAAGAGTGTTAACAAAAAACATGTATAAATTATTTTATATATGGTAGCTAACAAATAATTTTGGTACAGTTATTAATTTTTTATTTTTACTCTTCCAACTGAAGGCATTGACAAGACTTCATCAACTGAAGCTTTTAGGTCATACTTTAGTTGTTGAATTTGCAAAAGAGCAAGATCAAGTTCATTCACCATGTCCTTCTTCAAGCACTGAAAAAAAGAAAAGGTATGTAGCTAGGTTTTCGTACATTTTAAAAGTGTTTTTTTAAATCCGTTGTATTGCTCTTGGATTGTTTTCAGACTAGCAGGTAAATAATTTGAAACAGTAAATGGTTATATCTTTCTACTGAATCTCGTACATTAAAGCAATATATTTGTTCATTCCTAATTGTGCATCAGGAACCTGAGTATTGATTTAATATTAGGAATTAATCAATGTGAAGTGGGAAAAGAGTAGGGAGAAAAGCATTCAACTTTAAGTGGAGGGAAGGTAACTCGTATAAAGTCCTTGTGTTAGATATAGCAAGGTGTCATGAATAGGCGTGGCCTGGTATTTGGGTCCCAGCTGTAATTCTTTGTAGTTATATAACCTTTATAAATTTGCTTTACACCAGTGGTTCTCAAAGTATAATCCCTGTACCAGCTTCATCATCTAGGATCTTGACTGAAAGAAAGATTCTGAGGCCTTAACCTAGTCCTACTGAATCAGAAATTTGGGGTATTGGGGGTGGGGAGGAGGATAGGCCCCAGCAGTCTGAGTTTTAACAGACCCTCATTGATGTACATTGAGAAAATTTGTGTGCCACTGATTTATACCATGTGAACTTCAGTTTTGGTGGGGCGGGGGTGTCAGTGAGATTTATCATAGCATCTTCATAGGGTTGCTGTGAGGAGTAAATGAAAATGTGCCATGCCTTCTATAATATCTGGAATAGATACTCTTTTTCATTGGTGTTTACTTAAATAGTTGAAAGTTTTACTTATGGAACTGTTTTCATAATGCCTTGTTTGAAAAGATATGTCATTTATTTATTTAGTTATTTACTTTGGGCTGCGTTGGGTCTTTGTAGCTGCATGCAGGCTTTCTCTCGTTGCGGCGAGCGGGGGCTATTCTTCGCTGCGGTGTGCGGGCTTCTCATTGTAGTGGCTTCTCTTGTCGTGGAGCACGGGCTCTAGGCGCATGGGCTTCAGTAGTTGTGGCTCATGGGCTTAGTTGCGCCACGGCATGTGGGATCTTCCCGGACCAGGGCTTGAACCCATGTCCCCTGCATTGACAGGCAGATTCATAACCACTGTGCCACCAGGGAAGCCCAGTATGTCATTTTTATATGCAATTTTTCATTCTATTTCTAAAGGTAAGATCAACTTTGATTCTGTATTTCTTAGGTCTGATGATACTGTGGAAGATGATAAAGAAAAGAAAGAACTTGATTGTTTAACCATAGAAAATGGAATTGCACCAAACCATGGGTTAGCATTTTTTGTTTGTATTACATCATTCTTTTGGTTTTGTTTTGGATAGGTGGTGTGTGTGTGGGATGTGTGTGTATTGCAAATAAGATAATTTTTTAAAGAACATTTTATTATGTATCGTGCATATTTTTAATGTGCTGATTAAACATACTGAGCTCTAAGAGTTTGTCACTGAATTTGGTTCCATTAAAATGTTCAGTTGTAAGATATTCTCTGATAAGAAATGCCGTATTCTTCTATAATGCAATCAGAAGGCAAGTTTCTTTTTAAATGTAATCAATTGGATCTGTTTGGAACAGAGTACTCTTACTGAATCATTTGAGCAATTTGTATGTTATTAGTTTACCTAAAATGAGTTATTGATATGAAGCTTATTAAAACACAATAAGCATTTTAAAATATTTTTTTTAGGCTGACTTTCCCTCTAAATTCATGCCTCAAGTATATGTACCCACCACCTTCAAGCACAATTCTAGCAAACATAGTAAATGCTTTGGCAAGTGTGCCTCAGTTCTACGTACAGGTAAGTAGAATAAAACGTTCCTCAAAGTAAGTACTTGTACAACCTTATATGTTACTTTTCATGCTAATTCTCAAACTTTTTTTTATAATAGTATTAGACTAATTCCTATAGGGACAATGATGTTTCAGTATTTTAAAGGTGTCTTCATTTGTGCTGCTATAACTAAGTACCATAGCCTGGATGGCTTTTAAATAATAAGAAAATTATTTTTCACAGTCTAGAGGCTGGAAGTTGGAGATCAGTGTGCCAGCATGGTTAGGTTCTGGTGAGGGCCCTCTTCTGGGTTGCAGATGGCCGTTTTCTCTTTGTATCCTCATGTAGCTGAAAGAGGGTGAGACAGCTCTCTCTTGTGCTTTTTATAAGGGACGCTAATCCCATTTATGGGTGTTCTACCCTTATGACCTAATTACTTCCCAAAGGCCTTATGTCCTAATACCATCCCATTGTGGGTTAGGATTCAACATAAGAATTTTGGAGGGGGACACAAACATTCAGTCCATTGCAAAAGGTAATAAAAAATTACTATATTCAAGTAAATGCTTTTATAAACTATAGCTTAAAAATACTAACATGTTTAGTATTAATAATACTAATAAACATAAGCTAATTTGGGAAATATAATTTCTGGTAATTCTTTGTTACTTCAGCATACACCTTTTCCTTTCTTAAAGGAAAGGACATAGAGGACCCCTCAGCAAATGCTTGAAAGTACTGACAATAAAACGTACTTTTAAGTACAAAATATAGATGATACTTCTTTGTTGTACTTCTCTGTTTCATAATTTCACAATAATCAAGGGGAAAAATAACAGTTCAGTAAATTTTTATATTGTAAGAACATGACATTTTTAATAATGAGAATAATTGTATTTGTAGAATTGACAAATATTTTAGGAAGGCTAATCTTCTGAGATACACCAGTGCCTGAGATATACTAGTTTAGCCCTGTCCTGGGATTATAAAGGCAAGAGGTGGTCCTTCCTTTGCACTAAAGTAATGAATAGTGTTATTGCAAAGTTTTTAAGTACATAGAATATCAGATATGAGTTGAATCATCATTTTTCTATTTTATTTTAAATGTTTTACCACTTTTATTAAGGTGCTTCATCTTATGAATAAAATGAATTTGCCCACACCTTTTGGACCAATTACTGCAAGGCCTCCCATGGTAAGAAAGCTCTTAGAATTTTCAAGATTCAAAATTTCTCTTCTTGAGGTGAAATTATTGAGGCTAAATTTTACAAATGTTGTGCCAGTGACCTCTAATGTCAGAGAGGTCTAAGCCTGCAGATCAAGAAGAAAGAGAGAATTATATGTGTGGGAGTTTTTTATGCTAACATTTCATTGACTAAAATTCAGTGGAAATCTAACTGCAAAGGAGGTTTGGAAATTTAGTCCAGCTAAGTGCCAAGGAAGAATAAACAAGTTTTGTGATCAGCTAAAGGCTGCTAAGACAAGTGTTTCATCAATATATGTTGAATGTGTAGAAGAAAATCATGAGGTAGAGAGATGCGAGAATCATGTATCTGAAAGGAAATGGTTTTCTAAACATCATAGATTACCATAGTATTTTTGCTTTGTTCTTTTAATTAGTATGAGGACTATATGCCACTACATGCTCCTCTTCCACCTGCATCTCCTCAGCCACCAGAGGAACCTCCTTTGCCAGATGAGGATGAGGAATTATCTAGTAAAGAATCAGAATATGAAAGCAGTGATGATGAAGACCGTCAAAGGTTTGCAATGTCAAATAATACTTGTTTAGATTCTAAGAAACATAGAATATGGGAGAGAGATTCTCTTGCTCTTCTTAAGTTTTGCATACACTTCTTCATAATTCAGGGTCTTTAGAATTTGTCTATCCCCAGCTCCCCATCGTGCTATAGATTAAGACCTGAAACTGGATATCAAGACTTAAGGGAACATTTTTGTATTATGTATAATTTTTTGGATTGATGATTATGGTATACAGTTGATCCTCATTATTTTTTGATTCTGTATTTGCAAATTTGCCTACTTGTTACAATTTATTTATGACTTTAGCGCCAATAATTACAGTACTTTTATGATCTTCTGAAGACAGCATGTGCAGAATGGTGAAAAATTTGAGTCTCTTGACATGCATATTCCTAGATGAGGTAGAACAAGGTGACATTCTGCCTTCTTGTTTCAGCTCTCATACCATAAACAAGTGTCTTTTTCACTATTTGTACCATGTTTTGCACATTTTTGTGCTGTTTCTTGTTGATTTTGCTGTTTAAAATGGTCTCCAAGCATAGTGTTGAAGTGCTGTCTAGTGTTTCCAAGATCAAGAAGGTTGTGATGTGCTTTATGGAGAAAATGCTGTGTGTTAGATAAACTTTGTTCAGGCCTGAGTTATAGCACTATTGACGGTGAGTTCAATGTTAATGAATCAGCAATATATATTAAATAAGGTGTTCTTAAACAGAAACACGCACAAAACCAGGTATGTATTGATCAACTGATGAAATGTGAGCACATGCTTGCAGGAACATCACTGCCCTAGGGGCAGTGATCCATTATTCACTAATTCAGTGTTTGTGGAGACTTTACAGAACAAAATTAAGTTGTATTTCTGTTTTTGTCAGCTTATTCCCCTGGACTTTATTCACCTCAGAATAATTTCTAGAGCAGTTCTATAGGATTTTATACAAAAACATTCACAAAAATTACTGCAAATGAATTATTCTTTTATCGGTTGTTCTTGATGATCTACATATATTTTGTTTAAAGATTCTGGCAAAAAGCAATAAATTGTTAATAATGTTCAGGTATATAATCCACAGCATAGCCTAAGACAGGAATTACTAAACATTTTCTGTATAGGGCCAAAGAGTTCTGTTGAAGTGGAAAGCAGCCATAGATGATACCTAAATAAGTGGATGTTGCTATCTTCCAACAAAACTTTTTATTTAAAAATAACAGACACTGACTAGATTTGGTCCTTCGGCTGTAATTTGTCAACCCCTAGCCTAAAAGACCTGTGTAGGCCAATGATGGAAATCTTAGGCAGATATGCACAGAAGCAACCAGATACAGAAGGAGTGGTTGACAGGAGTCAAAATCCAAGCAGAGAATCTAAGCAACATATATAAGTAATCAGCAGCAATTTGACTGTTACTGAGGCAACGTCCACTTGAGTAGTGGCTCCATATATTTTGTCTTTCTGAGGAAGGAGTGAATAGAGTATCTGTCTTGAATAGAGACAATAAGGAAGGCTGGCAGTTCTTAATAGACTAACTTGTTGCTAAATAAAGAATGTAGAACATTGCAATGGGCTAATTACTTAACCTGTAAATTTTATTTTCTTTATAAAAATAATAATAGTAATGATAAATGCTTTAATAGGCTAGCTAGAACCATTTTTGTTTTTGTTTATTTAGGTTTCCATTTAGGGATGTAGTGAGGAATCCTGCTAATTCATCTTGAGTCATGAGAACAAAGCCTTTGCATGAACTAACCTCTGGTTTCATGCTTCTCTGTTATCTTCTGGAAATATTATAAAATATGCCACTATGTATTTGTCAGCAAATGTCTATTGATTACTTACTTAACATATGCCTTGCACTGTGTAGAGTCTTAGTATACTTTGGGTGAGCAATCTATGAATATAGACATATATTTTGTATAACTGGATTTATTCATAAATTTTTTGGTAAACCATGATTGTTAAGAGGCTTTAAAAATTTATAACATGTTTTCATTTTTCCTCGCTTAAGGAAAAAAGGTTTAAAACTTATTTTAACCAAATTCTTCTTCACTACATTTTACTGTGCTTGTTTTGCTTTCAAATTTCACAAACTTAACTCTGGAGAAGTAGAGCTGTGACTAGTGATTTTTGAACTTGCTCTGTGGAAGCACTATATCTGATCCTGTGGAAGATCCAAGAAAGCCTAGACAAGATCTATTCTAGATATTATTCATAATCATAATGGAGATAAGCTATGTATAAGGTATCAATTGTCACCCCTTGATTGATTAAGCTACTTCAGAGTATAGTATTTGAAAACTCTGTTCTCAAGTATCTTGTTTATATAATGATGCTTTCCAACAATTATGCACAAAATATTTTAAGTAAAAGTACTTAAGTGCAGGTTCTTTTTAATAATTAAAATATGAATCAAAATAATTTTACTATGTTCGCAAGGTCTTTTGAATATTAGTCAAGAAAAGAGCAATAAAGTTACAGAGATTATATTTAGTGTATTTTGTTTAACTTTTTGGCATCAAAGTTCAGTCATTTGGGCAACTAATAATTTTTTTAGTAAAACATATCTTTAAAAATTGCAATTAAGTAAATTCCAAATTCCTTCAAACTAAGATGAAAGTTGAGCAAGGAGATTTGTAACTTGAGCTTTTGTCAGATTGATTATATCTTATTTGATGGCTTAGAAATTATAGTTATGCCATACAAATCATTTTATAATTTATAAGCTCAATACAAATTTGTTTAACAAAAGCAGTTATAAATAGCTATGCTTCTACAAAAAGAAATCTTTTCTACTTTTCTTTCCTCCAATGTAGAATGAGCAAACTAATGGAACTAGCAAATCTTCAGCCCAAAAGACCAAAAACAGTAAAGCAGCACCATGTGAGAAAAAAGAGAAAAATAAAGGATCTGTTGAATATGCCATCATCTGCTTCACACAGGTAATTTTGTTTTGGATTATAAGATAAGGGTTTTGTATGTACTTTGTCTGATTGCTTAACTCAAATCATACCTCACTCTGACTTTTATTTCGTCAGTCCACTGGTTTACCAGTGACTGCTTATTTGCCAAATTCACAAGTATCCTTAATTCTCAAAGTTGACCAGCATTTGATACTATTGACTACCCCAGGTTTCAAAATTGTCCACCCTTGATTTTACATTCTCTTTTTTTATTTCTCATCTTATTTCCTCTCTTCCTCTTTTCCTTCCTACTTTTTTCTTTTGTGACTTTCTCTTACTCACTCACTTGCTTTTTTTTAAAATCCTGGATTCCATATACTCCTGTCCATTGTCATTTTCTGTTCATATATTTATGCTCCTTGTTAATATCATTAATTTTTCAATGGTTCACTTGTTGCAGCTAATAGATTCCAAATCTCCATTTCTAGATTTAACCTCCTGAGATCTAAAGTCTTCATTTCCAGCTTCCTATTTGCATACTCAGTGTCTTGTAGGCACTTTTAAGATATTATCCAAAACAAAATTCATTTACTTTCCTTTCATTATCTCTTTCTCCTCCTGCATTCACAGTTCTGATAATGGCATCCATCACCAGTGTGTTTATATGAAATTTTGTTAATTTCTCCTAACTCCACTACCTGATATCAAACATTTTTTTACTTCAAAGTACCCTACCTGGTAAAAGTTCACATGTAGTACTGTACATGTACATGGCTTAGCACACAGGTCCCACCTTTAAATATTTATCAAATATGTGATAAGTTCTCTGATAAATATTATGTGGTTTGGAACATTCTTCCAAAGCTCAATGCTATCTTTTCAAACAGTGAGTTAATAGTCTTATGGGTAAGTAAGCCGTATGCACAGATGACTGTTACATTAGCAATTATAATAAATGGCATAAGAAGAAGATGTAACTAAGAATGAAGGGTTGTGAGGAAGGAGAGGTCACAGCCAGTCAAGAAATCTGGAAAGACTTTAAGAGATAGGAGACATTTGAGCTGGGCTTGAAGGATGAGAGGCAAAACTTAGGCAGGGAAGAGATATTCAGTGTGAATGAAAGAGTGAGTTTCCAGAGGTAGGAAAATTTGGTGCGTAAGAATAGAAATGATGAAAGGGAAAGCTAGAAGGATGTGGAGATAACTGCCTTAAATGTTAAGTTATGGTGTTTGAATACATTGAGGGAGCCATTGTAATGCCATTGATATTAAAAACAAGAATTTCTTTCAGACTTTGTCACCTTGTAATAAACTTTCCAGGAAAATTATGTAGATGTTGGGTGATGGTCAGGGCTATGGGTACGAAAGAATTTTATTAGGTATAAATTAACTTCCGACTATGTCTTAAACTTTCAGAGTAGAGAAATGGCCAATGAAATAGTACTTATTATGTGTATTTCGTTTGAAATATATTGTCCTTTTTTTCCTTTTTCACTGATTATCTGACATTTTGCTTAACAAATTTTCTTTGAAATTATGACAGAAATTGTACTTGCCTTTTTGCCATGGAATTCAATGTATTTTAATATCTTAATCAGATGAAAATTGCCATTAATTGCAATTTTAATTTTATTCAGCTTTTCTACAAGGTAAATTTCTCTTGAACTTGTAAGTAACTATAAATTGAGGAAGAAGTTTGTTAAAATGATCTTTTTACATTTTTAAAGGAATGGGTCTTTGGGTTTTTTTTAAATTATTATTTTATGTTAAGTATACATAATATGATGCATATTTCCCATGTATGTATGTTTTGACACCACAGTCCCATGCTTTTGATCTGTAGCAGCACCAAACAATTAAAAACTAATACAGTTGACCCTTCAGCAGCACAGGTTTGAACTGTGTGGGTCCACTTATATGCAGACTTTTTCTCAATAAATACTACAGTACTACATGATTTGAGGTTGGTTGAATCCCTAGATATGGATCCATAGATACAGAGGAACCATGGATATGGAAGGCTGATGAAGTTATATACAGCTTTTCAACTGCTGCAGGGTTGGGGCCCTTAACCCCTAAGTTGTTCAAGGGTCAGCTGTAATGTGAACCAATTAAATTTACCAATAGCCACATTAAAAGATAAAATTAATTCTAATAATATATTTTATCCAACGGATTATATCTGAAATGTTATTTTAACATATAATTAATATAAAAAGTTATTAAAACATTTTATATTTCTTTTTTCACACAATGTTGTTAAACTCTGGTGTATATTTTATACTTAGAGCATAAGTACAGCAACATTTCAAATGCTTATTAGCCACATGTGGCTTCTGGCTACTGCATTGACCTGCATAGGTTTGTTATATATAGTATATAGAATACAGTGCATAAAATGCTTACATTAAACACAGAATGAACTTTTTTGCTTATTGGTAAATATCCTGAAGTTTAGAATCAATAGTCCTAAAGTCCTATCTCTGTCATTTACTGAGTGACTTTATGCAATTTCTTAACACCCTTTAGCCGCAAACTCCTTATCTGTCTAAACTAGGAATTTAATAATACCTATATGAGAACATTTGTTAGGATTTATTGAAGTTAAATGTAAGTTACTTTGTTCAATGCCTATAGTGTGTTTTATCAGTGTTAGCTTTTTAAATCTAAAGTAAATATGAAATAATGTTTTACTCAAAATTTTATTTGCAATTACAAAGTAATGCTGTGATTGTTTGTAAACAGCAGTTTACATCCAGTGTTGTTACCTTCGGATGTATTTGACCAACCACAACCTGTAGGTAATAAAAAAATTGAATTCCATATATCTACCGACATGTCAGCTGCATTTAAGAAAGATTTAGAAAAAGAACAAAATTGTGAAGAACAAAATTGTGGTAAGCGTATTCTAGTTCTTTAACATGCTATGTAAAAATTCTTCTCAGTTTTTTTGTATTAGAATTAAATTTTATATGTTTTTTTTTAGTATTTGTGAATATATTTAAAATATGCAATTAGGTCTTTGTTAGCGTCTTAGAATACTATCCATTTTAAACTTTTTTATATAACTAAAATTGGAGCTTAGTGGTAAGATTGTCACAGTTACCTTTTGCTAGTAATGAACTCTAGGGTGAGGTTTAGTCTCGTTTTTGCTGATGTTTACACTAAAAATATGATAAAACAGTTTCTTGTATTGATCTGTTTTTTCATTGCTTGTTATATGTGATGCTCTGGTTTTATTAGTACAGTTGTATTATTGGTTAGGAAAACAAGCAGTGTGATTATTTTTGGGGTTGTAGATTTCATGTAAAAAAATTTTTCTTAATCCAAAAGACATGGAAGATTGTTTACAAGATGCTATTTGTTAAGTTTGAAGATAATGTATTGAATTACAGATTTTTTTCTGCTTATTTTAAACATTAATTTGATGTTATACTACAGTGGCATTTCTTTGTTCTTTAATTTTTAAATTTCAGAAATAATACCAGCTTATAGAAAATATAATCAAAACAGGAGCATATAAAGTTTTAAAAAGTTAACACCTCAAACCCCACTTCCCTATCCCAATACTTAGAGATAACCATTGTTAATAATTTGGTATGAAAATATCCTTCCAGATCTTATCCTATACTTGTGTATAAACATTTTATTTTCCCTTACTTTTTAAATTTTTTTTTTTTATTATTTTTATTTTTTTAATTTTTTTATTTTTTTTGTGGTACGCGAGCCTCTCACTCTTGTGGCCTCTCCCTTTGCGCAGCACAGACCCCAGACTCACAGGCTCAGCGGCCATGGCTCACGGGCCTAGCCGCTCCGCGACATGTGGTATCTTCCCGGACTGGGGCACGAACCTGTGTCCCCTGCATCGGCAGGCGGACTCTCAACCACTGCGCCACCAGGGAAGCCCCCTTACTTCTTTTTTTAAATAGCCATCATGGGTTACATTTTTATGGCTGCATAGCACTCCATAGTATAGTTATAACAATCTTTATTTAATTATACTCTATTGATAGAAGTTGAGGTTGTTTCCATTTTCTTTATTATTACAGAAAATTCTGGAATGTACATTTTTGTACATATATCTTTGAGCACTTGTGTGAATATAGGATAGAGTTCTAGTAAGTATTGCAAATATACTGAGTGATAAACTGTAACTGGTTTTAATTCCTGTCTCTCTGATGGTTAGTGAGAATGCATTGCCTTTTCAGATAGCTCCTTTTTTGTTTGTTTCAGTATTTATATTTGTATTTTTGTATGGTTTTCTTTCTTATCTCATGGCTAGTCACCCCTTGACACAAGTTTTTATTTTTTTAAGTTTAATTTACTCAAGGATTTAGACCTTTGTGAGGGGGGGACAATCGTCCCATTCTGCATCAACATAGAGTAATGCTGAATTAACAGTAAAAACAGTTTTAAAAGTTTTTTTCTTACTGATGCCTTCAGGCTACAGGAGGTCTGTTGGTACGACGGATTTTCTATGTTATGAGGAGACTTTTATAATCCTAAATATGACATGTTATTTGCATCATTTTCACAGCTTTTTTAGGGTTTTGTTTGTTTTTTTAGGTAGTATAACTAGAATTTTTCTACTGAATGTTTAATCCTGTCCTTCCCAACCCTCTCCCCCAAGTCAGTTTAATTTTTGCTGAAGGTAAGATTCATGTTTTCTGAATGCAATCCATTATGTTGCTATGTTGTAAATTTAAAATTTATAATCGTTTTTAATTTTCCTATTTGAATAAGTAATTAAGTGCGCAAATACTTCTTTTTCCTGACTTTGATTAGGATTGGCTCTTTTTTTTTTTTGGTGAGAAGCATAATGGATGTGTTTTTAATTTTCCTATTTGAATAAGTAATTAAGTGCGCAAATACTTCTTTTTCCTGACTTTGATTAGGATTGGCTCTTTTTTTTTTTTGGTGAGAAGCATAATGGATGTGTTTTTAGTACCCTCAAATGGAAGTGTCTTATTTTATGATTTTCATGTTCTAATGGCAGAGTTGAGTAGTCATGATAGAAACCATATGGCCTGCAAAGCCTAAAGTATTTACTGTTTGAGCCTTTATAGAAAAAGTTTGCTTATCCTTGTTTCAGAGTATTGAGAAAAACACCAAAGAGTTTTAGTGCTAGAATATATCTTAAAAATTAAAAATGGAGAAGAAAAACTGTTTTGAAGGGAGGGATTTTTAATGGCTGATGTCAATGTTAACTCTTAGACTTACCTGCTTCTGAAGTTGATGAATCCAATATAGGATTTGGAAAAATCTTCCCAAAACCAAATTTGAGCATCGCAGAGGAGATTAAAGAAGACTCTGATGAAATGCCATCAGAATGTATTGCTAGAAGGGAGTTGGAAAAGGGCAGAATTTCTAGAGAAGGTAATTTTCATGAAATAAACCAGCATTTATTCCATTTTACATTTCTTTGGCCCTTCAGAAGCAAAACAAATCTCTTCATGTTGTTTACTTTATTCAAAGCACATGCTTCAAAACATCTCTCCAGTTAATGTTTTTAATCACCACTTTTGGTATTTAGTACTCATACTTTATAGGGAGGAAAAGCATCTCTCAGTATAATGTTTCCAGTCTATATTTATTTGGAAGAATGTTTTCATTCCTGAAACTTATATGACATGTTAAATCAGTGTGGCCCACAGTCTGGAATTCTGTATTCTGGATACAGTTGATAGACCATCACAGTACTGTATCTGAGATGTATGCAGAGCAATTATTTGTCTAAAAAAAAATAGTTTTAACTATTTGGTGATTAAAAGCCTGTGTTTATGAATTTTATATCGTAATGTGATAGTTTTTTACTTCTTAACGGATTTTTCTTGTTTTAGTATATTTTAGGAAAATACTTAGGGGTTTTAGATTGACATGTAACACATTATAATTTTTCCCATAATAATGGGAAACAGACTTCCAACTGACATATTTTTGCCTAGAACATCTAGTTGTCAGTAAAGATGGTTATTGTCACTAAATAGGAGTAGCCATATAGAGAGTCAGAAGCCACAGTTTGCCTGAAATACTTGATTATTACATTTGAGTACTTTATTTTTACATTTGAATATATTGGTGCTGGTAGTTTGGGAGATTGACTTTAAGCAAAATAATTACACAAATATTTGGTAGCATCTTTATTTGCTTTAGTTTTTGTAATAAAGTAACTCATCTTAAAGTTAAGCTTTACAGAGTTTTAACAGAAATATTTTATTGGATAAATTTTAGTTATTCTAGATGCCTGAAAGTTTTAAACTTTTTTTCATATCACCACTTTAGATTTTTAATGGGTATTTTTATCCCATTAGTAACATTGCCATTAATTTGTATGGTTTTAACATTTTCTTAATGCTTATTTTGTCTATTTAACAGATATATTTGAATGCCATTATAGTTTTTCTTCGAAAAATTGATGAAACTGTCTTAATTTTGTATCCTTGTTTTGTTTTTGTATAAGAAATGGAAACACTTTCAGTTTTTAGAAGTTATGAACCTGGTGAACCAAACTGTAGAATTTATGTAAAGAATTTAGCTAAACAAGTTCAAGAAAAGGTAAGTTGAAATTTATAAATTGGTTTTATTATTTTACATGTTTTTCCCCTGGCTTTCCTTATTAGTCTTTTCCTTGTTGAAATTCTAGGACCTTAAATTTATTTTTGGAAGATACGTTGACTTTTCGTCGGAAACACAACGCATAATGTAAGTGTCATGTATATTCTCAAATTGTGTTTTGTTTTTAATCTGTTAGAAATTAGCCCTTTTTTAAACATCATTTCCCCTTTAGAGATTAAAATTATATGAAGAAATTGCTCTTATCTTTTAGACATCTAGAGCAAGAGTCAGCAAAGTTCTTTTTAAATTGACAGATAGTAAAAATTTAATATTATACTAAAATAGTATGGTGTCTGTTGCAACTACTCAGTTTTGTCTTTGTGGCATTAAAGCAGCTGTAAACAATACATAAATGAACAGTAATGGCTGAGTTCCAGTAAAGCATTATTTATAGAAACAGGCCTCAATCCCTAGCTCTAAAGCAGTGGTTCTCAAACTTCAACCTGTGTAAGAGCTTATTAAAACCATTTCCTTGGTCTATCCCTAGACAGTCTGATATTCTAGGTTGAGATAGGGCTCATGAATTTGTGTTTCTAAAATGTGTATGGATGATGACTAAGCTGCTGCTCCAAAGATTACATTTTGAAAACTAGCATTTTAATGACTCATCCAGGAATATATAGCAGTCAGGCAGAGTTTTAATGACTCATCCAGAAATATATAGCAGTCAGACAGAGTTTTAATGACTCATCCAGGAATATATAGCAGTCAGGCAGAGTTTTTTAGATTCTTACCATGGCAGTAACTTCTGTTCGTTCAATTCGGAAGGCTTCCAGTTTTATGAGTGCAGAAGAGAACGATATGATTTGTAAATGATATCAAAGCTAATGTTTGGAGTTAGAATTTCATTCTTTAAAATTTTATAATTGGTTAACTCTAAAGCATGTAAGATCTTGGCCATATAAATTAGAAGTAAAGAAAATTAGAAAAGGTAAGGAGAGAGACTTCTGAATGGAGGTAAATTAGATAAATGACTCTAGTTAATTTTGCTTTAATCTTCATGTGAAACTAATATTTTTAAAGTCTTATCTGGGCTATGTACCTTTTTATATAGGCATGCACAGTGATCACCATGTCTTAAAAACCATGTCCATTTTATATTCATTAGTGACAGATATATCTTATCAGGATAACAAAAGTTTATGTTGCTGGCCATGCAAAATACTGGCCCTTTTCCTTGTTGCCGCCTTTGAATCATGATTATAAGGGGAAAAAATTTAAAAATAGATAATATGTGTGTGTGTATATATATAAACATATGTATGTGTCACATAGGTATATATAAGTATATGTATTGTGTGTCTGTGTGTATATATATATACGCGCACACATATATATATATATAATGTATATACATTCTTTCTATTTCCAGTATTGCCTGCCATTAGAATTTGAAGGGAAAAGAAAATTCTATATTGAGCAAGCTGTACACATCAAAATGATAAATTAATAATTGTCTCCTGTGGGACTAGTCATGTGAATTTGTTAGAAAACAATTTAGCTGCATTTTTTGATACTTTAAATATTTTTATATGCTTTTGCTAGTCTCATAGACTAAATGGTAGGCAGTACTTTAGTTATAAATTAGTCTGTTTTTTTAAGTAGTTTTGAGTATAGTTTCCTCCCCCAAAATGTTGAAAAATGAATACACTAGGGAATAATAGAAGACTACACTTGGAATACAAATTCTGTTTTGTGTTTTTGGCTTTAACTTTAGCGATCGGTGCGACCTTGAAGAAGTCACTCCGTCTCTGTACACATCATCTGTAAAATGGTGGTTTTTGACTGGATGATCAGTGAAGTCCCTTCCTACTCTGAAATTCCATGTTACTTTTTCTGTAGTTCCTGTCAGCCCTTTTATTCTTGGTCGTATAGTTTTTTTTTTTTTTTTACTTGAGTAAATATCAGTATTAAATTGGCTGAATAAAACTGTTTAAAAATAGAGATATGAAAGAAAAACTTATGAAGTTTGCTTTTATAGTTGCTAGTAATATATGATTTTTAAATCACATATATTTATAACAGCTAAAAAAAGATAAGCACATCATCAAAATAATTCTGTAAGTATTACCTACTTAGAGAATCAATTTTAGAACAGAATATAAAATATAATTTTAGAAAGCTTGAGTAATGTGCTAATCAGATAGTATAGTCGTTTTTATTCTGAAACAGCAAATTTTTAAATTGTTCAACGCATTCCCATTGACTTCATCAGAATTCTTTGACAATTCTTTGAGTCAAAATCATTTTTTCTTCCGTGACTTCTAGGTTTGATATACGCTTGATGAAAGAAGGTCGCATGAAAGGACAAGCTTTCATTGGACTTCCAAATGAAAAAGCAGCAGCAAAAGCATTAAAGGAAGCTAATGGATACATTCTTTTTGGAAAACCTATGGTGGTTGTATCCTTCAAATCTGTCTGTTCCAACACTTATGGATCAATAGTTTTTAGGAGTAAGGGTATAATTAAAACCAATTTTTATATTATCCTTCATCTCAACAGCTGGTATTCTAGCTTGAGAATACTGTTATAAATATATTTAGTTGAGTCAAATGACAATGTTATTTAAATTTTTATTGGAAAATAAGCATCATGAGGTTATTAAAATCCAGCCAAGTGTAAACATTTTACTTAATACAGCTTAAAATATACATACTCATGCTAAGCCTAAGATACTATAGTATCCATAAGTACATTTGGAATCGTTAAAGAAAGATATGATTCGTTGTAGTTTTATTATCTTATATTTTATTGTATTATAATTCATATTTATGTTTGAGAATTTCAATAACAAAGTATATATCATTGATTTACCATCCTGCTTTCAGTAGTTAATGCAGTTTCAAACTAGAAATCAGTGGGATAAATGAAGGAGCAAAGGTCTAGGTGTAAAAAATGACTAAAAGAAAAGATAAATTTTTTATTTCTTCCTCAGATCATGGACAGCTAGGAGGCAGTCAACAAATATTTGATGAATGACTGAGTAGGGAGACAAATATAGAGATAAATTAAAAACTCTACTCCTACCCTACATTAGGAAGTTCTTGACAATTCATTAGAAAAGATTACTTTCATGTTTGTGAACAAAACCTTAATTTTTAAATATTAGCAGTTTGCTCGATCTGCCAGACCAAAACAAGATTCTAAAGAAGGAAAAAGAAAGTGTTAAAAATTAGTAAAGGTAAGTGTGGAGATAACATAATAAAAGGACAAGACTTTCTTGAGATAAAATTAAGGAAGGATAAAAGCCTGAGAGAATAGTAATTCGTGTACCTTCTAACATTTTTAAAGGATCCTCCCTCTGACTCTTTCTGTCTATGCAGTTAATTTCCATTAAACTTCACAATTAAAACTATGGAATAAAACCTATTTGTAAAAATTAAATTTGGAGAATGAATTTTATAAGGGCAGTGTATCTTTATTAGTCTTTATTTACTTTTTCTTCATAGAGTAAAGCGGTAGTTCTTAAATTTTAACATGTATTATAATCACCTAGAGGGCCTGATAAAACACAGATTACTGGGTTTCCCCTCACCCCCACCCAGAGTTTCTGATTCAGTCGGTCTGCAAGGGGGTTGGGCCTTGGGTAGTCAATCATCCCTAGTTTTCCTGTGATTAAGGGGTTTTCCAGGATACTGGACTTTTTAATGCTAACACTGGGAAAGTGTCTGCCACGCCAGGACAAGTTGGTTACCCTTGGTGGGAGCTGAGAATTTGCATTGCTAATTACTAATTGTACACCTCACAGAAATATGTACATATTTTTTTGGAATGAAGTATTTCATCTTTCAAATAAGTAATTTTAATTCATACTTAAGTAATTTAATGATTAAAAATTGTAGAATTAAGCATTTTATGTCACATTGATTTAAGAAAGATGAGTAGAAATATATTCCTTTTGTTTTTTATTATTTTAAATCTTTCTGCCTTAGTATACTGGAAGAATGTGAAGTAAGTGAGCCAGAATTACTGATGGTTAAGCTGAAAAAATTATATAAAGAAAATTTTGCCTAATGTTTGTTCCTTTTGGGAGGCACCTTGAATATTTGAATTTTGTTGTAAAGTGTCTATACTAGTATAGTCAGAAGTCTTACAAATACCTTAGAAGAACAGATAAAAATAAACCATTTTCAGTGTATGTTTAAAAAAATCATTTTATTTGTAAATCTAGTATGACAAATAAGAAAAAAATTAAATTGCATTCTGCTGTTCTTCTTTAGAAGCATTCCTGCGTAAATACTGCTGTAATACTGTCATACAAAGTGTATCCTTTCTTGTTGTATCCTTTTTGGGGCAGTGTTTTTTTGATTTTCCTGCAAGTGTTTTGTCTCTCCCCAACCCATTGATCCAGTTTAAGCAATAATTTTTTTACAATGTATTGAAATGAAGTACTTTAAAAATTATCTGTGTTGATTGAACAAATCTTTTATGGGATTTTTAGATTTGTTGCTAAATTTTCTGTGCTGTCCTTTAGGTTATGTAATTTTTCCAGGGAAAATTAGTGAATCAGGTCAGCTTTTTACTTGGACAATGTATACATTTGCTTTAACACAAATTTTATTCTTGTTTCTTCTATTTATGTATTTTCTAATCCTAATTCAGTAGCATATATGTTTTCTTTTTCATGATGTATCTGGTTTAGGTGTTCTGTATATATAATGTGTTGTAAAATTTGATTGGTTTTTTTTTCCTATTAAAAAGTACATTTGTTGAAAATTTAAATAACTGGATTTCAATGTAAATTCCAAATAAGAGTAGCAGACCTTACATCTGAGGTTTTATTATTGAGATAGCAAGTAGAAGTATCTTTTTTCCTCTTTCTTTTTCTAAGCAAAGTAAAACAAAAGGAATAAGAAAAGAGTAACAGAGAGGAGAATACATAATGTTGACTCAGGGTAGCTCAGTAAGTGGAAAGAAAAATTCTGGTAGGTATGTAAGAGCAGTGGTGTCCAGACTAGTTGATAAACAGAACCACCTGAACAGTGGTTCTCAGTTTTGGCTGCATATTGGAATGACTTGTGGAACTTTAAAAAAAAAAAAAAACTGACTAAAGAAAACAATAATAATAAACTAAAAAATATACTGATGCCTGGGTTTCTCCCCCAGAGTTTTGATTCAATGGTCTGGATTGCAGCATACATATTAGGATTTTCAGATTTCCCAAAGTATTGGTTCTAATGTGCAACCAAAGTTGAGAACTATTGAGGAAGGATTTTTACACATAAAGATTCCTGGACTCTGCCTTAGAGCTAATAAATCAGAATCTCTGGAATCAGGACCAAGAATCTAATTTAAAAAGGTCCCTTAGTAGTTCTAAAGACTGACCAGTTTGGATTCTACTTGTTATATTAAAATGGCAAGGTGGATCCGAGACACCAACCTAACCATCTAAACTTTTATAAGTAGGAAAATAAAGCATTGGAGCCTTTACATTTCTTTCTTGCAAATCCTGCTATAAATAGTACTATGAAACCAATGAAAAATTCTGTTAATCATTGTCACTCTGAGTACAAAAAGTTAGAGATACTGAAATTGCTGTTACTTTTTTCTATTGGCACAGTTAAAATGTTTTATTTTTTAATGTTATAAACCAGTTTCTGTGTAAGCTGTTTATTTAGACAATTAAAATTTTGTTGTACTGACATGATTCACTAATTTTCTAAGTATAAATGTTTTAGCTTTTAGGTATTTTAAAACTAGTGAACTGTTTTATAATCGTGATTACTTTTAATGAATTTCTATGGTATTTTAGGTTCCATTTGAATTTTTCATATCTCTCAAGTGCTTTCCAACTTTGTGGAGACGAAATTGACCACCTGGACTATGGAACTGTGCGTAACAGCTTTTAAAGTGTATTTAAAAATTAAAACTATATGCATTGAAATCAATTTATTAGAGATATATCACATGTATTTTAATCATCTTCCTCATATATAATAAATTATTTTCTTTCCAATAAAATAATGATCTTAATTTTTCTTTATGTTTTATACATCAAGGAAAGTATAATTTGATAATTACATAAATTTTTTATTAAGTAGTTTTATATTAAATATAAATTTTCTTTTATGATTACAAATATTGCCCTTTTGTCATTCTTACCTGGATAGTGATGCACTTAACATTTTTTTTATAGTAATCTTATTTCTTGTAATTACTCTAGGAGTGGTTTTGATTGGCTATGAGTTTTGATGATTTTTTTTGTTGTCGATTTTGTTTTTGTTTTTGTGTTTTTTTAGTAGTGGGGGATTTTTCGCAGTTTAGGGAATTTGTATCCTTGCCCTAACTTAGTTTTCCAGTTTTGTGTCCCCCAATCTATCAGAATGTCACTCAGTGGTGTAAATGTTTCTCATATAAAGTTATTCTCTTCCCTTAGTGAAATTAATTTCAGCTCTCTGTTAAGTATGAAACTTTGATATGTTTTATTTAATTTGCTCTGATTGATACTCTCCTGTGAGTATGTAATAACAGTTTTATCTCAGAGTCATGTCTTTGTTGGAATGATGTTGTGAATCACAGCTTCTTCCCTTTTACTCGTAGCTTTGTGAAATAAGGTAAATGAGAAACTTAAAGATAGGAAGAAGAATTAGAATGTGAACCCTGGAACATGTTAGTGTTTAGATGTCAAGTGGTAAGAAAACATCAAAAAAGGATGACTAGGAATAGGTAGAGCCAAATGAAGAAAAAAATCTCAACTAGGAAGGAATGATTAAACATGTCAGGTCTGTTAATGATGCAAGAAAGATGAGTTCTGAAGACAACTCTATTAAGTCTTGCTCTCTAGGGAAGTAGAGAAATGGACTGTTAATATAGGGGGGTATGGTATCAAGGTTTTTGTTTTTATTTTATAAAGATTGAAGATATAGCAGATTTATGTGTTAATAGGACTAAGCTAGTAGAGAACATGATGTGGAGGAAGGAGAGGAATATTGCTGGAGCCATAGATACGGTGTACAAATAGAAGGGTTAGTTTTAAAGACAGGTGTGTAAACAGCTCATTAATAGCAGTGGAAGGAAGGACAGATTATATAGGTCTAGATATTTGCAGTTTAGTACATATAGTGGGAGCATATAAAAGTTTTGTTACATTTTGTCAGTGAAATAGGAAGCAAGGTCATGAAGTAGAGGGAAGAAGTGTTGGGGAAAAATGTGTTGGTTTGAGGAAAGAAAAGAAGATGTAAAATAGATGTTTAGGAAAGTGAGAGAATGAATAGACGACTCTTAGAAGAATTGCTAGATGTTACTTAAAATGCATACTTGAAGTCCATGGTTATTAATTTAAGTGAGATCAGTCAACATGGTTTTGTGTTTTTCTCAAGTTTAGCCTTGGTCCTATCATTGAGCAGACACAGAGTCAAATGATTAAAGTTGGAATTTTCCCAGGTGAATACAACAAAAAAGGAGAAAGGGAAAGGTGTTGATATATTCAAGAGAATGATGATAAAGGAGGGACATGGAAAGTAATCCGGTAACGAGCAAATTAATAAAATGGAGTTTGAGGCACAGTGGAGAAATGGTATGATCCATTGAGGTTGCAGTGTGGTTGAAGATGTGTTGTAGTTAATTTCTAGAGGTAGGAAATTTGGGAGGTTGAAACAAGAGAAAGGGACTGAAATAGACAGTATTAGAGTACAGTAATTAGTGACTAAGTTCACATTCTAGAACGTGAACATGGTAGTTGAATGAAAGCGGGATCATGGAAAGAGATGAATTGAAGAAATTGAGAAACTCAGGTATTGAAAGGATCATCTAAGTGGATTTTGAAATTATCAAAAATTACGACAGGAGTAGTGAATCAAAAGCTAAAAAAATTATTCCTTAGAACATTTAGATCTGTCAGGTATGCCAAAAAAGAATATTTTTAAAAATCAACCTAAATAAAACTCTGGAGTCCCTATCTTTCCTGTGGTGACAGGAATTTCAGCCTAACTAGTTTACTGAGAAATAGTATATTAAAGTGGTTTTACAGGTTTGGTTCTAAATTCAAATCTTGTGTGTATAGCTTAATTGCTTTATGGCGTTGGGCAAGTTCTGTACCTTTTTTTCAGTTTCCATGGGGATAGTAAAAATACCTACCTCAGAGTTGTTGTAAAGATGATCAGATGAGTATAAAATACTTAAAACAAACATATATATATATATATATATATAATCTGGCATTTATATTTCACATAATAATATATATATATATAAAACCTGGTATTTATATTTTATATATATAATCAAGTTTTCAATAAACATTAGCTGTCATGGTGGTGGTTTTGGTGGTTCTCAACTCACCTGGTCCCGAAGGTGATGTAAAAATTCCAAGGTCTTAGATAAAACTTCAGTCATCTTTCCACCATGATTATCACTGAGATGCCCAGATTCTTCCTTGCCACACTTAGGGAGCATGAGACTATTTTGATAAGTTTAGGATCTTTGATGTCTAGGAATTAACCTTTTTATGGATAACACACATTCCAACTCCATGACTACTTCATAAATTGAGCATGTGCCTCAAGTAAGTAAAATTAGAAAGATTTCTAGGACTTGTACAGAAACTGCCCCTAACCTATGAGTTTTTTAAAAAGTCATCATGGAAATGGAGAACTACTTATAATTTGATCCCACAGCAAAAGCCCTAATAGCTAGTCTGTCATTGAATTTTTCAGTTACTTTAAACAGTAAGTACCTTTTTCTTTTTGCTAGAGGGATTTGGCACACTGGCCAAGTGTGGGTCAAATATGTCACCTCTGAGGTGAGAAGTGAAGTTTCATATAAACCACATGAAAAGAGAGTTGGGAATGGACTTGTTCTCTAAAGGGAAAGCATAGCACTGTGAAATCAAAAGAGAAACTTAGGTATTAGGCAGGCAAAAGCAAATGTTTTACTACAATATACAGTATATAAAACTCTTATTGCCGTGTGGTTGTTTTCCATTTATGCCTTTTACAAGGGCAGGGACTAGTGTATAAGGAGGGAGACTCCTAGAGTGTAAAATTGAAGGAGGCATATGCTCTCAGAGTAACTTCACCCTAGTCTTGAACAGAATCAGCATAATCCTGATTAGGTAAATCACCAAATAAAAAGTAGTAGCATACAAGTTGCTGTTTTAGATGATTTGGAAGGTATTTGCTGTTCAAATGAGACTCCTTCAAAAATCAATGTCAAGAGAGATTAAGTCTTTGAAAGGAAGTAAGGGAAAGGAATCAATACCTATTAAGTACCTAAAATTCTAAAAGCATAGTACTGAGTGCTTAGGTATAGTAATTTGATCTTTACCACCCTATAAGAAGAGAACACTTGCCTTTGTGAGTAATGGAGAAGTTTAATAAAATTAGTTAGATACTTTGTTACATTTAATTTCCTTTACTAATGCATGTAAAATGAAAAATAGAGACTTCAGTAGGACTATTCAGTAGAGATGAGAGCTAACTACATGTGTTAGGCACATAAAAGATAGAACTGATGATTCTCAGAAATAGAATTCCCACCCCAAGAACTTAAACTACTATATATTCTACTCTGGCATTTCCTGAAAGCAAACTGTAGTAGAGATACAGCAGTCACACAAAGACCAGTATAGGGAATCTAAAATAAACAACAAAGACTCACCGAATATGGAAAAAGTACCAGGAAAGAGAGATCCTTTACATACTAAGCATAAGCTTTAATGCCATGGGGAAAAACGGAGATCAAATGAGGTATCTATGATTTAATATACAAAGATTTAAAGGGATTATATTCTTTTAAAAATACATGTGTATATTTATACATATCAGAAATGAGTAAAAGGTATTTGACTACACAGGAAATTTTATTTTTTTTAATTATGGTGTAGCATCAATATACCACTTCTATACTACTTATATACCAGGATCTTTGAAATCTAAGAATTCCAGAAGAAAATCTGAGCAACTGATTAATTTCTTTATTGTTTAAACCTTTTCAGAGCTTAATAAGATATACAAAACATTATATATTATTTATGAAGACATTGACTATCTTGCTATGGAAGAAAAAGGTGGAAGGGAAAGAGATTGAAGTTCGGGTAGTTCTGTGTATATTGGATTTTTCTTTAAAAAAGATCTGAAGACTATTTTGTCTAAATGTTAACATCTGTTAAATCTGGGGCTTGGGATATGGGGTCTGTTATATTTTTTTACACTTTTCTGTATGACAAATATATCACATCTTAAATGAAAAATAAAATAGTCGAACACCTCTAATCTAGTGTTTCTTAGCCATTTTTTGCCCTCCCCCCATCCAGGAGGATTTTTAGACTTTTTTTTCCCTAATCATCCTTTATGAAATTGTCATACCACAATATGATGTTATGTGTCTTTCTGAGCTGTGTGTATCCATCCTCTTGTTTAAAAAGAGTAAGATTTTTCTTCCTACCCAACCCCAAGAACCTAAACAACAGTGAATAATTTAGAAGACAAATGATTCAGTATCACAAAACATTAAACATTAATAAGTTCAGAACTTTAAATCATACAATGTACATTCTCTGATATGTTGGTAAAATAAATATCTGAAAAAATGTTCAAGTTCCTAGATATTAAATAATATTTCTAAATTATATATGGATCAAAGCAGACTTGTTTATAAGAGAAATTAGGAAATATTTTAATGTAAATGAAAATACAACAGAATTGGGGGGAATACAGCTAAGAGGAGGGTTTAAAGAGAATTTGGCTATATTAGACATATTAGAAAAGAATAGGTTTAACCTTCTACCCTAAGGAACTAGAAAAATGTAAATTAAGCACATAGCATGCAGAACAAGGAAATAATAAAAATAATCATAAATCAATGAACTTATAGACAGAAAACAGTTGAAAATATCATTGGAAACAGAGCTAGTTCCTGAGAAGATTAATAAAGTGGAAAAATTTCTAGCCTTACTGCCAAGGAAAACAACCCCTCCCCCTCAAATTGTAAGAAGATGATATTGGAATATTTTTTAGCAAATTTATTTCCATAAATTTGACAACTTTGATGAAATGGGCCAATGAAAGTGTTAAACTACCAAAGCTTTTTAAGTAGGTAACCTGAACAATTCTGTATCTAATAAATTTACTTTGTAGTTAAAAATCTCCCTGGAGGGCTGAATAGCTTCACTGGTGAATTCTGCCAAACATTGAATGAAAAAACCAACAATACTATACAACAGAACACTTCCAAGTTCATATTAAGAGGCCTGCATTACCCTGGTGGTAAAAAAAAAAAAAAATTACAAGAAAACTACATATTCCTATTTCTCATATAGATGCACAAGTCCTCAACAAAATATGAGCAAGTTGAATCAAGATATACGTAAAAAGGATTTAAATCATGACCAAGAGAAGTTTATCTTAGAAAATGCAGGCTATTGAACCTTTGGAAATCAGTAAATGTAATTTATCCTATCAATAGACTAAAGAAGAAAAAGCATATGGTCATCTTAATAAGTGAAAGAAAAGCATCTGACAAAATTAAATATCCATTCTTAATAAAAACTCAGTAAACTAGGAAAAGAGCTTCCTTAAGCTGAAAAGTGCACAGCCTCCAGCTATCCTGATACTCTATGGTTAAAGGCTAAATGTTTTTTTCCCTAAGGAAAGGGGAAACAAGGCAAGGAAGGGCACCCTCACTACTCCTATTCAAAATCTCACTGACAGCCAGTGCTTAAAATGAGAGAAGAGCTATGCAGATTGGAAATTAAACTATTCCTATACAGAGACGATATGATTGTTTATGTAGAAAATCCCAAAGAAACAAAAAGCTCCTACAGTCCAGTTAAACAAGATTGTAAGATTAAAAGTAAATATGTAGAAATCAGTTATACTTCTGTACACTAGCAATGAGCAGTTAGACATTTAAATTTTTTTCTACAATTACGGTTTGCAATAGTTCAGAATGAAATAATTAGGTATAAATCTACCAAAATGTGTACTAGACCTGTATGCTGAAGACCCTCCACCAAATTTTGATTAAAAAAATAAAGAAGACCTAAATAAACGGAGAGATACACTGTGTACATGTTTCATAAGACTCACGATTATTTTGTCACCTCTTCTCAGATACATAGATTAATTTCAGATTGAAATTTCTAGCAGGATATTTGTGTTGATATTGCTAAGCTGACTTTCAAATTTCTTTGGAAAAGCAACAACTAGAATAGCCAGCACAATTTTGAAACACAGTTGTATGACTTAGATTACATACTTCTAAGACATTATAAACCTAGAATAAGTAACATAGTATATGGCAGAAGGATAGACACATAGATCACTGGAACAGAAAAGCCCAGAAATAGACCCACATGTATAGTAAATTAATTTTAGACAAAAATGAGAAGACAATTCAGTGGAGAAAGGTAGTCATTTAAATATAAGATGCTAGAATAATTGGACACCTGTATGTGACCCCCACCCCAAAAAAAGATGAACCTTGATACATTTCTTTCACACAAAAATTCAAAATCATAGACCAAAATGTAAAATGTAAAACATAAAACTAGCAAAATCATCTGTGTGACTTTGCTTACACAACAAGCTCTTATATACAACACCAAAAGTTTGATCCATTAAAAAACGAAATAGGACTTTGTCCAATAAAAATCTTGTTTGTTTAGAAGACACTATGAAGAATGAAAAGGCAGCCACAGACTAGGAAAAGTCTTTGGGAAACATATATTTGACAAAGGAGTGTATCCAGAATATATAAAGAACTTTAAAAGCTCAGTAAGAACAAAACAAAACCAAAAATGAACAATTATTTTGAAGACACTTCACCAAAGATTTGCAGATGGCAAGCACATGAAATGATGCTAAACATCATTAGCCATTAGACAAATGCAAAATACAACCATAATAAGATGGGACCACGCACCTATTAGAAAGGCTTAAGATAAATTCTGATAGTACTAAGAGCAGTCAAGAATGTGGAACGGGCTTCCCTGGTGGCACAGTGGTTGAGAGTCCACCTGCCAATGCAGGGGACATGGGTTCGTGCCCCGGTCCGGGAGGATCCCACATGCAAAACACTTCTAAGTATTTATCCAAGAAGAACAAAAAAAAAAAAAACTATGTTCACATGAAAATCTATACCTAAGAGGTTTCTGGGAAGATGGTGGAGTAGGAAGTACCAGGATTCCATCTCCCCACCTAGACAGCTGCACCAGCAGAATCTGCCTGATATCAATATTTTGGAACTCTAGAGTCTATTAAAAGCTTGCAACTTCCAGGGGAAGCCTTGGACAATAAATTGTAGTTAATTTAGGTTAATTTCAGCTCATAGTAGCAGCTACCAATCCCCCAACCCCAACCATGTGGCAGGCAGCCATGTATGTATCCTGGAACACCTTGCATGCAGCTGGTAGGAGTCAGGGTGGGCAAAAGGACCCTGAACTCTAAATACTGGTGAATCTATGCTCTAATTGTTAATCGCTGCTTTTGATCACAGAGGTACAGAGGTTGGCAGCCATGGTTGTTGTACCTCCTCCCATTTTTGTAAGCTATTCCTTCTATCTGCTGCCCCATTGAAATGACTTACAGGGGAATAATAAGGCAGGCACCTCCTTTTCCCCTCCCTCTTTATTTTTCCTTTTCCCCTTTGGGGAGCCAGACATGCTTAAAGACAAGGATATTCAAAAACAACTGCACATATGGGGAAAATTAGAAATTGCCCACTAATCCAAGGGAAAGGCTCTAAAGTCTGAGAAGACCTTGGGTTTTACACCTCAGGCTGGTCCTTAGCACAGATACAGCATACAATAATCAAAAAACCAAAAACAATAAAAAAGGCAAACCATGTGGAAGGGGAAGAATATGGATTTCATTTACCATAATGTTAAATTCAAATGTCTAGTTTTCAATGAAAAAAATTTACAAGACATACAAAGGAACAGGAAAACATGGGTGGTTCAAAGAGAAATAACTAAATGGAGAGAAACTATCCCTGAAGAAGACCTGATGGCAGCTATACTTAAAGACTAAAATAACTGTTCTAAAGATGCTCGAGGGACTAACAGAAGATGTGGAGGAAGTAAAAGCAAAACAACTTACGAATGGAAATATTGATTGATAGGAAATCTAAAATTAAACCAAAAATTTCTGGAGCTGGGAAAGTATAATAACTGAAATGAGAAATACACTAGAGGAATTCCAAGGAAGATTTCAGTATGCAGAAGGAATCTGTGAACATAAGATAATGAAAAGAGGACAATGGAAATTATCAAGTTTGAGGAACCGACAAAAGATTGAACAAAAATGAACATAGCATAAGAGTCCTATGGGAAACCATCAAGCAGACCAATGTGCACACTGTGGGAGTACCAGAAGAGAGGAGGAAAGAGACAGAGAATATTTGAAGAAATAATAGCTGACAACTTCCCATGTCTGATGAAAGTCGTGAATATAAATATCCAAGTAGTTCAACGAATTCCAAGTAAGATTGACTCAAAGATCCACATCAAGACATAATAAAACTTATTACAAAAACAAAGCCAGAGAAGTGAATTTTCACATACAAGGGATTCTCAATAAGATTATCAGCAGATTTTTCATTAGAATCTTTGGAGGCCAGAAGGAGTGGACTGACATATACAAAATGCTAAAGGAAGAAAAATTCAACCAGGAATCCTATATCTGGCAAAACCATTTTTCAACAGTGAGGGAGAAATTGACATTCCTAAATAAACAAAGCAGTAGAGTTTGTTACCACTAGACCTGCCTGTGAGAAACGCTCAAGGGACTCTTTCAAGAGTCAAATGAAAGGACACTAGACCATAACTCAAAGCCATATGGAGAAATATGGATCTTAACAAAGGGAAATATATGAACAATTATAAAAACTAGTATTATTGTAACAGTGATTTTTTTACTACACTTGTTATCTACATAATTTAATGGACTAATACATTGAATAGACAATTGTTAGCCTATAAGCTAGTATTGATATTATTGTAACTGTGGTCTAATTCTACATGTTGTTTTCAACACAATTTAAGGGACTAATGCTTTTAAAAATAGTTATGTTTAGGGGCACATGATGTATAAAGATGTAATTTGGGGGAGAAAGGACTGGAGACAGAACTGTAAAGGCACTTCTTGTATGTTACTGAAGTTAAGCTAGTGTGAATTCAAATTAGAATGTTATAACTTTAGGATGGTAAATGTAAACCCCATGGTAACCACAAGGAAAAGAGCTACAGAATATACACAAGAGGAAGTGAGAACGTATTTTAAACATTTTACTACCAAAAAAATCAACTAAACATAAAAGACAGTTAAGGTGGAAATGAGGGACGAAAAAAAAAAAAAACCCAAAACCTATAAGGCATATAAAAAACAAACAAAATGACAGAAGTAAGTCCCTCCTTTTCAGTAATTACTTTAAGTATAGATGAATTAAACTCTCCAGGCAAAACACCAAGATTGAGAAAATGGATTAAAACAGTTGATCCAACTGTATGCTATCTGCAAGAGTCACTTTGGATCCAAAGACCAAATAGATTGAAAGTGAAAGTGTTGAAAAAGATATTCAGTGCAAATAATAACCAAAAGAGAGCAGGGGTGGCTATACTAATATCGATAAAATAATACACTAAATCAAAAAGGGTTAAAAGACAGAAAAACATATTAATGAAAGTTTCAATAGAGCAAAATGATATAAAAGTTATAAACATTTACAAACTAATGACAGATCATCAAAATATATGAAGCAAAAGCTGACAGAGTTGAAGGGAGAAATAAACAATTCTACAATAATAGTTGGAAACTTCAGGACCCCAATAACGATAATGGATAGTTCAGTTAAACAGAAGTAAGTAAATAGAGGACTTAATAACTGTCTAAAAGACATATACAGAACACTGTAGCCAACAATAGCACACATATTTATCTCAAGTGCACGTGGAACATTTTGCAGAATAGACCATATGTCAGGCCACAAATTAAGTTTCAGTGAAAAGAGATATACAAGTATCTTCTCCAACCACAATGGGATTAAGTTAGAAATGAATAACAGAAGGAAAAGTGGAAAATTCACACTATTGTTGAAATTAAATGACACACGCTTGAACAACCAGTGGGTCAAAGAAGTTACATGGGAAATTAGAAAAAAAGTACTTAAAAAAAAATAAAACACAACATACCAAAACTATGGGATGCATCAAATGTGGTGCTAAGAGGAGAATTTATAGTTACAATCACTAACATTAACAAAGATTTCAAATCAGCAAGCTAGCTTTACAACTTTTAAAGAACTCGAAAAAGAGCAAACTAAACCCAAAGCTAGCAGAGGAAGAACATAATAAATATTAGAGATAAATGAAATAGAGAATAAAAAAATAGTAGAGAAAATCAATAAAATCAAAAGTTGATTGCTCAGAAAGACCAACAAAACTGACAAACCTATAGCTACAGGGACTAAGAAAAAGACTTAAATTACTAAAATCAAAAATGAAGGTGGGGACAAACTACAGATTCTACAGAAATAAAAAGGATTATAAGAGTACTGTAACAGTTCTCCACTAACAAATTGTATAATGAGATAAAATGGACAAATTCCTAGAAACACAAGCCTACTAAAGACTAAACTACAAAGAAATAGAAATTTTGAATAGACCTGTAACTAGTAGGGAGATTAAATCAGTGATCAGAATAAAGACAAGTCCTGAACCCGATAGCTTCACTATTGATTTCTAGCAAACATTTAAGGAAGAATTAAGACCAGTTTTTCTTAAACTTTTCACAGAAGTTGAAGAGGAAGGAAAACTTCCTGACTGATTCCTTGGGGCCAATATTACCCTGATATCAAAGCCAGACAAAGACACTGCAAGAAAAGAAGACTACAAGCCAATATCCCTTATCAACACTGATGCAGAACTCCTCAACAAAACACTAGCAAACCAAATTCAGGAGCATATTAAAAGGATTATACATCACGACCATGAGGGATCTATATTGGAATGCAATGATGGTTCAACATATGAAAATCTATCAAATCTAAATGAAGGACAAAGACTACCCAATCATCTTAATTGACACAGAAAAGCATTTGACATAATTCAACATCCTTTCATGATAAAAACATTCAACAAACTGGGAACAGAAGGAAACTACCTCAATATAATAACATTCTTATATGAAAAACTCACAGTGAACATCATACTCCATACTGAAAGGCTGAAAGCATTTTCTCTAAGATTAGAAACAACTCAAGGATGTCCACTTTTGCCACTTCTGTTCAACACAGTGCTGGAAGTTCTAACCAGAGCAATCAGGCAAGAAAAAAATAAAAAAACATTCAAATTGAAAAGGAAAAAGTAAAAGTATCTCTGTTCACAGATAGTATGATTTTTTTCAACTTTATTGAGATATAATTGACAAAATTCTAAGATAATGTATACAACATGGTGATTTGATATATGTATACACTGTGAAGGGAATTTCCACGTTGATTTAATTAACATCCATCATATCACATTTTTTTGTTTTATATTGTTTTGGTGAGAACATTTACATACTACTCTCTTAGCAAATTTCAATAATACAATACAGTGTTACCAACTATAGTCATCATGTTATACATTATGTCCTCAGTCCTTATTCATTTTATAACTGAAAGTCTGTACTTTTTTTTAACCAACTTTCTCTATTCCCCCCCCACCATCCAGCCCCTGCAACCACTTTTCCTACTTTCTGCATATGAGTTCAACTTTTTTTTTTTGATATAGAAATGATACAATGATACCATGCAGTATTTGGTCTTTTTCTGTCTGGTTTCTTTAATACCCCCAAGCTCATTCACACACCATGGAATATTATGTATCTCTATGTATGTGTGTGCGTGTTTATGCACATATATACATATATCACATTTTCTTGATCCATTGATTTGTTAATGGCCATTTTGGTTCTACTGCAATGAACATAGGAGTACAGATACCTCTTCTAGATAATGGTTTTGTTTACTTTGAATACATAGCCAGAAGTGGGATTAGTAGACCATATAGTAGATGTATTTAATTTTTTGAGGAACTTTCATACTGTTCTTCATAGTGACTACCAGTTTACATTTCTACCTACAGTGTATGAGCCTTCTCTTTTCTTCACATTCTTGCTAGCATTTATTACCTCTTGTCTTTTTAATGATAGCTGTTCTAACTGGTGTGAAGTGGGTGATCTCATTGTGGTTTTGATTTGAATTTTTCTGGTGATTAGTGATATTGAGCCTTTTCATGTACCTGTTGCCCATTTGTATATCTTCTTTGAAAAAATGTCTCTTCAGGTCATTTTCCTATTTTGAAATTGGGTTATTTGGGTTTTTTCTATTAAGTTGTAGATATGATCTTACTTAGAAAACCCTAAAGATTTCACACACACACACACAAAACTGTCAGAAGTAATAAATTTAACAAAGTAGCAGGATACAAAACCAACATACAAAAATCTGTTGCATTTTTTTTTACATCTTTATTGGAGTATAATTGCTTTACAATGTTGTGTTAGTTTCTGCTGTACAACAAAGTGAACCAGTTCAGTTGCATTTCTATACACTAATAATGAACAATCTGAGAAGGAAGTTATGAAAACAATTTAATTTACAGTAGCATGAAAAAGAATAAAATACTTAGGAATTAACAAAGGAGATGAGAGACTTGTACAATGATAACATTGCTGAAAGAAATTAAAGAAGACATAAATAAATTGAAACACATCCCATGTTCATGGATTGGAAGATTTAATGGTGTTGAAATGTAAATTCTATGGAAAGTGATCTACAGACTCAATGTAATTCCTATCAAAATCCCAATGACTTTTTTTGAGAAATAGAAAAACCCATCCTAAAATTCATATGGAATCTTAAGGGGCCTCAAATAGGCAAAACAATCTTTTGAAAGAAGAACAAAACTGGAGTACCCACACTTCCTGATTTCAAAACCTACTACAAACCTACAGTAATCAAAAGAGTGTGGTAATGTCATACAAACAAACATATAAACCAATGAAATAGAATAGAGAGCCCAGAAATGAATGTGTTACATATATGGTCAAATGGTTTTTGACAAGGTTGCCAAGACCATTCAATGGGCAAAGATTCTTTTTAACAAATGGTGCTGGAAAAACTGGATAGCCACACATAAAAGAATGAATTTGGACACTTACCTAACACTTATATACAAAAATTATCTCAAAATGGATCAAAGACCTAAATTTAAGAGCTAAAACAATGAAACCTTAGAAGAAAATATAGGACAAAAACTTCACAATTTTTTTTTTTTGGCAATGATTTCTTAGATGTGACACCAAAGGCACAGGTAACAAAAAACAGGCAAATTGGACTTCATGAATATGTTTGAAATTTGTACATCAAAAGATACTATCAATAGAGGAAAAATCCATCCACAGAATGGGAGAAAATATTTGCAAGTCATGTATCTAATAAAGGATTAATATCCAAAGTACATAGAGAACTACTAAAACTCAATAACAAACAGCATCCCAATTGAAAGATGGGCAAAGGATTAAATAGACTTTTCTCCAAAGAAGACAGCACAAAATTTATGCACGTGAAATGATGCTTAACATCACTAATCATTAGGAAAATGCAAATCAAAACAAGAATGAGATACCACCTCACACTAAGAAGGCTACTATCAAAAAAACAGAAAACAGCAAATGTCGATAAGGATGTGGAGAAGTTGAACCTTGTGCTCTGCTGTGGGAATCTAAAATGGTATAGCCATTGTGGAAAACAGTATGGCAGTTCCTAAAAAAAAATTTTAAGTAGAATTATCATACCATCCAGCAATTCCACTTCTAGATGATTATCCAAAAGAATTGAAAGCAGGATCTCAAAGTGATATTTGTACACCCATGTTCATAGCAGCAATATTCACAATAGCTAAAAGGTGGAAGAGGGCTTCCCTGGTGGCACAGTGGTTGAGAGTCCGCCTGCCGATGCAGGGGACATGGGTTCGTGCCCCGGTCCAGGAAGATCCCACATGCCATGGAGTGGCTGGGCCCGTGAGCCATGGCCACTGAGCCTGCGTGTCCGGAGCCTGTGCTCTGCAACAGGAGAGGCCACAGCAGTGAGAGGCCCACATACTGCAAAAAAAAAAAAAAAAAAAAAGAGTGGAAGAAACACAAGTGTCAATTGACAGATGAATGAATAAGAATCATATGGTATATACATACAATGGAATATTATTCAGCCTTAAAAAGGGAGGAACTTCTGTGATATACTACAACAGAGATAAACCTTGCAAGGTAAACATTATGCTAAATGAAACAAGCCAGTCACAAAAAGACAAGTGCCATATGATTCCATTTATATGAGGTACCTGTAGTAATAAAAATCATAGAGACATAAAATAGAACAGCGATTGCCAGGAGCTGAGTGGAGGGAGGAATGGGGAGTTTAACTGGTACAGAATTTCACTTTTGCAAGACAAAGAGAGCTATGGAGATCAATGGTGGTGATGGTTGTACAATATTATGTTTGTATTTAATACCACTGAACTGTATGCTTAGAAAATTAAGATGGTAAATTTTGATGTATGTGTAACAATACAAAAATTTGAACAAAAAAAAACTGCATGTAAACATTTACAGTGGCTTTATTCGTCATCCTCCAAAATGGAAACAACTCGAATGTTCTTCAACTATTTTAGTACCTGTATACAAAATAGTGATGACTGATACATGGAACAGCATGGCTTTATCTCAAATGTATCATGTTCAGTAAAAGAAGCCAGACTCAGAAAGTCACATACTTTGTGACTACATTTTTATAAAATAATGTAAAAACAAAACTATAAGACAACTACCTGATGAATGAGCGCCAAGGGACCAGATCTGGGTAGATGAATTGACTACAAAGGGATTCTGAGATGTGATAGAAATATTGCATATTGTAATCTTTTAAAAATACAATAAATCTTTATTGAGCTCTCATTGGGTGTAACATAGGGGTATAATTTTATTGTTCTGAATGTGTTTATCCAGTTTTCCCAACACCAGTTGTTGAAGAGACTATTCTTTCACCCTGGGTGTTCTTTGCTCTCCTCTGGAATATTAGTTGACTGTATATTCAGGGGTTTTAATTCTGGGCTTTCTATTCTGTTCCATTGGTCCAAGTGTCTATTTTTGTTCCAGTCTCATACTGTTTTTATTACTATAGCTTTATAGTATAGTTTAAAATCAGGAAGTGCAATATCTCTAGCTTTGTTCTTTTTCCTCAGTATTGTTTTTGCTATTTAGGGTCTTTTGTGGCTCCACACAAATTTTAGGATTTTTTTTTCTATTTCTGTAAAGAATGCCATTGGTATTTGATGGGAATTGTGTTGAATCTATAGATGGCTTTGGGTAGTATGGATATTTTAACAATATTAATTCTTCTGATCCATGAACACAGGATATTTTTCCATTTGTTTGTGTCTTCCTCAATTTCTTTCAGCAAATTCTTATAGTTTTTTTGACAGTTCTTTCACTTTCTTGGTTAAAATTACTCCTAAATATTTTGTTGTTTTTCATGCTATTTTGAATGAGATAGATTTCTTTCTTTCTTAGATGGTTCATCATTAGTGTATAGAAATACAGCTGATTTCTGTATGTTAATTTTGTATGCTGCAACTTTACTGAAATTGACTAGTTCCAATTTTTTTTTTGACTGAGTCTCTTGGATTTTCAATATACAAGCTCACATCACTTGCTAATTGCTACAGTTTTGCTTTTTCTTTTCAGATTTTATGTCTTTTATTTCTTTGTCTTATCTAATTGCTCTAGTTAGAACTTCTACTATTTAAATAAGAGTGATAAGAGTGGACATCTTTGTCTTGTTCTTGACCTTAAAGGAAAAGCTTTCAATTTTTATCCATTGATTATAATGTTAGTTGTGTGTTTCTTCTATATGACCTTTATTATGTTGAGGTATGTTCCTTCTATGCCCAATCTGTAGAGTATTTTTATCGTGAAATGATGTTGTATTTTGTCAAATGTTTTTTCTGCATCTATTGAGATGACTGATATTTATCTTTCATTTTATTAGTGTGATATGTTACATTTATTGATTTGTATATGTTGAACCATTCTTGCATCCCAGGGATTAATCCCACTTGGTCACAATGTATAATAATTTTAATGTGTTCTTGAATTCAGTTTGCTAATATTTTGTTGAGAATTTTTACGTCTATATTCACCAGGGATATTGGCCTACAGTTTTCTTTTTTTGTGTGTCCTTATCTGGCTTTGATATCAGGATGATGCTGGCCTCATGGAATGAGTTTGTAAGTATTCCCTTCTGCTTAATTTTCTGGAAGAGTTTGAGAAGGATTGGTGTTAATTCTTCTGAAAATGTTCAGTAGAGTTTGCCAGTGAAACTCTCTGGTCCTCGGGTTTTCTGTGTTGGAAGGGTTTGATTCCTGATCTCTTTACTTGTTATTGGTCTGTTCAGGCTTTCTATTTCTTCCTGATTCAGTGTTGATAGGTTGTGTGTTTCTAGAAATATTTCCATTCCTTCTAGGTTATCTAATTTGTTGGCACATGATTGTTCTTAATAGTCTCTTATGAGCCTATGTATTTCTGTAGTATTATATTTAACATCTCCTTTTTACTTTCTAATTTTATTTATTTGAGTTTATTTCCATCTTAATTAGTCCAGCTAACGATTTGTCATTAAAAAAAATCTTTTTGAAGACCCATCTCGTAGTTTCACTGATCCTGTCTACTGTTCTTCTGATCCCTATCTGTTTCATTTATTGTCTTTCTGATCTTTATTATTTCCTTCCTTATGCTAACGTTGGGCTTACTTTGTTCTTTTTTCCTAGTTCCTTGAGATATTAAAATCAGAATTGTTTATTTGTGATTTTTCTAATTTCTTAATATCTGCATTTATCACAATGAACTTTGCTCTCAGAACTGCTTTTGCTGCATACCGTACATTTGGATATGTTGTATTTTCATTTTCATTTGTTTCAAGATAATTTTTTATTTCCCTTTTGATTTCTTCTTCAGCTCACTAGTTGTTCAGAAACATGTTGTTTAGTTTCCACATATATGTAGACTTTACAGCTTTCCTCTTATTGATTTCTAGTTTCATACCATCATGGTCAAAAAAGATAGTTGGTATGATTTCCGTGTTTTGAAATTTTCTAAGATTTGTTTTATGTCCTATTATATGATCTATCCTGGAGACTGTTCATGCATACTTGAGAAGAATGTGTACTCTGCTGCTGTTGGGTGGAATGTTTTATAAATGTCTGTTAGGTTCATTTGTTCTAAAGTGTGGTTCAATCCAATGTTTTCTTGTTGGTTTTCTGTCTGGATGACCTATCCATTGCTGACAGTAGCATATTGAAGTCCCCTATTATTGTAGTGTTGTCTGTTTCTCACTTTAGATCTTTTAGTATTTGCTTAATATATTTTAGTGCTCTCATGTTGGGTGCACGTATATTTACAATTGTTATATCTTCTTGAAGTACTGACCTCTTTGTCATTATCTAATAACCTTCTTTGTCTCTTGTTACTATTTTGGGCTTTAAGTCTATTTTGTCTGATATAAGTACAGCTAACCCCACTTTCTTTTGGTTTTCACTTATTTGGAATATTTTTTTCTATCCTTTGAGCCTATGTATGTCACTTTGACCTGAAATAAGTCTCCTGTAGGCAGCATATAGTTGGGTCTTGGTTTTCCCAGCCCTCTTTGTGCCTTTTGATTGGTGAATTCAGTATGTTTACATTTACAATGATTATGTAAGTATGTAAGGACTTAACTACTGTCATCTTATTATTCACCTTATGCTTATTTTTCATCTCAATTGTTTCTTTTTCTTCTGTTTCTGCCTAACTTTGTAAATTGGTGGTTATCCCTAGTGATTTTTTCAGTCCCCCCTTTTTATGTTTTGTGTCCCTATGGTAGATTTTTGCTTTTTAGTAACCATGAGGCTTACACAAAACATCTCATAGGAATAAAATAGTCCTTTTTATCCTGATAACAACTTCTCTTTTATCATCTATAAAGTTTCCATCCTTTTACTTCTTTTATATTTTTGATGCCAAATTTTCCTATTGTTGTACTGTGAATTCATTACCAAATTGTAGTAGTTATAGTTATTTTTAATTCTTCTTTCCTTTAACATTTGTACTATAATTAAATGGTTAACACACCATTCTAATATAGAGTTACAGTTTTCTAATTGTGCTTATCTATTTTTCACCTTTACTAAACTGTTGTGTATTTTCATATGTCTTTGTATCACTAATTAGCATCCTTCCATGTCAGCTTGAAGAGTTTTTTTTTAACATTTCTTGTAAGTCAGGCCTAGTGGTGGTGAATTCCTTCACCTTTTGTTTGTATCTCCTTTATGTCTGAAGGATAACTTTGCCAGGTAAAGTATTCTTGGCTGGTGATTTTCAACCTTTCAACACTTTGAATATGTCATGTCACTCTCTCCTGCCCTGTAGAGTTTCTTCTGAGAAATCCACTGATAGCCTAATGGGGATTCCTTTGTAGATTACTTTCATTTTTTTTCCCTGGCTGCCTTTTGGATTCTTTCTTTATCATTGATTTTTTTGACAGTTCCATTATAATGTGTCTTTTTTTTTTTACAACTTTATTGGAGTATAATTGCTTCACAATGGTGTATTAGTTTCTGCTATATAACAAAGTGAATCAGTTATACATATACATCTGTTCCCATATCCCTTCCCTCTTACGTCTCCCTCCCTCGCACCCCCCCATCCCACCCCTCCAGGAGGTCACAAAGCACCGAGCTGATCTCCCTGTGCTATGCGGCTGCTTCCCACTAACTTTCTACCTTACGTTTGGTAGTGTATATATGTTCATGCCTCTCTCTTGCTTTGTCACAGCTTACCCTTCCCCCCCCACATATCCTCAAGTCTATTCTCAAGTAGGTCTGTGTCTTTACTCCTGTTTTACCCCTAGGTTCTTCATGACATTTTTTTCCCTTAAATTTCATATATATGTGTTAGCATACGGTATTTGTCTTTCTCTTTCTGACTTACTTCACTCTGTATGACAGACTCTAGGTCTATCCACCTCATTACAAATAGATCAGTTTAGTTTCTTTTTATGGCTGAGTAATATTCCATTGTATATATGTGCCACATCTTCTTTATCCATTCATCCAATGATGGACACTTAGGTTGTTTCCATCTCTGGGCTATTGTAAATAGAGCTGCAATGAACATTTTGGTACATGTCTCTTTTTGAATTATGGTTTTCTCAGGGTATATGCCCAGTAGTGGGATTGCTGGGTCATATGGTAGTTCTATTTTTAGTTTTTTAAGGAACCTCCATACTGTTCTCCATAGTGGCTGTACCAATTCACATTCCCACCAGCAGTGCAAGAGTGTTCCCTTTTCTCCACACCCTCTCCAGCATTTATTGTTTCTAGATTTTTTGATGATGGCCATTCTGACTGGTGTGAGATGATATCTCATTGTAGTTTTGATTTGCATTTCTCTCATGATTAATGATGTTGAGCATTCTTTCATGTGTTTGTTGGCAGTCTGTATATCTTCTCTGGAGAAATGTCTATTTAGGTCTTCTGCCCATTTTTGGATTGGATTGTTTGTTTTTTTTGCTATTGAACTGCATGAGCTGCTTATAAATTTTGGAGATTAATCCTTTGTCAGTTGCTTCATTTGCAAATATTTTCTCCCATTCTAAGGGTTATCTTTTGGTCTTGTTTATGGTTTCCTTTGCTGTGCAAAAGCTTTTAAGTTTCATTAGGTCCCATTTGTTTATCTTTGTTTTTATTTCCATTTCTCTAGGAGGTGGGTAAAAAAGGATCTTGCTGTGATTTATGTCATAGAGTGTTCTGCCTATGTTTTCCTCTAAGAGTTTGATAGTGTCTGGCCTTACATTTAGGTCTTTAATCCATTTTGAGCTTATTTTTGTGTATGGTGTTAGGGAGTGATCTAATCTCATACTTTTACATGTCCCTGTCCAGTTTTCCCAGCACCACTTATTGGAGAGGCTGTCCTTTCTCCACTGTACAGTCCTGCTTCCTTTATCAAAGATAAGGTGACCATATGTGCATGGGTTTATCTCTGGGCTTTCTATCCTGTTCCATTGATCTGTATTTCTGTTTTTGTGCCAGTACCATACTGTCTTGATGACTGTAGCTTTGTAGTATAGTCTGAAGTCAGGGAGCCTGATTCCTCCAGCTCCGTTTTTCATTCTCAAGATTGCTTTGGCTATTCGGGGTCTTTTGTGTTTCCATACAAATTGTAAATTTTTTGTTCTAGTTCTGTGAAAAATGCCAGTGGTAGTTTGATAGGGATTACATTGAATCTGTAGATTACTTTGGGTAGTATAGTCATTTTCACAATGTTGATTCTTCCAATCCAGGAACATGGTATATCTCTCCATCTGAAAGTGAAATCAAGAAAACACTCCCATTTAACATTGCAACAAAAAGAATAAAATATGTAGGAATAAAGCTACCTAAGGAGACAAAATACCTGTATGCAGAAAATTATAAGACACTGATGAAAGAAATATAATGTCTTGTAAACAGACTTTTTGTATTGAGATAACGTGGTGTTCTATTAGCTTCATGAACTTTTATGTCTAATTCCTTCCCCAGGTTTGGAAGGTTCTCAGCTATAATTTTTTAAATAAACTCCCCTTTTCCCTCTTTTCTCCATCTGGTACACCAGTTATTCTTATATTTGCTTTTCTGATCAAGTCGTTAGGGTTCACAGGGCTTCTTCATTTTTAAAAAATCTTAGTTCTCTTCTCACTGAATCATTTCTAAATTCTAATCCTCCCAGTCACTTATTATTTCTTCCATCTGATCTGTTCTGTTTCTGTTACCTTTACTCTCTGATGAGTTCTTTATTTCATTCATTGATTTATTCAGCTTCAGAATTTCTGTTTGGTTCCTAAAAAATTCAGTTTCTTTTGCAAAGAATCCTTTATGGTCATTAATTTTGTTCCTGAGTTCATTGACTTGCCTTTCTGAGTTTTCTTATAGTTTATTGAATTTCTTCATAACAGCTACTTTGAATTCTTTATCAGATCTCAGTATACTGTGCCTTTGTGTTCAGTTCCTGGGGGATTATCATTTTCTTTTTGTGACACCATATCCTTTGATTTTTCATAGTGTTTGACGATATGTGCCTCTACTTTCGCAGTTGAAGTAGCAAGCACTTTTCTTACTTAAGGATTTGTTTGCTTACAGCTCATCAGGCTGGCAATTAGAAAACTTTCTTTTGTTTTCCAAAAGGTGGCGCTGTAGCTCAAGTTTTAGGTTTCTCCTGTAGAAGCTGGCTCTTGGGGCTGTGTTTGAGAGTTGTAAAAAGAGCTGGCATCAGAATAGGAGGAGGCTTGGGCTTAAGAACTGAGACTTTGGGGGTGCCATGGCCTGGTAGGGGGATCCTAGAGTGGGGTCTCCCAGAGTCCTGAAGCAGATAGCAGGAAACATGTTCCTTCAATGCCCAATGCCCTTTGATATTCTTATCTGCCCCCTTTCCTTTCCTCTTCCTCCCCCCCCCCAGTCATGGAGGTCCCTCCTCAGAACTCCAGGTCTGCTGGAGAGAATTGGAACCCTCCAGCTGCGACCCACCTGCATCTGGGCAGTTTGTCACTCACCACTTTTGCCTTCCTCCTCCTCTAACACAGAGGTAGCTACTTCCATTGCTAAAAGTCCAGTGTTGTTTAGGGTCACCTTGGAGAGGGGGGCTGCCTCAGCAGGTTCCTGCCTCTCTTCTGTCTCCAAACTTGTCTCAGTTCTGCTCTAGTGGCATCCTGGGTTCCCCCATCAGGCTGGCTGGACCTCCACAAATTCTGTCTGCTGTGAGGGTCCACCCAGTTGTGTGTTCTCCAGGTTCCCTTTCTCCCAATTGGAACAAGTGAGAGTAAAGCAGACTCATCCACTCCCTTGGATCTGCAGCCCCATCTGAGGTCTTATCTACCTACTTTGAATGCACAGGTGGGTAGAAATCTCCTAGGCATCCTGGTATAAAATGCAGAGGACTTTTGTTTGCTTATGGATGTCCAATTAGTTGTAAATCAAAGGGGAGAGAAAAAAGGAACAATGCATAGCACCATGATGCTGATTTCATGTTAGTTTTGTTACTTTTTAGAGTGGGTATTTCTCTAATGTAAATGCTAATTGTCTTGTTCTTTGGTCTTATTTTCTATATCAATAAAACAAGATGATTATATTTAGATATGTGTTTTCAAATTACCAAGAAAAGGGACATTACAATTAATCACAGATTTTTTATAAAGCTACAATTTCATGACTTTATATTAAAATATGTTTTTATACAATGTTTTGAAATTTTAGTTATTACTTAAAATCTGGAAACCACTGGACTAGTTTATTCCAATAGTCTCTCTCAAGGTTAACATTCTCTGATCTTATGGTTTATTCTTCCTTTGACTTCCTACATCCCAAGAGAAAGAAAATGTCATATAAGAATGTTTTATGAATCAAATATCTTAAGGGAACTTAATGGTTGTATCAATCAGGATAGAATAAGTTATGCTACAGTAACAAAGAACTAAAAATTCTCAGTGCCTTACAAAAGCAAAGTTTATTTCTCTTGTTCATCTCAGATCAACAAGGGATTCTTTGTATCAGTCACTTTACATTCTGTCACAGAAACATATTGGCACATATTTTACCATATAGAAGCCCCAAAGTAAAACATTACTTCTGTTTGCATCTCATTGCCAAAGCAAATCACATGAGCACTCCTGAATTCAATAGGACAGGGATATATATTTCATCTGCAGGGAGGAGCACTGAATATTTATAAACAACAATATATTCTGTGGGTGAGTATGATATTAGGAATAAAAACTAACAGAAAAATGAATTTTATTTAAAATGAAAATTAGAAAAACAGGAAATTTGAGAATAACTCTTACTACTTCTCCAATCTTCTGAACATATTAATATTAGCTAAACAGAAATTACCAGATATCAGAATATCTTCACATACAATTTTTTTTTTTTTTAATTTTTTAGAGCAACCCAGTGAGGGAGATTAAAAGGACTGAATTGTGGCCAAAGGCTCACTACAGAGTTAGGTCGTTTGGTTTTGAATTTCAGTCTCAACATGTACTAAAATATGTTCATGGACAAGTTGCATTGCTTAATTTCTCAGTGCCTCAGTTTCCTTCTTTTAGGACTGAATATAATCGTAATTCTATCCTGAATTTGTATATCTGTGAGGAGTCAAAATGATAATACATGGAAATGGCACATAGTAACACTCAATGCATATTGCTAGTTGTTAATTATTTGTTTGTATTTTTATCATTTATCAACAGTACTATGATTCTCATTTTCTAAATGAAAACCTAAATGCAATCTATAGACTTTAATGTTTCTCTAAGGTTCACATAGTAGATGGCAAAGCTTGGATTCAAAATTAGATTTTTGGTTTAGAGATTTTGTTTACATTCTAGTCACACTTATTTAACTAATTTGACACAATCATATTCTAATCTGTGCCTTTAAGGTCATTTTAGCAAAAGGTTTTTTTTTTTTTTTTTCCTATAGATTGATATAAACGGTTCAGGAAAAAAAGACTGGCTGAGATTGGGAGAGGATATTGAGAATGAGAAAGGAAGACAGAGAGAAAGCAAGCAACTGAAAAGATGCAGTGTAATTAGAGTAAGTGGCAGGGCAGCCAACTGAGCTGGCAGAGGGAAGTCAGTGGTTTGCTCAGGAAACAGGAGTGATAGTGGCCAAGCTGGTGCCGTTGTGGAGCTCAGATTAGACTTTTTGTACAAATTGGATTTGGAGAATTAGAGCAGAATTGTAAGACCACCTACTGAAAGGAAGAGTATGATAGGAAATCTATAAAGTCCTAAATTCAGCATTTTTTTCCTAACTGAAGAGAAAACAAAACCAGAACTGTGTGACTTTGTTGTTTTATAATTGAAATGACTGAACTGTGGATTTGAGAGACTGCTGACTTTAGGGAAGTCGATGTGGTAAGTTATTTTAATGGTTTCTGTGTATCATATAGTTCCCCCCTTCCTTTTTTCTTGAAATAGGTGGTTTCTGTCATATGCTTTGATATAGTTCAGAGTCTCACAATCTGTTTTAGGTTTGTTGACAACTCAAGTTTCAGCTTCCAGCAGCGTATACTGTTTGTGTTTGAAATGCGTCTGAGGCTTGGCTCAAAATGTTTCTCTCATTTCAGAAATGTGGTATGCAAACTTGATTATCTTTGCCTTCATTTCTCTAACCTTCACATGTGACTTATTATCCTGAGAATAAACCTTATGGGTAAGTCTGAGCTAACAATTTTTTTTCTTCTTAACATTGGATATGTTTTATTGAAACTTCAAATATAAATTTTCAAATATAAATACTCCCTAAAAAGTATTGCTTTGTTGTTAAGCTATTACCAAATATCCTATTTAATATTATTTAGGAATTCCCAAGACATCTCATTTAGCACATTATAGTAACTATAAGAGCTTTAAAATAAAAAGAAATTTCCTCCATTTAGAGCAATCCAGAAAAAATGAGGTGTGGGCAACAGAGCATTGATATTAGTATCACTAACTATGAATAGCTTCTCTGAGGAGAACCATTTTAGGAAAACTATCGTGGGAAGTAGACATAACAACTATTTTAAGTCCTTATTTTTTTGTTTTGTTGTTGATGCCAAAGATGTCAAGAATTTGTTTGCATTGTTTACTTCCCATGATATAAATATACTTTAGTTGTTTTAATGCCTCTACTGTGAAGTTTATAACTCTTTACATTGACTGAGATGAAAATTAAGATTAAATGAGAAAACATCTGACAATGGCTGATCCTTGGTAAAAGCTTATTATATGTTTTCATATCTCCACCTATGCTAGGATGCTAATAAAATCCCCCAAATTGTGTTTGCAAGTTATCCTTTATTTTGATAATATTTTTAAAGGCTTTGTGAAAAACACTTATTTGTTACTTAAAGAACAGTTCAGAGATAACTGATGAGGCAATGAGGAGAAGTTGTTTCAAAACTAACATGTAGACTGTCAGAAGCTCTAAAGAGTTTTAAAAAAAGAGAAGAGAATGGGGAAAAAATTGCAGGTAGAAAACATTGCTGGTTCTTTCTTATCACCATCTGTTCCTCTGGGGGATAAAAATACGTCTGAGATATAGAAAGTATTATTAGAATTTGGGAATAGTGGAATGGAAAGACAGAATGTCCAAGTAATGATAAGTGAAAGTGGGAAGAGAACATGAGTTTATAGCAGTTTGAATAGTACCAGAAGTAAAAATAGCAATAAAATAATAACAATATTACAGCAACCAAATACATTGAGCTTTTACTGTATCCATTCACTGGGATAACAGCTTTATATGTGTTAATCCATTTAATCATCATAACAACTCTATGAGGTACATAATACTTTTTCTAGTTTACAGATAAATTCAGAGAGGTTACTTTCCAGGATCACACAGCAGATAAATGGTAAGGTCAGGATTTAAACTATGCTTTTTCTAACTCCTAAGGTCATAGTCTTAACCATTACATTTTAACATTTGGAACTTTGGGTCAAGTGTGAAGTTCAAATGTTATCTTCTCTAACTCTCAACTCTTTATCACCATCAGCCGTATGTCATCCACTATTTAGTCAGTCTTCTCTCCTATTGTTTCTAATATTCATGTACATTCAGTTAGTCTCTTGTCCTCCTTGCAAATTTTCCTTCCTATTTGTTTTTGAATACCTTTCTTTGGTAATTAAACTCCTCTCCCTACGTTGAAGGTAACTCTTTATATGTTCCCTACTACCTGCCCTATCATATAGACTGCAGAGTTATAACATTGGATTCAACATGTCTATTGGTACCTTGTCAACTCTCAAGGGTCCAGCTCTCTAGGCCTGATAATCCCACCAGAGTGAAATGACCTATACACACTAGTTGCTTATGAATGGTATCTGTTCCGACTGGTTGGTGTCTGTGCTAAATTAGTTGTTAAATATTTTGTGTGCCATTTCTGAAGCTATCATTTCTTTGTTGAAAGCTGCCAAGTCTCTCTTCTTCTTCCTTCATATCTAATTTTTTTATAGCCCAAACTCAGTATTTTCCATATCAGCTCTTCAGTTTCCCTAAATCAATCTGCCTCTAGGTTGCACTATGCATGATAATGCCATTGTCATTGTTCCACTCACTAAACTTTAAATCATGAGTCCTCTTTGATTCTTCCTTTTCTCTATTCCCCTACATCTGATTAGCTACCATTTCTGTAGAATTATCTCCACCAAATCTATTGCATCTCTCCTTTCTATATCAATTCATTATTGCTGAATAACAATAATATATTATGTCTCATATGTCTATGGTTGACTAAGTAGTTCTTCTGCTGATTTAGCTCTGGAACAATCATTCAACTAACAGTTAGCTGGTAGGTCAACTCACATGGTTAGAATGGCTAGAGCCAATTAGATCTCTCCATGTGGTCTTCCCAGTTATCATCACAACACAATAGTCTCAGATTTTCAAGAGATGTGCAGATGCTAATCAAACTTCTGTTTGTGTTTGTGACTTGTTTGCTGACATCCCTCTGGACAAAACAAGTTATAAACCAATTCCATAATCTATGTAGGAAGAGATTCCACAAAAATATGGATACTGTCAAGTGTCATTCATTGGGTGGCACTTATTGTTACAGTTTACCAGTCTCCTAATTTTCATTTTTACTGCTGAAATCATAGTTCAGATTTTCATCACTACTCTGTTTTACTACTGCACAAGTTTTCGATTGTTTCTGTCTCAGTTCTCTTTGCCTGCCAATCCATCTGCTATACTCCAAAAGCTCTAATCGTGTTACTTCCCTTTTTAAAAAACAAACAAATGAATAAAAACCTTCTATAACTTCTCATAGCTATCAGAAGGAAGTCTGCTTTCTTCTCACTGACTTTGAGAGCCCCCCAATGTAACTTTCCTAAGTCCTATGGCTCCCCTACTTCTAACTCAATGTTCTACAAAACTATATTAATTTCTTGCTATTTTCCTTGCCCAATTCCTACAATTGCTATATTTTTTTCTTACTTAAAAGCCATTTCACCTTATCTCTTTTCATTAAAATCAAACCCATTCTTCAAGTCAATTTTACCTTCCTGTATTCCCATCAGTTACAAAGGATTTTCCTATTAATGAAATCCTAAAGCAACTTACTCATCTCTCTCTTAAGATAGTGATCATATCCTTCATTTTATTATTGTTATTTGTATTTGTGCATGGACGTGTCCTTTCTCAGACTTAGTATGAGAAAGGTGCTACAACAGTGTTGTCCAATAGAAATATAATGAAAACCACATATGTAATTTAAAAAAATTTAGTAGCCATATTAAAAGAGGTAAAAAGAAACTAGGAAATTTAATGTTAATAATAAACTTTATCTAGCCTAATGTATCACAAAATATTATCTCAGCATGTAAACAACATACTAATTAATTTTTTACATTGTTTGTCATGCTAACTTCAAAATCTGGAGTGTATTTTACATACATATCATATTTCTGTCCAGATAAATCATATTTCAAGGGTTCAATAGCAAAGTGTTGCTTTTGGCTGCCATATTGGACATTACAACCTGAGAATTCTATGAGAAACATTGGTTTAGTACAGAGAATGTTGACTCATGATAGGACGATTATAAGATTTTGGCCTTGTTACTTATTATATGAGACTGAACAATTTATTCAATCTCTCTTAGCCTTAGTTCCTTTATGTATACAAAAATTTTGCAAGGATTAGAGTTGACTGTATTACACAGTTTCTGACATGGTGTTCATTTACTTAAAAAAAAAATCAATGTGGACATGACCCAAGCTACAGCAATACCTGGATTTTAGAGTCTGTATATTGTAACCATTTATTGATCACATAAGCCATTATGCTACTTGTTTTGCAAGGAATATTAAATATGAAGTCTACCTTTAAGAAGATTGGTCCCAGAATGATGGCCATATAAATACTTATTTTTTACAATAAAAATCAAATATCACTTAATAATATCATATAAGTTAAAAAGCTGTCTTACAGAGGAGTCATTAACTATTCCTGGGAATATCAAGGTAAGCTTCATACAGGTGCTTTTTCAACTGCATCTGAAAGGAAGAAAAGTTACCAGATATTCAGGGGTAATGGAAGGGAACCATAAAAAGTTAAATAAGGTTCATGAAAGTCATGGAGGAATAAAATTCCTTGTAAAATATGAAATTTTAGTTTTGCAATGGATAGGTGTTAGGGACTTCATGTTTGTGTTCCACCCCACCAAAAATTCAAATGTTGATACCCCAACTCCCAGTGGAATGGTGTTAGGCTATGGGGCCTTTGAGAAGTAAATACATTAAGGTGAAGTCATGAGAGTGAAGCCCCCCTGATGGGATTAGTGTCCTTGTAAGAAGGGAAGGAGACTGAGATTTTCTTTACTCTACACCATGTGAGGATATAAGAAGAAGATGGCCATCTGTGAACGTGGAAGGGGGTTCTCACCAGACATTGGATCTTCTGATATTTTGGTCTTTGGTCTCCCAGACTCCAGAAATGTGAAAAATAAATATTTAATTATAAGCCATCCAGTCTATGGTATTCTTGTTATAGCAGCTTGAACTGAATAAGAAAATAAGACACAGAGTATATTCATAAAGTAGGACACAGTGTATATTCATAAAGTGGGTGAATATGGACCCACTTTGGGTCCTAGAAAGGACCAAAGGAGAGCATTAGGATTCATAGAGTGCTCTTGATACCCCCTTGAAAAAGCTAGTACTTCCTCATTTTTCCTCATCTTAATAAATGGTATCACCAAATACCTATTTCTTTAATATTTCTCTTTCCCTCATTCTTCAGCTTGAATCTATGTATAAACCTATTGCCTTTCTACCTCTGAGATGTATTATGTCAGTGCAGCACTCCAAGCCACTTACTACTTTCCTAGACCACTGGAAAAGCCTAACTGATCTTCTCGCCTCCAATGTTGTCTTCGTGTAATCCAATTTCTCCACAGAAGAGGAAGAATGATTTTTTTTAAGTAAATCAGAATCTCTTAGTTCCCCTTCTTTGAACCCCAATGGCTTCCTCTTTCATTATGTTCCGAAGGGTCCTACATGATATGGCCTACCTCTCTGACCTAATCTCATTTTACTCTCCCCTTGATCACACATTATTTAGATGCACTGCCTTTATTTTATTTTATTTTTTTAGTGTCACTGAGTATTCTAAGCTTTTTTTCTACCTGGGCTTTTACTATTGCACTTTCTTCTATCTAGGTTGCTCTTTCTCCTATCTTCAAATAATGGGCTCCTTCTAATCCTTCAAATTCTACCTAAAAATCACTTTCTCTGAGATACCTTCCCTGACTCTTCAGGCTAAAATACCCTGATGGTGAAGTCATTTTCTATTTTATTACACTGTTATTTCATACTAGTTCTTACTGCCATCTTAAATTGTTTTATTATTATTATTATTATTATTATTATTATTTACTCATGTATTTTCTTTCCTTTCCATTAAAATATAAGCTTCTCAAGAACAAAATCTTGTCTGTCTTGTTCATCATTGTATCCTGAATATCATCCTTGTGCTTTAGCAAAAGGCAGACACTCAGTTAATGCTGTTAAATGAATGGATCTTTTCCCCCACATGTACTATATTCTCTCTAGTAGGATTTCATGTATTAAGAAGGAAAATTGATGTGAATGTATTAATCTAGTGTTTTTTCAGGTATAAGAGATATTTGGTTATAAGAGATAAGGGGAAAAAAGCCACACACTACTGCTATAGCCAATGAATTAAGCAAAGGATTTGATAGAGGGGGCAGGGGGAAAGGTCTGTTTCCTCAATTCATGGTCATTCATCTTCCAAATAGTTTCTTAAATCTTAATGCAGAAACTTCAGTAACTAAAAATATTGGTTGTGATACCAGAACTGAATTGAATATTCTGTTTCTTTTTGAAATCAAAACATTGCAAATGTTTGCAGTAGGTAGTTAAGGCAATATTTTGACTGTGAATTCAGTTGGCTCTAATTGTTATTTTCCTTCTATAAGGTTAGGACTTTAGAAATAAAATCTAATCCTGTTAAATAATAATTGCTTACAGACTTTTTATATGTATATATATAGATGTGTGTGTGTGTGTATATATATATATATATATATATATATATATATATATATATATAAAATGCAAGATGTTTAAAAAGTTAAAATTCCCTCAATAAGGAAAACATTGTTATAAAATGTCATTTAGATCAGCTCTAATAAGTAACCAACTTGAAAAACTCAGAAAGGCATAAAAAAACATGTATACTTAAATAATTATAATATCATTACACTCAATATTTTGTTGTATTTTAGAAGATTCTCATTAATCTTTTTGTCAAAGGCATTTCTAAGAACTCAGAAAAGCATATTGAAAAACATGTTTGTTGCCATTAACACCATTTGCCCAACTATGTATCTCTAATATATGTCTGTATTTCTTACATAGGGTGTTTCTAACAGTTAGGGGTAGCTGATTTAATGATGATTCCCATACAAAGTCATAACACTTGGGTGCTCTTTACAATATAAAGGTCCTTTCATGTTTAATAAGTTAAAAAACTAAAAGAAACAAATTATGCAGTCTATAATAATTAATTATCTGGAGCTCACAGGAATCTTCTCTTACATTCTCTATATTCATTTTTTCATTCTCTTTCCAATGGCTTTCACATGATGATGTTGTATGTCTTTGGTTTCCTTTCTTAACCCCTAATACGAATGGATGTTTATGTAGGGCTCTCATGACACCATTTACTCCGAGTTTTCTTCCTGATCCTCTAGCTATTCTCCTTCACCTTGACTATAAATGTGGAATTTATTAACACTTTCATCTAGGTCTTCTTATAACTCTCAGTTGTTTTATTTTAATGATTGAATAAGAAAATAGAAGCCATAACTTGGAAGCTCTCTCTTCTTTTCACCCACAAATCTATCTATACTTGTCCCTGTCATTTTCTTCTATCCTCCTGTTATGATGAACAAAGTGCACTTCATTTTACCAAGCCCATTCTCTGTGTTTTTACCTTTGTGAGGACTTTATTTCTTAAATTATCCTTTCTCTTCGGATTTAACAGTCTTTCTTTTTCTGACAGATTAGTCCCCTCAGATTATATATATCACATTAGAATCTTGCAACTAAAATATCCTTGACCCTCAGTTTTTCCCTACTTAGTCAAACTGCTGAGTTTTCATCACACAATCTCAACATCTTCAACACTAGTCATGTTTCCTCTCCTTACTGTTCAGTTTCCATCATCACTTTATTTAATCTGCTCTTGTCAACATAAAATATTTGTCACTCATACAATGTACCTTTTTATACTCATCTTGCTCTACTTCACAATAATATTCAATATGGAAAGACACTCTCACCTCCTCTCTTCCTTTGGCCTCTGTGATTGTACTCTCTTCTTGTTTTCCTTCTCTCTCACTAATTGCTCTTTTTCAGATTTTTTTTTATTGTCTTAGTTTCTCTTTGACCTAAGAACTCATTTGGATCTAATTCTCTTTCTTTTCAATCCTCTCTTTGAAGTGTTTGCCATCATTTCCATGGATTTAAAAAACATACTTTGGCATGGAGGTCTGCATGTTGAAAGCAGATCTTTTCTTGGACTTCAACCTCACATTTACAAGAGATGCTTCACATCTCTACTTCACTGTTTCACAGACGTCTCCTACTTAACATATCCAAAATGTGACCCTCAATTTATTTTTTCAAGAAGGCTTTTGGTCTCCCCACTGCTCTGTTTCACCACTTACTAAGATACCTGAGGTATTCCTTGATTTCTTCCCCCTTCTCTTAACAACTTGCCCTACTTCTTCATATAAACCTTAGCATGATCTATGAATTTTTATCTTCAAACTATCTCTTAATTCCTTTCACTTCTTTTCTTGTATCCTCTTCCACCTCTTCATCCAGGTCATCATTATGTCTTGCCTGTGTTCCAAAACAACTTTTCTCCTGTTTGTACTGTTTTACTTCCTCAATTGATTTTACTACAAACCACAAAATAATATTCATAGTATTTAAGTCAAATTACAAACTCGCATGCCTAACACTATTACATTTTTATTGCATTTAGACTAAAATCTCAACTCCTCATGGTAACCTACAATACTACACATTATATGGCATGAACCTAGCCCTCGAACCTCAGCTTTGCTCTTTCCCTTGGCAATCCCATACCCTCAGTCATGATGGACTTTCTTCATTTATTTGAATGGGCCATGTTATTTTTCACCTTGGAGATTTTTGGGGATGTTTACCCTCACTTATTTTGGAATGCTCCTAACCCAGGTTTTAGTATGGCTGGCTCCTGTTCTTTATAAGTGGTCCCATAACTCAGTGACTGGAATCACCAGTCATTCAGTTCTGCAAGCAAGAAAGCTGGTCTCATCGTTGAAACCCTCTTCTCATATGTCACTCAGACCATCATGCATTCAGCGTCACATTCCTAAGTTACCTTCTAAATATTTCTCGACTGAGTTCTTTTCTCTCTCCACTGCCACTATCTAGTCATGCTTTTGTTAAATGACTGAAATCTCTTATTTTACCAACATTATTACGAAGAAAACACCACAGAATCACAATTTAAAACCAGACTTTATTGTTTGTAAAAATGCATTGCAGGATGGACGCAGGGAATCCAAACACAAGCCACGGTCTGGGAACACCTCACAGCAGTTTTGTCACACATCAGAATTACATGCTTTCTTTTAGGTAAGATTGTACACAGAGAACCCTTTTAAGAATTTCCTGGTCGTTAGCAGGGGAGTAGGGTAACCATGGTAATCAGGTATGTACGTCCGGGAAGGGAAGATGAACATTATGGACTTAAGGCTGCAAACTTCAAAAAGGATATTTGAAAGGGATTCTATGATGGGATAGCAGTATTTGTACAGGGAGCATATGTGTATAGAGGTTAAAGAGCTTGTCCAGGAGAATAAAACATCAAGGGCATCTATTGAAATTGTTACTATTAGCATATCAAACTGATAGAACTTCATGTTCTGTTGATTATGGAGGGGCTCGCTTCAGCATCAGCATCTACCGCCCTTCCTCTAATCATTCCATTCTCTACTATGCACCCAGACTGGTCTTCTCAAATCAGAAAACCACCACCAGCACCACCACCTTTCCAAAATCCTGTCAATGGATTACCACTTAACTTAGAATAAAAGGCCAAAATTCTTAGCAGGGTTATTAGACTTTTCTGCATCTGAAGCCTCATCTCCCAAACTCCTCTTCAACTTTTTTTTTCCTATAGCCATACTAATCTTTTAGTTACTCAGATTCACTGAGCTCCTTTTATCTCCTCAAGTTCAACTCTGGGAAATTCTCCCTCCTCTACTTGGAAGGATCTTTTCTCACCTCTTTCCCTAATTAACTGCTATTCATCATTCAATTCTTAGTTCAAAGGCCACTCCTATAAAGTCATTTATCCAGGATTAGGTCAAATTCCCCCACTACTGTCATGACTTTCTGTACTTTCCTTCTTACCACTCACCATACATCTATAGGACAGTGTATATTTTGGTCTTTATTGAATCCTCAGTCGCATGACAGGGTCTGGCAGATATTATTTAAGAACTCAATAATTATTTTTAAAATGAAGTGACTTAATGAAAGAGAAGAAGAAAAGAAAAATACGTCAATTTTTGAGAAGTAGAAACTTAGTTTAGATAAGGCCTTGGAATAGAGTTATTCCTCTCATCCTCAGTCTAATTCTTCCCACATTTCACCAATTCCTGATTACCTTGATTTCTCAGGTCATAAATGTGCTTGGATCTCAGTAGAAGCAGAAGAAGTATAGACATACCTCAGAGATATCATAGGTTCAGTTCCAGATCACCATAATAATGTGAGTATTTTAATAAAGCCATTCACAGATTTTTTTTTGGCTTCACCAGTGCATTGAAAGTTATATTTATAGTGTAATCTGTTAAGTGTACAATAGCATTATATCTTTCAAAATGTACGTGCCTGTTTGAAAAAATACTTTATTGCTAAAAGAGGCTCTCATCTGAGGCTTCAGTGAGGCATAATAGTTTTACAGTAATAGCATCTAATATCACTGATCACAGATCACTGTAATAAATATAATCATAATGAGAAAGTTTGAAATATTGTGAGAATTGCCAAATGTATGACAAAGTAACAAAGTGAGCAGATGCTGTTGGAAAATGATGGCTTTAAACTTGCTCTGTGCATGGTTGCCACAGATTTTCAATTTGTAAAAAGTGCAATATCTGCAAAGCACAACAAAACAAGGAAGGAGATATGCCTGTATTTGAAAAAAATCCACATTCTTCTGTCAACAAATGAAGTATAGAAGGAATGTACCTGAGCATAATAAAAGTCGTACAGGACAAGCCCACTGACAACATCATACTGAAAGGTGAGAAGCTGAAAAATTTTCCTATAATATCAGGAACCTTACCTCTCCTCATTTCTATTCAAAATAGTATGGGAACTTCTAGCCAGAACAATTAGGCAAGACAAAGACATAAAAGACATACAAATGAGAAAGGAAGAATAAACTTGTCTCTGTTTGCAGATAACATGATTTTATATATGGAAACTCTTAAAGGCTGCAGCAAAAATCTGTTAGAATTAATCAACAAATTCAGTAAATTTACAGAGGACAAAATCAACATGAAAAGATCAATACAATAACAACAAGCTATCAGAGAATGTAAGAAAGCAATCCCATTTACAACCACACTAAAAATAATAAAATACTCAGGAAAAATTTAACCAAGGGAGTGAAAGATCTGTATGCTGAAAACTGTAAGACATTGAGGAAAGAAATTGAAGAAGATGTAAACCAGTGGAAAGATGTCCTATGTTCTTGGATTGGAATAATTAATATTGTTAAAATGTCCATACCACCCAAAGTGATCTATTATTGACAGTGCAATCCCTGTCAATATTCCAATAGCATTTTTCACAGAAATAAAATTAAATCTTAAAATTCCCATATGGAATCACCGAAGACCTTGAATATCCAAAGTCATCTTGAGAACGACAAAGAAAGCTGGAGACATCACATTTCCTTATTTCAAACTAAATTTCAAAACTACAGTAATCAAAATAATATGGTATTGGCCCAAAACTAGGCAACAGAGCCCAGAAATAAACCCTCACATATATGGTCAAAAGATGTTTAACAGGGGTGCCAATACCTCTCAATGGGGAAAAGATAGTCTCTTCAATAAATGGTGTTGGAAAATCTGGATATCCACATTCAAAATAATGAAACTTGTCCCCTGTCTTACATCACTGAAAAAATTTTATTTGAAATGAAAGACTTAAATATAGAACCTGACACCATAAAACTCCTAGAAGAGAACAGGAAAACGCTTCAGGATATTGGTCTCAGCAGTGATTTCATGTATATGACACCAAAAATCACAGACAAAAGAACCCCAAAAATAAACAAGGAGAACAAGATCAAACTAAAAAGTGTCTGCATAGCAAAGAAAACAGTCAGTAAAATAAACAAGGCAATCTATGGAATGGGAGAAAATATTTGCAAACAGTGTATCTGTTAAGGAGTTAATATTCAAAATAGATAAGGAACTCTTACAACTCGGTAGCAAAAAACCCAAATAACCCAATTTTAAAATGGGCAAAGGACTGAGTGGACATTTTTCAAAGAAGACATACAACTGGCCAGAGGTACATGAAAAGGTGCTCAACATCACTCATCATCAGGGAACTAGCAAATCAAAACCACAAGATATCACCTCACACGTGTTAGGATGTCTATTATCAAAAAGACAAGAGATAACAAGTGTTGGCAAAGATGTGGAAAAAGGTAACCCAGGTATACTGTTGGTAGAAATGTAAATTGATACAACTATTATGGAAAACAGTATGAAGTTCCTCAAAAAATTAAACGTAGTACTACCATATGACCAAGCAATCCCACTCCTGTGTATAGATTCAAAAGAAATGAAATCAATATCTTGAATTGATATATGCACCCTCATGTTCAGTGCAGTATTACTCACAATAACCAAAACGTGGAAACAACCTAAATGTCTATCGGCAGTGGATGGATAAAGATAATGTTATTTGTCAATTTGAAGGGCATTGTGCTGAGTGAAATAAGCCAGGCACAGAAAGACAAATCTTGTATGGTATTACTTGTGTGTGGTGCATTAAAAAATTAGAGTTGAACTCATAGAAAGAGAGTAGAAATGGTAGCTGTCAGGGCCTGGGGCTGGGGGTGGGGTGGCAAATGGAGAGATGTAGTCCACAGGGTACAAACCTTCAGTTATAAGGTGAATGGGGATCTACTGTACAGTGAGGTCACTATGGTTGATAATATGGGATTGTACACTTCAAATTCATTTAGAATAGATTTTAATGGTGCTTACCAAAAAATAAAAAATAAAAGAAAGGAGTTAACTATGTGAAGTGACGGATGTGTGAACTAAATTGCTCTTGGCAATCACTTCATAGTGCTAATGTTATATCTAATCATCACATTGTACATTTTAAATATATAAAGTTTTATTTGTCAATTATTCTTAAATAAAGCTAGAAAAAAATCATGGGGAAGCCAAGTACCTTGACAAAACCCCATCACGTTTCTAGAATTTTCAAACCATAAGAGCCGTCAACTCTTTGGTATGCTATGCCCTTATTATGTCAACCAAGTACTCCTAAACAGGCAAAATGACGCCACATGGTCTGGGTGTAATACATTTGAAATCTGTTTTTTCTTTGTTCACAGTATTTTCTAATCCTTTTCTCATGTGTAATAACTTGTTAACACTTTCTTCCTTTAGATGTTTCATTTTATCTACAGAAGTAATTCTGCCTATGAATACTGAGTTATTTCTCTTCTCATGGAAGGGAAAGTAACTATTTGTGTTGAAGAATTATTATTTGTGATTAGACTTTCATTTGTAACTCAAAACTGAACCAACAAACACCATCATAGAGTATGACGGATAACAGAATGATTGGGACATTAGCTCATGCCTTTGCAGAGTAATCTCAATATTATGATGATCAGGATCATTTTTTATTATCACTCAGCTTCCAAATAGAGTGTCCCTAGATGCTGAACCAATATGTGATATAAGCTTCCAAAAAGACACTTATGTTCAATAAACCAAATCTCTAAAGAGATTACTTTCTGTGGTATGTAGAGATAAGTCAGATGGTTTTTGCAAAGGATAGAAAAGTCTTCATGTATTTAAACCAAAGTTTTTAGAACATTTGCATTTTGTTCTTATGGCTGTATCAAAGCAGTTTCCTTCCTTCCAATATGAAAGTGTGTGCAAAAAATTTCAGGGTCTTTATTCAGGGCTAGTTCAATTGACTTAATTTTTCTTCTCTTTTGTTTCCCACTGCAAGCCTCTTAAAAAAAATAAGTCTAGAGATAAAGGAAAAAACATCTAGATCCATTAGATGTAGCTTAGAATTTGTTGCAGAAAATTATAAAGTTTTAGAAGAAATCATTCAAGGGCTCCAATAAAAACAATACTTAAAAAAAACAGAATGGAAAATGATAGATTAAAAGACCTTTATAGGTCTTTCACAAGAAATTGAACAGATCAGATGGGCAGATGTGCAGTCTGTTTGCTCTTTTTGTCCTTGAACATAGACTCTGGGGGGAAAAAGTGTGGGTAAGAGCCACTCACATAATTTGTTTTTAGGTAGAAATGGGTGTCTTGAAAGGGTTTAGGTACAAAGAGCACCATTTACACTAGAATAAAAGGTAAAATATTTATTATTTCCCTATAATAGCAAATCTGCAAAATCCAACTTATATTTTGGGATACTTTTCAAGGTCTTATTTGTTATAAAATGATTATATGTGCATCAATTCAATGAATGGACATTTTGGAAACACTTCTTTGAATCTCAGTTTCATCACCTGTAAAATGAAAGGAATATCTACTGTTTTAGTCTGATGTATCAAATGAGAAATTGTATGTAATATACTAATCATTATTTCTGCCTAAACGCATATTTCTTCATGTCCTCAATAAAGATGTGTTTCTTATTCTTAGTGCTGAGGTCTGCCAGCCTAATACTCTCCTAAAATCTAACTCAAGGAAGAAAGAAAATCACAGAGCATTGGAACTGGAGCAGAAAGTAACATTCAACTTTAATTTGAACTCTTGCCAGGGCCAGTCTGTGTGTCCTTACCTGTAAAAGTCAGTTGACAGAAAACCTCTCTGTCTTGAGTTTAGTACTTCTAATTCAGTTTTAGGTCATAGGATCTGTAGGAATGCCTCTATCAGAAACGTCAGCCTTAGCTTTGTATATTATCTTCCATGTGCTATAGGGCTGCAAGTAAAGATTAAGTAAATTCTGTAGCTTACAATGAAAGCACATATCAATCAATCCAACATATGTTTATTAAGTGCATAGGGCTCTTTTAGGTACTTTGAAACATGTTATCCATGTTTAGGTAGGAGTGTAGTTGTGAGAGCAAAAGAGAACTATGTGATACATTAATAAAAATAGAGGAAAATATTGTAACAGTGTGCATAATGAAGTATGGGTAGTAGGTTGTTTGACTTCAAAGGAGGAAAATGATGCCTGTTCTGAAATGGTTGAGAAAGCTTTGTGGAAAAGGAAGGGCTTGATATATAGATGAGGACTTGTAAGGAGGAGAAAAGAGGGAGGAGTATTCCAAGAAGAAAACTAGTGACAGAGGCACAGAGGAATGAAAGAGACTGTGTGGTGGTACTAAATAGATTAGTTGATTAGTGAGGCTGGAGAGGGAGATTTATGGGATACGAGGGGAAAATAGGTTGGATAGGTAGAAAGAGGCTAATATCAGAAAAACACATTTCCTGTCAAGGCTTTCCTAATAGATTTGGTATATCAATACCAGCAATGGCATTTCTGACTATGTAGAAGATCATTTCCTATGCAAGACCTTTACATATTTCCGTGGGGAAATTCTAGGAACGATCATTCCTTAAACTGATAGTAATACAGTTAGTTTATTAAGTTTTAGGTTACATTAATTTTGTGGTCTGCTTCATTCCTCCTACTAGCCCCGAGCTGTGTAGTTTAAATGAAACTGAATTCAACACTTGTAGTCCACTTGCACATAGGTCTGCCAATCTTTGAATCCTTTCAGATTTGTGTAAACCTACATCTGTCAATCCTCACTCCAGGCTACTATTGTCATGTGTTGAAATCACTGATTTTGAATGACAACCTACTTCCTGCTTACTATTTTTATATCACTGGGGATGGAAATAACAGAACTGTCCCTTGATTTAACTGTCAGTCCAGTGACACCTCAAGCATACTATAACATTTTACAAAGCCCCTCAATCTGCCAGAAATGGATGGTTTTAGTAATATTGCTGGCTTTGTAGAAGATGAAAGTTTAGCTACGAAATGTTTTCCTGTACCAAAATAAGTATTAATACATTAAAAAAATTAGAATAGAGACTTACATCCAGCAAAACGCTCCTCCAATGAGAATAAACTTAAATTTTTTTCATTTGAGAAGGAAAGGCATTATTTGGTATAAAGGGTTTTCTGCTTTATAGTCCAAAGATACCAAATTAAAGAAGAAATTAGTATCCATTTTTTGTTGTTGTTAAAAAAACCAACAAAGGGAAGAAAAATAAAAAGGACTAATATCTATACAGAAATTTTTCTGAGTAAAAGAAAATGTTTTGTGTAAATACAGTTTCATGTTATAGAGGTTTAATTTTAGAGGTACTATATGGAAACATTTTCAGTGTTCAGGCTTAGAGGTGTCGCTACATAAGAGTCCATCTTCCCAGGTCCTGGGGTGAAACTTACTGAAAAAGCAAACAAAAGTGTAAGGAAGATACAAATCAAAACGATTACCTTTATTTAAAAGCTAATAATGTAAGAGAGTAGTTTTTATTAGCGGACGAGCGGTATTCTTAATAGTGAACCTAAGAATTAGATCGACATTTACACTCAAGAGCCTGAACTGGAGCAGGGCTCCCCTGGACGGGGCAGAGCCTCTCTAGAAGAAAAAAGCAGAATGCCTTTATCAACCGACAAGAGAAAGAGAAGGAGCCGGGCTACATGTGTGCAATATTTCCTTCCAAACTCATCAAAAAGACTTTACCCACTTCCTCTAGTGAGTGAAGTGACAGAGAGACGCCAGAGTGTTCAGTACATGTAGCTATTCCTCAAAAGAGAAAAACAAGATGAATAGAGAAAAATAATCTCCTTCATACTTTTTGGTGTTTTGAAAGTACAATAAATATGTTGTGTTAAAGTCAAGAGTTTTAAAGAAGAAAAAGAATATGAAAAAATAAAGAACCTCAATTATAGTTTCTTTCTACATATTTTCACTGTTCCTTGCTAGTGACACAGTAATAAATATTCAGAGCTCTCTCCAACAGTTCATTTGCTCTGGAATTCCTATCCATGCTCCATGCATTGTCTTTGATTTTTCTCCCCCTTTTGGGGCCTTCCTACCCTTATGCAACATTTGGTCATGGAAAATTCACAAGAATAGCATCCCACAATTTTACAATTTTACTCTCACAAGTTCTTCCATTAAAACTTTTTTTCTTTTTGATAACTCATCTCAACTAGTAACATGTTTGTCTCTCGAAGGACATACTAACTTCATTACAGTAAATGTGAAAGAGGGTTTACTGGGGAATGTTACAAACACAACACATATAATGCTTCACAGTTTCATTAATCCACAAAGAGTGATGCTTTGGCTGGCACATCTGGAATGGGTGACCACAGGAAGTGCTCAGCAGACAGAGACACCCACTTCCCCAACGCAATATAAATATGGGAGGGAGCAGCCAATAAGTGGCTTTGTTAGAAAATATGGCTTCTGAGTCCAGCCTCTGGTATTCCCTGTTCTTCCATTGAGCTCACTCAGACCTGTGGAGTCAATCTTCTTAGTAAGCTATTAAAAGAAAAGAGGAAATGAGTCCTCAAAAAAATAAAATTTATCCCTTCTTACTGCCTCAAAATCTAAGTAGGTGTTAATGGCTTAATATATTGATAGTTTATATTAACTGAATTAAATTTTAATGATTATTTTAAAAAATCTCATGGAGATAATGTCTTAACTCAGAGGTGTGACTGCAATGGTAGGAATATATAACAGGGAGGATATGCAGGTAGACTCTGAGCAGTCTTCCAACCGCCAAATGTCAGTCACTGACTACCACGTCACTTCCCACTAGAGGGTAAAGAATGCTCCGAGTGTCAGAATCTGCCATTATCTACTTACACATCAGCTGAAAACCTGCGTGGAAGTATGTTTGTTTTCTATTTAGCAGTAACATACATATTCCACAGATGTACTCATGAGTGCAAATGAGAGAATGTTTCATATCCTCTCTCAAGGGTACACTTAACAAGGAGCTAAGATCTTTTCAACTGGCGACGTTTAACATGGGACATATTCTGGTAAAGGCATGGGTAAAGGAGTGATAAGAAGAACACTTACTTTTTATAATGTGATTATTTAGGTTGTGGAGGAAAGGGATATTTTCTCTATGATGCATCATTTAGCATAATTATTGATTATTTTTTAGCTATTTATATGTGGATGTCATTTGGGTATACAGAAACAAATTACTTTTAGGAGTAAGGAGAAAATTTGTAATTTTCTAGGTAGGATGACTGTGTAGTCACATAGGTTACAAATGCATTTTTTATCTTATCAGGACAATCCCCTCCCCCTGACCCTTTTAAAATCAAAACCTCCTGTGGAAAATCAATGTATAAAACTCTAATAATGAGGCTCCTCTCTTTGGAATTGTGGTGGGATGTTTGGGAGCTGGATTGCCCGCCCTCACCTCCTCCCTCCTTGTCCAGGAACACTTGAAAGCATCTATAGGGGCATGATATGTTGCTTTTAAACTTAAGTACAGGAAGAAATTTTGTAAATGTTATATTTTTTGATTTTTAAATTCAGTGCCTTCTGTGGAAAATGTTTTTGAGACCTTTAAAAGTTACAGTGTTCAAAAGAATATTATGAAATAATCTGTAATATGTCAAAATGTTCTTACTATTTTTAACAGCAGCATTTTTATACAATATATTATGTTGAAAATAAGTGGAATGTAACCCACAGGGAGTGTTCAAAGCTGAATAGTTTTCAGCTGCGATAATGCTACATAATCAAGAAACTCAAAATCTTGGGAGCTTAAAACAACAAATGCTGAATTTTCCTGCTCCGAGGTCGGCAGGTTGTTTGAGACAGCTCGGCTTCATGATGTCGTTTACCTGGGCTTGACTTCAGGCTGTGAGTTAGTCTTGTCTGATCCATTTTCTTCAGTCAGTGGCCGCTCAAAGTGTGTTCTTTACATGATGCAAAGCAGAAATACAGGGACCAAGTCTTGTCATGAAAGAACATTTAAAGCCTTTGCTTGCCTCAGTGTGAAAATATTCCATTGATTAAAGCAAGACACATGGACAAGCCTAAGAGCTCTGTTAGTGGCTTTGAGTAAGAAGTAATGCCATTTGAGTAAGCAGATATACTCTGTATACTTTAATAGGAAGAGTTGCAAAACCATATGGCAAAAGACATGCATGTATATTTCTTTAGCATTGACAAACTACAGAATTTGGAATAATAATCCAGACCAAAATTATCAAAGGCAAGTACAGGCAAAAACCAAACTCAACATTTATCATGGACACTTCAAGACAAATAGGGTATACTAAATCCACAATGTACTTATTAGACAACATACTTACAAGTACATGCACACTTTCCACTACCATAATTCTAAGATTATGTAGTTTCCTTTTATAATTAATTATTATAGTTAGCAATAACTTTTAGTGATAATTCCTTCCAGGGTATTATCCACATGAGCTAGAAGATTCCAACATGTGCATGTGATGAGTATTTATTGTTCATCCCTGTCAAGCATCCCCTCCTCCTTTAGTGGTAACAGTACATAAATTTCCTGGTAAGAAACCACACAGAGACCATGTTTCACCCATTCTGTTAAGGCACAGTTAGCCTTATTTCTCACCTGCAGGGCATGTGATCTATGCTGGAACAATCAGGACATTCCATTCCCTTGTTGTAATGTTTGGTTCAGGGGTGGGTTTATATGCTGAGCCAGACCAATTAAGAGTCAGTCTTGAGTCTTTGTCTTACACTGTTGGAAAAGAGATGCTTACTTTTTTCTCTGAGTTTGCCAATCTGCTGGGAAGTAAGCTTGACACTGCGTTTGACCAGTTTTGCCACTGTGTGGGAAAAGCCTGCCTGAGAATGAAGCCAAGACACTGTAAAGCAGAGCCAAGAGATGGAGACAGAAAATGTCTTGAGGTTTCTTTGAGCTTTTAATTCCAGTCCGAAGCCAGCTGTATCCCTTAACTTCGCAGTGACAAAGCTAACAAATTGTTCTTGATTGTATTTGCCACTTGAAATCCAAAGCATTCATACTAAAAGCTATGCTTCTTTTTGCTCTGCAGTCTCTCTCCAAAATTCTCTTTTTCTGGACTCACTTGTTATATCACTTTGCTAGCACACACATGACCCACCATTTCAAGGGTCATGTACTCCATGTCATCTTAATGTTTCACTATATCCTGGACTCACACTTAATTCATTTGTTATTTCTCCTGAAAGTGCAGATTTGCTGAATAAAAGGGGTTCTTTAGCCAATAACGTTGTTTCCTCAGTTAGGTTTCATATCAACTCTCTGGTCTCAGTGAAGATGTGTCTGAAGATTCACATGTGTCATTGTATGTCTCAAACTCTGACTCCACCCATTTCCTGTGGCATTGACAGCTTGCCCTCAGAGTCTTCCAGATTCTCTATCTGGAAGATGTGATGCCATATCTCAGACGTGATTGTATTCTCCTGAACCGTGTGGCACCAGCCATCTTCCTCCTTTATAATGAGGCTTCCTTGAAGCCTGCTAAGCTACCATGTAAAACTGTCTTTTGACTAATATAGACCACCAGCCCCTTTCCTTCCCTGCTGATGCAAATTCTCTTTCTGCAGAGACCATGCTGTTGAGGCCACACTTCCACGCCAAAGCTGCTATTAGAGTACTTTAGTGCCAAAGTCTTTTTCTGTTTGGGAAGAATCTCTTTCCTGCAACACTATGTTGCATAAGTCTCAGGTCAGTGTTGCCTTTTAATTCAAATGTATCACAAAGAATTTCAGTGTATATGCATTTGTTCCTTCTCCAGACTTTAGCAATCAATCTGTGGGAATTTGACTACAATCCATCTGAGAGACAGAGGCATTAGAGGACTCAGACTCCTCCCTCCTTTCCCTTAACCATTTAATCAGATTTTGCCTTTATTTCTCTTTTTTCTTTTATTTTTTTATTAGTTTCTGCTTTATAACAAAGTGAATCAGTCATACATATACAGCTGTTCCCACATCCCTTCCCTCATGCATCTCCCTCCCTCCCACCCTCCCCATCCCACACCTCCAGGCGGTCACAAAGCACTGAGCTGATCTCCCTGTGCTCTGTGGCTGCTTCCCACTATCTATCTACGTTATATTTGGTAGTGTATATATGTCCATGCCTCTCTTTCGTTTTGTCACAGCTTACCCTTCCCCCTCCCCATATCCTCAAGTCCATTCACAAGTAGGTCTGTGTCTTTATTCCCGTTTTACCCCTAGGTTCTTCATGACATTTTTTTTTTAAATACCATATATATGTGTTAGCATACGGTATTTGTCTTTCTCTTTCTGACTTACTTCACTCTGTATGACAGACTCTAGGTCTATCCACCTCATTACAAATAGATCAGTTTCATTTCTTTTTATGGCTGAGTAATATTCCATTGTATATATGTGCCACATCTTCTTTATCCATTCATCCGATGATGGACACTTAGGTTGTTTCCACCTCCGGGCTATTGTGAATAGAGCTGCAATGAACATTTTGGTACATGTCTCTTTTTGAATTATGGTTTTCTCAGGGTATATGCCTAGTAGTGGGATTGCTGGGTCATATGGTAGTTCTATTTTTAGTTTTTTAAGGAACCTCCATACCGTTCTCCATAGTGGCTGTACCAATTCACATTCCTACCAGCAGTGCAAGAGTGTTCCCTTTTTTCCACACCCTCTCCAGCATTTATTGTTTCTAGATTTCTTGATGATGGCCATTCTGACTGGTGTGAGATGATATCTCATTGTAGTTTTGATTTGCATTTCTCTAACGATTAATGATGTTGAGCATTCTTTCATATGTTTGTTGGCAGTCTGTATATCTTCTTTGGAGAAATGCCTATTTAAGTCTTCTGCCCATTTTTGGATTGGGTTGTTTGTTTTTTTGCTATTGAGCTGCATGAGCTGTTTATAAATTTTGGAGATTAATCCTTTGTCAGTTGCTTCATTTGCAAATATTGTCTCCCATTCTGAGGGTTGTCTTTTGGTCTTGTTTATGGTTTCCTTTGCTGTGCAAAAGCTTTGAAGTTTCATTAGGTCCCATTTGTTTATCTTTGTTTTTATTTCCATTTCTCTAGGAGGTGGGTCCAAAAGGATCTTGCTGTGATTTATGTCATAGAGTGTTCTGCCTATGTTTTCCTCTAACAGTTTTAGAGTGTCTGGCCTTACATTTAGGTCTTTAATCCATTTTGAGCTTATTTTTGTGTATGGTGTTAGGGAGAGTGCTAATCTCATACATTTACATGTCCCTGTCCAGTTTTCCCAGCACCACTTATTGAAGAGTCTGTCCTTTCTCCACTGTACATTCCTGCCTCCTTTATCAAAGATAAGTTGGCCATATGTGCGTGGGTTTAAATCTGGGCTTTCTATCCTGTTCCATTGATCTATCTTTCTGTTTTGGTGCCAGTACCAAACTGTCTTGATTACTGTAGCTTTGTAGTATAGTCTGAAGTCAGGGAGCCTGATTCCTCCAGCTCCGTTTTTCGTTCTCAAAATTGCTTTGGCTATTCGGGGTCTTTTGTTTTTCCAAACAAATTTTGAAATTTTTTGTTCTAGTTCTGTGAAAAATGCCAGTGGTAGTTTGATAGGGATTGCATTGAATCTGCAGATTGCTTTGGGTAGTAGAGTCATTTTCACAATATTGATTCTTCCACTCCAGGAGCATGGTATATCTCTCCATCTATTTGTATCATCTTTAATTTCTTTCATCAGTGTCTTATAATTTTCTGCATACAAGTCTTTTGTCTCCTTAGGTAGGTTTATTCCTAGATATTTTATTCTTTTTGTTGCAATGGTAAATGGGAGTGTTTTCTTGATTTCATTTTCAGATTTTTCATCATTAGTGTACAGGAATGCCAGAGATTTCTGTGCATTAATTTTGTATCCTGCTACTTTACCAAATTCATTGATTAGCTCTACTAGTTTTCTGGTAGCATCTTTAGGGTTCTCTATGTATAGTATCATGTCATCTGCAAACAGTGACAGCTTTACTTCTTCTTTTCCAATTTGGATTCCTTTTATTTCCTTTTCTTCTCTGATTGCTGTGGCTAAAACTTCCAAAACTAAGCTGAATAAGAGTGGTGAGAGTGGGCAGCCTTGTCTTGTTCCTGATCTTAGTGGAAATGGTTTCAGTTTTTCACCATTGAGGACAATGTTGGCTGTGGGTTTGTCATATATGGCCTTTATTATGTTGAGGAAAGTTCCCTCTATGCCTACTTTCTGCAGGGTTTTTATCAAAAATGGGTGTTAAATTTTGTCGAAAGCTTTCTCTGCATCTATTGAGATGATCATATGGTTTTTCTCCTTCAACTTGTTAATATGGTGTATCACATTGATTGATTTGCATATATTGAAGAATCCTTGCATTCCTGGAATAAACTCCACTTGATCATGGTGTATGATCCTTGTAATGTGCTGTTGGATTCTGTTTGCTAGTATTTTGTTGAGGATTTTTGCATCTATGTTCATCAGTGATATTGGCCGGTAGTTTTCTTTCTTTGTGACATCCTTGCCTGGTTTTGGTATCAAGGTGATGGTGGCCTCGTAGAATGAGTTTGGGAGTGTTCCTTCCTCTGAAATTGTTTGGAAGAGTTTGAGAAGGATGGGTGTTAGCTCTTCTCTAAATGTTCGATAGAATTCGCCTGTGAAGCCATCTGGTCCTGGGCTTTTGTTTGTTGGAAGACTTTTAATCACAGTTTCAATTTCAGTGCTTGTGATTGGTCTGTTCATATTTTCTATTTCTTCCTGAGTCAGTCTTGGCAGGTTGTGCATTTCTAAGAATTTGTCCATTTCTTCCAGATTGTCCATTTTATTGACATAGAGTTGCTTGTAGTAATCTCTCATGATCTTTTGTATTTCTGCAGTGTCAGTTGTTACTTCTCCTTTTTCATTTCTAATTCTATTGATTTGAGTCTTCTCCCTTTTTTTTCTTGATGAGTCTGGCTAATGGTTTATCAATTTTGTTTATCTTCTCAAAGAACCAGCTTTTAGTTTTATTGATTTTGCTATCATTTCCTTCATTTCTTTTTCATTTATTTCTGATCTGATCTTTATGATTTATTTCCTTCTGCTAGCTTTGGGGGTTTTTTGTTCTTCTTTCTCTAATTGCTTTAGGTGCAGGGTCAGGTTGTTTGCTCGAGATGTTTCCTGTTTCTTAAGGTGGGATTGTATTGCTATAAACTTCCCCCTTAGAACTGTTTTTGCTGTGTCCCATAGGTTTTGGGTCGTCGTGTCTCCATTGTCATTTGTTTCTAGGCATTTTTTAATTTCCTCTTTGATTTCTTCAGTGATCACTTCGTTATTGAGGAGTGTATTGTTTAGCCTCCATGTGTTTGTATTTTTTACAGATCTTTTCCTGTAATTGATGTCTAGTCTCATAGCATTGTGGTCGGAAAAGATACTTGATACAATTTCAATTTTCTTACATTTACCAAGGCTTGATTTGTGACCCAAGATATGATCTATCCTGGAGAATGTTCCATGAGCACTTGAGAAAAATGTGTATTCTGTTGTTTTTGGATGGAATGTCCTATAAATATCAACTAAGTCCATCTTGTTTAATGTATCATTTAAAGCTTGTGTTTCCTTATTTATTTTCATTTTGGATGATCTGTCCATTGGTGAAAGTGGCGTGTTAAAGTCCCCTACTATGATTGTGTTACTATCGATTTCCCCTTTTACGGCTGTTAGTATTTGCCTTATGTATAGAGGTGCTCCTATGTTGGGTGCATAAATATTTACAATTGTTATATCTTCTTCTTGGATCGATCCCTTGATCATTATGTAGTGTCCTTCTTTGTCTCTTCTAATAGTCTTTAGTTTAAAGTCTATTTTGTCTGATATGAGAATTGCTACTCCAGCTTTCTTTTGATTTCCATTTGCATGGAATATCTTTTTCCATCCCCTTACTTTCAATCTGTATGTGTCTCTAGGTCTGAAGTGGGTCTCTTGTAGACAGCATATATATGGGTCTTGTTTTTGTATCCATTCAGCCACTCTGTCTTTTGGTGGGAGCATTTAGTCCATTTACATTTAAGGTAATTATCGATATGTATGTTCCTATTCCCATTTCCTTAATTGCTTTGGGTTTGTTATTGTAGGTATATTCCTTCTGTTGTGTTTCTTGCCTAGAGAAGTTCCTTTAGCATTTGTTGTAAAGCTGGTTTGGTGGTGCTGAACTCTCTCAGCTTTTGCTTGTCTGTAAAGGTTTTAATTTCTCCATCAAATCTGAATGAGATCCTTGCTGGGTAGAGTAATCTTGGTTGCAGGTTTCTCTCCTTCCTCACTTTTATTATGTCCTGCCACTCCCTTCTGGCTTGTAGAGTTTCTGCTGAGAGATCAGCTGTTAACCTGATGTGGATTCCCTTGTGTGTTATTTGTTGTTTTTCCCTTGCTGCTTTTAATATGATTTCTTTGTGTTTAATTTTTGACAGTTTGATTAATATGTGTCTTGGCGTATTTCTCCTTGGATTTATTCTCTATGGGACTGTCTGTGCCTCCTGGACTTGATTAACTATTTCCTTTCCCATATTAGGGAAGTTTTCAACTATAATCTCTTCAAATATTTTCTCAGTCCCTTTCTTTTTCTCTTCTTCTTCTGGAACCCTTATAATTCGAATGTTGGTGCGTTTAATGTTATCCCAGAGGTCTCTGAGACTGTCCTCTGTTCTTTTCATTCTTTTTTTTCTTTATTTTGCTCTGCATCTGTTATTTCCACTATTTTATCTTGGAAATAGAATCTTGGATCATCTTTACTATCATTATTCTGAATTCATTTTCAGGTAGACTGCCTATTACCTCTTCATTTGTTAGGTCTGTTAGGTTTTTATCTTGCTCCTTCACCTGCTGTGTGTTTTTCTGTCTTCTCATTTTGCTTATGTTACTGTGTTTGGGGTCTCCTTTTTGCAGGCTGCAGATTCGTAGTTCCTGTTGTTTTTGGTGTCTGTCCCCAGTGGTTAAGATTGTTTCAGTAGGTTGTGTAGGCTTCCTGGTGGGGGGGACTAGTGCCTGTGTTCTGGTGGTTGAGGCTCAATCTTGTCTTTCTGGTGGACAGGTCCACGTCTGGTGGTGTGTTTTGGGGTGCCTGTGGCCTTATTATGTTTTTAGGCAGCCTCTCTGTTAATGGGTGGGGTTGCGTTCCTGCCTTGCTAGTTGCTTGGCATAGGGTGAGCAGCACTGTAGTTTGCTGGTCGTTGACTGAAGCTGGGTGCTGGTGTTGAGATGGAGATCTCTGGGAGATTTTCACTGCTTGATATTATGTGCAGCTGGGAGGTCTCTTGTGGACCCGTGTCCTGAAGTTGGCTCTCCCACTTCAGAGGCACAGCACTGACTCCTGGCTGCAGCACCAAGAGCCTTTCATCTACCTGGCTCAGAATAAAAGGGAGAAAAAGTAGAAAGAAAGAATTAGTAGAAGAAAGAAAGAGAGAGAGAAAGAAAGGAAGAAGGAAAGAAAGGAAGGAAGGAAGGAAGAGAGAAAGGAGGGAGGGAGGGAAGAAGGATGGAAAGAAAGAAAGAAAGGAGGGAGGGAGGGAGGAATGAAAGAATAAGGAAGAGTGAATGGAAGAAGGGACGGAGAGATGGAGGAAGGAAAGCAAGCAAGAAAGAAAGACAGGAGGGAGGGAGGGAGCAAGGAAAGAATAAGAAAGTGAAAGGAAGAGGGGTGGGAGGGAGGGAGGAAGGAAAGAAAGACAGGAGGGAGGGAGGGAGGAAGGAAAGAAAGAGAGAAAGAAGGAAAGGAGGGGCGAAGGGAGGGAGGGAGGAAGGGAAGCTAGGAAATAAAGAAAGAGCAGGTAAAGTAAAATAGAATAAAGTATGAAATATAGTAGTATTATTAAAATTAAAAGGTAATTATTGAAAAAAACCGTACAGATAGAACCCTGGGACATATGGTGGAAGCAAAGCTATACAGAGAGAATCTTACACAGAAGAATACACATACACATTCACAAAAAGAGAGCAGGGGGAAAAATCAAAAATCTTGCTCTCCAAGTCCACCTCCTTAATTTGGGATAATTCGTTGTAAAAAGAGGAAAAGGGCGAGAAGTCTGAAATCTTGTCCTCAAAGTCCACTTCCTCAACTTGGGATGATTCGCTGTCCATTCATGCACTCCACAGACGCAGGGCACATCAAGTGGACCGTGGAGCTTTAATCCGCTGCCTCCGAGGCTGCATAGAGAGATTTCCCTGTCTCTTCTCTGCTCTCACAGCTCCCGGGTCTCAGCCTTGGACCTGGCCCCGCCTCTGCGCGTAGGTCGCCGGAGGGCGTCCGTTCTTCGCTCAGACAGGACGGGTTTAAAGGAGCCGCTGATTTGGGGGCTCTGGCTCAGTCAGGCAGAGGGGAGGGAGGGGCACGCAGTGTGGGGCGGGCCTGCGGCGGCAGAGGCCGCCGTGACGTTGCACCAGACCGAGGCGCTCCGTGCGCTTTCCCGGGAAAGCCGTCCCCGGGTCCCGGGACCCCGGCAGTGGCGGGGTGCACAGGCACCCCCGGAAGGCGGGGCGGACAGTGACCCGCGCTCGCACACAGGCCCCGCTGTGGCGGCAGCAGCAGCCCCAGCGTCCCACGCCCGTCTCCGGGGTCCGCGCCTTTACCCGCAGCTCGCTCCCGTCTCCGGCGCTTCCCAAAGCAGCCCTCTTAATGCCCTTCGCGCACCAGGAAACAAAAGGGAAGAAAAAGCCTCTTGCCTCTTCGGCAGCTCCAGACCCTTTCCCTGGACTCCCTCCGGGCTAGCCGTGGTGCACTAACCCCTTCAGGCTCTCTTCCTGCCGCCAGCCCCAGTCCTCTCCCTGCGCTCCGACTGAAAGCCGATACCCGAGCCTCAGCTCCCAGCCCCGCCCGCCCCGGTGGCCGAGCAGATAAGCCTCTCGGGCTGGTGTGTGCCTGAGGGCACCGATCCTCTGTGCCGGAATCTCTCCGCTTTGCCCTCCACACCCCTGTTGCTGTGCTCTCCTCCGCTACTCCGAAGCTTTCCCCCTCCGCCACCTGCAGTCTCCGCCCGTGAAGGGGCTTGTAGTGTGTGGAAACCTTTCCTCCTTCACGGCTCCCTCCCACTGGTGCAGGTCCCGTCCCTATCCTTTTGTCTCTGTTTATTCTTTTTTCTTTTTCCCTACCCAGGTATGTGGGGAGTTTCTTGCCTTTTGGGGGGTCTGAGGTCTTCTGTCAGCGTTCAGTAGGTGTTCTGTAGGAGTTGTTCCACGTGTAGATGAATTTCTGATGTATCTGTGGGGAGGAAGGTGATCTCCGCGGCTTACTCTTCCGCCATCTTCCCAGGGCTTCTTGATTTTGCCTTTATTTCTTTATGAGTTCTTTTTTCAAGGTTTCCTGATTTCTTGGGAAAGAGAGAGGTCTTGTCTCTTTCAGACTTTTTCTATTGGTTGAATTGTATCATTATTACAGCTTCTGATCATGTTGAGAATCCCTCCACAAAACATTTCTGACTGGATACACTGTGCTCATGGATTTTTATGGACATTAAATTTACAGTCTGAATTCTATGATACCACTCCATTATCTCCTCTTATCCTTAGAAAAACAACAAACAAATATATCACTGTAAATTAAGATCACAGAACCTCAACACTTAAATAGAATGGAGCATACCCTGTAGCCAGGCAGAAAAGCAGAAACACTTTAGAATTCTCAATGGTTCCATCATTCACTGTTAGAAATTAGAGTGCTATTAGAATTATTTCAATCATTGGATGTATTCTTTGTTTCCTTTTTTGATTATCTGGAGTTATCACTCTGGACTCACTTTGGCACCTAACCATGCTGCAAACCTCCTGCCCAACCTACCTATAAATCATTCTACTGAGAATAGACTTGTTGCTTCGCTTAGTTAACCTAATGTATTTACAAGATTAGCAATACAACTTAAATGCATCAGTGCTTATATTTTGAAATATGCCTTATCTCAGTATTGTGATCATTAGCACTTAAGACCTTACCGTATCATATCTGAACTCAAAGTCTTTCACAGTGACACTGCTTTTGATGGTAAAACCCACAGTTTCCAAAACATCCAGGACATCAGGAAAGATGTTCTGGTACAACACCGTCACCGAGGGGTTTGCTCAGATGTTCTGTGGTGCAGAGGTGGACTGAATGAGTCTAAAGATCTTATGTCTGGTCAGATTTGGGTCCTGTGATTATGTCCTAGTGGAATAGAAGCCACAGAATTACCTTCTCTAAACTTAATGTCTTGATGTAGCTAATATTCTATGGTTGTATGTTTTATTAATATCTACCCACCTCAGAATAAAATGTCATACTGAAATTTCTTTTTTTACTTTTTCATTTTTAAATTTTATTTATTTATTTGTTTGTTTATTTATGTATTTATTCATTTTTGGCTGCACTGAGTCTTCGTTGTTGCACCTGGGCTTTCTCTAGTTACGGCGAATGGGAGCTACTCTTTATTTATTTATCTATCTATTTGTTTATTTATTTATTCATGTGTGGCTGCATCAGGTCTTTGTTGCTGTGCGTAAGCTTTCTCTAGTTGTTGCGAGCGAGGGCTACTCTTCCTTGATGTGCATGGGCTTCTCATTGCACTGGCTTCTCTGGTTGCGGAGCACGGGGTATAGGCTCATGGGCTTCAGCAGTTGTGGTACGTGGACTCAGTAATTGTAGCTCACAGGCTCTAGAGCACAGGCTCAGTAGTTGTGGCTCATGGGCTTAGTTGCTCCGAGGAATGTGGGATCTTCCCAAACCAGGGCTCGAGCCCGTGTCCTCTGCATTGGCAGGTGGATTCTTAGCCACTGTGCCAGCAGGGAAGTCCTCATATTGAAATTTCTTAAGGCAGAAACTTAAATAACTAAAAACTTTGGTTGGGACTGAAACCAGAACTGAATTGGATATTCCGTTTCTGTTTGAAATTGAAACATTACAAATGCTTGCACTAGATAGTTAAGACAATATTATGACTGTGAAGTCAGTTGGCCCTAATTGTTATTTTCCTTCTATTAGTGAAGGACTTAAAAAAAAGATCTAATCCTAGTTAAATACCACATGATTACAGACTTTGTAGATATGTATAATGCCAGATGTTTAAAAAGGTTAATATTCCCTCAATAAGGAAAACATTGTTATAAAAGTTCACTTAGATGGTATTGCTGGGAGATTTTATGGATGTTCTTCACCTGTTTAACATTTTTATTGATAGCACTTTTCAGATTACAAATAAACAGTTTGTGCTCTAAGTATCTATTCATGTTAACATTTACTTTGTAAAATATGCTTCTTACAGGAATACAGTTTTACTTTACTCTCCCTTTTATCACACACTGTTTAGCTGTGCTGACTGTGTGTGTGTGTGTGTGTTTGTGTGTGTGTGTGTGAGAGAGAGAGAGAGACTTGAGTATTCTAAGCTTTTTCCTACCTTGGACTTTTACTATTGCACTTTGTTCTATCTAGATTTCTCTTTCTCTGATCTTCAAATAACTAGCTCCTTCTAGACCTCCAAATTCTAGTTGAAAATCACTTTCTTGAAGATACCTTCCCAGACCATTCAGTCTAAAATGCCCTGATGGTGAAGTCATTTCCTATTTCATTACACTGTTATTTCATATTAGTTTATTGCTATCTTGAAATGTTTTATTATTATTATTAACTCATGTATTTTCTGTTTTTCCACTGGAATGTAAGCTGCTCAAGAATAAAATCTTGTCCATTTTCTTCATCATTGTATCCTGAGTATCGTCCATGTGCTTTGCAAAAAACAGGCACTCAGTTAATGCTTGTTGAATGAATGGACTTCTTCCCACCTGTACTATATTCTCTCTAGCAGGATTTCATGTACATTAAGAAGGAAAAAGGATGCAAGTTTATTAATGTGGTGTTTGATCAGGTAAAAGAGATATTTGGTTATAAGAAATAAGAGAGAGAGAGAAAAAAAAAGCCACACGACTGCTATAGCCAATGCATTAAGCACAGAATTTGATGGAGGGGGGAGGGGGAGGGGAAAGGTCTGTTGCCTCAATGCATGGGCATCCATCTTCCAAATAGTTTCTTAAATCTTAATCCAGAAATTGAAATAACTGCAAATTTTCTTTGAAGGTGAAACCAGAACTGAATTGAATATTCTGTTTCTTTTTGAAATTGAAACATTACAAATGTTTGCAATAGATAGTTCAGGTAAAATTTTCACTGTGAATTCAGTTGGCCCTAATTGTTAATCTCATTCTCTTAGTCAAGGACTTCAGAAATATGATCGAATCCTAGTTAAATAATACATGATTACGGACGTTTTATATACATATAGATATATAAAATGACAGATGTTTAAAAATGGTTAATATTCCCTCAAAAAGGAAAACATTGGTCTAAAAGGTCATTTAGGTGTTATTCCTGGGAGATTTTATGGCTGTTCTTCACCTGTTTAACATTATTATCGATAGTTCTTTTCAGATTATGAATAAATGGTTTGTGCTCTAAGTGTTTATTCATGTTAACATTTACATTGTAAAATATGCTTCTTACAGGAATATAAATAGTTGCTGGAAAGAACACTGACAGCTTGAAAGCAAAATGAAGCTCTTTCTATTGCTTTCAGCCATTGGATTCTGCTGGGCTCAGTATGCCCCAAATACTGAATCTGGACGGACATCTATTGTCCATCTGTTTGAGTGGCGCTGGGTTGATATTGCTCTTGAATGTGAGCGATACTTAGCTCCCAAACGATTTGGAGGGGTTCAGGTGGGTATTGTTCACAGTATAAATTGCAGACTTCGCTGTGCTTAGAGTAAATGGTATTATGCTCTGTGTCTGTGAAGCTGGGACAACATTTTACTTCACAAATAAGTACTTTAAGTAAAACAGCTTTCTGAGGAAGAAAAAAATTTGAAATTGTTGGCAACTTCATATTTTATTTCTAATACAATATTTTTTTCAGCAGGACATTTCCAATGAGAAGTTAATATTTTCTAATGGTTGTTAAGGAATGTGGCTGCACATACAAAGATTCAGAAACAATTTTAGACTCTTGAGTCGTTTCTAGAATATTCAGTGATACAAAGTAAGGCATAATTTCATACTTACTACTGTTGTTTAATTTGTAGGTTTCCCCACCCAATGAAAACGCAGTAATTAATAACCCTCCAAGACCTTGGTGGGAAAGATACCAACCAGTTAGCTACAAGTTATGTACAAGATCAGGAAATGAGAATGAATTCAAAGACATGGTGACTAGATGTAACAACGTTGGTGTAAGTGAATTAAAGTTCCCTTTAAAAGTATTATATAGAAAAAGGATTTCTCTCTCTTGCCTCCTGTTCCTTTCAAGCAGAACGATTTTCATATATTTTAAAATTTTACTTCATGCTTTAGCCATAAATTAAAATGTAATTGTTGCCTTATGTTCAGCTTTTGTAAATGTTTATTTATGCACTAAAGAAGATGTAAGTAAAAGTTTAAGGCCACGAACTTACTCATACAGCAAAATATCAACTTTTAATCTTCTTGGCTGCATGCATTTCTGAGGAACACTTTTACAGTTAGGAATCGGAAATTCCAGTTACAGTATTGGCTGTTACTTTTATGTGACGTGTGTCTCCACCCGTAAGTCCTGGGTCTTTCTTCCCATAGGTTCTTTGATGGTAAATAATTATTTTCTCTTTGATGAGGAGCATAACATGAGACAACACCTACTGATCCTAAATAGATAGTAGAGACTGGCTTTTTATTTCTTAGGATGACCCATGGAAATTGCAAAAACCAATCATCTCTCCTGCCTCATCTGATTCTTTTCTCCTGCCCCTCCCTGCCAAAAAAAAGGGTCTTTGAATTTTTTCACAGTTATGGTAGTTTTGGGTTCTCTTAATTTGTCATATATGTAAATATTCGACAAAGTGGCTAGAATCCATGTAGGGCTTTAGTTCACAATGATTTCCTTTCACATTTGACTGTTGCTCTTCTAGGAAGGTAAGTTATAAAATAACAAACAAATATTTTGGAGTGTTATTAATGTGCTGTAAACTCAAATTAATACTGTTATAAATTTCTACTTCTCACTAAGTCTCATTGAAATAGAAATTTTGCCTTTCAGGTCCGTATTTATGTGGATGCTGTAATTAATCATATGTGTGGAAATGGTGTGGCTGCAGGAACATGCAGTACTTGTGGGAGCTACTTCAACCCTGGAAGTGAGGATTTTCCAGCAGTCCCATACTCTGGTTGGGATTTTAATAATGGTAAATGTAAAAGTGGAAGTGAAGAAATTGAGAACTATAATGATGCTTCTCAGGTAATTAGCAAAAAGAGCTGTCTATGCCTTTTATTATCCACATGTACCTTATTGATCTCATTTTAAATATTATTTGAGATTCCTTAGAACAGGATTCCAAGCCTGACTGTTCAAAGAATCTCAAATCGATATTTAAAACATTGTTCCCAATTAAATTTTTCTCAATGAAAAATCTTATCCACTGTATCTCCTACATTCTCCATTTTTATACTAGAAAATGTTTGAAAGGTATGTCCATACTAGAATGTCAGTATCCCCAGAGACCAATGCAAAGAAGGCACTATAGAAATATCCATTAATGAATAAATGAATGAATAATCAAATGGATTCTCAGGCAAATGTGATGCTTTATGTACCAATCACATTTTTTACCTCAGTAGGTCCGAGATTGTCGTCTGGTTGGTCTTCTTGATCTTGCACTGGAGAAAGATTATGTGCGCTCCACAATTACTGAATATCTGAACCGTCTCATTGACATTGGTGTAGCAGGGTTCAGAATTGATGCTTCTAAACACATGTGGCCTGGAGACATAAAGGCAATTTTGGATAAACTGCATAATCTAAACACAAGATGGTTCCCTGCCGGAAGTAAACCTTTCATTTACCAGGAGGTACATCAATACATATATGTGCAGATAAAACAAAGATTCATCAGAAAATAAATGGCAGATTTCATTAAAAGTGCAATTTCTGTAGGTTAGTGGCTGACTCATGTATATGGAGGAATGTTCCTTAAACTCCTTTGATTCAGAGACAGCACATCTGATTCTATCACAGGAGCTTTTTTATGCAAGTGCCGAGAATTATTTTAGGCTGCCAAAAGTCTCCGTGTCATGTATAATCTCCCCAGAGAACATTATAGAAGACAGATAAGAATATAGTTGCTGTCTTGAGCCAGGCTATGTGACTTAAATTCTTGGCTATAGCGCTGTTAGCTGTGTCTGTTTAGGCAAATTGATTAACCTCTCTGAGCAACAATTGTTTCAAAGTTTATCGAAAGGAATAATGATAATTGTTATGTCTTTGTTTTCTTTTGAGAATTAAAGAGGTAATATTTAGCAAGCACTTAGAAATATTGCCAGCTGGATATTAAGTGCTCTATAAGTGTGAGCTATTCTTATCATTTATGCTGCAGAGTAAATTAGGTCAGCATTCTCACAGGACAACAGGTTACTTTGTCAAGTTACTTTTTTTTTTTTTTTTCTTTTTGCGGTATGCGGGCCTCTCACTGTTGTGGCCTCTCCCATTGTGGAGTACAGGCTCCGGATGCGCAGGCCCAGCGGCCATGGCTCACGGGCCCAGCCGCTCCGCGGCATGTGGGATCCTCCCAGACCGGGGCACGAACCCGTATCCCCTGCATCGGCAGGCGGACTCTCAACCACTGCGCCACCAGGGAGGCCCTGTCAAGTTACTTTTAATATTGTAGCATAGATTTTAACAAAGGAAAATAAGAATCTTAACATAAGCAAAAGTATTTGGGGCATTTCACATAACATAAATAGCATAAAGTTATTTTCTATATAATAGTAACTCGTTAGTTAAAATTCAGCTCTTATTTAAAATGATATTTTCTTCTTGATTTCTACTAGGTAATTGATCTGGGTGGTGAGCCAATTAAAAGCAGTGAGTACTTTGGAAATGGCCGTGTGACAGAATTTAAATATGGTGCAAAACTAGGCACAGTTCTGCGCAAGTGGAATGGAGAGAAGATGTCTTACTTAAAGTAAGTGAAGTACAATTGATCCTTTAAAGTATTTCACAGATTTATTTGTGATATTACCCAACATGAATTTTCCTCTTTAAGCCTTCTTATTTAGACAACATCCAAGTATTCATTTACTAATAGCAAGTGTCAAAGTTCCCCAAACGCCAATTGATCATCATTATTTAGAACATCAATCATGAGGAAGTAATTTTAGAGACCCAAAACATCACATAGAGATTTTAATCCTGGTATTATACATCTCTACTAGATTTAACTAATGTTTGCACATAATTTGTGCAGGCCAGGTTATTGTTAAAATGATTCTGTACTTTATGAAGTCCCTACAATGTGGCTGTCCTGTAGAATTATTAATCAATTAATTAAATTCAAATATTAAAATATTTATATTATAACAATATAATATTGAAGCCTTAGTTAAAAACAGTTTGCCATTGTGTATAAAATGATAAGAATGTTGAACCTTCTGCAGTCCATCTAAATTATAATTTAGTGAAACTTCTAAAATAACTTTTATAACAAAAATCTTATACCTGTAACATGAATGTAAGTCAAGTAATTCCTACATATATACATGCATGAAATGAATTTGTAGATAATATATCTATATAGTTTATATTTTGAAAGCCCTACAGAATACTTATTTAATTAGAGAAAGGATTTCATTAGAGGGTGCTATTCTGAACGAAATACACATGCAGGTTACTCTAAAGCTATTGTAAAAAATACATATAGGTGCTTTTAAGATTTTTTTTTTCTTTTTAAATAGGAACTGGGGAGAAGGCTGGGGTTTCATGCCTTCTGACAGAGCACTTGTCTTTGTTGATAACCATGACAATCAGCGAGGGCATGGAGCTGGGGGAGCATCTATTCTTACATTCTGGGACCCTAGGTAAGAAAAAAAGTTCCCCATTTTTTTTTTTTTTTTTTATTTACCGTATGCGGGCCTCTCACTGTTGTGGCCTCTCCCACTGTGGAGCACAGGCTCTGGACGCGCAGGCTCAGTGGCCATGGCTCACGGGCCCAGCCGCTCTGCAGCATGTGGGATCTTCCCGGACCGGGGCACGAACCCGTTATCCCCTGCATCGGCAGGGTGACTCTCAACCACTGCGCCATCAGAGAAGCCCAAGTTCCTCATTTTTAAACCTACATTTTAATTATATTAAAATATTATTTTCTTCTATAATGTTATAGACTGTACAAAATGGGAGTTGGATTTATGCTCGCTCATCCCTACGGATTTACACGAATAATGTCAAGTTACCGTTGGCCAAGACATTTTGTAAATGGACAAGTAAGTTTTGGTATTTTCCAAAATGTCTTTTCCTCAAGATAATGATGTTAATTTTGTTTTAATTTCACATGATGCTATTACATTCTGTATTTTTTGTATCAAATATTTATTAAGTGTAGACCTGATGCAGGACTCTTTTAACAATGCAGTGGATATTAAAAAAATAAAAAATAATGATCTATATGGACAAAGAGTATGTAAGCTCTTTCAAAATATGACAAAGGTAGCCCCTCACCAAAGAAAACAAAACACACTTAAAAATAGGATACAGTAAGTAAAGTATGTACTTCTCATAAGTACCTACTTCATAGAGTTGATATGATGATTACAAATTAACACTTCAAAAAAAATTAAAACAGTACATGCACTACAGTACGAGCAATATAGATATTTGTTAAATACTTTTAAAAGAAGTTTTTTGGAAAACAAAGAGATGATCCAATTGGACCTAGGTTCAATAGGGAAAGTATGGTATAACAGGAAGGAAAGTATTGTGTTAAAGAAGAGACATTTGCTGACTCTGCTGGGAATGTTAAAAATGAAAAATATTTGGGCGGTATGGTAAAGACAATAATCTGAGTAATAATTTTTAAAAAAACTGAGAAATAAGATTATTAAAGAATATATTTGGAAAGTTAGTGGATAGTTTTCAGACTGAAGATTTCAAATGCAGCATCATATAGCAACTTCATACCTGAAGTAAAAAATTATCTTCCCTGCAAACCAGATAGATATTTATCTAGTTTCTAGTAGATTATTTTCGAATTGAGAAGTCCACTACTTTGTACAGCAACTCATTCTATTATTAAATAGCCTTAATATTTAGAAGATGTCCCTTTATACTGAGTCAACTTCTTGTAATTCCCACTAACTGGTCTTATTTCTGATGGCCGGAGTCATGGCATATGTCCATTTCCCCTTTTCCCATAACATTTCCAAGACTTCTCCAGGACTTGTGCATGCTGACAACACTTAGTTTTGTCCACTATTCATCATACAACAGGATTTAAGACAGACCTTGATAAACTTCCTAGACATAATCTGTTTTTTCCTATGATTATCTTTGAAAGTACCAATCAGAAACCACAATATTAAAAATTTGGTCAATTTATTAAGGGATATTGTGATGCTTTGATTAGTATATTTATTTAACAAAGAAGAATGAAAGAAACTAATATTTATTTAGCAATTATCATGTGGAAAGCATTTTTACATACCTCATTTAATTTTTATAGCCACTAAGTAATATCTTCACTTTACTGAAGAGGAAAATCAGGCACCGAAGTTTTGTATATTAACTAAGTTTTTGTAGCTAGTACTAATGGAGCCTATCTTTTAGTTCTGCTGTTTCTGACACTAAAGGCCTTGCCATTTCAGTGACATTGCACTACCTAGAGTGATATTAAGAAGTCAATGCAATTCCTTGCAAAGAAAATGAGAGGGTAAGAGAATCATAGCCTTGTTTGAAATATGGCAATAGAGAATGGGAAGTTAGGGGGAAGATAAATTCAGTAAAAATACGGAACAAGTTGGATTCTCAATGAAGGCTCTACAGAGGCACATAAGGGACAGATTGGGTTTGGTGGACTGAATAAGGACACATGTAATGTTAATAATGTGAGCTTTTAAAATATATTAATATATTTTTGTTAATTGAGGATGTTAATGATTGGATTGGGCCACCAAATAATAATGGAGTCATTAAAGAAGTTACTATTAATCCAGATACTACTTGTGGCAATGACTGGGTCTGTGAACATCGATGGCGTCAAATAAGGTAGGAATACTTATTTAGAGATATCCTCTAATAATACAGTTTCTTAACATTTTGTTTTAAACAGTTGACATATTCATCGGCATTTCTTATTCTATTTTGTGTTTAGGAACATGGTTGTGTTCCGTAATGTAGTTGATGGTCAACCTTTTACAAACTGGTGGGATAATGGTAGCAACCAAGTAGCTTTTGGAAGAGGAAACAGAGGATTCATTGTCTTTAACAATGATGACTGGTAAGTAGACATCAATTAGAAATAATATTTTGTACCAACATGTTCTTGGTTTATTCTTTTCCTGTTCATTTACTTCTTTCATACCTGAAAAATCCTTTAGTCAGCAGATTAAGAAAACTTAGTGATCAGCAGAAAAATGATGATGACTCTTATTCTTTTGATCTCCTCTCTTTATAAGGGCTTTCTCTTGTAAGTAGAGTTATTTTTTGTACACTTGTGCATATCATGGGCAGATATGCACATATATATGCTAACATATACACCTCACATAAAATTCACATAATATAAAGGTTGTGAAATCCCTAGAAGACTGTCTTCTAGGGCTTTAAAAATAAATAATGGAAAAATACTGCCTCAGGACGGAAATATCTTTTTTTCTGTCTCTTTTTTTTCACCTACCCTGGTATCTAGTTCTTTGGTCTTCTTTTTACACTGTCCTGTCTTTCTGTAACAAATAATACTTTTTAAAGCATATATATATATATATATATATATATATATATATATATATATGTATGTTATGGTCATTGATTGACCTCAGGAGATTTTTTAGTTTTAGTTCTGAAACATCTCATTACTGGCTTTTCATTTGTGACACTTATATTCTCTGTCTCAAGTATTCCCTCACACAGAGAACTATAGCTGAGAAGCCGTCTTTGCAAGCAGTTGAAATACCTTTGCCCAAGACTAACTTCCACTCATGCTTAGCTCACTCTAGCCCAAATTATATTTTACTGACAAAAAATAAATCAACTGTATCTCTTTCTTCCCCAAGACTCCATTGCCAGTCCTTTAATTTATGTCTTTTGTAGATGGGAGAATCAAAATAAATTTATGGGACAGCTTTGTATTTTAAAACCATATACTTATTTATAGAAATGCGAGGTTATTTTTATCTCCAGCCCAAATTTATTTGACCCTCTTGAAAAATAAGAGTTTTTTAAAGAAATAATCATATTTAAATTCTTGACAGTAATCAGTATTTTCTTAAGTTCAGATGAAGACAAATTTAAAATGTGTGTGTTTACCACAGGAATCAGTTTTCTCTAAGGGAGCCAATTCAACTAAATCTTCACTGATACTCTTCAACCTATTATTATTTTTTAAATAATATTTACTCTTTACTAGGTTACACCTAAGTCTTCTCTTCTATACGAATATTGTTGGCCCTAAGAAAACTACTTACAACCACTGAGGAGGCCTTTGTATTTGTATTTTATTTTCATTGAGACCTTGACTTCTTAGAGTTAGTTCTACAGCACCAAGTTAAACTCTTTGTTTTAGAGATAGTCTGTATTCTTGCTTTTAATTGTGGTGAAATCTTAAATTTTATTTTACAGGGCATTATCTTCAACTTTGCAAACTGGTCTTCCTGCTGGTACATATTGTGATGTCATTTCTGGAGATAAAATTGGTAACGATTGTACAGGAATTAAAATCTATGTTTCCGGCGATGGCAATGCTAATTTTTCTATTAGTAACTCTGCTGAAGATCCATTTATTGTGATTCATGCTGAATCTAAATTATAAAGTTTGAATTAAATACATACACACAGAGAAATAAAAGGTGTTTCTGTTCTTATATATATGTAATCTATAACTTCTCATAATTCGTTAATTTTTGGTTAAAGCTCTAATAAGTAACCAACTTGAAAAACTCAGAAAGGCATAAAAAACACATATACTTAAATAATTATAATATCATTACAATCAACATTTTGTCGTGGTTTAGAAGATTCTCATTGGGCTTCCCTGGTGGCGCAGTGGTTGAGAGTCCGCCTGCCGATGCAGGGGACACGGGTTCATGCCCCGATCCAGGAAGATCCCACATGCCGCGGAGCGGCTGGGCCCGTGAGCCATGGCCGCTGAGCCTGCGCGTCCGGAGCCTGTGCTCCGCAGTGGGAGAGGCCACAACAGTGAGACGCCCGCGTACGTACCGCAAAAAAAAAAAAAAAAAAAAAAAAAAAAAAAAAAAAATTCTCATTAACCTTTTTGTCAAAGGCATTTCTAAGAACTCAGAAAAGCATATTGAAAAACATGTTTGTTGCCATTAACACCATTTGCCCAGCTATGTATCTCTAATATATGTCTGTATTTCTTACATAGGGTGTTTCTAACAGTTAGGGGTAGCTGATTTAATGATGATTCTCATACAAAGTCATAACACTTGGGAGCTTTTCACAATATAAAGGCCCTTTCATGTTTAATAAGTTAAAAACTAAAAGAAACAAATTATGCAGTCTATAATAGTTAATTATCTGGAGCTCACAGGAATCTTCTCCTACATTCTCTATATTCATTTTTTCGTTCTCTTTCCAATGGCTTTCACATGATGATGTTGTATGGCTTTGGTTTCCTCTCTAAACCAAATTGATTCTGTAAGGGAGGAAAACTAAGTCAGGAAGGTTGTTCTGGTACAACACTGTCTCTGAGAGGCTTGCTCTATGCTGTGCCATGCAGTACTGGACTGAATGAGTCTAAAGATCTTATACCTGGTCAGATTTGGGTCCTGTTCTTATGTCCTAATAGAACAGAAGCTACAGTATTACCGTCTGTATATTCAGTGTCTTGATTTAGCTGATATTCTATGGTTGTACGTATTATTATCTATTAACTTCAGAATAAAATGTCATATTGAAATTGAAGAGGGATGTTGGGACTTTGCTAAAGAAGATTCCTTGGTGCAGGTACAATGAGATATAAAATGAAACCTCTGTTTCCTAGTGGTAGATTTTGTAAGAATTGGGTGTTACTTTAGGAATTCTGCCCAGTTCTATCTTAGGAATTTTTATTCTATCAATGTCAACACTCTCTGTAATTTAATTTGACTGAGATATATCTTTTTTTTAACATCTTTATTGGAGTATAATTGCCCCACAATGCTGTTCCAGTCTCCACTGAACAACAAAGTGAATCAGCCACATGTATACATATAGCCCCATATCTCTTCCCTCTTGTGTCTCCCTCCCACCCTCCCTATCTCACCCCTCTAGGTGGTCACAAACACCAAGCTGATCTCCCTGTGCTATGCAGCTGCTTCCTACTAGCTATCTATTTTACATTTGGTAGTATATATATGTATGTCAATGCTACTCTCTCACTTCATCCCAGCTTACCCTTCCTCCTCCCCATGTCCTCAAGCCCATTCTCTACATCTACATCTTTATTCCTGTCCTGCCCCTAGGTTCATCAGAACCTTTTTTTTTTTTTTTAGATTCCATATATATGTGTTAGCATACAGTATTTTTTTCTCTTTCTGACTTACTTCACTCAATATGACAGGCTCTATGTCTATCCACCTCACTACAAATAGTTCAATTTCATTTCTTTTTATGACTGAGTAATATTCCATTGTATATATGTGCCACATCTTTATCCATTCATCTGTCCATGGACATTTAGGTTGATTCCTTGTCCTGGCTATTGTAAATAATGCTGCAGTGAACTTTGCTGTACATGTCCCTTTTTGAATTATGTTTTTCTTAGGGTATATGCCCAGTAGTGGGATTGCTGGGTCATATGTTAGTTCTAATTTTAGTTTTTTAAGGAACCTCCATACTGTTCTCCATAGTGGCTGTATCAGTTTACATTCCCACCCACAGTGCAAGAGGGTTCCCTTTTCTCCACACCCTCTCCAGCATTCATTGTTTGTAGATTTTTTGATGAGAGATATATCTTTTTTTTTGGACAAGTGTTATTTTGCTGAAGATTTGCTATTCCCTCTCCAGTAGAGAATATTTTGTGCTCTTTTAACTCATTGAAAAGAATCTTTAGAGACTTTAGAAATAAATGAGATGGTGCTTATGAAAAAAGTGCCAACATTTTTATTGACATATACTAATTAATTGGAAAAGTGGCAATAAAAAATATTGTTTAAATGTTTTCATCACATTATTGATAGAAGTACAAGGCACACCCACTTGAAAACTAACTATCACGAGCAAGATAAAATGCTAAAGTATGAGAGGTAAAAAGATAAGATGTGGCCTTACTCTTTTGACCTATCACTTAGTGGAAACTGGTCAATAATTCCCTATACTGTCAGATAATTTTGCATTTGATTCTCTTATTAATTCAAAATATAAAAGGCTAATCCAAAATGTAGAAAAAAGAAGCACCATGGAGTATAATTTCAGTGTATTCTTTAAATTAATTAAATTCTTTATTGCTGCAGATAAAATTTGACACTCTAGGTACTGATTTAAAGTAGTTGAAAGTGAGTCTAAATTTTAGTTCTGTTTTTCCTTTATTTACTCTTATATTCACCAGTATCAATTATATACTTTCAGAATCCAAAAGCAATTATCACAAAATTTAACCATTTGCTTTTCAAAAACTTTTTGCGTATTTTCAAAGTTTATATAGGATCCTCGTTAATTCTAGAATTTATAAAACTGATTCTTTCACAAAAAATCAAACACATGAGTTTGAAGTAAATCTTGTTTTAGGAAACTTCTTCAAATCACAGACATTTTAGTTATAGCAGTAGAAGGTCTTTAAAAGAAGTTTCATTTTCTTATGTTTGAAGATTACAGAGTAAAGTTATTGCCATTCCAACCTCCTGCTTAATGAAAAGAGAAAATAACAAGAACAAAAACTATAGGGAATAACCCCCTTCATCTCCAATAAAACTATGAGATTGTCAGTCCAAATAATAAACAATAAGAACCAGCATGAAAATTCAACAGAGTAGAATTTGGACTCTTCTAGAGAGGAAATAGTACCAACAGACTTTGAGCAAGGCCAAACCTCTTAGAAATACGGAGGTCTCTGACCTTAAAGATCTAATCAAAGACTTGTTTATTTGAACAGTGAGCTACAAGGATGTGGTGAGCCTTGGAACTATACATAAACTCTAAAAGTCACAACGAAAACCAATATTTTCCGGAAGAAGTTAGTAAGAGTTTCAAGTATTAGCAAGGAACATATTTGATGATCAGCTTGATAGTTGTACAGAATCCTTTTGGGAGTGTAAAGAAGTAACTAAATCAGTTAACCTGCAATCTATTCACTCTGTTTACTGTCAGATGCCCTGAAAGAATAGAAGGTAGGCGACCTGGTCTAATCTCCTTGTCAGCTGGACTTCTGGGAGAAGGGACTGCTGATATTTGCTGGGGGATGAAACTTTATCTCTGAAATCCCCTTTATAGAGTGTTCCTCGCTCAGGGTTACCTATAATAAATATAACCTAGAATCTATGTGCTACAGTGTATATCTTGTAAGTTATACAATTCTCTGAGACATAAATGGAAATGTTTTATACCTTAACTGCTCTTGTTGTCTGAGGTAACCCCATGAACCTTATTTAGAAACCTGATCTATTGTTCTGAGCCAGATACTAATGTCCAATGCAGGAAAATGGGACCTGAGGAACTGCTGTTGATATCTCAGGCCTTTCTCTCTTTTGTCTGAACATCTTGATTGACTGTATCCTTGAAATTATTATAAAAGTTTGATGCCAGAATAGGATCTCTGATTCACTTTTGTCTGATTTGATAATCCAATTCTACGTGTTAGCTTGGGGGAATAAAATACACTCTCTATTACCATAAAGGAAATCTATAACATGATAAGTTTCATAAGGAGCCATATAGATTTTCTGCTCATTCTGAAAAGATGTTGAGAAACAGGTAAAGGTACTACAAAGAAAATAAATGATCTTAGAGCAGATGGATGGTTGAAAAAGTTTTCTGAGACAATATACACAAAATGCAGCTGTCCCAATTCACACAGCCACCAAACCCCAGCATACACATACAAAGCTTTTGTTGGATTAAGAGACTTATTAATAATAAAATGATTAATCATCAAGAAGGAAACTATATATGGCCCATGCTAAGTAATTGTAGAAGAAGAAAATGAAGATAAATTAAAAACAGCAGTACAAAATCAATGGCATTCTTGAAAACCACCAAACATAACTAGAAAAAGTGATTTAAAAAACATAATTTACAACAACAACAAAACTATAAGGTACCTAAGAATAAACATAACAAAGGTGGAAATTGGTACTATAAAAATTCTAGAATGTTTTAGGATACATAAAAAATAAATGGAAATAGATTTATACACATGAATTGGATTCCTGAAAATAAAATGTGCTAAATGCAATAAATATTCAATAGAAAAGTTGAAATGTAAAATTGAGGAAACCTTCAAGAAAATAGAGGAAAATGGTAAGAGACAGAAAATAAAATAGAATAGAATAGGTTAAAAAGTTAGAGCATTATTCCAGGAATTTAAACATCAAATTATAAAGAGTTTTTTTTTTTTTTTTTTTTGGTATGCGGGCCTCTCACTGTTGTGGCCTCTCCCATTACGGAGCACAGGCTCTGGACGCGCAGGCTCAGCGGCCATGGCTCACAGGCCCAGCCGCTCCGCGGCATGTGGGATCTTCCCGGACCGGGGCACGAAACCGTGTCCCCTGCATTGGCAGGTGGACTCTCAACCACTGCGCCACCAGGGAATCCCTATAAAGATTTTTTGAAGAGACTATATGGAAAACAGGAAAGAGGCAATTATGAGCTCAAGGATATGAGTATACAGATTAAAATTGGAAATGTTAAAAACAGTGCATATTGTAATATTTCAGAAAATCAAAGGGGAAAAAGTGATGCTAAAAACTTCCAGAGAAAGAGAATGACTAGTTTACATATGGTGGATCAAAATTAGATTAACACCAGAGTGCCAGTACAAGAGAGTCAATAGAGTGTAGATTCAGATTTTGACTGTAAAATGTATTTGCTAAGTAACCTGAGACAAGTTTTTCAATTTCTTTGGACCTCAATTTCCTCAACTATCATTATGGATAATATTACTTTTTCATAACTTTGTTATGAAGAATAAATAGGCTAATATAGAACATGGTATATAGGAATTCCTAAATTAATGTTAGCTATTTTAGAAAACTTATTAACAGTAACCCTGAAAGCTAGAGCACAGTAGAACAATTCTTTAAAATCCTGAGGAAAATGATTTCCAACTTAGAATTTTGTAGCCAGCCATGATTTGTGGGGGAGAATAGATATCACATGCAAAAACCTAAAAACATCTAACTCCCATATACCTTTTTTCACAGAAAGGAGGAATTAAACCCAGAAAGAGGAAAGTAAGATTTCTGAAATAGAATCCTATACAGAAGAGAGGCTAAGGGAATTCTCAATACAATAACTAAAAAAGTCCCAAGAGATTAGGGCTCCAGCAGGCTATGGATCAAACAGTAAATATGAGGTTAGTTCATTGGTGGAATTTGTGAGAAAGGTCTTTTTAGAAAAATAAAATAAAGTTGAAGGGTTTGACCTCGTGTATAATTTTATTGAAAAGCATTTTAGAGAGTTTTTGGAAGTTTGGAAAGACATAAGTAGATATTTGAAGAATGACAAGCAAATAAAAAAAATAAATAACTTTTAGAAAAGTAAAAACTCTTGTCTAAGAAAGGAAATAAAATGTCATAATGCTTGGCTCAGAATGAAAAATGTTTACATAGACATAATATTAAAAACAGTAAATTTGGATTTAATTAATGAAACCATATGGGGAAGATGGGAAACAGAAAATGTGCATATATGAGGGATGCATTATAGTACTAAATTATAATCTTATAAATTTGGAGATCAAGGCACAATATCTATAACATAGAGAGGGAGAGAGACAGAGAGACAGACTTTCATAATAGATATCTCCTAGAAAAAATAAAAGAAACTTTACTTTTCATTTCACATTCATTTCTAAATATCAATGGTCACTCGAATTAGAATGCCAAAGCCAGTGCTAGTTTCAAACTTTTAGAGTCATTAACTACTGAATCCATTTGTAATCCACACTCTTTTGTAATAATAATTTTTAAAAAGAAACAAAATTCTAAATTTTCTATAAATGAAAGAAATTCTAACAAAGTTCTGAGTTTTGAATTAGGATATTTCAATGTTTTTCTTTTTAAAGATATAAATACAAGTTTTTTCTGAGTTTTTTTTTTTTTCCTATTTCCTGTTTCTGAAGCCACAAGCATAAACTAATTTGCCTGATCCATCTCAGGTTAAAACCTAGGCAGTCCTGATGTAGTCTCCCCACAGTGTTAAACAGACTTTGGAAAATCCTGGAGAATCTGTGTCCCACTTCACATTGGAGATATGGGAACACATATATTGTACAGCTTGACCAACATGGCAGGCAGAGTTGGATAATGAGTGTTATAGAATCTGCACTATGAAGAAATAGGCACTCCTAGAGAAGGGTAGACTTGAAGATGGGCTTAATCTTTGGCAATGACCTGTTTCCAGGTTATGTTTGACTCTAATCTCTCCCAACCTCCAGTAATGATTGACATATACACAGGAGGATAAAGGTTCAGGGCAGGAAAATGCAAATATGGCCACTCCCCTTTCTTGCCACTTAAGAGGAAGGAACAGCATTCTTTGAAAGAATTCTGGAAGATGACAAGCAAGAATATGAGTAGTGGCTTACCACAGAGTTAGACACACTGAGGATGAGTATATAGTGGGCCACCCAGGGATAGAGGTGAGACAACTCTTCTTTTTCCATACATACCATAAAGTGGTGACACTAATGTTTCAAGGTATGTTAGAATTATCCTTATAAGGATTTTGTATTCTCCCTTTCTCTCACATGTCTCAGATAATACCTTACATCATCTTGTCTTTAAATAGAAGTAGGTGCACAGGCCAATATGGATTACCTTGTATAGGTCCTAGACCATTCCCCAAACCAAGAATTTCTCTGAAATCTCCTAGTTTAGGTACAAATTAAACTATGTCCAAGAAGGTGTCTGTTCCCCTTGATCTTCTATCTTCCACTAAATTAGATTGAAGTCATAGTAGATTTTGGAACAGGTTTATATCATTTAGTTCATCCTTGTTAGATTATTAAAGTCAAATCTGGATTTTAATACATGTTTTAAACTTTAAAAATGGCAGGTTTAGTTATAGAAGAAAAAAGATTTTTGTTGGGAGTATTGTATATTCATAGAGTTAAATCATCTGTGTTATGCGAATGCTTTACATGCTGCTAGGTCAGGTATGTCCCTACTCTTATGCAATCAAGTCCATCATTACCTGTAACCTAGAAAAATGCTGACATATTTCCAATTAGGGTGAGCCTTCTTATCAAAAGCCTTCCTATCCTTTTTGATATCCTTCCTAAGCCTTTCAAACGGCTTTTGATAGCTTTCTTTTCAAAATCCTGTCCTAGATTTTGTTGCTTAAAGATGAATACTGTATGAGTATGAACCATTATGTTACAGACAGTCAAAAAAGCTAAGAAAATATGTTCAATATAATTGGGATAGTGAGTCCATTTACAGGTCAGGCAAAGCTGCATTCTCATTATTCCAGAGATTTTGGAGGAAAAAATTTAAATGAGGAACTGGCAAGGATTCCAAGGGGAAAATTATCTCAAACAGCTTAGAAAAATATTTTCAAAATTTATTATTGCACTAATATTATTTTATCTATTTTAATAAATATGTAATTTGAGAAAAGCTAATAAAATGTTAGGAGGAAAATTCTTCATAATTATTCAAATACTTATTTACATCTAAGCATACATTAAACCTTTAGCACCAAACGTGCTGTCTGACATAAAATAGGCTTTAAATGAATTAACTGATGAGTGAGTAATTGAAAAATATAGTTCTTTATTTGATACTAGCATGCAACCTCTGAAAAATAATCTACATACAAATAGATATAGATAGTAAAATAATATTGATAATTGTGAATAAAGAATCAATTTTCATATCTGTAAAAATGTGGGAGTTAGTGTGAGATAGATTTGGGTATGAATTCAATTCCTACTACTTTATTGTATGTCTGTGGGCAATTTACTTAACCTTTCCACATGCACCTTCATGTTCCTAGCTAATAATTGTAAATAACAGCTAACTCATAGAGAAGTTACAGAAACAGCATAATATATAGGGCATAATGCCTGCCACAATGAATGTGCAACAAGTTTTACTTATTATCCCAATAAAACCTTATATTGACTAGAAAAAATAAATAAATAAGGCATTTGTATAAATTGAGTAGATACAAGTCAATTTCATTTAATTACTTCAATTCTCTCTACTTAAACATCTCTAATTATTAAATTTAATAAAATTTAATTCGCCTATAGTCTGAGTTAAAAATGTAAATAAATAAAAATTGACTTTGTAGTAGTGATTAATTTAGTGATTGTATTACTACATGGCATTTTGAACTATATGGCATATTTGAAAGAGCAATAAATTGTAAGAATACGTAATTGCTTTTCTAATGTAAAGTCACAAAGAATATCTGGTCCAGGAGTGGTTACTATCAATTTCAGTATTCAAAGGAAAATATAAATTTAAAATCTTCTCATTAAATAATTTGAACGTTTCTCATTTGATTAAATGAAACAATAGGTTACCTATATAATGATTGCATTTATTTGGAATATCAGTGCAGTGTGGAGTGATAAGAAGGACGCTTGAATGAGAATTCAGAGGCTCTTAGCTGCAGTATGGCTCTGATACTAAATAGCAGTGTGATGTTGGGAAAGACATTTTCCTCTACATGTCTCAGGATATTAAAAAAGATGATATTTAAGGTACTTGAACAGGCCTGCCTTCCATGGAGCCACTTTACAGCTAAGAAATAAATTCTCAAATCATAGAAGTTGAGTAATAAGACAGTTATTAGAAGGTGAAAATATATTATTTTAGTATCTGACATCAGAATTATCTCATAGATAAAATCTTCCTCTTTAAGAAGATATCTTGAAAAACCACTGACAGAGTGAGATTCTGAGACAAGACCCCAAGAGTGTAAATGTGGTTTTCTAGGTCTGTACTAGAAAGAAGGTTTTTTTTTTTTTTCCCTAGGAAAGGACATAAAATTAGAAACTGAAGAGGGAAAAGAGTTAGAGAAGCCAGTAAAACATTGTGAGATGACCATGGGGACATAAATTCATTCCCTCCCTACCATCCATCAACAGAAATCTTGACGTCTTTGGGTTTCCAAAGTAAGTGGGGATGGGAATATTATCAAGTCTTTCTAGCTCTCAAGGGGCGGGCAATCCCTAGATGACATCTGGCCCACATTTTGAGGGCCTATACCGGTTCATGTGAACTAAGGCTTTGGACCACACTGCATCTTGAATTAAATCACCACTCTCAAACTGAGCAAGCAGTAACAAAGTGTTGGGTACATGGAACAGAGTAGAATTGTGTTGATCCTTAAACAATGGAATAATTACCACAATTAAGTTAAGTAACATATCTGTCACCTAATATAGTTAACTATTTTTTTTTGTGAGTGTGATAAAATGATTAAGACTTACTCTCTTAAGAAAAAAAAATAAAAGACTCTCAGCAAATTTCAAGTATACAGTACAGTATTATTAACTATAGCCACTATGCGATACATTACAGCCCTAGAGTTTATTCATTTTATAAGTGAAAGTGTTATAACTTCTCGTTTCCCGCAGCACCCCCAGCCCCTGACAACCATCATTCTACTATCTGTTTCTACGAGCTCCATTTTTTTTTAAAGATTCCACATATAAGTGGGATCATACAGTTTTGTCTCTGTTTGTATGGCTTATTTCAATTAGTATAATGGCCTCCAGTTTCATTCATGTCATCACAAATGGCAGTATTTTTTTAATGGCTGAATAGTATTTCATTATATATAGCTATACCATGTTTTCCTTATCCATTCTCCCACTGAGGAACACTTAGGTTATTTCTATATCTTGGCTATAGTAAGTAATGCAGCAATGAACATAAGAGTGCAGGTATCAATTCAATATACTGACTCTATTTCTTTCAGATGTATACACAGAAGGATTGCTGGATCATATGGTAGTTCTATTTTAAATTTTTTGAGGAACTATTGTTTTCCATAATGGCTGTACCAATTTACATTCTTAACAGCAGTGTACAGGATTCCCTTTTCTCCACATCCTTGTGAATATTTGTTATCTCTTGTCTTTTTGATAGTAGACACTCTAACTGGTGTTAAGTCATATCTCATTATGGTTTTGATTTCCATTTTTCTAATGATAAGTGGTGTTGAGCACCTTCTCATGTATCTATGGATCATTTGTATGTCTTTTAGAAAACATGTCTATTCTGCTCCTTTGCCCATTTTTAAATTGTGATATATATATATATATATATATATATATATATATATATATATATATATATATATATATATATATATATATGGCTATTGAGTTGTAAGTGTTCTTTATATATTTTTGGGTATTAAACCCTTACCAGATACATAGTTTGCAAATATTTTCTCCCATTCTGTAGGTTGCCTTTTCTTTTTTTTTTAATGTTTCCTTTGTTATGCAGGAGACTTTTAGCTTGATACAGTCCCACTTGTTTACTTTTGGGTTTGTTTGCCTGTGCTTTTGGTGCCATGTTCATGAAATCATTGACAAGACCAATATCATGAAACTTTTCCCCTGTTTTCTTCTAGGAGTTTTATGGTTTTGAGTTCTATGTTTAAATCTTTAATTTATTTTGAATTAATTTTTGTGAGTGCTGTAAGGCAGGGGTCCAGTTTCATTCTTTTGCATGTGGACATCCAGTTTTCCTACCATCATTTCTTGAAAGGACTATGCCTTTCCCATTGGGTTTTCTTGGTGTCCTTGTCAAAGATCATTTGAACATATATGTGCGGGATTATTTCTGGGTTTTCTATTCAGTTGCATTGGTCTATGTGCCTTTTTTTATGCCAGTACCATACTGTTTTAGTTACCATAACTTTGTAATGTAGTTTGAAATCAAGAAATGTGGTGCCTCCATCTTTGTTTTCTTTTCTCAAGATTGGTTTGATTATTTGGTGTGTTTGTGGTTCCATACCATAACACTGGGTCAAAGAAGAAATAAAAATCGTTATCAAAAATAACTTGAGGGGGATTCCCTGGTGGCACAGTGGTTAAAAATCCACCTGCCAATGCAGGGGACATGGGGTTCGACCCCTGTTGCTGGAAGATCACACATGCCACAGAGCAACTAAGCCTGTGCACCACAACTACTGAGCTCGCACTCTGGAGCCCGCAAGCCACAACTGCTGAGTTGGTGTGCCACAACTACTGAAGCCTGTGAGCCTAGAGCCCATGCTCCACAACAAGAGAAGCCACCGCAATGAGAAGCCTGTGCACTACAATGAACAGTGGCCTCTGCTCGCCACAGCTAGAGAAAGCCTGCATGCAGCAACCAAGACCCAATGCAGCCAAAGATAAATAAATAAATACCTTGAAACAAACACAAATGGAGTGTTATCAGAAGCATGGTGGGGAGAAAAGCTACCTTTTTCTTTCCTCTTCAATCTACAACCAATAAAATACCCACAACTCAACAAAGGTACCGCCACCCAAGACAAAAGGAGGCAGGAGGATTCTACACATCTGTACAGGTGAGTGGACTGGAGAAGAGGCAGAACTAAAGGAAAAGAGGAGTTGGTACCTGCCATACCAGCCCTCTGACCATACCCTCTGTGGGTAGCTGAGCCCACAGCTTCAGAAACCTTAGCATCAGCAGGGGAAATGGCGCATAGGACTCCAGCCTCCAGACCACTCCAGTGCCTGTGGCCACAGGTAACTGGGCAGGCATGGCAGTGGGGCCTGAAACCCCCTTCCTCCAGCTTTTGAGGGGCCCACAAATTCTACACCTCCACACCCCCCCACTGGCTGTGGCAGAGGCCACAAACCTTACAACACTGGACACAGTAGAGGTGCCTGTGCGACCCTGGTTCCCCCCACCAACTCTCACCCTCCCACCCCAGGGCAGAGCCTGTGTCTCAAGAGATTAGGGACAGGAGGAAGGAGTTCACAATCCCAGTGACGACAGGGGCTCTGGCAGAAGCAAGGCTGCAAGAAGCTCGGAGTCACAAGAAGCAACAACGAAGGGACAGAGCCATACCTCTTACACAGAAGATGAAAAGTGCGAGCTTTCAAATATTTGCAACCAGAGGCAGCTCACAGTAGAGAAACCAAAAACTTGTGCCACAGCGCCACCTACTGGAAAACAAAAGAAATGACTCTAATTTCTAACGTCATTTAACTTTAAATGCATCGAAAGAGGAGCAATTCGTCAAGTAAAATGAACAATCACAAAATGAAAATGACAGTTCTTCAGAAATCAAACTTAAACTCATGGAATATTGCTGTCTAACTGATAGATAATTCAAAATAACTGTCACGAAGACACTCAACAAGGTACAAGAAAACTCAGAACGGCAGTTTAATGAGCTCAGGACTAAAATTAATGGACACCAGGAATATTTTACCAAATAGATTGAAGTTCTAAAAAAGAATGAAACATAAATTCTGGAGCTGAATAGCTCAATAAATGAGATGAATAATTCATTAGAAAGCATTGAAAATAAAGCAGACCATATGGGAAGAGAGAATTAGTGAGCTCAAAGATAAAAGTCTAGAAGAGAGGAAAGAGAAACAGATATGAAAAATTCAACAAGAGCTATTCAACCCTTTTATGAAGGACAACATTAGGAAAATGGTTATCTCAGAAGGATAAGAGGGGAGAAAGGAAGCAGGGAGATAATTTAAAGAAATAATAGCTGAGAACTTCCCAGACTTTGGGAAGGACCTGGATATACGAGCCCATAAATCTAAGAGAACACCTAATTATCTTAATGTAAAGAAACCTTCTCCAAGACTCATAATATTAAATTGTCAAAAGTCAATGACAAAGAAAGAATTTTAAAGGCAGCCAGGGAAAAAGATGGTAACCTACAGAGGAGACTCCATTAGGCTATTATCAGATTTCTCAACAGAAACCCTACAGACCAGGAGGGAATGCAATGGAATTCTCAAAATACTCAAAGATAATAACTGTCACCTAAGAATATTCTATCCAGTAAACATCATTCAGATATGAAGGAGGAATAAAAGACTTTCCCAAACAAATAAAAGCTGAGGGAGTTCATCAATACTAGATATGCCTTATGAAAGATATTGAAAGAAGTTGTTCTTCCAGAAACAAAATGGTAAAAATACACAAAACTTTGAGCAAGGTTATAAATAGAATTAGAAAATTGCAACTCTTTATCTGATTAGGTTTTTAAATACTTTATTATAACATAAAGGTTAAAGGGAGAAAAAAGGAAAGCAAAAAAAAATAACTACAGCTGTCTCAGTTAGCAAACTCACAACATAAAAAAAAAGGATAATTTGAAACAAACGTAAAAGGGGAATAGGAAAAGAATGGAATTCATATATATAAATGAAATAAGGTGCTATCAGCAGAAAAGGGACTATTTTATCTATGAGACATTTAACACAAAACTCAGAATAACCACAAAACGAACATATAGCAGAGACTCAAAGCATAAAAAAGAGGAAATGGAGAAAAATATCATAGAAAATCACCAAGCCAAAATGGCAGACAGAAACACAAGGAAAAAGAAATGATGGTGATCTAGAGCAACCAGAAGACAAAAGGTAAAATGGCAGTATTAAGTCCTCACCCATCAATAATCACCTTAAATGTAAATTGACTGAATTTGCCAATCAAAGGCACAGAGAGTCTGGATGGAATAAAAACAAGACCCAACTATGTGCTGCCTCCGGGAGACTCAGCTCAGCTCTAAAGACAAACATAGGCTAAAAGTGAAATGATGGAAAACAGTGTTCCAAACAAATAGCAGCCAAAAATACGCTAGTGGAGCTATGCTCATATTAGACAAAATATACCTCAGGTCAAAAAAATGTAATAAGAGACAATATACAAAAATAAAGAGGATGATTCATCAAGAAGTACATACAGTAATTAATATATGCACCTAACACAAGAGCACAAAAATATATAAAACAGTTATTAACAGACTTAAAGGGAGAAATTGACAGCAACACAATAATAGTGGAAGACATTAACATCCTACTTACATCAATGGACAGATCATCCAGACAGAACACAAGAAAACAGCCTTAAATGAAACATTAGACTAGATGGGTTTGATAGATTTGTATAGAACATTCCATCCAAATTCAGCAGACTACACGTTCTTCTGGAGTGCATATAGAACTTTCTCAAGGATAGACCATATGTTGGGACACAAAACAAGTCTCAATAAATTTAAGAAAATTGAAATCATGTCAAACATTATTTCTGATAAAAATGGAATGAAACTAGAGCTCAACTATAGGAAGAAGACTGGAAAAGTCATAAATACATAGATACTGAACAACATGATACTGTACAAGTATTGGGTCAACAAAGAAATCAAAGGAGAAATAAAAAATTACCTGAAGATAAATTAAAATGAAAATAAGACATTTCAAAATCGATGGAATACAGAAAAAGTGGTACTAAGAGGGAAGTTTAATAGCAATGCAGACCTCCCTCAAGAAATGAAAATTAATCTCTAACAATCTAAACTTACCACTAAAGGAACTAGAAAAGGGGGAACAAATGAAGCCCAAATTTAGTAGAAGGAAGGAAATAATAAAGATCAGAGCAGAAATAAATGAAATGGATACTAAAAAAACAATAGAAGAGATCAAAGAATCTAAGAGCTGGTTCTTTGAAAAGATAAATCAACAAACTGTTAGCTAGACTCACTAAGAAAAAAAGAGAGAAGGTTCTGATAAATAAAATCAGAAACAAAAGAGGAGAAATAACAATGGATACCATAAAAATACAAAGAATTGTAAGAGAATGTTTTGAACAACTGTACACCAACAATTTGGACAACCTAGAAGAAATGGACATATTCTCAGAACAATACAACCTTCCAAGACTGAGTTGTGAAGAAATCGAGAATCTGAATAGACCAATCACTAGTTCAGAGATTGAAACAGTAATCAAAATCTCCCATAAAACAAAAGTCTGGAGCCAGACGACTTCAGAAGGGAATTCTACCAAACACTCAAAGAAGATCTAATACCTATTCTTCTCAAACTATTGCAAAAAATTAAAGAGAAGGGAACACTTCCTAACTCATTTTACAAGGCCAATATCACCCTGATACCAAAACCAGACAAAGACATCACACAAAAAAAGAAAGTTACAGGGAAATATCACTGATGAAAATGAATGCAAAAATCCTCAACAAAATATTGGCAAACTAAATTCAACAATACATTAAAAGGATCATACACCATGGTCAAGTGGGTTTAATTCCAGGGATACAAGTATGGTTTAACATTCATAAATCAATCAGTGTGATACACCACATTAACAAAATGAAGGATGAAAATAATATGATCTTCTTAATAGATGCAGAAAAATCATTTGACAAGGTTCAACACCCATTTATGATAAAAATGATAATGTGGGTATAGAAGGGATGTACTTCAAAATAACAAAGGTCATACGTGAGAAACCCACAGCCAACATCATAGTCAATGGTGAAAGGTGGAAAGCTATCCCTCTAAGATCAGAAACAAGATAAGGATGCCCACTCTCATCACTCTTATTCAACATAATTTTGGAAATCCTAGTGAGAGCAATTTGGCAAGAAAAATAAATAGAAGACATCCAAATTGCAAAGAAAGAAGTAAAACTGTCACTATTTGCAGAAGAAATTATTTAATATATAGAAAACCCTAAAGACTCTACCAAAAAACTATTAGAAATAATAAAGGAATACAGTACAGTAGCATGATATAAAATCAATATACAAAATCTGTTGCATTTATTTATAATAACAGTGAGACATCAGAAAGAGAAATTTAGAAACAATCCCATTTACAATCACAACAAAAATGCCTAGGAATCAATTTAACCAAGGAGGTGAAAGACTTATAGACTGAAAACTATAGACATTGTTGAAAGAAATGGAAAAAGACACAAATACATGTAAAGATGTTCTGTGCTCATGAATGGAAAGAATTAACATTGTCAAAATGTCCATATTACTCAAAGCAATCTACAGATTTAAGGCAGTGCCTATAAAAATCCCAAGGACATTTTTCCCAGAAATAGGAAAAAATGAAATATTACTATTTGCAACAGTATGGATGGACCTTGAAGGCATTATGCTAAGTAAAATAAGTTAGACAGAGAAAGAAAAATACTGTATGACTTCACTCATATATGGACTATAAAAAAAAACTAATAAACAAATACACAAAAACAAAATATATGAACAAACCAAACCAAACAACAACAAACAAATAGATGCAGAGAGACAGGGTGGAGGGTGAAATGGGTAAGTGGGATCAACTGTATGGTGATGGATGGAAAATAAATTTTTGGTGGTGAGCATATTGTAGGGTATACAGAAATAGAAATATAATGTTATACATATGAAACATATAATGTTATAAATCAATGTTACTTCAATAAAATTTTTTTTTAAATGACAGTGGATACACAGCATATGAAATCTTACAGAATGCAGCAAAAGCAATTCTCAGGGAGAAGTATAGTAATAATTGCCAATATTAAGAAAAAAGAAAGATCTCAAATAAAAAATTTAACTTCATACCTCAAGGAACTGGAAAAGGAAGAATAAGCTAAACTCAAGGTAAGAAGTAGGAATAAAATAATAAAGATTAGAACAAAAATAAATGATACAGAGACTAGAAAAACAACAGAAAGATTAATGAAACTAAGCTGGTTTTTTTGAAAAGATAAACAAAATTGACAAATTTTTAGCTAGAACAACTAAGAAATAAAGAGAGAAGACTCAAACAAATAAAAGCAGAAATGAAAGGGACGTTACAACTGATAACACAAAATATAAAGGACCGTAAGAGACTACTATGAATAATTATATGCCAAGAAATTAGATACCCTAGAAGAAAGTAATACATTTGTAGAACATACAACCTGTCAAGACTGGAAAACATACAACCTTTCAAGACTGGGTAAAAAATAAATAGAAAATCTGAAATAAATAGAAAATCTAAGCTCAGGGCCAGATGACTTTACTGTTGAATTCTACTAAACATTAAAAGAAGATTTAATGCGAGTCTTTCTCAAACTCTTCCAAAAAAAAAAAAAAAATCAAAGAGGAAGGAACACTTCTGAGCTCATTTTATGAGGCCAGAATTATTCTGATTCCAAAATCAGATGATGACATTACAAGAAAGTAAAATTACAGAATAATATCCCTGATGAACATAGATGTGAAAATCTTCAACAAACTACTATCAAACTGAATGTAACACACATTAAAAAAGATCATACATCATGGCCAAGTGGGATTTATACTTGGGATGCAACAATGGTTCAATATACCAAATTAATAAATGTGACACACCACATTAACAGAATGAAGGATAAAAAAAATATTATTATATAAGTAGATGTAGAAAAACATTTGAAAAACTTCAATATACTTTTATGGTAAAAAATCTTAACAAATTAGATATATAAAGTATGTACCTCAACATAATAAAAAACATATATAATAAGCACACAGTTAACATACTCAGTGGTGAAAAGCTGAGGGCTTTCCCTCTAAGACTGGAAATGAGATAAGGATGCCAGCTTTTGCCACTTTTATTTAACACAGTACTGAAAGTACTAGACAGAACGGTTAGACAAAACAAAGAAATACAAGGGGGCTTCCCTGGTGGCGCAGTGGTTGAGAGTCTGCCTGCCGATGCAGGGAACACGGGTTCGTGTCCCGGTCGGGGAAGATCTCACATGCCGCGGAGTGGCTTGGCCCATGAGCCATAGCCACTGGGCCTGCGCGTCCAGAGCCTGTGCTCCGCAATGGGAGAGGCCACAACAGTGAGAGGCCCGTGTACCGCCAAAAAAAAAAAAAAAGAAATACAAGGCATCCAAATCAGAAAAGAAAAGGTAAAATTGTCTCTTTATAGGTAACATGATTTTATATATAAAAATTCCTAGAGACTCTACCAATAAAACTTTCAGAACTAATAAACTATTTCAGTAAAGCTGTAGGATACAAAATCAGTATAGAAAAATCAGTCGCATTTTTATACACTAACAGTAAACTTTCTAAAAGATAAGTTAAGAAAGCAATCCCACTTACAACAGCATGAAAAACAATAAAATACTTAGGAATAAATTTAACCAAGTAGGTGGAAGACCTGTACACTGAAAACCATAAGACACTGATGAAAGAAATAAAGACACATAAATGAAAAGATACCCCATGTACATGGGTTAGAATAATTAATTTTGTTAAAAATGTCCATAATACTTAAGGATCTACAGGTTCAACATGATCCCTATCAAAATTTCAATAGCATTTTCACAGAAAGAGAAAAACAATCCTAATATTTATACATAACACATGGTTTATTAACAGGTTGATATTTGCTCAAAGGTGCTCTATAACAGATTTATTTGATGGGTTAAAGTCACTAATATGCTCCATCTATATTGTGTTGTATAATATAGTTGAGCATTGAAATCCCAGGAGAGACTACATCCAGCTAGTAATTAGGGAATGTTTGTCAAAGTGCCACCAAAATGGTGAAGGAGTGGGTTGCTTAGGAGTATGAAAAGTGAAGGATAAATATAGATTTATAGGCCCCACCATTAGAAATCAGACATGCTCCCAGAGAAACTAGTGTTGGTGTTTTTGTCATCAATTGCATGATATCTGATTAGGTAATATAAAGACTCGCTATTAAATGTTTGGCAATATATGAGCAGAAAGAAGACAAGACCACTTTATTTGTGTTAGTTCTAGAGAAACTAATTGTTTTCTATATATTTACTCTATCTATAGGGGCTTCCTATAGATAGGAAGGGGCTTCCCTGGTGGCGCAGTGGTTGAGAGTTCACCTGCTGATGCAGGGGACACGAGTTCGTGCCCCCGTCTGGGAAGATCCCACATGCCGTGGAGAGGCTGGGTCCGTGAGCCATGGCTGCTGAGCCTGCACGTCCGGAGCCTGTGCTCCACAATGGGAGAGGCCACAACAGTGAGAGGCCCGTGTACCGCAAAAAAAAAAAAAAAAAAAAAAAAAAAAAAAGCACAGAAAAAAAACCCCCCCACACAGAAAACAATACAACGGTGTTCTTTAATCTTGAATATTTTTTTTTGCATGACTACTTACTAACATAAAAGAATATGGTGTCATATATATATTACCTTGATTGAGTTATATAAATATATACAATGTAGGATTAAAGTAAATGAAATTAAAATTCATAATTCTGGGCATATTTATAATGCTAAATAACAGTATATAAAACAATATGTAGTAATGATTATAACATAAATAAGCATTTAATTATTACTTATTTTTCTATGAAAAATGTTATTATGAAACAGGGAATGGGAAGAAATGAAATTTGCAGAGTAAATGATGAAACTGAGTCTGAAATACATCCATTATACCTATGCTGGAATTTATCTGGTTAAATCAGTGCTCTGTTTACACATTGCTGACCATCTGCTCTGTCACCTAAAGTGATCCCGTTATGAAACAGAATCCAAAGATATCTTATCTTCTGTTCCTTGGTATTTCTGCATGTCAACATAACTTTAACCAGCTAAAAAAAGTAAATGTTCACTACCAGCTTAACCTCTAGAATATGTTAATGAAATTATATTTTAGATTCATGGCAGCCTATTAAAACCTTTTATAATTAAAAGTAGTCATTTATAAACTTGCTACATCTTCTGGCAAAAAATGAAAGCCACTTTCTAAGTAACAGTAAATATGTTGTTAACTAGTGACTAGTAAGTAAACTTTAAAAGTAAGAATTTGGTAGGAAAGCATGTGAATATATGTATATATTTATATTTATATAAATATATATACAAATTACAGGGAGAGATGGTGAGGGTAAATTATTCAAAGAAAATGTAACAGGGAAAAGCCAAACCTGACTCCATGTTGGATCTGTTTCTTTTACTTTAACCTTTGCTTCCCGTTGCTTTTGTTCACTAAAAGGATACTGTCTGTACATAATGGCCTGCCTCAGGGAACCATCCCCCTCTGCCTGAATGTTAAACCAAAGTGCCTTTGTTCAGGGAAATATCTGCACCCTGTCCTCCTGTGGATGGTTGCAAGAAAGATGAAATGAACACATCACTTCCCTGAAGCTGGCCATCCTAGGGGATATTTGCAAAACTATGGTCTTTTTAACTTTACTTCCTCATCCCCTCCCTCTCTCTGTGCTATAAAAGAAACTGGTATCCAAACCCCCATAAGATGGTTTTTCGGAGACACTAGTCTGCCATCCTCTTGGTCTTCCGGCTTTCTGAATAAAGTCGTATTCCTTGCCTCAACACCTCATCTCCGATTCATTGGCCCGTCGCGTGGCAAGCAGAGCGAGCTTGGGCTCGGTAACACAAATACTTTTCTTGTAAAGTAGTAACGACATGTGAAGGAAGGCCTGACAAACCAAAGGAAGAGAATAAATTGACCTTCTATGCAAGAATCAGTATTTTTCAGTATGGACAAAAAGTCTGCACATTTTGCTAGATTAGCCTAGGGGAAAAACAAACTTTAATTTTCTGTGTTAAAATACCAGTGGATTTAAAGAAGGGGTTATATTTAGCCATCTTTAGGGAGGAAATATCCTCTTAGATTATTTTAAGATTATAACTAGACATGAATTACAAAACAACTGAATGTCTGAAAAATATCTATTTGCTATAAAATAATTATTTAGAGGATAAAACCCAGTTATCTTTCGGGTTAATGATAAATTGCATATTGCCAGTGTAATAAAAGGACTCCAAGAATTTTGAAATATATTAGGATTAAGAGCATTGATGAAAGAATTAAAAAATTTAATTCAATGGATACTTGTTATTGTTAAGCCTTCACGGGATCACAGAGAACAAGAGGATGCTCAGTTTTCAAGGAGCTTTAAATTTAAAGAAGAAAAGTTTTATGACCAATTCTCCTATCCTTTTACTCTTACTGATTGCTTTTTTGGTTACTTGTTATTCCTTTTATTGTCTAGTAAGAATTGTGAGAGAATAGAAATTTTCTCTTTTCCAGAATACCTTCCTGGTTTGAAGTACTCTGAAAAATGCCATTCTCTGCTATTTAATTTATTTGCCAAATGTTTGTTTCTTGAGCGTGGTTTTGTCAGTCTTCTATCTGATTATGTGTTTCTCAAGAACAGCAGTCAGAACCAATGACTATTTCTTTTACGAATTTTTTAAAGCCTAGGAAAATGTTTTAATATAGTGACTGCTTAAAATTGTTGATCATTGTTAGTCTGATGATTAATAAATAAAGGAAAATTGACTTTTTTTCTCTTTAATAAGTGATTTTATAAAGTGCCCTGAAAAACTCAAAGTGCATTATTTTCCTCATCATATCATTACATGGTGTAAGTAAACAGAGTCTGTTAAGAATAAAGAAATAAGGAGCAGAATTATGTTGAAATAGCTTGTCACAAGGTGGCACTGCTGTTTCAAATATGCGGCTTTACCTACCCTTTCTCTTCTTCGGGGTGATCTTTTAAAATATTTAAAATGCTTTGAAAATACTTCGTATTACCTTAAGGAGTTTAGATCTCAGATAAACTTTTAGAGTAGCATCTACAGTTAGTGTTGCCTATTGGCTATCATTTTTGCAGTTTTTTTTTTTTTTCATCAAGATGTGTAAAATTCCCACTCTCAAACATCCAACTTTGATTGAATTTAGACATACTAATCTAAGGGAAAAAAAATAAGCAGAAAGACATATTTCAGTCCATAATACTTCTATTTTTGACTTTCATCTCTTCTTTATTGACTTGTTAAGAAAATAATCAGTTTCATAAAAATCATTGTTAGGGTGTGACAATCAACTTTTGTCCATTAAATTAGCAATTACTATTATTTCTAGGAAAGAGAAAAGATTTAAGATTCTGAATTGGTATTTTGAAAAGAAGGCAGTGTCATAGAACTTACTACCAAAGCACATCTCATATGCACAAAGTTGAAATCAGAATTGAGTAAAATACCATCACACGCCCTTACATTCTCTGTGAGAAATATTAATTGAGGCTTATTTTCACTGTACATATAATTTCTCTAGCTATAATTACAAATACAGAGTATCACTTTTTTACATGAATGCAGTACTTTCAGAATAAAGTATCTAAGCTATAGAAGCCAAAAGGTGAGAGGTGATGCTCATTAAGCAGGCTGGAAAGACTAATAAGAATAAACGTTTGCTAAAGGCAAACAGTCACCTTCACCTTTAAAGAGAAAAGAATAACACTAAAAATAACCTTCCTGCCTGAAGTTACCAAGAGAGATAGAAATAGTTTAAAAGTACATTTTTAGAAAGAATAGCATAACAGCTTTTAAGCTCAACAAATCGTATGTTCTTAAGGAATAATTTAAGTTACAGCTCAAACCTTGAATGAAATTGCTTGCCATAGGTAAATAACTTGTGTTAGTCTCTGGATTTAACACATGGTTTGGTCATGCTAGCATGCATGGAAGGTATACCTTCTGCAGTTAGTCTGCAATAAGCCAGTCCTCTGAATATTCTTATTATTAGTTACTTGGAAGTAAGAAGAAGGAAGAGGAAAAAGAGAAGAAAATAAGACTAAACAAACACACAAATCTCTCCAGTTAGATTCCTACATTAATGTCACTTTATCAGGGACCCCCTTCCTTGACTACTCCTCCCTCTTTACCCCCAGTACGCAGACATAGACTTGTGTGTTATGTCTCCCTCACTAGACTATAAACTCCATGAGAGCAGGATTACTGTTTTGTTCACTATTGCATCCTCAGTGTTTCAGACACTTAACACATAATAGGTCTCTCAATAAATATTTGTTCAATAAATGAATGAATTTTCATACATCATGGATATATAGATATAGTTGCTTTTATTCATAATAGTAAGCAACCTGTAGTAGATATTTATTAAACATGAATTTTGGGTACTATTACTAGACAATGCCTGAAATCTGGCTTTACCTAACTGACTAAAACTTTTGGATGTCCTGCATCATTTTTCTCTAATCAATATGTAACATAAAACGTACAAGAAATATGTCGAAGTTTGAGGAATCAGAATATTTGGGCTGTGGCCACAAAGGGGACTTGCCAAGTGGCATTTACTTGGTAAATTCATCATATATTAGTTCTGACTTCAGTCTTAGACAGACAAACATTCAATCTTCTTATTCAGTCTTCTTACTGGAGATAATATTTCGTGAATGATAATTTAGTCAACCCGAACTTCTCAAATTGGGGCATGCTTGCCTCCTATGAATAGCTGACTGAGTGCCATAGCCACTCCCATGGGCGTGAGAGCAGAAAGGTACAGATAAAGTGAGGCAGAGAGCTTTGGTCTAGGCCTAGGCTTAAGCAGGGCTTCCAAACATTTTTCTCTACATGCTTCTATGGACAGAGATTGGGGATATAGCTTGAAAAAACTAACCTTGAATTCTAAGAATATAACAAATATCTTTACATATTTTATAGTTTACTTCATAATATATACATGTTTCTTTTTAAATAAAAATAATATTCTGACCCCCTTAATATCAAAAGATGATGCTCTGGGTTGCTGTTCTCTCCCAGCAAGGGTGTGTGAAGCCATTTGCGTATGGACTCAGATACCACTGACAAACAGCGAAATAGAGTACTCAGCTTGGTAAGTGTGGTTTAAGCCATTTAAGCCAAGATTCATCCATTTATATATTTCAGCCACCTATTATGTGCCAAATACTGTGCCATGTGCTTGGGAAACAAAGATAAGCAAGACAAGTTTGAGTAACAAGCTAATAAATAAGTACAATGTGGTAATTTCAGTGATAGAGGTGGGCATAGGTTGCTGTGGGAATTGAGGAGGTGGTAAGTAGCTGAGCCTGAGTTAAGGGAAATTTTATTAGGACAAACTTCCTAGATGAGTACGATTCAACAAGCAGAAGAGACAGAGCAGAATAGAAGAGGCATAAAGAGATAAATTAAGTGTATTTGCAAAATCCATCTTTACATAGAGGTATGCCAATTACCATGATGGCTATATCAAAAACTTGAACCAGAGTATTCCTAGAAAACATTTAAATGAACAATTGCTGAAGTCTACTTCCCCCATTTTTTCCCATTTCAATTAAAAATCTGACCTTGTTAAATGGCACTTTTTTCTTTAGTTATTTAATACTTCAGTCTTGCTGGCTAGGAGTTATTTAGTATTTTCTCTATTTATTCTAAGACTTTCTGTCAATATATTAACTGCTTTTTTTTTTTTTCTGAAAGACAGAACTCACTTTAAATGTATCCATCAGTTGTAAGGTGATTCAGATTTGAGATGTTAAACTGTTTGAAAGTATCAAATAATGAAGGAAAAAATGATGTTCCTATCTTAATTTATTTTACCAGAGTGTATCACTACTCTGATTATACAGTATTTAAATTTCAGAGAGTAAAATTATTTTATGTTCAGGCCCTGAGTGGCACTTTACTGTCACTTTTGTATACTAGACTTATATTTGTCATTGTTAATATTAATAAATGTTTTGCTTTCAAAAATTTCCCCTCTACCTCTGCATCTTTGTGGAAGAAGTGAGGAAGAGAAAGAAGAACATAACAGGAGTAAAATTATGTTGAAATATGGAAAATTGCTGTTTCTTGAGATTATTGTTGGTACTTTGGGTACCATATTATGTACTCTTAAATGATGAAGATAATGTAACCCAACATGTAAGCATACAATTAAGCTTAGATAGAAGTAAACACCTTTTCTCCCACCCACCTCTCCTAGTACACTGATGTAGTCAGTGTGATCAAGTGTACTCTCAAGAGACTATGATTAGCTTAATAAAACCCAGACCAAACGCTACTAAATGGTATAGGTCCCACAAAAATAATTACTGGAATAGAAAATCTGAATGTCTGACCCTCAAATAAATAAAAGAGTCTAAGATAATGAACCATCATTGTGTTAGGTCAAATTCTAACATGGTCCCACAAGATTCTCTCACACGGGGGCTTCTGGATATGATGGGGTAGTTACTCTCATGATTAGGTTATCTTACATGAGACAATTGACTTAAAGAAAGCAAAGTTATTTGAGATAGACCTGATCTATCAGGTGAGCCATTGAAAGCAACTGAGTTTTTGAAGAAAGATTTTGGTGTGAGGGAGGTTCTCAGGCTTTGCTGGCTTTGAAGATGGAGGGGACCATGTGCAAAGAATGTGGGAAGCCTCTGAAGTGTAGCGGGGTCATATGTTGATCCAACAAGGAAACAGGGACTTTAGTGCTCTTGCTGCAAGAGACTGCATCCTGCCACAGCCACACACGCTTGGAAGAGAACTCTAAGCTCCAAGTGAGCACGAAGCTTGGCTAAAACCTTGATTGTGGTTTTGACTTGAGATGCTGAGCAGACAGCCCAACCTCACTCTTTTGGACTTCTCACCTACTTAACTGTATGGTAATAAATGGGTATTGTGTTAAGCCACTCTTTGTGGTAATTTATTATGCAGCAATGGAAAACTAATAAAATCATGAAGACCAGTCTGAATAACTAACCAGCCTCTACCTTCTGTCTGGCACATACCAGCATCTCCCCACATGCAGTCACTTCTATCGGGCTTTTCTCACTTAACTAAAATTATTTTCCATGTTAAAATAATAATAATAGTTAATATTTATTGATTACTTTCAACATGCAGTACTGAGATATATGTGAATTATATCCTTCAGTTGTCTCACTGACCCCACATAGATGATACTATTTACTATTTCCATTTACTGAAGAGGAAACTTGAAGAATTAGATTCAGTACTCATCCTGATATGGCAATTTGTCTAATACACACAGTGAGTTGGGATAAGAATCCAGATGTTCTGATTTCAGACTCCATGCACTTGGTTTCTAAAAAATGAAAATAATGTAAAAATTTTTTAAAAATAGTGAAATCCCATCAGCAAACAACCACCACTGTTAACGATTTAGTGATCATTCTTTAGCAAGATTCCCTCAACACATACACAAATGTATACATTTGTATAAGTGGAGTCATATATAATGTTCTTTTATAAAAAATGGTTATTTTCTTATTTCTTCTTTTCTCTATTTCCTCCCTTTCCTTTTCAATCAACTCTTTACTTTTATTTACCTTCTCACCTTGCCCCACCCTAAGTAATAAATAGCTTTGTACATCTTTCTATATGCTTGTGTTATATAGATACATAAAACATAATTTCCTCATTTTATATGTATATATATATATACTTATACATGTGTGTCTGTATATTTGTGTAATTTTTAGAGAGTTTTGTAAAGATGAGGTTATTTTATATACCGTTATTTGTTTCTCTTCTTTATCACTTCAATATATGGTCACACAGAGTCTTGTGGAATATATTAAGGACTTTATATTATGAGAACAATGAAGAGTATTAAGCTGAGAAGGTGACAAGATTGGATTTGTTTTGAAAAATTATCTTGGTTGCAGAATAGAGGAAGGCTGGAGTTGATGCAGGAAGACCAGTTAGTCACCTATTTTGGTGGTCCAAGCAAGGAATGATAGCGGTTTAGATTAGAATAGCAATAGATGGTGTTAGTGAGAGGTCAATAGATTCAAATAGATATATAAGAAATAAAATCTATAGGCTTCGGTGGAGGATTTGATAAGGAAAAGAGAGTTGTTAATGATGTTTGTCAACGATTGTTTCCTAAGTTGTCAAAGACGTTTCCTAAGTTTCTAGAAAGATGGATGTTGGTTCCAATTTACTGAGTTGGTACCATTTTCTTCCTGTTATCCCCCTACTTGAGACAGGCCAAGTTTGATCGTAAGTTCAGTATGATTTTTAGGCTACAGCAATAGTAGCACAAGATAGGAATTGGGTAAATTCACAGGTGGCATGGCTAGGCCCTTTATCTGCTCTCACTCATAGGCATTTGAGGAATTCTTCAGCTGCCCTTAAGTGCTCATTCTTATGGACTTTCATTGAATTTTACCTTCTCTCTCCTTGAGGAAAGGAATGGATTTCTATCCTCTCTGTAATGGTTTCCTCTTATCTCAGCTCTGTTTGGATGATTTTTTATTCCAACCAAAATAATCTTGCTACCCAGACAGGAATACACTGCAGAAATCTTCACTTATAATTTTATACATTTTTTTTCTAATTACAAAAGAAATGTCTGTTTACTTAACATGTATACAGAATAATAAAGAATATAGAAATAAGTAGAAATCAATATAAGCTACTATTCAGTCACACTATCTGAATAGTGGCTCCTAAATTGTATAATCTGGAATTTTATATTGATGCCTACTGTTAGCATTTGTGCTTTTACTTCCATTTTTTAAAAAGCAAAACAAAACACCGAGGAACAAAGAAAACAAAGAAAATATACTGTATATTCATTTATACATATTTTCCCCAATAAATACAGTATGAGAATACAGTTTCATTTAAATTTAGGTACAACAAAGAAGCTGAGACAAAAAACCCATAAACTTAAAAGGTACCAAAATACAAGTGATGATCCCATTTTTACAAATAAACTGTTTTCATTTCCTATACCTATAAAAGTGAGTCAAAAAGTGAAATTGCAATAAAAATGTATCAGAAATTGTCAAATGGTGAAATGATCAAATGGTGAAAGACACAGGAAGAGTGGATAGAATTTGTAACTAGCTATTAAGAGACCTGAAGTTTAAAATTCCTTCTATCATTCAGAAAGCAGATGTACCCAGGGTTAGAAAGTATGGCCTCTACCTTTCTTGTTTTCTCTCATTTCTTCCTATTTCTCCTCCAAATTGGAGTATGGGGGATAGAGATAACCAGTATTTAGTGAGAAGCTGTAATTTCCAAGATATTATAATATACTTCTCTTATAATTTTGTACAATGAAAATTTTACAACATGCACAAAAAAAAACCAAATAGTATAAAGAATTCCATTTGCTCATAGCTTTAGCAATCATCGTTATTTTCCTAATCTTGTTTTATACATTGCTGCCCTCCCCATTTTTTGTGATGCAGTATTTTAATGCAAATCCCAGACACGCTACTTCCACTGTAAGAACTGCCCAACTGTGTTAGAAGTTACAAATGTAGCATGTTTCTTCATTACTTGAGACAAAGTTCTACTAAAGACAGTGCAACATACTAGTCATATATAAAATATATCACAGATTTCTAGGAAACGTGATATATTGCAGTCTATTTGATTTCATCAAGTGCATATTAGTGCCTATTATTAGTGCCTATTACTGGGTTGGGAGAATATCTGGATTCCAAAGCAACTTTTGAACTGGTTTTGAAGCCTTGGATAAGTTGCTTAACCTTCATAATACTGTTAATTAGGGTTCTTTCTATTGCAATGACATTTACTAAGATTAGCTAAAGCAAAAGAAGAAATTTATTTGGAGGATGTTGGGGTATTTAATGGAATAGACAAGCATTGGGCAGAGGCTCAGGGATGCAGGGGCAAGAGACTTGAGTCCTGATGGGGCTCTCATATCTGTTTCTCTTTACCAGTTTTAGCCTTCTATCTTGTTGCCAAGAAGATTATTTTCCTAAAGGATAGAAAGCACAGCTGCTAACAATTTTATAACTTAGAGCTTATTAAAATCTAACAACATTTGTAAAGATACCAACTTCTGGAACAATCAACTCTGGCCAGGGTTAAAATGAAATAAATTAAGATGAAAAGTAGAAATCATGTGGATGGAATGGGTGAAATACAGTTCCCAGGAAATCTAAGGGAGAGGATGTTGTGCAAACAATCACATACACATCCTCTAGGGGGACTAAATGATTTTATCTGTAAAATGAGATCTTTGAATTGCATGATTGCTTAGGTACCTTATAATTTCTAATATATAACTCTTTTAAAGTCCCTAAATATACCTGAAGGAAGTTTGTTGCTTTGGAAGAGCAGTAGAAACTATAAATTAATAATAAAATGTCCAAAAATGTGAGTTTATCCAAAATTCAAGACTATAGTGTGTCATTTTTAAGCATGTATCTTAAGGTGACAGGTAATTAATATGAAACTTTAATAAGAGAAGAAACCAAAAGCAGACAATTTCATTTTGTATTAAGTATATCTTAACTGTGTTGTCATACTGACATTTCCCACCCATAAAACTTATGGTGGAGTAAATTAAAGAACAAGAAACTTTTTATGTAAAAATAAAGAATTTGTTCCTCATTGCTGATATGTCATATTTTGAAGTCCCAGGTTTATCATATAGGCTTAATGCTCTCAACATAGCCTAAAAATTTATGAAGTTTCACCTTAAAAGTCCAGTTTAAATAGTTTTTTGGTATAGATATTTTATTTTATGTTATTTTATTTACTTATTATTCATTGAGTGTCCAGTGAATATGTTAGGCTCTGATAAAAAAATATATCTTCAATGTAGATGTTATTAGATATTATTTATTTAATTTTAGTATAAAAATCTCCAAGCATATACAAAAATAGAGAAAATAATGAAATAAACCTTTATATATTTTCACCCAGCTCCAACCCAAACACTTTCTGTCTGCCAGTAACAATGCAGAACTCCCAGCTCTCCTGGCAAAGTGTTGTCAGGGAAAACAAGTTTCACCAGAATGTTTAAATAAAATCCAGAATCTCATAAGGTAATACAAAAATGTCCATGTTTCAATAGAAAATCAGTTATACCACAAATGAGAAAGATCTAAACAATTAAGAACGGTATATCAATAGATGACAACAATGAGATGACAGAGATGTTAGAATTATCTGACAACATTTTAAAGTAGCCATGATAAAAATGCTTAAGCAAGCAACTAAAACACACTTAAGTGGAAAAGAGAAGGCTAAACTATAGGAGGCAAAAACTGATAGAACTCCAAGGAGAAATAGATGAATTCCACTATCATAGTCAGAATCTTTACTTCGCCTATATTAGAAGTGGACAGATCCACTATCCAAGCACAAAATCATTTCATAGTTGATCTCAACAACACCATCGACCAACTGGATATGATTGACATCTATAGATTACTTCATCCAACAACAGCAGAATACACACTTTTCTCAAGCTCACATGGAACATTCACTGAGATAGGCCACATTCCAGATTATAAGATACACCTGAAAATTTTAAAGAATAGAAAACTACAGACCAATATCTCTCACAAACTTAGATGCAAAAGTCCTAAACAAAACATTAGCAAATTAAATCCAACAATGTATAAAAATAATTATATGCCATGACCAAATGGGATTTATCCCTGGCATGCAATGCTCTTTCGGCCATCACAAATTAATTAATGTAATTCAGCACATCAACAGGCTAAAAATGAAAAATTATCATATCAAAAGATGCAGAAAAATATACGGCAAAATCGGACACCCATTCATGATAAAAACTCAGAGTATATTAGGAATAAAGGAGAACTTCCTCAACTTGATAAAGAACATCTAGAAAAAAACTTACAGCTAATATCACATTTAATGAGAAACTAAAAGCTTTCCCACAAATATCAGAAACAAGGCAAAAATGTCTCTTCTCATTCCTTTTTGACATTGTTCTGAAAGTCCTACCTAATACAATAAGACAAGAAAAGGAAATAAAAAGTATGCAGGTTGAGGGTTTCTCTGGTGGCACAGTGGTTGAGAATCCGCCTGCTTGTGCAGAGGAAACGGGTTCGAGCCCTGGTCTGGGAGGATCTCACATGCCGTGCAGCAACTGGGCCTGTGAGCCACAGCTACTGGGCCTGCGTGTCTGGATCCTGTGCTCTACAACAAGAGAGGCCGCGATAGTGTGAGGCCCGTGCATCGCGATGAAGAGTGGCCCCTGCTTGCCACAACTAGAGAAAGCCCTCACACAGAAATGAACACCCAACACAATGAAAATAAATAAATAAATTTTAGAAAAAATGTGTGTAATTAAAAAAAATAAAGTATGCAGATTGGAAAGGAAGAAATAAAACAATTTTGTTCACAGATGACATAACAGTCCATCTAGAAAACCCAATAGAATTTTTTAAAAACCTGGAACTAATAAGCAGTTATAGAAAGGTTGCAGGTTATAAGTTTAATATACAAAAGTCAGTCACTTTCCTATATACCAACGATGAACAAATGGAATCTGAAATTAAAAGCACAATATAATTTACATTAGCACACCCCCAAAATGCAATACTTAGGTATAAATTCTACAATATGTACAAGATCTATAAGAAGAAAACTATAAAATTGATGACTGAAACAAAAGAACTAAATAAAAATAAACTAAATTTATCGTGGATATCATGGATAAGAAGAAGTAATATTGCCAAGTTGTCAGTTCTTCCCAACTTGATCAATAGATTCAATGCAATCTTAAACAGAACCCCAGAAAATTATTTTGTGGATGTTGACAAACTGATTATAAAGCTTATGGGGAGGCAAAAGACCCAGAATCACCAACACAATATTGAAGGAGAACAGTTGGACCACTGATACTACCGGAGTTCAAGATTTACTATAAAGCTACAGTAGTCAGGTGAGTGACACTGGGGAAAGAACAGACAAGTAGATCAATGGAACAGAATGGAGAGCCCAGAAATAGACCCCTGTAAACATGCTCAAATGAACTTGACAAAAGAGCAAGGGTAATTATAATGGTACAAAGTCTCTTCAGCAAATGGTGCTGGAACAACTGGACTTCATTAAAATTAATTGATAACCTGAACTTCATTAAAATTAAAAGCTTCTGCTCTGCCTAAGACTATGTAAAGAGGAGGAGAAGCTCATCCACAGATTGAGAGAAAATATTTGCAAAGTACACATCTGATAAACAACTGTTATTCAAAATATACAAGAACTCTTAAAATGCAACAATAAGAAAATGAAAACTCAAATGACCTCGGGTACGGCAATGCCTTTTTAGATACCACACAAAAGGAGCAATTCATGAGAGAAATAAACCCAAATAAAAAATGAGCCAAAGACCTTAACATATACCTCACCAAAAAGGATATAAAGATAGCAAATAAATATAAGAAAAGATGCTAAGTAATCAGAGAAATGGAAATTAAAACAGTAATGAGGGTTTCCCTGGTGGTGCAGTGGTTAAGAGTCCACTTCCCAGTGCAGGAGACATGGGTTCGAGCTCTGGTCCTGGAAGATCCCACATGCTGCGGAGCAACTAAGCCCATGCATCACGACTACTGAGCCTGCGCTCTAGAGCCCATGAGACAGAACTACTGAGCCCACCTGCCACACTACTGAAGCCTATGCTCCTAGAACCCGTGCTTTGCAACAAGACACTCCACCACAATGAGAAGCCCACACACTGAAACGAGGAGTGGTCCCTGCTCGCCATGGCTGGAGAGAGCCGCACACAGCAACGAAGATCTCATGCAGCCAAAAATAAATTAATTAAATACATAAATTTTTAAAAAATAGTGTATATGTGTCAAGCACAATCTCCCTTAAAAAAAAAAAGACAAAAAAACAGTAATGAGATAACACTACTCATCAAAATGGCTGATATCCAGAACACATGATACCAAATTCTACTGAGGATTTGGAGAAACAGGAACTCTCTCTTGTTATTGGTAAGAATGCAAAATGGTACAGATAGTTTGGAAGACAATTTGGCAGTTTCTTACAACACTAAACACATTCTTACCATATGATCTAGCAATCACACTCCTTTGTATTTATCCAAAGGAATTGAAAACTTATGTTCACACAAAAAGCCTGTACATGTACGTTTATAGCCACTTTATTCATAATTGCCAAAGCTTGGATGCAACTAAGGTGCCCTCAGTAGATGAATGGATAAATAAGCTGTGTTACATCCAGACATGGAATATTATGCAGCATTAAAAAGAAATGAGCTATCAAGCTGGGAAAAGACACAGAGGAAAATTAAATGCATATTACTAAATGAAAGAAGCCCACACTATATGATTCCAACTATATGACATTCTGAAAATGGTAAAACTATGGAGATAATCAAAAGATCAGAGGTTGCTGGAGGTTGGAGTGGTGAGAAGACTAGGCACAGCATAGATGGACAGAATTGATTTAAAAACATGACCCAACTCTGTTTTTTCTATAAGAAACTCATTTCAAATACAAATTTACAGGGTGTTTTAAAGTAAAAAAAAAAAAATGGATAAAGATATAGCATGCAAACCTTAATTAAATGAAAGCAGGAGTGGCTATATTTATATCAAATAAAGTAAAAATCAGAACAAAGAAAGTTACTAGAGACAGAGAGGAACTTTATATAATAAGAATGTCAATCAAACAAGAGGACATGTAATTATAAATGTGTATACATCAAACAACTGATCTGCATAATATGAAAAGCAAAAATTAATATAACTGAAGGAGAAAAAGACATATGTGTGATTATAGTTGTAGACTGTACCTCCTCCCTAAACATTTGATAGAATAAAAAGAATATCAGAAATTATATAGAAAAAAATCAACACCACCATCACATAACATTTTAATCAACATTTGTAGAGCACCCAACCAACAACAAACTACACATTCTTTGTAAGTGTCCATGGAAGTTTGATCATATCATATCCTCATCCACAAAGTAAACCTCAACAAATTTAAACTATAGAAATTATAGAGTGTATTCTCTGAACTCAATGGAGTCAAATTAGAAGTGAATAACAGAAAGATAACAGGAAAATCTACAACTATTTGGAAACAAGTCACATTTAGTAATCCATGGGTTGAAATGAAAGTCTCAAGGAAAAAAAAATACATTCAATTCAATGTACTAAAAAATACATTGAACTGAATGAAAATAAAAATACAATACATCAAAATTCATGGGACAAAACTAAGTCAGTGCTGAGATAAAATATTCTCAATTCAATAATCTAAGTGTCCACCTCAAGAACCTAGAAAAAAGAAGAGCTAAATAAACTGAAAACCTGCAAAAAGGAAGGAAATAATAAATATAAAAGCAGAAATCAATATCATTAAAGAACATAAAGAGCTAGTTCTGTAAAAGATAAATAAAACTGAAAAATTATAGCAATGCTGACAATGAAAACAAAAGACAAAAATTACTAATATCAGGAATGACATAGAGAATGAAGCAGACCCTGCAGGCATCCAAAGGATAGGGGGATACTATAAACAACTCTGTACATATACGTTTGACAACTTAGGTAACATAGACTTGTTTTTGAAAAACACCATTTACAACTCACCAAATACGAAACAGATAATTCGAATAGCATGATAACTATTAAAGAAATTGAATTTATATTTATAAAACTCCCAAAAAAGAAGTCTCCAGGGCCAGATGACTTCACTGGAAAATTCTAACAAATATTTAAAAGAGAACTAACATTGATTCTACACAATCTCTTCCAAAAAGCAGAAGAGGAGAGAATACTTCCCAATTCATTTTGAAGGACATATTACCCTGATACTGAAATCAAACAAAGAGTAAAAAAAAGAAAAGAGAGAGAGAGAGAGAGAGAGAACTACAAACCTATATTTCTCACAAATATATACACAAAAATCCTTAATAGTGTATTAGCAAATGGAATTTAGCAATACATAAAAATCATTATATATAATGACCAAGTGGGATTTATTTCAAGGTTAAAAAGCTGGTTTAATATTTAAAAATCAAGCACTGTAATACAATATATTAAACAGGTTAAAAAAGAAAAATCACATAGACATATAAATCAATGCAGAAAAGGCATCTCACAAAATTCAGCACCCATTCATGATTAAAAAAATCTTAGAAAATATGAATAAAGAAGGTCTTCAACTTGATAAAATAATCAACAAAAGTTTACAGCTAACATACTTAATGGTGAAAGATGGAATACTTTCCCCTTGAAATCAGAAACAAGGCTAGGATGCCCACTCTCACTATTCTTATCCAACATGGTACTAAAAGTTCTACCCATTTCTGTAAGGCAAGAGAAGAAAAGGCATATAGACCATAAAGGAAGAAATAAAATTGCCCTTATTTGCAGATAACTATGATTATCTACATAGGAAATTCTAAGGAATCTACCAAAAATCTTCTAGAAATAATGAGTTCAGCAAAGCCACAGAAATCAAGATAAACATACAAAAATCAGTTTTATTTCTATATACTAACAATGAACAAGTGGGCAACAAAATTAAGAATACAATATCATTTACAATTTTTTTTAAACTTGCGTAAATCTGACAAAACATGCTCAGGACATGTATGGTGAAAAAAACACAATGTTAATAAAATAAATAGAAAAATCTCTAAATAAATTGATGGTCAAACTGTATTCTAATGTTGCAAAATTCAAAATAGTAAACATATTAATCTCTTCAAATTGATTAACAGGTTTAATGCAATTCCTATTAAAATTCCAGCAATATATTTTGTAGATATAGATGATATCATTTAAAAAATTACATAAAAAAACAAAGGAACTGGAATTGCTGAAAACTATCTTGATAAAGAATAAAGTGGGACAAATCATCTTTCTGACTTCAAGAGTTTTTATGTAGCACATTAATCAAGACTCTATGGTATTGGTGGAAGTATAGACACATTTAATGTCTATTCAGTGCAAAAAAATAGAGTATTCAGAAATATACCATGCAAATATGCCCAACAGATTTTTTTAAAATTTTAATTGGAGTATAGTTGCTTTATAATATTGTGTTAGTTTATACTGTACAGCAAAATGAATCAGCTATACATATACATATATCCCCTCTTTTTTGGATTTCCTTCTCATGTAGGTCACCACAGAGCATTGAGTAAAATTCCCTGTGCTATATATAGAGTAGGTTCTCGTTAGTTATCTATTTTATACATAGTATCAACAGTATATATATGTCAATCCCAATCTCCTAATTCATCCCACCCCCCGTTCCCCCTTGATATCCATATATTTGTTCTCTATGTCTGTGTCTCTATTTCTGCTTTGTAAATAAGATTGTCTATACCAATTTTTTAAGATTCCACATATATGGGCTAATATACAGTATTTGTTTTTCTCCTTCTCACTTACTTCACTCTGTATGACTGTCTCTAGGTCCATCCATGTCTCTACAAATGACCCGATTTCATTCCTTTCAATGGCTGAGTAATATTCCATTGTATATATGTATCACACCTTCTTTATCCATTCCTCTGTTAATGGACATTTAGGTTACTTCCATGTCCTGGTTATTGTAAATAGTGCTGCAGTGAGCATTGGGGTGCATGTGTCTTTTTGAATTATGGTTTTCTCTGGGTATATGCCCAGTAGTGGGATTGCTGCATCATATGGTAGTTCTATTTTTAGTTTTTTAAGGAATCTTCATACTGTTCTCCATAGTGGTTCTATCAATTTACATTCCCACCAACAATGCATGAGGGTTCCCTTTTCTTCACACCCTCTCCAACAATTATTATTTATAGATTTTGCACAACAAAGGAAACCATAAACAAGATGAAAAGACAACCCTCAGAATGGGAGAAAATATTTGCAAATGAAGCAACGGACAAAGGATTAATCTCCAAAATATACAAACAGCTCATGCAGCTCCATATCAAAAAATCAAAGAACCCAATAAAAAAATGGGGGGGAAGACCTAAATAGACATTTCTCCAAAGAAGACATACTGATGGCTAACAAACACATGAAAAGATGCTCAACATCACTAATTATTAGAGAAATGCAAATCAAAACTACAATGAGGTATCACCTCACACAAGTCAGAATGGCCATCACCAACTGATTTTTGAAAAGTGTGCAACTGAATAGAGGAAAGAGAACCTTTTCTACAAATGGTGCTGAAGCAATTAAACATCGACAGGTGAAAGAGAAAGAAAGAAGAAAGAAAGAAAGAAAGAAAGAAAGAAAGAAAGAAAGAAAGAGGGAGGGAAGAAGGAAGCAAGGAAGGAAGGAAGGAAGGGAGGAAGGAAGGTAAGAAGGAAGGAAGAAAGAAAGGGAAAGGAAAGGAAAGAAAAAAAAAAGAAAACTGTCTAAGATGGATCCAGGATCTAAATGTAAAATTTAAAACTATAAAACTTTTAGAAAAGCATTAGGAGCAAATCTTCAGGCTCTAGGGTTAGGCATAGAGACTTTAGACAGAACATCAAAAGCACAATACATGAAAACAAAATATGATAAAATGGGCTTTATTTTAATCAAAAAGTTTTGGTCTGGAAAGTCCTTGTTAAGAGAATGAAAAGATGAGCTACAAACTGAGGGAAAATATTTACAAACCACATATCTAAGAAAGGATTATTATGTAGAATACATCAACATGTAAAACTCGAGTACAGAAAAAAGAAAAAAAAAGCTCCAATTAGAAAATAGGCAAAGACATGCAGAGAAATTTCACCAAAGAATATACACAGAGGGCAAGTAGGCACAGGAAAAGAGTTTAACATCATTATCCATTAGGGAAATGCATATTAAAACCCAATTAGATATCACTAAATGTCTACAGAAATGTCAGAAACAAAAAAATAGTGACAACACCAAATGCTGGTGATGATGCAGAAAAACTGGATCAGTCATATATTGCAGATGAAAATGTAAATTAGTACAACCATTCTTGAGAATAGTTTGTTAGTTTATTATAAAATGAAATATGCAACTACCATATGATCCAGCAATTTCATTCCTAGGCATTATCCCAGAGAAATGAAGAGTTATGTTTACACAAAAACTGTACACAAATATTTATATCAGTTTTATTCCTAATGGACAAAAACTAGAAACAACCCAGAGTGTCCTTCAACTGGTGATTAGTTAAATCAATTGTGATACATGTATCACAATAAATTATTGATACAGTCACCAACCTGGATAAAGCTCCACAGAATTATGCCAAGTGAGAAAAGCTCTTTATGAGACATTCTTGAAATGACAATATGATAGAATGAAGAACAGATTAATGGTTGCCGAAGATTAAGGCATGAGGGAATTTAATGTGGCTATAAAAGACCAATATGAGAGATCATGGTGACGACAGAAATGTTCTGTATCTGGACTATATTAATACTAATATTCTGCTTGTGATATTGTATTATAATTTTTCATGATGTTACATTTGAGAAAAATTGGATAAAGAGTATACAGATCTCATATTATTTCTATAACTACATATGAATCTATAATTATCTTAAAATAAAAAGTTTAATAATAAAAAAAACCTAACAATAAGAAATCTCTCCCTTTGAAAATGAAACCTGATTTCTTTGTTGTTTTACTTTCAGGAAGAAGCAATATAGTATGGGCAATCTCTTTTAATTCTATAGCATTCATTTGTTATTATCCTTGATGGGGTAAAAATGTCAAAACTATTTTTGCATCTACTAATGAATAACATTATTATTAAACAGGTTTGGATTTTTGTTTTTCCCTGTTGAATAAAGGTGAGGAAAAGGTGATTCAAATGAATTAGAAATAAAGGACATTTTGTGTATATTTATAGTGTTCTGTGCAATACAAAGAACATCACAGTAGCAGAGTTTTATTTAGAAATAGGTCACTGGGAATTCTGTATACTTCCAGATTGGAACTATAAGTCATCTGCATATTTTTCTATTAAATTTTATATGTAGAACATTTTATAAAATTCTATTTGTGTCACAAAATTCTATTTGTATCACTAACATAATGTAGTTTGTTAATTAGTCACTTCTTGAATAGCAAAGCTCAAGAAAATGCCTTGTATAAAATCTACTGAGAATTTATCGTTTAAAGTATTTGTAGCCTTAAAACTATAAATTATAATTAAACCATTGCATTTTCCAGACGTTTAAGACCCTTCAAATTATACTTGCCAATGAATCAAAGCATTAAATCTATTTCAACCTCTTTATTTTATGTTTGAGGCTCAGAGACCAAATGATTTGTTTAGCGTCACAAGGTTAAGGAATGTCAGAAGTGGTCCTCAGACACTACTTTTATTATCTTTTAAAATTCTTTCTGGACCCAGATTTTTGTATTATCTAACTTAGAATCATTTCTGGACACTTTTGGTTGTTTTATTAGAATTTAATGTATGTCTAAGAATTTTTCATAAGTTACTCTTGTCTTAATACTGCAAATTGAGAAGCATTTTGAATAAAACATTTGATAACAAAAAATGAATTATCCTCAAAAGGGCATAGAGAAGATGGTCATTGGTTTAAAATAATAGGGAATTTATAAAATGCTTAGTGGGGTTAGGTTGATAACTTTATTATGATTATTAGTTTAGTATCTGTTTCCAGATGCAATTTTATTTTATGGTGATGGAATTATAACAAAGAAAGATTGCTTTGGAGGTAAAGTTAAAATAACTGAGTATTTGGTTCAGAGTTCATGAAAACTCTGCATGAAAGGACATTTTAAAAACGTAAAATAGTTCCAGAATTGCAAAATCTAAAAGTAAGCAAAAGAGAGTCTCCCAAGAGTGCTTATACATTCATTCCATGCCCCACAAACATTTTCAAAAGATGTGAAAGAAGGGTGTGGAGAAGCCCTGCAAAACACAGGTGGCAACACTAAGGAAGTGAGGAGGGCTGTGGAGCTTGCTATTTGCCTTGGGAACGGCTCTTCTTATTTGAACCGATTGAGCTAGTCAAAAAGCAAAACTCAGTAGGACTTTTCTCTGATTTTTTAACTCAAGGAAAAAACATTTTAAGAGCAGCTTTTTCCCACCTTTGCATATGATCAGACAACAAGAGAGCTAAGGGCATTGCGGAGCTTAAGCAAAGTAAATAAGTGGTTCTAATACTTTTCAGAATATTTGTCTATGTCATTAGATGCTTCGTGTCCATCCAAAGACGACTTCTTTCCTATCTCAAAGAAGGAACTACCAGTACTTTCCCAAGGTTTACCTTGGATGCCACTTAACGTGTTTTGAAGACTTTTTATTGTGAAAAATTTTAGACTTACAGATAAGATACAAAAATAGAACAAAGAATTCACCCAGGTAAAATGTCAAATGTCAACAATTTACCTCATTTGCCTTACCATTCTCTGTCTTGTCTCTCTCTGTATGCATGAGTGCCTGTATATAAATGTGTATATATGTGTGTATGTATGTGTATATGTGTGGTGTGTGTGTGTAATGTTTTCATCTGAACCAATTGAGAGGAAATTGCCATTTAACCCATTATTCTTGTATGCTTCAATATTTCCTAAAAGACTAGGACACTATTGTTTGTAATCACAGTACAATCATTAAAATCTGAAAATCAACACTGATATAATACTATCAACACACACTCCATTCATATTTTACCAATTATCCTAATAACACATTTCATAGTAAAAAAAAAAAAAGGTTTTTATCCATATTCAGGATCTATTCCAGGATTACATACTGCATATAGTTGAGATGTCTCCTGAGTTCTTTCAATAGTTCCTCAGCCTTCTCTTGCCTTTCATGACTTCTAAGATTTGAAGAGTATAAGCCAGTAGGTTCTTTTGTAGAGTGTTCCTGATTTTAGGTTACCTGATATTTTCTCATGATTAAATTCAATTTTTTCATTTTGGCGGGGATATTAAAGAGGTGATTCTGTGTTTTTCTTTACATCGTAACAGCATGATTCTTGATTCCTTGCATTACTGGTGATGTTACCTTCGATCATTTGGTTAAGGTAGTGTTTTGCCAGGATTCTCCATTGTAAAATTACTATTTTTCTCCTTATAATGAGTAAATATTTTGCCACTTGTATACCTATTTAAATATCTTTGTCCTCAGCAAAATTTTACCCAGTCATTTTAGTATTCATTAGTGATTCATTCTTGCCTGAATCAATTATCATTATAATAATTTACCAATTGTGATTTTTCTAATTCTTATACATTTATTAGCTGTCATTCTTACATAAGGAAGAACTTTCCCTTTCCCTTCACTTATATATATGTATGTATGTATTTATATACGTGTGTATGTAATGTATCTATGCACTGTTATCAATCTGGGTTAGAAATTAGGGGGAAAATTCAGAGTAAAAATCTGAGGACTGTCTACTAGACTGGACAGTATATAAAAATATCTCGGGTGGACTGCTTGCTCTTTTAGATTTAGTACAGCATAAAAACATATATAATTATTTAACTTTATGTCAAACATTAGCTTTAGAGATATAATATTTCAGATTGTATTTATACTCACAAGGTAAAATGGATAAAGAGTTTTCTCTCGACCAACAAAATTAAAAAAAAAATTACTTTCATTTGAACTAGCCAGATCAGTGATAGCCAATAGAAATATAATATGAACTACATATGTAATTCCAAATGTTTTAGTAGTCACATTAAAACTATATAAAGAAAAATTTTTAATTAATTTAAATAATACATTTGTTTACCTAATATATTGAAATATCATTTCAATATCTAATCAATATAAAATTTATTAATAAGATACTTTACATGTTATTCCTATTAAGTCTTCAGAATCCTATAGTTACTTTACACTTACAGCACATCTCAACTCATATCAGCCACGTTTCACTTTTAAGTGCTCAAATAGCCACATGTGGCTTGTGGCTACTGGACTGGAAAGCACAGATCTAGATAACTGAAATCAAAAGATTTTTAAAATCTAGAATATGTAGATACTTGTTTCAGTTATCCACCTTACTTTGCATGTGCAGGAAGTGTTATTTAAAAATAGAAAAAGTAGAAAGCATAGTAAAGCTATAATCATAATACTATAAAAATTCCACTAAAGAATTTATCCTCAGAACACTGCAAGAATGAGATTAATAGAAATATCTATAATGGATTAAATTGAATTGAATGATTAAATTAAACCTTTTTAAAAAATACATATTTTATTACTATGTCTGTGTATATTAGTTTGTCCAAAACAAAACTATGTTTTAAATCAGTTTCTTAGTGGACTTCTATGACTATAGTCTTGCAACTATGAAATACTAGTTTTCAACATACCTATACTATCTCCCAAGTCCTCGAGTAAAAAGTGCATACATATACATATATACAGACACACAGACACATACATATATGCATAAGAAAATCTGTACCTATTGAATGCCCTTGCCAAAATATATCCCTTGTCATTACTTTAGTATTAAATGATTTATAAATAAAACTGTCATTAATTTTAAAATGGTCCTACTTACATTTAACTTAAACTAGGATCAGTGATGTTGAAAGAGCATGTGGGAAGCAATATAGCCAACTTATTTAGTAACAGGCAGCATCCTAACTATACTAGTTCATTTATCCATGTAACATTTAATTTTCACAGAATCTTATGATTAGCCATTATCACAATTTATAGTCATTTTACATATGAGGAAAGTAATGCACAAAGAAGTTAAGTAACTCCCCCAAATTTGCACAGCTAGTGATTGTTATATCTGAAAGTCAAACAAAGGCTGTCTGAAATTAGTCCAAAGAAGCCCTGACCACCTCAGGTAGGATGAAGCAAAGAATGAGGTTGAATAAATTTACCTTGCACAGAGACTCTATCTGGTTACAAATGGAAGGAGAGGATCTAGACTTCATGCAGAGATGCAAACAACCCTGATAAAATAATTTAACCAGTCTATACATTTAACAAATATGTATTTCTCTTTGCTAGGCACTGGAGTACAGTGATGCATAAAACATATGAGTTTACAGTTGAGGAGAAATAGGGAAAGAAAGCAAATACAGTCTGCCCTCCATATCTCTGTGCTCTGCATCCATGAATTCAACCAACTACAAATCAAACATTTGAAAAAAAAATTCCAGAAAGTTCCAAAGAGCAAAATTTGAATTTGCCACGAGCTGGCCACAGTTTACATGGTACTTAAATTGTATTTACAACTATTTATACAGAATTTACATTGTATTAGGTATTATAAGTAATGTAGAGATGATATAAAGTATACAGATAATGTGCATAGGTTATATGCAAATACTATGCAATTTTATGTAAGGGACTTGAGCATCCTTGTATTTTGGTATCCTCAGGGGATTGGCTCCAGGGCCAGGACACTGTGAGATGACTGTAATTATAATGCAATATAGAAAGTGTTCTCCTAGGAATAAACACACAATGATATGAGAATATAAAAAAAAATACTTAACACGGCCTTAGGCATTAGGGAAGGCTGAAAGAAAAGCTGTTGAGTCCTGAAGAACTGCTAAAAGTTGAATTAATGATTGGCAAATATATTTAAAGAAACCTACAGTATTACTTTCTTCAGGATAACATCTCCACGTGGATCGGCTAGATGCATCTCAACCTCAAGATATGATTAAAGACAACTATGATGAAATCGAACCTCAGAATCTCATGTGGAAGGGCAAATGAAGAAATGTTAACTGCTGAGTTAGTATCTACTCTGTAGCAGGTGCTGGATATGCTCTCTATATATGACTTCTACATTCCTTTCTTATGTATGTGCAATGAAGTTTCAAAAGGGTAGTTGACTTGCCCAAGATTAATGCGGCAGAGCTCTGACATCAAATGGTCTGATTCTTCTTTTTCAATTGAATACTGACTCCTTCCTTTCTATAAAATAAGGTAAATTGCCACTTGAGAGAAAATGATTTGCTTACTACTTTGAGGTATTCACAGAAAGATAAGAGGCTTATAAAATATTCAAACAAGTAACATTTTTGAAATAGTCACTAAGGAGTTTCATCATATATAGTAATTATATATGGAATAATATTTTACTTTTGAAGAACAATGACTTTTTGTGGTATACAAAGCTGTTTCATTTCCCTCTTCTCATTAGCTAGCATAAGTAATTACAGACAAGGTAATGTTATTCCCAATTTGGATATGAGAATGCAGACATCTAAATATATCACAAATTTAAAATATTCAGATACATACTCAGCATATCCATTGATACCTTTTTTCAGATTCAGATTGTCCAGATTCAGATTTTTCAAGATATTCTGTTCTTGTTCAACTGTCTCATGATATTTATTTACATATTATTTTTGAAAATTATTTATAATTAGAAGTAAAATTAAGCTTAACAAAATGTTTGGAATGTAGCAGTAGGCAACTCAAAGATTTGTATCAATAGCCAGCATAATTTTTATTAATAATTTAAAATGATTATATTTTTATAAAGACTAACTTGAAAAATATTAAATCTTGAATATATTTTTATTTAAGCAAGTCTTTACTAGAAACCATAGAGACTTACATTATGGAAGGTGTGCCAAACATTCTCTGAATCTTCTATTGTGGATAATCACATTATTTTATAGATGAAACTTTCCAGGGATTTTTTGCAAAACTGTTGTATTTTTCTGATGGATTCTCCTGTTTTCTTTCTGGGATATATTACTCAACTAGACCAATAAATAAACTAGAACAGTTCAAATAACTCTTTTGTTAAAACTGAATTTATATGAAATCAAATATCAACCTGATAATATAAGATCAAAGTAAATAGTTTTCAATATTTTTAATATCCTTAAAATAAAATTGATATAAATTCTAAAACATGAAATTTCTTTGGTTTTTAGTATCATTTTCAACATTGACTTATGTGTCACTTAGAATTTTCAAGCAAAAAAATAAATTTCTAATGAGATTTCATAAGGTGATAATACAATTTAAACTGAAAATGATTGAAATTATTATTCAGACACTGGTATTTTGGCAGGATGCATAACATGTTTATTAGTTAACTAGCATTTTCTCTCAACTGTTAGTATTGTGATGATCACCTCTAATAAGTAAATAGGTCATAAATCATTTGTGAATTTAGCAAAAAAAATTGCAAGCCAAATACTCCATTTATCAATGAATTTCTTTATGTAGAAAAGTCAGAAAAATTCTGCTTAGAGCCTTAGGAATTGCACTTGCACTCAAACCTTAGCAGAAAAAAACAAAAAGAATTTGCCTAATTTTACTTCTTTACCATAGTTTAGGGTAATATACTGGAGACTAACAAAACTTCCATGTTAAGAGTCTTTCAAAATAAATTGTTTCAGTTATCTATTCCTGTGTAACACGCCACTCCAAAATTTTGAGATTAAATGCTGATTAATCATTTCTGACCATTCTGTGTGTTGTCTGGGCTCATCTGGGTAGTTTTACTGCTCCATGTGATATAGCTGAGGTAACTCATGTGGCTGCGTTTAGCTGGAGCTTGCCTGGGCTGGAAGGTCCAGAATGATTTCTCATCCTTTAGGGCTTATCTCCATGTGATCTCTAATGATTCAGCAGTCTAGTCTGTACTACCTTACAGCTAGGTGACTAAATTCCTAGTGGGAGCATTCCAAAAGGAAAAACTCCAATACCCATATGCCTATCAATCCTCTGCTTGCATCATACTTGCAAATGTCCCATTGACCAAAACAAGACACAGAACCAAGCCTAGGTTCAATGTGGGAGGGGACTACACAAGGGCTGGAACACTGGGAGTCAAGGCTCACTTAACATTTTGCCATGATCTCTCTGATCCCTGATGATCCATTCCTCTCACATGCAAAATAAAATCATGCTCTCTCCAAGACCCAAAAGTCTTATCCTATTATGTCATCAGATCTAACTTTGAAGTTCAAGAGCCCACATCTAAATAATGCTCAGGGTGATCCCTTAGGTAGAGTTACTTGGGTGCAGAGACCTATAAACTGGAAAGGTAAATTACTAGTCTGCCCTCTACATAAGTTCATAAAATGGTGAGAGAGATAGAAAGAAGATAATCATGCTAGACACTCCCACTCAGAAAGGACGGAGGAAGTAGAGACACATAGAAATTCTGGAAATTCCAGTCAGGTACATGCCACCAGTTGCCCTGCTCCAGAGGCAGGGGATGTTTCTTGATTATACCCACTTCTCTTATTTGCAAGTGGCTCCATCTGACCCTTGGCTCAACTCTATGCCCACCTTTTTAGTAAAAAATTGCTTTTGCTTGTAGTTCAGTATGTTTCTCAGTCTGTTTCCTGCTGTAGAAAGTCAACGGCCCAAATTGTTTTTAACTGTCTCTGTGCCTTTTAGTCTAAGCTGATAGTGATTTCACTACTAAAATTCCATTTAAAATCATGTGGACTGTTTACATATAATAGTTCATTCCATTAAACAAAAGTCACAGGGACATATATTTTCAAGACAGATCTCTTTCTACTTTGAAATATGGGTTAATGTGTTTTGAGACAACATCCTTAAAATTCTTAACAGCCTAGGGTCTGGCTGAGAGTCTGAGAAGAAACAACTTGAATCTTTCTCAGGTCTTAACTAAGGGTCTTACATTCATAGCCTTGATTTGATCTTTATTTTGAAGCCACATTTTACTGTTATTACCCTGAATTTCATTTTCACCTCTTAATTTGACAATCTATTGTCCACTGGAGAAGCTGGGAATGAAAACTAATTTTATATTCTAACTCAGCTAGTCTTCTGTTAGAAATCATTTCATTAAGCTCCACTTGAAACCAAACAGTTCCTTCTTTCATTCATCTCTTTCCTATAAAACCAGATCTTAGGCAACTATAAGAAGCCAATTGGCACTTTCAACATCCTGTCTGAAAATCTACTTAGCCAGAATCACAAAGTCATTAGGTACATGTTTTATCTTACAAGTTATCAAGGTCACTATTCTCATTAATTTTCTATCAATACATAAATTAGGTATGCTGTTGTCAAGTTTCCAATAACAATTTTATCACTGCTCTTCTAGCCAGGTGTTTGCTGCTTAGTCCCAAAGCCAATATTTTATGTTTGTGTGATGCCAGCACCCCACTTTTATATAGTAGCAATTTCTGTTTCAGGTATGTATTGTTGTGGTAAAAACTCTCCAAAAAACTTACTGACTTATAAGAGCAAGTCCTTATTATTTCTTATTATTCTGTAGGTTGATTGAGATCAGTTGATTGGTTGTTCTGCTCCACGTGGCAAAATGGGTATTACACATGTAGCTTTATTAAAGTGAGAGCTTAGCTGGGGCTAAAACAGCAAAATGGTTTCATCCTCCAGATTAGTCTAGTCTTTACTTCTTTTTTTTTTTTTTTTTTTTTTTTTGCGGTAGGCGGGCCTCTCACTGTTGTGGCCTCTCCCCTTGCAGAGCACAGGCTCCGGATGCGCAGGCTCAGCAGCCATGGCTCACGGGCCTAGCCGCTCTGCGGCATGTGGGATCTTCCCAGACCGGGGCACGAACCCGTGTCCCCTGCATCGGCAGGCGGACTCTCAACCACTGCGCCACCAGGGAAGCCCTTTACTTCTTTTGAGGTAAAATTTACTTACTGAAGTTTTGGAACGAAAATGTGTGTGTGTGTGTGTGTGTGTGTGTGTGTGTGTGTGTGTGTGTGTGTATATATATATGAAGTTCTTTGAAAAAATTGTGAATCTATTTACAAATACAGGTTGCTTACATGCCTTAAGACTCTATATAAATAAAATTCCATAGGTCAACGCTTCTCAAACTTTTTCTTTTTGGTATCCATATGGTAGTGGAGGATGCTCAAGTCACCAGAAGACCTGTGGCAGCTAGTCTCCAGGATGGCCTTTGATGATCCCTGCCTCATGGTATTCACACTGTTGTTTAGTTCCCACTCACATTGTACCAGGATGGGTCTGTGTAAGCAGTAGAAAACATCAGAAGCGATAGAATATCACTTCTGAGATCCCATTATAAAAGTCTCTGACTTCCTTCTTGGGCACCTCCTCCTCATGCCGGCAACCCTCTCATCACTACAGGGCTATGTGGTGGATGACTGAAGCCTCTTGTCAACATATGTGTAAGTGAACTTAGAAGCAGAACCTTAAGCCCTAAATAACTACAGCCCTGGTCAACAGCTTGACTACAGCCAATGAGAGACTTGAGCCAGAACTACCCAGCTAAGCTACATCCAGAAACTTTACCCTCAGAAACTGTGTCAGGTAATAAATGTCGGTTTAAGCTCCAAGTTTTGAGCAATTCACTTTATCAGTAGTTAACTAGTATATAGACACAAAATACCTTTCCTTATATTTTATGAAAAAAATTCATATGAGCTCTGAATTTTCTTTTATAATATATCCAGGTTTTTTCCTCATTTATTGTTTTTTAATAGAAATCCATTTTTAATTTATTTAGTTTATTTACTTTTTATTTTTGGCTGCATTAAGTCTTCATTGCTGCACGTGGGCTTTCTCTAGTTCCTGTGAGCAGGGGCTACTTTTCGTTGCTGTGCTCGGGATTCTCATTGTGGTGGCTCCTCTTTGTTGTGGAGCATGGGCTGTAGGCGCATGGGATTTAGTAGCTGTGGCACACAGGCTTCAGTAGTTGTGGCTCGTGGGCTCTAGAGCTCAGGCTCAGTAGTTGTGGCACATGGGCTTAGTTGCTCCGCGGCATGTGGGATCTTCCTGGACCAGGGCTCGAACCTGTGTGCCCTGCATTGGCAGGCAGATTCTTAAGCACTGCACCACCAAGGAAGCCCTATATCCCGTTTTAATATAAACTAAATCGTATAGATTACTTTCCATAAGATAAACTGATACTTTTAGAGAGATTTGCCCTCTTTATTTTATTTTTTCTTGGGATCCCTGGTAGAAACATCTAATTTCAAACATCTTTTATTAAAAACTTCTAATATAAAGTGTGAGATGCCTAGGATTATGCTTAATGAGAAATGTCTCCCCTACATGGAACGAAAAACTGTAATTTTTCTTCCAAAAAGCCAAAAAGAAGACACAACAATGTGGAAAGATAAATTCCCTCAAATTGAATCATAAGTCCAATGCAATTCTAAAAAAAAAATCCTAAAAAGGAGGTGGTAAAATATAACTTAGAGGGTGCTAGCTCTAAAATCAGAGCAGAATACTGACTCTAAAACTTACAAAAGCCAGTATGTAAACTCTGTGCCTCTGTATAGTTACCACTACTGAGTAAAGAAGACAATCAAAATAAATAATGTCATCGTTTTTATTGGGATGAATCTATTCTAAGAAAACACTTTCACACTTACTCAGAGATATATGTATAAAAATACTAATTACACTGTTGGTAATAACAAAATATTCAAAACAATTTAAATTTCTATTATTAGGGCAGTCATTAAAGAAATTAAAATATCACTCACACTATGATATACTATGAAACTATTACAAAGAATGAGTTTTCTTTTATGTATAGTGATGTGAAAATTGTCCATCTTACATTAAGTGGGAAAAAAAAAAGCCTGGTGCATATCACTGTGTACATTATAATCTCATTTGTTAAAAATAGGAATAATAAAAATAATATTTTAAAAAGATTTCTTGCTCTCTTTCTCTCTGTGTGTAATGAAAATGAGAGAGGAGGATCTGTTTTTGTGTGAATAGGGACAAGATGTGGAAGATTTCATACACAATAGCTAACGATGTTTACCTTAGGATAGTGTGTTAGAGAGGTAGACGGAGCCAGACTTTCGCTTTCTGCTTTTTATCAGTCAGGCAGTTTTCAGTCACAAGTAACAGAAAAGCAAACAAAAATTTGCTTAAGGAACAAAAAAATTTATTATCCAATTTAACAGAAAAGCTAGAAAGAAGGTAGGCTTCCGGATTGATTGATTAGTCGTTCAGTTATGTTATTGCAGAACTGTGTTCTTTCCTTTCCCTTTTGTCATCTTCTGTCTATATCACTGCCCATCATGACGGTGGGATAACTGCCAATAGCAGAAAGGGCCCTACACTTTTTCAAGGATGATAGAGATTCTCTTTCACTGAAGAACAAAGATTCCAGCAATCCTTTTTTTGTGTTTCAAGGCCAAACTTTGGTCACATAATGATTCTTAAGCTAATCACTAACAACACCGATGCTATGATTCAACCAATCAGGCTCACCCCTTGAGATCAAGTCAGTTACCTAAACCACATTGGTGTCATTCAACAAAATGGCTGCTACAGTATTGTGTAATATTGTTACTATTTTTTATAAAATAAGATGTATTACTTTCAACACTAAAATAATTTTTTAAAAGAATATTATAAATCTTGAAGATAAATGTTGTATATGTTTGATAATCATCCAATAGTCTGCTAAAATTTTATTTAAATCTAGAAAATAGTTTTAAAATTTCTTAGATTATTATAAAAGGAAGTAAAATGTGGTAGGCAGAGATACTTATGACAATTTATGATGGAAAGGAAGATCACTTATCATTTATATTTTATAAGATGGTATTACTTTGATAGTTTATCTCTAATTCAAAAATTAGTGAAAGGGCACCAGTGTACTATTAATATAAAAGCATAAGGAAGGGACATTTTTAATACTAGAAAACAAAGATATGTAAGGTAACAAATTTTTTCTCACCTTATGTAAACCTATCTTAAAGTTTGGAGAGGAGTGAAAAGAAACCTTGTATCAAGGAGAATAAAAAATAAAATGGCTTAAATATCAAATGTTTGAATGCTAATTTGAAAAAAAACCACTCTCAATGTAGTTAAGAAATATTATCAATTAGAACTTTTAATATCTAAGAGGTAATTTCTAATAACTTCTATATATTTCACTGTGGCTAAGGAGGTAATAAAATTTAAGAGTTGAGAGGGCCAAGATAGTCACAAATTAACCAAATAGAAAAAAAATTCTATGTAGTTATTTTGAAAATTCATTTGCTGCATTCTATAGTAAAATGGTTTTAATGAATTACCTACCTGTTTCCTACAGCAGACCACAGCTCTACTGCAACTACTCTAGAGTTATGGTGAATTAAAACTGGATTTCTTAGCTCTTTGGAGACTATAGAATACCAGTTAATAATATTATTATATGAAATGCAAATGAAGGAAAACATTTTTAAGTGATGAAATCTCCTTTCCTAATATAACAAACTACAACATATATAACAAAAATCAAATGGATTTAAACAGGTTTATCTGCCCAGAGTTTCCTCTTACATCTAAAAATACAAGATTACTAATTTTCCCGTGATGAAAAATTTTTGATTTAATAAGAAATGCAAAAACCCCGATACTTTCAAGTTCTCATTTCTAGTTCCGGTTTTGCCTGAGTATAGTTTAAAGAGAGAGCATACTTTAAGAAAGACTGTATAAATACAATTCCAAATCATGCCTTAAAGTCTAGTGCTTGGTGTGTGTGGCAAGCACAATCATCTCTTTGCAGGGGAGTCTCAATGCATAGAAGTCCAATCAGAACCCCGTAAGTACTTGGTAAGAATAGACTAAATTGTTCTTATGTTTGGCACCCAGTTTTTTTTTTTTTTACTGATACTGTGTTAATAGCATTTCACAAATGCATCACTTCCAAATAAGAAAATATCTTCAGCGGGGAGTTCTTTGTAAGGGAACTCCTGAAATGTAAGACCACATTCACATTATTCTAACTGCTTCCTTGCTTTCTTCTCCACAGAGCTCTTCTTTCAGGAAGTCCACTTGAGCCTACACCCTCCATCCTGACCTGGTTTACATGCTCCTACTCTGTGCTTCATAAAATCCTGAGAATGTAATTCCATCACTGGACCACTGGATAGATCCAGAATAATATTTTTCTCTGTGAGCATGTGAAGTGACTGCTACTGACTTTGGAATGTACAATTTTTTTTTTAAATGGGGATATCAAAAATAGATGTTAAAGCAGAGACTTTTAAAACTAAAACATTTTGCTACAAAGTACATGGACACTATGTAGTTGGAGAGTTTGGGAAGTGAAAACTATTACATTTCACAGACTTGCCCAAGAGGGTCTAACATAGGATTTGGACAGTGAAAGACAGGGGAAAGCCATCTTCTTGCTGGCATAGTAAGCAAAGTCATGGAGACTGGTGTGAATAAAGCAGTTGAGGAGCCCCACACTCAGCTTCCGAGCCATGAGTCACCAGTATCATGTGGATGAGAGGTAGTCTGACCGCAGGAGCAGCCTATATTACCCTGGATTACAACTTTGGTGATGTGCCCTTCAATTCAGGAATCCAGTGGTTGACCCTGACTTCCATTCCTAGCTTGTTCAACAATTGTCTAAGATACTGATTCCCTGAATTAAATTTCCTTTCTGCTTGATATACTTTGAAAAGACTTAACTTCCTGCACTGAATCAGAAGTGTTACATACTCTTTGTTATATTCTTCACTTACATGGCTTTTCCCTTACTAGATACCAAACACTTTTTATGAATAGGAATAGAACTTGTCTTTGTTCATTCTTTCATTCATTCCTTCATTCAGTTATCATACTTACTCTTTGTATTTTTATGTCCTGAAATTACCTATAGTTAACACAGAGGTGCATAATAGATATTCACTTAATTAATGAATGGTAAATGTGTCATGTCAGGTAATGTGTAAGGTATCAGAGATACAGAGATGAGACAATCTTAGCAATAATAAAATGATAAATTACATTTATTAAGCGCTTATTATGTTTCAGGCCCTGAGTATAGCATTTTACATGCATAGATTTGATTTTTATTTTTTTGTGGTTTTGGTTTTATGTTTGTTTTCTAATCCTCATACATTCCCAAGAGCTAGGTACTAATAATCAATTTCCATCTCACGCATAAAACAATTGAAGATGGAGGAGGCTCAGTAACTTGCCTAAGGTTACACAGTATTGGGATAGGTTGAATTTGAAACTAGGCGATCTGATTCAATAACTCATACTGTTAATCGGTACTCGAGGATCTTTACTATAGTTGATGAACAGATCCATAAAGAGATTTACAATACTGCTTGATAAATTCCACAATACATCAGCAGGATCAGAGGAGGCTTCTGTCTGAAGGAAGAGAGACTTAAGTACTGAAGTACAAAGGATTAACAGAAGTTAGGAATAAGCAGAAGTGATAAAGGATGCAGTTTTAGGTGGAAAGAAATACACATACTACAAAAGGAACAAAACAGAAAACAGAGAAAGCATTTCTGAGCAGCAGGGGGATTATTTAGTGAGGAGGAATAAAAAATAGATACGGAGAAGCAAAGAAGGACCCATCATAAAGAGTCAGGTGTACATTTCCAGAGAATTTAAGATTTTTTGTGAGGGCCACATAGTGTTATTGAAGCATTTAAAAACCTTTGAGATTTCTATTATAAAGAGATCACTTTGGAGTAGTGTGGACAATTTAGAAGTTATTGAGTCAAGTGAGATTGGAATTGGAAATTGCAGTAACTCAAGTAGAAGTAAGTTTTATCTTTGGGCTCTCAGAATTGAACACAAGGACTGACACCTAATATGAGAACAATTCATATTCACCAAGTTGAATTAAGCCCGAGTAACCTAAGGGTCAGACAGGTTTAATTACTTGTCAAAACTTACACAGGTATCTGGTGGTAGAACTCGGACAAGTATCTAAACCAGTGCTTTATTTTACCTTAAATACAACCAGGGAAAAATTGATTGCATATATGCCATTTGAAATATGAGAAATTTTTCTATGTGTGTTTAGAAATGTACCTGAAAATATACACAGGTGTACAGTTATGGTTACATCTCATTTCTTGTCTTCCCTTGTTGTGTGCTTATTTTCTAAGTCCATGGCCTCAAATATTCAAGTTCATACTTTCCCAACTATCTCTGAAGCCACTTTCCATGCTAGATACTCCTCCTATTCCCAAGTTTATGTCTTCTAATGCCTAAGGGAAAAAAGTAGTGAAATAGAATAATAAATTTAGGCTGGGGGAAAAATTACTACCACTACCATTAGCCATTAAGACATTCCATTAGAAATCTAATGTAAAATATACAAATATATAATTTTCCTCTTAGAAAGACTAATAGGCATCCATTGTTATTATGTTGTGGTATGTTTTCTTTTCTTTTTGCAGTAATTTTTTCACCCTGAAATACAGTGGTCTCTCATGAAGTACAAAGATTGACATATCTGTGGACTTTATATGTCCAAGGACACTTCAAAGGCTAAGTAAATTCTATTTCTAATATCATGATCACTAAATTGTAAATGCTAGCAGCTTTAGGTTATGACAACTTTGGGCCCTTAATTTTGAATAAAGATTCTACCATCATGGTGAAATATCAGATGCTACACATTAGTAGTGGGCTAAAAAATCTATAGTATTGGATTTACCAAAACAGATTTTATGAGGATTTGTCTGGTTCTGGAGGTAGAATTTGCTTAAATATACAATGGCATGTAAAATTGTTTGAAATTAAATGTCCAATAAATTTTAATACAATTGCCTTGTTTTCACAGACAAATCTAGGGCAATGTATTTGGAAAGAAAATTTTATAATTTATCTAAAAATATCCAAACGTAATATGTAACCCTTTTGGTCTTCAAGAGGTCAAAGGGTTATCTTTGCTTAGATACTTATAATCATTTATACGTTCTCTTCTATTGACTGGTTTGAAAAAGACAAAAGAAAATTAAAATTGAAAAGGAGTCAAAGCACTTGTTATAACTGAGCATCAGAGACACAAGCCTAGGGTACACCTGCATAACAGTAAATGTTCTTTTGCAGTTAACACCTGAGTTTTTCTATTTACCGAAAGATATCACAAGTCTAAACACAGAAGAAAATGGCTCACAAATCCAATAAGATTTGGATTGGATTGCACAACTTCTAGCAATATCAGGGGATTTTCATCCAATATATTTGCCAACAAATCAATAATATGAGTAAATCCTTCTGCATTGTGGGCTATCAAATGCTCACTGACAGGTACTACTACCTAAATTAATATAATCCCAGAAGTGATCTGTCTGTGTCAAACATAATACCACTGTGGCTTAAAATTCACATGTGATAAGTTGGAGGATATTTCTTAATAATGGTTTAAACAAAAGGAAATTAAGTGAAAATTCTGAATAAAATGTTCCCACATTTAGTGGGCTCAGTTTAAATTGCTCTTGTCTCTAGATGGCATGTTTCCTGCTGTCCATATTTCTTTACACAGTACACTCAAATAAAGTAGGAAGTATTTTTAAAATATATTACTTGTCTCACTAAAACTTATGATTTTATCTTGCAACTGTTTGTTATAAAGATTGTGTTGAGTATCAGGGCTCATTGAAATGGCTCTTACCACTCACTTTCAGACTCAGATTAAAAGTCACCACTTCTCTGAAACCTATGAAGACTCCCCCAGGAAAATGTGACATTCTTCTTTGTTTCTTGTAGCACTTATCATACTATTTTATAACCACTCCTTCTAGCCTTTGAGTGTAGCATAAGGATCTGGCACATATTTTATTAAGTAAACGTGAATGTCATATCAAATATGCAATGGAGCATAACAACAACATATGCCATATAGTTTAATGATGGTATTATTTTCTTAAAAATATAATTTTACTTTGAAGATCAAGGTTTGACATGGAAGATAGTCAAATGCAAAGAAAAGCCATGTTATAATTGTTTAAGTTGACACTTACAGAGTTTGTCAATGTGTTAGCACTGTGCTTTACTTGTTAGGAGGATTATGAATACAATTATATAAAAGTTTTTGAGCAGCTATTACCTAGCAGGCACAGTATTAGGTGCTAGGGTAATAGATGAATAAGGCAGAGTAGTTGATCTTAAGGAAATACCTATTGAGTAAAGGAGACCTCCTATTCTCAGAAGTCTTTAAGCTAGTTAGAAATATATTCTATATGTATCATTTATTTATTATTTCTATTGAATAATACTGATGCTGAAGGAAACAAAATAAGGTTAATATGACATTCAAAAAACCCATTTTTCCTCCCTAGAAAGAGAACTACAATTGTTTGGCTAGCTTGACTCAAATATAAGAACCTGGCCTAAAAATCTTTATTCATGAAGTGTAACATATATGACATTTTAAAACTTTGGCTGGACGTATCTGAGGTGGGGGTCGGTGGGAAGAGATAGACATAGAAAGAAGGAAGATGAAGAGGATAAAGAGGAAATGGAGAAGGAAAAGGAAAAGAAAGTAAGGTAGAGCTTAGTTTTTTGAAAAAGGAAAATAATAAGAATAAGACTAAAGAGAATTGGGAGGAGAGATAAAAGGAAAGAAAAGGGGAAAGAGGAAAACAAAAAAAAGGAAAATAGTGGATAGGAATAGTCTAATGTAGACAAAGGAGACCAGTGCAGACACAGAAGTCAAGAAACCAAAAGAATCAGCTAAAATAGCTGATTCTAAGGTTTCTGAAGGTTGAAAAATGGGGGATGATATATGCAGGGGACAATTACATTTGTGTGAAGGTTTTTGAATTATTTAACTGTTTGAATTATGTGAATGTGTAACTTGGACTAAAATAAAACCTAACATTAAAATCCTCCATTAACCTTTAACTTTTCCATTCACCAACCCTTTCTCTGCTCCTTTTATGGCAATATACCTTAAAAGTTTTCTATAAGTACTCTTACTTCACCTATCCTATTCTTTTCTCAAACCACCTCAATCTTTAGTCTCCAGTACTCTACTGAATTGGCTCTTGTCAAAGCCATTTATGACCTGCATCTTGCCAAAATCAATGTTTCATTGCAAATCATCTTATTTGACTTATCAATAACATTTGACACAGTTGACCACTGGGTCCATTCTTGAAATGTTTCTGTGAAATCCACAGTGACATAACATTTGACAGTTTTTTGTTTTGTTTTCCTCTCTCTACTTCCCTAGTGGCTCCTTTGACATCTCCATTGATGGCTCTTCCTTTTTTGACAGATCTCTAAGTGCTGAAGGACTCTAACTCTCAGCCTCTTTCTTTTCTCTTTCTAATTTTTCTCCTAAGATGATCTTTCTAGTCCCATGAGTTAAGTATCAGAATATGCTAATGACACTAAAGTTTATATTTCTAGACGAGACCTCTCCTAGGCTCCAGTGCTTAATCAATACTTCCACTGTCTTTAGTAGATATATGAAAGCTAACAAGGCCAAAACACAAAAAATAATTTTCATCTTTCCTCAAACTGCTCCTGTTGAAACTCACCCTTCCCAAACCTTCCCCATCCCAGGTATTGGCATAGTTATCTATCTACATTTTTGCTCAGACAGGAGTATGAATCATGATTCCTCACATCTCACATCTATTCTTTCTGGATAGTCTGTCACATCTCTTCTGCCAAAGTATACTCCAGATTCAAATATTTCTCACTGTTTCCATTTCTCATTGCAGTTCCATACTACTTTTGTCTAGGATTCTGAAATAGCTCCCTAACTAGAACACTTTGCTTCCTTCTTGTCTAAGTACAGTCTATTCTCCACATAGAAGCCAGAAGTATCTTCCTAAAAGATCATGCCATTCCATGCATAGATGCTTCCAATGGATTTCTATCGAAATCAAACATATCCATATTAATTTACCTAGTTTACATATTTCTATATAACTTGGCCCCTAACTGACTCTCTAAGCTCATTTTTACTTCTTGTTCACTATGTTCATCCAATAGTTGTCTTAACCTATTTGGGATGCTATTACAGAATACCATAGAGTGGGTGACTTGTCTACTCTGTCTTGACAACAGAAATTTATTTCTCACAGTTCTGGAGGCTGGGAAGTCTAAGATCAAGGTGCTACAGATTTGAAATCTGATAGAGAACAACTTTCTTGTCCATAGATGACTGTCTTCTCACTGTGTCTTCATATGGCAGAAGGAGCAAGGGAGCTCTCTCCGGTCTCTTTTATAAAAATACTAATCCTGTTCATGAGGTTCTGCCCTTGTGACCTAATCATCTCTCAAATGCTCCACGTCCAAATCTCATTATATTGGAGATTAGATTTCAACATATGAATTTTGCAGACACAAAATCATTCAGTCTATAACACCGGCTTTCTTTCCACCCCTAAAACATTCAAGCTTACTCTCATTTCTGTGCCTTTGCTATTCATTCTGCTTTGAAACTTCTTCCAGCAAATGTTTACATGGCTATTTCTTTATTCAAGACTCAACAAATATCATCTCCTCAGAGAAGCATTTCGTGACTACTCTAGCTAAAGCAAATCTCTCTCCTTCCTGCCCACATCATATTCTCTATAACATTAATTCATTTTCCCCCCAGAAACATAGTATCATATTTTCTTAATATATGCTTCTTCATGTATTTGTCATATATTTTTTACATATTTAAAAATTTTTCTCCTCCCATTAAGATATCAGGTTACTGCCTCCATATGTTTTTATCTAAACAGTATCTGGCACAAATAGATGCTTAGGAAAAGCTTTGTTTTATAAATAAGTGAACCTATTGTTTTAATTCTTCCACATGAAAGAATTCAAAAAGTCCTTAGGACGGCTTGAAAAAGTGTACAACTCTCTCAATGCATCTCTTTTCAGTACCCCTTAAAAATCCTCGACTCTCACAATGCTAAACCACTTGTAGGCCACTGAGGTAAAATGTTGGCTCATACCCCTTATAAATTTTTTTGGGGGGGACATTCCTGGCAGTCCAGTGGTTAGACTCTGCACTTCCACTGCAGGGGATGCAGGTTTGATCCCAGGTTGGGGAACTAAGATCCTTCATGCCACTCAACGTGGACAAAAATTTAAAAAAGAATAAAAGTATTGAAGTAAGGTTGATTTACAATGCTGTGTCAGTTTCAGGTGTACAGCAAAGTGATTCAGGTCTATATATACATATATATATATATATATATATATATATATATATATATACATTTTTTTCAGATTCTTCTACATCATAGATTTTTACAAGATATTGAATACAGTTCCCTGTGCTTTAAGTAGGTCCTTGTTGTTTATCTATATTATATATAGTAGCGTGTAGATGATATGTTAATCCTAAACTCTTAATTTATCCCTCTCCCTCCTTTCCCCTTCGGTAACCATGTTTGTTTTCTATGTCTGAGAGTCTATTTCTGGTTTGTAAATAAGTTCAATTATACTCTTTTTTTCTTTAGATGCCCCATATAAGTGATATCATATGTTATTTGTCTTTCTCTGTCTGACTGGCTCATACCTCTATACATTTGTAAGTAGTTGTTATTCCTTTTACTTAGGGTTTCTTTCCTTCACTCCATGAAGAATTCCAACCTACCTCCACAAAAGTATTACCTCCTGAAATAATTTGATACTTCCTCTTTCCCTACCCTATGACTAGATTTAGTCTTTCTCTCACCTGCACTGTCTTAGCACCCTTTACATATGCCTAGTATCCAACATTTGTTACATTGTTTTGTCACTTTTTGCTTCATTTTATGACTTTTTAGGTTGTGAAATCTTGGAGGATGCATATTTTTATCTTGTTTATATTTGTATACCTAGAATTTATAACTGTGTATACATACTGTGTAATTCAGTATGTAATTACATACTATGTAATACAGAGAGAATCCTGAAATAAGCAAAAGAATAGCAATTTGTCATATACAAGGAATCCTCAATAAGAGTAATAGCCAATTAATCAGCAGAAACCATGAAGGTCAGGGGGTAGTGGAATAACATAATTAAAGTGCTGAAAGAAAAAAATGAATTCTATATGTGGCAAAACTATCTTTCAAACATGAAGAAGAAACTAAGATATTTCCAGAAAAATAGAAGCTGGGGGTGTTAGTCCCTGGTAGACTTGCCCTATAAGAAATGCTAAAGAAAGTACTTCAGGATGAAATAAAATGACATTGGACAGCCATGTGAAGTCATATGAAGCATAAAGAACACTGGTACAGGTAACTATGTAACAACTACAAAGCCAGTATTATTGTATTATTATTATTTTTTTTGGTGGTACGCGGGGCCTCTCACTGTTGTGGCCTCTCCCGTTGCGGAGCACAGGCTCCGGACGTGCAGGCTCATCAGCCATGGCTCACGGCCCCAGCCGCTCTGCAGCATGTGGAATCTTTCTGGACCGGGGCACGAACCCGTGTCCCCTGCATCGGCAGGTGGACTCTCAACCACTGCGCCACCAGGGAAGCCTTAGTGTATTTTTTAACTCCCCTTTTCTTTCCCTATGTGATTTAAAAAACAAATGCATAAAACATTATTTAAAATCTATTTTAATGGATAACAATGCATATAGATGTAATTTGTGACAACAGTGATATAAATGGGGAGGGACAGAGCTGTATAGGAACAGAGATTTTGTACACTATTGAAGATAAGGTGGTATTAGTACAAAATAGATTGTAATAAGTTTACAAGTTTAATTGTAGTCCCCAGGGAAACCAATAAGAAAATAACTTAAAGAAAAAAGGGAAATGAAAACAGAATAAAAATTGTACACTATAAAGAATCAATAATCAAATAAGCACAAATAAGGCGCTAATGGAGGAAATGAAAAACAACAACAAAGACACATCCAAAACAAATAGCAAATGGCAGAGATTCTTTCTTACCCCTAATTACTTTAAGTTTAAGTGGATTAAACTGTCCAATTAAAAGTCAAAAATTGGCAGAATAAATTTGTTATAAGTATGATCCAACTATATGTTGTCTACTAGATACTCACTTAAAATAAGTTAACTGGCATCTGTTCTACAATAAAGAGATCTAAGAGACACAATAAAACAAAAAGCCATGTAAAAATTTTGTTTAGATCTTGATTTCAAGAAAGCAACTGTATAAATACATTTTAAAACAACTGAATGAAGTTTGATTATGGAAATCTGATTATGATATTAGAGGATACTAAGGAATATCATTACTTTTGCTGGTCATGATAACTCTGTAGCTTTGGGAAATGCTATTAAATCACTTAGGGGGAAAATTACAAGATATTTAGGAATTGCTTTAAAACACTTTGTAAGGAAGAAAATGATAAAGAGGGATAAAGCAAATATGGCAAAATATTGATAACTCTTCTTTATTGGTGACGGGTATATGAGGTTCATCATACTACTATTTTTACTTTTTACTGTATTTGAATTATTTTAGAACACTTAGACTGTGATTACTTCTGAACCTCCTCCACTGATTTTATCCTAATATAAGTCATCACCATCTCTCATTGGCATTATTGCAATGGTCTGTAATATTGTGCTCCTGTATCTACCAATGTCCACTTAAGTCTGTTTTCAGGCAGAGAAATCCTTTGCAGTAGAAATGAAAATGAATACAACCTTTGATTATAACTATTCCTTGACTCCCCATGACCCTCAGAGTAAAAGCCAAAGTTCTTGCAATGTTATAAAAGACTTTCCATGACTTTGCTCTCCTTAAGTCTCTAACCCTGCCTCCACTGCTCCTCTCTCCCCGGCGCTCCAGTCACACTAGTCTCCCTCCTCAAGCCAAAAATACCCCACCCTAAGGCCTCTGCTCTAGAAGCTTCCTCTTCCTATCATCCATATAGCTAACTCCCTCACTTTCTTTAAGGTTTTGCTCAAATGTAATTTTCTTAATGAGATCAATGGTGACCTTACTTTATCCTGTCACAATTAAAATTACAACCTGCACCTTCCCACTTCAGACACTCTCCACCTCCTCAACCTGCTTTATTTTTCTTCATAACATTTACCACTTTTGAATATATGTTTTTCTAATTTATTTTGCTAATTTATAATTGTCTGTGTCTCTCTGATGGAATGGATGCTCCATTAGGGTAGGGAGTTTTATGTATTTATTTGCTTGCTAATTTGTTTAATGCTATATTCCAAGTGCCTAAAATAGTACACAGAGCATTGTAGGCAATCAATAAATATATGGGGGAGAATGAGTTAATGAATTTTTAAACCAGTAGTAAAATTACGTTTGAAACATGAAATATGATTGTGTGTATAAAAGTCACACTACAATAAAAATTTAACAAATGTCAATTTAGACAAAATATGGAATTTGAAGTTGGTTGTTAGTTTACAAAGTTTTGATTGCTTTGTTTACCCATCTAGAGTAGTTTGATACTCTCCAGCTAAAAAAACACAAACATTGTAATTAATGCTATGTTTTTAGTTTAGTTTTGAGTGAGACAATGACAAGTAGAACTTTGACATTTGTCAAAATACATGTTAGATTTTTTTAAATATATATTTGTTGCTGTCCAAGGGATGATTATTAGCAAAGAATGTTAATTTTTTAGAATAATTATTATGATAGGTGCTACAGGATATATCAGAAGTAAATTTTTATTAAAAATTGATAAAATCACCTTTATAGCCCATCTTTTCCAAGAGAAAAACTAGAGAGATGAAAGTTTATTTAAAAGCTATGTTTAATCCTCATATCTTCTCAGTGTGATACCATACCTCTTGCTCGTTGAGAAGAATTCACCTGCAGTCACTATTAAATGAAAGAAAAAAGAAGAGCTATCTTTGAAATTGGAAACAAAGTTTAAAGAGTCCAAAAAGGAGAAACATGTACTGTGCTTATCTATTTGCATAAAAAAATTTTAAACCATTAGATAAAGTAAAGAAAGTTGAAAAGAGAAAGTGGAGTAAGTAAAGCTTGCAGGCATTTTCCCCATTGATTCTTTGACGAGTTGTGAAACTGCTGAGAAGGATGTGAAAGAGGTCCAAAATAATGCTTACTGGTTTTGACTAACCAACTAACTGAACGAATGATAAAGGAATGAAATGGAAAATTCAGGGAAATATATACATTTTATACCTTGATTTCAACAAGCCATTTGACTCTCTGCCACAATATCTTTATGACCAAAAGGGAGAAACTTGGACCAAATACAAACACACTTAGGTACATTTTAACTGGTTGAGCAAATATACCTAATGCTTATTGATTAATGCAAGCTTTAATTACATAAACAGGGCTCTTTGGCTTCTGGTATATTAACTCAGATGAATAATAATAATTCCTGACATTGTATTGCATTTTATAGTTCACAAAGAGCTCATTTGTGAGCTCTCATTTAATCCTCATCATAGCCTTGTGCTGAAGCCTGGGACAATGTGATTATCTTTCTTTAACTAGATATGGAAACTAATTTTCAAACTGATTTTATTTTTCTAATAAAGTGATTATCTTTATTTAACTAAATATGGGTAAATTATTTGCCTAAATACATATGGGAATGCATATGCTTATTAATAAGAAAAGCTAAGAGAAATAACCAACATGTTGGATAAAATAATACAGATTCAAAAACATCCCCAAAGTGGATGTATAGAACAAATCTAACAAGAAAAACTAATTAAAATAACTATAAACACATGAAATAAACTGGGTTTTCTCTTTTGAGCATTTATCTCAGTTTGTAATTGTACATTTATTGTTGTGATTGTTTTATTAATGTTTGACTGTTTCTAGAGACTGTATGGTCATCAGAGTGTCTGTGCTCAGCAATACATCTCCAGAACCTGGGGTAGTGCTTGGCACTAGTAGTTACACAACTAATAATTAAATAAATTCAGCACAAAGGTTATAAAAATGTCAAATATAAATTTCACAATCAAAAGACACATCTTGAGAGCTTTATATCAGAAAGTAAAATAGTGTTTTAGTTGACAGAACAAAAACATAAAAGAATATGTATTGTAATCTTAGCCTATGCAACTGCATGATTTTAAGCTCTACTCATAATCAGGGTAGTGGCCAACCAGATTGTGTGCAGAAGAGCATATTGGAATTACTGGAGAAAATTCTAGAATTTAACTTGAACATTTCTTTTGTTAAAATATTTTTTAAACATTTGTAGGAAGGTAATGTGTAAGAAACAAGTATATAAATAATAGTTCCAAGGTGAAAGTAGGGTCAATGAATAGACTGTCTACAGAGGCAGTTTTATTCTCTATAAAAATAAAATTTTATAAGATATAAAAATAGAACAACCCAACACTATAAGAAATGGTCTTGTGAAGTAAGGGAATCTGAGTCATTGGGAGTAATTAAACAGATCTGGATAAATTTGCCAAAATCACGACAGAGAACATTTATTTTCTTGGATAAAAATTTATTAGATTCTGTTTTACTATAATATATTCCAAATTAAATTGGTCATATTGTCCTTGAATATTATTACCAGGCACTGGAGAAAACATACACACTATATATATATTTTTTTTTCTGTTTTGACCTATTTACCTGATTTTTGGCACCAGGCATTATATTTAAACTCTTGCCTTTATAAAAAATAAGATATGATTTAGTCCTTGTTATTACTGTCAACTTTAAAAATATTCAGGTTTTAAACAAAAGGGAATTATATCAGATAGCTATTTATTAAGTTAAAAAAACTTTTAAACTATTCAAATGTGCATGCATAAAGATATTTTCAAAGGCTAATATTATATAAAATAGGTTTCAGATAAAATCAAACAGAAGAAAAATTTCTCATTCTTCCAGAGAATACTCTTCCCTATGTTTAGAAATTTATAAAAGGAATTTTGTGATTTTAAGAGTTAGAGTTATATCTGTTAGCTTTTAGCATTTGGATGCATGAAGTGGGACATTGTCTCAATACTGGCGATGCTAGCTTTTGCTTTGCTGTTCAGAATCACACTTTGCAAGCACAGCCATTAAGAGATTCTTCCTAAAGTATATCTAAAAGGCTAAATGTTTCATGCTGTGCTAAGTATATTAATTTCCATTATCTTCTAGTACCTTCCTCTTGGTAATCATCTGCAGACAACTACCTGTAGAAGAGCAGCTTTATATTTATGTATAAATAAAATAGGTTATATATGTACTTTTCTATTTTTCTCTGCAAAAAAAAAAGGTGTTTTACTCCTGCTGTTCAACACATTTTGATGTGCTGTTCTATAAATTTAAAGCAAGGTTAAAAAGAAAATTAATCAAGATTCATCTGGCAGCATTGCAAGTTAGTATCATACACCTGGCACATAGATTCCAAAGCAAAGTGATTCTTTGGGAAAGAACTGCTTGATAAACAGCAGAACTAAAAAAAAGATGAGCAGATGACAGTGTATTGAAAATTAGATAGAAGCCTGCAATGTGATATTGCAGGAAGGTGTGGAGATGTAATGAGACAAGACAGAGCAAAGGGAAAACTAGACAGAATAAGGAGAAAAATTCCTAAATGTGAGGTATTTTACAGTGCCAAATAGCTTCCCAGGAAATAGTGGAAACTCTGTCCCTTGAATAATTTCAAAGTAGAGTAGGAAATTGGACTGAGAATATAAAGTGGTGACAAAACTTTAATGACTGAAGAATAAGATGATGAAATAAAGAAACAAAGAAATACAAATTCAAAGTTAGGTGATTTTGAACATGATGGTTTTGTTAAGTTTCTCTCTCATTAACAATAATAATAATTGCAATATTTAAAATTTATGAAAATTTTTATAAATTCCTAAAAACCATAACTAATCAAAAAGAATACAATTTAATCTTTGTAGATATGTTGAAAACTAAGACTTACAGTTGAGCCTTTGATGACACTGCAGCCCCTGCTGATACTTGGATTGCAGCTTTGTAAGAGCCTGAGCAGAGGACACAGTTGAGCTCTGCCCTGACTCCTGACCCATGGAAATTGTGAGATAATAAATGTATGTGTATATATATATATATATATATATATATATATATATATTTTTTTTTTTTTTTTTCGGTACGTGGGCCTCTCACTGTTGTGGCCTCTCCCATTGCAGAGCACAGGCTCCGGACGTGCAGGCCCAGCGGCCATGGCTCAAGGGCCCAGCCACTCCATGGCATGTAGGATCTTTCCAGACCGGGGCACGAACCCATGTCTCCTGCAACGGCAGGAGTACTCTCAACTACTGCACCACCAGGGAAGCCCTAAAAGTATATTTTTTAAGTGGCTAAGATTGTTTATAAGCAATAGAAAACAAAAACAGGCATCAATGCTGAAAACAAGAAAACTTTACTTAAAAGATTGTATAGGGGCTTCCCTCATGGCGCAGTGGTTGAGAGTCTACCTGCCGATGCAGGGGAAGTGGGTTCATGCCCCAGTCTGGGAAGATCCCACATGCTGTGGAGCGTCTGGGCCCGTGAGCCATGGCTGCTGAGCCTGCACGTCCAAAGCCTGTGCTCCGCAACGGGAGAGGCCACAACAGTGAGAGGCCCGCGTACCAAAAAAAAAAAAAAAAAAGATTGTATAAAGAATATTTAACTAATATAGTATTGAATTGAAATGACTGATGCAAGAATACTGCTTGACCTCATATTTGCACCTGTCAGTAACTTTATAGTCTAAGCCCTTTTGCAGAGCACAGTTTTCATTTCCATCTCTAGTTAAATTGGGACTGGTGCCTCTTATCTGCTTTTTAAAAAATCTTTAGCCTTTGGGAAAAAGAAAAATCAATACAAGGACTGATTTTATCTTTAGATTAAAAACGTATGCAAGTTGTTAATGAGGAATAATCAGAGGATAATTTAGGAGAATTTCAAGTTTTCTCTTTGTTCTAAATATTATATAAATGTGCTTTAAAAGTGCCCTGTTAATAAAGGCTGTATATGAAAAGCTTACAGCTAATATTGTAAACAATGGGGAAAAACTGAAAACTTTTTCTCTAAGATCAGGTTGATCACTCTTGACACTTCTATTCAACATAGTACCAGAAGTCCTAGCCAGAACAACTAGGCAAGAAAAAGAAACAAAATTCACCTAAGTTGGAAAAAAGAAGTAAAATTGTCCCTGTTTGCAGATGACATGCTCTTGTACATAGAAAAACCTAAAGATTCCACAAAAAAATGTTAGAACTACTAAACTAATTCAGTCAAGTTGTGGGATAAAAAATCAACATACAAAAATCAGTAGCATATCATACATTAAAAATGAACTATCTGAAAAGGAAACTAAGAAAACAATTTCATTTACAATACCACCAAAAAGAATAAAATGCTTAGGGATAAACTTAATTAAGGAAGTAAAAGACTTGAACACTGAAAACTACAAAACACTGATGTAAGAAATTAAAGAATATACCAAAAAATGGAAAGACATCTTGTGTTCATGGATAAGACCATATTGTTGAAATATATGTAATACTCAGTGGTCCAGATTTAATGCAATCCCTATCAAAATCCCAATGGCAGGTTTTTTTAAAATTTTTTAACAGAAATAGAAAAAAATCCTAAAATTCATATGCAACCACAAATATTCTGAGTAGCAAAGAAAATCTTGGGGAAGAAGAACAAAGCTTCTTTGTTCTTCTCCATCATGTCTGATGGAGACATCACAATTCCTGATTTCAAGCTATATCATAAAACTACAATAACTGAAACAGTATGGCACTGGCATAAAGACAGACATATAGACCAACAGAACAGAATAGACAGCCCAGAAATGAATCCATTCATACATGGTTGATTGACCTTTGACAAGAGAGGCAAAAATGCACAACAGGAAAAGGATTGTCTCTTCAACAAATGGTACTGAGAAAACTGGATATTCATAGGCAAAAGAATGAAATTTGACTCATCTTACATCATACACAAAAGTCAACTCAAAATAGATTAAAGACCTAAATGTAAAACTTGAAACTGTAAAATTCCTAAAAGAAAACACAGAAAAAACCTTCATGACATTGGTCTTGGCAATGATTTCATGGAGATGACACCAAAACCACAGATAACAAAAGCAAAAATAAAAAAGTTGAACTACATCAAACTAGAAACATTCTGCACAGCAAAAGAAACAATCAGCAAAGTTAAAAGGCAAAGAATGGGAGAAAATACTCACAAACATACGATAAGGGATTAATTTCCAAAATATATAAGGAACTCCTATAATTCAATAGTAATAAATAAGTAACCTGATTAAAAAATGGGCTAAGACTTGAGTAGACATTTATCCAAAGAAAACATCCAAATGGCCAACAGGTATATGAAAAAATATTCAATGCACTAGTCATCAGGGGAATGCAAATCAAAATCACAATGATGTATCACCTCACATCTGTTAGGATGGCAAATATTAAAAAAAACAAAAAGACAAATTTTGACGAGTATGCAGAGACATGAAAACCCTTGCACACTTTTGATGGGAATGTAAAATGATGCAGCCACTATGGACAAAAAAAAAAAAAAAAAAACAGAATCTTTCCAATGTTTTGCATGCCAATGTTCACTGAAGCACTACTCACAATAGTCAAGGTGTGAGAACAACACATATATTCATGAATGGATGAATAGATAAGGAAAGTGAGGTATATACATGCAATGGAATATTATTTGGTCTTAGAAATGAAGGAAATCCTGCAATATGCAACAACATAGATGAATCTTGAGGACATTTTACTAACTGAAATAAGCCAGTGCAAGAATGACAAATACAGCCTGATTCCACTTATATGAAGTATCTAATATAGTTAAACTCATAGAATCAGAGAATGGTGCTTGCCAGAGGCTGGGGGATGAGAAAATGAGAGTGTTGATAATCAACAGGCATAAAGTCTCACTTATGCAAGATAAATAAGTTCTAGATATTTGCTGTGCAACACTGTCCCTACAATTAACAGTATTGTATTGTCACTAAAAAATTTGTTAAGATGGCAGGTCTCTTTCTAAATGTTCTTACCACAATAAAATAAAATTTTAAAAGAGTTTTCAATTAATAAAGCAAACAATTTTCCTAGGAAAAATGCTCTGTCAATTTGTATTGCTATTAAATAATTAAAATTAAATGTTCACTTGCTCTGTTTTTATCCAAACTAAAAGACTAATTATTTTACTTATTAAATCATATCTTCTTACTTTCTTGTCTGTTAAAAAATAATAAGCTGTACCTTTGTCTAGGTGACTGTGACTGCTACTCTTACCAAAGAAAATCGTTCACTCTATGACTCTAAAATGTAAGCAAATGTTGCATAATGTTCTTTGCACTATGTTAATATTAATAATAACAATGATAATGACAGTCATCATTTATTAAGTTTCTACTTAGTGCTAGTCCTATGAGATTTTTTGTGTTTTATCTAATCCTTACATACAATCAATGAGGTGGAAAATATTAGCTTTTTTATCATCTGAGGAAATGGAGGCTTAGAAAATTTAGTTAACTTATCTAAGACCATGCATTTTACTAAGTGTAGACCCAGGAATTTGAATGAGGTTCTTTAGATATGATGCAATATAGAGTGATTCTGATAATTATAGGAATTTCTCAAAAAAAAACTGCTATTGTCTATATAAAAAATACTTTAAAATATAGTATAGAAACAAAATAAAAATTTTAAGTATGTATCAAGAAACTAAAGATAACTCAATAGAATATTCATGAACAATTGCAGGCAAAGTAGGAGTTAAATGGATGCATTTTAATCCCAGTTCCATTCATAGTCAAACTAACAGAAATGCTATCTCCACTGGAAGTCTTTGCTATTAAACAGTCCATTCAGTCTTCAACCCACTGTAATATGGCTTGTTGCCTTTCTTTCTTCTGAAATTTCAGTAGTTGAAATCATCTATGAATTCCTAATTCCAAATCCAGTGAAAATTTGCCCTTGTTATAGCCATGCCCTCTTAAATATTTGACACTGTTGACTACACCTAATTGAAATTTTCTCCTTCTTTGGTTTTCATGACACTAATTATTCCAAATTTCCTTTTATCTCTGTGGCACAAATGGTACATAAATGTTCACATTTATGTGTTCACCTTCTTTTGCCCTACATTTAAATATTAGTGTTATCCAGAGTTCTATCCTCAGCTTTTTCTTCCTCTCCTCTATAGTTTCTTCCTGGAAGATGTTGTCCAAACCTTACCTTCAGCTACTTGACTACTAAAGATACCCAGTCAATTCTGTGCTCTAAATTCATATAGCCAAAGCTTACTCAAAATCTACTCATGGACATTACTTAACTGAACTCATGATCTCCTCTGTACCTGACAACATATTTTTGGATCTCTTTATTTCATTTTATATTTAGTATTTAATATGGGGCTCAAAAATGAGTACTGCATGATGGAATTACATACTTTTAAAGGTGTTTGTTCAATCTAGAAAGTGAATAATGATTGTCAGATTTTTTTAAATTGTGAATACTCCTTTCAGAGTAATAAGTAGTAACCTTATGGACTTCAAAGATTACTTGTATATCTGCTCAAAATGATCAATTATTTCTTCTCAGAGTAACTTCAAGTAAAATTATTAAGAGGAAAGTGTTCTTGGTTTCCTTTTCTTCTCTTCTCTGAAATTTAGACTTTTCTTTTAGTGTTCACATATCCAGGAACACAATGCTCTCAAAATATCCCTTAACCATTATGATAAAGTGTACTAGTTAGTTATTGCCATAATACTGCTATATAACAAATTACAAAGAAATGTAAAATAACTTTTTCCTCAGTCACCTTTCTGCAGATTGGTTGGAGTAGGCTCATTTTGTCTGAGTTCAGCCTGATTTGGCTTCAAGCTGAGGTTGAGTTGAGGTCTACTCCACATGATTTTATTCCTCCTTGGACTAGTAGGCTGATCGGGGCATGTTAATTTCATGGCAATATGCCATAGTTGAGGTGACATATAGAGTCTCTGAGTGTGGGGAGGAGAAAAAAATGCTTAATGTTGATGTTAAAAACCCTTCACAGAGGAGGTGACATTTGATCTGGGTATTAAAGGATGGGGAATTAAAATTAGCCAATCAGAGTATGAGGGAAGAACTTTCCAATTATTGATAATGAGGCATAAGATTATTTATATTAGCTTAAAATTATTTATTATACTATCTGAGAGAAGAAAGTTTGAGTTTTAGCAAAAGTATGAAAGCTGAAATCCCAACTTAGAGAAATGACTACTACAGAATTTTACAAACTCAGGCAAGTAGACCCTCCTGGCAGTAAGATAATGCATGTTAGAAAGGCTGTAGCACATTGAATCAGACAAACTAGCAATCAAAGCCAAGTTAGCTACTTAGGACCTAATAAATCTTACTAGTGTGTTTGGTTTAACCTGAATACAGTTCTTTGAAAATTTGAAATGATGATTTGAAATAGGGTAATTTTACATAAAGATCCAAATCTTTGACAATGTCGAGTTTGTAGTCCAACATAAGAAGTGTTGTCTAGAGCTGCATGATGGGTCCTTTGTTAAGAGGGATGTATACTTTCCAAGTTAGTTCCGACTCCATGGAACATAATCGTCTCCTTTTCCCAGAGATGGATTGTCAGTTGCCATTTATCATTAAGCATGGACTATTTGTTTTTTCTGGTAAAAGAGAAATATTTATCTGTATTCTATCAAAAATTGATGAATGAAAGATAATGAAAGATATACCAAAAGAGACACATATTTCAAGAAAAATGGGAGGAAGCATATTTGTAAGGACTATTTCTCTGTTTAATATGCAAGTGAAATGCTATTTTAGAAGATGATGATAATAAGAAGCTATTAATAGGAGGCTTCCCAAAAGCTGTGCAACCCTAGTTTTATGTTTTCTGCTGGTGCTGCTGCCACCAATATTGTATCTCACCCTCAGGATAATTTATCACAATGCAGGGTCAAAAAGTACCCAGCAATTAGCCACCCCAAACTCTGAGTATCTCAAATTCTAATGTAAAAACTATGTTATTATTCTCTTTGAGTCCACCTCCATCCTAGAAGCTACCTGTGTTGAATTAGTAGTCTATTCAAACAAGAAAGGAACTCAGCATGACTGTTCTAGGCAGGGCTATCCTGACAGTCATATTTTGTTATCTCTCTTCGTATAACATCAACATCAGAGAAATGGGAAATGCTTGTTTCTGAGGAAACACATTATACTTTGGGCCTAATAGAGTACAAAGAAATATTTGAGCCAAATTGAGCCAACTATTTTAATATCCCAAGAGTTGTACAGTCTTAGGAAGTATATGAAATAATGCAGTTTCCTTCCATTCAAATAGAAAAATGTTTTGCTTTGGGGAGCAACTATATTTACTTATCTCCAGAAGTAAGTTGATGTGTTTTTCCCCCTTTTGTCGGACTCGAACAGGAAGCTGCCCCTGGAGTGGTTGACTGAAGGCAGAAGAAAGCTGAGAGCCGGTGCTAGGCTCCACATCCCCCTACTTGGTAAGATTCTGATGGGCCCTCAAGTTCATCTCTTCTATTTGGGGTGGGCCTAGGAATAGGCCTGACTGTGCTGCCCAGCTTGGGTTGCTTAGCCTCCTGTGATCTCACAGGCCGAGGTCTACATGCTGGCCTTCCAGAGATAAAAGAAATGCAAAATCCAACAAGAGCTCAAGCCAGGTGGGAGCTGTAGGTGTAGACGAATCCAACGACATGGTTAAAATGTAGTTGATATATAAATATGGTAGGTTTGGAGAGTTAACCTTCCAAATTTGAGGAATAATAGTAGGAATGGAGGGCAAAGCATTTTTCAACATCAGAAAGATTTAAAATTGAATAGGGAAACATTTAAGAGATTAAAAACTCGTAGCATTAATATTCTTTAGTAAAAATGAGGTGTACATTTATTATTGGTCCCTTTAGTGTTGAAGAAAATTGGAAAACTAGAGTCACAGGGGGTCAACTATATTATTTAATTTTAAAACCCTGTATTTTCATATTAAGATGCCTAATTAACCAATGATTTTCAGCTTATGGTTTTTTGGTTATTGTTGAGACCTGACTAGTTTTTAAAAAATAATATTTAAGAGAATTCTTGTTTATAAATTTACTTTATTAGCTTTATAAAAAGCATTTAGCAGTTGGGAAATTGTAGTCAGAAAACAAAAATATAAGAAAATAAATTAAAAAAATTAACTTTGATTTAAAATGCTAAAATATTTATAACTAAGCTTGTAAATGGGACAAGGAATTATTGAAAGGCCTTTAAAATAGTTTGAGAATTTTCTAGTCCTATAAGTAGAATAAGGTAAATAAACTGAGCTTGAAAGTAAACTTAAAGTAAACTTTAAGCTTAAAAGCCTAAAAATGAACTAAGTTTTTGTAATTATAAATTTAATTAGTTGATTTTTTAAAGATTAAACTTCTGAATATTCATTTCTGTAAATAAAAACCAATCCTGAGGGTAAAAAGCAGAACCAAAATGAAACAAAAATTCATACAAAACCCCCTTCAATATTAGGAATGAAGCACATAACCATCAGGTATAGAAGGTTTGGATATAATTTTTCAAGACTTAAGAGCTTTGGACACAAAGTCCTCATATTCTTCCCTGTCCAGACCAATATTAGGGATCAAAACTTAGCAAGAAATATTACTGGCAAATGTAAAGAAGCTCTATGAAGATTTTAATAAACTTCAAATATGACTGAAATGTCAGTAGAGTTTGATTTTGAATTTGAATGTTTACACCAAAACCCTTAGAATAATTTTTGTTACCTGGTTTTGATTAGCTTTTGTTTCAGTTTAAATCAGTTCTCTGAGACAACTATCTTTGCTTACCTATGCTTGCTGCATATTAAACAAACAAAAAATAATGTGAGGTAACTCTGAAAAAATGTGGTTAATTTATTTCAAAATTTAGTTAACCTAAATTTTTGTTGACTTCAACAATTTAAAATTTCTTTGACATTTTATAACAACTTTAGTGGATTTAGGCTACCTCGGGGTCTAGTAGTGCATTTTCAGTAGTCTGGGTTGTGCCCTTTTGTGTAGTGAGGTTTTAAGTGATTTTCATTCACTTCTTTATATGTTTGTATTTAAAATTTTTCTTACAATGAGCAAAGTAGGAGGAAAAAGTTATTAAATTTATTAAAACAATGTGAATTTTAAAATATACTTTTTTTCCCAGAGACTTCATAACTATATAAAGTGAAATCATGAATTGTGTGGTGTAACATTTTCTAGGACTTTAATATTTTAATGATTGAAAAGTATGCCATTATTAAAGGAAGGAGCTTTGCTCCAAGTACAATCTCTCCTATGGTGTATCTCAACTTAGAAGGCTGTAGACTAATTAGACACACAGCATATGCCTCCCTATAGTTTTACTTACCCTATATTGGTTTCCATTCTTTAGTCAGATATGTTCTTTCACTGTTAAACTTTTCCTTTTGAAGACATTGCTTTTAATTACAAAATTTAAAAAGGGAAACACAAAAACCTTAGCCATTACATGAAAAAAAAACTTCATAGAAAAAACTGAGTCATAAAAACTGCAGCAGGTGGTCTTAACCACATGATAGTCTACCTCATACAATGTGACTTTTGCCAAGGACTCTGATTTCAATCCTGCTAAACTCAACTGCAATTCTTGCGTCAGCTCTGTCCTGTAGTGCAAATCAATCACCAGGTACCTTTTGAGCTCTCGTGGACATTTAAGATTCCAAAGCTTGAATCCCACATACATTTACAGAAGAAGAAGGGAGAGAAGCCTCTCACCAGCCCTGTACTCAAACCCAGCATGATATTCAATAATGACATGTCAGGAAAGAAGACTGTGTATCCTCACACTGTGAAACATCCTGAGGGACATTTTTTATGAATTTGAAAAAAAAATCAGCAGGGTTCTAGGCAAGAGCTCATGCACACAATTTCAAAAGTGTATCACAATCCTTTAAATGTTTTTTTCAGGGGGCATCATTACCTTGGTGTTTCTTCATCTATCCTTTTAAAAAATTATAAAAATGAAAATGATGGCCTGAAAGAGTCTCCTGGTCACAAAAAATAGTCTTCTGTTTTTTCAAGGTGTATCATTTCTCTTTTTACCCTAGCAGGATGGTATTTGCCTTTAAAGCATTCATTGATTTATTTTCATTTTTACCCATTCATAATGTAAGAGATATTGAATGAGTGATATGTGTGCAATAGTCGTGCAGAATTTGTTAGAATTAATTTAAAGGCTAAAACTGTCACATTTCGTCTTTTCTTGGTAATCAGATGATCTTCAACACACTAGAACAATGGTGCTTATACTTTTTGATACAAAGGCCACCTAGGAAAAAACTCTATCAGGAATATTCACATATACATACAAAATTTTAAAATGTACATGTAAACTGAGAGGGCTCACAGATTCCTTGGATGCCTGTGTTCCATGTTGGGTTGTGATAAGGGAAGCCGACATTTTAGTATGCAGTGTATTTGCTAGGAAGCAGTATCTATGAAAAGGAAGGTAAGGATGAAAGATAGGGCAGAGGGAGAAGCTGAGCTGTGATGCAGAACAAACAAAGCTTCAGCCAATCAGAATCATATGGGGGTGATCACACTCAAGAGCTAGAATGGCCCTTCAGTCCTATCAGGAGTTGGGCCCTTCTGTATTGATCAGTCAAATTGAACGTGTTTCCCAGGAAGCAGTGGCTGTAGGCCTCCATGCAGCTGAGGAAATTTTTGAAGGGACTGATGGCTAAAGCCTGTTGATGACGGTCCTCCCAACAGCTGGGGTGACAAGTTCTTCCATGAATGGGATCTGTGTGCTACATCACAATGTCTATCTGACCCAGGTTATGAGAAATCCTGCTATAGAATCTTCAGCCTTCTCTCTTCAATTTTAGCCACTGAGGTGACTTTCAGATTTTATTTCAAAAATCTAACTCAAAGACCACTTAAGAACAATTTGATTCATATAGTTTATGCCTTACTTACACAGCAATATATTTTAGGTATGCTTTACTGAGTTAGTTACTTGGTTTACATTTTGAACTTATTTTAAACTTTCTGTTTTTTTAAAGATAATTTTAGGTTAATAATTACATTTTAATCTATTGAATGGTTTTAAGCATATCAAATAACAAGAAAGCTGTTAGAATACAGGAAAAGCTGACTTACCAGTACAAAACTTGGTAAATCTAGAAGGGAATCTCTTTTGCCCTGGTTCCATTAGTGTAGCTAAATGACTGACACACATGGAGCAAAAATAGGAATAAATAGAAATAAAACAGACAGCATCATTGCCTTCCTCATTATAAAGAATTTAACTGAAATAAAAACAAGATGAAAAATAATAGTACCATACTTTTCACTTAAAAAGTCATTGAAATAATGAAAGTAATCTCTTCATTGTTAGAGATTTTCACCTTTTTTCAGTTTAGGTTGTCACTGAAATGTTTTTATGCCTAAATCTAATTATGCAAAGGGGAGAGTACTATTTTCAGTATGCCATATTTAATTCTCTAAAATGTCTCTGTTCAATAAGGCCCTGAAGGGATGAATGATAGTCTGGCAGGTTTTTAATAAATAATGACAATTTATCAGTAAAGAGGCTTATTTTCAAGGGATGAATAGCTAGATACAGCTGTAACATTAATTTCCAAATCCTGAAGACAAAATCGCATTGACAGAAATCATAAAATTTAAAGAACAAACTAGTTTCGGTGGGAGTCAGAGGCTGTGGGAGCAGAGGAAAGATATATTTTAATTTAGACATGTTGCTTTTGAAGTGGTGTGGCACATCCAAGGAGAGAGATATTAAGCAGATAGCTAGAAATACAGGTCTGGAGCCCAAGGGAAAAAGGTCAGGCTCACTTGAACAAATGTGTCTACGTTCACCATGTTAGGCTCTCCTGGGTTAAGAAATGTGTTTAACATGTTTCAGAAAGAGGGGATCAAGGAGGCTGTGTTCCCACTACAGTGAGTAAGCAGTGTGGTCTGTTGGAAAAAATTATATTCAGAGTTATAGTTCATCACTAGCTGTTTGACCTTGAATAAAACTCTCTAAACTTCAACTTTCCCTGTTACTAACATGGGAATATCAAAACCTATTAATGCTCTTTATAGAGTGACTTGGATCAAACATGATAAATATAAAAGCATTTCATAAATTTAAAGGTGCTATTCGAACACACACTATCATTATAATAGAGTGTGTATGGATATTTGTTTGAAATATTTAAGTGTGAAAGAGAAGATGTAAATTATTCACTCACTAAATAAACATATGTTGTGTAAGGCACTAAATTAGTGCTAGAAAGAGGAAGATAAATAAGACGTGGTTTCTTCCCTCTCATGGCTCACAAGTCCTATCAAGAAAAATAACACATGGGCAGGTGTCAAGTACTAGCAGACAGAAGAGTAAGTAAAGCATGTAATAAGTGAATGAGTGAGCGAACACATAAATAGGTGCACAGAGGAGAAGCATATAATCCACACTCAAAGTTTCAAAAAATCCTTCTGGGGAGAAACTGTCTTAAAGCATGATAAATTGTTCTTCAGATAAAGAAGGGGTGATGGAAAGTAAAAAATCCTAAGCCCAGGCAATGTCAGGAGAAATTGTTGAACATAAAATGCTTGAGGGCAGTTGGGAAGAAGTGAGGCTAGATGTGGAGAGGAGGTAGAGGTGGTTGTCAGATAACCTATGTCATACTAAGTTACTTGAACTATTATGACAAAATAATAGTTTTAAGAGGAGGAATAGGGTAATCAGATCTGCCCCCCCTGCTTTTTTTTAAGATTAAAAATTTTTTTTTTTGGCCACACCGAGTGGCATGCGGGATCTTAGTTCCCTGACCAGGGATTGAACCCACGCCCCCTGCTGTGGAAGCATGGAGTCTTAACCATTGGACCGCCAGGGCCTTTTAGATGGAGCCCTCTGGCAGTGATGAAGAAGTCTGATTTAAAGGAAAGGGAATTGGAATCAGGAAAACAAGTCTGGTAATTATAGCAATAGAACAGCAATAGATGATGGAGGCTTGAATTAACGTCAAAATTAATTTTTATTGAAAATATTGGTGACCAATTGAAGGGTGAAAAGTGAAAGAGAGGGAGGAAAGAAAAGTTTCTCCCTGGGGTCTGAATGGATGGCTGTACCAACTGCTGAGATGGAAAATGAGGAAGAACAAGTTTAAGGAAAAAGAGGATTTTTGTTTGGGTATCTTGAGTTAAGCAGTGTCTGTGTGATGTTTAGGCAAACATAGCAAGAAGCTGGATATATAAGTCTGAAGCCCACTAGACAGAATCTCTTATGAGAGAGTTGTGGGCTAGAGATCTAGATTTGAGAAGCATCAGTAGATGAAAAGATTAGGTAGATAGGTAGATAGATGGTAGATAGGTAGATGAATAGATAGATTTAAATGAATGTTTAGTTAATTGTATCCATAGTGCCTAGAATAGTTCCTGGTACTTGACAGTATTTCACTGAGTAAATATGAGAAAATTTAAAGTTGTGAAAATAGATGTGCATACTCAGAGAAAAACACTGAAAATGAGCATGGCAAAAGTGGGTTGAGGTGGAAAAGCATCAATATTTAAGGTGTCAGCATAGGGTACTCAGAGTATAAAGAATAGATATATATAGAAGAATGAAAATAACTGAGTAAACAGTGGTATTATGAAAATCAAGAAAGAATAAAATTAAGGGAAACAAATCAAGAGTTCTTATCCACTGTTGCCCCAATTACATGACATTGATGGAGGTGTCAATTGGTTGTTAGAGCAGAGGTGGAACTGGAAGGGGTTAATTGGCTCTTCTGTGACATTTGATTTATGGATGCTGAATCTGAAGTATATGGGCTCATGACTGTCACTGAGAACCCTCTCCATTATATGGAGAAAGCTTTCAAGAACATGAAGTCTGTTCAAAAATTGGTCCTTTCTAATACTTTCCACATAGCAGCTTGTTATCTTTTTAAAACTTAAACATTGTTCCTTCCCTGCTTGAGAGTCTTTAATGGCTCCCAATTGTACTTATCCTAGCTTATTATCCTCTTACGATTTGGCCTCTGCCAATTTCTCTAGCTTTATTTTGTTCCTTATTCCCCTTTGCTTTATATACTAAACATCCTTTCCTGGTTTAGGTTCTCTTTAACAGATTATTTCCCCTTCAATTTGGAATGTTCTTTCATTCATATAATGGTTCTTTCTCATATTTTGTCATAGCTTAAATGTCACCTCTTAAAATAAGTCTCTTAAAAAAACACTATAATCCAAAACAGGTTTCCCCTATTTAATCTCTTAGCACCTCACTCTCCTTTCACTGGATTTATTATAGTTTGTAATTATATTGTTGATTGGTTATTATTTTTTCTTGTTTTTTCTCTTTTTATATATTCCTTTTTTATTTCCTTCTTTTCTTTTTTGATTGATCATTTATTATATATATTCTCTACAGAATTATAATCTCCAGAAGGAAGGGACTAAATCTCTGTGCTTACTTTTTCATACCCAATGCCTAGCTTAATATGTGTAGAAGGAATAAATAATAATGCCTGATCACTTAACTGGAGTTTTAAGTAATTCATTTACCTCTATAGACATATCTTGAGGATACACAGAAAATATTTTTAAATTGCGATTTTAAAATATACTATTTAACCAAATAGTAAAACTGCTTGATACACTGTTTTAGACATATAAAGAATTAGGTTGTGGGCATTTTAAAAATAACTGATTTGAAAGGAGCAGTAACTATAGTAGAATCTGAGATGCAATACAAAACAAAAACAAAAAAGGGCTATTTTTTGTAGGACATAGAATTGTGTGATTGAAATACAATATATTTTACTAACTCTGATCCTCCTATTAGAAACTTTCTAGGCTCCTAATAGAATGTGCAACCAGAAACTCTCACATTCTTTGAAGTCATACATTTATGAGATAATGTAACTTCATGAATTTAACAGGTCTTCATTGTTTTATTTTGGGTCTTCCCTCTCACTAAGGTAACCCTCCTCCCACTGTAATTTATCTCTCTTAATAACCTCAATAATTTCAATTCAGCAAGTCTTTAGTGGTTATTTATTATGGGCTGAGAATTCTATAGTGTTGAGAACAGAATACATGTTAGAAGTAGTATCTGTGCTCAAGGTATTTATCATTTGTCTCAGGAAAACTATAAGACAAAGGTGAACTTTTAAGTGACAGCTGGTCTGGTATAGATTAACAGAATAAAGATGCGTTGCAGCAACCAAGAGAGCTGTATCTTCAAAAAGATGGCCAAGATTGGGTAAATCAGAGAACATGGAAGATGAGTGGCATTCTGTGACAAAAGAATATTTAGAAGTCTCTCAAATAAGATTGCCCCTGGAACATTACATACAAAGTGGGGCTGCTGACCATGATAGAGCAGAGATGTGCCCACTATCTCTAAAGCAAAATTAAAATAGTGTCCTTGCCTCAGGTGGGAAAACACCCTTGGGAATGAATAAATGATGGTAGTCATAGATTTTCTGTTTGAGTAAATGATGGATGAATTACTCAATAAGCAGCCTGTCTATAGAAAAAGTCTGGTTTCTTATCACATATCCTCCATACAGAGATGCAAGCATTTGTATAGAAATTAATTGATTTGACAAAGGGCAGAAAAGGAGAAGCAATAGAGAGAGACATTGGAGCTGGCAAGAGACTGCAGAAGGAAATATCCTTTTGGGTTTGTTAAATAACACTCTAGTCCACTTATGGCATATAGTGCCTTTGGTAATTTAACTCATGTGGTCACCTCACATCCATGTTATTTTAGATAAGAAGGATAAAATATGATTTTAAAGGAGGAGTAATGACTATTTTATATCCATACATCATTCATCACATGAAGCCTTAATAGAAAAGTTACATATATTGCCACTTGAAAATAAATAGCTGTACTTATTTTTAAAAACTTAAAGCAGATCTGACAAATGAAAATTTTTCCTATGTAGAATATGAATGGTTTTTTTTTCTTTTATCACATTTTTAATTTTTTGAAGTTTTCAATAGAGAGATTTTAAAGGATATCTATCGATCTATCAATCTATCGATGTATTTTTTTAATACAGTGTATCCATTTGGAAATAAAGCTGTGTATTTTTAGAGAATTACATTTTACATGGGAAACTACCCCAGGGCTTTCTTCCCCTTCCTTTTTAACCTTAAATAAACAAATTTAGCATATATTTGTCATTGTATCTCTAAGAAAATATTACCTATGAGTTTCAATAAATTAAACAAAACAGATTAAATTGGAAGTGCTGAGATAAATAAAATTAAATGTTTTCTTACTATAGGATCCTTTGCTTTTTAAAAACATGTGCATGATGAGTACTTAAGAAGTGGTATATTATCAAAATATTTTTCAAACTTCTAGATTTCAGGACTTTTTTGAGAAAATTCTTCAGAGCTTGTGCTCTGAAGAATATAAAACTGAATCTACTACAATAGGGAAAAGTTAGTTAGAAGCTAACAACATCTAAATAGTTTCAATCATGCAGGTAATCACTGCCTGAAGAATCCTTAAGAAAGAATAATCCCAAGTGTAAATAGTTTTTAAAAGGGATTTAATACAGAGTTCTTGTTTTCATAAACCCCAAAGTATTTTAAAAAGCTTTAAGGTAGGTAGCATACAACAATGATTAAGAGCAATCCTTTAGACTCACATGCATTTGAATTCCAAGTTTATCACTAACTAAAGATAAGACTTTTTTCTCGAAGTATTTATTAAAATGACTCTAAAATGGAGCCTATAACAACTCGTTCTAGGACATGTGAATATTAAATGAGATGAGCATATATTAGTACTATACATAGTAACTAGTAAAAACTATATGCTGCTATCCTTATATTGAAATGTATTATTATATTTAAGTATCTATGGTTTGGTATCTATACATTTCATCAATAAATGTGAGCCACTGCCAATTAAAAGTCAGTCTGAAAGAATAACATAGTCTGAAATTACTCAAGATCTTCTCTGTTACATTGTTTATTATATTGTGAAATTTAGGAAGCATCTGTTCCAAGGAGTGGGTAATGGGTAAATTACCAGAGTACCAAAAATATTTTGTAATAAAATAGCTCATCCATTGGGCAATCCCAAAACATAAATCTTATGCTTAATGGCATTTTAATAAATTTCAATATCTAAAGTCCACCAATAGAAACCTATCATGTTATTTATATAAAGGCATTTCTCATATCTTACCATATTCTATCAGGAGCACTGTTCTATAATTAGTTACAGGGGTTTCAAACACTTAGCTTGCCAGTAAGAGTACAAGAACTATTTTATTACAGTGCAAAGTATTCTCAAGGTAAATATTATATTTATATGACAATAAGTATGTAAGTCTTGAGCAGACACACACAGCTTAAAACGGCATCAAATAAAATATGTAACAATAAAATAAAACATTTGATTCATATTTGTTAAACTTAATTGCTAGTTAGGGTCTTACAAGTTATAGAGACCCGAGGCACATTCATATAATCTCAGTAAATGGTGAATTATTTAAAGATACAAAGGAAAGTAAAACAAACTTTCACCTTAGCAGATGCACAGCAAGAAGAGCAGAACACTACTCATGATTGCAGTGGTAGTCCTAATAACCTGACAGCAACTCTGGTTTTTGTCCATCTGCAGAGATGCTATCATCTATGTTTCATACTCTAATATTCTGACATTTTCTTTTGATGCTTTCAACCACACAATTGATTGTCTGTGACTCACAGATTCCGCAAGAAAAGGTATGATTGGTTTGACCATTCACAATCTAACTACAGCATACCCATTAAGCAGAACTCTCAAAATGGTCAATCAATTCCTTTATCACATAGTTATTAAGCATATAATTTGTGACAATCACTTTTCCATGAGCAAGTTCTACAGTGGAGACAAAATAGACACAACTACTGAATCATGACATTGTCTAGTAGTTCAGACAGGCAGCTGAGCAGGGTGACAGCATTATGGGACATAGTGCATGGTGCAAGATAAACCATGGAGAAAACAGGTTTGCTAGACACTCGGTGAGTCTGCAATTTATCTTCAGTGTGACATACTTTGATTGTTAATAGTAATTATAATATCAACATAAGATAAATATGTCTATTGCCTTAGGTAATAAAATATAAAAGAGCAGCATGTATCTGTAACATTAAATTAGAAATTATTATGGATTAGAAATTAGATTAGAAATTATTAAATTAGAAATTAGAATGGATGAGTGAATGCCAGTTTGCATTGATTGAGTTTTTTAGCTTAATCCTATAAAAGAAATGTGGCTTTCCCCTCGCTTCTTCAATGACACTTCTCACTACTTTCCTTCTAGATATTAAGCTCCAGGAAAATGGCTGTATGTAAATCATTTCATTTTTCTATTTGTTTTAAAGCAGACAAAAATCTTAAAAATTTTCCGAGGTGGAAACTAATAACTAAAACAAGCCAAAAGACATCAGGTTGCTTTCCTAACACCTCTACCTTACCTCCCACAGCATATTACTTTTTACATGGAAGTCCCCATTGTGTTATTTGATGCTACAAATTTTTCCTATTTTGTTCTCAATTTTATCATTTGTCTTTTCTTTCTCTCCTGACATTTCTTTTTCTTTCATTGCACATGCCAAGTCACTGTTAGATCACTATTAGATGTTCTACTAATTTCGTTTGGGATGATGTTTACAACATAATAAAATCTTACTACTCATAGTACTCATGCATAAATTAAATAAATATTCCACTCAACAAATATTCACTAAGCACCTTTAATGTGTCAGGTGCTGATTTAGGTGCTATGGATACAGCAATAACAAATAAAATTAAAACAGACAAATATTCTTGTTCTGTTGGCTTTTACATTCTAGTGGGCAAAATTCAGTCTACAGATATCAATATACAATTTATGTAATCAATATTATCTTGAATTAATAATATATATGAATCAGTTGAATATCACAAATTGACATATTTTAGTTCCAAATTAGTAGAAAGTGATATGTAAAATTTTTTCAGTGCAACTACTCACAGGATTATGGCTTATCATTTTTGTAGAATGGGACCACAATTATTTATGATTCTCCATAAGGCTTTTTTGATTGTCACCCACTATAACATATGTATAAATCAGAATCTATCATAATTTCTCAATTGGTATTAAAAAAGACAGCAAAGTTGTCCTTGCCTGTTCATCAGAAAAAGGTATTAAACTTGCCTTTTCCCAAACTTCAAAATTTTCCTTTTCTTTCAGGCATTTTCATACATAATGATACTAGCTTCTTCTTCACATTTGGTACTTCATATCACCTGCACTTTCTTGTGAAACAATTCAGTTTTTGAAAATCTTCTTCATAAATTTAATTTTCTAATTTTGTTTCCAAACTTTAACCAAAGGTGGATAGCACAATGCTTTACTCATAACAGCCCAAAATTAGTGAGCAAGAAAATATTTGGCATTTAAAGACAGCTGTTAAATGTCAATCTAAAGCTGATATTTATGGGAGTTTTTTTTAGCTTCATAATATAATTAAAGATGGTTTTTAGGCTTTCAACTTATGGGTTTTATTTTTTTCAACTTATGTTTTAATTGAAGCTTGTTATGGAGTAAATTGTTCTTCCTCAAATTCATATGTTGAGACCCTAACGCCCAATATGAATATATTTTGAAATAAGGCCTTTAAAGTTGCAATCAGAATTAAATCAGGTCATAAGGATGGGGCTCTAATTCAATAGGACTAGTATCCTTGTAAGAAGAGTAAAAGACACTAGGAGTATGGGCACACAGAAGAGAGGCCATGTAAAGACACAATGAGAAGGAAGCTTGCAACAAGATAAGGAAGTAAGATCTTACCAAAAATCAACACTGCTATCACCTTGATATTTCACTTCCATCCTCCAGAACTGTGAGAATAAATTTTTGTTGTTTAAACCATCCAGTTTGTGATATTCTGTTATGGCAGCCCATGCAGACTAATTCAAAGCTTTTATTTTAAATATACTTAAAAGCAGTATTACATAAGTACAGCCTTTTTTTTTTTCTCCAGGAGCCTATAGTCTTTAGGGTAGTTAAACATGTAAACCAATGTCTCTGGATGTTAGTGACTCTTCCTTTTCTTAGCTTAGAATTTATTATAAATATTCTTTGTGGATAGAATGGAGGCAATTGTAAAACTCATTGAAATGAGCGTCTCTCCAGCTGTTTCTTGTCGAGTCGTTTAGGTACACGTCATCCCTTCTGGTCTAGTCAGCTATGTCAGGAAACTCCCTTAAGCCCTCCACTCTACAGTGATAGTGGTGCTATTGATACTTACTTTGCAAGGAGTAGAGGGCTTCTCCTTCTAACATTGCTGGATTTTTAGAACACTGTATTTATTTATTTATTTATTAAATAGCAGACATGTGTTTCTCATGATTCTTGAGGCTAAAAGTCTGAGATTAATGTGCCAGTTGATTCAGCTCCCTGGTGAAGTCTCTCTTTTTGGCTTGCCCATGGATGCATCCTCACATGACAGAGAGGAGAGCCCTGGTCTCTCTTCCACTTCTTTCTCTTTTTTTGTTTCAGTTTTATTAAGGCGTAATCAACAATCAAAACCAAAATTGCATGTATGTAAAGTGTACAACTTGATGATTTGATATATGTATTCATTGTGAAATAATCATCACAAGCAAGTAATTAACAGATCCATTACCTCAGGTACTTACCTATTTCCTTCTTCCTGTGTATGTGGTAGGAAGACTTAAGATTTACCCTCTTAGCAAATTTCAATTATACAGTACAGTATCATTAATGGTAGGTATACTTTTGCACATTAGATTTCCAGAACTTATTCAATTTGTGTAACTGAAACTTTGTACCTCCTGACCAGCATTATCTGCAATCCCCACCCCTCCTGCAGCCCTGGGCAACTACCATTCTACTCTCTACTTCTATAAGTTGGACTAGTTTAGAGTCCACGTGTAAGTGAGATCATGTATTTTTTATTTTTAAGTATGAGATATCTAAAGTAGTCAAGCTTATTGAAACATAAAATAGAATGCTGTTTACTGGGGGCTTGGGGAGGGGGAAATGGGAGTTGTTCAGTGGGTATAATGTTTCAGTTCTGAAAGATGAAAAGTTCTGGAGATCTGTTGCATAATCATGTTAATATACTTAACAATATTGATTTACCATTTTTTGAAATTAATATGCTCCTGTTGTTTTGAAGATTTGTTATTTATTTAAAAAATTTGGGATTTGGAGAATTGTTTAAAAACTACACAGTATGGATATGAGAGGTGGTAGGAAACTAGGTGTCATATCCCTGATAACTTCCTATTTTATCAAAATGCAAAAGGTATAAATGTGTACCTCCTGTAGGCCTCATGACAATGGAGGGTCTGTTGTGAAGACCACCCAGGAAACTGAACCTTCCCTATTCTATCACTACCCTCCTAACACTATTTCTTTTTAACACTTTCCCCTCCCTCAAATACTGAAAACTGTTAGGTAAAAACATACCTCAATGTCTTTTCATATTTTCCCAGAAAGGAGAGGAGGATTATTTCAGTCCACTGGCTTATCTAGGAAGATGTGTGTGTGTGTGCACACGTGCAAATGTGTGCGCCCATGAATACACAGGTTCTAAGCTATGGTGTCATTGATGAAGAGATTTGTGGAGAGACAAGGAAGACAAGTTATTTGATTTACTGTCAAAACTACTTTTACTCTTGTCCATCAAAAATCAAAAATATCTAATCAAGCATGGATGGAATTCCTTCCCAAATATCTCATTGTGTTTCCCTGAAAAATTCATATTCCTCTGATTAAAGTGACATTGGCTTTATTTCTTATGAACTAGTATTCTGGCCTTAAATCATTAAAGCAGCACTTATCTCTCTTTTATCTGAGTTACATTAGAAAAGATTCTTGTGATTAAGAATCATTCTCAAGTAAGGGTGAGGACATGGAAATCATAAGGAAAATCTTAATTTACCTTGTCACTCAAATGATTTCATGATATACTAACTTTAACAGTGTAGCTTTATAGTAGGCACAGAAGTGGCAAAAATTCTACTTGTGAGAGTCAGAGAACACTTAATAAGGGAGGGGAGTAGATTTAAATCTTTAAGTATGTATAGACATTTTTCAGGAGGTAAAGACATAGTCAAAGAACTGTAGATGGTGCTTTGTAAAGGGTTCTTTCTGCTAAAGGTGACAAAAATTTAACTAAAACAAGTTCAAGAATAAAAGAATATACTGATTCACATAAATGCGAAGTCCAGGATACAAATAACGTCATTAGATTTTTCTGTCTTAGATGTGCCACCTTGTTTGGATTGGATGCTTAGAATTTTTAATTCCATCTGCTACCTTCATTCTCTTCATGTGGTGGAAAGAAGGCTCCTGGTGTCTCCAGGCTTACAAGTTTCTTGAATCTTAGGATCTTTGTGAAGAGAGTTTTTTTCTCTCTCCCAATATCAATATAACAAGTATTTTAAAGAAACTCTAGTGAATATTTCCTATGGCTGCTTTAATAAATTATCATAAACATAGTGAATGAAAACAAAACAAATGTATTACTTACAATTTGGGGGGCCAGAAGTTTGAACTGTGTCTCCTTGACCTAGAATTAAGGTGTCAGTGGGACTGCATTCCATTTTGGAGGCTGTAAGGTAAAATATATTTCTTGACTTTTTCAGTTTCCCCAGAGACTGCCTGCATCCCTTGGCTCCTGACTCCTTAGTTCATCTTCAAAGCCAGCAATGACCAGTGGAGTTTTTCTCATATTGTGTCACTTTGACACTTCTGTTTCCTCCTTCCATCTTTAAGGGCCCTTGCAATTACACTGGACCCACCTGGATGTTCCGGGATAATCTCCTGATCTTTGGGTCAGTGTATTAGCTAATTTAATTCCATCTGCTACCTTAATTCCCCTCTACCACATAACATAACATAGTCACAGTTTCCAGAAATTAGGAAATGGGCATATTTGGGAGACCATTATACTGGATACCACACGTGGCCATCTCTTATGGAAAGGTGAATGAGGTACCATGATTAGTCAAACCTCAGACTGGTGCCTATATCTGTTATAGAAGGGTAGTGGTAGGATTACAGAAATTGAGAAGAAATGAAAGGGAACTTTATATTTGTCCTCATAAAAGGGAAAGAGAATGTATAATACACACAGGTGTTAAGCAGAAAAATAAAGCAGAAAATTGATTTAAAGAATATTGGGGGTGGAGATGAGATGAGAGAGTTGTCCCTCTGCCCATATATAGACAATATATTGTTTAGAATCCAGAGAATAAAGGCTGAATTAAGAGTTCTGGATGTCTTGTGATGCCTATCTTGAAACAGATAAATTACAAAATGAAATGGTGGTCTCAAACAAGGTGAAGATGAGTCTGTGAGAATTGGATGAAAACGGGTGAGGCTTGCAAGGATCATAAAGTTCCATAGTCTCTTGTTCACTCTTGCCAATGGGCATGTGGAATTTGTAGGAGGGAAGGTTTTATTTAGAGTATATGGAGCGTTTTTATACCTTTTAATTCCTTCCTATGGATCTGTGGAAGCTAGGGGAGAGGTGGTCTTGTTTAAAGCACCTCAGAACTGGAGGATCTCTTCTGATACTCAGAATATGCACTTAACATAATCATTTTCTCCTAAAGATCACTTTGGTGACAGTGTAAAAACTGAAACAAAGGATTAGACTAAGGAGGAAGAAATCCTGTTAGTAGTCTAGTTTGAAAACCCATTTGAGTGCCTAAAATAAGACAGATGCCATGATAATATGAAGAAAAGATATTATAAGTTAAGAAAATAGAATCATTAATATCTAGATTTTTGTTATTTTCATTATCTGGAAAGATAAAGTATGCATTAGTCAGGTTCGTTCAGTTTCCAGTAACAGAAACTCAAACTAGCTTCATTCATTCATTAATTCATTCATTCATCTATTCAACAAACATTTATTGAAAACAAAGCATGGTGCTAGGCTCTAGAGCTATTGTAGTGAACAAGCCAAAACTTTTGCCAGAGTGGAGCTTATATTCTTATGGCAGAAAGACACTATAAACAATGAAATAAATAAACAAGATAATTCAGATTGTTATGCTTATTATGAAAGTGTACAGTGAAGGAGTAACTGATGGGTTCTTAAAGAAGGTATTATTTTGTTACTGTGGGCAGGTAAGGCCTCTGCAGAACTGATGTTTGAGCCAAACTTAAAAAAAATGGCTTATAATAGGACATATAAATGAAATACCTATGCATGAAGCTGGTTTCAGGTATTCATGAAGCTGTCTTCATGTCTTTCTCGTTTGGCTCAGCTTATCTCTATTGGGCATTATTCTGTAGAGAAGCACTTCATATTGTGAGCAAGATGGCTACTAGCTACTTCATATCTACATTCCCCGTGGAGAAAGAGATCTTTTCTCTAAGAATATCCTAGCTCTGAAGGGGTAATATGCTCATCTATGAAGCAATCACTGGGACCAGATGGATGGTATCTTTGACCAACTTGGGTCATAGACTTTTCCTGGAGTTGGAAATGGGTACCATAATGGAGAGGCACTCCGGAAATGTAAGTGAGTAGAGGGATTCTGCAAAGGAAGTAGAAAAAGGAGGAAAAGGAAATCATGGCAGGCTGGAAAAAATCTTGGAAGTCCCACATATGCAATACTGATTATCTAAAAATATGGAAAAAATATTCTGTGCACCTGGATGGGGGAAAAATAGCTACCCAAATAAGATAAAACATCAATTTTAGGACAGTAAAATATTTAAAGTGTGAGACCCATAATAATGATGTAGTAGATATCATTATCTAGACAATGCTGACTATAGTCATATAATTAAATAGAATCAGAAAATAGCTTTATGAGATCTTTAAAAATACTGCCCAGTTTTGCCTTGCAAATTTTGCTTAAATGTATAGGAATCTCTGTTATAAATGATATATAAAAATCATATTTGGAACTATAAGTAATAGGACTAACAAATTTCATTTAACTAGAATTCCAAGCCAAAATAACCTGATGAAGAAATTCTACTGGATGCCACTGGTTATTAGATGCAAATAAATATTGTAGAATTGAACTTGGGAAATCAAAAATAGGTAGGAAATAAGGAAAAATAATTTTGTCAGTGAAGCAAGTCTACTTCAAAAACTAATGCATCCTTTGTCAGGAATCACCTTTTACATGTAGACAGTTGGAAGAATTGGTAACTGACACATATAAATAGAAAGAGACTGATAGTTAATGTGTTTGTACACTAAGTAACAGTAACTTGTGTTTGTGATAAGCCTATATGCTCTTTTGATTTTTTTTTTCTTTTACATCTTAATGATGGGTACCTTTAAACAGGGCATGTATTAAACAGGGCATACTGATCTGACAACCAAGTTAACTGAAATGTTAAAAGTCCTCTGTTTTCAATGGGAAAAAGAAATCTTTCAAGAGGAGCTGTGTCTTTTTTAAAAGAGAGATCACAAAACAAGTGAGACATATGATGGTGGCCATTAGAGAGAAGGATGAATGCCAGTCTGTGAAGTGATGCTTCAGCTGTCTCAGGAGAGTAGCTGCCAAGCACACTCAAGAAGGAAACATGAAATCAGACATCTGTATGTTTGCAGCATCCGCCATGTTTACTCTGAGGAGAGAGAACCACATGAAGCAAGACAGCAAAGGTGAAATCCAGCAAGATAGCCTACTTTATTGCCATGGCAACCCAACCCTGATGAAAAGTAGGAAAACAATAAAGTATTTTTGGAAACAAAAATCTGTGCTATGAATACCTACTGGGTTGAGGAAAGATGCACTCATGGAAAGAGCTTGACATTTTACCATTTGGTGATTTCTTGTAACAAAGTCATGGGTGCTGCTTTGGGGAAATGCTGATTTAGAAAACATTGCATTTACTAAATTATTTAATTTTAACTGTTGCTAAATTCAGATTTATATGTGAAAGCTGTAGTTTCAGATTAAAATCTTAAGTGCCATTGTAGAGGTCAAAGCATTAACATTGTCACTCTCCTTGATGCATCCTGACAATCTTTTGCCATCATATTTCACATAAATCGTGTGTTCAGTAAAAAAGAAAAGTTTCAGGACATTCTGATATTTGATAAATTAGAGCTATATTTTATTTGCCTAGGTTGGATTCTCAAATTTCACCTACTATTTTTTTGAAATGTTCTTTCTTTCTTCAACTTCCTGTTTTTCGGTATGCAGTTCAGTATGGAAAGAAAACATTTTCTTTTTTCTATTCTGAAAATGTTTAACATTCACAGATTTATAAATTTTCCCAACTTTAGGCAATTTTGAGTTGTTCCTATGATTGTTTTTATTCGAATAAGACATCCTGGTTTGTAGAAAAATCTGGGAAAGCTTGTTTTACTTTTCTTAAAGTCAGCTTCATTGAGATAATATACATACAAAAAATCTACTTCTTTAAAGTGTACAGCTAATTGAGTTTTGACAAATGTATACAGTCACATAATAGACAGCACATTCAATTTCTTTGCAATATTATTTTAGTATTTATCAATGCCACTTCAAAAGTGTACTACCTTGGTTTTGATAAAATATAAAAATTTTGTACCACATCCCACTCCTTTGTGCTATTTTTTGTCATATACATTAAAACTTTATGTTATAAACTCAGTAATAGGGTGTAATAATTTTTGACTTCAGTAATAAATGCCTATAAAGAAATTTATAGAAGAGTATTATACACAATATATTTTATTTGTATTATATTTATTTACCTTATAATATTTGTAATGTTGCCTTATGATATTTCTAGTGTTCTTCATTCCTTCCTTTGATTTTAATTACATGTTGATGACATTTTCTTTTAATATGATGGACTTCTGTTTATTTTTTGCAGTGCACTTATGTTAACATTGAGTTATTTCAACTTTTATTAATTGGAAATACCTTTATTTGACATTCATTTATAAAAGATAATTTCACTATATATTAAGTTCTTAATTGGTAGGTTTTTCTCCCTCAGATTTTGAATGTGTTATTTCAGTGTCCTTTTGCCTCCATTGTAACAGATGAGAAGTCAGCCATTAATTATAACATTGTGATGTATGTGATACACGCTTTCAAGACTCATCTGTTTTTGGCTTTCAGCTGTTTGACTCTGATGTATCTACGTGTGGTTCTCTCTTCATTTATACTAATTGGAGGTTCATTGAGGCTGTTGGATCTGTAAGTTAATATTCCTGGTCAAATTTTGAGCTTGGGGCCACTATTACATCAAATATTTTTCTGATCCTTTATACTACTCTTTTCTGGAACTCCAATTACACACATTTTGTAATACTTTCTATTGTTCTACCTACCTCCAAATATCTATTCATTTATTTTTTAAGCATTTTTTTCTCTCCTTTCTTTGTATTTGAAGAACTTTATCTTCAAGTTCACTAATTCTTCTGACATCTCAAGTCTGCTCTTGAACAGAGAAATTTTAATTTTCACTATTAAATTTTTGTCCTTGAATTTTCTTGTTTCTTTTATTTATTTATTTATTTATTTATCTATCTATTTATTTATTTTTGGCTGCATTGGGTCCCTGTTGCTAAGTGTGGGCTTTTCTCTAATTGCATCAAGGGGGTGGCTACTCTTTGTTGCAGTGTGCGGGCCTCTCATTGCAGTGGCCTCTCCTGTTGCAGAGCACAGGCTCTAGGCACGTGGGCTTCAGCAGTTGTGGCATGTGGGCTCTAGAGCACAGGCTCAGTAGTTGTGGTGCACGGGCTTAGTTTCTCCATGGCATGTGGGATCTTCCCGGACCAGCAGGGCTCAAACCCACGTCCCCTGCATTGGCAGGTGGACTCCTAACCACTGTGCCCCCAGGAAAGCCCACATTAGTTTCTTTTTTACAGTTTCCAGGTCTCCATTGAGACTACTTATTGATTTGATCACTTTGATTATTCTCAGCATGTTTTCCTTAAATTATTTGATATAAATAATATAGTAATTTGATTATTTGGATATGTTTTCATTTCATTCTTTGAATAAAGGAATTCTTGCTACAAAGTCTCTAAATCTCACATCTGAACTCACTTGAAATCAATTTCTATTGGCTATTTTCAAACCCTGATTATTGCTCACAATTTTCTATTTCTTTGTGTAGTTCATAAAGAACATGGTTGATAATTATGCAGGATAGATAATACATTATAACCATTCTGGACTACTGTTTTCCTGAAGACCGTTTTGTTTGTCTGTTTGTTATCTGCACTCACATTGTGAAATATGTCTTCATCATGGCATGCAAGTACTGATGTCTCCGCTCAATTTTCTTTTTTTTTTTTTTTTAAGCTTGATTCCCTTGTGGTCTTAGTGTGTCTGCACAGTTTAGAGAGTAGTCAGTGATTCCAACAGAAGTTATGCTCGGACACCTCCAGCCAGTAAGTTTTCCACCCCTACCACCCCAGTTCTGTATGACCTGAGGATTATATGCAGAGGTGCAGCAAGTTCACAGTCTCTCCAGTCTTTCAGTTTTCACTGAGCCCTCTGGGATCTCTTGCCCACTCTTAGTTCAGCTGCCAGTCAAGAATACTTGAAGAGTTTAGTGTCTCAGTTCTTCTCTGGTTCTCTTGCTTCCAAGAGAAATTCCCTCTGAATTTCAACTTGCTCTTCTAGCCACCCTGATATGTCCCTCACTGGCATCAGGTAAAAATGTGGGATTTCACCAAACAAACTGATGAGGTGGGAATGATTCCATTCAAGAATGCCACCGGACTCATTTTTTTTAATCCAATGGAGTAAGAATCTTTTTCCAAGTAAACACTTCTCTAGCTGCTGTCTGCCTTTAGTCATTTTCCAGCATTCTTAAATTTTTTTAATGATTTTAATGATTTTAGCCTCGATGTATTTGTATTTCTTACAGATTTTTCCCTGTAATTGATGTCTAGTCTCATAGCGTTGTTGTCGGGAAAGATACTTGATACGATTTCAATTTTCTTAAATTTACCAAGGCTTGATTTGTGACCCAAGATATGATCTATCCTGGAGAATGTTCCATGAGCACTTGAGAAGAATGTATATTCTGTTGTTTTTGGATGGAATGTCCTATAAATATCAATTAAGTCCACTTTGTTTAATGTATCATTTAAAGCTTGTGTTTCCTTATTTATTTTCATTTTGGATGATCTGTGCATTGGTGAAAATGGGATGTTAAAGTTCCCTACTAAGATTGTGTTGCTGTCAATTTCCTCTGTTATGGTTAGTATTTCGCTTATGTATTGAGGTGCTCCTATGTTTGGTGCATAAATATTTACAATTGTTATATCTTCTTTTTGGATTGATCCCTTGATCATTACGTAGTGTCCTTCTTTGTCTTTTGTCATAGTCTTTGTTTTACAGTCTATTTTGTCTGATATGAGAATCGCTACTCCAGCTTTCTTTTGATTTCCATTTGGATGGAATGTCTTTTTCCATCCCCTCACTTTCAGTCTGTATGTGTCCCTAGGTTTGAAGTGGGTCTCTTGTAGACAACATATATACGGGTCTTGTTTTTGCATCCATTCAGCCAGTTTATGTCTTTTGGTTGGAGCCTTTAATCCATTTACATTTAAGGTAATTATTGATATGTATGTTCCTATTCATTTTCTCAATTATTTTGGGTTTATTATTATAGGTCTTTTCCTTTTCTTGTGTTTCCTGCCTAGAAAATTTCCTTTAGCATTTGTTGTAAAGCTAATTTGGTGGTGCTGAATTCTCTCAGCTTTTGTTTGTCTGTAAAGCTTTTAATTTCTCCGTCAAATCTGAATGAGATCCTTGCTGGGTAGAGTAATTTTGGTTGTACGTTTTTCTCCTTCATCACTTTAAATATGTCTTGCCAATCCCTTCTGGCTTGCAGAGTTTCTGCTGAAAGATCAGCTGTTAACCTTATGAGCATCCCCTTATATGTTATTTGTTGTTTTTCCCTTGCTGCTTTTAATATTTTTTCTTTGTATTTAATTTTTGATAGTTAGATTAATATGTGTCTTGGCGTGTTTCTCCTTGGATTTATCCTATATGGGACTCTCTGTGCTTCCTGGACTTGATTTACTATTTCCTTTCCCATATTAGGGAAGTTTTCAATTATAATCTCTTCAAATATTTTCTCAGTCCCTTTCTTTTTCTCTTCTTCTGGGACCCCTATAATTCGAAAGTTGGTGTGTTTAATGTTGTCCCAGAGGTCTCTGAGACTGTCGTCAATTCTTTTCATTCTTTTTTCTTTATTCTGCTCTGCCGTAGTTATTTCCACTCTTTTATCTTCCAGGTCACTTACCCCTTCTTCTGCCTAGTTATTCTGCTATTGATCCTCTCTAGAGAATTTTTAAGTTCATTTATTGTGTTGTTCATCAATGTTTGTTTGCTCTTTAGTTCTTCTACTTCCTTGTTCAACATTTCTTATATTTTCTCCATTCTATTTCCAAGATTTTGGATCATCTTTACTATCATAATTCTGAATTCCTTTTCAGGTAGACTGTCTATTTCCTCTTAATTTGTTTGGTCTGGTTGGCTTTTGCCTTGCTCCTTTATCTGCTGTGTGCTTCTCTGCCTTCTCATTTTGCTTAACTTACTGTGTTTGGGGTCTTCTTTTCACAGGCTGCACATTCGTAGTTTCTGTTGTTTTTGTTGTCTGTCCCCAGTGGCTAAGATTGGTTCAGTGTGTTGTGTAGGCTTCCTGTTGGAGGGGACTAGTGCCTGTGTTCTGGTGGAAGAGGCTGGATCTTGTCTTTTTGATGAGCAGGTCCACGTCTGGTGGTGTGTTTTGGGGTGTCTGTGTCCTTATTATGATTCTGGGCAGCCTCTCTGCTAATGGGGTTGTGTTCTTGTCTTACTAGTTGTTTGGCATAGGGTGTCCTGCACTGTAGCTTGCTGGCCATTGTGTTTGGTGTTGAGATTGAGATCTCTGGGAGCTTTTCACCATTTGGTATTACATGGAACTGGGAGGACTCTTGTGGACCATTGTTCTGAACTTGGCTCTCCCACCTCAGTGGCAGAGCCTTGACCCGTGGCTGGAGTACAAAGAGCCTGTCCTCCACACTGCTCAGAATAAAAGGGAGAAAAGGAAGGAAGGAAGAAAGAAAGAAGAAGATAAAATAAAATAAGAGGAAATAAAGTTATTAAAATAAAAATAATTATTAAGAGAAAAAAATTTAAGTAATAAAAGAAGAAAAACAAAAAGAATAGATAGAGAGAACCCTAGGACAAATGGTAAAATCAAAGCTATACAGACAAAATCACACACAGAATCATACACATACACACTCACAAAAAGAGAAAAAGGGGGAAAAAATATCATTGCTCCCAAAGTCCACCTCCTCAATTTGGGATGATTCGTTTTCTATTCAGGTATTCCACAGATGCAGGGTACATCAGGTTGATTGTGGAGATTTAATCTGCTGCTCCTGAGGCTGCTGGGAGAGATTTCCCTTTCTCTTCTTTATTTGCACAGCTCTCAGGGTTCAGCTTTGGATTTGGACCCGCCTCTGCGTGTAGGTCACCTGAGGGTATCTGTTCTTCGCTCAGACAGGATAGGGTTAAAGGAGAAGCTGATTCGGGGTCTCTGGCTCACTCTGGCCTGGGAGAGGGAGGGGTATGGAGTGCAGGGCGAGCCTGCGGCAGCAGAGGGCAGCATGACATTGCACCGGCATGAAGCGCGCCGTGAGTTCAACCAGGGAAGTTGTCCCTGGATCACGGCACCCTGGCAGTGGTGGGCGGCACAGGCTCCTGGGAGGGGAGGTGTGGATAGTGACCTGTTCTTGCACACAGGCTTCTTGGTGGCAGCAGCAGCAGCCTTAGCATCTCATGCCCGTCTCTGGGGTCCTCGCTGATAGCTGTGGCTTGTGCGCGTCTCTGGAGCTCCTTTAAGCAGTGCTCTTAATCCCCTTTCTTTGCACATCAGGAAAGAAAGAGGCAAGAAAAAGTCTCTTGGCTCTTCGGCAGCTCCAGACTTTTTCCCGGACTCCTTCCCGGCTACCTGTGGCACACTAGCCCCCTTCAGGCTGTGATCATGCAGCCGACCGCAGTCCTCTCCCTGGGATCTGACCGAAGCCCGAGCCTGAGCTCCCAGCCCGCACTCGCCACAGCGGGTGAGCAGACAAGCCTCTCGGGCTGGTGAGTGCCGGTCGGCACCGATCCTCTGTGCTGGAATCTCTCAGCTTTACCCTCTGCATCCCGGTGGCTGCTCTCTCCTCTGTGGCTCTGAAGATTCCCCCCTCCACCACCCGCAGTCTCCGCCTGTGCAGGGACTTCTAGTATGTGGAAACCTTTCCTCCTTCACAGCTCCCTCCCACTTGTGCAGGTCCCGTCCCTATTCTTTGGTCTCTGTTTATTCTTTTTTCTTTTGCCCTACCCAGGTACGTGGGGAGCTTTTTGCCTTTTGGGAGGTCTGAGGTCTTCTGCCAGCGTTCAGTAGGTGTTCTGTAGGAGTTGTCTCACATATAGATTTATTTCTGATGTATTTGTGAGGAGGAAGGTGATCTCCACGTCTTACTCTTCCACCACCTTGAAGCTCCTCCTGGTTATGCCTGACTATGTACTTTCATGTAGAATTTTAAATTTTTGATGTAGCCCAATTTATCTATTCATCAGTGATAAATTCAAAAGGAAGCCGTCTGGTCCTGGGCTTCCTTTTGTTGGAAGGTTTTGATTACTGATTCAATTTCTTTATAGCTTTGCTCAGATTTTCTTTTTCTTCATGATTCAGTCTTGGTAGGTTGTGCTTCTAGGAATATATCCATTTCATCTAGGTTGTGCAATTTATTGGCATACAATTGTTCCTAAATACTCTCATATACTCCTTCTTATTTCTTTAAAATCAATAGTAATATACTCTTGCTCATTTCTGATATTAGTTATTTGAGTTTTCTCTTTTATTTCCTTAATCTATCAAAAGATTTGTCTATTTTGTTGATCATTTCAAAGAATCAACTCTTGGCTTTATTGATTCTATCTATTGTTTTCCCATTCCCTATTCTGTTTACCTCTGCTCTAATCTTTATCATTTCCTTCCTTCAGTTAGCTTTCAGCTTAGTTTGTTCTTCTTTTTCTTTTTCTTTAAATTGTAGGGTCAAGTTTTTGATTTTTGATTGTACTTCCTTTGTAATATAAGCATTAACAGCTATAAATTTTCCTCTTAGCACTGCTTTCTCTGCATCCCATAAGTTTTGGTATGTTGTGTTTTCATTTTCAACTGTCTTAAGGTATTTTTAATTTTGTTTGTGATTTCTTCTTTTATCTCTTTGTTAAGAATGTATTGTTTACCTTCCACATGTGTGGATTTTCCACTTTTTCTTCTGCTGTTGATTTCTAATTTTATTCTATTGTGATTGGAAAAGATACTTAGTACAATTTCAGTCTTTTAACATTTATTAAAACTTGTTTTGTGGCCTAACATATGTTCTATTTTGGAGAACGTTCTATGTGCACTTGAGAGAAATATGCATTCTGTTATTATTGGGTAGAGTGTTCTGTATGTGTGTTAGGTCCAATTGTTCTACAGTGCTGTTCAAGTTTTCTGTGTCCTTATTGACCTTCTGTCTGCTTGTTAATTTTGATTTTTTGAGATTAGCTTTCCATTTATGTTAGTAATATAAAGTTTAATTTTCTGAAAACAATTATTATACTTAAAGTTAATAATTGTAAAGAAATCTTATAGAAGGAATATAAACATGACTAACTGTGAAGGTGACGTACAGCCCTTTGAAGTTTGGAAGCTCTGATTTAAGGTTTAAAATCTTAAGTGTCAAAATATCAATAATTTGCTGTAGCTTATTTTCTACTTGTTGTTGCATTAGAGCTTGTGTTTCATGCATTATTTTGGTTTTTATTATACTCTTTAAGATGATAAGGAAAGTGAGATTCAACAATTAAGTAGCTTGCCCAGGATCATGCAACTAGGAAGGTGATTTGGAAAAGGTAGAACTCAAGTCTCTCCATTCTGAAAGTTTTGTTTTTTTGTCAAAATATAATTTTCAAGTAGTTAAAATATGATTCTGAGTAAAATAACATGTCAACAGTCTTATTTAGTGTATTAATTCATGATATAACAACTAAGATAAAAAGGTAGGGCAAAGTCATATTGAGAAGCTGTCTATCTATAGACATTTTGAAGAAGAATACTCTTAAAATAAGATTACAAGGTTAAATGATTTATTTCCTATATGGCAATAAAGCATAATCCTTGGGATTATTTTTTCTATTAGACATAAGTCCACAAGTTAACCTGTAACTTCTGCATGTCTAAGTTCTAAATGAAGAGTCTAAAAATAACTCGTCAACACAGATAAACTTTTTAAAATAAGTAAAGAATCCCCTAGTATGACATTGAAAGGGCATGCTGTACTCTCTTGTGATTTCCAAATTTTGTATAACTTTACTTAATACTGTTATACATCAATGGGAATTTTTTCCTGATCTTAAATTCTTTGGGTCATAAATTTTGGAAAACTGGCATGGATTAAAATGACAAATGGAGGCTGATGCCATGGAGACTTTTCCTTATCTGTGAATCTCCATCCCCAAATTTCATAAAATTCTCCACAGTCTGTGGCTTACTAGTAGCAGTGTGGACTATATTTCAAGGACACATTTTGGAATCTGGAAACATTGCTTGTACCTGGGAAATGCTAATGTGTAATGCATTTGGTGCTGAGCTTTTCTAAATTGTGTATTTTTTTTCACATTAACTATTATTTTTAAAGTGAGGTTTATAAAAACATATGATATCTTTATTTGATAGAATTGCCAAATATGTCTTGCATTTTGCAGGTCTCAATGGTGGCTCATCGATGTTAAGTGTAAAACCTTTAAAAATGTATTTTAAAAAAGAGAAGCCAGTTACTTGAACAACAGCTTTCAGGTTAGAGTGCCTCTTTTTCCCATACAATATGTTTAGGTCATGCATATATTATAGAAATAATGAAGTTATGTATCATGGAAATAGAGATATGTCATTTAAGGTAGAATAGGAATATTAGATTGATAAATAGTCAAATTATTTTATTAAGTTGGGTGAAGCAAGTTAATATTCCTCAGCCAACATCACACCTGAAGCAAATTCACCATTATGCTAAGGAACATATCTCTGGAGATTCTCGCTGAGCTGAAATAATTTGACAAATCTATGGTTAATTAGCTTCTTCCCTGAATACACCAGCAACAGAGAAAGGGCTGAATGGTCTGTGAACTTATTGGGACTCTTACTTTACAAGCGGTCCAATAGGAGCAGCGTTTAGCATACACACAGCTAATGTGAAACTGCTGGAATCTCCTTTGCATTCCATGCCTGCTTTCTGGGTTAATGGAGGGCTTACGTGTTTAGAACTGTCGAGTGGATATCTTTTTATAAGCATTACACCTATTTCAGAAGAGGTAAAAGAATAAAAAATGTAATCTTATTCCATGTAATTCGAGAGCACTTAATTATTTGGGCACTCTGAGATCATTATTTTATCATTTTGAAGAACATGTAATTAATTTAAGGATAAAGTGGATCTGAGTTAGCAAACTATAAGTTTTTATTTTAAATTGCTTCTCTGTAGTGATTCCTGCTGCTATTCCAGGTTTTCCAAACATTTTAAAGACTGTTACTCCAACTCCCACTTTAAAATTTTATTGTTAGGGTAGTGCCCTTATCCATGGGGGATACTTCCTTATCCATGGGGAGATATCCATGGGGGATACTTATCCATGGGGCATACTTCCACAGTGGATACCTGAAATTGCAGATAGTATGGAACC